>NC_136386.1:101429622-102852955 GCF_965140285.1 Lepidochelys kempii
TTGAGCTACAGCTCACTTCATTAGATATCAAAGTACAAAACATTCAGTTGTTACTTTGTTTCAGCCTCAGGAGCTAATTCCCCATTGAAAAAATATGGACATTTACCCCAGAAATAGCTACTTTCATATGTATTGAATATAAACTCTGCAGGAGTGAAAGCAGTGGTATAAATTGCATATCAGCTGGTCAGAAAACAGATGTAAGTGGGTATAAGTGATAAAGTAGCGTAACAGTGACTTGACATTCATGTGCACACAAAACAAGTATAATTTACCTATTGAAAGGAGTGGAATTAGTGTTGTAAACAGCAAAAGCAAATAACAGAAAGGATGTAAGAGAAGGTAAGAAAGCCTGTTTTATATTATAACCTCCACTCATTTGCTTTTCCCTGCTTATATATATATATAAAACCGTCCTGGCAAGGACAATCAGACTGAAAAGGGACATGCCATCACTGGTCTGGGTTCTGGCACTGGTGTAAAAGTAAAGTTATGATATTAGAAATGTTCTTTTTTCCTTTCTTCTTTCTTATGGCTTTCTTTGTTTTTGTATTCCAAAGGTCATACATTTTCCACTGTTATGCACAGAGATTTTGGAATTGTTAGTTCCCCTACTTTCCAGGGGGAGTTCATCCATTAGATCTCCACATGTTAGAACAAATCTAAAAAACCATTAATCAGTCCAAGTCTACTACTATCTCTGCTCACCCTTCGTGGCAAAGCAAAAAAAAAAAATGCTTTTTGTTCTTTCTTATCATAAGAAAATGAGAGCGCTAGTTTTTTCTGTGCTCTTTTTTCCCCTATTAATAAAACTGAATAAAGTTTAACAATGAGGAGGAGGGAACATGTCTGTGCATAGGTTTCAGAGTAACAGCCGTGTTAGTCTGTATTCGCAAAAAGAAAAGGAGTACTTGTGGCACCTTAGAGACTAACCAATTTATTTGAGCTCCTTTTCTGTCTGTGCATAGACAGCTTTGCCCACTTTCTGAGAGGAAGTGTCTGTACATCAGTGCAACACCAGGGGAACTGCAATTGATTCACTAACAAGTTAAATGGATTTTATGTACCTATTCAATGTGTGAAATACCCTGGCAACTCATGAAGACATGTCTCCTTCTGGGATATAGTCCCATCCTAAAGAAATACACTTACACCCGTAAAAACATTTTACAGGGTTTTAAGTGGAAATGTGTGTGGCTGCAAGATAAGATAACAGGAGGTTTGTTTTACCACTGGCATGAGCACGGAATCTTTTGCCCTTTTTACCAGGCCTTTTTCTCTGCCTTACCTGCTCCACTTTCTCTCAGCCCTCATTTCTTTTTTCACCTCCATCATCCCCCCCTTTCTTCTCCTAGTCTGCTCTCATGAACTCTACCTCTTCCTAAAATCTTTCTTTTTCTTACTGCCTCCTTCCTTTTCTTTTGTTCTGTACTCACTTGTGTCCTTTCCTTTTCCTCCACTTCCTCAATGATGATGATCTCTGTCCTAACCCTCAACTTGACATATGCTTGTGCTCTCCTCCTACCCTATTACACACTCTTCCACACTTAAGTACTTTGTTCCCCATCTCATTATTCTGTCTTCCAACCAATCAGCAGCTTTGATGCTCTCCTCACTACTACTGACAACTTCTGCCACACTGTGCTGCTACCTCAAAAGAACACTGTCATGTGCCTTACATAGACACACCGGAACATCAGGGCAAGTAAGATACCCCTTTACTCTCCAGCATGGCCTCTCTAGCCTACATACAAGAGACACAGCAGGCCAGGCTTTGGGGGCTGCTGCTCAACCTTGAGCAGCTGGATGAGGAGAATGTAGCGAGTGGTGGGGAAACGAGCAGAGTCTTGTCACCACCCTAACACTCTGGCCTGCGTGGAGAGGGAAGTAATAAATTACTGGTTTGGGCCAGTACCAGATTACTTATCTCTTGCAGTAAAAGAGTTTTTTCTGGGCTGGTCCTAGCTAAAGCTGTGCAAATAACTTATTTTTCGGTTCTTTGACAGTTCTGAAAATTCTCAAAGAAAAAAAAAAAGAAATTGGTTCAACCAGAAACAAAATATTTTGGACAATTTTCAGCAAATCCAAAAAGTCAGAAAAAATTGTTTCAGATCAAACAAAATGTTCCATTTGGAGTATTTGGAACAAAAGCAAAAGAAATGAAGGATTAAATTCACAGAAACCATAGTGTGATGGTGATGCCTCCTTTATGGCCAATAGCCCAGTAAGATCTTTTTTGCTTTTAAGTTTCAGCCAAAACAATTTGTCACAATTGATATGAAATCGTAAAATATTTTGGTCAACCTGAATTTGCATTTTACAGCCAAAAAAAAAAAAAGTTTTATCCAGAAAATTTCGCTCAGGCCTAGTCCTGAGGAAGTGCACCTTCACACTGCCTTTTAAAGGGTAAAATCTTGGCAAAATGCCCAATCTTGCATTGGTGTTTAACAATAAAACAGTAAAAGCAAGATATTTGATTAGATTTTTGTGCTTTCTTTGTAACTATTTTTAAGACACTCCTTTTTGGGTTGTAGGAGGTTTGGGAAACAGTTAGTTTTTCCTGCCTTTCTCTGAGTATAATTGGGCATGCATACAGTACATTCACGGGCATGCATTTAACCATAGCAGTTGATGTTTTTTGTTGGGGTTTTTTTGCAGCATCTGGACGTTCAGGCATGATTGCAAAATGTGTTTTGTAGAACAAAGGCCACCCGTAGGTTAGGCCCTGCAGGAATGGGATGTGGGTGACAGAATGCAAGCCTGTGCAAGGGGCCAGCTTAAAGCAATGGAATAGACAAGAGCCTCTTGTGGGACTACACCAGCAAAGCAGATGGGTCAAATTTGGGGGATGGGTTTAATGGGGGGTTCTTATCCCCTTTATGTAAAATAATAATTAAAGTCAGGGGTGGGGTTTGGGTATGTTTTAAAGACAATAATTTTGCAGGAATGAATTGGGGGTAGAGTGGCCAGGCCATTAAATCAATTGCCTCTGGAGAACGTGTGGGTTTTTTCCCCCGAGGCTTGGCCCCCCCGAGAAGGCTCCAGGGAATATACATTACTTCATATCTGAATTGGGGGGAGGGATAGCTCAGTGGTTTGAGCATTGGCCTGCTAAACCCAGGGTTGTGAGTTCAATCCTTGAGGGGGCCATTTGGGATCTGGGGCAAAACTTGGGGATTGGTCCTGCTTTGAGCAGAGGGTTGGACTAGATGACCTCCTGAGGTCCCTTCCAACCCTGATATTCTATATCCTCTCTGGGATTGATAATGGCATATCAGATGCCTTATCTCATTTTCAGATCCACAGACTTCTAAAGCCGGCACCAGGAGCCAGCCAGCTCTCAGGCAGATGACGCTAGCGCTGTGGAACCTTGATGTAGGATGGGCTTGGTGTCAGTGTGGTCTGGAGATCAGTTGCTCCGCATACGTGGCAGAGCTATAACTGAAGTTTTAATGATGTCATAAAATTTCAGGCTCAGGAAGGCCGGTCAACAATATGGCCCATTACAGAGGAACAGGTACTGCGGTACATGCTGTTGTTGGCAACCCGTCAACTGGCACCTCCACAGTCTCGAATCCCCTTTCTGCCATTACATTCATCAGTAGGCTAAATGGTGATCCAGATCCTTGTAGTCGTTTTTTAGTTTGAAGGATTTTGGCAGAGTGGTCAAGTACCAGTGGCCCCTGGGGAGGATTCCCATTGTCTCATTACAGTTTACGTGCTCAGGGATCTCACACAGATTCTTGGTGCCATGTGTCAGAGTAGACAGGAGGTGGCCTTGTTCAGGGCAGCTTTCTTGATAGCATAATTTGGTGCTTTCATGATCAGAGAGCTAGTACCTGGGTCCATTAGGGACTCTGGGAGAAGGGCTTTGGAACTGCATGATATACAATGACATGAGCATTCAGTGATATTACACTTGCGAAGGTCAAAGACGGATCAAGTCGGCTGGAGTGAATTTGTTATCCTCTGGGAGGGTGGGAACCCTGGGGTCTGCCCCATTTAGGCTTTGAAGACCTACCTGGCAATAGAGCAAAAGGGGGAAGGCCTCCTTTTTATGCATGGTGATGGGAGTCCCCTCACAACATATCAATTTGTTACCATGTTGAGATGGGGACTGCCAAGGTTGGGGCTGCCAGCCCATGAATTTGGTTCCCACTCATTCAGAATTGGGGCAGCAATGGCAGCAGCATAGCTAGGTATGGGAGCAGAGGTTATTCAAGCAATCGAGTGTTGGCATTTGGGCGCACAATGAAAGGATGTAAGACTTCAGATGGTAAGTCAGTATTAATTTGTTGTAATCTCATTACAGATATTGGATGACTGGCCATGCAGATGGTGGTGTGAATCTTCGGGCACAGTATTGTCTTTTGGGTGCATAGGATGCGTTCAAATTGCCCGAGTGTTCGCAGCTGGGCTTCGGTGGTGAAGCAGTACTCAGTCAGCATGCAAAGAGAGGCATGTTATGGGATCCAGTGATACCATTGCTGTATGCTGTGTGGGCCCATCAGTGGCCACAAGATATAATTGCAGTACACCTTGGAGAAAAAATGATTGGGGAATGCTTAAAGGGGTGGAACGAATG
Organism: Lepidochelys kempii; assembly: GCF_965140285.1. NCBI lineage: Eukaryota > Metazoa > Chordata > Testudines > Cheloniidae > Lepidochelys > Lepidochelys kempii. The sequence goes on from NC_136386.1 coordinate 101,434,208, forward strand.
TTCAGAGCAAGGAGGAACTTGAGGCTGATCCTTGAAATTTTTCCAGGAGTTAACATTGTATGGTCAGACCTGCTTCAGCACAGGGTCTAGTGGGAAGCCATGAACCCCTTCCCCCAGGGTAGAAAAGGCAAGGAGGTGAACAGGGAGGTGACCAAATTCCTCAGGACCCTAGGAGGGGCAGTAATTTCACATCCTGGCACAGTATATGGGGCACCAGTTGTTTCGGGAGGATGGGGTTCACCTGTCAGACTTAGGTGTTGTCATGTTTTTGACTGATATAAAAGAGGACATTATGAGATGTCTGGGAACCCGACTGCATTTGGGGAGGAGGCAGCCAAGCTAATGGCTGGCACCTCCTTGTGGTGGATGTCCAGTGCAAGTACTCCATAGGAAAGGCATACAGAGACTGGATAAATGGCTTGGAAAATTACTTAAAAAGAGGTGTTCAGTAAAGGAGTGAACAGGGGGCGGTCGGGGACTCCTGTGATTGGTACGGCAGGGAGCCAACCCCCATTATTATAGCCCACCTTAACCCTCCTACAAAGGGTTGCAGGGAGAATGGTAAGGTCCCTGCAATGGATTTGCTGGAGGGACCTGGATGGAAAAAGAGGGGGATCTGGTAGAAGCCCCCGGCCAATTATGGAATAAACATGGGGTTACCTGAACTGTACACTTGTATCTGCTGATGTCATAAATATAAAGGGAAGGGTAAACCCCTTTGAAATCCCTCCTGGCCAGGGGAAAGCTCCTCTCACCTGTAAAGGGTTAAGAAGCTAAAGGTAACCTCGCTGGCACCTGACCAAAATGACCAATGAGGAGACAAGATACTTTCAAAAGCTGGGAGGAGGGAGAGAAACAAAGGGTCTGTGTCTGTCTATATGCTGGTTTCTGCCAGGGATAGACCAGGAATGGAGTCTTAGAACTTTTAGTAAGTAATCTAGCTAGGTATGTGTTAGATTATGATTTCTTTAAATGGCTGAGAAAAGAATTGTGCTGAATAGAATAACTATTTCTGTCTGTGTATCTTTTTTGTAACTTAAGGTTTTGCCTAGAGGGGTTCTCTATGTTTTTGAATCTAATTACCCTGTAAGATATCTACCATCCTGATTTTACAGGGGGGATTTCTTTATTTCTATTTACTTCTATTTTTATTAAAAGTCTTCTTGTAAGAAAACTGAATGCTTTTTCATTGTTCTCAGATCCAAGGGTTTGGGTCTGTGGTCACCTATGCAAATTGGTGAGGCTTTTTATCCAACATTTCCCAGGAAAGGGGGGTGCAAGTGTTGGGAGGATTGTTCATTGTTCTTAAGATCCAAGGGTCTGGGTCTGCAGTCACCTAGGCAAATTGGTGAGGCTTTTTACCAAACCTTGTCCAGGAAGTGGGGTGCAAGGTTTTGGGAAGTATTTTGGGGGGAAGGACGCATCCAAACAGCTCTTCCCCAGTAACCAGTATTAGTTTGGTGGTGGTAGCAGCCAGTCCAAGGACAACAGGTGGAATATTTTGTACCTTGGGGAAGTTTTGACCTAAGCTGGTAAAGATAAGCTTAGGAGGTTTTTCATGCAGGTCCCCACATCTGTACCCTAGAGTTCAGAGTGGGGGAGGAACCTTGACAGCTGATTAGTCCAGACATCTAATAATAAAGCCTGATTAAACCCAGATCAAATGTCTCCTATCCTCCTTTCAGTATCACCAGACAGTGAGAACATGCTGTCCACATTGGGGCACAATTTGGATTCTGCTTTGATGTGCTGTTTTCTGGCTCCTCTACAGATCCCTAAAGATATAACCAAAATGGCCAGCTTCAAACAGGTTTATACAAGGGATATTTGTGAGTCCCCTGAAAAGCCTGGGAATTTCAAAGATGGATTCTGAGGGGTTTTTATGAGTATGCAAGGCATGAACTAGTGAGGTAAACAGAAAGGAGCATAAACTCTGCCAATTAAAAGTAACACAAAAAGCCAAAAAGGAGTTTGAAGCACAGCTAGCCAAAAACTCAAAAGGTAATAACAAAATGTTTTTTAAATACATCAGAAGCAGGAAGCCTGCTAAACAACCAGTGGGGTCCCTGGATGATCAAGATACAAAAGGAGTACTTAAAGATAATAAAGTCATCGCAGAGAAACTAAATGAATTCTTTGCTTCAGTCTTCACAGCTGAGGATGTTAGGGAGATTCCCAAACCTAAGCCGTCTTTTGTAGGTGACAAATCTGAGGAATTGTCACAGATTAAAGTATCACAAGAGGAGGTTTTGGAATTAATTGAGAAACTTAACAGTAACAAGTCACTGGGACCAGATGGCATTCACCCAAGTGTTCTGAAAGAACTCAACTATGAAATTGCGGAACTATTAACTATGGTTTGTAACCTGTCCTTTAAATCAGCTACTGTACCCAATGACTGAAAGATGGCTAATGTTACGCCAATATTTAAGAACGGCTCTAGAGGTGATCCTGGCAATTACAGACTGGTAAGTCTAACGTCAGTACCAGGCAAATTAGTTGAAACAATAGCAAAGAATAAAATTGTCAGACACATAGAATAACATAAATTGTTGTGCAAAAGTCAACATGATTTCTGTAAAGGGAAATCATGTCTTACTAATCTATTAGAGTTATTTGAAGGGGTCAACAAACATATGGACAAGGGGGATCCAGTGGACATAGTGTACTTAGATTTCCAGAAAGCCTTTAACAAGGCTGTTACGTAAATTAAGTTGTCATGGGTTAAGAGGGAAGATCCTTTTATGGATTGAGAACTGATTAAAAGACAGGGAACAAAGGGTAGGAATAAATGGTAAATTTTCAGAATGGAGAGTGGTAACTAGTGGTGTTCCCCAAGGGTCAGTCCGAGGACCAATCCTATTCAACTTATCCGTATATGATCTGGAGAAAGGGCTAAACAGTGAGATGGCAAAGTTTGCAGACAATACTAAACTACTCAAGATAGTTAAGACCAAAGCAGACTGTGAAGAACTTCAAAAAGATCTCACAAAACTAAGTGATTGGGCAACAAAATGGCAAATGAAATTTAATGTGGATAAATATAAAGTAATGCACATTGGAAAAAATAACCCCAACTATACATACAGTATGATATGGGATAATTTAGCTACAACTATGCAGAAAAAAGATCTTGGAGTCATTGTGGATAGTTCTCTGAAGACGTCCACGCAGTGTGCAGCGGCAGTCAAAAAAGCAGACAGGATGTTAGGAATCATTAAAAAAGGGATAGAGAATAAGACGGAGAATAACTTATTGCCCTTATATAAATTCATGGCTCACCCACATCTTGAATACTGCATACAGATGTGGTCCCCTCATCTCAAAAAAGATATACTGGCATTAGCAAAGGTTCAGAAAAGGGCAATTAAAATGTTTTGGGGTTTGGAACAGGTCCCATATGAGGCGAGATTAAAGAGGCTAGGACTTTTCAGCTTGGAAAAGAGGAGACTAAGGAGGGATATGATAGAGGTATATAAAATCATGAGTGGTGTGGAGAAAGTGAATAAGGAAAAGTTATTTTCTTGTTCCCATAATATAAGAACTAGGGGCCACCAAATGAAATTAATGGGTAGCAGGTTTAAAACAAATAAAAGGAAGTTCTTCTTCACTCAGCAGCAGTCAACCTGTGGAACTCCTTGTTTGAGGAGGTTGTGAAGGCTAGGACTATAACAGGGCTTAAAAGAGAACTGGATAAATTCATGGAGGTTAAGTCCATTAATGGCTATTAGCCAGGATAGGTAAGAAATGGTGTCCCTAGCCTCTGTTTGTCAGAGGGTGGAGATGGATGGCAGGAGAGAGATCACTAGATCATTACCCATTAAGTTCATTCCCTCTGGGGCACCTGGCATTGGCCACTATCAGTAGACAGGATATTGGGCTGGATGGACCTTTGTTCTGACCCAGTATGGCCATTCTTATGTTCTTATGAACATAAAGTTAATACACAAAATTTACAGTGAGCTTTATAGGCAATAGGTTTATTGTTGCACTTGCACTGACTGTGAGTAATACTGTATTCCATCTTCCAACTCTCACATCTTACTGTAGCAAGTGATGCTTCATTACATTGTCCACAACAAAACAGAGGAACAACAGATACAAGAGAAAGGAAGCTCTCTCTGCTCTTTTAATCCCCTGTTCTCAGCATCATAACATCCCCCATAGATGGAAGAAAAAGATCTATTTCCTGACCTCTGTAAGGTCTGTCATTTTACATTGTCCCATTGAAAGAGTACTTTTGCTATAGAATGTCAGCTATGTTTAGGCTTTTTATGGTGCGACAAAGCCCCACAACCAGTATCCCAATAGTAAGTCAAGATGTCTAAATACTCAAAATACTGACAATACTTGCCCATCATCACAGCCATCATTGTGAAGGGAGCCTTACATACCAACAAGTATCTGTAAACACTCTCACCTTTAAATCAGCCGCCAGCATTGTCTATGCTTGATTTTTACCCATGCATTTTGTTTAAACCCTGGTCACATGCCAGTACCCATCTGTGTAAATCTGCAATTTTTCTAGCTGAATTGCACATCCACGTCCCCAGCTGAACAATAGAAAGATCATGTAAATAATAGAAACTGACAGCATAAGTAATTTTTTTTCATGTATCAGACCCCATGGTTGACTGCTGAACTGTGAGATCTGCTGTTTTTAGGCCAGGCTATGCTCTCCCCTCTGAAAATTTAAGACTTTTCATATCATACAACTCAGTCAACACTTGGTCACGTCTAGGCTATGACCCTTTCCCAGTATAAGCTATATCTTTATGTTACCATTGAAGAATTCTGGTAACATATGTAACAGGGAACAAACTAACTGACCATCACAAACATCCTTTGGTTTTTTTTTTGTTTGTTTGCTTTTAATGATTCAGATGTCACTAAACCCTAAAGAAAGAATTAAGGAAAACTAACGCAGTAGAGAACTTTTAATACTTTGTTTTCCTCAAATGTTGAGAAAAATCTCATTAAGTCAGGAAATCTGTCTTCCAAATAAATACTAGAGATTAAAAATAGAGAGTACAATTATGTTGAGGACCAAGAGACTCTGTGCTTTTAAAAAAATTCACAGGTGTATAACACAATGGACTGTGTAATTGGTTCTTTTGAAGTTTCTAATCACTTTTTGTAAGATCAAGTGAAACTGACAAGTGAGGCTGTCGGAACACTGACTCTATACAATGATGGCACATGGGACTCGAACCGGTTTATGTGGTAACTGTTAATTGTTTGGGGGCTTCTTTTAAAACACAAAACATATCTGAAGAGTTACTATTAAAAAAACTTGCAGAATGAATTATGTGGTCGGTATTTCAGATCTCATACAAATCATTTGCCTGTGAAAATGTTATCAAAATATGAGCTATCCCCTTCAAATATATTTTAAACAATGTTAATGTATTTTCACATGTCATCATTTGACAGCTCCACCATACTCGCTAGTCAGCCACCAGGGAAATTTACATGCATTTGAATTCACCCTGCCAAGCACAGTCATCCCAGACTGACAGCCCATTTAACTAGGTGATAAGTTAATCTGTACAACATTTGATAGATTTCTGTCTTTTACCTAAGCCATAGTTTGTGAAAATGATTCAGCTACAAAATTTGCAAACCATTCATGTCTCAGTTTTCAGTCTCAGTGGGAGGTGTTATATTTCTTAATGTATAATTCTGTATACCCATCCAAACCAAGCATGTAAAGTTAATGCAACTACCCATCCCAACTTAAACATGTTTAGATTAATATTTTATGTCCTTTTCATTTATTATATCACCTATTAAGCTAAACCTGTGATTAATTATGTAATTACAGATGATTATACCAAGATAGCCACTTGTCTTAATCCACTTCCTGCTCATAATTGCTCGCTCCTGCCCTCTTATTAAAAATGAAGTATTTTCTTAAATTCTCATTCAGCATTGCATGCTCATCAGTTTGTATTAGATCATGTGTCAGGTTCACCATGTCACATGACCCAATGCAACATGATGCGGCCATCACATATCACAGCTTTTAAAATGCAAGCAGAAGACACTAGAGGGGCAAATATCACACATCGATCCTGGATTTTCAGATGTCTCGTGTGTTCAGAGGTACCAACATTACTATCAAGTAGCTCAACACATTTTAAGCTATAGTAGACCTTAGATCTACTGATTCCAGCTGCTAGCATCCTGATTTAAAAAAGACATAAATTGGTGGACTTGGGCATATCATTGCAATATCTGAAATATTAATTCTAAAGTCAATCCAAATGAGGTCCCTGGTCTTCTGATGGGGTGTATATTTAACCACAACAAAATGGAGAGGGCATGTTGCAGTCTGGAAATGCCCAGGAGGAGGGTTATATTTACTCTCTTTTACACACTACATTACCAAAGCAGGGAGACTCAGCAGTCAGCAGGATATTATTTATTTATTCAAAACATCTTTCATTTCCTGAGATGCAGTATGTTATTTACAGGGCACATACTGTTGTTACATGAAGCAAACATCAACAGGCAGAATAAATCAAGATACTGCAGCCATAGTGGTATATCCTGATAACGATAATTTTAAAACAGTTGCTAAAATGTAAAGAGATATCTTAGGGCTTTGCTAAGAATTTAGCCAGAGACAACACTCCAAAAGGATAGCCAAGGCAACAGAAATACTACTATAGTAGATGTGCTTGGTGAATGATATTTTAGCTATAAAGATCCTATACCAATGTCACTGAAGATGGAAAGCAACAAGAAGATATAGAAACAGAAAAGATTAATGTGTGCTGAGCCATTTGTTCAGACACTATTTCAAACAAAAGTAACGCATTTGCTGCATTTGGAGTGGATCATTTTCTCTTCAAGGCAGAGGCACAGTTTTAAAATATTAATTAAATAGAAATAAAGTATATGTAAACCCTGAAAGCAGATACCAAGAAACTAAATATCTTGAATCCAAAGATAGGCTAAAGTGGAAACACCCATGGGAAAGTTCCAGCATGGGGAATGTAGGTCACACATTTCAGAACATAAGAATGGCCATATTGGGTCAGACCAAAGGTCCATCTAGCCCAGGATCCTGTCTTCCAACAGTGACCAATGCTAGGTGCCCCAGAGGGAAAGAACAGAACAGGTATTCATCCAGTGATCCATTTGGCTAGGGACACCATCCCTGCCCATCTTGGCTAATGGCCATTGATGGATCTATCCTCCATGAATTTATCTAGGGTTTTTTTATCCCTGTTATATAGTCTTGGCCTTCACAACATTCTCTGGCAAAGAGTTCCACAGGGTGACTGTGGGTTGTGTGAAAAAATACTTCCTTTTGTTTGTTTTAAACCTGCTGCCTATTAATTTCATTTGGTGACCCCTAGTTCTTGTGTTATGAGAAGGAGTAAATAACACTTCCTTGCTGTAGCTTACGAAAGCTTATGCTCAGATAAATTTGTTAGTCTCTAAGGTGCCACAAGTACTCCTTTTCTTTTTGCGGATACAGACTAACATGGCTGTTACTCTGAAACTTCCTTATATACTTTCTCCACACCAGTCATGGTTTTATAGACTCTATCATATTCCCCCCCTTACTCATCTCTTTTCCAATCTGAAAAGTCCCAATTTTATTAATCTCTCCTCATATGGAAGCTGTTCCATACCCCTAATCATTTTTGTTGCCATTTTTGTCTCAAATTAATTGCCTATAGCACTCCCATTAGAATGAATGGGGTATACGTTTGAGATACATCGGGACTTAACTCTACAAAGGGTATAAACATATAAATCTCAGAGTGCACATCAACCTTCACCTGTCCTGTGCAAGCCTCCCCAATATTGTTATGACCCCTTCCCAATGTTCTCAAGAGATAAAAAAAGGTCGATGTGATAAAATACCTCTGGAAACTATTTAGTCATTTGCTAGAGTTAACAGATGCACAAATGTATCTTAAGACAAATGCATTGTGGACTCAGAACTGTCATCACACCAGTCCAAATCACATTTTCATCTGCTCATGTAGTGTACACCTGTGGCTTGTTGACAATGCAGAAATTAAACATTCTGAGGCAATTGAATACCCTGTGAATTCTTGCAGTAGATCAGCACAAAGGTATTTAGCACAGGTGTTGCTGTAATTGTGATATATTATAAAAATTCACCCTGTTCTGTGGTACTCAAGGTCACACCTCTACTTGGGTGGTACGTAAGGTTGGCAGGAACAGGTCTGGAGAGTTTTAAACCCATTCATAAAAAGGTTTGTAATTTGCCAGCACAACCAAAGCTTTCAAGGCTTGGGTTTATTTTTTGAACAGTATTTTTAGAAGGGGATGGTGAAAGAAGGAAATCTAAATGACCCTTCTCCCTCCTACCTCTTTAAATAGGAGCCAGAATAGACAAAAGACAAGTACACCTCTACCCCGATATAATGCAGTCCTCGGGAGCCAAAAAAATCTTACCACGTTATAGGTGAAACCGTGTTACATCAAACTTGCTTTGGCCTCGAGCATTTCCATTATTAATAGACACTTCCCACCCCCTGATTGACCCCTCAGAACCCCTGACCCATCCAACCCCCCCCTGCTCCTTGTCCCCTGACTATCCCCTCCAAAGACCCCCCTGCCCCAACCACTCCTCCCCAGACCTACCCCTATCTAAGCCCCCCTGCTCCTTGTTCCCTGACCGCCCCCTCCAGAGACCCCCCCATTCCTAATCACCCCCAGGACCCTACCCCCTACCCAACCCCCCTGCTCCCTGTCCCTTGACTGCCCCGTCCCCTATCCACACACACACACACACACACACCCAACAGGCCCCCTGGGACTCCCATGCCCTATCCAATGCCCCTGTTCCCTGTCCCCTGACCGCCCCACCCCAGAACCTCCGAACCATCCAACCTTCCCTGTCCCCTGACTGCCCCCTGAGACCCGCTGCCCCTTATCCAACCCCTCGTCCCGGCCCGGCACCCTTAACTCGCTGCTCAGAGCAGTATGTCAGAGCCAGGCATGCTGACGTGCTGATCCACCGGAGCGCGCAGCCCTGCCCCCAGAGCGCTGCTTTACCGCGTTATATCCGAATTTGTGTTATATTGGGTCGCGTTATATCGGGGTAGAGGTGAACAAGAAGCATCAGGTGAGTGCAGCATTAATAGCCATAATGCTTTCAAATCAGGATAGTTTGTAGTTAAGGCACAGGTCTGAGACTCTACAGATCTCTGTTCAGTTCCCAGCTCTGCCACAGATTCTGTAACCTTGGGCAAATCACTGAATCTCTAATCATAGTCCTTCCTTTCTCCTACTCTTTTGTGTGTCTTGTCTATTTAGACTGTAAGCCTCTTACATGAGTAGTACAATGGTGCCCCAATCTCAGCTGGGCCCTATAGGCGCTACTGTACTACAAACAGTAATTAATAATTCTTGTAAATGAATAATAAAATTAGCTATGATATTGGGGTGTCACATTAAACAGGAGAATTAATATGAAGACTGGAAGTTGTATGATCAGTACTGAGCTTATAGCAGGAGGTAGCCTATAGTTACGGAGCAGGAATAGAGGTCTAGAAGAAAGAATCTGTGCCTGGAGCAGAGCATGGGATTCTTTTAGCAAAGACGAGCAGAAGCTGCAACACAGCTCAAATGGAGCAGGGTGGGGAGTGCTTTGTTAATTTTTGCATTGCTTTTCAGAGGTTAGAATTCACTAGTAAGTTTCATTAACATTTCTTTGTTCTGCGAAGACGCTTGGCACTGGATGTACATCCCATTAACAGCACAAATGCTGGCGGCAGCAGGCCTAGCAGCATTGAGCTTCTCACTCATTCACTTCACACAATAGATTCAGATGAAGACAAAGCAGAAACCCATTGGACTGGCCCTAATAGTTTGGGCTGTGACTTTCCTTTTATTCTTCAGTGTATATGAAAGAATGAGAAACTGAGATCACAACCCAAGAAGCCCCAGAACATTATTTTATTCTTCATGCAAGAATGTATTGCTACCAGCTATAGCTCTAGAAAGACAATCTAACACAAATCTCTCTGTAGCAAATACTTCTATAACACTGAAGGACCACGTTTTCAGCTCCTTCATCCCAGATGATGTGTGTTTACACTCCAGACTACTCTGGAGATACGCAGGTTTTTGTGCACCCAACAATTCTGATTTGTGCACAGGGACCACCCCGCTCTATAACTAGTTTCTCTATGTTAAAAATGAGTATTTCCAATCAGTTGCTGCCCTGATACTAGAATGTCTCCCTCTTCTTTGAATATAAATAACTGTGGTTTGATACCACTTTTTTCTAACTATTGTTAAATGTTAACTTTTTAATGTTGCCCATTGTACTTGATTTGTTCACGCAAATGCCCCTTGCACCCTGGGCAAAACTTGGGCTTCCCATTTTGGATGAAAAATGTAACCATCACCTTATATAATTGAGCCTTAACTTTTCTAACTTCTTTCTCAAAAAACAAAATAAAAACAAGCAGCCAACCCTCAAAAGAGTATTTCAAAATACTTACTCATTGGCTTGGAGCCTGCTGGGAAAGACACACTGAAAAGCAACCGCAACAAGACCCCAACATGTTTATATCTAAGACTCTGTTTTTAGGATGTTCTTCAATCTTGAAGCTCAAGTTTAGAGAGCGAGAGAGAAAAAAAGAGCCTTCTTTTCCCTAGAAAACAAAACTCTATAAATCAAGTCACTTTCTTCTGAAAGCCAGAGAATATGTGCAACATGCTAAACATATGGATAACAAGGAAGTGGTTTCTCCTGAATGGTAACTATGCACAAGCACTCCTTGTCCCCTTTCCCATATGGTGCTTTAGCTGCTCAGACAGTGCAGGTAGCAGAAGGAAGCACTAAGAATGTAGCCTGACTTTAAAGCACATGAAGCTTGGGAGGGTCTGACTGTGTCTCATCTGTACTGTTTGCAAACTGTAGAATACCAGCAGCAGCGGCATCTGTAATCCAGAAAATCAGTTGGCAGAGTTTTAATTTTTAAAGTAGTTTTGAACATTTTTTTCCCAGCACCACATGGTGATTTTTGTCCTTCTGAGAGCCAAAGGCAAATACAGACATGCTCAACATACATAGTCAAAGGGAGTGGTTTCCTAGCAACAATAATGATATGAAAGGAGCTGAAGCTTCTTTTCCAATCCCTTATGCGATATTAAAGCAATCTGCAATATTCAGGAACTGAAGAAGTAGTATCTAAGAAATCTGGCTGTGCAGCTTTTCCGAAATAGAAAGGCAAATCAGGTGTCAAATTTTCCTAGTACTACAATTGTCCAACACTTTTAAGTGCAGCATAAAATACAGAAGTAAGTGAAGCAAATCCTGTAGTCTGCTATTCGTCCTCTCTCTGAATAATATACTCTGTCTCACTCACTCCCCCTAAGGGCCATATTCTGTCCTTGATTCAAATCTGAGGAGCTAAAGGCAACAAAATTCTCCCTAATGAGAGAAGAGATATCACCTTTGCCATTTCTTCTTACAGCTTGTTCTCAAACTACCACAACAATCTGTTTTATCTGGATTAAACTGCAGGCAGTTCTCTTTCATCCAAGCCCAATCCTGACAATATATTTGGAATGCTCAACAACTGTACCAGCTGGATTTTCCAATGAAAAGAAAACATGGACTGGAGTACCGTCTACATAGAAAACACACCGAACATGCCACCTCGATAGCATCCTTCACAGCGTTACACACATCCAACAGGAGGGTATCAGAATGACAACCTTTGTTATGTCAAACAAGACAGCCATTGTAGCAAAAGAGCAGCTCCATCTAAGGCCTGGCCCTGCAGCCATGTCAGTACACTTTGTGGTCAATGCTCTCAAAGGTGGCTGGTAGATCAAAGAGAATCAGGCGAGCACCTGAATTTTTTTCTATTGGCAGCAGTTCATCAGTCAGGAAAACAGGACAGGGTCCTTACAGGCAGTTCTAAAACCAGATTGGCAAGGATCAAGGAAATATGAGGACTTTTGCAGACTTGTTTTGAAATCACCTTCTCTATAACCCTCCACCCCCACCAAAAAACAACCAGGAAATTAGACACCAGGTGATAATTAATGAGATTATCAATGTCAAGAGATGTATAAAAATGCTTATTCAAGAAAAGCCAGTACCCTGACTACCCCAAGAAAGGCAAAGAATTCTCTTCAGTAATGGAACCCTTGTTTCCAACTAGGAGCAGTATGGGTCCAAGGTGCTTCTGGTAGCCCAAAGTTTCCATGCACATTGTGAATTTAATTACAGAGAACACCCAGCATTTATCCTTTCCAGAAACACCTTTGTTGGTGGAAGCCTCTCAGCTCTGGAATTTGCTGCCTAGTTTCATTTGGCAAGGCCCAAGTTTGTTTGTTTATAGGATACAGTGCAGGATATCTGTTCATTCTGGCTTTGTAACCGAAAGGGGACTTATCTTTGACAAATGGGAATTTGGGTCAGGAACTGGTTTTAAAAAAAGAATAAATAAAAGCTAATAGTTAACCAAGTCATGTTGATGCTTTTGACAGATAAGCCCTAAAGTGCTCTCTATGAATGTAGCAGAGAGTAAGGGATTATAAAAAATATTGGAGGGATGAGACTTGATCAACTACATTCCACGCTTGGCGAAGTAGGTGCTTATTGTGTGTGCCAACTGCACTATATATCACCAGGACAGAACAGGCCAGGCCAGCTGGTCCCAGGACAGAGGAAACCAAAAGAAAAATATTGCTAAACCAGATTAAAATCTTCAAAAAGATTCAGAATTATTCTGGAGGATTTTTTTAAAAAAAACTGCAAAATACAGTGGTATTCATCTTTATATATATATATATTACATATAAATGTTTTAAGTAGACGGCAATAACTGTGCGAGCTCAGATACCACTCTGCATTAATCTTTGTTAGCTGCTGACTTTTGAATGGCAACCACTGTATTTAGTTTGAATTGAGATGAAACCATACAGTATGGGTACAGTATGTTGCCCAGATCCAAATAAATATAACCTTAATGTATCCAGCTTTTGAAGTTAACAAAATCAAAATGTATTCAAGAAATCTAAACATTTACTTTAATAAAACATTTACATTCATTACCAAGCAAATGTACTGCAAACAAGTCTGTATAAGCAAATGTAGTTTAACTCAAGAACTGTGCAGGCTAATGGCTATGCTGACCAGCTTCAAAGCTGTATTATGGCTACTTATTTTTTATTATAAAATGCTTGCACAGAGGGAGAGACCTAATTGTCTGATAAAGATCCCAAGCCCTGTGGGTATCACACCATACTATACCTGGAAGAGTCAGGGCTCATTAGCCTAATCACAAAGAATAATACTGGGAGCAGGGCTGTGCAAAGCTACGGAATTTTTGCTTCCTAGGAGTGTCACAAAAACACTGGCGGGTTTTTTGTTTTGTTTTTGTTTTTGGTAGAATTTCTGACCGGCAGCAAACAGCCTTCTCCCCACAATCTTCACTGCAGACACCAGCAACACCAGACTCTGCAGGGCCATGAATGTTCAACATCTCCTATTGTATCTGATTAATAATACCCATCCCTCTACTAAGCATGGAGCTGTAGTGCTTGCTGAAACAGTAGCAGATGAGGTTGGTCAGCAGATGGGTGGGTGGTGAGGCTAAAAAGGGATCTTTTAATTTTGCATTAATCTTCCACATATAGGCATTGATGCACTGTGGATTTATCAGTCCCTGTAATATGTACTACTGGTTTACCAGACTAGAAGCCTTTCTGTTTTATTGGCTTGGAATATAAATAAATATATTCAGTGTTTATTTCTCTCTTTCCCTGTAATTGCACGTGGTATAAGATCTATATGTCATTTTAATTTTTTCTATTTTCCTTACATTATTCAGTAAGTTTTCAATATTCTCTAACAATTCTTCCTCCTCCTACCAGCCCTTTTTACTTTCTTCTACAAAGCAGCACTGGACAAAGGTGACAGCAACCTTTTTTAGTGAGAAATACTGTAAGACTTCTTTAATCAGGTCAGTTATATATTTGTGTGTAGGAAACATCAAAAATTGCATCTTGCATCCTTTCCAGCACAGTATCATAAATTAGAGAGAGAAAATACCCATTAGATCATCTCGACCACCACACTCTCAATGGAGGATTTGTTCTCTACAAACAGATTTTACAGTGCTTTGTCTAGTCTAGCTTTTTAATGGGACAAAAAGTTGGGACTTAGTTTTAAATAGCACAAGCAATAGACTCCCTTGAGAGACTATTTCACATCTTAATAGATTTCATTGTCTGGAAGTTGTTCTTGACGATCAACCAAAGTGTGTCCTTTCTTAATTTCATCCCATTACTCCTAGTTATAATTGTCCCCCCACTCCAGACACAAATAATTACTCTTTCCTTCAAATATTTGAAGACTTATCATTTCCTTTCCTTCTTCATTTAGTTAGATATCATTCTTATCTTTCCTCAGAAGACAGTCCCCAGCCTCCTCATCCATAATCCTTTTTGTTTCCCTTCTCTGAACAACTTCCAATTTGTCAATATTCTTCTGCTGCCCAGAATATTTGATTTAGAGAGGGACTATTACCATACCTCCCAGCATTATAATATGACGCATCTGATATGCATCACACAACCATCTAAGTTTCTGGTACCCTTCTACATTGCAAACTCATCATATTGTTGTCACTATCACCAAACCTTCAGCATTACTGTTTTTCAGGTTCCTCTCTGAGAAATGGTATTTTGAATGATTTTTCACCAGATGGAGTCACTTGCATTTTCCCCATTTGTTTCTTTTAATTGTTCTTCTAAGATCTCTAGGTTCTTTTGTATTTATTTACTGCCCTCATTAGTATTTAGAACCTCTCTCAATTTCATATCTTCTGTGAGTTTTGCTAATATGTTGTTTATAGACTCACAGGACAGGAAGGGACCTTGAGAGGTCATCTAGTCTAGTCCCCCGCACTCATGGCAGGGCTAATTATCAAGACCATTCCTAACAGGTGTTTGTCCAATCTGCTTTTAAAAATCCCCAGTGATGGAGATTCCACAACCTCCCTTGCTGCAATTTAAGCCCATTGCTTCTTGTCCTATCGTCAGTGGTTAAGAACAACACTTTTTCTCCCTCCTCCTTGTAGCAACCTTTTACATACTTGAAAACTGTTATGTTTTCTCTCAGTCTTCTCTTTTCCAGACTAAAGAAACTCAATTTTTTCAATCTTCCCTCATAGGTCATGTTTTCTTGACCTTTAATCATTTTTGTTGCTCTTCTCTGGACTCTCTCAAATTTGTCCACATCATTCCTGAAATGTGGTGCCCAGAACTGGACACAATACTCCAGTTGAGGCCTAATCAGCACAGAGTAGAGCAGAAGAATTACTTCTCGTGTCTTGCTTACAACACTCCTGCTCATACATCCCAGAATAATTTTTGGTTTTTTTGCAACAGCATTACACTGTTGACTCATATTTAGCTTGTGGTCCACAATGACTCCCAGATACCTTTCAGCAGTAGTCCTTCCTAGGCAGTCATTTCCCATTTTGTATGTGTGCAACTGATTGTTCTTTCCTAAATGGAGTGCTCTGCATTTGTCCTTACTGAATTTCATCCGATTTACTTCAGACCCTTTCTCCAGTTTGTCCCGATCATTTTGAATTTTAATCCCTCTTTGAATTTTAATCCTTTATTCCCTCTTCTAGTTCATTATTGTAGCTGTTTGATAAAATGGGACCCAACTAGTGCTGGGCGAATAACATTTTAGTGAATAACTCCATGTGATGTGAGTTTGCATTTAAATACAAAACACAGCTGTACTGGCAAATAATACAGGGAACATAGTATACTTGCAAGGTAATGCAAACTGCATGGTATACATTAAAAGCATGCACGTGCATGAGGCCTATAACATTGTGTTCAGAGCAGCTTGAGAAGGGGCACGCAAAGGTAGCCTGCACTGGGCACCAAACTAGAGCCACAAATTATGGCATCCTGCCAGCATCCCCAAGAGGTCAACATGGCAGCTGGGGATAAGCAGAGGGTAGGGGATAACTCTAGCAATAGCGTCTTTCCTCCAGCCATGCCCCTTAAAAAATACATTAAAAAATACTACCTAGCTCTTACATTGTGCTTTTCATCAGCAGATCTCCTTAGCAACCACAGGTCCAGAAGTTGTGAAGGAACATAACAACAACATTCAACCAGGACACATTAGAAATGCAAACAGCATATATACTCTTAAGATGGAAGTACTTTTTACTCCCAGCTTTTTGGAGTTCATGCTTCCCAGATTCATGGGGTAGCTATAGCAACATGTGACAAGGTTGTAATCACTGCCATGAAGTCATAAAAGTGACAGTTTTTCACGTATAGCTTGCTTGCAAATTCAGCTACCCTTATCATTTACAAAATGTAGGCTTCGTTATCTGCCAGGAAGAACTGTGTGTGCACCTCAGCAAAAATTAATGGGAGAAGAGGTATACTCACAATTTAAACCTTCCCAAAAATAGAGGAAAAAATAAACCAAAGCTGTCATCATTACTGAACAAACTCAGAAAGATCAATGCAAAATCATACATACAGTCTGTGACCCTGCTGAAGACCTTAGGGGTCAGGACTATGTAAAGACTGAGCCTGGGAAGGGCTACAGAGATACCATCAGAGGGGTACTGGGATACGTCCCTGCTGGACTGCTTATCTGTTTCACTTACACACTGTGTGTGTGTAGACTCGGCCAGAGGGCTGAGTCACTGAAAACCCACCTGAGAAACCCACCACAAACCGAGAGAGTGGAGGCACGCGCACTCGACCAGAAGGTGCTCACAAGAGGTGCGTACCACCCCATTCCACAGTCCCCTCCTTTAAATATAAATGAAGGTTGCTAAGATATGTAGTTTTCTCTTGTTCAAATCCTGGTATACAAGATTATCATATTTCAGCAACCTCCACTTGTACTCAAATTAACAGTTACATTAGATTGAGATAGGCTACAAAGATCCAATTGATTTGGACATCAGACTGGGACTCAGGAGACCTAGATCCTATTGCTAACTAAGACACTGACTTGCTCGATGACTCAAACTGTTGCATCCGATGAAGTGAGCTGTAGCTCACGAAAGCTCATGCTCAAATAAATTGGTTAGTCTCTAAGGTGCCACAAGTACTCCTTTTCTTTTTGCGAATACAGACTAACACGGCTGTTACTCTGAAACCGACTCAAACTGAGTTATTCCACATGTAACCCTTCTGCCAGGTGGAGTCAGCAGCACCAAAAGCCAGGTTCAATATCTAGGGGCTCCTCTTAACAATCTGGGGAAATGAGACACCATCCCGGATGCCTATAAGGAGCAATACTTCCCCATTCGCAAGCATTGAATCTATGTATAATAAAAGAACACTTTTATTAAAAAGAGAAAGGGAACCCAAGACAACCACATTCAAAAGCATGGAACCATAAGCAAATACCCACCCCGCAGTATGTTGGGCAGCGTTCTTTGCCTCATTTTGTCACCTAGGGGTGTGAAAGTCCAAGCAAACGTCCCTCTAACATGCCACTTCCCTTTCCCTCCACTGCACCCCAGAGTTCAGATGTGCATTCACATGGGTCCACACCCCACCCCTGAAGGTGTCAAACAATGCTTCCACTGTCGCCAACACCCCTGTAAATGCCTCGCTGCTGCTGTCCCTGTTGTCTCTGCTGCTGTTCACCAGTGCTGCTGTTCGCGGCTTGCTACAGGTGTTCTCTCTGCCGCCACTGGCCACTTGTTGCCACTTCTGCGATGCCATGTCCTGAGGTTTCTCCCACTTAGCCCAGCTCTTAGTGATTTCACTGGGTAACAGAGATCCTCTGTGCTGCTGTCTCTTCATTGGCTTTCACTACAACATTGTCTCCATACCAGGTCTCAGGCTTAGCCACTAGACCTGCTCATCCACGGTTTCAGCTCTAGCAATCATGGAAGAGAAACAATGATTCTCAGTTGAGTCCAGTCATCTTTAACACTTCAAACATTGGAAAGTCAAATAGTGTCCAGGAGTCTTTCGGCAGAGTATACACCATCAGGTACAAACACCTGTTCCCACCCCCTGCTCTTTCTCACTGGCATTGGCATCCTTACCCTCTGCTTAGCAGATGAAGTTCAGTTTAGGGTGACACCTCCCATCAGGGCATACTAAGTACAGTTCTGCTGCCCTTTACTCATACAATAAGATTAACAACATTTCATTACCCCTGCATTCAATACTAAAGTGAGTTGTAACCCAACACCAGACAAAATTGATCACTTTGGCAAAGCAGGTCTGTCTGCTGAACACCTAGGCAAAGTAGGTGAGTCTATGGTCTGCTCCTGAAGTCTTTTTCCCCCAGTGCATTGTTAGATGTCATGGGAGAGCTCATTCAGACCCTGCTTACACAAGAATGAATTTGGTCCAAGTATGAAGGGTACAATGGGGACATAATCCCTAAGTAAGAAAACGTTAAGAAGATTTCAACAATAGGCCATTTGCCAGGAGATGCAGAAGTCCCAAAGGTATTAGGAATATCTCCAACAACTTGATCCAATACCCATTAAAATTAATGGAAATATTTTCAAAGCCTTGACAGGCATTGGGTGGAGCCCCAGATGAGGACAAGGAGGCATCTGTGGCAACATGAAGAAGTGGAAAGGAAGGTCAAGGAAGGCCCTGCAATAAATTGACTCTATAAAGTCTAGCATTTTCTCCACTGGGTGCTAGGAAAGCGTCCCTTAGAGGTAGGGATTAATCTAGGTTTATAAATTCAGAAAAGCATCATGTACACTTGAGAAGGTGTAAAAATATAAGTACCTAATAATGGTCCTGAATTATCATCATCTGTATTTTGTTGAATACTGACTATTTGATGCAATATGGAGTGCAAAGTAGTGCATGAGAGTTGATGTTGAATTTATCAGAATGTTGCAGTCCTTACTCCTACTGAGTTTGGCACAATAAGGACTGTAGGATCAGGCTTTTACACTATCCCTGGCTTGAAGGATGGTAATGTGTACATTATGCCACCTCCTTTTGTGGAAGTGGGAGTTTATTAGTGCTTATTAACTCCTAATTAATCTACAAATACAGCCTACCCTGATGGTCCATTTTAACTCAACAAGAGCCATATAATGCAAGGCCAGGGCTAAACTCTATGCATAATACCCCAGTGCATCTAGTTATTTTTACACATTATTATATCCATGTGGTTTTCAGTGATGGCCCCCCAATAAAGTTGTTAAAAGATAATGCCTCCACGTTAATGTTGAAATTCCTTGATTTATGGACGGAACTGGCAAGGGTTTGGGAGAGATCACATTTGTTTAAGTTATATATTTTCTAACTGCACACAACATTCTTCTGCTAACCATGCTTTTTTGAGATAAAGCCAGTGTGGCCTCATTGGAAGCTTATGTGAAAACCCAGTATGCTCTTATCTTTCCATTGAGAATGGCTTGGCACTGAAAATGAGGGAGCCAGCTAGCCAAATTTAGCCCTAGCAACAGAGTGTCCATTTTTTTTTCTTTTTACTTGCTCCAGAACATTCCCTGAAGCCCCATATTCTTGCCAAGAAACTCAGGACATCACTCATATTAATAATTACAATTAATTCACAGTCCAACAGATGGTTGGACATTTGGATGCTCCATGAAAGAAAGGTGTTTAAACTCAGCAATACCACTCCCTTCTGTTCCCACTCTTCACACAGCCCCAGTTTCCCCTACCCTTTAGTGACTTCCGCCAGAGAGAAACATACTGGTTCAATTATGAAGAGGCCAAGAGTGGAAAACTAAATAATGATTTGAGCACTCACTCTTCCCAAAATAATAAAATTAAATAATAATAATAATGCTCCAAATCCTCTTCCTTCTTTACCCAGAGCTCATGTTCCCCATTGCACAGTCATTTGTGGGACTGTATATTTTAGAGTTCTGGAAGAAACAAAGACAAGTCCCTGCTCCTCACTCCACTATTACATTTTTTACCCTTAGGGAGTTTTAAGATTTAAGGAAACAGCGGAAGGTCAGCTGTACATAGCTTATTCCAACTGCCCTTCTCCTCATTGACATTGTTAATAATTTTTACAATGGCCAGAAATATGCTGAGAGCTTTATGAAATAAATAGGAAGACATGGATCCTGACCTGAAAAGCTTGCAGCCTAATTTTAGATCTCACATAATGCCAGCATGCACACACACACATACACAAAAATTTTAAAAAAATTAAAAAGAGGTGAGGGTAAATGTTTGAGGAAGGAGAAGGGTAACACGATCAGCTGGTTGCTCATTTTAGGTGTGTATGTAAACAGCTAGATCGCTAAATTAGAAGGATTTGCTTGTTTGTTTTCATTATACTGATTATTATTGACTCACTTCTTCGAACATCAAGGAAGAAATGCATTTTCAGGAGAGGTTTAAATGAAAAGATCTTACTCTGATTGAAAATGTACTACGTGTGCTCCAACGATAAGGGACCATGAGCTAGGCTCACACCAGTTTTACAGATAGCTCAGGGTTTCTCCATTGGGTGTATTGGGAGAACCATTACAGTTTAATGCACTGACTATTAGCCTTATACCTTATGAGAGCATTCAATATACAATACTGTATGCACTGAAACCACACACACACACACACCCTCTAGCCACTTTTCAATGCTTTGGGTTTTTATTTGTTCGTTCAAAAAGGAAAAAATAAATCCCCCCAAATTGGTCTATATTAAAGACTAGTGCCCTGACACATTTCATTTTAAAAGGCATGTACAACTGACCTCTACAAGCAGTAAAAAGTATCTGAAAACTCTTACTAACACTTCATATTTCTATAACTCAGAAATATACACAGAGACGTATAGTCTTTAAAATGGAGGGGGAGGGTGTTGCTGTGCACAGAAGATGGTGTTATATACCCTCAGCCATATCTATTTAGTGCATATTTAAAGTAAATGGGTCTGTTGGTACTTGGCTCTTTGGGATAGGGATTGTAGCTTTTCGTATGTTTGTACAACACCTAGTACAACTAGGCTCAACCTGGTTGTGACTTTTATGCACTACCATAATAGATATGTTGAATATCAACGAGAGTACTAACAGGAGCCTAGTACTATAACATGGGTGCAGGTGCTGTACAAATATCCCCATGCAACTGTGACATTGCACCTCATTTCTGACCTGAATCACCAGTTAATCCAGTCCTAGGCCACTCTAGGAGCCAAAAATTGCAAGCAGACTCATATTTTTGTCCTGTGGACAAAATTAACACATGCAGAGCACTTGCACAAGGCCTATGTCCCACTCAGGACTCTCTGAATTTCACCCAACAGTGCATTTCACCCCAAGGAGATGGTTAAAGAAAGTACATAATGAAGTGGATTGCATCTTCTACTATCCGTTAAAGAAAGCCAACTCCTATAAACTTTAATGAATTTATCACAAACCAATTTGTTCCCTTAAACTATCATTCCCCCGCACCCACCCCTGTAGAAAAAGAACTGTTGCTTTGAAGAGTATCAGATTAATCTGTGGCCTATGATATTGTTATTTTTTAAATCATCTTGGTTTTTTTGTTTTCTTTGCCTGCTGTTATCAGCCTTGCAACTTTGCCAGGCAAGGAAAATACATTTTTTTATAAAAAGCAGACAACTTCAGATTTGACAAAAAACTCTTTTTCTTCATACTGATAAGCCATCATCATTTCTCTTACAAATGGCCATTGGCCCGACAGCACATTCAGGAGATCACTGGATCTCAAATCCTTTGGAAATCAAAATAACAAAACAATCCTCACCTGCTTCACTGATGATCAAAGATAACCAAAGACAGGGCAGCACAGCCTACAATGTATCAGAAATAAGAGATTTTCAGTATATTACACAGACACACACACACACACACAGGCACCTTTAAGCCTATATTTTCAAATGCCTAGCATTTAAATACATACATACATACGTATTCTGAAAATCTCTTATTTGTGTCACACACACACAGTAAGAGAAAGATCAGGATTTGTAGGTGTGCAGAACATGGGAGATTTCTGTATGATTTTAATGAATATTGTGTGCCTCAGTTTACCTGCTTGATATTATTCTGATTGCATGGAGGTTCTTATGGAGAAACAAAAGGAAAAATGACACAATGACAGAGTAAGAGATCTCCACAGAGAATACCAAGGATTTTCAGCAGAATAACTGGGGAGCTATTAAATAGGAAGTGCTCCAGCCCCAGCAAAAGCCGTATGATCCCAGCTCCAGCCCTGGCCATGGGGCAGGGGCACATAGCCCCAGCTGCAGTCCCGTCCGAAGCCACAAGGGAGGGTGCACAATCCTGGTTCCAGCCCCAGCAGCAGCAGTGGGAGGAGTTCACAGCTCTGGCTCCAGCCCAGGCTTCAGCCTGTGACAGCTGAAGCTGAAGAAGTCACAGAAGTCCAATAAAGTCACAGAATCCATGATTGCTGTGACCTCTGTGTCTAAATCATATCCTTAACCATAGCCATAGCAGATCAACAATGCTTGAGAATTTGATACAGTTAGTTTGGCATACTGACCAATGACCTGAGCTTCTCTCCAGATTTTTATTGGGAGAACTCAAACATACTGATAGCTCAGTCTTCAAATTGGCTTGTTCTCCAAAGCTTGAGTTGAAATTACATAATCTATATGCAGATCCAAATCACTGAAAGTAATTGCCTGATTCTCAAACCAATAGATACATTTTAAAATGGATAATCTGTATTCCCCAGTTAGTAACATCAGAGAGATGATAAAAACACCTCTTGACTCTGAAAGTAAACCCAATCAGATGTGGTTAGGGCATTTGACTCTGCCTTTGATGAAACGGCATTTAATGAAGAACAACTATGATAACCTCCTGACTCTAGAAAAATGTTAAAATGAAGCGCAGCAAGAATTCCTGATTGTTTTACTTTACCTTCTGACTCAGGAGTTCAAAGCAGCAAAGTCTTTTCAAAGACAGATTAATATATTTAGATTTTGGTAATTGGTCATAAGTTTCCTGTATGCTTACATATTCATCCCAATGAGGAGGAGATCACTGACAGCAGCTGTAATTGGTCTAGAGGCATTTTGATTAACTGAAGATTACCCACTTCTTAATACAAAGAAGTAGCTGTCAAGTTGCTCCACAGGATTCCAGAGAAGTTTCAGTAGGAAACTAGATATTATTATGAGGACTTCCGACACCAGATCTCATCCACCATGTCCACTTAGAACTATGCAAAGTGGTGGTCTCCATGCTTCCATGCCTTAACTAAACCTGAACTACTGAACAGAAAATAAATTGCTGAATACCATTTATTACACACAAATTTACCACAGTCCTAATTGCAAAGGTTATGCTATTGTACTAAGACCATGGCATCCTGCAAGAGTATTGAAGCTGGAGAAGAAATGTCGTTGAAGGTTTGGAGACTGGAACCATGAATCATATGCCATATCGTACTGGCTGTTCCAGTTTATTACATTTTAGTCCTTGGTCGAGTTTAACAAAATGGCTGAACAGTGATTTTCCATTACAGCATAAATCATTTTATCAACCTTATTTTTGTGATATTTTAAAATTTCAATACATTTGCTTTCTTCTGAATATTCAGATGCTTCAAAAGGTACCCAAAGGATGCAATTAGACCCAAGGGAAATATGCTATTATGTGCACATATCATGTTTTGCATAGGCTTTCCATCATCTACATAATTTATGTTTTTCTGCATAATTTTTCCTTTTTATGTTTTCTATGTGTTTGTGAGATAATGCAGAAGTCAGTTTCCTACCACCAAAAATACAGAAATAACTTAAGTCAGTATTCTTACTTCACCCAATCTGCTTTACTTCCTGTGAAACCCTTGGAAAAACCTCTTGAGAAATCCTTTCATATGCACCAAACATCAATACATGAGGAAAAAAATTAGAAGGTTCAGGAAGCTTTCTGAAATGAAATAGAACCTTGTCCATTCTCATAATCATCTGGGTATTCAGAAGTTCCTCTGATGAATAATGTTAAAATGTTAACGCTTTTAAACTGTTTATAATTCTTTCTTTGGATTTGAAATATACAAAAAATAATGCTCAAAAACTTTAAAGTTGTTTTTTTAACTTTTAGTGCAAGTTGCAAGTTTGTCTTTCATACAAAAAAAGCAGAGAGGATATAGGTAACATTTTTTGCTACATTATCCTTTATAAACTGTTAGGAAGTGGGGCTGGGAGGTTGTTTGTTCAGGCTTATTTTAATACAGGAAAATTAAAGATCTGGAAAAGTGTCCTCCCCATGTTCTCTTACTTTAGCAATTCAAATCATGCACAGTCCCACTGGTCTTGTGATGGAAATGTCTCTTGGGACAACAGTGACACCTAGCAGTGAGGACTGAGCTATTTCTAGAACTGACTTTGTTGGACTGCAGAGGTGAAATCTTTACCCCTTGGAAGTCAGTTGGAGTTTACCCATTGATTTCAGTGGGGCCAGGATTTCATCCCAGAACTCCTGTAGTTTTTTTTACTTTACAGTTAACAACCAGAAGAAATCTAACTAAGTTCAGATTTCTTTTCCTCCACTAGAAGAAATACTAACTTGATTTAAAACTAGAAACACAGCAATGATGGTTGATATATCAAACTAATCTAGTGTAATACAATATCTGTTTGCAGTTTAATACTCACTATATCCTCTAACATATGTATATGATGGAAATCATATCCTTTATTGCCAGGGCAATGAACTACACTATCACATAGATCTTTTCCATTATTGCCAACTCTCACAATTTTATCTTGAGTCTCACATTATTTAGGATTTTTCATATATCTCCAGCTCCTGGAGTCACTGGATTGTGTGAGAACCTCAGCTCTAATTAAAAAAGAAGTACATTTCTACCTGTCATGACTGCAAAGAAATGCTTGAGAATGTGAATCCTTAACACCTAAACCATTAAGTCTCATATAAATCATTAAGTTTCATATAAAATAACTCAAATTTATTATTTTTTACACTCATGATTTTAAGCCAGTCTCATGATTATTTGTGAGGATAACTCATGATTTTTTAACACATGGGGTTGGCAATACGGTTTCTTTGATTTATAATCAAATGGACCCCTGTTTTCTTACAGATTTAATATGCAGATAAATTGGCTAACATTATACAGACATTTGTTTGGGTTTATGTGGCTGTACTATTTGGGAAAATCCTTCTTTGCAAGCCCAAATATCTAAAAACAGTGTGTGTGAGAGAGAGAGAGAAATGACCATCTAGATTTATCAAATCAATGCTTCCTCCATCCCCTAAAAAAAAATCCTGTAAAGAGATATAGTCCCTAAAATATACTTTGCCAAAGAAATCCACTAGAAAGTGGAATCAGAAAGACCACTTCCTTTGCCACTTATCCTTAGCTTCAATATCACAAAGGAACCCACTTAGGTAATAGCTACCCTTGATTCCATGAAAAGTCAATCACGGACCAGTAAGGAGAGGCTGCAATATGCTTTCCCCGTCATATCATAACAGCTCCCAAGAAAACAGAATATTTACTTTATGAAATGCACAGTATGAAATAGCAGAAACAAAACAATCTAGTAAAATTTCAAGATTTTTTTTGTAGAATACATGAGAGAACACCTGCTGCTTTCCTTATTTTTTATTTTTCATAATTAATATACTCAAAACAAACAGCAGAAAAAATAATGAATACTTTTCATTAAAAAGTTAATTTGAAGTTGAAAAATATGTATGATCAACTGATCACAACAGAGTCTTGTTACATAAAAGACTATTGACATATGGATTCATATAGCAGTGTAACTACTAAGGAGGACCTTTGACAATCAGAGTTATTAATAGTCCACACTAGAATAGTCTACCTGTGGTAATAAAATATTGTGCAATATTTTTTAAATCACCAGTCCTATTAAACAGGATGAGAGATATGTGGAGGTGACTGGTGAGAGATAACTTGTATTAAGATCAAAACTACAGACCAGCAGAAATGATTTGCAGAGAGCATTTTAGTTTCTTTCAGTAACTATTTCTTTGTTAAAGTTAGTATAGCAAGCACTCTCTCTCCAGGCCTCACACCCACACAGCGTAACCAAACAAACACACATGTAATTAGATAATCATTCAGTGTAATTAACTTAAACTGTGAAAACAAAGTTTCTATTGATGCAAATTAAGATATTCTTCCACTAAAAATGATTTGGTATTTTGAATTGATGTTCTAATTTAAATCACACACACACTCTGGACAGCATTTTGTACAAAAACCACAAACTCTGAAAGGCCATCTACAATACCATCAGAAATCAATGAAGTCAATGGGAGATTTGCCTGATAAGAAGGATGGACATGGCTTTTGCTTTGTTTTGACTTGTTTTGCTTTGATTGTTTTCACTGAGTGAAGACCGCAGGATTTGGCTAGGATAAAATTCATTGAAGAAAAATGGAAAATCTTTATGAAAAACTTAAGCACGGTGGGCCAAATTCTATCCTCAGTTAGATTAAATTTAGGTTAATAAATATAGGTGAGTTAAATATGCGAGATGACACTTCCTGAAAAATATAGACATAAAAGGTCATTTTGGGGCTCAGGTGGAACGGATATTCTGTAAAATGAGTCATACAGATTAAATCATTTTGGCTCTCAAAGTATTTTCTAAGACTCGATGCTTAATTATAGGCAGCAGTCTTTAAAAATGCTTCTCACTGCATGCAGTGTAAGAAATAGTTATTCTTCAGCAATGCCTGGCATTTCAAAAGAGCCTAAAACCAGTTACACTAAACCAGTCAGCCTCACCCTTACATTTTTGAAAGGAATCATGCATAGTTATGACAGCATTGATTCCTTCTGTCTTTATGATATTACTGTAATCTAGACATTCAAAAAGGCTCTATGATACATATGCTGTATCATTCTTCCCAGTACAATAGAAATATTAAAAGCAAAAACAAAAAAACTCTGTGGGACAGACAGCCCCTTGCTCTGAATTTTAATTTCTTCATAATTTAAGGCAGAGATGGGCTGCCTATCCAATAGCTCCAGTTGAAGATATTTTTCACTGTGTGTATGTGGCAGTGGGGATGGAATTAGGTAAAAAAGAATACCCTATATACAAACCACCTCTCTTTCAAGTATATATTTTATGATTAAATTAACCTTTAAAAGGCCACCTGGGGGCAAAACTAGCCCCAAATGTGTGAATCAGAGATCAGTCTCATTGTGTTCTTATGAGCGTCAACACAGTTTTGTTCCTTCCCCTACACTGCTTCTTGGGAAAACAGGATCAAGGCCATAACTTTGTGCTTTGTTGGGGGACTCCCTGCACCTCAGTATAGAAAGACGGACTAAGGGAGGAATACAGTCTATATGGATCTAGGGCTATTTAGAACCACACACCATTCTCTCGTGCCAAGGGTGATGTAGCACATACGTGTCAACATTGACAAAGACAAAACAAGCCTTTAGAATTTTCAGAATTAGAAATTCTGAATTTTAGAGCTTTGGGGATTATATCAAATCTGCATAAATTTGAATACATCTGCCTTGAGATACCGAGAATGGGAGCTAATTCAAGGGAGGAGATTGTAAGACATTTGACCATCATCCCTTTCAAAACATTACATCATTCCCCCCCACCCCCACTGCAACATCAGCATTTCAAAGCAGTCCCATCAAACCAGGTTTGCTGCAAAACAAAAACCAAAAAGAAAAGGAGGACTTGTGGCACTTTAGAGACTAACCAATTTATTTGAGCATAAGTTTTTGTGAGCTACAGCTCACTTCATTGGATGTAGCTCACGAAAGCTTATGCTCAGATAAATTGGTTAGTCTCTAAGGTGCCACAAGTACTCCTTTTCTTTTTGCGAATACAGACTAACATGGCTGTTACTCTAAAAAACCAAAAAGGCAGCCAAGCGAATTCATGGAGGGAGGGGAAAAATCCCTATCAAATCCTGTTGCATAAAAAACACAAACCAACTCCACTGAAAAATAAAATAAAAATAAAATAAAAATAAATAAAAATCCAAACCAACTCCATTGCAAAAATAAACCACTCATCTCACAACTCATTGCAAAAAAACCAATCAACTTCATGCAAAAAATCCCCTCAAAAATAAAAATTTAAATAAAAACACAAACCAAGCTCACTGCAGAATGAAAAACAAAAAAGCATCATTGCTTCCCCCCAACCAATTTCACTTCAAAAACTAACTCCCCAAATCATTTCTATTGCAACTGTCCCCAAACATTTCATTGTGTAAAAAACAACTCCTCCTTCTAACCTTTAGATCCCAGGAGGCTAGAAGGGTTGTAGCAGCATAATAAGGACTGTTCCCTGCTCAAGCCTGAGGGCAAGGGGACATGGCAGAAATGGGTATTTACCATTTGACCCTCCCAATTTCAAGGATGAAGTACAGCCAGCAGAGCTGGGAGGATCACTGCACTTCTCCACCACCCAACTCCGTTGCTGTGAGAGGAAGCAGCACTAGAAGCCTGAGTAGCAGTTTCAGAGCTAGTAGGAGTGGCTGCCTTCAAGCTACCCCTCAACACAGGTTCCCACCCACCAGCTAGGAGGCAGGGCCAAGAATTGCCTCCTGCTCCCTGTGCTGAGAGACAAGAATGTCCCGCAGCACGAGGAGCAGTTCCGATTGGCTGCCCTTCCCCAGAAGGGCCAATCTGATGGAAATTTCTCCATAGGTTAGGGGGGTTTCCGAAGACGCAGTGGAAGGTCTGAAAACTAGCACTCTGTGAGGAAGGATAGAGTCAGTGGGTCTGGTCAAAAAAACTGGTCAAAAAAATGCACCGGGAAAATGTTTGAAAATTTTCATGAACATTTTTCTTTGAAATTTTTAATTAAAAATGAAACCCTCAGCAACTATATAAGCTGGCCACACAACAAGGGGTGGGGGGAGGAATCACAAACAACTTCTGCAAAAACAAGTAGTCGAAATTTTTAAAACTGAGACATTTGTGCCCAACTCTAGTCTGCAGAAATCACTGAACAGTCCACAGTAACAGCCTCAGACCTCCGCTTTAACTGCTCTGCAGGATGAAAACAGGAAATCCTCAATACATAGCCCAGTTACCCAGCTAGTCATTTGCCCCTCTCTCCCAGGTAGCTGCTCTGCACAGTACAATTATCCTCCTCTCCCCTCATCCCTCCCTCTTTCTAGACCTCCTTCACATTTACATTAAGATACTGGAGCCCTTTGAAAGAAGCCTTAATCACTTTGTTGCTGGTCCAGTACTCCATCTGTTTGGCTCTAAGCTGGCACCTGCTTGAATGAGTGGGCGCCATGCTGTACAAAGAGCATCCGTCACGAATGGGGATATTTTAAAGTCCTGAGATGTATCTGTCAGCACCAAAGTGCATTGTTACAGCACTGAGGTGTCGCAGTCAGCTTGATAGTCCCAAAATATTACCCTTGTCTTGGCAATATGACTTAATCATATGTTTGTCTATGGCCCACTGAATGCACTTTAGTCCTTTTGATACAGTTTCCAATCCATTTTGCTGGCTTTCTGAATTCAGTTCCAGAACCATATGCAGCCTTGATGGGTTGGGTTGCTGATTTGTTGCCCTCAAATGAAGCAGTCTGGGGGGGGAGGAATGTTTTTAGTCTAAGTCCAGGGAAACCGAAAGGGCTAAGTATGATCCCTACTTCAGCAAGACTGAGCATTTTCTCCTTCTCAAAATGCTTTTTTTTAATGTTAAATGTTTGGGGTTTTTTTGTCATTGTAGGCTATGAGGATGGTTTTTGAAGGACTTTGTGACTGGCTAAATTAAAAGATCTCTTGGGAGACTGGTGGGAAGAACAAGCTGAGACTTCATACAGGGACAGTCAGGAAGTCCCATTTGGGAGATTGTATGCAGTTTCCAATCCTGCTCTATACCACTCCTAGCTGATCCTTACTGCCAGACTGCATGGAAAATCTTCTACTCATGCTCTCACCTTCCTCTATGTTGCAAATATCCTCCACCTTCCGATGAAGTGGCCTGGGCCCTTCTCAACCCCATCCCAGCTGCAACTTTCCTTTTGCCTTCTCAAGGGACAGATCCTTCCTGGGAGCCTGGAACAAGCTACGTACAGGCAGACCTGAAGTTCTTTAATACAACTTTGACAGATCTGGATTTTTCAATACTACCCTGTTCAACACTGTTTGGTTGGTGTGTTCCCCCTCTTCTTGAAATCAATGGTACAGAATGGGTGTTTAATGCATTGGTGACAATGTCCATGGCACCATTGTATTGTGTATCTGTCATTTACATTGAACTTCATTGTCAAGCTGCTGTGTACCATGCATGGCTGACTCAGTCTCTTCTCTGACTCTCTACTATAGAAAGCTTCTTTGCTAAAGTCTCTCACAGAACATTAGAGGGTTGTTTCATTTATTACAATCTAAGAATGCATTATTACATTCCTCCATCTGAAATGTGATCTTAAATAACAGCTTGTATAATAATTAAATGTAGTAGTGAGAACATTGTTAAAATCAATGACCCAGTGCATTGGCAGTTTAAACACATTTTAAGTTAACTTCATTATGGTGAATGTAATTTAGGAGAAGTTAAATAAGTGCGAACTGTGTGTATGAATATCTAGAAGCAGTATCTTCATAGTTCTGAAAATGGTCTGTGCACTTCAAGTAAACTGATCTCATATCCATATTGTAGAGGCGCACCCGATGCTTTATCAGACTTGAGTTTGACTACAATTGTCAGTTTAGTATTTCTGGAACTCTTCACAAGTAGTACAAATACATAAAACTCATTACAATAAATAGTTTACAGACAGTATGAAGGAGAACAACAACTTTATTCAATATTATGGGACCTAAAGCACTGAAAATGGAGGAACACTGAAATATGGGGAAATGTTAGAATAGCTGATGAGCTGATTCAATTTGTACTAGAGTTAGGGGAATGTTGCAATATTTTTCTATGAGCATTTTTCCTAATTCAAAAGTATTCCCTTCAGCCAGGCTCACACTCTTTGTGAGTTTCCTGACTGTGAGCATTCTAGACATTGAGTTTTATTCACATTAATGCTCGCAGAAAATGAAAGTTATTGGATATTTGCATGGAAAAGGGTACATTTTATATGGGAGAGTCACTGTTAGATACAGGTTTCAGAGTGGTAACCGTGTTAGTCTGTATCAGCAAAAACAACGAGGAGTACTTGTGGCACTTTAGAGACTAACAAATTTATTTGGGCATAAGATTTTATGGGCGAAAACCCACTTCATCAGATGCATGGAGTGGAAAATACAGTAGGAAGATATATATAACAGTACATGAAAAGATGGGAGTTGCCTTGCCAAGTGGGGGGTTGAGACAGTTCAATTAAAATTCCTATACTGTTATAGAGGTTACAGGGCATTTGGTATTAACAGACTACTATGGAAATGAGAAATGGAGTGAAGCCCCAAAGCTCAGATCAGTTCACTTAGGTCATACAGTTCTTAAAATAGGCCAGCCCTTTCTTTAACTCTTTAATTAATGTGTATTCCGTGGCACTCAAAGTGCTGTAAATAAAGTATGTTCACTATAGAGAAATAAGGCTAGAGGGAGGGGCGGGGGAAGAAAGGCATCAACCTCTATGTGAAACCCAGAAGGAGGCAGCCCATTAAATCTGTTCTGGTGAAGAATTTACACTGGGTGAATATGCAACAAACCAGGCAACCAAAGCCCTTTCTGAACCATTCAGCGGATGCTTAAGAGGGTCTCAGAACTTGAACAGCATATTTGCGGTAGAAAATAAGGTACCCACAGGCCCTGAAGTTATCCAAGATCCAGAGCATGGAGAGCAAACTACAATACAATTGCTAATGCAAAACATAACCTGGAGCAAATGCAAATTCTGCATACTGAGGATAAGCATAATCCTAGTGAGAAAACAAGAGTTTTGCACAATTTTAAGACATTCCCATTTGACTGGTCTTTCCACTGGGCAAATTCAATTATTGTAGTTGAAGCATGAACAAAGAATACAAATCAACACTTCCAACTATCAGTTAGTTAGGCACTACTGACTTCAATATTCTTATCTTCAGATGCAAAATTATTGTTAAATACCTATACTATTGGGCCAAGTTCTGCCCTCAGTTACGAAGGTGCAACTCCCATTAATGCCAACAGGAATTAAATGTAAGTGCATGTGGTAGAATTTGACCATATATTATAATTTTATTTCAAAGAAACAACTGAGTTGATCCAAATTAGACAAACTTCTTCAGGGCTTTTCACATTTGAGTTTAGGCTGTCATGTCCCCAGGATAGATATCAAAAGTAGAGCTGGTTATTATCCCTTTTTAACATTTTTAAAAGTATAAATAAACTAATATTTTGATTCAAAAATATAAAAATGTCCCATTCTGATAAAGTTCAAGCTTTTAACGAAAATTTAAAGTGGGAAACTCATCAAAACCAACCCTTTCTTGCAAATTATATCAGTTTTAGCAAAAGACATTTTGTCACAAAAATTCTAACAAGCTCTGATCAGAAATTAGTCTAGAAACCCAAAGAGTAAGAATCCAAAGATTAAGAATCAATGGCTATGACAGAATGCATCAGTTAAAGGACAGCTTTTGTATTTTGGACAATTGCCTGATATAGCAAACCCAATATTATTTACAATATACAGAAGTACATCTACCATACACTTTAGTATATAAATAACATTCTATTTGTTAAAGGTTTTGAAGTTTACTGGACAAATCCCAGGCTTTCTTTACCTCTACTATTTAGAGAGACCTTTGCTGGTTAAGAGCCTGAGCCCATTTATGGTAAATAGATGGATTTTCTCACTCAACGTTTTATTTATAAGATTATCAAAAATAAATATAATATGTTTACAAGACGTGTCACCATTTTAAAGGAACTCAAACATGGCAAGTTTTGGACTCTATATTTTTAGTTTTTGCCCTGTTTAAAATACTGTTCCATAAATATATTTCTACAAAGAAAATAGAAAACTGTTACACAAACATCACAACCTAAATCTGTATCTTCCAAAAGTAAAAACTCGCTATGTGCCCTTTGAATGAATTGAGCGTCCTGGTAGACCTCAATGATATTAATAATGCCAAAAAGCACCTTTGTATTTTGTACCAAGGAACCAGACGTCATCACTGAAATTCCCTTCTTATCTGCTGGAAGCTGAGACTGTCTGTATACAAAAGAGTAGTTGAGTTAATAAGAACAAATTCTTTCAGCACATGGCAAACTATCATTACCCTTCTAAGCAGAGTATCAGTCATAAATTTGCCATGGAAAATAATATCTTGTATTCATATAGTGCCTCTCAACCCAAAATTTTACATGTTATATTTGAAGATAAATTATTGGTTCATCCACCCCTAAAATGTAGCCACTTCTGGGGTGGACTATAGGAGTGATACACACTGTTGCGGTTCAAATACAAGACAGAACAAAGCTTTAAGCAAGCAAGCAGGCTGGTCTGCCAACGGACTGCCCCTGTCAGCTTTCCACCCTCTCCTTTATTCTTTCTCTCCCCCCGCGCATTACAGTTTTTAATAGATAAAAGGAATACACTGGCTTTGTTTAATATTTTTATATATTAATTTTTATTTACCGCATTTTTTGCTTTTGGGCCTCGAGCCCAGTTTTGGGAGGCTTTTTAAGGTTTATGTTATTTGGGCGAGATTTTAAGGTTCATGCCCTTGAGAGGAGCCGTGTGTGCACTGCTTTTACACAACACTCTGGGTGTGCCCTGAATGTTGCCAGGTGCATGAATCTTGTATGAATGCTATAATACAGAAATGGGAAAAACTTCACTTTCAGCAGTGCATTGCCTCTTATCTAATAGCTCATAAATAGACTGCTATTTCTCTCCAGAATATTTATATAAGGAGAGGCCAAACCTACCAATATGAATGTCTGCCTCTGCTCATCACTCGCTACTCCTGCTCCAATGCTTGGCCTTTCTGGTCTGTTATTCTCTTCTCTGAAAGCCACAGCTGCTGAGATTTTCACTTTTCTCCCTGGTAACTATGGTGACAGAGACTGCTGAGATCTTTCTTCTCCACTCATGAAGACCACAAGGAGGGGAACTTCCAGCATCTTCAGCATAGGACAGTGAAAGAGAACTCAGGTCTAATAACTCTTGCATCAGAGAAGACTAGTGGTGGTGGAAGACTTGTCCTGTCTGCTACTGGGGAGGCTTCTTCCTCAGAAGAAAGTAGATGCAGTTTAAGGGTTCCTTCTCTTCTCTGAGTGTTAGGTAGGGGGAGAGTGCCTGACCTGTGCTGGTTTAAACACCACTGGCTGCTCCAGGCATAATTAGGAACAAATTGGCTCTGCCAGGTCTAAGGCTCGAGCCCTGATCAATAAGTTCCTAGCTCAGGTCTGTTGTTGACAGTAACTGTTACTATCTGTAACAATAAGAAGAAGCTAAATAATGGCATATTTACAAATATCAGCCAATATTCACAAATATCAGCCAATATTAGCTACAGTTGGCAGAGCACATATACACAATATTTGGCATATTCAGAATTTTTTTATTCATTTCATCCATCCCTTGCCCTTAAAGTGAAGTTCTCTTCTGCAATGGTCTCTCAAAAAATGCATTGTGGGATTCCATGTTCATTGTTTCTCTCTCTCTCTCAGTGATTCCAGATCAAATTTTTGCAATTTCCAGTTAAAAATGTTTTGTTTTGATTTTCCTATTTGCCAGCCCTACAAACTCAGCCAGGGATACGAGTGTTAACCTGGACTGGTTTTGGCTCACCCATCATCGCCGGGAATAATGATTCTGCAAATTTGCCCATTTCGTATTATCAGTGTCCAGTGCTTAAAATGAAAAAACACACATACACAGAGAGACCATTTTGATTGTGTATCACAAATTGTAACAGCTTTTACCCTTCTGATTATTCAGTAAATCCTCATCTACACATCCTGGGTCATTCATCATTAATGACACACCTGATAGAAACAAACACTGTGCAGCTTTTTTATGGGATTCTACACTGACCATTATGATGTTCAAAAAAGCCTATGCTAAGAGGTCCTCTTGCTGGCATTATTGGCATCAGTTGAGCCAGTTGTTATAAATGAGTGTGTGTGTGTGGAGTGAAAATAGAATCTTGTAATTGATTATTTAGTGCAAAAGAGGAAGAAAATTATCACAGGTGGTGATGGCAGATGTGACAGCCTGGGATACTTGGCAAAATACAGAGCATTTTTGACTACTGATATGGATGTTTCAGTGGGGTTGGCTGTTCAACTTGTTCTTAGTCTTTTCCATGGTAATGAATTATACACTAAAAAAAATTCCAGTTAAGAGTATTTTTTCCCATTTTTAAATACCTAAATCATTGACAACAATAGCAGCTGCTGTGTGAAATTAGATGGCTAAGTAAGGCAATAAAATTCCTTCAATAAAACAATAGCAGCAATTAAATGTTTAAAAACTGATCATCACTGTCAGATCTCAAAATGGATGCATGGCCACATGAAAGACAGCAGCCATAGATATTATAGTTGGCACAGGGCCAACACTACTGTATTTCCAGGCAGTGATTCAAAATGTTATTATTATAGTTAATTAGCGTATGCTAATGATTTTTATGAATTTTCTGGGGCGGTGGGTTCTGCCTCCAATATTCTAAAATTTTGTCTGGTGGAATTTCAGCAAGAAACTCTTGCTCCCAGTTTGTATGAAATATTTACGGAGACTCTGTCAGCAGCTGCTCCTATCCAGCCACCAAGTAACTGGAAAGACTACTCCCACACCCTGCCTTTAAAATGGGAGAGAGAGCAGTGTTAAGCCACAGACCCAGTCTCAAATTAAATGGGTATGAAGATTACTTTTTGAAAAGTCAGAATGGAGATCTATTTGTCTAAAGATTTTTGAAAAGTTACTTTGTGGGTGAGAGCAACACCTTAAGCATGGCTGGCAACTAGTCCTCCTGAAAGGAAGCATTCACAAGCGTCTTCAATAATGGACTCAATTTTTCTCTGCTACCTTTAATCATCCACGAAGGACATGGATTCATCTCACACATGGTTAGTCACACTCACAAAATCTTAGTTAGCAGAACTCTGTGAAAAACACAACCAGTTCCCTATTTCAAGCTTTATTATGGTCAGTGGATGACAATTGAACACCATTTTCAAAGTGAGATACAAGAGGTATAAAGTTATCTGTGCACCAATCAACTGGATGTGTATATCCCAGCTATATGAACATACAAATTGTTATGCTGGTTCAGACCTTCCAGTCCAGTGTCCTGTCTCCAGCAACCATCAGCAACAGGTACTTTAGAGGAAGGTATAATATAGGATAATCTGCCCCCTCACACACACACACACGCCTCTCCTCATTACGCCTCATCGTAATCTCTAATTATTAGAGATCAGTTTGAGCCCTGAAGTATGAGGTTTAATATCACTTCCATATTTTTTGTTAGGAATACCCATTACAACTCTGGATAGTCTTGTTATCCATATAAATGTCCAATCTCTTTCTGAATCTCATTAAATTCTTGATTTCAACCACTTCCTGTAGCAACGAGTTCCACAATTGGCAGGATCTGTGGTGTAGATAGGTGAGAATCCCTACTGGAATCTCCTGACTGGCTCATGGCCACCGAGGAAGATTTGCCTGTACATTCACAGATCCAGAGGGAGCCACACAGGAAGAGACCAGACTCTAACAAAGACATACAGTTCAAACAGCATATACAAACAGACCTTCACTGCAGACTGATGTATTTCAGAGTTCAGGGGCAACTCTTGCCCCCACTGCTGCAGACATACAGGACCATTTTGCAGTGGAGCTACCCAAGTGACAGCACAACGCAGGAGTTTCAGGTGAGGTGGGTGCCTGAAGATCCACTTCTACGTGGTTCCTTTGGTTCTTCACTATGTTGCCAGGGACCTAGAGATGTAATCAATCAGAATAACATCTGCAGAGTGGCTCCACAGTTCAAGTAACTTGCTGGGCACAAGATTTGCCTCTCTGTGTATATATTCTTCAGTACAGCTGGGCAGGAAACCGTTTTCCCATCCCACAAAAATTTGAGATATCAAATATTTTTCCCATCCCAAATCAGAGCAAAAGGTCAAAATCTCAAATGTTGATGAACAAAAAATTCCCTCCCTCCCCCCAAAAATGTTGTTTTGATCAATAAAAACATTTTATTTTGATAATTTCAAAATGCTTTATTTAGATTTGACCATTTAAATGTTCTATTATAATGAGTTTAAATTTCTAAACAAAAAAGTCATTTATAAATGGAAAAGCCATAGGTTTTTGTCTCCAAAATATCAAACAAAAATAAATGTGAAATTGTCAAAACATTTGATTTTGAAAAGTTCAGCAAAACTAACCTCTTTCTTGTGAAAATTTCAGTTTCAACAAATTGGCATTTTCCAGTAAAAACTTGTGGTCAAAATATCCCTGATCAGCTGTATTTTCCAGTTAATTGTATATTGTATACAGTTCATTATAAAGTAAATATTGGTATAGGTTTTTCCCATTATATGCAAGTGTATATGTGATTTTGGAATGTGTGATGCATGTGATTATGGATTATGTGGATTATGTCCCCAAATATACCCCAGAAACCATATCTTTCTTTTGCACCACTTACAGACTTCCTGATTCATGAACAGATGAAAACAAAATTTCTTTCAAGCTCCTCTTTAGAATACTTATTCTTGGGATTGCATAAGTATTACCAGAAGATCATAGCCTAGAACAGAGGTAGGGGCAAACTTTTTCTGCCTCTGCCCTCTCCCCCCCGCCCCAGATTAATTTAACCAGAATTCAAATACAGACATATTATTCTTTAAGAAATATCACGAATTGTACTGAATGTACTGAACATATTGTACTGTAATAATAATTTATTATGTACTGAACATATTGTACTGTAATAATAATGTACTGAATTGTACTGAACATATCACAAAATGTACTGAACTCAAGATATTGGCTGAAAAGGTGTTATAATGATTTAAATGAAGGCAAAATATTCACCTGGGGTATGTAAGTGAGATGGGAATGTAATTTGTATGCTAGTACATTTGATCTAAATCTAGGGCTTGGGAGTGTGGGGAGCACTGGCAGAAAAACGGTGCATGGCTTTTCCAAAGGGTCATTCATACAGGAGTGATTTAAGAGGCAGTAAGGGCAATTAAACTCAGTGTCTAAACAGAAGTATCCCTTCACACACACAATTTAACTTGGACATAGCACGAGCTTCCAGGCAGAAGGTAGTGTCTGCACCAGCAATGTAAAGCTGAGAACATAACATACAGTATACATTCTTTGATGAAGTTCCCATCCATTGTTTGCTGCAGTTAAAAAAAAAAACAATAAAAACTACGGGCATTGTTCAACATTTCATACGATTTAGCAGATAAACAAGATTTATGAGGCAGATTGACTACAAAAATTTAATTGCTTTCAGTAATGTGCCTTATTTAAGACCAGTTTAACTAGATTAATTAATTTTTCATACACTCTGTTTATGTATTTGCATGCAGAGTTCTGTAACTTTAAAAGTTTCATATCCAAGTGTGTATATTATTACGTAATGTTAATATAATCATTTTGTTATTTTAAAGGACAGTTTTTGGGCTCGTAGATGGACATAGATATAGCACATATCCATAGCATGAAAGCATCCTGCAAGCAATAAAGGAGACTTAGGCACAGAGAATATAGCACAACAGTCTCATGGTGAGATTAAATATCTGGAACTTCACATTTTAAAGATAAATAAATAAAACAAACATAAAACCACTCCCACACATGCACAAACACTTAATATATCAGCACCCATATAAAGAATGAATTGCTGCCCCATATTAACCCTCCCAGCTCTACCTTCACAAAGATCATAATAGACCAATGTCCCTGGTATACAGAAAAGTTCCCATAGCAGTTCATCTACATCCTGCTGAATTTGTGTGGGGGGGTGGAGGGTGAGAAAACCTGGATTTGTGCTGGAAATGGCCCACCTGATGATCACTTTAGATAAGCTATTACCAGCAGGACAGTGGGGTGGGAGGAGGTATTGTTTCATATTCTCTGTGTGTATATAAAGTCTGCTGCAGTTTCCACGGTATGCATCCGATGAAGTGAGCTGTAGCTCACGAAAGCTCATGCTCAAATAAATTGGTTAGTCTCTAAGGTGCCACAAGTACTCCTTTTCTTTTTGCGAATACAGACTAACACGGCTGTTACTCTGAAACCAGAGAGATACAGAAGGTGGATTGTCCTGAATCCAACATGAAAAGATATGAGATCATAAAGGCCCATGCTCACACCCTTTTTCATTTAGAGTCTCTATTTGGGAATTAAATGGGACCATTCAGCAGTATGAAGAGATGGAGACCTGGAACAACCACACTGAAGCAATTAGATTGTTCTAAAATAATCTGGACCCATAAGAAGCAATCCCTCAGTGTTCCCAGTAAGCAATCCTCTCCTTGCATTTTAAACTAGAACTAGACCTAGAAACAAAACTATTATATAAAGATGGAGCGAATTTCCTATGAATCTATTGCTTCAGAAGTCTGATCACACATCTGTTAGGAAGGTGGCCAAAGAGAGTGCTGAAATGTACAAAGAAGATGACAGTTTATAACAGGGGTGGGCAAACTACGGCCCATGGGCCACATCTGGCCCATCAAGGCTTTGGATCCAGCCCGTGGGATTGCCACCCCCGTGGCACTGTGGGGCTAAGGCAGGCTCCCTGCCTGCCCTGGCCCCGTGCTGCTCCCAGAAGCTGCCACACCACATCCCTGTGGACCCTGGGGGGAGGGCAGAGGGTTCCGTGCACTGCCCTTGCCTGCAGGTACCTCCCCTGAAGCTCCCACTGGCCGCAGTTCCCCTTGCCCTGAGCCCCCTCCTGCACTCTGTACCCTTCCCTGCACCCCAATCCCCTGCTCTAAGCCCTCTCCTGCACTCTGCACCCCCTCCTGTACCCCAACACCCTTCCCTGAGCCCCCTTGTATGTCCTGCACCCCTCCTGCACCCCAACCCCTTGCCCTGAGCCCCTCCCAGCACACTGCACCCCCTCCCACACCCCAACCCCCTGCCACAGCTCTACATTCATGGTCCTGCATGCAATTTTCCCACCTAGGTGTGGCCCTCGGGCCAAAAAGTTTGGCCGCCCCTGGTTTATAAGGTAGCCAGCCCCCATACTTTGTATAGTGCTTTATAGATTAAAGATGGTTCCTTGAATTTCATCTGGAGGCAAACTGGTAACTAGTGCAGGCTGCAGAACCCAGGGGTCATATGGTCCACATAGGAGGCACCAAAAACTAAGCAGGCAAATGTGTTCTGCACTAGCTCAGAGTTAAGAGTAAACCCATGTAGAGCATATTGCAGTACTTACAAAGACATAGATACCAGTGGTGAAGTCTTTATCTGTGAGGTCAGCATCAGAGAGGAGATCTTAAACCTCCTGCCGAGGCACAGATGAAAAACAAAAACTTTTGGCTACTCAGTTGTTCATGGATTTTCAGATAGCAGCAATAGTCAAGAGGATCTACAAATTGAGAAACTCAGTAGCAAGGGAGAGTTATGTTCCTTCATTAAAAAGAGACGTTATCACATCTTTACCATATCTTCTAAATGCTTCCCTTTCCCCACATCAGCACCTCAATTTTGTCTGAATTGAGCTCACTGCTGCCTAACTCAGTCAAACAGTGAAAGCAAAGACACACCACTGTCCAGCCCCCCAGAAATGAGGCAAGGATTGTGTTGCCACTCTCTCAGCGCCGATGGTAGGGGAAAGAGAAAACAACAGCATCAACATGAGTTAGAGGAACTTAATTCTTGTGACACCAATGCAAATCAATTAGAGCCAATGTTTAAAACCAAATTAAAAGTACTTGTACAGAAAGAACTTCTCACTAGCATTAACAATGAGGTTAATGGTTCAGAATGCAAACTGGGCTGAAGTTCAACACGAATGGATCATGAAACATTTGCAAAAGATGATGTAGTCAGAAGTAACTTGGTTAAAAAGAGCTCTCATTATTGCAAACATTTCCCTTCTTTATGGTGTTTAGCAAATTAAAGAGATCTATCTAGTGCTATCAAAGGGAGGACTGCAATATTGTCAGGCCTGGACAACAATCAATACAGT
This sequence comes from Lepidochelys kempii, assembly GCF_965140285.1. Lineage (NCBI taxonomy): Eukaryota > Metazoa > Chordata > Testudines > Cheloniidae > Lepidochelys > Lepidochelys kempii. Next base: position 101,475,311 of record NC_136386.1, read on the forward strand.
TCTCTCTCATGCATTATGTTCTATGCACTGTTCTCTGTCAGCATCATGAACCTGCATTCTATTCTGTCTTCTGGTACCTACATTTTGAATCAAACATCTCTATGGTTGTTGAAGATGTAAGAAGGTATTTGCAAATACCTGCTTGAGTTTGCAGTTAGGAAAGTCTTGTTTTGCTCTATAAAGTAAGGCATTTTTGAAAGAGAAGTATTGGGGGGAAATAAATATGGAACCCAAACATGTCATCATTTTTATAGCATCACTTTTCTGACCCTAACTGCACTTTAGGTTTTTCATTTTAATTATTTACAACTTTTTGCTCATTTGCACAACCTCAAGAGATACAGATTTCAATTTGACATAGCATGCTACTCAAGCTTTCTTCTGCACAATACAAACAGTATAATCAGGACAGTCAATCTAAACTAGAAAACAACCAACAGCAATGAGCAGTCACAATTTCAGTTGATCTTAGACCAACAAGGCTTCTTAAGCTAAATAGTTTAGGATATCTTTTAACCAGATAATGTTGGGTGCCTATTTGCAATGAACAGGCAGATTATTCCAGTTGTTGAAACTTGAACAACTTTCAGACATCCCCACCTCATCCCCAGCACCTTTCCTGACATCCTAACAAAATCCATCAATAGATCTTAAGCGGGCTATGCAATTTTAGCTAATGCCTTCAGATCCAGTGTACTGTGATATCAGGGTTGTAATTCATTCTATGGCACTCTTTAAATTTGAAAAGCCATGGGAACATGAAAGAGTTAACTGAAAAATCTTCCGAGATAATGTAATAGACACAGAGATAAATAAGAAATAGACAGACACTGCATTTATCAACAAGTAGTACAATACTGTGTTAACTGTTATCTTTTCCTTTATTTAAGGCACATACTTGTAAATATTATCCAGATACTGTATATTTAATAAACCAAGAGCATCACCTTAACTTTGTTGCATTTATCTAATTTCTGCCGTCTTTTGCTTCCAACTATATCAAATGTATTCACGTGCATACTTATTCAATCGATAAACATTTTGTGATAGAAAAACAATGTGTGATTTTTAAGCAATTTGATACTAATGGATATGTAATGAGTGTTAAGTAGACACACTAGAAATAGGAAATATTCAATCACATTTACAATTAGTTGAGAAATGGCATGAAACTATATAGTAATCAAATCAGTGCTTCAGCAGGTTCTGTACTGTACATTGTTAACTAAGTGCTCACAGAGAAAGAAAAGACAGAAAACAAGTAAAATATTTCCCTTGTATATGAATAAACAACCAGTTTTCTACTGCCCACAGTATGAGATACAATTCTGTGCTGTTAAATTTGCTATAATTGACATACAGTGTCTTAGTAGGATGTCAATTGGGTTGAATTCTACCAGCCATTACTATCTATTTGAGTAAACTTCCCTTTCTGATGCTTCCAGGTTGACTTCCAGCTCCCTTAAGTATAAACTTTTCAATGTGCCTATTGCTCAGTGCACCTATTTCAGAGACAGAAACAGCTGGGTCAAATCCATTTAGTAACAAGGCAGAAATTATTGCTATCTATTAAGACTATATTCCTACTCTCTGTCATGAATTTCATGTGGAGAAAAAGAGAGCAACAACTTCTTTTTCCTTACAATGCAGACTTAGCAACCTGCCACTTCTGCCCAAGCTTGTCATTGTCTTAAGAACTCGCTTGCCTGCCTGGGGACTTTATTGTAGAGAAGCAGAGATAATCCTTTCATTCCTCTATAATTCCTCCCGAATACCTGCACTCTGCTGACTTCTAGGCACTATTCTTCTTACTCAGATGCCTTTAAGAAATGGATTACCTTAGTAACACACATCAACATGGATGCTGACACTTTCTAAATACAAATTCTTGTATAATTTGTTACATGACCATTTCAACAGGATTTTCCCCATCTATTTTGAAGTGATTGTGTATATATCTATAGCTATTTACAGTTTAACATAACAAAATTCCTCAGAAGGAGGGAACAACATCCTGTGATCAAGTAAGTCCATTAAGAAGTCACCATTAGGTAGCATCCAAAAGGGCTGTACGCCCTTATTAACTCCAGGCTCAAGAACATAAAACTGTGAATGACATACTCTAGATTTTGAATGACATGCTCATTGCAGAAGCAAAAAAAAAAATTCAGTTTTGCTTCCTTTTATACAAGGTGTAGTGTATATTTACTCTTGTCCTCCCTCACCCCACTCTCACCCCATTTTACACATGAGATTTCCAGGCTGACCAGTAGGCCAAGTATTATGGGAAGTTCCCCCTCCAGCCTGGCCAACATATCTGGTAAATTTTGACATTTTTAGTTCCATAAATGCAGTGATGCTTTGTTGAAAACTTCCTCAACATACACGACCTGAGAAGTTGTGAAGAGACTCAGATGAAAACTTGTCACCCCACTAGCTGCTCTCCCCTGATTCTGGCTGTAGATGGCCAGCAAAGAACTCCCTTTTGCAAAGGTATAAACCTGGTGGTGGTTTCTATCCCAGCCATCCCTTCATTTCATTATAGGAGAGAGGGAGCAAGGTGAGGAGTGGGATGTTGATGTGGCAGACCAGCACTCTGTTAAACTGATCTCTACTGGCGTAAGTTAGAGCAGTTCCCCAGGCTGTTCTCAAATTGCTTCCAAGGCCAAGTTGGTGCTAAATCAGGGACCAGTAACCAGCCTTTTGAAGCCCTACCACCTTAAGCCCTGTGCTGAATGGAGATTAGACACATATACAGTTATTTCTAAGTCACCATAATAATGCTTAGCATTTATATAGCATGTTTCATCTCCAAAGCACTGAACAGACATTCATCTGCTTAATCTTTAGAACTTCAATCCTTCATAATGCAATGGAGAAAATTAAGCAGAAAGATGAAATGACTGTCCAAGGCCACACAGAAAATCAATGGCAGAACAAGATTAAAACTCAGGACTTGGAGACTCCTAACTCTGTACATATTGTCCCAAGTGGTGTTGCCTCTCTTTTTGTAACTGAAATCATAGAACACTATCTGCTGGTCTACCAGGTCTGAATTTCACTCAGAAAGACTTGATCTGAGGAATGTTTATACTAAAAATGTCCTATACTGTCAACTGTCTGGGAGCAGAGTTGGGCAAAGAATGGCAAAAAGTATTTGCAAACATTTCAGTGTTGCCAATTCTCTGATCTATCATGAGTCTTATGATATTAGGTGTTTTTCATAAAGTTCCAGCTCCTAAAGGCAAGCAATTACATGAGAGTCTCAGCTTTCATTTTAAAAAAGTAAGTTACTAGCCATCATGTTTGCTGAAAAAAAAGCTTGAAAATGTTACCCCTCTGCACGTTAAATATTCAAAAACCAGAAGGCAAATTAAAAAACTGCATTTTTTAAAATCTCATGATTTTTAACCCATCTCACATTTGGGGGGGGGGGGCCCTGACTCATGGTTTTTGAACACTTGGGGTTGGCAAATATTGCACTGTTGCAAATCCTGAATTGCATTTCAATTTATCCATGTTGGCATCCATTCCTCTTCATTTTTCTTGAAGTGAAGTTTTATTCATACAACTGTTCATGAAAAGCGAATTTCATACCTAGAGCCAAAAGTCACTTAGTCAAGAAGCCAAATTCATTCACAGGCTAAATTCAATGAAAAAGCTGAAGTATTTTAAAAAGGTTAGGGTTATTCAATCAGGAACCAGAAACATTACTGTGTGACTTAAATGACCAAACGCACAGCTCAAATAATGAATACTGAATATTGTTCAATGACTATGCCCACTTTGATGCATTTTCAAACAACCTTGTCAAGGTTCCTCCCCCACTCTGAACTCTAGGGTACAGATGTGGGGACCTGCATGAAAAACCTCCTAAGCTTATCTTTACCAGCTTAGGTCAAAACTTCCCCAAAGTACAAAATATTACACCCGTTGTCCTTGGACTGGCCGCTACCACCACCAAACTAATACTGGTTACTGGGGAAGAGCTGTTTGGACGCATCCTTCCCCCCAAAATACTTCCCAAAACCTTGCACCCCACTTCCTGGACAAGGTTTGGTAAAAAGCCTCACCAATTTGCCTAGGTGACTACAGACCCAGACCCTTGGATCTTAAGAACAATGAACAATCCTCCCAACACTTGCACCCCCACTTTCCTGGGAAATGTTGGATAAAAAGCCTCACCAATTTGCATAGGTGACCACAGACCCAAACCCTTGGATCTGAGAACAATGAAAAAGCATTCAGTTTTTTACAAGAAGACTTTTAATAAAAAATAGAAGTAAATAGAAATAAAGAAATCCCCCCTGTAAAATCAGGATGGTAGATATCTTACAGGGTAATTAGATTCAAAAACATAGAGAACCCCTCTAGGCAAAACCTTAAGTTACAAAAAAGATACACAGACAGAAATAGTTATTCTATTCAGCACAATTCTTTTCTCAGCCATTTAAAGAAATCATAATCTAACACATACCTAGCTAGATTACTTACTAAAAGTTCTAAGACTCCATTCCTGTTCTGTCCCTGGCAAGAGCAGCATACAGACAGACACAGACCCTTTGTTTCTCTCCCTCCTCCCAGCTTTTGAAAGCATCTTGTCTCCTCATTGGTCATTTTGGTCAGGTGCCAGCGAGGTTACCTTTAGCTTCTTAACCCTTTACAGGTGAGAGGAGCTTTCCCCTGGCCAGGAGGGATTTCAAAGGGGTTTACCCTTCCCTTTATATTTATGACAAACCTATTGGCTGAAATTTGTATGCATAAAACTATTCAATCAATTTCAAATGGACAACTAAGAACAGGGGGAAAAAAAGGAAAATTCACCATATGTATCGCTCACAAAGAGTAGCCAAACCATTCTGCTTATGGAATGACACAAGAAAGGTGGTGAAGTGTATTTCGCACAAGAATTTGTGGGGGAATATTGTGGGACTACTGTGGTGGGAATATTATGAATTGGGGTCGTTGATAATTTTGGCATGAAACTCAGTCTCTCTCTATCTCCCCCTACATTCAAACTTTAGTTTAGAAGATGGAAAGAAAAGAAAACCTGACATTTGTCTGAACAAGAGGTTTCCAGATTTTAGATTTGGACATGGAACATATGACTCAAAACTCTGGGGATCGTGTAAAAAGTACAGATTTTTGGTATGTACAAATATTGAGCTGCCTCAGATGGCCCATGGTGAAAGATGAAGCCAACCTATCTCAAGGTCTATAGCATTCCCAATTTTTTTATTTAACAAAACATTGGAAAGTTCATATTTTGTATCTAGGGCTGTCAATGGGAAGCACATAAGCATTCATGAGAATAAAGAGGTTATAGAGAAAGAGGCAGAGTGAGAGTGACATGGACTGGGACCGTTACTAAAGTAGCTTTGGATAAAATGATAAAACAATGCACGGTATGGAATATTCTGTTACTAAAAAAAGAAATCATGATACATACAAATGTAAACAAAATTAAATTAATTTCTATTGCAACAGCACAATGTCTACGAAACCCTTAGAAACCCTGACTGCTCAGTCCCAACCCTATGCTTGTCCTGAACTGGCACTAGGGAAATATGGGATGGAGCTCTGTTAAGCACAGAAAGCTTAGTTGTTTCTATGACTTTTCATGTTGTGCTAGCAGGCTTCTTGACTAATGTATACTGCTATGCTTCCTGGGATCTGATGTGGTAAATCAAGACCAGCTCTGATAATTCAGCCCCAAGGATTATAGGTATTCTGCAGTTGTACACCAGGAGTGCCAAAAATCTCTTCTTGCAGCCTATGTATCTTGGCTGATTCCCGAATGGCTGAATTAAAATGTCTTGCCCGTTTTTTATCTTTATCAATTTATAAATTCTACAGATCGTACACATTTGCAAGGCCCAAGTGACAAAAACCCTTTGAATGAGCATAATTATGTGTTCTGCCAAATCATCTCTTGCATGGGCATTGAACAGCGGTGGCACAGGCTGGTTGGATGTCAGGGGAAATCTAAATTTGGAGACTGGAGATGCCTGGAAGTCATTGCCTCCTGGCTCACCTCCAGTAATCCACTAAAAATCAGTATTGGTAAAGTTCACACCATGAGCACTGAGATGTGTTGTGAAATGTAAGGAAAATGTGGGAAATGTTATATCTGTTGGGAAGTAGTTTAATAAATGTTTAAGGAAACCATTGCTGTCGGGATCCAGTTCCTCTTCATAAAATTGTGATTTTTAGATTTTTGTTATTCAACTTGTTTGTTCTAAAACTGGAGCTGTCTCTATGTATTTGTGTGGCCATGCGTGATTTTCACATGTTTATACATAATGAGTTGATGACATGTTGCAATGTGATTTACCTTGAATCCTCTCTAAGCTTCCTGTATTGTCCCTCTACAATGAACATGGAAAACATTTTTAGCTGAGTGGCATGTATTTTAAATCAGAGTAAAGTTGAGTGGTTCTGATGACCCCATTCAAAATGCAAATGGAACAGTATTTTTGGAGATGCCTTTTATATCTTCTTTTTGAAGTATATAACTACATTACTCTGTCTGCACAGCTTTTTGTCTACAAATAAAGAGACATAAGGTTTTTGTTAGATTTGCTAGTAAATGATGCTCTAAAATCCACAAACACATCTAACTTGTGTACCTGATGCAATTCCACCATGCACAGTAGCCTTGATTTTACATATATTTGATTTGAGAATATACAGAAAAAAAGCTGAAAACCCCTGGCAACAAGTTAACCCATGGTCCATTCATTTAAATTGTGTCTTTCTCTGCACTCCACATCTTGAGAACTTTCACAATAGGATTTGTATGAGCAATACAACAGACTTATAGATCTCACAAATTTCTCCTCTCCAATTATTCCACTAGAGAATATCATAAGAAACACTCATGGAAGACCCTGTTTCTTTTCAGTGTGGGGATTGAGATAATGGTCGTAGCTATTGAGCCTTTACCCGTAGAACAGAAGTTTAAATACAGCAAAGGTTAGACATGGCCAAAAGTTATCCGATGGCTACACAATGGACTGTGTAAAGAGAGTTGATGGTTTAGGTCCAGGTCTAAGTGTCAAGCCCACAAAAACCACTGTGACAACTGATGATAATTGTACTTCTTGTTGGCAGTCTCCGTAGAGTGGTCAAGAATGGGAATTCCCATTTGATCTCTAACACATATTCTTTTGTTAAGGAGTTGTCAATCCAAATTAATCAATTCAGTTAAAACAAAACTAGTTTCCTGTGCAGCTTAATGGAAATCAGTAGAACAAGCTCCTTGAATTTACAGAAAGAACATCAAAAGGGCAAAATTAAAATTAGTTTAATTTAAAAGACAACATGGAACATATTGGATGTCTGCTCCACTGCAAAGATGTGGATTTAGGACCCAATCCTGCAAGATACAAAACACCCTTTGGGATGGTGAGTGCCCCTAATTCCAACTAATTGATTCATGCAGGATTTAGTGACTTAGGCCCAGATTTGTAAAGGTACCCAACTGTTGCTTTGTTCAGCATTGCAATACCTAAGCATTAGGAATCCTGCCCCTTAGCTGAATCCCCACCCCAAAACTAGATACCAAGGCTTCCCTTGCCAGGCATGGGGAGAATTAGGCACCTAAGAGAGAGATCCTCAGAAGCCAGAAAGCTGATTGGGGAGCTCCCTAAGATAGCCAAGATTGAAAGAGGGGCTAGGAGAGGAGCAGGGTGCTTACATAGCTGATGTGATGTGCCTAACTGATGGGCCAGATATAGGTGCCACCCTCCACAAAGGATCCTTAGCCACAGACCCTCTTCCTGGAGTTAGGCACCTAAGCCAGACCATCTTTCTCAGATACATAGTTCTAAGGGCAGATGGGACCATTGTGATCATCTAGTCTGACCTCCTGTATAACACGGGCCATAGAACTTCCCCAAAATAATTCCTACAGCATATCTTTTAGAAAAACATCAAATCTTGATTTTAAAATGTTTAGTGATGGAGAATCCACTAGATCCTTGGTAAATTGTTTCAGTGGTTAATTACTGTCACTGTTAAAAATTCACACATTATTTCCAATCTGAATTTGTCTAGCTTCAACTTCCAGCCTTGAATAGTTTTATACCTTTCTCTGCTAGATTGAAGAGCTCATTTTGAAATATTTGTCCCCGATGTAGGTATTTATATAATCAAGTCACTCTTTAACCTTCTCTTTAAGCTAAATAGATTAAGCTCCTTGACTCTATCACTAAAAGGTATGTTTTCTAATCCTTTAATCATTCTTGTAGCTCTACTCTGAACCCTCTCCAATGTATCAATGTATTCTTGAATTGTGACACCAGAACGGGACACAGTATTCCATCAGTGGTCACAGATACCAAATACAGAGGTTAAATAACCTCTCTATTTCTACTCAAGATTTCCCTGTTTATGCATCCAAGAATTGTATTAGCCTTTTTAGCCACAGCATCGCACGAGGAGAACATGTTCAGCTGATTATCCACCATCTCCCCCAAACCTTTTTCGGAGTCACTGCTTCCCAGGATAGAGAGTCCTCCATCATGTAAGTAGCCTACATCCTTTGTTCCTAGATGTATACATTTATGTTTAGCCATATTAAAATGCATACTGTTTGCGTGAGCCCAGTTTACCAAGCAATCCAGATTGCTCTGTATCAGTGACCTGCTCTCTTCATTATTTACCACTCGCCCAAATTTTTTTGTCATCTGCAAACTTTATCAGTGATGATGTTATGTTTCCCTCCAGTTAATAAAATCAATTAATTAATTAATTTATAATACATATTAGGGCTGTCAAGCAATTAAAAATTAATCAATTAAACAAATAAAAAAATAATCATGATTAATCGCATTGTTAAACAATAATAGAATACCATTTATTTCAATATTTTGGATGTTTTCTACATTTTCAAATATATTGATTTCAATTACAATACAGAATACAAAGTGTACAGTGCTCACTTTATATTTATTTTTGATTACAAGTATTTGCATTGTAAAAAAACAGAAATAGTATTTTTCAATTCACCTAATACAAATACTGTAGTGCAAGCTCTTCATCATGAAAGTTGAACTTTCAAATGTAGAATTATGTACAAAAAAAACTGCATTCAAAAATAAAACAATGTAAAATTTTAGAGCCTGGAAGTCCAGTCAGTCCTACTTCTTGTTAAGCCAATCGCTTTAACCAGTTTGTTTACATTTGCAGGAGATAATACTGCCCGGTTATTGTTTACGTTATCACCTGACAGTGAGAACTGCCACCCTGCACTTAAGCAGGGAGGCGTTTGTCTGGCTGGCCGGGAGAAGAAAGCAATGGTTTCTGGCTTGGGGGAGGAGGAAAGACGTAAAGCTGCTGAAGAGCAGTCAGAGTGGTGGATGACTCACAACCTAGGAATGAGGGGTTTTAAAAGGTCAGCTGGGCCTGTCCCCTCCCCTCTTCTCTTGAACGGGCTGGGCAGCACCAATCCTCCCTCCCTAATTAGGTCACAAATATGCTGTGTGTTTAGCTATATCTGCTGTGAGCATTACGCTAGCCGCCCCACTAACAGGGGCTGGGAAGGAATTTTTCCCTTACCACCATATTGGCCAGGTGCAATGTGAGGGGGTTCGCCTTCCTCGCAGCAGGTTCAGGTAGGCTTTATTCATGCATAGCATGATGGGCGGTAGGCCATATGTCGCAACTCTTTATTTAAGTGTATAGCAGATGTTCAGTGCAGGTACTCCATAAATTAAGGCAAAAAGAACGAAAAAATGGCTTGGAAAAGGAATTAAGGAGAGGTGCTTGGTAACTGAGCAAGCCAGGGGCAGCTGGGGACTCCTATGATTGGTACAGCAGGGAGCAAACCCTGCCCCCCCCATCATTATAGTCCACCTTAACCCCTCCTATGGGGGGGCGTGGTCAGTAAGGTCCTGGCAAGGGAATTGCTGGAGGGACATAAATTGCACCTGCACCTGGATAAAAAGGTGGGGGAGCTAATGAACCCCCCCCCCGGAACTGGCTGGAATTGGTAAGGTCCGAGCAATGAATCTGCTGGAGGGACATAAATTGCACCTGCACTACACACATTTTATCGACTGGGTTAGTCCCAGACATTTGTCTAACAATAAAGTTGTGGCCTGATTTAACCCATTTCTAATGTCTCCTCTCATTCTTTCGGCATAGCCAGATAACAGGTGTTCTCATGGCACTGTTGTAGCCGGAATCACAAGATATTTACGTGACAGATGCACTGAAAATTCATATGTCCCTTTAGGCTTCAATCACCATTCCAGAGGACATGCATCAATGCTGAAGACGGGTTCTGCTCGATAAGAATCCAAAGCAGTACAAACCGACACATGTTCATTTTCATTATCTGAGTCAGATGCCACCAGCACAAGGTTGATTTTCCTTTTTGGTGGTTCAGGTACTGTAGTTTCCGCACTGGAGTGTTGCTCTTTTAAGACTTCTGAAAGCGTGCTCCACACCTCGTCCCTCTCAGATTTTGAAAGGCACTTCAGATTCTTAAACCTTGTCTCATGTGACTTTGGCTCCTAAGTCAGGTGTTACAACACTGAGCAGAGCAAAGCCTAAATATCTTTTAAAATCTGGTCCTTAGGCATATATAGAGGTGGAATACAACATCTCTATCCATCTTATGCTCAGATACCAAAATAAGTCACTATTGGGGACACATTATTTATATTTGACCAACACAATGCAAGACTGCCCACTGCAGGAACCTGAAATCCATAATTGTGTATGCTTATTTAAATAATCATGGGGGGAAATATAGCAAATTGATCTTCATTGCGCTGTTAATTACAAAGCTTTTAAATGCATTTCTAAATAATACTGTATTAGGAAATTGTTATTTATGAAAATGTAATGTAAAAACCACAAAATGACATGACATGTTTTAATTGAAATATGGTGATTTAGAGAACCTTCCAGAAATGCAAATACAACATACTTTTCAGAAAGTTTAAAACGATTTTTAAAAATGATTGGTGATGTTTTGGGACCAGGAATTGGAATAGTTCAGATCTGAAAAGCTATATTCTTTTACTTCTTCCTGCTCCCCCTTCGCCCCCAGTCTCTGTCATGTCTATAAACTTATCTAAATTTATGGAGCAATATGATTACCACAACAGACAGTGATATGGTCATCTGCCTGTATGGTTACTAAGTGAAATATGCTTACTGTTTAGTGATTGCATCATTTATGCCATGAGAATATTTATTGGGAAAATGAATGAATGGGCCAGAAGACTGAACTCACCTCTCATCTCTATAATTAGTCCCCTCCAGATCAATCTTCAGGTGCATCAGCAAAGCATTATGGGGAAGATTGCACCTTCTCTTGGTGTGGTGCCTACTCTGTGGATGAACAGAGGGTCTCAATCTCTAGGAGTACCAAAATACACTGGCACATTTCACCAACAATAAATCCACGAGAAAACAGTGTATAGCAGGCTATCTGAAAAACATATACACTACTCAGTCCATCCATTTTAAAATATCTTTGCTACTATGTCTCTTTTAATAATGAGGAAGAAAAAAAAAGACACCCATTGGGAAGATGTAACGTAGTAATTCTTTGTGAAGAACGTTCCTTATGGTAGAGTAACACTACAACTGGTCACAGTTGCAGATGTATCAGGGCTATAAATTAAAGTTATAAATTACCAGTAGAAGGTAGACTGTGAATTTAAAGTGCTATAGTTATACTGGTATAACTCCCCACATGGACACTATTATTCAAAGGTACAAAGAAAAGGAGCACTTGTGGCACCTTAGAGACTAACCAATTTATTTGAGCATAAGCTTTCGTGAGCTACAGCTCACTTCATCGGATGCATCTGACCTACAATGGATGGTCTGACCTACAATGATAGGCACTGATATTGTATTCAGTACCTGCATGAATAATATATGTCTGGAAGTTGTATAATAGTACTATACACGGTATAATTTTTGCAGTTATGAAGTATTTTTCAGTAAGGATTCACAAAGCACTTTACAAAGGTGAGTAAGAATTATTATTCCCATTTTGTTGAAAGAGAAACTAAGACATGAAGATATTCTTTTGGCCTGCCCAGCCATGGTGGAAGGAAGGGGCAGAGCCCTAAGGATGGGCTATACCCGCCTCTCCCCCTGGGGCTGCACTGTTAAATTCATCAGCCAAAGGGACAGTTCTGCTAAGAAAGGAGTTCTCACTGGGTAAGCCAGACACTTGCAACATGTTCTGCGATTGGCTGGCTAGGATACAGAGGTGATTCTAAGTGGCCCTCCACCACAATATCCCACCCCTTTCCCGCCATCTGTATGGTTATTTGTGTTGAATATTAGCAAATTTGGGGTTTGTCAGTTGTGGTTCAGATTTTACAGGAGACTGGCTCTGTAGCTATTGATTTCTATGAGTCTCGGGGACAGTGCATTTGTGTGGTGTGGTTATCCATTGACTTGAACACTAACAACTTGGATATTGAAGCACTTGGAGAAATTGCACTTGCTCCTGTGGGATTTGAGGATTTATGTGGTCAGTTTGAGCACTACTATCTCTCTGCTAAATCAGCATGGGTTTTCTTTGGTTTATCAATATGTTGTTTGTTTTACATGATCACAAACTTAAGTGGTAGACCTGAGCAGTGAGGTGGCAGTGGGGTAATTATTGGGCTTAGTAATTGCTTCACCCCAAATGTGTAGAGGTCTGAAGGTTTAGGGTTTAAACTACCATCTCCTTTCCATGCAAATTAGATAACAATGCACCTTTCTTAGGAAAGGGAACTTGATTTTCAGGGAAGCCTGACCACTCCTATAGAGTGTGGTGGTTTCCAGGGCAATAGGCTGTTCTAGATTTTAAGTATTGGGCGTGATGGAGGCTCTGAAAGACCCTTGGTTTTACACACGTGGATTAAGCCACAGGACTGCATGATACTCTAGACTGGAGTACCAAAAAGGGAAATAGCAGGTGACAGAGTACCTCATTTCATTAGAATACTGTCATCTTATCCCTTTCATTGCGGCGAGGATAGGGTGCCATGAGAAGTTATCCTGTCTATAGAATTAATACATTTGCAGTCACTTAGCCAAAAATCCAGCTATCTTCACCCATCCTCACTGGCTCCTGCCATTTTCAAAGGACATATTCTGATTACAATTGTACTGCTGTAAATATGAAATAACTATATTAAGATTTAAAACAGATCATTCAGGATTTAAAAAGGCAGACAAGAGGGTAGAACTGGGTTAAAGATGTTTGTTCCACAGTTTTCAATTCATAGCAATTACTTTTTAAAATGTGGACAAGTTGGAAGCATAAATTACTGCCACCTCCAGGTATCTTTAACTTGCATGACCAGCACTTGTGTAGAGGAGGTCATAGGTCTTCTTGACCCTGGTAGCATTAGAGGGTTCATATTTTCAAACAACTGCACTGTGCCTGAACATCTCCGCTGTATTACAGCTAAATCTGCTTTCTTTTAACAGCAGACATGCCTCATTTCTCTTTTTACTTATTTGTTCTTCAACAAACATAGTTACTGGTACCCCAGGAAGGAAAAAACTCACTCTTCATTCATGCTGGAGTTTCTCTGAGTTTTCACATAGTAACACAGGGCAGCAATGCACTATGAGATTCTGCTCCTCATTTGTGTATATTTATTGTTTTTTCCAGTAGTAGTTCCTTTTTTGTTCTGGTGACTCAAACATTTTTTTTTCATTTGCAAATTTTTTAAGGAAATTAGGTCAAACCTGCCAAATGAAAATAACGTGTGAAAGCCTCAGATGTAGAATCTTTGGGATACGTGTGGTGTTGATTCCATTCATTTATTTGTATGGCAGTGTGTTTGCTGGCACAAAAATATTATAAAACCTACCTGATAGAAATGTCAGCAAATTGTTATGGATATGAAGGGCTTATAGCATTCAATGACTGTATAACTATTCTACTGGGGCTAATGGCTCTAGCCATCAGTTCTACCCAGCTATTCATTATTATTGTTTTTACAATACTCCAAATTCCACTACATACTTAATCACTGTGAATGAGGTGGAAATGTGGGAGGCCAGAGAGAAAAAGATTGAAATAGTCAAGGAGGGAAATGAATAAGACACTAATTAGCATTTTAGCTGAAAAGATGGAAAAGGAAGAGGCAGATTTCTGAAAAAGTGGGATGGATTTTCATGCTGACATTTTTTGGATAACAGCTCTCCATGCTGTTCACCTCCAAATTCATCATTCATTCTTAACATGTGGAATTCAGACCTGCTTACTAATTTGTAGGTGCATTAAAGTGAATACTGCATAATATCCTTGCAACATGTAAACACTTGACTATAGCTGTATATTGAAATGTGAGCCGTACTTGTGAAATAAGAATAAGGATGCACAAGCATCCCACAATGTTAACATTTTCCTGTCATTTAATAAAAATTCCACTACATAAAAATATCTAAAAGGACCTTTCCTGCTGTGGTAAAACTGATAATAGGAATACAATACTTCTCAGCTCTCTGTCAGAGTTTAGAGAAGTCAATGCAACATATACAAGAGGAGTCTTACAATTAGGAAGAGAATAGCTATTTCTTCATGGTTCCTCTCCCCATTTTCTCTTTCCTCCCTTCCACTTCAATCATGGGATCTTACTTACATTGCCTCTTAATCTTTCTGCACTTTACTTTTTTCCACTAAGGAAGCAGGGGTTAAATATTCTGTGATAAACTTCTGCAGAACAAATAAGGTATCTAGCATATAACTGAAAAGCTCTTTCACCTTTGAAATTCTCAAGGGGCACATTTTCAAAAGCCCCAATGGCAATTAGGCATGCAGCTCACATGAATTTTTCGATGGGTGTTGTCCTAGGTGCCATTTGGGCTTTTAAAAATCTCCTCCCAAGTCACTGGATAATTTGTTACATAAAACATCTCTTAAACACAGAGCAAAATAAAATTTTACTGAAGGTTTTCAGAGTATTTCTCCCAACATTGATGAAAAGGTGAATAAGACCACTCTAAGTTTTACTGAAATTGGGCCAGATTCTGCTTTTAGTTATATCCCTGCAACCCTATTAGTTTCAGCTAGGCTAAACAGGTTTAACTGAAAGCAGAATTTGATCCATCATGTGCAGCCTCCTCTTAATCCTTCGCAATGAATAAGATATAAAAGTTCTATAATCTTCCACTCCTCAGAAGTTAAAATATCACATTCATGTACACCCTCTGTACTCACTTACTGCCTGATGCAAAACCCAATGAAGTCAACGGACTGATTTCAATGGCCTTTGGGAGCAGGTCTTTACTGCTGTTCTACCAGAATTTCTAGAATGTCACAAACACGTTGCATCAAGTTGGTATTTTCTCTTTTATTTGTGCCTTTATGGAGCGCTTTGTCCTGCTGTTCCCAATTCGTTTTACAAGATTTTATGGAGTTGGTAAAATGGGTGAAGCTTTGCAAGTCTCTACCAGAATATGTTTGGTACCATCATCCTTCTCAAAACCCAGATGCTGTATCCTGTTCAGACAACTAGCCCTTTCTGATAGTATTTTAAATATATCCCAATAGAGCCTTTGGCACTCTTTTTACAATGTTGGCTCTTTTGCTTCTGATAATAAAATCAGAAGAAAGACGATGCAAGTAACACTGGACACTGCAATGGAGTTAGAACATTTGATAGCATGGTTAGTTACTGTGAGAACTTTGTGAAAGACTGGTACTTTTGCTATTGTACCAGATGAGAGTGATTGGGGGTGAACCAGAAACACTACCTTAATGTCTCCTCTTCTCCCTCATTTTGCCATAATCATTGCACTAGCTAGGATGTCCTACTCTGAAGGGAACTCCCCTAGAGGTTGGGGAGGTTTATTGCCTCATTCCATGACATCATTCTCTTTCTTGTTTTTCTTCTCTCTCACCCCTGCCTCTTTGAAGAACTCAGTATTTGTTACTCTTTCTTTCTTCTCTTCTAAAAAAGAGTGAAAAGAAAAAGACAAAGAGATGCTTAACCTCTTAGTAGATACTAGAGCTAGGATCCTCTAGATAAAGTTGGTCTAAAGTTCTTTTTAAGTTCAGAAATAGCTTAATTTGAATAACTCCAGAAGCTTATACAAATTTCAAACTTTGTACTCCATGAAGTAGGATTGGGGAATTTATAACCTGATATGCTCCCCACTTGAACGACCACATCTTAATTATGTAACTCACATCAATTACATTATATTTGGAAAGACAACTTGCTGACATACGTTAGTTGTTACATTCATCCTAGTATGTACTATTGCTCAGAGTTTTCAAAGTGATCTAGACACCTAATTAGCCCTTTAGGCACTTAAGCTAACATATAGGTGACCAGATGAAAACTAAAAAAACTTTCAAAGGAAGCCATAGGCAGGATCTGAGACTAGCTGTGCCTACATTTTAGTAATTGTGGGCCTGGCTAAAGGTTCAGGCAGACAACAGAGATTTTCAAAATGGCATGTGAGCACCCAGAATGATTTAACTCATTAGATACAGTGTACTCAGAATCACTGTAGCATAGGAACTGCCATACTGGATCATACCAGTGTTCCTTCCAATCCAGTATCCTGTCTCTGACAGTGGAAAGTGTTAGCTGCTCCAGAGGAAGAACCCTGCAGTAGAAAGTTATGGGATAATCTGCCCCTGGAAAAGTTTTCTCTTAACCCCCCAATATTACAGGTTGCATTATTACAATATGCTCCAAAGTTTGAGCTTTTCCATCCCTTTAAAAACTCCTGCTTATTTTTTAAAAATATTGGCAATTCAATGGTCAAGTCTTTTACAAATACTATTAAGCTCTTGGTCTCAATGTTATCTTGTAGCAATGAGTTCCACAGAGTAACTGTGTAATGTGTGGGAAAAACATGTCCTTTTATCAGTTTTGGATCTGTCACCTTTTAATTTAACCAAATCTCCGTTTGTTCTTGTATAACACTGGGTGACTAGAAGTTCCCAATCTATCTGCTCTATACCATTTGTTATTTTGTATCCTTTTACTCAGCTACTCATTGGCTGCATTAGGCGGCCTGACTATTGACTTTTTCTAGGAACTATTGGGCTGACAGTGGATACTAGTCAATCAGCAGCCTCAGTAGCTCTTTCCCTCTTCTTAAGGGTCTTGTACAAAACCAGGAATTACATCACTTTCACCAACTCCAGGGGATACTATTATTGTACTCACCATACTGCTATGAGCCCTAGTCATAGATCAGGACCCCATTATGATAGGTGCTATACAAACATAGAACCAGAAGTGTACTTTGTAGACACCCATTTGTGAAAACATGGAGCTATTCTTGGGAGATTGATGGCATGTTGCTCCTGGGTGACTGAAGTAATCTCATTCAGTGATTCTCTGACTAGGTCCTGGGCAGCTCTGTTTGCCTGAAGACTAACATCACTCCCTGTTCTCCCTGGGAAACCACAAAGCATGCATATAAGTGAAAAATATGCACATTACCATGCTCAAAAATGGGTGCTTTTCCACCCCAGAGATGATCACAGTTCCATGGTGTACATGGATTGGGTGGCAAAGGAGTGTGAAATTGCAGAAGCATCTAAGGAAATCAGGGAGAAAAGTATGATTGGTAACAGGTAGGTTATCTCCAAGCACCTGTCAAGAATTCAAGCACAATCAGATAGACACAATTCAGCAATAGCCACCCTCTTTCTGTACGCACAGAGCTTAAGGTCAGAAGGGACCATTGTGGTAATCTAGTCTGACCTCCTGCACATCACAGGCCACAGAATCTCACCCACCCACTCCCGTAATAGAACCCTAAGCTCTGGCTGAGTTACTGAAGTCCTCACATCATAATTTAAAGATTTCAAGTTCCAGAGAAACTACCATTTATTCTAGTTGAAACCAGCAGGTGACCCCTATGCTGCAGAGGAAGGAGAAAAAAACCTGACCAATCTGGGAGATTCCTTCCCGACCCTACATATGGCAATACCGTGTTATGCTGGCGATGTGAGATTGTTATGAATATCATATAAACATTGTTTTGAAAATTCTTCTCTTGGCATCTACGGACATAGGAGTGAGCACACCAAATTTGGGACAGTGTTTTTGAAATAAAATTAGGCATATAAAATGTTCTTATGTTAAATTTTGAAAATTACTATGGAATAATGAGTGGCCAGGCTCTGGCTGCGTACCAGAGCTCAGCTATGCACTTTTGAAAATTCTGCTTACTAGAGAGAGTTATACACAGATATATCCTTTTGTAAGGGAAATCGAATTTGTGTATATGTGATGCTTAGTGAACAACTCAGCTTGAAATGGTCTTTATGTCACATCTAATTCAAATAGGTTCACAGGGAAAAAATGCTGTTTTGGGGATTCCTCTTTCCATTTCTTAAAGGATGACTGAAAAATAAACACACAAGGGCTCAAACTAGCTCTGTTCCCATTTAAACCCCTAAATGAAAGGGCCAGATTTTCAAGAACTCAGCCATTCCCTCCTTGTTGCAGGGTAGAGTCTCCAGTCTTATTACTGGGAGCAGTTGAGTGTTGAGCACTTGTGAAAATCTGGCCTGATTTTTTTATTTGGCTCATTTCCCTCTAGCCTGTGTGATGTTAATGGGATTTAGAGGGCAAAGGCCTTCCCTGATGTATTCAGAGAGTTGAACCACTGGTGGGGATCCACTAGTTTCTTCCACATCTAACAGTATTCCACACCGGATTCCCACTGCATCCAGTTTTGAAACTAAACAATTCCAGCTGTGAGCTACTTGCGGCGCAAGGACTAACGCTTCAGCGGTGATACGGGCGCACCTGAAGCGTGCATGCTACGGACCTGGTCGCTTACATTTCATTTGTACAGATCAGGTATCCATCCACTTGAAATAGGCATGTGCAAATACATTTGTGCAATTCTACCTAATTTTGAAAATCTGGCCAGTAGTTTTATTTGATTTTGGACACCATGTATGAGAGAACCGATAGAATAAACACTGCCTATATAAAAAGGGAGAGAAGGCTGAGACATGATGATTTGTGGCACTGCACATCCGTAACATGGAAGAAATGTTACGTTGCACTGCTTCTTTACCAGGCTGTGCCATACCATGAGCTACCATTTACCACACATGGCACAGC
Organism: Lepidochelys kempii; assembly: GCF_965140285.1. Taxonomy (NCBI): domain Eukaryota; kingdom Metazoa; phylum Chordata; order Testudines; family Cheloniidae; genus Lepidochelys; species Lepidochelys kempii. Next base: position 101,494,396 of record NC_136386.1, read on the forward strand.
CTAAGTAACAAGTTTTAGCAAAAGAAAGCAGGCATTTGACTATGTCTTTCATTTTACTGACATCATGCAACCTATCACAAAACTCTGGGACAGCTTTCTTTTGGAATCTAACCTGTTGACAGTAAACATGACTTGACTGAGGGTTCATCTGAAGTCATCAGACCTTTGTACTGCCCCTGTACCCCTTTTCATACATCCACGCCTCCTATTTCTGAAAAATGACATCTGCAATAATCTTTCTGGGATCAATCTCTGGAGCATAAAATTGTTTCAGATACATTAGTCCCAAGTAGGATTATCTTCTGTTTAAATTCAGATGAAAGATTTATTAAAGAGCTTGTTCTTTTTGGAAATAGGAACAAAAATCTACAAAACATCAGTACTTGCTTCAGTTTAGAGGTCACAGATCTGAGAGCCAGGACACCTGGCTTGCATTCTAGATTCTGCCATTGACTCACTGAGTGACCTTGAAAAAGGTCTTGCCCGTGTTGTGCCTCACTTTCTCCATAAGTTAAAAATAAGTGGATGTAACAACACTTACCTTTGTGAAGTACGTTAAGATCTATGAATGAAAAACATTATATAAATAGCAGGTGCTACTAATTAATATTAAGGTGCAATATGGGGCCAACTGTTGAGTGAACAACATGCTGTGTGTTTCAGCACTGCAAATCTGTAAGGACCTCCCAGAGCTAGAATCAAACAGTGAGATCCACATTGCAAGGAGTGAAAACTTTGGATTGATTTTCACTGGAATGATCTGCAGCTAATTGGGAGATTTGTCCACATATCTCCACAACAGTAGAATTTAGCCCTTAGTCTCTCAGCCACTAAAACTTAGATGTATTTAGGTATTGCTTCACTCAGTGTTGCAACATTTATCTTTATGACCCGAAATCTCATTTTCAAAAGGTATTTAGGCACCTAGGAGCAAAAATCCCACTGGGATCTAGGCTCCTACATGCCTAAATCACTGTTTAAAATGTTTAGGTTCCTAAATCAGTTAGGCTTTGCAATGCTAAGCACAGCAATGCCTAAATATCTTTACAAATCTGGGCCCTATTGGGGGGAAAAATAATTGAAAGCACTGTTTTAGTGTTGTCAATCCCCTCTACCCTTCCTCCCTCTCATATTCTGAAGTAGTCAGTGGTCTGGCCTCAGGCTCCCCTCACTTTGCAGTTGGTGGGGAAAATAGTTTGCTGAAGCTCTGGTTATAATAAATCCTTCAAAAGAGATGCTCATAATGGAAACTCTGACAGACTCTTACCTACAGCAGTGCTAGCAACCTCTACAACAGCACTGGCTTACACAAGGCTAGGAATCCATTGTATAGGAAATGGAAGTGCCTATTATGTGACAAGCTTGAAAAATCACAGTAATCACCCAAGCCATTTGGGACTGCCCATTCACGAGGGTGGAGGTGGGGAAGAAATCACAGGGCTTCAAACAAACATTGCAGGAGGAAGAGTGACTTATTTCCAATTTGATTTAATTGAAAGAAAAATTGTCACAGCCTTTATACTCTGTCTGACCTACCCATCGCATTTCAATATCAAGCACTAACAGCGGGCAAAAACCCATCACCTATCAGTCACTTCACTTGAAAACTTTGCATACTCCTGGGAATGTTTATCTACCACAATAAAAACTTTGAGAAAGACTTGTAAGCACTAATGATTTTCAGATTTTTGCTGTGCAAGCTGTGGATTTGACTGATATCATTCCACTGGTTTAAAAATGGTCTCTAAGCAACAAGCACTAAAATGTTTTCAAATCGTTTTTTATTTGACCCAGGATTTGTGCTGAGTTAGATGAGTAAACACTGGCATGATGTGACATTCTTGTTATTTATGTTACATCCAAATAAGTGAAAGATAACCTAGGCAAATTTCCATTAGCTAATTATAAAAACCTTCTCATATTCCCATGAAACTAATTTTATTTTGATGAAACACAGACAACTTGGAAATGGATTTCCTATGATTTGAGAGATAAGATTAATTCTCAGTATGTTCTCAATTTACCAAAGACTCCAAAATTGGAGGTCTCTATTAATAAACATCATTAGTTGCTCATGAAGTTACTTTGTTTTATTGCACAAAAAATGATTGCTAGATTTGGCAATTTCTGTCGTACTATCCACATGCTCTCTCTTTTCCTCCCCCTGAATGCAATATTAAGTGGTTTCTTCTTGGGGGTTCGCTGCAGCGTGCTATTATCTAACAAAGCCCCTGTGGGGAAGCAAATGCAACATTTACCTTGGTAGAAGATAGTTGTGCCCAAGTCCTGTATGACGGTCATACAGATTTAAAATATTGATACTAATGAATTTTCTAAATTATCTTTCAAGCACTGAATCAAATAATTATGGAAAATTTGTTACAAATACAATTTACAGTGCAATTAGCCATGAATATAGCAAATGAAAGTTTGACTCGTATTTCTTATTTTAGGGCCTAATCCTGCAAACACTTACCAATGTGATAATATCAGTGACATTACCTGCATGAGGAAAGGTTAAACTGTAACACTGTTTTCATAAGATTATATTCTCTGTAATTTTTACTTACAAAAGGGAAGCTGTACCATTACTGTAAATAAAGAACTGCCAGGGAAGCACCAGACGCACAGTAAGCATTCAGAGTAGCAGCCGTGTTAGTCTGTATCCGCAAAAAGAAAAGGAGGACTTGTGGCACCTTAGAGACTAACAAATTTATTTGAGCATAAGCTTTCATGAGCTACAGATCACTTCATTGGATGTATTCAGTGGAAATTATAGTGGGGAGATTTATATACACAGAGAACATGAAACAATGGGTGTTACCATACACACTGTAATGAGAGTGATCAGGTAAGGTGAGCTATTACCAGCAGGAGAGCGGGGCAGGGAACCTTTTGTGGTGATAATCAAGGTGGGCCATTTCCAGCAGTTGACAAGAACGTCTGAGGAACAGTGCAGGGGGAGGGGAAATAAACATGGGGAAATAGTTTTACTTTGTGTAATGACACATCCACTCCCAGTCTTTATTCAAGCCTAAATTAATTGTATCCAGTTTACAAATTAATTCCAATTCAGCAGTCTCTCGTTGGAGTCTATTTTTGAAGTTTTTTTGTTGAAGAATTGCCACTTTTAGGTCTCTAATTGAGTGACCAAAGAGATTGAAGTGTTCTCCGACTGGTTTTTGAACGTTATAATTCTTGACGTCTGATTTGTGTCCTTTTATTCTTTTACGTAGAGACTGTCCAGTTTCGCCAATGTACATGGCAGAGCGGCATTGCTGGCACATATCATAAGACATAAGACATCATATTATGATGGCATATATCACGTTGGTAGATGTGCAGGTGAACGAGCCTCTGATAGTGTGGCTGATGTAATTAGGCCCTATGATGGTGTCTCCTGAATAGATATGTGGACACAGTTGGCAACAGGCTTGCAAGGATAGGTTCCTGGGTTAGTAGTTCTGTTGTGTAGTGTGTGGTTGCTAGTGAATATTTGCTTCAGGTTGGGGGGCTGTCTGTAAGCAAGGACTGGCCTGTCTCCCAAGTTCTGTGAGAGTGATGGATAGGTTGTAGATCCTTGATGATGCGTTGGAGAGGTTTTAGCTGGGGGCTGAAGGTGATGGCTAGTGGCGTTCTATTATTTTCTTTGTTGTGCCTGTCCTGTAGTAGGTAACTTCTGGGTACTCTTCTGGCACGTCGGTGGAAGCACTCTGTGTAGAAGTCCAGTCTGTTGTTTTGACCTTCAGGAGGTGTCCACCCAGAATCCTTCTTTTTGCAGTCTTGGTAGGAAGGTCTCTGTGGGTTAGTATGTTGTTCAGAGGTGTGTTGGAAATATTCCTTGAGTCGGAGATGTCGAAAATAGGATTCTAGGTCACCACAGAACTGTATCATGTTTGTGGGGGTGGAGGGGCAGAAGGAGAGGCCCTGAGATAGGACAGATTCTTCTGCTGGGCTAAGAGCATAGTTGGATAGATTAACAATATTGCTGGGTGGGTTAAGGGAACCATTGTTGTGGCCCCTTGTGGCATGTAGTAGTTTAGATAGTTTAGTTTCCTTTTTCTTTTGTAGAGAAGCAAAGTGTGTGTTGTAAGAGGCACAATGAAATAAAATTGTGGAAAAGCAGCATCACTTGCCCCATAACCTCAGCCGTGCAGAACATAATGCCATCCACAGCCTCAGAAACAACTCGGACATCATAATCAAAAAGGCTGACAAAGGAGGTGCTGTCGTCATCATGAATAGGTCGGAATATGAACAAGAGGCTGCTAGGCAGCTCTCCAACACCACTTGCTACAAGCTTTTCCCCTCTGATCCCACTGAGGGTTACCAAAAGAAACTACACCATTTGCTCAAGAAACTCCCTCAAAAAGCACAAGAACAAATCCGCACAGACACACCCCTGGAACCCCGACCAGGGATATTCTATCTGCTACCCAAGATCCATAAACCTGGAAATCCTGACAGCAGGATTGTCTGCTATGTAGACTCCCTCCTCAGGCCCTATGCTACCAGCACTCCCAGCTATCTTCGAGACACCACTGACTTCCTGAGGAAACTACAATCCATCGGTGATCTTCCTGAAAACACCATCCTAGCCACTGTGGATGTAGGAGCCCTCTACACCAACATTCCACACAAAGATGGACTACAAGCCGTCAGGAACGGTATCCCCAATAATGTCTCGGCAAACCTGGTGGCTGAACTTTGTGGCTTTGTCCTCACCCATAACTATTTCACATTTGGGGACAATGTATACCTTCAAATCAGCGGCACTGCTATGGGTACCCGCATGGCCCCACAGTATGCCAACATTTTTATGGCTGACTTAGAACAACGCTTCCTCAGTTCTTGTCCCCTAATGCCCCTACTCTACTTGCGCTACATTGATGACATCTTCATCATCTGGACCCATGGAAAAAAAGCCTTTGAGGAATTCCACCATGATTTCAACAATTTCCATCCCACCATCAAGCAGTCCACACAAGAGACGCCTTCCTGGACACTATGGTGCTAATAAGCGATGGTCACATACACAAGAGATCCACTTCCTGGACACTACGGTGCTAATAAGTGATGGTCACATAAACACCACCCTATACCAGAAACCTACTGACCGCTATGCCTACCTACATGCCTCCAGCTTTCATCCAGACCACACCACACAATCCATTGTCTACAGCCAAGCTCTACAATATAACCACATTTGCTCCAACCCTTCAGACAGAGACAAACACATTACAAGATCTCTATCAAGCATTCTTACAACTACAATATTCACCTGCTGAAGTGAAGAAACAGATTGACAGAGCCAGAAGAGTACCCAGAAGTTACCTACTACAGGACAGGCACAACAAAGAAAATAATAGAACGCCACTAGCCATCACCTTCAGCCCCCAACTAAAACCTCTCCAACGCATCATCAAGGATCTACAACCTATCCTGAAGGACGACCCATCACTCTCACAGATCTTGGGAGACAGGCCAGTCCTTGCTTACAGACAGCCCCCCAACCTGAAGCAAATACTCACCAGCAACCAAACACCACACAACAGAATCACTAACCCAGGAACCTATCCTTGCAACAAAGCCCGTTGCCAACATATCTATTCAGGAGACACCATCATAGGGCCTAATTACATCAGCCACACTATCAGAGGCTCGTTCACCTGCACATCTACCAATGTGATATATACCATCATGTGCCAGCAATGCCCCTCTGCCATGTACATTGGCGAAACTGGACAGTCTTTACGTAAAAGAATAAAAGGACACAAATCAGATGTCAAGAATTATAACATTCAAAAACCAGTCGGAGAACACTTCAATCTCTTTGGTCACTCAATTACAGACCTAAAAGCGGCAATTCTTCAACAAAAAAACTTCAAAAACAGACTCCAACAAGACACTGCTGAATTGGAATTAATTTGCAAACTGGATACAATTAACTTAGGCTTGAATAAAGACTGGGAGTGGATGTGTCATTACACAAAGTAAAACTATTTCCCCATGTTTATTTCCCCTCCCCCCGCACTGTTCCTCAGACGTTCTTGTCAACTGCTGGAAATGGCCCACCTTGATTATCATTACAAAAGGTTCCACTCCCCCTCTCCCCACCCCCGCTCTCCTGCTGGCAATAGTTCACCTTACCTGATCACTCTCCTTTAAGTGTGTATGGTAACACCCATTGTTTCATGTTCTCTGTGTATATAAATCTCCCCACTGTATTTTCCACTAAATGCATCTGATGAAGCTGTAGCTCACGAAAGCTTACGCTCAAATAAATTTGTTAATCTCTAAGGTGCCACAAGTCCTCCTTTTCTTTTTTGGTAAGCATTCAGCAATGCAGAGCTGGGGTTGACCACTTTTACTCAAAAATAAACAATACAACCTCCAGATTTTCTGAAAAATCTAAGGTGAAGATTAATTTAACTAATCAGGGTGGAGTGGGGGGACAGGGAAGTTCTGAATCCCTGTGGATCTCACACATATTATTTATAAAATGTATTAATATTTCATTCTTTTCATTCCCAAACAGTCTTTGAGGGGGGAAAATAGCTTGAGACACGGAACATTAATTGAAATTAATGGAAGTGGTTTGATTTTGCCTCTGAGAATATAAAAATCTTTTTGAGGGGGGGCAGAGAAAAAAGTCTTAAGTGTCAAAGGTAACCTGAGAAGTATGAAAAAAATGTGGGTTAAAAAGAAAATCCATTCCCTGCATTTCACTAAACCTGACTCTCTGCTTACCCTTACCCTCTAGTAAGAAACATATGAAAATAAAGGCTGATTCTGAAAGGTAACAGAGATATATTTTGTTTGCTTTTTTTAAAATATTGCTTCTTGAATGCATGGAAAAATAAAGAGTCTTTGGATCAGATATTGTCCAGACAGCTATATTACAAGCTTTTCAATGCTGCCTGCCAATGACTTTAACCTTTGGCTTGGAACAGTAAGTATAAGAGGTCTTTATGCTACCTCTGTGCTGAGCTAGTCCTCGGCTGCTAAGTGTGCCAAATTAACGTAGGATATAGATTGTTGTCCACTGAATACTTTGCTGACTCTCCGTTGGACTGTTTACAAGAGGTTTGCCAAACCACTGAGGCACTGAGGTATTACCAAAACTGGAAGTACTAGCCAACTGTAGGGATAGTTTCATTGCTACCCTTTTTATTCATCATCCAAAAACAATGAGATTTTGAAACCCTTTCTGGTTATAATTTTGGTCAAATTAGACCCCTAGAATCTTCTAATATGGTTTGCATACTATAACTGCAAAGGTAAAAGCAGGAAGAGAGAGAGAGAGAGAGAGAGAGCAAGAGCACAGCATAAAGTTCTACTGAAAGGGGATTTGGGGGAAGGATGTGGATGGAGCGTAGTTTCCCTTAAGGAGTTCAGACCTAGGAGATGTATACATTACATGTGGGGAGAGGCAGATTAGGGGTTTGCCAGAGCAAGTCGGGGCCCCTTTCTCCTCGAGTTCCCCCCCCGACGCTCCTGCTGGGGAAATGGGGTCGGGAGCTTGCCCTGACCCCACTCCCCAGCAGATGCGCCAGGCGGGTGGACAGATGTGGGCAAGCCCCCAGGCCCCAGCCATGCTCTCCGGCAGGAGCACTGAGCAGGCAGAGCAGGTTGGGGTATGGGGGTGCATACTTTTCTGGGGGCCCCCCAATTGGCTGGGGCCCTCAGGGAATGGCCCCATTGGCTCAGCGGCTAAACCACCACTGTATGATGGGATTGTGAGTCTGAATCCCATTTAATTACTATCTAGCACTTTTGGCTTTTGAGAAACTTTAGAAAGCTTTGTAAAGGTGTGTGCCCACTTCATTTTAAGTGGTCTCCTACAACCTCTGTGAAGTTTGTCCCTTGCACCAATAGAAGTTGGTTCTATACAAGATTATTACCTCACCCATCCTGTCCTTCTCATATCCTGAGTCCAATATGGGTACAACAACGCTGCAGACAACAATGGAAGATTTAGAATTGAGAGACCTTTCATTTCCTCAGTCATCCCTACTTGATATACTGTGTCATACCTGATCCATCAGACTTGGTTACAGCTAATGAAACAACCTGAACACTAACTTCTTATACTGGAAAAAAGTATGATGTCCTGATGATGAAATGACTCTTATAAGCTTTCTCCCTTTCCATTTATAGATAAGCTTGGGATAGCGAAAGTTAAAAAAAAAATCCTCCTCCTAATGAGTCAAAAATATCCAACATTCAAGCTAGGGGAATACTGCTCATAATAAAGCACAGAACTGATACTGACATTAAAGTGACTGTCAATAGCTACATTCACATTCTTTTTTAATTTGACTGTGCCAGCCTAAATGGATCTTCCTCAGCCATTCATGGTTAGTCAGTGCAAGGCCACCATTTGTTACAACATTAAAGTCTACTTAATTTTTTTTATTTTTATCATTTCACATCTTAGTCACAGTAAGTATACTCTGAGGAGCAACCTTTCCTCTTATATCTGTTTTTCCAGCATTACTGACAGCTTTTGCAATTTTGTGGCCTGAAATTTTTTTTATTATTATTTTTTTTTTTTTTTGCACATTACTGTTGTGAAATGACAAACGCTGCTGGTCCTGTATCAAGCTCTAGCTTGATCATGACTCACTCAACTCACTGTGTAATCCAAATCACATTTTGATCTTTGTCAATTAGGCTAAACCACTTTGGGCATGCTGTGCCATTATCAGGAGAATCACTGTCGGTGTCAATGGTGCAGGGAACTTTGGAATCCCGTCCTTCGTCTTCTTACGATGCATGTTTTACAATTAGCTCATTTTTCTGCACATGTCCCTGTTTCTGCCACTTTTTGTCCTTAAACCAAAAGTCACTTGCACCCTGGGGATCTCTGCCTACCCACCACATAAACAATCCATCTTCTGTTTTGCAAATGATTTGGCCTTTGTTTTGGTTCTGATAATTTTTCTGACACCACCGGGAAATCTGTGATTGTGACACTAAGGAATTGTGTAATTGTGTAATGTTTCTAGAGTCTCTTTGAGTGTTTTGTCAGCTGGTTTGTCTGGAGCATTTAAACTGAGCAACAAATTATACAATTTTATGCCCGTCACATTCAATAGACTAGCATCTACTTACCCCCTGTGATAACATTTGCCTTAAAGTGCTGTTCCAATTTTTTCAATCCGACCCCTCAGCAGCATTGCCAAAGAAATTCATTTTCATTCTCTTATTTAAATTCTGGAATTGCATTTTAATAAGGTTGCTAAGTACTTTGCATTCACAGAACAGTCACAGATTTTGTTCTGCTACTCTGGAAATCAGATCAATTGAAAATTTTGAAGCGGCACAGGGCAGTGCAAGAAGAGTCCTGCTTTTCCCCAGCACCACTCTTCATGGATAGCATACACTGCTTACGTACCAAACTTGGAACTCCTTGGAAGCACCACTACTTTACAGTTGGAGCCTTCATTCAAAGGAAGATGTCCTATTGGCTGGTGGGTATTACAGCACAGGAACCTCAATTCCCCATCTCACTCTCCCATAATTGTGTGCCAACTCCAAGGGCTGGTACATCTTGTGCCTCAAAATTACGGACGTCTCTTCTATATTAATGCTCAACATACAGAAGTGCTGCAACAGCACCCTAGAATCAATGACTGCTTGTCAATCAACATTTCAAACACTGTCTTTGGAGAGGGTACTCCAGTGTAGCTAAGTTAGAAATTTAAAGAAGGCATGACACCAGACCTAGCCAGATTCATCAAGAAAGTGTGAAAAAATTAAATTGTTAGGAATAATACCTGAGAAGGCAAGATGATACTTTGAGATAATCAGTTAAATAATATTAATAAAATCTAAAATATATCAGAGAAAACAAAAGTATATTAGGAAGAGTAAGAAAAATAATGGCACATGCTTTAAAAATAATACTGTGAAAATGTACAAATATATGTCAATACTATTGAAAATCAAATATTATAGCAAGCAGAAGAAAATTCCAAAAGATATATATTTTTCAAAACTTATCAAACTTACTATGAAACAAAGAGAAAAATAGTAAACAGATATAGAACAGTACATAAAACATGCAGTATCACAAATACATAAAACAAATCAGAATAAATATGTCATAGCACTATATTTACTTCCTTGTCCCTCTTATGCTGGATGGCTGAGTTATAAATTGAATATGGATGAGGCGGAAGGTGGTGAGCTTAGGTAACATATCCTGAGATTTCAAACATAAATATGTAGTTGTAAAATAAGGAGAACAAACCCCCTCCCCTTTGATAAGTGAATATGTCCTGGAAACATAAGGTATAAACATGTAGTTCTAGCTTGACATTTGAATCATTTATAGCTTTTGAGGGGAAATGGCACAAGTCTTATTTTTTTCTCAGACAGGACCCACATGTCTTTATAAGCAGCTAGACTGTCATTGATAGTGCTCATGAGTTTTTCCATATCTGCCATAAACCATGTGTTTTGGAGCCCCTGTGCTTTTGTAGATAAATTATTATTCAGCAATGTCCTAATAAGTGTGCACGTCATGCTAACAAGCCACAGTCACTTGATTTCCCTCTTCCTAGGGATACAGTTTGGGGGTAATTTCCATTCATCATAATTATGTCCAGATTAAATGAAACAAAGTTTCCAAGTGCCTTTATCACACCTGAGTTCCTTTTGCTAGTTGGGTACAATCTTTCCTCCCCTTTTGTCATGCAGCAAAGGGGCAGAAATAGCTAATTAGATACATCCAGCCCAACATGCCTTACAGCCTAGTTTCTTCCACTGGGATCTTGTTGAGGCCATTGCTATTGTCTAGTGGTAAGAAAATAAACCACTATATCTGGGATGCACATTCTTGCTTGATCCCTTGCGTTTAGTTAGCTGACAGGGCGCTCAACATACTGGGAAGTGAAGGGAGCAAGTCAAATGCCTCTCTAACATCTCCTCTGTCCAAACCGGAGGTGACTATGACAAGATTTTCAACGAGCCACATGTATAGTAAGTAGCCCTTCGCTGAATTTATGGTTGGTCTGATGCAGTAGAGGGGTAGGGAAGTAATGTGGGGAAAGAACCTTGGGGATCTGTCTCACGGAGAGCTTTTAGGCAGGGAGACAGTCTCCAGATATAAAAAGCAGAGAAGGTGTCGTTTGGGAGAAAAAATTGCCACACAATTTTTCTAATGCGGGAGATCTCATTTTAGTGGGTACAGAAACACTCTATATAGGAGAGGTCACAGAATAGTCTGCATTAAAATCCCCTTTTCACTTGTAATTTTGGGAAACTTTCAGGCTGATATTTTCATACTTGGTGTTGGCTGAAAAGTGTGTTGTTTTGTTTTTTAATTTAATTTGAGCAAAACCTGTTTGGCTGCTTCCAACCACAGAGAGTGAGAAAATTCACTTTTCTAATTAAAAAAAAAAAATCTGACCATTTCCGAAGACTGAGATCTGAAAGGTGAAATGTGGCATAGGAACCATCCTCCCTTGAAGAGTATTACAGAGTCTTATAAGAGGTGTAGCAACTGGATTGCCTTATGAGGATTTAAAATTTGGGGCCTGATCCAATGCCCATTAAAGTCAATTAGAGTCTTTCCATTGACTGTAAGGGACATTGGATCAAAGCCTTGAAAAATACAGAGTTGATTTTTTTATTTTTTTGCAAAGTCCATTCCGTGCCTTATTCAACGCACTCTGAAGTCAATGGAAAGACTCTTATTGACTTGAATGGGCTTAGGATAGTGTTCTTAGCGAGCACCTAAATTAGCTTCACTTTAAGATAGCTAGATATATAGGACCAGGGCTAAGGCAAGTCGTCTTTAGGATTTTGTATGCTACACAGGGGCTGAGATGTGGGAATTGGATTATGGAATTTATATACCACATTTTCAAAGCTGGTAGAGCTTCAAAGTCTTGAGGTGAAATCCTGGCCCAAATGAAGTTAATGTGAGTTTTGCCATTGACTTCAGTGGGGCCAGGATTTCACCCCTGAAGACTGAAGCTTCTTCTATTAATTTATTTTCCCCTTTCTTCCACATCTTAAAAAAAATGCCATACCAAAATCAATATTGAGTGTGTTAAGGTCACACAGTTAAGAACTCAAAGAACAGGAAATGACTACATCAGAATATAGATATATCAGAATATGCATGCAGCCTTAACTTTCTCCCCTTGTGCACATATATTAAGATATTACTTCTCAAATACCACAATGAATGTAGGAATTCACCATTTTGGATAAATCATTGCTATAGTTTGTATCCTTCAAATAATACTTGAATATTATTAATGTATATAATGCTGTAAATTCTCACAGCTGCTACTTAAAGGCATGTCCCACCAATAAGAGTTTACAATAAACCTGTACAGTCAAAAATAGTTTAAACCTATTGGAAAGAGAGATGATCTTCTGAGCTTGCACCAGAGACCTAACACGAGTCCTAACACAATTTAAATCCCACTCTATTTTGAGGACTTAAGTGGTACTTCACCCTTTTGCTGGCCCTGTGCACCAGGATCAATGTCACCCTGTACAATTTATCCTCAATATTCCAGACAGTATTACATTTATAGAGTGAATATCTTTCTAGATAAGGACATGGACAGATGAGAGCAATAAATGCAGCATATGACTCATTCAAATGTAAGGCTAAGCTTCCAATGTCCAAGTGGAACTCATTAATGTGGATGCCAAGATTTTAGGATGTTATGTAAAGTGAAAAAAAGGACCTTATTCAACTGAAAAATATATTTCATTTTCATTTGACATGTGTTTAAGACATCTAGAGTTAAAAAAACATACATTAGATTCTAAAAACTATGTTAAAGTAATATTATAGGTCATCAGCTACCATAGCCTGAACTCACAATTTCTTACTTAGTTTGCCAAATTATCTGCCAAGTTGTTTCAGTGTAGTGTAATCATTTCATTTTTAATGTATTGAAAATATGAACATTTTAATCTATACAATCTTGTAATCAGATCCCCACTCACTAACCCTAATGCCAGCCTAGAGTCCCACTGAAGTTAATGGCACTCTACAAGGAAGCAGGGGTCTATCCACCAGATATGTTTGTAGAACCGGGGTCATGTGATACAAACTGCCATTACATCAGTGTAATGGATTTTCCATTACACGTATAATACCAGTACTTTGCAATTTCACCTTTGCTGCAACAATTGACACTTTATAACCAAATTCCATAATGTCAGCAATTTCCTATTGAATGTAAAATATAGCAGTTCTGTTTGAATATTTGAGCAGCAGCGTGGTCTAGTGATGACAGTAGAGTCCGGAGATCTGGGTTCTATTCTTGGCTCTGCCATAAACTTTTTGTATGACTGCACCTCAGTTTCCCAATCTGTAAAATGGAAGCAATAACACTTATCTTTCACAGCATGTGTTTAATTCATCAATGACTGTAACAAGCATTGGGACCCCTTGATCACTACGTAAAGGGGAAAGTGGTATTATGTATGTTATCTCATACAAATTGTGAGAAAAAATAAGCCAATAAGGCTGTTACTAGCCACTGCTAAAGTAGGACCTACATTAATTCAGTGATTTATGCTCCAGTGCTCCATCTTCTGCTGCTCTACATTAGATGTTAGCTAACCAAGAGATAGAACCTGTAAATAGATCCACCAGTATCTGCATGGATTCAGTGGCAACCTTTAGTACCTAAACTGTTTCCAAAGCTGCAACATATACCATGAAATGACTAAATCCTGCTCTCAGTTTCTCCAGTCAGAGTAGAATGAAAATTCCTGGCCCCATCAAGTCAATAGGGGTTTTGACATTGAGTGCAATGGGGCCAGTATTTCACCCAAAGACCCTGGTCCTACAATTGATACATGGACCTTTGTTCCTGTGCAGAACAACACTAAAGTCAATGGAACTCCATGCAGCCACAAGTATCATCCATACTGATCTGATAACATGACATATATTTATCAAATGACTATCAAAACTCAGAAGAAAGCAATATATATATTGCTAAATGGAAAAGGAGGAAAATTTGTAGTATTTTGGGATATTACTAACTATAAATTTTAAAAAGTTTTTAATATCTTGGGATATTAAAAACTTGTAAAATAAATTTTAAGAAGTTCTTAAATTGTTTTTTTGTTTTTTTAATATTTGCCAATTTTTTTAATCAGGAATAATGGAAAATTAGCTTGAGCCCTCGAAGAAGTTTTTAAAAGCTTTTTGAGTTTCAATTCTTTAAAAAAAATATTTAATAATAGAATTTTTCTTCTTTTATGTAGAGATTTCACATATTTAAATTTGAAGTAGTTTATATCCATAGCTGAGATTTTGAATTCAATTAAAATCACATATGGCACCTTGCTGTACAGTTAAAATGTATTAGTGTGTAAGAAGAAACAAATACCATATGAATCTACGTCATTTTTGGAAAAGGTTCCAAAGCTTGCAACAAGCTAATGTTTGCATTAAGAGAAATATTGTTCTGTCATGCCATTCATGATAAGATAAGAATCTTGACTCTCTGGTTTTATTAGGATATGAATATGAAAACATTGCTCATTATTAACAAGAGTTTTATCATCTTCCATCTGAGTCTCATCATTGACTAGGACACCATTGGAATGTGCAACAGGAAACAATGTCATGTGCCTCTGCAGAATGGCATTAGGAAATTATAGACTTAGCAGAGCTCTGCAAATCTTATCTGTTTTAGTTTGCTTGGTTTGGACTGGTCTTTTCACAAGTTTGTGTGGTTTTTCAATCTTTAGGTTTTCCTTTCAATTTTTAGTTCATTGGCACCGATTATGAAATTCGAAATAAAATAGTTGAGTTCCAATAAGCTGTATGGATTATGAATGACTTCCTGAATTGTTGTAAGGATTTGTTTGACCTAGAAAACCTATCATTAAGGCTGTATTTGTTCATGGAATTTGGGCTGTTTTTCATGGAACAAAATAGTAAATTTTACAGGCAATATTTCATAGTCACATATTTTAATGACAGTAACAACCAAACATTGATTTGTAGAGGATAGTTTTAAAGTCACTGGACTGGGACTCAGGAAATCTAGGTTCAATTTCCAACTCTGCAACAGCCTTTATCTCTGGCTGTGGGTAAGTCACTTAATCTTTTTGTGCCTCATTTCCCCATCTCTTAAATGGACATAAGAATACTGCCTTTCTTTCACCCTTTGCCTGTCTTATCTATTTAGAATTTAAGTTCTCGGGGCAAGGATTTTTCATACTTTGTTTGTACAGAATCCAACACAATGTGCCAACTGCAACCTTTATGTGACTGGATCTTTGTCTGACTAACTGGAAGAAAAGGAGAAGCTGTTAAGGGCTCTCTTACAGCAGGTGGGGAGAAGGGAAAAGTTTACAGGGAGGGGCAGGAAGCATTTGAGGCCAGGTCAGGATAAGCTCACTGCATTGCCCTTCCTGCTGACCAGAAGAATGGGGGAGGGGTTATTTCTACCCCAGACAGCCCTGTAGTGGCCCTCTTTACCAGGATCGGCTGGCAGCACAATAGGGCCATGTTCCTATTTGGGGTCTCTAGGTGTTATAATAATACAATACAAACAACAAAAACAACAAGATGCTAAACAGACCTCCATGAAGAAAAAATTAGCTTATTGGAGTTTCACTTTGAAATATTCCAAAAATCAAAGGATAATTTGTGTATTAAATACTCCCATTTACAAATTCAAAATTTCCTTTTTCAGATATTCTATAATATTCACCTAATCGTTTTTCTCATGAAAATTCTTTTTAGAAGCTTGGTTTTCTAGAATATTTGTGGAAAGTACAGACAGAAAATGTGTAGATTCAAGCAAAGTGAATTCATATTAAAAGTCCAATGAACATTTTTTTGCAGTATAAACCCACACCAAATATACCACAATCAACAACAAAAAAGTGTTGGCTGTTTGGAGTTTTTTGTGAATTTGTGATCTTAATTCCCATAAAGCAGCATTCAAATACAGGCATGACTTTCAATGAGCTTTAAAACCAATTAAGATCAGTGGGCCTAGTCTTTATTTAGAGCTTAAATCAGGCAAAGCTCCCATTGATGTTAGTGGCAATTTTGACTGAATAAGGATTGCAGAATTTGGCCTAAAATTTCTAAAATTTTGAAAGCAAATTTCAATTTTTTTTTAAGAAAACATTAGTAATAAATCTCTAAAGAGCATAAATGGTTTGGTTTTGCCGTGGTATATTCAAAATATCTTGGACCCTATTACCACGCCTTTGTGCTGCTCTGGCAGTGAAAATGGTAACAGAGAGATAGTTTAATTACTACCTAAGGATTCTCTTAGCATAGAGGAATCATTGGGTGTAAAATAACAGTAGTGTGTCTACATCCCATTTACAGACCATCATGTAGGAAAAGAAGCCATGGGAAAGGGAGAATGGCCAGGAAGCCAGTGCACTCCAGAGATTTTTGTCTATCAGAATGGTCCTTGAGGTGTCTGGCAGCAGAGTGTAAAATAAAGCAGCCCTGAAACTGCAATAAATTGCACATGGGGCTAAACTAACCCCCCAAAAGTCCCAGGATTTGGAAGAGCATCCTTCCCTCCCCCCACATCTTACCCCAAATATTGGATCGAGCACAGCTTGCATAGACCAAAGGATCTGAACACACTTGTCATAAATATAAAGGGAAGGGTAAACACCTTTAAATCCCTCCTGGCCAGAGGAAAAACCCTTTCACCTGTAAAGGGTTAAGAAGCTAAGATAACCTCGCTGGCACCTGACCAAAATGAGGAGACAAGATACTTTCAAAGCTGGAGGGGGTGGGGTGGACAAAGGGTCCTCTCTGCTGGGTGATGCTTTTGCCGGGACCAGAGCAGGAATGCAGGTCAGAACTCCTGTAAAGAGTTAGTAAGCAATCTAGTTAGATATGTGTTAGATTCTGTTTTGTTTAAATGGCTGATAAAATAAGTTGTGCTGAATGGAATGTATATTCCTGTGTTTGTGTCTTTTTGTAACTTAAGGTGTTGCCTAGAGGGATTCTCTATGTTTTGAATCTGATTATCCTGTAAGGTATTTACCATCCTGATTTTACAGAGGTGATTCTTTTACTTTTTCTTTAATTAAAATTCTTCTTTTAAGAACCTGATTGCTTTTCATTGTTTTTAAGATCCAAGGGTTTGGGTCTGTGTTCACCTATGCAAATTGGTGAGGATTTTTATCAAGCCTTCCCCAGGAAAGGGGGTGTAGTGCTTGGGGGGATATTTTGTGGGGGAGACATTTCCAAGTGGGCACTTCCCATGTTATTTTTGTTAGACACTTTGGTGGTGGCAGCATAAAGGTTCAAGGACAAAAGGTAAAAGTTTGTAACTTGGGGAAGTTTTAGCCTAAGCTGGTAAGAATAAACTTAGGGGGTCTTTCATGCAGGTCCCCACATCTGTACCCTAGAGTTCAGACTGGGGAAGGAACCCAACACTGCTTCTGTAGTTGCACAAACATTGACTGAACCATATCTATGCGAAGAAGAAGCAACAATATGGCATATGTACACCTGAATTTCAGAATGCACCTATGTTAGTCTATTGCTAGGGAGGCTCATACCAGGTTGATTTGCTTAGTATTTTGCAGAAGATAGCAACCTACAGTAGGATATTCTCACCTTGATCATTCAGAGGATGTCACTGCAATTAGTAAGATTAAAGCAGTTGGAGATATTTTGGAACCATTTGGCAACTCTAAACAAAACATAATGCGAGATATGTGTGAAAATAAAGCAGAATTTGCTCTTCTTCATGCATTATTAAAATTAAGGTTTTAAAAATTAAAACTTTATTTTTCCTTTAAAAATGTAACAGATGTATGTGAAGATAAAACTAGTGACTATACCACATTGTGGAAACTATTTTATAGTTATGTTAAACAGTTATGTGAGTAGAGTGCTATGGAATAACTGCATGTATCAGTCATACCTTAATTAGGAGAATCTGTATATAGCTGAGTTTTATAGGCTTGTTCAGGTTTAACAGGGTATTATAGTTACTGAATGTGTTGGAAAATATTTTGGCAATCACTGCAGATTCTACACATTTTTGTGTACATTTGTTGGGAGTAGGAGGCAGGGCTGGTTTTGTTTTGTTGTATAGCTATATTAATAAAAGAATCAGAACAAAGTTGTGAAACCATGCAAATCATAATCATCATAAATCACAAGGCTCTCAGCAACAGACCATAATTTGAGTAGGGAAAAGAAATTATAGACTGATAGATCTTAAGGCCAGAAAGGACCCTTCTGATCACCTAGTCCAGGGGTTCTCAAACTTCATTGCACCGCAACCCACTTCTGACAACAAAAATTACTTCACGACCCCAGGATGGGGGACCAAAGCCTGAGCCCACCCAAGCTGCACTGCTCGGGGCAGGGAGGCCAAAGCCCAAGCCCCACTGCTCCGGGCAGGAGAGCCAAACCTGAAGCTCAAGAGCTTCAGACCCAGGCAGGGGGCCTGCAACCTGAGTCCTGCCGCCCAGGGCTGAAGCCATCAGGCTTTGGCTTTGGCCCCAGGTAATGGGGCTCAGACTTCAGCCACTGGCCCCAGCAAGTCTAAACCAGCCCTGGTGACCCCATTGAAAGACGGTTGCGATCCAATTTGGGGTCCCAACCCACAGTTTGAGAACCGCTGATCTAGTCTGACCTCCTGCACATCACAGGCCGCAGAACCTCACACACCCACCCATTCCTGTAATGGACCCATAACCTCTGGCTGAATTACTGGAGTCCTCAAATCATTATTTAAAGACATCACGTTACAATGAATCCATCATTTATTCTAGTTTAAACCAGCAAGTGACCTGTGTCCCATGCTGAAAAGGAAGACGAAAACCCCCTAGGATCTCTGACAATCTGACCTGGGGGGAAATTTCTTCCTGACCCCAAATATGGTGATCAGTTACACCCTGAGCATGTGGGCAAGACCCACTAGCTAGATACCTGGGAAGAATTATCTGTAGTAACTCTGAGCCCTCTGCATCAAGTGTCTCATCCCTGGCCATTGGGGATTTTTGCTACTAACAGTCACAAATGGACACATGCTATTGTAGGCAATCATCATACCATCTCCTCCATAAATTTATCCAGTTCACTCTTTAAACAAGTTAGGTGTTTTTGCCCCCACAGCTCCTGTTGGAAGGCTGTTCCAGAACTTAACTCCTCTGATGGTTAGAAAAGCCTTCAGTATCTGTGGTTCTTCCAATCATGTATAGTTATTAATATAGGTGTACTGAATATATAGAATATTAAGAAATAAATACATGGTCTCAAATCTAAATGGTGAATCCTACAGCCCTTACTCAGACAAAATTCCTATTGAAGTCATTCTGCATTTTGTCTCAGGACTGAGAAAGAGAGATTTGGGTGAAATGTTTTGAAAAAGCAGAAGGGTTGCCCGCAAGCAAAATCAACACATAATAAAATTCAGTACTTTTCATTCAGTTACTCAGTAATCACTTCATAAATGGTCAAATCCAGTTTATTTTACTCATATGAGTTATTCTATTACCTTCAATGGGACTACTCATGTGAGTAAGGCAAGGAAGGTATGGATCAATCTTACCTTACAAATAAGGTAGACCTGAATATAAATCAACATGGATAAGGAATCCTTCTGGCTGAAATATATACCCATACTTTATACAATTAAGATATTTAAAATACAATCTTTACTTTGGGAGATATAAAATATATCAGCAACAAATCACATTTTCTGTAATAAAAAAATGTGAATTTGTGGACTAATATTTCCCAAGTTTTCACAAACATCAAATGCCTCCTATCATAATCTTGTTTTTCTGAGCAGCAAATACAACAGTGAAAAATAAATTAATGTTGAATTCTGTTATAGTTATTATTTCCCTTTTGGGGATTTATTAAGCATATGTTAGGAATTAGGTCTAAAATGAAATTATTGTTTTTCTACATGGATGTCTTCTGTGACTCTCTGGAAAATTTCATTACGGTTTTAGACTTGATATTGCAGATCAAAGTAATCCCAAGAGATTAAGGAGACCCTACTAATTGACTACGGTCATGTACTACACTTCCCACTGGCACTGTGGCCTACATTGACTACAGAGCAGCAGTCCCATCTCAAAGGACTATTCTATCAAAATACCATTTTCTTTATCCATAGTCCAGTTTTCACACAGCTATGATAACAAGGGATTTCAGAAGTCCAGGTGGACTGATTAGAGTTTTGAGTATGTAACTTTCTGAGTAAAAAAATATACATGATACTTTTGAACAGTTCTGACATTTTATCTTACCCTTTAAAACTCCCAGGAACATATTGCACATTAGGTGTTTAAGTATAAAAAGTGTCAGCATCTATATCAGGTTCCATCATTCAAACCTGGCAATCAGAGGATACTGAAAGTATTGCTGTTAAACCATTAAAGCCAGCTAATTTACAACGAGCAAAGACATTGTTCCATGAAATTCCAACTTGGTCAATAATTAGGCCCTGATCTATCCAGATGTGGTAAGATAAAGTTCCTAAAAACCTTTTCCTCTTGATTAATATGTAAATAAGCGTAACTCCCTGCTGGACAGGGATTGTCACTATCATGTTGCAATACTATTGACGTAGGAGTACGTATAAAGAGGTGATATCACTGCTGTATATGAAAGTGGAAGACCATTGTATTGCTCTGATATTGTGTCCCATTTTGGTGTCTCCTACAATTTATAAAGGATTTTGAAAAATTGGAGCGGGCTCAGGAAAAAAAAAAAAGACAAATTTGAGTTCTGGGCAACATACCTTATAATGAGAGTCAGTTAAGAGAAACTTAATCAAGGTTTACAAGTGTCTAGGAGAGGAATAAAACAGTTGATATTTCAGGGCTCTTTAATTTACAGAAGTATGACAAGATTCAATGGCTGAAAGTTGAAGCTATAAAATTCCAAATTGGAAATTAGGTGCTTTTAAAAAACTGCAGGTAATTAACCATTGGAACAATTTACCAAAGGATGGGGTTTATTCTCCACCACTTGAAATCTTTAAATTAAGACCTGACGTCTTAATAAAAGATATGTTCTAGTTCAACCACATGTTATTATGCTCGATGTTGGAAAAAAGCTCTGTGACTCTGTATTATGCACGAGGGCAGACTAGTTGAGAATAATGGCTCCTTCTGGCCTTAAAACTTATGAATCTATGAAACGCCTCAGGAAAAAAAACAGCTCTGACAAAGGATCATCTTTCTGGTTCTTATTAGGGCATGTTTTTTCGCATGTCTGTAGAAAATGCCTTCACAAAACCCAAACCCACTGTAATCTTTTTACAAGAAGTGGCTGAATAAATTAACACCTTTTATGTAATTTCACTGGCTGGCACTACCTGTGTTAGGAAACCCTTATCACCTTTGAAAGTGTCCTTTGGAAGCAAGACTTCAGTCTTCTGAATCCACCTCAGTGCCCTAAAATATAATACACTTACTCCTCTGAATTTTTTCCTACTAAGGTAAGGAACTCCCAGATCCCTAGAAACTTCTAATATGTCAGACTGTTCAGGAGATGCACAAAAATAAAATAATGTTCTTTACTTGCCCCCATGGATATAACAAAAGAGTTAATTTAACTAATTTGCCACAATAGCAGTAGCCCATTACAAGTGTGACTTAAGGCCCAGATTTTCAAAAGTGGCTTTTAAAGTTGGATGTTTCAATGTTTGAGTGTCCAAGTAGAGACACCTGGACATTTGGGCTTAACTGTTTCAAAAGAAGGACAAATACTTTACCTGCAAAACCACAAGCATAGATGTCTCCAAAAATATGCATTTAATTAATTCTTCCACATTTTCTGGAATTTTACCAAAATTGTTACACATTCAATGAATCTGAAACTACACCCTTGCAGAGATTATAGTAATGCTAGTTCTAGTCGGATGGTGGGGAAGCTTTAAAGCACAGCTAAGGGTATAGAAGAAGAAAGGGTGATAGTATGGACATTTAACAGACTCACAGAATGGAAAGATTATAAATTCTTTTGTTTTGTTTTTTTATCCATCTCCCTCCATCACTTTTTTGAATATGTTGTTGATACTACAATTGAATAACTCCAACAGTGGGATATATTCCACACTCCTGTGATGGTCTAATTAACATTAGTTTTGTAAATTTCCCATAGTGTCCAGCCTAAATATTTACCTTTAGCCCCTTTTCTAAATACTTCCCGTTTCTTAATGCTGAAGTCATTTAAGTATGGTTTGATTTGCCAAATCACCTACTAAGAATCTTTAGACCCATTTTTAGGCCTTTCAAACCTTTCTTCTGTCATCATCTATCATTTACAAATAGAGCTAGTCAAAATTTGGAATTTCCATTTGGGAAACTGTGATATTTCAAAAGATGTTTTTGATCTGAATTGGAACCAAAAAATGGGAGTTTCCTATGCAACTAAACTTTCAAAAAAGTTTTTGTTTTGGGTCAAATGATACATTCTGTTGTGATAAAATTGAAATCTTTCATTCTGATTGATTTTTTTATTTGATGTTATAATATATAATATAAAATAAAATAAATTTTGAAATGAAAAATTGTTTTGGAAAAAACCTTACACATTCTTTTCTAACAGAAGTCAAAAAGTTCCATTTCAATTTTATCAAAAAACTTTAAAAGATATTCTAAATTATATTTTATTGAAATTGACATGTTCACATGGTAAGTTTGACTTCACCGCACCTTAAGCAGGAGGGACTTGCTGGAGGAAGGTAGCAGTGCTTTCAGGGGTGGGAGGAATGGATGTCAGAAGCTGCTGCAAAAAGGTGGATGGAGGTCAGCTTGGCGACACTGACTCATCCCCTGGGAATGTTAAGTGCAGAAGGCTTTGAAAGGGGCAAGCCTGGGTGTTAGAAGCCCTTTCTCCATGCAGCAGGCAAAGCAATACCCACCCTCCCTCCCCTCGATGTGGCAAGCACCAGGTTTGGTAGCACCTGCTCTGGGCATTACACTAGTTGTTCCTTTTGGGGGAGGAGGGTTGGGAAGGATTTTTTCCCTCACCACCATATTGGCCTAAGTAGAGTGGAGGGGTTTCTCACCTTCCCCACAGCGGGTTTCAGGGAGGACTTACTATGGTAAGGAGGAAAGGGGTTAGGCTATATGTTGCAGCTTATTTTGGAAGTGTGAGGCGGATGTCCAGTGCAGGTACTCAATATGGAAGGCTTCTAGTGACTCAATAAATGGCTTGGTCAAGGGCTTAAAAAGGAGGTTTTGGTTAAAGGAACTGAATGGGGGGTGGGCGTTTCAGGGCTTCCATGATTGGCATAGCAGGGAATCAACATCCCTTTCTTATAGCCCACCTTAACCATCCTATGAGGCAGGGTGGATGGCAAGCTCCAAGCCATGGGTTGGCTGGGGGACTTGGATGGAAAATGAAAGGAAGCTGGTGGAAGCCCCCGGGCAGTTATTGAATGAACATGGAGTTGCCTGCGCTGTACACTTTTATCTGCTGGGTAGTCCCAGACTTCTAATACTAAAGTTGCAGCCTGATTAAATCCATATGAAGGGTCTCCTCTCCTCCTTTCAGTTCAGCTGACAATCAATTCTGACAAAATAGCATTTTCTGATAGAAAAACATTGTGATGGAAAATTTTTGACCAGCTCTAATTTCAAACTCTTCGTCATTTATTGTCCTCTAGTTTGTAAATGTCCTTCTTGCCCTGAACTTCCAAACTTCATGCAATTTCAGAAGCAAAATGGTTATACTAAATAAATATTTTTAAAGATATTCTACACTATCAGTGGAATACTTGCAGTAAAAGTCTGTATTTTCACCCGTCTGTATTCTCACAGGGTGAAATTTACCCCTTTGCTCTAGGTCAGTTCATTTACCCACAGGTCAGTTCAAGGCCGATGATACCTTTAACTATGGCCACTGCATAGGGGTGAATTTTAACCTCAAAGTCTAGAAGCCAAAAGATTCACAAAAAGATTCACAGTATCCATTATATTCACCTCCAGAATTAATTTAATTAATCATCGAGGGCTCATTTCTGCCACTATTCATACTTATTACCTTACTCCACTATTCTTACTGAATACCTCACTCCAGTACGTTAAATGGGACTTCTTGAAAAGTAGTGTTATTCTGTAAATAAGTGTGGCAGAATTAGGCAGTTTCTGAACAGGATTTTGAGAAATCTCTAATTTAGAAAACTCAGTTCTGATTTACTCCAAACTAAACTAAAATAATAGGTGAATACATTATTCAACATATTTTGCAGTTATTCAATGAACAGCATTTAATTAGCTATAGAACTGGTTAAATACTGTAACATAAATAAACTGTTGAATAAAGTTTTTGATGAAAACAGGTGCATTCTCGAAATAAAATTTGATTAGCTCTCATATTCACTCTTCCAAATTTCTTTTCTTTTGCAAGTTGGCAGGAAAACTCTTTAACCCACTGTCTTTAGTAGAAAACTGAAGATTTTAGTTCTTAGCATTAAAGGAATTGGTTGAGTTTAAGGTAAGCTAGTTTTCACACACAATACACAGGGAAATAACATGCTTCCAATGTTTAATATAGGTCCATTTATTTAGATGTGCTCCTGATCATGGTATCTGTGTGGTGATATCTATCCATTAACAGCTTTTCCTTTTTCTCTCTTCATATCCAGATGGAACTTCCCCTGCCCCTTGACTTTTCTTCCATTACTCCTACTGTAATTACAATTTCACTTAGATATGGTATTCTTCCTCACTTTTTTCCTAAACTGTAGTATAATGGTCAAAGAGACATGAATTCCCAGGTTCTAAATGTGATTGACATGGTCTTTTGGTGAAACCCATGAACTCTTTGTGCCTCAATTTTCTCCAACTGTAAAAAAGAATTAATAATATTTCCTCACTCACAGGAGAATTGTGAGGATTAATTGATTAACTGTAAAATACTATGTAGCTGGTATAATTTGTGTTACTGTGTGTTTTTATTTTTTACTATTGCATTCAGCGATATGTGAAGTGATTCTGAATTATAAAAAGAAAAGGAGTACTTGTGGCACCTTAGAGACTAACCAATTTATTTGAGCATGAGCTTTCGTGAGCTACAGCTCACTTCATCGGATGATGTAGCTCACGAAAGCTCATGCTCAAATAAATTGGTTAGTCTCTAAGGTGCCACAAGTACTCCTTTTCTTTTTGCGAATACAGACTAACACGGCTGTTACTCTGAAACCTGAATTATAAAGCAGTTTTTAAAACATTTTCGCATCTTTGGGATGAAACGTGTTAAAATAAAGATAATATTCTTAATTTTCCTCATCTATTATTGCTATGATCTTTGGCAACACCTACTGGTGGTAAAAAAACAATTGTATAGCCACATTACATGCATACCCATATCATTACCTCACAGCCTGTTACCCAGACACATAATATACCAATTCAGTGAGCGAGTTTAAAAATATGAAGTTAAATTTATAAAAGAAATTGCATTGAGTTCATTGTCTCAAATTACTCTTTCATATTAAAACGTTTACTTTTGCATTGATTATACAAGATACTCCTGAAGATACAAAGTTGCAATTTTATGCAAACTTAATATAGAGAGTCGTTTGTACAGAATGTCTCCCGTACTCTGTCTAGTAACAAGGTCTATTGAACAATAATATAAAGAACCTCTAGATACTTAATAAAATCCACTTTTTTCTTTGCTATCCGATGCTCTCTTTTACATACAGTACAGTGCTTTACTGCTATGCTATGTGAAAGTCTGTAAATCTGCAGTAACTGAAAAACAACAGAAGGTGCAGCAGCATTCTTTATGTTAGTCTATATTGATCGGCTCTAATGAGCACCAGTGGAGCTGTAGCTAATGGTGCTATGTCTGGTGTTAAGGGCAAATGTGGGAGAAGATTATCAACCCAAGGGGTTTAACAGTTGCTGGACTGCCCTCAGCCCTCAGGGCAATGATGCACTTGAGAGGTCACTGTATCAAATGAGGGAAAACATTCAGCTTGTGCAGCTGGAAGAAATGCAGCAGGAGCTAAATTTTAGCTGAGACTACAGGCATCAACAAAACAGCTAGTATAAGCATTCTCCACCCCTCAACCCCCAGTAAGGCCATTGTCTACCTGGTATTGCATTTCTAATTAAGAATCATAACAGCAATCTGGTAATGAATAACACATTGCAGTTCTTGCTGATTTAGTTTTACTCAGGTATGCAAAGTATGTAACTCAATATAATCCGTATAAGGGTCTTGTGCAAAAACCAAGGAGACTGACAAGTTATAGTTTGTAATGCTTTTATACTTGATGTCCATTACCTGGAGGGTTATGCTGCCATTTGATCTGAATTTGCTTGATATTTCATTCACTGTGTTGCTTGCCACCCCCTTCAGAGATCTGAAAGAGGTAAGATGAGTGACCACAAGAGCAGAGAAGGCCACTGGCCTTCAAGGGAAAGTTAACTGGCAGATACTACAGAATGCTTGCAGTAAAATGTTAGTGTAGAATAGAAGCTAGAGGTGTTAAAAAAGATAAAAATGAACAGAGAAATGCCTTGAGGTGTGAGGCATGTTGCACATTCCGTGCTTTAATAGCATAATGGAATAATTTCAACCATGTAAGACTCTAAAAGATACCAAGACGACTCTGTTGAGACTCGAGCATGAAAGTTCAAACATTTACCACAATAAATACTCAGATTTTTTTAAAACCAACAGAATGCTTAATTAAATGTTGTAAATAAGCATATTAAATATTATCCTAACTCTACAATAACATGTTACCCTGTGGTTATGGCAAATTATTTATTAGGTCTTTAAAAATTCTAAGACATGGATTCCTCTGATCCTTAGAGACCTTTGATGGGTCAGATTATTTTTAAAAAAATATTTACAACTCTTTTTTTGTTTGTTTTTTCCAGCACTAATATACCGTAGGGCTGAATCAAGCATTCTTCATTTAAACCATTGACTTCACTGGGAGTCTTGCCTGAGCAAGGATGAAGGAGGGCAGGATTTGGTCAATAGTGAAGAATGTCTAAAATGCTATGATAAGTGTGCTGATTCAAAAAGGGAATATGTGGTGGACTTGCACTGAAGTTGAAAATATTTGGCACATTCGTTTATTGGGAGCAATGGTAACATAAATTAGGCTATACATCATATTAAATGTTGTCCACAAAAGGACTGGTAATGGGATTTGGAGCCAGCTCAGGATTTTACTATCTAATGGTTCCCACCAGTTTCCAATGGACAGACATCCACACCAGAAAAGCCATGAGTACAAGTGACACTAACCTGTTCCTTTTACTAACACCAGAGAATCCAAGTCTCACCAGAGGCCAAGATTTATATGGCTGTAGAAATGAACTACTCTTCTATCCATGTCAGGGTTGAAACACTCTGGCAGAAAGAGTGTGAAGAAGTTTGCATTTCCGTTGTCTATGCTGTACCTGGTCCCAAGTTTGCATTTCCGTTGTCTATGCTGTACCTGGTCCCAATGCAGCTTCTTTCACAGGCATTAAATACAAAAGAAAACTATTAAAATACTATTGATGTTACCTTTTCAAATCGGGGGCAGATCCAAAACATTGATCATTTCTATAGCGAATGCTGGTATCCAAATAGCAAGATTTCTACTGACAAATATTTACCTCTGTTTTAGTTTTTCTGCAGTTTCCCCTTTCATCACATACATTTATACGTTACACAGACTACAAAAATAAGCTGGTTAGTCGAGTTGATTTTTTAGTAAAGGCAAAGAAGAACTGTATCTTAGCATATTCAGGGATACTTTGGGGTGATTCCTCAGACATGAGAATGCCTAAATATGGGTGGCATAACAAAAATTCCCATTAAACATTCATCTTTATATTTTCAAAGCACTGAACGGGATCTGTCCACACAACTCCCACTGTATTCTAAATGCATCACTGTCTTCCATAATAATATATGGACTATGTGCTGTGAGAACATACAAGTCATGTGGGCAAGCTTGTGACATCACACCAAATTTGCACTCTAGTTCAGAAGCAGCTTGAATGGGCAGCCTGATTTACACATCTGCAGAATTTGCTCTCAGTTTGAAATAGCCCACTGCTAGCAGCTGTATAATGTCTATGGGAGGAGTCTACCCCATATGGCAACCAATCTCATGGGAATACTGTTAAAATATACACAAAAAGAAAAGGAGTACTTGTGGCACCTTAGAGACTAACCAATTTATAAGCTGTAGCTCACGAAAGCTCATGCTCAAATAAATTGGTTAGTCTCTAAGGTGCCACAAGTACTCCTTTTCTTTTTGCGAATACAGACTAACACGGCTGTTACTCTGAAACCTGTTAAGATATACATTACTGATGAACCAGTCTGGGAGGGGGAGGATTTTTCTGACTAATAACCATCCTGGAGCACAGCCAGGAAAATGAGGTGAAAGGTGAGGTTGCTTCAGAATTTCTCTTCCTGATCCGCTCTCCAAAGTAATAGCTGACTAAGGGTGCAGAAGCCCAGAGGAGGAACCATAGCGGAAATCCTCAATGCAGCAAAATAGCAAGCAGAGACAGGAATGGATTGGGACTAAATGGAGCCCATACCAACCGGAATTTAAAGACTCCTTTCCTGAAGTTTCTCACATGGTGGAGTGGCTCCAAAAGGCCACCAGATTGTTGTACTGGGTCCATTGACTCGTTTTCAGGGCTCTCTGACTATTTTCTGACAGAAGTAGTTGAGCACCAACCAGCTTGCTCAGCACTAGAGCAGACAGACCCAAATTGGGTGCTATAGCTCCCATATTGAAAATGGCAGAACCTGAAAGACTGGTGTTCACTGGATCCCCAAGCTTCAATGTTCCTGTCTTATTCCACCATCAATCAGAGAAAAATGTTTCATCATACCAATGAACCAAATGAATTTCAAATGGCTCTCCATCCCCTCTCAGGTAGTTTTTTTTTAAAATATATTTGACCACCTGGAGGCCATTCCCACTCTTAGGATTGTACAATTTGGACTATTTTAGGTCTAGAACTAGAATAGGACCTCCTGCTGGCTTCATGACCCCATTGATGAGATAAGGGACAGACAGCTTGAGTTTTCAAGGCTGGGATCTCATTTCTATCTACCTAGCTATGTGTGTCCCCCCCCCACCATGATAACTGAGTGCCTTTACATGAGTTCTCCCAATAGCCAAGCTACTTTTATAGCTCTCTGCCACTGATCTGCAGAGTTTGGGAATATTTCGTTTAATGTCCCCTGAATTCAAATTATGGATTTCAGAGGCCGTTTTTAATCTAAAAATCAAAAATTACCATCTGATTCCAGACCACTATGGAGTCCCTTGATGTAACAAACATGTTTAGTAGTCAACAATTTTCAAAAATTTCAAAAAAAAAGTTTCAATCTTCTAAAAATACTTACTTTTTTAGAATTAGAACGTACCATTTGGCTGACATTCTGCATAAAGGGTGAGAAGAAGAATACTGAGTAACAATTCATTTTCCTTACTTACTTTCTCAGCACTGTAATTGTTACTCTCTGTATTGGTCTTTCTGTGAAGGAGCTATCTGGTTTTGGATTTTTTTAGTGTTTCATTATTTTTCTGAATGTATTGTACGTTTAGATCAGATGAACATGTAGAGTTTGAAATCAGTCCTTATTAGTTTAGCTGAACTGACAAGAACATGCTGAAAAGAAAACAAGTGTTGTATAGTTCAACAGCTGTATCTGTTTGGTTTTACATAAGTACAATGTGTACATATGTGAGTTTCCCAAAGTCAGTTGAAGAATCAGTTGAAAATGCACCTATTAGAACTGACAGGATAGTGAGAGTAAGCTATGCTTAGCTGGGTCTATGCTATGTTTACCCATATCATGGCTGTTAACTCTAAAATCTAATTAATCCCAAATGATCCTTCCAAACAAATACTAAAATGTAGAAGAATTCAAACATTAATGTTACCATAAAACTAAGCCAATAACTCAGTGCCCATAATTATATTTATATAATGGTGCAAGACGGGATTGGTTTGCTTAGATAGGTATATAGAGCTTGATCCTGTGCTCTTGACACCAAAGGCAAAATCCTGTTGACTTTAACGGAGTAGGATCAGGGCCTAGATGGGAAACTATCTAGTACAGTCAGTGTTGACTGGCGATTTTGTAATGTCTGCTTTCCCACTTAGAAAAGTATAGCGTATTTACTTATTTATTTTCCTTTCCTTTTAAATACCAAAAATAAGAGATCTCACCCCTGTTGTAAGCAACATAACGTTACTTTAAAAAAATAATAATCCATATAAAGGATAGCTGCCCAGCAGCATAATAAGTCCCCACACACAATACTGAAATATATTTTCATCACAGTAATTTAATCAGCCAAGAAATATACCCCCATCCCACTCAAACCTTCAGCTGTCCCCAAAAGCCCTACCAAGAAGATGGTCTTTATAACCTATGGCACAAATAAAATTACTCTAGTATTACGTTTCTTCTCCCATATGCATTTTCCCCCAGTCAAATGAAACATAACAGTATCTCAGTTTTTTTAAGCAATGCACCTAGTTTTGTTCCCGCTAGAGGCTTTTCATTTTGCAATAACCTAGCCTTCATCATTTAAATGCCACTAACTCCCACTAATGTTCCCAAGACAATGCTGTTTAGTTCAGTCCTATCATTGTCAGTGATGCAGGAAGTACAGCTGTGTGAACCTATCTTATCCACACTTGAAAACAGAAGTAACTTTCCAGGTTTTGAGATGAACCCAAAACACAGAAACCCTCTACACCTCAGGGAATGCTTGTTCCAATCTGAAACTGCCCTGGGACCTTCCCTATATCACCATAAATCTCTTTTCACATCCACAGGTCCCCTGGAAACCCCTATTCCCAGGAGACAACCCACCCCCCCACCATCTGTCACTGTGGGGAGGGAAAGGTTCCTTGTTCTTCCTCTCCTGTTGTCTTCCAGAGGATGCATATGTGGTGCTTTTCCGGTTCTGTTCTTTGGAGCGGCAGGGCTGCTTCCAGCAGGGAGTCCTGAGAAGCAAGCTGCCTTCTCCAACTCATTCACAACAGCAGTCAAGAAAAGCTCTTGCTCCTGATTTTTTTTCCTGCTCTGGGACTTGATCCAGCTTCCATTAAAATCAATAGGAACCTTTCCATTGACTTCAATGGGAACTGAACCTGGCCCTTGATCCCTGGGGGGTTTGTTCCCTGCCCAGGACAGTCTGGGGTTTCGGAAAAGCTTGCAAACTGAAACTGCATGTTATGCTTCACTGAAATCATTAAAATCCAGACCAGCAAGCTTGACATACGGCATTAGCAGCAATGTAGTTCTACCATCCAAGGCCATGCAAGAGCTGTTTGCTGAAATTACAATGCTTGTCCCTTTGATCTGTGGAGCTATGCAGGTGGCAGGTACATTTAGAACAATGTCAGGAATCTTGCCAAACCTTTGAAATTTTTCAAATAGTTCTAATGTTTCACAAAACATTTAAAATGTTTCAACTGCTTCTTCTTTTTTTTTTTTGGCACAATGTGGGTTCATAATCTCTTGCCTTTTAAAATCACAAGGAACCAGTCAAACAGTTTACATAAAATAAGAGGCTGCCCAAAGCTACCATACTCCCTCCCTGCATTACACAGCTTGTCTGAGGTTTGAAAATGTTTGTCTCACTTTTTCAAATGTTATTCATATTTGCACTTCTCTTGCTCCAGCCAGGACTCAAAGCAGAAATGAAACATACAAGGTTCTTCTTCCTGCATTATTTCCTGGTTACAGGAGATAGCAGAAATCTCATTCTTGATAGGAATCCTGTTCTTTTGGGATTTCTAGTCTAGCTTTGCTGATCAAAAAGATTTACTAAACACCTGATCTTCAGTTAGTTTAAATCAGTATAGCACCATTGACTTTAGTTGAGTTTCACTGAATTAGACTGACTGAGGATGTGGCTCCAGACTTCTGAGTACTTTTTAGACCCATGCCTCTGGAGGGTTAACCCATCACTAGTAATAATGTACTATATGATAGAGTTTTTTATTTTTATTAAGTAAATTAATTTATATCTTGTAGCAACAAAAATGAATTAAGATCTCAGACTTTCAAGCCAGGCAACTGGGCTTTTACTGCATCAGGTCTTTGGGCAGTGGCCTTTGGCCATGAGTCTTTAGGACCCTCCCTCTGTGTTTCCAGGATCTGTGTCTCACTTTAGTTCCATCTACATAGTCAAACAACAAATTTTGGCAATGCCTGTCAACTCCGTTTTGGCCAAACATCATCATTATCAAGGGCCAAATTCTGCTTTCAGTTAAGCCCATCCAACTCTATTAATTTCAATCAGGCTGAATGGGTGTAACTAAGAGCGGTATTTGGTTTTCAGTCACACCAGTCAGTATGAATGAGGCCAAGTCTCTACTTCGATATTTTAAAAGCCTATATTTTTAACCTGGTTACAATGAAGTTTTGCCCTTTACACACAAATTGTCCTAATCTTGTGACAATACATTTGGCTTCAAATAAGATTAACAACCATTAACCAGGCACAATTAACCATTAACAACTGTCCCTCTCTCTTTTTTTTTTTTTAAAAAACAGTATAACTGGGCTTCTGTCTCTCTCATTTGTTCTTTCTAGCAGACTCTCTCCCTTTATAACTTTCACTCTCTTTGCTTCATCCATCCTATCCCCATTTTTACTTCTTGTCCTTTCCTGGTCTCCTCTAAAGTCTTCTTCTAGATCAATAACGCTGCCTCACTAGTCATTTGTTCTACCATCTGGCACCTGACTGCATTGCTTTCATGCATCTAAATTTTACAAACATGTAGCTCTGCTCTAAAGCTGCTGATGGCTATGCCACTTGACCACTGCCTCTTGGTTTGGTTTTAGGGTTAGTTAACTGTCATTCAAATCTCACCTCCCCACCTATTCTTTCCAACCAGCCAGCAAGATAGGCCAGTACAAAGAATCCCCCAAAAGAACAAGCCTATGCTGTTGAAATGGGTGCTTCAAACTTTCACTAAATACACTTTTGTCCCTGATGCTGAAATGCTGTTTTCTGTTATAGCTAAAATTGAAGAATAAAGATTTTGTTTAAAAAAAAATTACAGCAACAGCATCAGTGACACTGGAATGAAAAAGAAAATAGAGATAATGAACGCAACATGGAGAAAAGTTCCTCGAGTGAAAAAAAAACAAAAATGTTATAATTTTATTACATGACTTCATAAAATCATTAGCAGTAAAAGGAGAATGTGGAGAAGAAAATCAAGTGCTGAATCACGAAAGGAGTCAGCATACCTTTTATCTGTGAACTCTTTAGCAGAAAAAATGAACATCAGATATTATTTCCAATTATTTCTCAAATTAGGGTAAAGAAAGGGCGGGGGGGGAGGGGGGAAACTACACAAAACCCTCCCTGACTTGGTGTTACTTCATTTTGTAGCTGGAAGGAAAGTCCTTGCTTATATTGAAGTAAAGTTCTGAAAATAAGCAAAGAACAGATTTATTGATTTTTGGTGAAGTCTGGGTGTAAAAAAAGAGAAAGAATAAAGAAGTGCTCTTTGCCCGCTATGTCCAAATGACATCCCAAGTGGCTGTCTTAATGGTGGGGGAGGGGAGGGGGCAGGTGTCTACCCCAGCACATGGATAGAACTGCCCTTAGGCTAGGGCTAATGGTATTGGCTGAGCCTGCTGTAAGCCTCTCTTTTCTAATAGCCAACTTTCTGTGTGCGAGAAGACAGACAGATATTGATTGGTCCAAATGCCCTTGAGTTGACAACATCTGAAATGAAAATCCACAAGGCTAGCACAAACTTTCTGCAAGTTCAATTTCTGGAATCTGATTATGAGACTGGACTGTGAAACCATTCAGACATGTAAAAGGTCTCCTTTTTGTCTTTGATTTTGCACATATAATTATTGTGAGGTAGGTGAGCTCATCAGATCTGCTAAACAAATTGCAATTTTTAAGAGGCAATTAAAAGATAATAGTGTTTTGATTAAAAGAAAAATGAAAACCATCTCCATTGTCAGGTTTAACAACAAAGGAACTAATTCTGAAAGACACAAGTCACATTTCCTGTCTCTAAGCAGTAATTAGGCATAAATAAATAAAATATTCATTCTCTTTTCAGCTGCTGCTAAAAGGGGTGTTTTAAAAAGTTATTTAATGATGAAGGAGAAAGATATGCAAATTTAAAAGAGTTCCTCTTTTAGGAAAGTTGGTTAAGCCTTGCAAGGTCTAAGTTTTAAACTTGCATTTTCTATATGCCATGCAAGTTTTATTTTCTAATTATTCTGTGGATATTTTTTTCCAGAATTAAAATGCTGAAGTTACAATTCACAAATGCCAAGCACTGGGAATTGTGAAAGCTGTAGGAGTTTATTTGTATCTTATTACACTTTCTTCTGTATTCTATAAATTCCTCCTAAATCAATACATTGATGACTGTATAAACCTTAAATAAAGCATTATTAAACTGGAAGTAGTGTTCATGTCTTAGTGGGTTATTTAGAAGCATAAAAGATACACTCAAGAATCACACTAATGCCAAGTAAACTACAGATGGAATACACATTAAATTTATTCAGTCATTGATTTGTAATGTTGATCCTCTCTGGCTTCATGTTTCTTTCCTCATTAATCTTTGTTAACCCTCTCAAAACAATGCCAGCATTGTCGTTTGATGTATTGAAGATCCAACATCCATAGGATACTGCTTTTCAGGATTGTGATTCCTGCCATCAGTAGGACTAAAGTCACAGTACCAAAGAATCCCCTTTTTGTTTTTATATTAAAACCTAAACGATTCTTTTCTTCCAGAGACTAGTCCAGAGGAAGGGAATCTGAATGACTTGACTACAGAATCTTAGCAGATCTGCAGAAAGTCTTCTCTGAGGCAGGCAGCAGGCTTGTTGTGGCTACCACAGCCAGTATGAGAAATAGTCAGCATCCAAATTGACATCTCTTCACTGATAATTTAACCTGAGTTAGCTAACCTGAGTTAACACACGTTCTTGTGCAGTGAAGACATACTCTGTGTGGCCTAGTAGTCTAGTGCTATGGAAGATTCCATCTCGCACTTAGCATCAGTACAGAATAACATTAATAGTTACTCTAGTCAGGCCAGTTCTTGAAAGGTATGTGCATGTCCCTGTAGACAATGCAGTTTTCAGGTATTCTTTTCATTCCCCAATTAAGGGCCTGCTCCAGCTGTCTCTATTTCAATGGGAGTC
Source organism: Lepidochelys kempii (assembly GCF_965140285.1). NCBI lineage: Eukaryota > Metazoa > Chordata > Testudines > Cheloniidae > Lepidochelys > Lepidochelys kempii. Next base: position 101,529,566 of record NC_136386.1, read on the forward strand.
TTTCCATTGACTTTAATGGGAGCTCAGTTGAGCTTAAGAAATTAGAGTGTGTATCGCATACAAATGAATTGCCATGTCCAGACTTCATCTGATTTTTCATATGTATTTTGCATGTAAACAAAATGGCACCTATACAATGTAAGACAAACATTTCCCCATAACCTCTATTTTCTCAATGAATTATTTATATACTAGAGGAGCTCTATATCCACTTTTCATATGCATGTGTAACTCCCATTAATGTCCACAGGAATTATCCTTGTGCAACAAGGAGAATGTTTTTAAATGGAGAAATACTATGCTGTAAACATTATCAGCAAACACGAGTCTTGTTTTCAATAAATCCATCGCTTGAAACAAGTATGTCCTTCAAAACCAAATAGTCTTTCCAAAACTTTTGTCTTTTCAAATACTATTTTTAATATTAAAACAATGATTCACAGCAAAGTGTATTTCTGGGAACTTACAATGAGAGCTGGCTTTTAATAAGAAAGTGCAATTGAGTTAAAGCAGTAGGAGAGTTATCAGTCAGTCAGTTTTGTTGTGATCAGTTGATCACTTCCCAGTAGGTATCTCCGCAGTCAATGGCAATTACTAAACACCATTTCAATGGATATGGGGGTAATTCAGCCAACCAAAAAAACAAAAACAAAATAATCCCATCATAAAATATGTTTTGTTTTTAAAAATAAAAGCCCTATTGCCATCTGAAAAGTAGAAATCTGTTAGCCTGCTTTGAAGGCTTCCTGGTAAATAGTGCTACTTAGTTAAGTAGAACCCAGATGGAGAGATTTTCTTATTGCACATACAGATTGTGAATCCCACTTCTTTCTGCAAGCTTTGAAATCTTTCAGAGATAGAGGACACGCAGAGGTGGCAGTTTTCAATATTTAGAGTTTGTCACTCCATTCATGCGAGTATGTCACAACACTTTAGAGCACAAATAAGACATTGTTTGAGACAATTCTGAGAAGATAATACAAGTGAAAAACTTACTAACTACCAGCTAAAATGTGTGTCAAATTTGTCTGCATTATGAATGATTCTATGTGGTCTGTCACAGATTTTTTGCAGAAGTGCACAGAAGGCTTTTGTAGTCTATGCTGCAAATTCTCATTATTTGCATTAGGTTTAGAACATACATTAGCATATTGAATTGCACCTGGGTGATAACAGCCAGGACGCACTACTACGCTAATACAGCTGCAAAGCATGCAGATATGAGGTGTAAAATCGTTAAGTAATTGCCTTTTCAGTTACCGTCTCTGATCTATCACCTAAGAAATGCTGTGAAAAACTCAGCAAGTCTTTTCATATCAGCCACTTCCTTGTAAATATACATGTATTGCAAAACTGAATGAACACTATCTTGCTAATATTCTTTATCTGTATTATTACTAAAACAATACTCTTCTACCACTCTAAAGGATGATAGGAAAGACAAGCTGGAATAGCTGCAGGGGATCCTATGCCTGTTGACTGCCAAAGCTGCTTACTACTTAAGAACTGATCAACAGGCCCCCAAGGCAACAGCTTAACAAGCCCCAGTAGAAGTGGACTCAAGATTTCTTCCTCAACAGAGAAAATGAAACCATTTACCTGGTATGACCAATATCTAGAAATCAAGTGTAACAATACCAACATTTCAGATCCCTAGTTCTTTATCAGGGGCAGGCTTTTTTTTAAGCTGGAATTCATCATGCAAAGAGGTAACCTAATAATACTGCAATACGCTGAGTCCACAGACTGTCATTTACTATAGTACATGTGTAGCCTTTACATCTGAGCATCCAAGGGCAGAATTCACTTCTATATACTGTGTGAGCATGCTGCCTAAAACACTACTCTGAAACCTGTGGGAGGAACAGTGTATGTAGACCTTAGGGAAAAATTTGGCCCTCTCTATATATTTATATAAATAAATGATTCACTACTGAAATGTGGCAATTCCTCTGAGGTGAAATGTAGCAGCTGCTTAAAGCACAATGCAATTCCATGCAGCAATTTAGGACAGGAAATGAAGAATATTGTATTCAATTGAAACTATGGTGGGGATTTTAAGAGGACAGATTTTAATTCCCCAAGTTGGAATTTGGCCAAGACACTAGGGTTAACACCTCTGCACTTGTGAAGAGTGCTGTGGATCTTTAACAGTAACAAATGGCCAGGAACTTGGATTTATGTCTCGTCTGAAAGACGACACCTTCAAAAGCATAGTGCTCCTAATCACCTAATCAAAATCTTAACCAAACTTCCTTGTCTTCACAAAACTGAACTTGAGATATCATGAAAGCAAGTTTCCTTGTGAAATTTCTGGTCTCTTAGGTCCAAAATACCTCTAAAAAAGGCTGTCTTGCAGTACTTTAGCACTTCTGTTCTGGTTCCAAACAGAAAGGAAGTGCAAAGGTGTGCTAAAATGCAAACAGAAATTGACCAAAAATTTTCAAACCTTGTGGGAAATACAGGTTGGTTCCTAATTTATCCAAACTGGTTGCTTCAATTCCATATCTGCTGATAAGCCTGAATCATTCATAAGTGGAACATTCCTCTAACTCCACCACTTCTCTGGTGAATAAATAGTCTGTATATCCTGGTCTTTCAAAATGAGCTCCAGGACCTTTACTTCAACATGCTTCAAGCAGGAACTTAAATTCTGACAGCATATCCCACATAGCAGCACAATTGAAATGACAGAAAAAGCAGCCCAGTAAGAAACATCCTCCACTAGTTGTCTCATTACCTGAATTAAGTGTTTCAGAGGTTTGACTTTAAGTTTTCCCACAAAAGCTATCAGGCACTGGGGAGGTAGGGAGAAAAGGCTTTATAAGCAAAGTTTGAGTGACCTGTTTACAACTCATCTGTTTTAATGTAGTTTTATTGGCATTGTGTTACTTGCACCAGATGTTCAAACTTATTCAAAAAGAGACAAGACTTCAGCCTTATAAAATCCAGTTAAGTGCCCACAAACTTCCTAATATCCTCCAACTTTTTTTTTTTTTTTAAGTCAAGAGGCTGCCAAAATTTCCAGGTACCTCCTAACAGTTTGCAGCAACTCTTGGAAGGTTTGAAGAGTTTGGAGTCTTCAAGTAAAGAAAATCATGTAGACTTATGATCTTAAACCATGTCATGTCAGTTGACCAGATGGAGATTTTGGCAATACCAGCAAGTTCCTGCTGCCTCCCATGCGTATGCTTAAACCCCTATGGTTTGAGCAGCCCAATCTCCATGGTATGTTACAACACAGCTGGATAGATGGTGGGTAATGAGAGTACACTGGGACCTATCCCAGAGAGTAATCACATTTAAGTAATGAGAGAAAGCCAAGAGTACCCTGGACTAGAAGCAAGAAGTACAGTGTCACTAATGACAACCATACTAGTAGTTGAGAACTGTGAGTCTAAAGATTGAGAGAGGGGACACATGGTTTTAGAAAACCATCTAAATACCTAAAAATGAGTAAGGAACAAAGATAACCTATATATTTACATTTAACAAAAACAAATCTTGGACGTGAAATTCTTGGCATAATAGTTGTCTATGTCCTGTGACAAGAAATAAATTCTGAACACTATGTCTGCTTGCACCAGGAGGATTTCCTTATCACAAGTCTTCCTGGTTTCTGTTGCCTCATTGCAAGATCCTCTGACAGAAAACACCAGCAATGGAGCAATGTAGTAATTGACTGACTCACTTTATGGATAAGATAAATGATGCACATTAATACAGTCCAAACTCACCTAGAGTGTTTCTTAGAATTATAACTAGAGGCATAACAATCCAACCTCCAACTTTAACCTGTGGCAATAGCTGTATTAACTTTCCCAGCTCTGTAGGACCCTAGGGGGAAACAATATTGATCTTCACAGACCCACCCTGCCTCCACTCCTTTCCCCTGCATTGACATCAGACCATAGTAAGAGGGTTTTGCAGAATCCGGGGGATAAAGTGCCACATAAGCCCTTAAATTCCCTTCCACAGGTAGGAAGGGATTTCCTCATAGGGATTACCCCTCCAGTCATTCATCTAGGTCAGCAATAATACAGTATGTTGCACTTTTAAAGCATCTCATGTTCATGGATCTGCAAGCACTTACTGTCTATTATTAAGTCTCATAACACTCCTGTGAGATAAGTATTAATGTTCTCATTTTATAGATTACGGAAGTGAGAAACAATGGTTAAGTGACATACCCAAGGCCACACAGAGCTTTTGCACAGAGTGTCGCCTGAGGCACAGCAAAGCAGAAAATACAATCCTGAGGTGAAACTGTAGGCTCCCTGAGGTCCATGGCAAAACTCTCATTGAGTCAATGGATCCAAGGTTTCACCCCAGTTCACCTAACTGCCACAAGACTAGCCTTTCAGTAAACTACAACAAACACAGCTGTGACATACAAATATTTTGGGTCTTTTCCCCACCTCTTTTATTCTACAAAAAAATTTATGACAGTCCTTGCAACAAGGAATACTCACTTTAACAATCCAGTTCTGCTTTCTGATATGCGAGCATGCATTGCTGCTCATCCTCTAAAATTAACTACTGCACACAGATTGCATATTGCATGCGCAGTAATTAATTTTATGTTGTGTGCAGAAAAGATCGCCTGTGTATTCAAGTGCAGACTCAGGCCTTACGTGTTATGCTGTTCATTTACATGGAAAACTTTCCAGAAAAAGGAAATCCCTATGCCCACATATGAAATCAAATGCACCCAGAGGCAAGTGGGCAGCCATTTATTTTAGATGTTCTTTGAGCAGGATACCAGGCAACCAATAAACTCATCCTGCCATGAAGAATATTCAGAGTAAACAAAAAATGAGTCACAAATACCAGTTTAAAAAGCCAAAATCAAGCCCTAAACAGCTTCTTCCTAAATGTGCATCTTAAACATTGATTGGCTCCGTGTTCAGTCACATTTTCCACATAAAATCATGGAAAAAGTAATTGTTCTGTACCTTAGGGAATATTTGTAAAAAGAAATAAGATCAGATTTACAGAGGGAAGTTTAACCTTTCAACACCCAGAATTTCAGTAAACAAGATTTCAAATTGTATTTTCATGTTATTAACTCATATCTTTGGACTCTTACTTGATATAGTTCTAGAAATAAATATTCCTAGCTAATGAATAGAGGGAGTAAGTTACAAGGATAATGTGAAATACAATTACCCATAGCACAAATACTCAACAAATATCATTGCTTCAGAATTTCTTTATTTGTTAAGATATGTGGGTTTCATGTTGATTTATTATGTCATTTGGCCAACAATACATGCATAGGAATATTTTTGTCAAAATAATGCTAAGCTCTGAATATAAAAATATGTTTTGTGTTTCAATTAAAAAGAGCTTTTTCGTTCTTTCTCTTGCTTTATATTGAGAGGAGTAAATATTCCCATTAGAAAACAGAACAATGAAAAGATTCATTTCAACTACCAAGTTTATTTAGCATGGACTAGTCCTGAACTTAAAGCCCAGGGAGACCATTACTTTTTGATTCAATACAAAGTCAATCAAAATTTAAGCAAGAGTATAAAACATAACCTGGACCTCCCTGAATTAAACCTGAACTTCTGCTGTGTTGATTTATTTAGCATACAATCTGCACAGGTCTAAAGGGAATCACATTTTCATGTAGGTCCTCTTAACCATGGATCTACCAAGAAATAGTATATGCATGGTACAAACATCAGCTCCATTATCTCAGCTGCTTGATATTGTAGAAATGTTAAGAAATAATTTAGTAGGAATGAGCTGGAGTGCCTATGAAAAGCACAGTCAGGAAAATAACTCAAATACTTTCCTGATGGACTACCATAAATGGACTATCATAAATCTATCATAAATTCTCAATTACTGAGGGACAATCTTCACTCATTGATATATTTTGCTTTCCTCCACCAACTCTCTGTATAACTTTTTTCATGAGTAATGTACTTGAATACTTGGATGCTAAATATCTAAACTGTATTCTTAAATTCATTGACCTAAATTTGGGTTATTGCTGATTATGCACTATATCTATCTTATGACTTTCAAACCAAACTGTATTTGTGGATAATCTAAGCACTATACCCAGATGTACAAATACTCTTTTCTCAACCTGTATATTATATAATTTTAACATTAGCTTTAATAAAATTCTTAAATCTGTTAAAATCAGCCACTAAAGCTTTTATTTCAAAATCTAACAAACCAAGACTTCCTATGTTCCTTAACTTCAAATGTTTATTATACTGTATGCACATCAGAAAAATAGATCGATATACCTTGTCAGCTACTAACCATTGTCTCTCAGAAATAAGCCAAAACGATGTTGTGCAGGTGAATTGCAAAGTAATAATTTGAGTGGTCAGTGATAGATTACATCAGACTAATTTACGCATTAATATAAAACAATACACCTTGTAGGCAGTAAATCTTGATAGGATCACAACAGTTGAACTCACTGTTTTGTAGATACACAGGTTTGACCCAATCTTAAATTAAAATGGTTTAAATTAAATTTGAATTATTAAAAAACTGTAATTTTATTAACTATAGGCTCTAAGAAAAAAAACAGGTTTTGGGTGACAGATACATAAACTTTTGTATAACATCCCATACAAACACAGATTGTACAATTATACTCATATACACACATATATGTATTTAAGTAAAAAATTACCCACTTATCCCTTGATACTCTAACAACTATATCACAACAATTAAAAATGACAGGTCACCTCCAAATAAAGTCATACTTTTTCCTTACCCTCTAAGGGCTCTATAAAAGACATGCTTGACTAAAATGGAATTACTCACACTTACCTTTAAGCATAAGTCATTGCGGGATCAAGGCCTAAGTCTAGGCATGCCATTTTTTCAACTAGTTATCAGTTCCTCCATGTACTGGCAGAGGATATATTGGCTTGGTAAGAGGATTGCTAAGGAAGAAGGAAAACAAACAAAATAAATAAACCTGTTTCTAGTTAACTAACAGGGATCTAACGAAGCAAGCACATGCTTTGACAAATGGAGATGAACTTTTTGGAAGAGATACTACAAAAGACTTAAAAATACTCCCCTTCCCTTTTAAGTACAAGTATCCCCAATCTAAACTAAGCCTTACAAGCTTGGACAGTTTGTTTAGCTTCCCTGGGAGCTTGTTGAGCTTAATTTCAGTGCAGGTGATCCCAAGAGCATACAGCTTTTATAATCAATTCCACATGTACTAGCTTATTCTTAATATAAAGATGACTGCTTGCCACATAATAGTGTCAGTTTATCAGGATTCAGGTCAATAGCAATATTTGTTCTCTAGATTCACCATGACATCCATTAATTTGATAATTGTATATTATGCATACATACTTAAAGGAACAGGACTAACCAAACTCAAAAAATTCTTCTGGTACATGACTAATATCTGTATCAAAAAATATTTTTATCACACAAAGGCAGCAGGCTCAATTACGAAACTCTGCTTGAAATGTAAAAGTTACATAGGACTTCAAATGCTTTGGGGAAACTGAGAGGGCTTTTTTAAAAATCATTTTATGGTTTTTAGGATTTAAACAGAATAGTGTAAGCTAGTATCTTATAAAACACTGAGTGTATGTTCTCCCTCTTCACTGACAATCTAAAGAAATATACCCTGGCTTCCCCTAAAATATATATTTTTATGAGTCTAGCAGATGCACTATGACCCATTGCAAGTCATCTTTAAAGTAGTCAACTCTGTTTGGTCTAATCAACTAGCTGCATGAACTGGAACACCAAGGGATTGACAACAGTCGGGAACAGCATTTAGCACTTTGCTGACCTTGAATCCACCTTTTCAAAACTCCTTCTGGAACCAAGATTTTTTCCAGCCATTTTCAAGTGATTTTTCTACTTTCTCCAGAGAATAAAACACTTGATTGACCCGTGATGTTAAGCCAAATTCTCTCACTGGAAAAGAGAAATTGTTCATAGTCCTAGTCATGAAAACATTCATTTATTTTGTGGTTGAAATTAAAATCTTCTGAAATGTTTACAGCATATTCGACATATGTCTAAAATATTAAATGTAGTCTATTTTGGAGTTTTTCTTTTGCTAATAAACAGACAGACACAGACAAACACCTATAAATAGATATAAATTTTAAAATGTACTTTAATCTTCTTGATACTGCAGCTATCATCCTCTTCATTCACTTGGTTGTCAGTGTGGAAAATATCAGCATTATAAGGATTAATACTTCATTACCCGCTGTAACTACTAAATATTATTTATGATTATGTTTTCATTCCTCTCTAAACAGTGCATAAAATTACTCATGTGCCTATAAGTCAGCAGAATCGTGGCCAATAATTAACGTATTTCTTTTATTTCTTGCAGGCATTAATCTGGGACCCTCATTATTTGAGGCTTTAATGGTTTTATTTGGAGAGAAAGTTAGCTATTGCTAGAACTGTAAAATGTACAGAGGATGTTGGGTGAAATCTCTCTGAAGTCAACAGCAAAACTCGCACTACTTATAGGAGTCAGAATTTCATCTGTTCTGCTTAGGGGACCTAAGGCCCCAATCTCTTAAATGCTTATGCATGTAAATAACTTTACACATGTCAGTATTCCTATTAATACAAAACTATTACAGTGGGCCTATTATAATTTATTGCATATTATACTATTCTAGGCCCTGATCTTGAAAGTAGATGGCCTGGTGTGGATCTCTGTCCCCATCCCTCCACTTCCCAAGTCCTTCCAGTACTCTGTGTGAGGCAGGAGTCTGGGTTAAATTATCTTTCTAAAAGAACATCTCTTCAGTTTGGGTATGCAGACCACATGACTTTAAAAACCAAACCAAACCAATTATCCATAAGACACAAAGTAAGTAAGTGATGGTAACAACGCTTAAAAAGGACCAAAAAATAACTGCTGGAGTAAGAAGGTGCTGATTTCAACAGAGTTGTGCTCACTTCACATAGCATATAATTTGGCCCAGGGATTGCGGGCCTGAGACATGGATTCATTACAGTCCTTTTGCCCTACTTCACAAGCATAAGGGGCCATAAATGGGTCAGATATGACCACTGGGGAATACTCTGGCACAGGAAGTTCCCCCAGTGGCATAAAGCTGGTGTAATGGCTCTAGACTACCCCCCTTGCAGCCCCAGACATAGGGAGGGCATGTCCATGGTATGAATGAAACAAGGGGGATGGCTTCAGTGCTGCAGTGCTCTGGCTATTCTCAATTGTTAGAACAGTCCTTTGTGGCTGCTGCAGCTGAATTTTCTTTATAGCCTCTCTGGGATATAATTGGCTTTGGTTTGCCCAGGAAATCAAGGAAAGCAAAGGCGGTGGAAAAAAAGCCTCCTTTTCTCCTGCCCCTAGGTGTTGTACTGAGTGAAGCACAGTCAAATCTAGGAGTTGGGCTTTGTATGTATACAGTATGGAACCACAGAACTAACAATTATTTAAAAATTATGATCATTCAGGCCATTTAGTAAAGTTATTTAGCTCATATTATCATCACTGATATGGCAAGCCAGAACTTTAAGTTTCAGTCCTTCCATTATAGACATGCCAAAAATGATACAATACAACTATAATCACCTTTGGAGGGCCACACAAAATGAAACCCAGATCTAAACCATGGTTAGTGTTTGTAGATTTGCAACAACAACAACAAAACCTATTTTGTCTGTTACAGAGAGGTGTCCTTCAGTGGCATAGAAAGAGAGCCTCAACAAAGTGCAAAAAGTTATGGGGAGAATAATAGTTGTTCCTGTGCAACAAACAGTCGTCTTTGGTCCAACTAGGGTTTCTGTGTTGCTGGATATTCACAGTCTAATATGATTTCACTTGATATGGTTTCGCAATCACTTGAACTCTTTAAATCAAGATTGGGTGTCTTTCTAAAAGATATGCTGTACCTCCACCAGAAGTTATGTACTTGATTCAGGAATTACTTTACTAGATGGAATTCTATGGCCTGTGTTATGCAGGAGATCAAACTAGATAACCATAACCGTCTCTTCTGTCCTTAAAAATCTACAGGTGAATGAATTTATGAATTTGTGATATAATTTGGAAGCTTGTTTTCATAGATACACTTGAGGTTAAATATAATTGGTTAGCTTTAATGATTTTAACATCTGATATTTGTCAAGCAAATTACTCCAATTCCAAATCATGACCAAAGTGGCTCTTCATACGGTCAAATTGTGGTAAAAATTTGTAGTTACATAAACTGTTAAAATTAGTTCAGTCTGTTCCAAATGCTTTGGGTTAGTATTAAATACGTTGTCTATTTATCCTCCCTAAGGATTTTAATCCTCAGTAATGTTTTCCAAGACCTGAGGAAATTGGTCCACCCACTCATAAAATATAGGCAATATAGCCAGCTACTTAGGACATGCGTTGATCCAGTGAGCATGTGCAGGGGAATTCATCAAACGATTGTCATATAGAAAGCCTTCCAAAAGTGAACTAAAAAATACATCTTTTGTTGGATCAGCTTGAGATCTTAATAAAAAAGAAACAAACACACACAAAAACAATATGATAAATCAATAAGACATTTATCAAGGACAAGATACCTGAAAGGCAGGGAACCAGAAATTTTGTTTAAATAAAAAATAGTAATAATATGTAGGCACATAACTAACTGGTTTAATCTTGATTTCTTAAAAATCTCTTTGCTGGGGAAGAACTGATTTTTGAGTTTTGTGAATCAGATGGGGAAAGAACTAGGGATGAGGGAAATGTATTTGTATGAACTCTATCCATTGTGTGTGCTTCATTTGGGAATCTCCCACAATAAAATGCTTCCATATTGCAAAAGATCTTTGAAAATGTGGGCTGAATGGGTGCAGAGCCAGTAAATAAGCAAATGCAGTTATCTGTTTAGTAAGAGAATGTTGTGTTAAAGTGGAAAGTTTAGAAACAGTGGTGTTACATTAGATTTCATTGATAGTCATTATTCTGAGCGTGACCATAATAAGTTGAGGAGGCAATACTATTTTCAGTTGTTCATATAATACACTTTCCACGTTATTAAAAAAAATCCCAATATTTTCTTGAACTGCTCCAGTGCTGAACAGCTGGGAGTAGAGAGCTGAAATGTAGCAGAAAATAGACCTCATTGAAAAGAAGTGCTGTTGAGTGTTATAGTGAAAGCTGGGTTTGATTTGAGCAAGTTATGAACATTTGAAAATCACGCACTACACATGCATAGTACAGTTTTCTATGCTGCAAATGTATGCCTAGTGAACTTAACTGTGAAATGAAAAAATTAGGGGAAAAGACTATGATTTGGCAACAGCTCTTCCTTCAGTCACCATTTCACTCAGAAAACTCTACAGACTCAGGCACCAATCTGTGGCGGAAGTTGGGCCAGATGCTAGGCTAGAAGGAGGGAAGGAATCCACAGAGTGGACAGAACTAAGAGAGTGACTAGACTAACCTCCATGCATACTACAAATTAAATAACACAAAGCAAAAATGAAAATTTGCTTTCCACTTTTCAGCCAGGCTACTTTGTAGTTAACTGCTTCCATTCCCAAATAGTACCTATGGAATTCTGTGCTACTGATTGAAAAGAAAAGGTATAGTCAACTGCTATATGATAAAATATATCCCTTAGAAAGGAGAAACTTTTCATATAAAAAGTCTAAGTCAGAGGCAATTATAAACAACAAAAATAGTGTAAGTATACAAAAATAAAAACATTACAAGACCTTAAACATGGGTATTTAAGATTGTAAAATAAATATGTTTTACACACACACACACACACACAGAGAGAGAGAGAGTCTTAGTTGAGAAATAGTTTATTACAGTACAATTTAAGAAAGTATTGTAATGGATACATATGAAGGGGCAGAGTTAAGGTCGCACATGTAACCGTACTTTCATGATGTCCTGACTTTTGAGCATGATCTTAATTTTCTCTTAAATGTTGTTTTGCTTCTAGTGGAAAAAACACATATACAGCTGATAGAAAAGTGTACTCAAATATAAAGTGCACTTCAGATTAGTTGCGCTTCTCATCACCTTTAAACTTTCTTTGTTGATTAAAAGTAAGGGTTTCAGTGTAGGACAATTGATGAGATACAGTAGGTCGTTTTCTGGCCTCAACCTTGACAGTGTAATCACATGCATGGCATGTTTAATACAGGTCAGCTAATACAAAGTTTAAAAATAACTGGAAGTCAATAAGGGAATAATAAAGGAAAATGATCACCCCTTTCCATTCCTATTTTGAAACCTTATATGACAGGCCAGTAATAAATAAAAAAAAAATGAGTCAAGAGTATTACCATTGGCCTCCTGTAGCCATCCAGCAAACAATTTAATGATTTCAGGTACCCTTTAAACGAAGTGGCCAATCACTGTTCATTCCTGTGGTATTCATTGTAATAACATTGATCATGATGAACTCGTTTGGTATAATGTGAATGTAATATATACCTTTTTAATTATAGCACAAGAAAATCTAATTACCCCTTTGCCTCATCAAAGCTCTTTGCTAGCTATGACTGTTTAAACATACATTATAAAACATTTAAATAGAACAAGACATTTGTGCAAAGTAAGGGCCAAATCCTGCTAGATGCTGACCATCCTTAGCTCTCAGGGATTTCAAGTGGCATTGACGTGGTAAGCCCTTTGCAGGAGATGCTCAGCACTTTGCAGGGTCAGGCTCTCATATCACATAGCATTATACAATATTTAATGAGGCTTGAGGACACTGCTAACTAAAAAGCCAGAAAACATTTGTTTATATAATAGAGCGGAGGCTGCCATGAATAGCTAAAATGGTATTTGCGGGAAAATAATGTAGGCAGCAACAAAGGGGAAAAAAAAGATGGGAGTAAGTTATTTTTGTTTTATCCTATTAGCCACAGTTTAACACTTCACATTGTCAGACTGGCATCACCTAAAGCAGGGGTTCTCAACCTTTTTCTTTCTGAGCCCCCAGCCCCACATATGCTATGAAAACTCCAAGGCCCACCTGTCCCACAATAACTGTTTTTCTGCATATCCAGTTGATTAAAAGCCAGGGCAGGCTTTGTGGAGTAGCAAGCAGGGCAATTGTCTGGGGCCCCACATCACAGGGTGGCCCAGGAAGCTAAGTTGCTCAGGCTTCTCCTTCAGTCCCAGGTGACAGGGTTCAGGCTTCAGCTTTCTGCTTTGGGCCCCAGGATGTCTAAGGCTGGCCCCACTCTCTGGTTTATTTTGGCCGGCCCCCTGAAACCTGCTTGCTGCCCCCTAGGGGGTTCCTGACCCCTGGCTGAGAACCACTGACCTAAAGGTTAGTTTGTATACTATCTCTAGCAAGCAAGGGATAGTCTAGCTAAGCTATGATTTGAAAATGTTCTTTGGAGAAAAATACAAATCTACACAAGGGACCAAACCCTGCTGTTCCTATCTAGTGCTCACACTGGGAAAACTCCCATAAACTGAGCAAAGAGTGCAGGATTTAGCCCTAGAGATATAAGAGCAATATTACTGCAAGCTCTTTTGGGCCAGGAGCATGTTTATGTTCTGTGTTTGCATAGTGCCTAGTAAAAATGGGGTCCTGGTCCTTGGATGGTAGTAGTACAGGAAGTGCCAGTATTTCTGCTATAAATCCCATTGCAGATACTCAGCTGATGTAAATCAGCATAGCTCCGTTGAATTCTATGAGCAAGACATTTTTAAATCACGAGAGCTCAGTAGAAGCAGATAAATGTAAAGTAATGCACATTGGAAAAAATAACCCCAACTATACATACAGTATGATGGGGGCTAATTTAGTTACAACTAGTCAGGAGAAAGATCTTGGAGTCATCATGGATAGTTCTCTGAAGACGTCCACGCAGTGTGCAGCGGCAGTCAAAAAAGCAAACGGGATGTTAGGAATCATTAAAAAAGGGATAGAGAATAAGACGGAGAATATCTTATTGCCCTTATATAAATTCATGGTTCGCCCACATCTTGAATACTGCGTACAGATTTGGTCCCCTCATCTCAAAAAAGATATACTGGCATTAGCAAAGGTTCAGAAAAGGACAACTAAAATGATTAGGGGTTTGGAACGGGTCCCATATGAGGAGAGATTAAAGAGGCTAGGACTTTTCAGCTTCAAAAAGAGGAGACTAAGGAGGAATATGATAGAGGTAAATAAAATCATGAGTGGTGTGGAGAAAGTGAATAAGGAAAAGTTATTTACTTGTTCCCATAATATAAGAACTAGGGGCCACCAAACGAAATTAATGGGTAGCAGGTTTAAAACAAATAAAAGGAAGTTCTTCTTCACTCAGCAGCAGTCAACCTGTGGAACTCCTTGCCTGAGGAGGTTGTGAAGGCTAGGACTATAACAGGCCTTAAAAGAGAACTGGATAAATTCATGGAGGTTAAGTCCATTAATGGCTATTAGCTAGGATGGGCAAGGAATGGTGTCCCTAGCCTTTGTTTGTCAGAGAGTGGAGATGGATGGCAGGAGAGAGATCACTAGATCATTACCCGTTAAGTTCACTCCCTCTGGGGCACCTGGCATTGGCCACTGTCAGTAGACAGGATATTGGGCTAGATGGACCTTTGGTCTGACCCAGTATGACCATTCTGATGTTCTAAGCCAACAGAGCTTTGCCAATATACACCAGTTGGGTATCTAGTCCTCTCATACTCAAGAGGTCATAAATTAGTCATATAAATTAGCATAGTGGTTCTCAAACTTTTTTTTTCCACAGACCACTTGAAAATTGCTGAGGGTCTCAGCGGATCACTTAATGATCTTTCCAAATGTTGTTTGTACTGTTAGCTAACTATTGTAAAGTGATTTGGATAAAAGCGCTATATAAAAAAAACCTTAATAATAATTAACATTTTTTTGTTCTACAAATAAAAGCACACCACTCATATTTTAATATCAACAGTCTTACCCTTCCAATGTGATGGATGTGCCCTCTCTCCTGCACTGCGGCAGGGCTGGGAAGGAGGGCCATCTGTTTCCAGTGGCCGCAGCCCTGGAGCTGGGGAAAGTCGCCTCTTTCTCTGGCTGCCGGAACCCTGCACGTCCCACATTTCCCCCAAAACCCTTCTTCTAACCCCACTGCCTCCTCTCACCTTCCCACTATTCCCACCAAGGCCACCAACCTCACCTTACATGTGTGTCTTCTCCAGGTTCTAGGCACCTAATTAGTGGAGCCACACCTGCACGGCTCCACTAATTAGGTGGGTGGCCCTTCATTCTCTCATGTGCAACCGCCCAGGCACGCAACTTAGAAGGAACTATCCACGGACCACCTGAATGGAGCAGGCAGACCACAGTTTGAGAACCTCTGAATTAGCATTTGCCTGACTGGCTGAAATGTTACACAAAGTCTGAGGTTCAGAGTTATTCCTCTCCCTCCCTTTCAAAAATTTAAAATAGGTGGTTTAGTCATTTTTAAATCACAAGAGAGCAAAACAACCCCTGGTATTTACTGCTGTTGGATATCAATAAGACTTTAAATAGCCTTTTTTTTCATTTTTTCATTAAATTTTGGAGTATGCTAGACCATTTTGATCCTGAATTCCTAAAGTGTCCATTAAAGTGAATGGGAATATGTGGATGTTCAAGTAATGCAGGCCCATAAAGGAATACTATTTTTGTTTTAAAAATGACTATATCTATTTCCATTAGAAAAACAGCTACAATGCATGCACAGTAACTGTTTTAAATCCCAAGTTTCACTACTAACTTGTGTAAAAGTGAAGGACCACAATATCCTTGAAGTAGCCCTCATGGTATATTATACAATAACCTGGATATTGAGAACACCCTAAAATACTCAACAGACACCTGTTTAGCCTCTTTGGGATGCACTGGTCTATTGAATGACTCATTCCAAATGAGCTGTAAGGTGGATATTGACACTGATCCACAATTTAAACATTCCTAAATATGTTCTTACTCAGTAGGTCCTATGTTGTATTGGGTTAGTAAAGTGCACTTCACAAATATGTATTTACACCGTATATCAAGAGGGAACCAATAGATAGTGTCAATTAAATACTTATCTCAAGGGCTGCCATGATCTTTAAGAAGTTCCAAATCAAGCATTGATCAATGATGGAATTTCATTAGTTCACAGCAAAATATTGGGGTTTGGTCAAATACGTTTATAATGGTCTCTCACTAGCAACTAGCCTGACTTAGCCTCACTTCAGAGGTGATTTATTTTATTTTATTTTAGGCCATGTCTGCAATTCAGCCCTCTATAAGCAATACTTATTTGAATGAGTCTTTTTGATCTATAGGGTCAAAAATGTAGGTTTTAAAATATCCCTAGGGATGCAATATGAAATTTAAGTGAATTTATTTTCTATTTTCTGTTATTTAATTTCAGAACTACTATGAAATCTGCACACAAAAGAAAATATCCTGACAATGTTGTAGATTAATTTGATTACAGTTGCCCCAATGGCAAATTACAACGGAGGTAGCATGGCGCACTATACATAAGTAGATGTAATATCAGAATGAATGTCAAATGAATTGCATACAGCTATGATATACAAGTACATTTAAACAATGCATGCTCTTACAACAAAAAAGTATTGTCATTAGGTCAGACTGTAGTTTGTAAAATATCACTAAACATTTATGAACTAATTGTTGGATAGCTGTATCTCCATTCCAACTAGAACCTGTTAAACTTGAAAGTAGTAGCCAAAAGAACAATACCAGATTTTCACAATGAAAAATCCTACTTTAATGCTACATGAGGCAATATAGAATTAATAAAGATATTTTAAATATATTAAACATTGGTCTTTCTCTAAAAATTGTGTTATAAATAACTTTCTTAAATATTATTTGAATAAAGCCTCATTACTCACAGACCAAAGAAGTTCATTAGAAGATCACTTTGGAAAGAATTCAACTAACTAGCCATTCTTCTCAGCAGTGAATTACATTAGCTACTTCCTAGTTATTTAAATCTTGAAATAAAAGATGTAAACGCTACAGCGACATCTTAAGATCATTGGTAAGGCAGGTCTTCCATGCACAAAAATGCCCAGCTGGTCTGGAGATAAAACAGACTGATAATTAGTTGCAAAATGTAACATTTCATCAGGAATATTTTGAATAATCCAATTTATCTTTGTCAGATATGCAGCACATATTTTTCTTTGGAGACTCTTTGTTCTTTAACATAATATTATAATTTCAGCCTCCTAATTAACGCACCAGTCGGTTGGACCTGCCTTGATGTCATGCTGCAGATTGTAGATTGACTGTACTGCACAGAGATAAGGTGCATGCCCTAAGCCACATGCCACCACTAACTACTGTGGTTCCTGCTGCCTGCTTACCATCCTACTGAGGCTTTAACTAGTTTGATATTGATGAGATCAAAGATAGTCAGTTTGAAGGGAGGAGGGCTTCACTCTGCTGGCTAGTTTGAGTGATTGGGGCCAGTGTACAGCAGCTGGGACCACTATTTCTTTGCACTCTCAAAGCGGAAAGCAGCCCACCAGCATGAGCTCCTACTGGCTCAGGTTTCTAATTAACTGATAAAAATGCATTGTCCCTCCTTACTGTCTGACTGTAACCAGGGTGATAGAGAAATCCAACTGGATGTCCCGGAGCTGAACCTCCAACTCCCCCGGTGAACAAATGTACAGGCTTTTGATGTTCCTGATTGTGCTGTGTTAATTCCCCTCAGTGGCAGTATAAGGGGAGAGGGCTACATGTCTTTACAGGGAGAGAAAGGAAAAGTGTTGGGGGTGGGGGGAAGGCGAGAGAAGTTGAAGAAAGCAACAGTAGTTTGAATGACACAGGAGTGGTTGTAAATACATCTTAAAGAGCTGCCAATGCCATCTCTACGGATCCCCTAGTAACATGAGACAGTTATTGTCTCCCATGCTGATAATTCCTTTCTTGTCATAACTTAACACTTTACATAACGCCTGTTTGAAAAGAGGAAAGTTCAGTGTATTTATGCTGATTTGTAAGAGCTACTTAACATTTGTTATGGGATCTATAATGCTTTTTCCCAGGAGTGAAACTTCTTAAAAACAAGGTAAGACTGGACTGCACAGTTATAAACATTCTGGCCCTGGCTAGAAAATAACATGGACTTGCTTCAGGCAATTCTTATGAAGGTAAGAACTACCATTGACTTCAGTGAAGGTTTCACCTGAGTGAGGACTGCAGGATCAGAGCTATCGATCTATGGGATAAAATCCTGGCTCCATGAAGTGGGTGGTAGAATTCCCATTGGCTTTGGTGAGTCCAGGATTTCACACATGTACTATAAGGAATGCTTCTTAAGTAAACACACTTCTTAAATAGGCACAACACAGGGCTCGACTATATCATCAAAATTATAGAGAACAAAATCGCATTAAGATAGAAATTAGAAAAGCTGATTAAAGGTTTGAACATTTTAACTACATGAATTGCATTTCCCATTCATGTGTGAGTAATTGCTCCAAACACTGCAGATTCAAGTCACCAAGTCATAACTAAAAGGAAGTGATTCCAGTTCATATTTTAGCAAGTCATTGTCTCAAAGATAGTACAATATCTGAACATCTCATCTGGCAGAAACAAGGTGGTAAGCTGAAAGGTTTTTCATTAGCTCTTATGAAATAGAAGGCATTTTCTGCTGCCTTGCATCTTGAGTAGTCTTTTACACTTGTGGAAAGTGAGTGGGGAGTGCAACTAGAGAAGAATGCTGGTGTATTACACATTCTTGGGAAAGGTGTAAACAAGCATACAAGATCCTAGTCAGTGGAAAAGCAGGACCATCAAATTTCTTCTAAGACACTTTTTACATTGTTGTTGGTAACTCCACCAATACTATTTTTGAACAAATTCTTTTTCATATTCAGTTAGTGATTTTTTTTATTTCAACTTTCAGAGTAACAGCCGTGTTAGTCTGTATTCGCAAAAAGAAAAGGAGTACTTGTGGCACCTTAGAGACTAACCAATTTATCTGAGCAGGAGCTTTCGTGAGCTACAGCTCACCTCATGAGCTGTAGCTCACGAAAGCTCCTGCTCAGATAAATTGGTTAGTCTCTAAGGTGCCACAAGTACTCCTTTTCTTTTTATTTCAGCTGATATTTAAAAAAAAAAACAATTACATCTGTGGACCTAGATTAAAGTTTCTTGTTCAGCACTTCACAAACTATCTTCAATAAAAGATGGAAGTCATCTCCTCTTATCATTTTGTACCTCTGATATGATAATGATATCTGTACCTTCCAGAAAGTAGGTCACAGTAATTCTTCATAGCAGTTTTTGTAACCTACTCAGGGACTACAAGGCCAGCTATTTTAAAGATAATCTGAATTTCTTTAATAAGATTTTATTGGATTCAGATAATTGATCCGATTATTGAAACCTGGGGAAAGTGCAATTGACCTGAATACAAATCATTAGTTCCCTTTTAAATGAATTTAGGTTACTGAAAACTTATTGCCTGTTCAGAATGTCAGGAACAGCACTGACTACAGTTCTGATAAACATGAGGAGTCCATTTCACATTTTCATACTTTTTATAGCTTTGCCCTCTGTCGTGTGCACATGACAGTCCAAACTACGCAGTTGACTCATTCCTCACAATTTTAAAATGTGTCAAATGCTTTTAATACGAAGTTAATGTGAGCAGGACTCGTTTCAGTTATAACATTTAGAAACATATGTGTTGCCTTCTTTAATATTTTCTCCAGTAGGTAATATCTGTAGGAGTCTAAACAGAGCTGGCACTAGGTGTAAGCAGACTAAGTTACTGCTCATGGCCCCAAGCAGCAGAAGGGGGGGCCCTATTAACTTTTTATTATGTGTTGGGGGGGCAAAAATATTTCTGTTTATGGCCCCTAATAGATTAGCATTGCCTCAGACTAAACCACCCAAGTCACTTCTTCTAGATGATCTTACTTCCTGACTGATCTTGTACTGTGCCTCAGTTTGACTTTCCTGCTGGTTTCCTGGCCCATCTGAAGCTTGGACTCTGACAAAATGTATTGGTCCTTTTCCTATTTCTTTTCTACTTTGCCCTTTACATAGGCTTTATTCCCCATGTAACCACCTCTAAGAGATTTTCTCCATAATTTTGGTTTGGGAAATTTTTTATGCAAAAACTAACTGCCCTCCTGCCCTCACTCTCCACTTGCTTGTTTTTTCTTGCAGTGAAGGAGAAATGTGGACTGTCAGTCATTTCTAATTACCTCTCCTCATAGTCCCTCTTGTTCATTACCTGCCTCGTTGCCCAATCTATTTCAGTGTGGTTATGAGGATGCAACTACTTCACTACATCCTTGTGATCACCAACCACTTAGAATTCCCACCACTGGTCCTGCATTAACACTTGGATCCCAAATACACATTCTTGACCATGTGAGGTGGTGTCTAGAGGATTATCTGTAGGATTCTACAAGGTCTTAAAGGTTTTTGCAAAGGCTACAAAATTCCCTGCTAAGGAAATGGTAAGCTACAGTAGACATTGCACAATGATGTTTCAGCTATGACACCTGCTTAGCATAGGTCACTGTGGGTAGAATCCTGCCTGTCCTTACATTTATTTCTTGCTCAATTCTATTCGAGATTGCAAAACAAAAGACAAAAAGACTTGGCCATTAAAGAGAAAAGGTAATTTTCACTACTTTTTGTAGTTTATTTAGTCTCAGTTTGGGATGGCTAGCCTGTTCTACTTTTCCAGGTATGTCCCGCTCTCATAAACACTGTTGGCAGTTCTTCTGAGGCCACACTGTCCACTCTAATTTTGCTCCTTAATTCATTGCAGTTGATAAGTTTTTATATACCAGATGCAGAAGTGATGGGCATGATAGAAATACACACCCACACAGAAACTGGACATTCTACAGTTTTCTCATTCCCACTGGTGATAGGTTCTTGAAATTGTTTGTACAACCAGTTCTTGGACCTACCTCCATCATTCCAGCTCAGTTACTGGTAAAATAGTACATCAGATACAGAAGAAGCTGATAGTCAAGCAATTCACTATTTTCCCTTCTTCATCTGTTTTATTTAATTAATCTATTCATTGACATTTTAACCCTATTTTAATTTGATTATACTCATTAATTACTGTGTTTACTTTGATTGTATTTTTGCATGTAGCTTTTTCTTTCATTAATACATGACAAAATATCACTCATGTCAGTTTCAGTATCTTCTCTTCACCCAGTTCCAATCCTGCAGTCTGCCTTCACAAACTTCCCCCAGATCACCTGATTTTAGTCCTCTAGCAGCTCCGAAGCAAGATCCAATCCAACCTTTCATACACTGATACACTTAAAATATCACCCTCTCCTAAACAACTTCTTCATATGGTAATTATAAAAGTGATCTTTGTAAGAATCTATAAACATATCCACAGGCATTTATGAAGCCTGAAAATTATATACAATATTGCCTATCTCAAAGCAAAAGTCTGTGACCTTCATTAATTGTTATATTTTATATGGCTCAACTACACATACCGGGGGCTCTGGCCATTCTAATACAGATCTCACAATTGTATTCCACGCTTTGGGCACCTCCAAGCTAGACTCTTATGATGTGCTCTGTTTAGAAATATCCTTCAAGGCCACCAAGAAGCTGCAGATAGTTTAGAACACCCTTCAAGGCCACCTTTTAAATGGGATGATATGATGGGAGGACAACACACGTACTCAGGTCTTCGTATGAGCTTCTTCTTCGCTTCCAGATGCCATTCAGCATGATAATGAAAATCTTGGCCTGGGACAAAGTTAATTTCAGAGGTTGCTGTATAGCATGTAGGGGTGAATATCACCCTCACATCAGAAAACATATGTCTATTATGAAAGAGATTTAAGGAACCAATATTCCTTTAAACTTAAAAATCAAGGCAACAAAAGTAAGAAAGGAAAAATAACTAAATTTTAGATATAATAACCATAAAAACACAACTCCGAACTACAGCTGGGCAAAGTTTTTCAAGCAAAATATTTTATTCACCAAAAAATGCATTTCTGGGTCTACCAAAACTACACACAAATTACGATCAAAGAGGTAAACAGTTTGGGCTCTAAAAAATAAAAAAGTTTTGAAAAAGTCTAAACATTTCATGTTGACATTTTCAAAATGATGTTTCTTTTCCAATTTAAACTAGATTTGTCTAAAACAAAACACCAACAACAAAAGGGAGGAGGGTAAAAGACACCTGAAAATGAAAACCAAAAAAATTTGAAAAAAAACAAAACATTTGAGTTCAAATGAAACATTCTGAATCTAAAATGATTTTGGGGTTGTTGTTGTTGTTGTTCCAATGAGACAAAGCAAAAAAATTCATTTTGGGTTGGCCTGCAACCAAAAAAAGATCCAGATTTTTTGGTTCAGCACCAAACAAAAAAAATCAGTTCTTCACTCACCTCTATTTTATACATATTTATATAATAATATACGGTCAAATCACAGCCCCATCTAAGTCAATAGGCGTTTACCACTGTCTTAGATAAAATCAAGATTTGACCCACAGGTTTGAACTCTTGTACAGTGCTCAAAGTGCTTTACAGAGGTAAGTATTATCTCCATTTTACACATGGGGAAACTGAGAACCAGAGAGATGAAATAACTCTCACAGTGGCTCAGTGACTGCAGAGGCAGAAACCCAGACCTCCTGGATCGTAGTCCCTTGCGCTATCCTTTGAACTACACTGCTTCCTTAAACATACTGTTTGGTGGTCTGTTTGAACTTTCATGGAATGAAAAGGCCGGTACATTTTTTCAATTAAAGAAGGTTAACCAGTTCTAGAGTCAATAACACAGAGTGACATTATTGAGGCTGTCCTCTCCTACTACATACCACACCAGCTCCCTGACATCCATCTAGCCAATGAGAAGGAGCACAGGGAAAATCCAGAGCACAAGCATCTCTTCCAGGCCATCTGGTTTACCTGGCAGCAGCAGTGATGACAGGGGAAGTATACTGGTGTCAATCCTGAGAGGGCCACAGCGAGATAGCAGTCTGGGAATATGCTGAAAACAACCCTGAGGGGGAATGTGCTGACAATGGGCATGGAGAAAAGGAACCTCAGATTTTCTCCAAGGGAAAACACCTACAAAGCATGGTTTGGGACCTTCACTAGGACTGAGAGGAGGATTGTGTGGAGGTTGAAAAAAATTAAGTAATTATTTAAAGTAAAGTCTGTGGATCCCCTCCATCAAAACAGGTAGCACGGTTTTGAAGATGTGGCACTTCATAGCCAGCACTTAGGAAGTAGAAGGAAGAAATACTAAAACTTACCAGACTGCATTACACCAGCTTCTGCGAGCAGGGGCTCCGGAGGGTCACAGAGCTCTAGATTAGTAAGCGACTTTCCCAGAAAAAAAAAAATGGGTTGATGTTATCCAGGATGGGGAAGCAGGAGAGAACTAGGTGCTGCTGAATGACTGGAGACAGATTTCAGCAAAGCTGAATAAATGGAAGAAAAAAAGAGAGATTTATTTTATACTGTGTTGGAGAATTGACTGTTTCAATAAGATAGTTACATCCTGTTAGAGTTTGTCAGGAATTTTTTAACAGAACATTTTGTTATCGGAATATGCCAATTTGTTAAAAACAAAACTTCTTGTGGAACTTTATCAGTATCAATGAAACCTTCAATCTGGAAGATTCTTTGAGTCCAGGATGTGGGGTGGGAGGGCAGGGGGGAGGAGAAAGAGGGGGAAAAATCCACCCCATAATAGCTAATAGCCCAGTGATTAGGGCTCTCACTCAGGTTGCAGGAAACCGAGAATCTCCCCTCTGTTTGATTTGGAGCAGATACTTGGAATCTGGACCATAGAGTCAAACTTTCTCTGGCCCATTGAATATTCAATTATTTATATAAAGTGTAACAACCTCAACAGGAGAGAATGATTGAGAGAGACACTGACTCTATAGCCTGGTGGTGCGTGGGATGTGGGAGATCCATGGTCAAGTCCGGGCTCTCCCTGATTCAGACCACCATGCACTAACCACTGGGCTGCCAACCGTTCTGGGATGGCTGTCTTATGTTTATTCCATGGGAAATTTTGAAAGGGCTCCATTTCATTCTAATGCATAGCCAAAACAAATGTGAAACAACTGAACTTTTCACCGAAAAGAATTCTTGTTTTCTGGCCAGACCTAAATCTGTGGTAATAACCTTTCAGCAGCACTTGCAGGAAGGAGATGCTGCTGTGATGTCACAGAGTACATTTTAGCAGGATCTGAAAAAATCTTAACTGCCAACTCAGCACGCTCAGAGAAGATTTTTTTTTAAATCACAATTTTGATTGTTAATTTCGTTTTCTTCCCAGATGGCAGAAGCTGTAATCCTCGTTACATGCTATTTATGTGCAACATTTAGAGCTCTTTTTCTAGATTTCTTCTCCATGCCCACTGCTAGCTTATTCTACCTCAGAGCTGTCACCAGCATGTTCCGAGACCCTTTTCTGACTGTGACCCTGTCAGAATCACCACCATGATGAAAGTTTGGGATTTTGGTTTTGTTTGGCTTATTGTTTTTTTAACAGTCAAAACTGTTATATCCTATAGAATTTAATAGTTGTGATTCCTATAAATTTCTAAGTAAATGTAATAGTTTTCTATTTAAGTTACTCTAAAATCCTACAGAACTTAATAGAGAATGGTAACATTTATGTAGGGTATTCGGTTTTTAAATCCTGCAAAATCCTACAGAAGGCTAGAACACTATTAAATTGTATAGGATGATTCAGAAATGCTGTAGTTAGGTTTAAATTTTCTATTATATTGCATAGGACTTTTCCATTAAGGAGTTTCCTCAACTCCTCCACCCCCTGCCCCCCAAAAAATGACCTCTGAGTTGAGACCAAGCCTCAAAGGTGATTTTTTCAGAAAGTTAGGAGTAGATGAAAACATGGGTTAGCATGAAAGTCTTGACATAACCTTCACTATGACTTTCCCTACAACAAAATATATAGCATGTGGGCATTTGAAAGTTGGTTCTCAGCATCACTGAAACTAGGGGGGAAAGATCAGATTTGACAAGAGCCATTTTCAGACATCACAGATTTGAAAATTCAAGCAGTGGATTTGTATTCCAGCCAGTGGAATCTATTGTGGAGGAGAGACATAGAAAAAAAACCAGTAAGAAATTGGGGGTGAGCAGAGAAAGAAACAAATACAGAAAGATTTAGTAAAAGGAATAGAGAGAGGGGTAGAGAAAAAAAAGACAATGAAAAATACTGTATATTATTTTTGGCAAAAAATATAATATGTATAGATCATCTTTGTTCCAGCCTAGCTTTTGAGGGGTACTTCTGGGCATAATACATAGTGGGCATCCTCTCTATCTAGAACAAAAGAGGGATTTTTTTAAATTGAATCACTTTTGAGAAAAATAGGTTTAGCTAAAGATACATGAATTCTAACTAGATTTGTCTCCTTTCACCTTCCCTCTCCCTCCCTCCGTCAACCCACAACCTCAGAGCCTTATTTGAGAGACTTGCCAGACCTCATTCTCCTTTCATCCCTACTTAGACTATATACTGTTCTTACAGAACTCCTGCTAATGTCAATGAGAGTTACAGGCACAAACTGAGAGCGGTATGTGGTCCCCTGTGCTTAACTTTGCCACAGAAACAGAGTTCCTTCACTTAGAACATTCTTACTGAACAGCCATCACATTACTTTTCTAAGGAACCTTTTCCACTGGCTTAAACATGTGTTTCTGAAACATTGTTATTGGTTTGTGTGGTTTGGGTCTATTCCTGATCTTTGGATCTGCTTGAATGCTAAACGAAAACTATCCAGGATTATTTGGAATTAGGATAATATTCATAATAGTTTCCATTATGTAATATAAGATTTTAAAATAATCTTACTCTGGGTTACCAATAACCAATACAATTAGCACAGAAGGTAAATCTGTTGCCATCTTTAACTATACATTAATTTGCTTTGAAACACACTTGTAAGAAACATGACAATTCCTACTGTCTGAAGTCTAATTTTTGGCTCTATTTTGGATGATTTCTCCTATTGAAATAGTTGAAAGTAGAGCTACATTTTTGTATAACTAATATCCTCCTGCTAGGATATTCCTTCTCCAAAACAAATTGTTAACACTTATTATTTAGCATTCTGTAGTTACTTTAAAGCAAAAATAAGCAAGGACAACCACAAAAAGTATGCTTCTCCGTATGCATAAAATGATCATCTGAGAGAGCTATAGATTATCTGTGTATAACATGATCTTTCATCACAGGTTTATGTTGGATGTGCTGCAACATTTTATATAAACTGTAAATGGTACATAACTCAGCTGCATGCTGAGATGTATTGTGGAGTTTGCAGATTAACAAAGTAAATGTATGAGTAGAGGAAAATGACACTTTGTCACTAGATGAGAAGCTATCATATTTTCATGGACTGAATAAATATATCACCTTCACTCTGAAAGCCACCATTTCAGTCGATTCTCAAAGCAAAAATAAAATGGCACCACTAAAGAAAATCACAATACTGGAGCCTCTTCACAGCATTCTCTTAAAAGATCAGTTTTCTCTCATGGCTTGGCTTCACCCATTTCAGCAAAATCAGGTTTTAATCTCTCTCTCTAAAAACAAAACAAAACAAAATCAAGAAATCCCAAACAAAGATAACTCCAGAAATTATAAATAAAAAGTAGGATACATATTTAGTATTACATCCACGTTTTGTGAAGAAAATAAAATGGTTGTAAAATAAAAACAGATTAAAGACAGTACAAAAACCAAACAACCAAACAAAAACCCTAAATTAAATCCACTGTTTCTCTCCAGCAATTTGGTCAACAGCTCCAACTGTCATCAGGGGATAAATCAATTTGCAGCAGCTGTGGACAGCTATTTAAGTGTGAACCCTGAACAGCTTAATTGGGGAAGTGTGTTAAAAGTTAAAGGGCCGTGCCATTGTGGTGGAGGGCAGGTTGCGGGGGGGGGGGGTGTTGTTTACAAGAAAATCTGTTTGCACTGAATTCCTAGAATCTTGGAGTCATGATATGCTTCTTGTTATTAATCAATGAAATGCCCAAGTCTTGGTGTTTCCTGAGTTGTTGCACTTTAATTTTGAAAAAAGATACAACTGTAGCACACAAGGGTTATTTAAAGTTATTTACAAACAGCACAGAATTTATATTTCTTTGTTAGCATAATATTAGCACTTTTCTTTATATCTCTGACAAAGGGTAAGTTTGGTTTCTTCGGTGAGGATCATGACACTATATGGGGAAAAGAAAGGATATCAGATCAAACCGGGGTCCTTCTACTCCACCATACTGTCTCTGTTAGCAACTAGTACCAGAAGCCTTAGAGGAGGGTGCCAGATTGCCTGGCTATGCCAAAAGGAGGACAGGAGGCATATGACATGGGTTTAATCAGGCCGCAAGTTTATTATTAGATGTCTGGGACTAATCAGCGGATAACAGTGTACAGTGCAGCTAACTTCCATATTTATTCCATAATTACCTTGGGGGCTTTTACCAGTGCCCCCTCTTTGTCCATACCCAGCGTGAAGGGCTGCCTGGAAAGCCACCAGCTCCCCATCTTTATCCCTCCCAGTCCCTCTAGCAAATCCATTGCCGGGACCTTACCCTCCACCCCTGCCTTGTAGGAGGGTTAAGGTGGCCTATAAGAATGGGGGGTTGGCTCCCTGCCATTCCAATAATAGGAGTCCCCAACCGCCCCCCATTTGTTCCATTAATGAACACCTCTTTTTAAGTCCTTTTCCAAGCCATTTATCCAGTCACAGTATACCTTTCCTATGGAGTACCAGCACTGGACATCCACCACAAGGAAGCGCCAGCAATTAGCTTGGCTGACTCCTCCCCACACCCAGTCAGGTTCACAGACATCTCCTAAGGCCATCTTTTATATCAGTTAAAAACATGATGGCACCTAAGTCAGCCAGGTGAACCCCATCCTCCTGAAACAACTCTGCTGCCCCATATACTATGCCAGGATGTGAAATTACTGTCCCTCCTATGGTCCCAAGGAATTTGGCCACCTTCCTGTTCACATACCTCCTTTCCTTGTCCATCCGGGGTGGGGGGGTGCTCACAGCTCCCTGCCAGACCCTGCGCTGAAGCATGTCTGACTACATAATGTTAACTCCTGGAAAAAGTTCAAGGATCAGCCCCAAGTCCCTCCTTGCTTTGAGCATTAGTTCCACCCCTTTAAGCATTCCCAAATTGTTTTCCCCAAGATGCACCATAATTATATCAGGGGGATGCTGACGGGCCTGCACAGCATACAGCATCAGTATAAGTTGATCCCATAACATGCCCCTCCTTACATGCCAACTGAGTATCATTTCATCACCGAAGCCCAGCTGCAAACCCTTGGGCAACCCAGCCGTCTGCTTATGGGCCCGGCCCAACAGACAATACTGTGCCTGCAGAGCTATCCCACTGTCTGCATAGCCAGTCGTCCAATATCTGTAATGAGATTACAACAAATTAATGCTGATTTACTGCCTGAGGTCTTACATA
The DNA here is from genome assembly GCF_965140285.1 of Lepidochelys kempii. Lineage (NCBI taxonomy): Eukaryota > Metazoa > Chordata > Testudines > Cheloniidae > Lepidochelys > Lepidochelys kempii. The sequence continues at coordinate 101,558,034 of NC_136386.1, forward strand.
CATTCGGTACACATCTGAATGCCAGCACCCGATTGCCTCTGCTGCTGCTGTTGTCGCCCCGATTCTGAATGAGTGGGAACCAAATTCAGGGGCTGGCTGGCAGCCCCAACCTCATCAGGCCCTGAAGCAACATGGTAACAAATTGATATGCTGTGAGGGGACTCCTATCACCATGCATAAAAAGGGGCCCTTTCCCCTTCAGCCATATAACCCTGTAGGCCTTCAAAGCTCGAACTGGACAGACCTCAGGCTCACCACCCTGCTAGAGGATCACAGAGTCACCCCGGCCAACTTGATACATCTTTGACCGATGCAAGTGTAATAGCACTGAATGCTCATGCCATTGTATATCCCACAGTTGCACAGCCCTTCCTGTTGAGTCCCTACAAGACTCAGGTACTAGCTCACTGATCTTGAAAGCACCAAAAAAATGCCATCAAGAATGCAGCTCTGAACAAGGCCGCCTCCTGTCCACTATGACATACAGCACCAAGGATCTGCACTAGATCTCTGAGTATGTAAACCGTGATGGGACAACGGGAATCCACCCTGGGGCCACCAGTATATGACGACCCAGCCAAAAACCTTTGAACTAAAAAACCACCGCAAGGATCAGGATCACCATTTAGCCTACTGACGAACGTAATGGCAGAAAGGCAATTCGAGATTGTGGGGGACGTCAGTTGACGGGTTGCCAGTGACAGCATGTACCGCAGCACCTCTTCCTCTATAATGGGCCATATTGCTGACCGGCCTTCCTGATCCTGAAATTGCATGAAATCATTAAAACTTTTCTCATTGCTCTGCCATGTGCACGGAGCAACTGATCTCCGCACCACACTGACAACCATTCTACGCCAAGGTTCCATAGCGCTAGTGGCATCTGTCTGGGTCCCCAGTTGGTTCCTGTTGCCAACTCCAGAAATCTGTAGACCTGAAAATGAGACAATGCATTTGCTATGCCACTGTCAACCCCAGAGAGGTTATGCAGCAATGTAATTCCCTGAAGCCTTTCCAGGAGCCAAACCTCAGGGCAAAACACACAAGTTGTGCACAGGCAATTGGTTGGATGGCCCCGCCACTAGTACCCCCGAATTCATCCTTGGGGAATTATTGTCTTAACAACATGGCCAAACCCCACCCTTAACTTTAATCACTATTATTTTTCATAAAGGGGATACAAACCCCCATTAAAAAACCCATCTCCCCCCACCCATAAAGCACCATTTCCTTCACTCGGCCTGACCAGCCCAAAAAAATCCTGCTTAAAGGTGCAGGGAGGTCATTCTAACTATAAGGAAATTTTTTTCCTATTTCCCAAATAGTGGTTGGCTTACTCCCTGAAGCATGAAGTTTTACATTCCTTTTTTATTTTCTCACCTAATGTAAATGTGGATAGTCTCATTCAAATAAATGTCTAATTCTTTTTTTTTTTAAATCTTGCCAAGCCCTTGACCTCAGTTATATCTTGTGGTAATGAGTACCACAGCTATGCATTGTACAGCATGTCCATTTATCACTGTAAGATCTGTTGCCCTTCACTTCCATTGGATGTTCCATTGTTCCTGTATTACGAGGAGAAAATAGGAGCATCCAATCACCTTCCCTATGATATTGATTATTTGATATACCTCTTTTTACATCATTTTCTTTCTTATTAGTCTCCTCTCTAAGCTATCCCACTCTTTTCAATCACTCATCACACAGAAGTCTTTTCCTGTGTCTAATCATTTACATCAACCGTCTCTGAACCTCTTATATGTCTGCTGTATCTTTCCAGAGATGGGAATGAACACAGTATTCAAGGCAAGGGTGTATCATTGATTTATGTATCATCATTAAAATATTTTTGTATTATTTTATATCCTATTTTTCAGTCACCCTGACATGTGGTTTGCTTTTTTCCCCAGTGCTGTATACCGAACAGATGTTTTCTTTCAAGATAGTGTGGTCTGATGATCAGTGCCGGGCTCATAGGTTCTCTTCCACTCTCTGCTACTGACTTGCTGTGTAACTTGGTGCAAGTCATTTAATCACTGTTCTGCAGTTTACCCATACAAAGATTATATGAAAGCTAGTTAGTGCTTGTAAAACACTTTGGAATCCCCAGGAGTCAAGCACTATAGAGTGCTCTGTATTATTATATTATTGATGGTGAGCCACATTTTGAAGTCCTTAGAGAATCAAAACTCCCACTTACCTCATTTGGAATTTTAACTATGGAAGGAATTTTAACTATTGGTTGCCTACCTTTTGTCCAGGCAATACTTATTAATGATATTCTGCAATTTTAAGATATGCTATATTATATGCTGTTAAATGGGTCTGTTCAAAAAATATACAGAATAAATAATAGTTACTCTATAGACCAAGCTTATGGTAATGTCCAAATCTACTTGGTTTACAATGTTACTTAAAGAGACTTTTGAAGCTACTTCCTTATCAGCTAAGGATAGCAATAAAATGGTTATTTTTTCTAGATATGGAGAACCTCAATAATACATCACACCAATCTCTCAGCAATAAAGGTATTTTATAAGTAAAGCAGAGAGAGTTCTTTATAGGTTAGATGTTGTTGTCCTATTGTACCACAGCTTGTATTCTGTTCATACGATACGTGTCTTCTCTACTTAATTTTTAATGTATTTGTTTTTATATTAAAATTCAATATAAGTTTAATTATAAAACATAATATATCACACTGAAGAATATATCTGCAGCGTGTCGCATCTGTGGTTTTACAACAGATGCACATTTCTCTGCAGATATATACAATGCAGATTTTGCCTCTAAAAAGAATATGTATCTAGCTTGATTTCTTTTCAAAATAGACGGTAGGCCCAGACAAAATACTCTGCTGTGCTGCTCAGGGCATCTTAATGTCCAACTAATCTCAATAAAAAGTGGATAGGTGGTGACAGGATATAAGATGAAGGACCAGCAGCAAAACAGTTAAAGAAGAGAGAGAATAAAATCCTTAAGAAGCCAAAGGAAATGGAGAACTAACATACGTAATTGCTTTTTCCACCGATCTGTTTTTATAGGTCCAGGTGGTCCTTGGTTTGTTTGGTTTTTGCTGTGATCAGCTGAGAACATCTCATTTTTGCCTGGCTCACCTCTTTTTTGATTGTTCACCCTTTCAGCTTGCAATGGGGTAGTCCGGGGTGAAAGTAAAATGGAACTCTTACCAGTATGGGCCCGCCCTGGCCTCCCTGCAAGGGGCGGGGCCTTGGGCAGAAGAGGCAGGGCTGAGGTCAGCGTTCCCCAGCCAGCCCATCTGCGCTCCCTGGCCCATGCCATCCAGGGCTGCAGCGGCAATTTAAAGGGCCCAGTGCTCCGGCTGCCACAGGAACGGCAGCTGGAGCCCCGGGCCCTTTTAAATCGCTGCCCTGGGGCAGCTACTTCTTTTGCACACACCCCATTGGCAGCTAGGGGGGGCAAAAGGGGCAGTGACATTAAAGCACAGTCACGGCAGCACTTTAAAGTCAGCAGTAGGAGTCTGGTGGCTCCTTTTTACCGGTATGGGGTACCGGCCTGTACCACCTTACTTTCACCCCTGGGGTAGACAGACATTTTCCATTAGGAATATTGTGGAACATAGACACTTTTCCCCCCCCCGATCCTGCAATGTCACGTGCCTGGGTGGATCTTCACGTCTGTACAGGGCCTACCTACTTCAATGGGGTTCTGTGAGGATGGAGGGAGTCTGTCTGAAAGGTTTCGGTTGTGAAATCATACAATGATTTCCCTATATTTTTCATGAAACAAGGCCAATCCTTCTGCCATTGAAATGAGTGGATCTATGTTCTAAAGAGGAATGTATACAATATACTTGTTGTGACCAGGACCTCAGTTTGGGCCTGACCCTGCATCTAAATTATTTGGGAGGAGGGATAGAGACTAAAAATAATAGTGAACGGTAATACTCTACTGGGCTGATCCAAAGCATATTCAAGGTACTATCTATACGGTGCCACAATGCAGGCTATGGGGATGGGAATTGCAGCATACACCTAAGTGCTGCACTGTAACTGCCTGGATGGATGCTGCTTCTGCAAACTACAAAGTGCCTACTTTGCATTAATGAAGTCAGCCTCAAACAGGGCTACCTTAACGCAAACCAGGTACCTTTTAGTTTGCGCCAACAGCACTCACAGGGGGCAGCTCCAGCATAGCACTTTTGTATAGTCCAAACTGCAGGGCTGTATAGACAAGACCCAAGTCAACTGCTGTATTTCCATTGATTTCAATGGCCTTTGGATGAGACCCCACATGCCCAATTCTTTTCTTAGATCTTATAGTTTGTGCCAAGCTGGGATGCCAATCTCCCCCACGCTAGCCTGCTATGGACTAACTATCTCTATGGATCCTGCTGATATACATTAACAGTTCACGAATATGCTTTGATCTAGTCCTCTTTGAAACAGAGGCTTTGAATCTAATCAGATTCAAGCGAGGCTTTGAATCTAATCTGCACTAACCTGCCACAGACTAACTGTCCACACTGAACCACCACAGACTAACTGTCCACGCTGAACCCAGGGTTCAGCGTGGACAGTTAGTCTGTGGCAGGTTAGTGCAGATTAGATTCAAAGCCTCACTTGCCATAAACTAAATGTTAGCGTAGACAAGCCCTCAGTCACATGGGTGTAAATCAGAAATAACTTCATTGAAACTGGTGTGAGAGGTGAAATCAGGCCATACATTAAGCGACATTTTCAGACTAAAATATTTCAAAGCACATCACACCCTGTGCTCCAAACAGCACTCACAGTTACACAAATGTAAAAATCTGGAGTAAACCCTGATCAATTCACTCTATATTTATATGGATGAAACTAGGAGCAAAATTTGGCCCAGGATATACAGGGAGCTATTATTGGAATGCAGCCCCACTCTGCACCATTGACTGCACTGCACTGGTCAGACTCTGGTTAAATGCACAACATTTTAGGAGGGAGGGCAGTGAAAATCAGCTTATCCTATTGAAATTATAGGGGGAATTCAGGTAGACAAAGTAATTACTGGAGTTGGAATTTGGCCAGGACACCAGGATTCCAAAATGTCCTTTTTTCAGGTCTTTTATCTATCTTATTCTGTAGCAAAGCTTCAGTGTACACTCTAACTTAGAATATGGAATATTTAAATTCTCAGCTGAATAATAAATAAAAATAAATCCTTATAAATTATCCAGAGGAATATACTGTAACACACTACGACTTGTTTTGCATTACTGTGTGCACATATTAAATGCTTAAATTGGCATCTTAGACTTAGAACATTTCCTGCATTTTCCTTATATAGAGATGGAATTCAGATTTAGAAATGTAGAAATATTTTCCCATTCATTGGCCACATCATAAGGCCGACCCATACGTTAAGAGAGAAGCTGAAATCTTAACCAAACTCCACAGAGATTACATATGATATTGTTTTAACTGTTTGCTGAACTCTTTTTATTAATTACTATTATTATTTGTGCTTAATTTTGATGAAATGAATATATAATAATGTCCCATTTGGGAGCATTAAATTCTAGGAATGAGTCTTTAGCAGTGCAGCCGTTCTTAGAGGGAGAAAAAAATCTGACTCTGAGTAGAAAGGTCTGCAGGTTGTCTACACCTTTAAAATATTTATCCATTGGCAACCTTCCTACTCTGGACCTTATGAAAAAATAATTAAAAAGCACATTATATAGAGCCAATAACATTAACAACTTGAGAAATTGCAAGATGATCCCTTTTTCGGAAAAATCTATCAGCTTTTTAACTCCTAAAACAGAATTAGTGTTGGGGGAGAGGTTGTTTTTTATTTTTAAAAAAATGAAATATCTGTTGACATTCTTGAAAGCTAGGTTTAACTGATTGCTAATTATCAGTTTCTGTCATAACTGCAGCAAGAAACTCCAGCTAAGTCTCTGACTTGGCAGTACTCCTGAGGAATACACAAAAAAAAGTAGAAAAATATTCCTCCTCAAACTTTTGCAGATGATGCAGATTTATACTACCTATTAGACTCCAGAGTTATTTGCAGTCTTTGCCCTTTAAAAATATCATTTTATTAATAATCTTGGCATTTTCTCTCTATGATTGGCTTTTTTAAAATAATAAATGTAACCAATGTAATTTTAACATCATGAATAAGCTTAAACCATTATGCCTCAAGAATGTAGATGGTATTTGTGAAGAACTTTCCCCTTTTATTCCCCTCTTTTCTACCAAAGGCCAAAACCTGCTATCTTTTAACACTTTCAAATATGATAGAGACAAGGTAGGTGAGATAATAACTTTTATTGGATCAGCTTCTGTTGGTGAAAGGGAAAAGGTTTTGAGCTCCTCTGGTAAGTTTTAAAGTTCACTTTTTGTGCCACTTTATGCCAAAAGAGGAAGACTAAGACCTAATTAGTTAACTTGATTTGTCAAAGAATTCCATGTCACATTACTTTGGGTATTGAACTCTGGAAAATGTTTGAAACTAATGCACATGTGTGCACATGGTAGCTATATATCCGGGATAGTTTGGCCCCAGCAGCAAAAAATAGGCTGGTGGGATGGGGGAACACTGCCAGAAATTGAATTCTACATCACATAACCATGATAAAATCATAACCATGTGTGGTGTGCTGGGGCTGATTTTTTTTAAACTTGTCATTCGGGGGGATTTTATTTTCTTATTAAAGTCATTTGGGGCTCTAAAAGAACCGTGACTCTGTGCTGCACTCCACACACTACTCCCACTAAACGGGTAATAAGTGAATCTAACAGACACCCCAACCCACACCAAGTCCCATAAAATTAGGGTGTGAAGCATAAGGGAGAGAGATTCACATTAATAATTCATGCCAAGCAACCCCCTGGAGCAGTTTTACTATGATATGCTATGCAGAATGCTTCAAGATGCTAATTAATATTTTTCAAAGTGTTCCATGAGCCCCTTTTAAAAGCACTTTTGCCATCCATTGAACACTCTGCATTTTATAAGTAAAGATAAGTCCTGTTCTCCAAACTGACTGCCAAACTTCCCTCCTCAACTAAGAGTAAGAAACAGAGGAAGAGATTCCATCCATACAGAAACATCTACATCCATCATACTAGTACTTTGTTTGCACTGAAGAGTCCCTGCCTCATTCCCCCTTCCAACTAACAGAGAAATAAAGATACTGTAAATAACTTAATATTTATACAGCAATAAATCCTTCCTATGAGCAGTAACCACAGCAGCTTTCAAAGAGTGTGCTCTTTGGTTTGATGCATATTCTACCATATGCTCACCCAACAACAAACCCATTAACATTAAATTAAAGTAGAGGGAAAGTTATCACTTAAAACAGTGGAGTTAGGGTCAAATTCATTCCTGGTGTATCTGTGTACATCAGCAGAAAAAATGGATCCCTAATAGTACCTTTGTACACCATATGTACAAAGGATCGGTTGTTGTTTCTACTGAATACACAGAGAAGGACAGAGCCTAACGAAGCCTATCATAATAGACATTGAGTCTGATTATGCCGGAAGACCATCGCTGTAAGATTTGGATGGAATATTTCTTGTGTAATGAACTTTGCTAAAAGCTAACAAATGACCATTTCTTGCTTTATTCCCCTTCACGTAAGCCCGGCACTCAAAAAGTTCAGGAAAAATTATTTTTTACCCTTTTTATGCTAGGAAATGTTTTTAAAACGTTGGGTGAATCACCTCAAAAACGAGCTTGCAATTTAGGCCTTGATTTTCAGTTGGAGTAATCTTGTGCATAAAGTTAAGCTTGCATGTGTTTGCTAGTTCAGTTGAGACCCATGAGTCATATCCTCCACAATATTTGTGGAGCAGATCTGTGATAAGTAGTAAGTCAGTCATCTTCTACCAGCTGTGATGCAATAATGTAGCTTCTCTGCACCCTTTCATGCTCCCCACAGAGGACTTCTGCAGAACAGCTGCATTGGCCCCAATGTATCTCACTTTTGGGGAAATGGTGGAGGTTGCTGAAAAGGGGTATTTTAGCACATCACTAATACAGATTCCAGATTCTATCATGATGTTTTTGAAAGTGCAGATACAAGATCTTCCACTATTTAGATAGATTAACTGCTGCTCAACAGTTTCCACAGATGTGCAGCATGAGGCAATAGGGTAGCCGTGTTTCTATACACAAATATAAAATAGATCTACCAATGCAAATATTAATAACCAAGATCATCACATCAGTTCTGGACACTTATTTGAAGATGCCCTCTAATCCCATGTTGGCAGCTTGTAAAAGATGTAATCTCCCATAGATGTAATGTCTCTCTTTTTAAACTACTCTTAAAGGAGCTCAAGTTTCTTACTCTAATACTCAGAAATGAACAAAGGATCACCTCTCAGCTTGAAGACACCCAGAAATAGTTGAAAATGACTGAGCACTGCAGCAGGAATATTCAATGAGGAGCCAAAGGAGGACAAGGGTCTGTGAACCATTGTGCCATTAACATGCACTGTCTGTGAGGGAATTAAGAATGTGACAAGTCCCTGAACCAGAATCAATGTATGCACAAATCAGGTCATTTGGTCGTTTTCTCAGATTCATATTCATACAGCTCTGCTTCAGAGCTTAGAAAAGCCACTGCCACTTTTCTCCCTCCTGCTGCTCAGACTGCTCCCGCCACACTTCCTGAATCTTACCCTGGCCCCACAGATCTCCGCCCTTCCTTCCTTCCAACTACACATCCTGCCTTACCATAAGAGGTTGGATTACAGCTTAATACCTTTCAGCACTATCACTGAACTCTTCCCCAGGACAGCTTCATTGGGGCAGGACTCCTCCCCAGGGGATGCACACATGAACAACCTCGCATAAGATATCACCCAGTCTTGTGAGAGATAAATAAAAGGGGTGGAAAGAGTAGGTCACATTATTTAGCAAAGAAGTCTCCAGACAAGCTACAGGTTAAAGTTTATCATTTTCAAGTGACCAGTACAAAAATCAGAAAAGTTTCCAGGGTTGGCTAAGTCACACTCTGGATCATCTGATGATCAGGAGCTTCCATGTAACTCTTTTTGCCATGCCACACAAGGCATTATGGAAAGAGAATGTACATCCCTGGATGTGGTGCATGCAGGCAGACGACACACAGAACAGGGTAGATTGTGCCTGCTGGAATCAGATTTATTTTTCACATATTTTATGATGTGATTTATTGCCTGTATTTAAATCTGGTATCTGATTAAATTTAAGGCCTCTGTAGTTGGTATCTGACAAATTGATAAAATGGGGGGGACTTGTCACCTCCCTAGATGGACCCCCTACATAATAAAAGATCCAGCAACAATATTCTAGTGCCCTGGTGGATTTGGGGATGTGCAGTAGACACATCATCAGTGAATTGTCCTCTGATGCAGACTAGTTTGGGTTCATGGGGTCAAAGGATTGCTCCATGTACAATGGCTGCTGATGCTAAATGTCAGTACTTTGTTTCTGAAATGCAATGAGCTGCTGCTGATACCCTAATACGACTGTGCCCCAGATTGCTTGTGCTAGTGATCTGGGCTTTGTGGATAGTTTTGTATTGTTGAATAATAATTGTCTATTGCTGGACATAGCTAGATTGGACTTTCCATTTACTAAAATGATCCATCATGGCACCAATCTTCACGCCAAGATCAGTGCCATGAATATCCTCTCTCATCCTGTTGTTAACCATACAAATATAACTGTATCCATTAGTCTCTGTTGGGTGGGATGATAATCTGTGTGCCATCAGGTGAAGTACAGAAATAAGGAGCTTGATCTTGTGTTTCCCAGCCAACACATAGAACCTCATATCAGTCATATATGCATAAGTAAAGCCTAAGATATGGGGCTTGCTACTGACTGAACAATGATTATATTGCAGTGGGACCGCAGACCTGGAAAATCTTCCCCTAGCTGCATCCACAACAGCCAAACCCACCTGGCAGGCAGAGAAAATGGAGCTGAAATTGCTTCCATGGTCCTGCTGGTGTGCAGTGATTTGCTGACTTTCCAGACAGGCACACACATATCTCCCAGACAGGAGGATATAGCCTTTACAATGACTGGGGGTTAGAAAAAATTGGATTTCCTCCTCTTCTCCCTTAATTTGAGTGCATTTAGCATTTGTGGAAGATGCCAGATTAAAACAAGCCTTTATTGCTGACAAACAGACTTTTCTTACTAACTAATCTATTGAATAAAACTAGCTGCACTGCTGACCTTTGTATAGTTTTGTCTGCATAGAATAAGCCATGAAACAAAAATGTAACCTTTTTGCCCATAAATGTGCAAATAAGAGCATGCTCTTTAAGCTACAGTGTTTATTGCCTTCTTGCCACTCAGCAGCTCCTTGCCACTTTTGGTTAGTCTGAATTCATATTTTTAACTGCTCTCTTTCCCTTCCAAACAGCTGACCTGATCCTGCAAGGGGGTTAGTTTAGAGTTGAAGGTGTTCAGGATCAGGCACGGAGTAACAAAGGCCCAAGAGAAGTTCAGATGTGGTTCTAATCCACTAGGTGTAGGCCACAGAGATGCCACAGATTAGAGGTGCACAACATGGGGCTCCAAGGACAAGTGGAGACTGTGAGTCAAAAGACTGGCAGTCTCCAATGGCTAGGGATAACCTGAGGAGTTCAGCTTTCAAGAAGGACTCCAACTTTGGTTTCTCTTTTGTGCCCCCCCTCCCTGCCTCCCCCGCTCCTTCTCTTTAGCTTTTGGCAAGGGGGAAAAAACAGATTTCACATTCAGTGCACTAAGGAAACTGGAATTGTTTGAAAGCTTAAGAGTGCCATCTTGTGGATAAGAGGAGCAAGTGAACAAAATGCTCTCAGGTTGACATTGAGATTTCGACAGAATTGTTATCAAGTGTTGTTTGCTGAGGCCAGAATTTTCGGGACTGGCCACTGATTATGGGTGCCCAACTGAAGACAAGTAGAACCTGATTTTCAAAAGGGCTAAACATCCAACATTTCTAATTTAACTGGTATGGTGGGTACTCAGCACCATTAAAAAGCAGACTCAAGGTATATCAAACTGTGTTTTTCACCCAGATATCAAGACTCTCAAAATCAACAGCCAGTTCTTAAAATAGTGGCTGTTGTCTCTTGGTTTGTATTCCAACATGGTGCATCCCCATAAAGAAGTGTTATTTGGTACGTAAGCAAAAATCTGATGAAGTGACATTAGAGTGAGATTTTTCAGAAACACCTAAGTGACTAAGGAGCACAAATCCCATTGATTTTCAATGGTGTTTGTGATCCTAAGCCACATAGATATTTTTTGAAAAACTCACCTGTATTAACCAAATTCAAGCATCTTTCATTCATCTCCTAAAATTCTCTGCAGAAAGCCTATTCTGAGTCATCTATTCCTCACTTGTGGTATTTTTCATTCTCTACTTTTTACACCATTTTCATTATTATAATTATTATTACACTTTCTTATTGCTTTAACCTTTTCTCTTTTTTGTTTGTAGAGCACACCACCTTTGCCTAGAAATGTACAAGCACAAATCACCCAAAGCTAAACAAACTGTGTTATAGTAAAGCAAGAATAAAGCAAATGCCTTCTTTCTTAAATGATTTCCTCTGTGCTTCTGAACAAGATGAATATTTGCATCTCAAAATTTTGTGTTTTAGTTAAATTAATCGCAATCTAAAAGAAGATGAACTGTTTGTTATTTGTTTGCCCAAGTTTAGTACTGTCTAACATGATACATTATCTTTTTATTTTTTTTAAAAAAAATTCTGTAAAGCTTCACATTCCATGCATTTTAAATAGAATTAAATATTTACATTATATATTTAAAAAACTGACAAATTTTAAAGATTAAAAAAATAAGAATTTCCCCCCTCCCATGTTTAAAAATTGTAAAATGGACAGATACAGAAAAAGATTTTTTTCCTTTGGTGAAAGTGACTGATATTAATAAATGAAAAACTGTTGAAAAAAATTAAGTTATGGGGGCCAGTCCTTCTCCCACTGAAATTGATGGCTAGATTCCCACTGACTTGAGTACCATAAGTATGTTTTTGTCACTGAGGTTCTGATCCAAGAAAACTGCAATAAAATTGACTTACAGGGCTTTTGGATCAGATCCCAAGGGAGTATGCTGCCAGCCAAGATTCACAGTTAAACAATTTAGGCCCCAGATTTGACCTGCCTTAAATCTGTGAATGTGGTGGGGAATATCCTTCAGATTCCAAATATCTGGTTTTTAAGAGAACTCCAGAATTCTATCACTGGGGTGAGGGAGGGAATAATTTTTGTAGGACCCATAAAAAAACAACAAAATCTGTTGTGCTCCCACTACTGACAAACACGTCATCTCCATTTGTAGGTAGGACTGACACCAATAAAAATAGTGGTGCCGAGAAATAAGCTCCCTACACTATTAATAAGATATCCTCTCCTTTTTGTATTTTTGCTGGTGCTTCCTCTTAGGGAAAAAAAAAAGAAAGAAAGAAAAATTAATAGCACTTTTTAAAAAATGCTTTTATTATAGGGGCTCACTTGACACTCCCCCAACCTTCTCTCTTCTTTCACTGCCTGGCCCTGGCACACAGAGACTGTAAGCACCAGGAGAATTCTGTCTCATCTGAAAGTTACCCCATTCTGCTCAGAGCTGTTTGAACTTTTCTGGGGACTCGGAAGCTCAGTGGTGCAATTTTCAACATGCTCTTTATCACAAACCTATGATGGGGATACGATAGGGAAATGTCAGAGAGCACACAAGATAAAGCTTTTGAGCTTGGAGGGGGACTTATTCTCCAGAGTTTGAATATCAGCTCAACAGCTCACTGCAGCTCTGCTTAGTTATTAGCTCGGGTTAGACATTTGGACTTATACATTATAACAACATTAAGCAAAACAGAAAGTGAGGATATTAGGATAGAAAATTGCATCTAATTTGTTTTAAATTCACAGAAGTCTTAATCTTTTGGGAGGTATTTTTACTTTACATATTTGTTAATGTGAAATGTTCTCATTGCCAAATATACTTAATAAGCAAGTGGAAGCAGATTCTGCTTTTGCTTCCTAATTCTTCATAAAACAAAACAAAAATTAAATCTGATTATGAATTACAATTTCTCCCCTACCCCTTTCAAATTACCATTCGGGAAGTAGTGCTTCAGATGTCACCAGAAGAAGAAATTGGGGAGTGTTTCCACTCTCACAGAAAATTCTTGTACTCTGCTTTTTTAAACAGATTTTGTTGTGAATATTGGAGAAGTGGGGAACAGCCTTTGAAAACAGGGTATATATATTTGGAGTGTTAAATCATAACAGCTTATAGTGGCTGTCATAAATTGTATTTTAAAAGCTGACTACACTTTGTGTATTACAGCCTCCATATTGAATAATTCAAATTATCTGTGAACATTTAGTGATGCTGCAGAAGGTGAACAGATAAATATTTTGAAAACCTGAAATCTGTCCTTCAACTACAGGGGAAAGAGATATGCCAACAGTGGTTACTGAAGAAGAAATGCCTCTCTATGTCAGGCAAATACATTCTGCTGCTCCCTGACAAGACTAAAAGAATGGTTTAGAGATCATCTGCCTGGATACTTCAAGTAAAAAGTCCAGTATGAAAACCACTCCAGACATGTTTAAATTAGTCACTTCCCTCGTGGGCCCAAATCAAACAGTACACTAAGAGCCTAAACAAGTTAAAATACTGTCCTTGAGGGTTTTATCCACTAAAACAATGTAACTATGCTAAAATGTCCGAGTGACCCAGCACTCAAAGATTTACCTACATAAGACTGGCCTGAAACACAAAGCTATTTAGGGTCTGGCACAAGCCCTGTCTAATATGCATTACTTCTATTACTGCATTTGTCATCAGTCATATGATGGTAATAAAATCTGTAACTGTTTCGCTTACACTAGTGGTGCGATTTACCTAGGCTAATAGACAATGCAAATGCTAAAAGGCACATATACATCTTCATTATATAAGCTGGTGCCTGAGTCATTTTCCTCCAGAGACTGTTTTAGTCATTTTTATACAATTTGCCTACTGTACAGTGCAGATGGTTTCTATTAAGTAAAATATCTGTTTGCTTCCAAATTTTTAGTTTTCATGATTAAATTACTTTAAAATGATGGTACATTGTATTATCTTCTTTCATGACTTAATTTAGCTCCAATAGCACAAGTACAAACTCTAAAATCCAGTTTCATCCACTCAAAAAATAGATATTTTGACCACATGCTGGGAATTTCTTGGGTCTTTTTTATACTCACTGCAGCATTTCCTTTGCAGCAATTAATTTCCCATAAGCCTTAACTATGTGGATTATTTTCTAAAGAAACATTTTAACATAGGATTTAAACAGAAATCTTTGGCTAATATCGTGGAAAAAACGTTGTATTATGTCTTTGATTGTTTAAAACCTGAACCATCATTAGCATGCAAGCATGTGGTATAATCCAGACAACAGAAGAGTGAGTGGCTTGCAGTACAATGATGTGGAGAAATACATTTGTAACTGTGCTGCCACCATGTGGCCATCCCAGATATCTACAGTCTCCTACACTTGCGATGCTCCTACACTCAACTGGTATATTAACCAATTTACCATGGGGAGCTCCCCCCACCCCACCCCCGCCCGCAAGTATTTCAGCTTTGTGGATGCCTCTCTGAAAACCCAGTCTTCCACGTGGAGAGTGCATACAGTAGCAAGAATATATTTATTTCTCATTTATTCATTCAAACTTTTTGTGCGCCAGCCCAGTCCCATTGTGAAATTTTCAAGAGATTTCCAGGATGACAGCAGCCCCATAGCCTTACGCTGCATAGTTCAGTACCATACACACTGAATAGTTTCATTGTGTCAGATATGCACTTAAAATATTCTCTATTAATCATCCTATAAGAATAAATTTTGCTGCAGGAAGGAAAGTCTCTAGGATCTTCTTGTTTTCACTCTTTTATCCCCTCTTTAAACCTTTGAAAGTCGTGAAAAATAGAAACTTTATCTTTAGAAGTAGGGTGGCATTCTGCTTGCTTCATTGTCCATGAGTGCTGCTCCTTCAGTCAGCCAAAGGAGAGAAATAACACCTAGCTCTTATAGTGCACTTTTCTTCAGTAGATCTCAAGGCATTTTATAAAGGTCAATATCATTATCTCCATTTTACAGATTCAGATCTCTGGAGTCCCCATCCAGTGCTCTATCCACTAGTCCATACTGTGTCCCCCAGGCAAAATACTCTCTCAAAATACAGCCTCCACAGCTTCCAACCCCAGCAGCCAGGATAGCTCAGAACTCCTGGAGCACACAAAAACCCTCCCTTTTGTTGGAAGTACTCCACTCCAAGTCCAGCAGTAAAATATGGTTTCCTGCTCATTGAAGTCCTCACTCACTTGTAGTATCTTCAGGGTGGCTCCTTTACTAGCCAGTTAGCACAAAGACCAGGGTTCTAATGCCCATGTGCCAGCCTATTGCTCTCCATACGGCCACCAGGCCAGCCTACCTGTGATCATTTAAACAGTGGCTTACCAGACTACTGTACTCCTTTCAGGAGTCTGATTTGTCTGGTGTATCTCCAACTCTCACCTCACTTTAAAACTACTTGCTTACAAAAATCAGACATAAAAATACAAAAGTGTCACAGCACACTATTACTAAAAAATTGCTCACTTTCTCCTTTTTACCATATCATTATAACACAAATTGATTGGAATATAAATATTGTATTTTTGTTTGTGCTAACTTTGACAGTGCTTTTTATGTAGCCTGTTATAAAACTAGGCAAATATCTAGATGAGCTGATGTAACCCCTGGAAGACCTTTTGCGTACCTCCAGGGGTATACGTACCTCTGGTTGAGAATCACTGATTTAAGATAACCTCTCCAACTGTCATACAAAGTGAATGACCATACTAGCCTGTCTTACTGAATTACAGAGAGCACACCTACCAACCGTAGATTTACCACATTTTCTTGCTATTGATATTAAAATGGCAGGAACCATAAGAATCTGATTTTGGAAAGAGACAAATGTTTTGAAAAGGGTTTAGTCCCTTCAGACATTAATGAGAATACTGGAATGCATAGGTTAGTATGAAACTGTGTAGATGAGCCTGTCTATGAAAATTCTGCTATATTGATAGACACAAGGAACTAAAAGACTATGCACTGACAAGGTATTTCAAAACACAGTGAAATAATTAATATGATCTACGTATATTTTAAGGCAAGCCTGACAGTTGTAAGATTAAACTGTGACGGACTTTGGTAGCAACAGGAAACCTGCTGGTACATAAGGGTTGGCATTAATAAAGAAACAAAATGAAAGAGAGTGCAGGATGCTCTCAAGCAGCCCCAATGCCAAATACAACTTAATAATATGCTAACAAAACCCTTAGACATACTTAGAGTTTCCTAAATGTCAGAAATGGAAGTGAGCCAAAGTGATGAGGGAATAAACGGTCCAAATTCATGATCTGCAATGGCAATAAAAGTTCCTTCACAGGGAATGGAAGACAGAAGTAAATCCTAAACAAGTGGCAATCCCAAGGAAACCTGATATATTTATGGCATCTTGTACATACAGTAGAACAAACAGTTTCTGTTATAGGACCAACAAAAAGAGATTTCTAGTGCGTGTGGCAGCTCTAACCATTTTGCTAGAATGTGGAAATAGAGATTCACTGCAACTGAGAAACAGAAACATGGATCTGTCAGAGGCCTCATGGAGAAAATAAAAATCCATGCTCACTCCAGAGTCTTCCAGTGAGAATGAACATACATGCACACAACTGACAAAGCAAAATGCTGTTGCAAATCGATCCAATTGAGATGTTCATTGAAGCAGGAGCCTCAGTGATTCTTAATGACATACACTAGTAAAGCTAGCAAAGGCACATTTTAACTGCTAATAGAAACAAAAACAATTGTAAGCACCACTTATTTGGTACTAGAGATGAGTGAACCCATATAGCATCCCATTTAATTAGCTGATATTCTTGGAAACATAGGAACTGCCACACTGAATCAGATCCAAGGTCCATATAGTCCAGCATCTTGTCTCTGACAGTAGCCAACACTAGATGTTTAAGAGGAAGGTGCAAGAACACCACAGTACATGGATGTGTGGCATAAACTGCCCCCATATTAGGTCTAATCCTGGTCTCTAACAGTTAGACATTGACATAAACCCATATGAATAAGGTTTAAAATCCTTTCCAATATTTTTGTTATAATTAAATCATGATATTCTTGTTCTCCGCATAAATGTTCAATCTCTTTTTTCAATCTCGCACAGTTCTTGGCCTCATTCATCTGGGCAAAGAAATGCCTTCTCTGTAATAAGACACGTTCATCCTTTAGACTTCATGAAACTTAGTAAAAAGTTTAAACAAAAACCAACCAAACAAAAAGGATTCACCAAACTATTTCAAACTTATTAGGACAATTTGAAGACACAGGACACATCTTTAGAACTAGTCAAACCAATGTTAAACCAGTGACAGTGGCTGCCTTCAGGTTAATCACAGATATAATCTTCAACAGATATCTAGTAAAGTTAAAGGAAGAACTAGAGCAACTAGAGTTCAAGCCCATAGTGATGATTATATATGATTGGTTACGTAGGGGCACGTAATTGCTAAATGGAGCCATATATAAGATAAATATAGCTGACTGATTTAAATTGAGCCAACATATTTTTGATCATACAGTTACCATGAAATTCAACTACTTCCTGACTCCCATCACACTACTGCATTTTCAGTGCACCCTGGACTTCTGCAAGTACAAATAGCTAAATTACATAACAGTAATACTTGACTGTATTAAGGCTCTGACCATGCCAAGCATGAACCACTCGTTTCCAGAAGCTGTGCAAACTGCGATTGACATGCAGTTAACAAGGGGAAATTATAGAGTTGTAATTCTGCTTCTCTGAAGATATCCTTCCAACAGGATTCAGACTTTTGAGTTTCAGTTCCCTAACACAAGACAGAAAAAACTGCCAAGCTTTTGAAGTTTTTTGGTCCCTAAAGGTAGCAGTAGAAAGTTGGAGTGTGAGCCTAGCATCATGTTTTGAAAACGGAGTGCCAAAATGCCAAAGCACTAAAAAGAGGCATTGCAACACCAAGGCGGTCACTAACATGCCGAAAAATAAGGACCAAAGTGCTAAAGACCAGGTATCAAAGCAACCAAGTTAAGTGTTGAAGCACAAGTGCAAAGCAACCAACAAAACCAAAAACATTGTTAACAATCTGAACTTGCCTGGAAGGCAGAGATATGGTTTAAGGACACAAACTATCCTGTATGGCTGTTTAGGGAGAAAAGCTGGAGCAGTAACCAGAGAGGTTCAGCTCCTTTACTCACCACAGACAAGAAGGAGATCACTGGAAAGTTCCACGAATATAAATTAAGCTCAGAGGACAGCACGTGACCACCAGTGGGGTGCTAGCTCTCCCTCTGGCCCAGTACTATTGCCCTTTGGGACTGGAAATTTCAAGGGCCATGGGAATTCCGCCTGTCTGACACAAAAGGAGCTGAGACCCAGTAGTAAGGATCACTGCAGACCGTCTCTTTCAAGAAGTGTTTTACCTTCTCTGAAATCAGCCTCCCCCTGAATGCTTACTGAACATTACAATAGCAGTAATAATGTTAATTCACATCCAAAGGCCTCTGGGCACCTTAACAGAATATAATAAAATATAACTATAAAGAGAATAATGGTATTATACCATCCAACAGTGGAAGAGAAACAATATAAACCCCTCCATTTCTCCCTTTCCTTACACATGAAGTACATAATCAACAGACACACACTCTCAAATTGGGATGGAAACAACAGAGTCTTCCCTGAAAGTGAGGAATCTTCCAAACTGTTTTTAAAGAGACATTGCCTGTTTCTACCAGTTATGCAATAACAGGAATAACATTTTAGCACTCAGAACACCATGAGTGGAACATGATAGAAGACTGTGTTCCAGTCTGTGTAAAACCTAAATAAACCTAAACATGATGCAAACAGAAAGCAAAAGATGTCTTGAGTTTTAGGATTAGGTTTTGAGGATAAAGAGCAAAATGATCAACAAAATATTAGCAACATAAAACATGGCCACAAAAACAGTGCTGAGAACAGAAGCATTTTAGACTAAATTATTGCACTGCTATCATTTCATCTGAGTTAGTCTCAGTGCAAAACTGTCAGGTGCGCTTATCAAACAACAACAAAAAATGAACTGCTAACATGGTTCATAATGGGGCATGTGATAATCACAGTGAAAACTCATGAACTAATCCTGAAAAAATTTGTTCCATAAATTCCCCCAAACTGTGGCATTACACAGTTGTGAAACCTTTTGGGGCTGATCCATAAACTAGATACAGTGGAACTGCAATATTTCACTGGCAGAAGAGACAAATCAAAGAAGATACAAAAAAATCCTTTTTATAAAGACATAATTTCCAGAGATTTTCAGCAGAGTACATACAATTTAAAATGTTCCATATGAAGGTGCGAGGACCACCAACACTAGAGCACCATTGGAAATGAATGAGGTACTGAATTAGGCCTCAGTCCAAGAGAATGTTTATGCACATGCTTAAGTGCTTCGCTGGATTAGGGTCTTAGAATGCAAGGGTAGTCTTGCTGTTAAGGCACTGGATTGAGACTAAGGAGACAAAAGTTCAAATCCCAGCTCAGCCACAGACTTGTTTTCTGACCTTGAGCGGGTCAGCTAATCATCGTATGCCTCAGTTCACAACCTATAAAATGGTATACTACTACTACAGTTGTCTGCTTTATCTTTTTAAAGTTTAAGTTCTCAGAGGGCAGGGACTGTGTCACAATATGTTTTGTGCAGTGTCAAGTATAATATGGCCTCTAAGCTCTACTATCATACGAATAATAAATACCAATAATTATTCTTGCCTATGCTCAGTGAGCCAAATTCTTCTGTCTCATACAATGGGGTAATTGTGGTGTTGCTATGCTCACTTGGTTGGAGTTACCCAGATTTACATTTTCTGTAATCAAAACCAGCATTTCTAGCGTCAGCCAGGTGATCATTCTGGACAGAATATTTTCTGTATCTTGCATAGCAGCAATCATTAAAACCAACAATGGACTAACACACTTAACAGTAAAGAACTTGCCTTATTTGCTGAGTATCTAAGGTTCTAATAAAAAAAAATGGCTCCACACTGGCCCTAGGCCAATTGAGAGTAGAAAGATTTATGAAAACTCTCAAGAAAATGTTTCAAACAGCTGTAATAGAAAGGAAATCCATGAAACATCTGAATCACAGAATTATTATCCTGCCACGCCATACAGTATTACCAGGGTCCCTCCAGCAACTACATTATTTAATAGACCATTTAATAGTCTATTACAAATCCAGTTGTCTTCATTACCGCAAACAGGCAAATGCACAGATAATGGCACTATTCTGTGGGTACAACAACTGTTTGGAACAAAAAGGTGAAATGACACACTGATAAACAGAGAAGTCACATAACTGGTAATAGCGAGACTGCATAATACTGGCCTAAAAGGTACAGTCAGACAACATTTCAGACAGCAAACAGCTTAATTCTTATTTTTCTTAGACAGCAAGCAAAAACAAATAAATCCCTAAATACAAGGAATAAAAATCCATGTGGCACTAATTACGCAAAATATATCACATTTTAACATGCTTGCCCAGATGTTGAACATTTTTAGGATGAGTCAAGACTGACTATTTCTTCAGGAGAACCCTAACATCTGTAAATAATCAAGATTGAGACTAGGCCTGGTATTTCACACTCTGTTTACAGAATATGTTGACTTAAATATTTGTAAGGTCATGACTAATTTCCAAATGGACTGAGAGATGATGAGCAAGTGTCCAGTCCAGTGAGGTGCTAAATTCCTACAAGGTTCTAAGTGCCTGGGAAAAACAGGTGCTGAGCAACTCATGGGAGGTGCTTAGAACCTTACAGGATCAGGCCTCAAGATTGTAAAGCATATGCTTCTGGAACAGATTGAGTTTAGATAACTGACATGGCACCTTCATCTGTGATCCTGTCCAGATGTCACTAGCTAAGCCATGTTGGGCTGGGTCAGTATTTATATGGAGATTTCAGAATGAAACCAAGGCTAAGTGGGGTGGATAATTCAGTAGATGGCACTTCCCTCTGAGGCAGTGCGGAAACAATAGCCAAAATAGGATTAGACAGTTATTTAATAACCAGCCTTGAGGAAAGGGCAACATATAGCTGCTCCAGAAGAAGTTAAGAGAGACACTGGTCCTCTGAAGGTATGTCTATACTACAGTAAAATACTGGGTCAGCTGACTCAAGCCCAAATGTCCACACTGAAATTTTACAGCCCCGCAGCCTGAACCTGAATAAGCTGGGGCAGCCGGAGATGTTTTATTCCAATGTGCTTTGAGCTTGAGGTGTAATTTCCAGCTCAAGCATATGTACATGGGCTAGTTTTGATTCTGCTAGCAAGCTAAAAATAAAGCATAGCCACAATTCAGGAAGTGGCAGGATTGTCTCGCCACTGTGGTGTCCCAGGTAGGATTGTACTTGAGGTGACTAATCCATCCCACCACCCACTCTGCTGCAGCTACCTTTTTATTTTTATCATGCTAACTCAATCAAAGCTAGCACGTGCATACATCTACCCAATCTAGAAAATATACCTAGAGCTCAACACGTAACTGTACCTTAAGAGTCACGATACATCACCTGTTCCCCCTAGTTTCACTAAAATGAGATTATATTTTAACAAAAATTGGGCCTACTTTCAGCAAAATTATGGAAACATACAAAATGTTGCATATTTTCACAGCAAAATTTCAAGTTTGCAAACGTAAGAAAGTTCAGGAAAATTTGGAGAAAAAATTTAAACAAAACCACAGAAAATCTTTACAAAAGGTTTTCTCAATAATTTTAAGCATGAATAGTTCCAATGAAATCAATGAGATTTTAAGTCATGTCACACAGACCCTCAGTGAATCAGGGCCCAACTCACACAAGGAGTTCAACTACACAGACTCAAAAAGTCATAAAACCCTCTAAAAATGGCCTAAAATAGCTTTTCAATAGCTAACAACATCACAACTTTAAAACAAGATGTCTTGGGCCTTTCCACATTTAGAAATGAGTACTGGATCCAGTTAGGAAGGTGGGAATCCTCCTTTCCCTGTGATATAAAGCTCCTGTGCCAAACCCTGCAACACTTTGGCGTTTATGTTCATGACTGGCACAGGTATAAGTCTAGCCCCTCTTGGGCCTCAGGCAGTTGGGAATTACACATTTGGGAAGAGCAGAAGGATTTTTTTTAAATGGCAGCTGTTTGAAAGAGCTCAGGGGGGTGTAACATTAGAACAAGACCACTGAAGTCAATTATACAAGTTTTCCTCTCACTTATGCTGGTGTAAACTGGGGCCGGATATAACGCATCTGAGGGTGTTGGCTGATATGATTGCAGAGCCATTGGCCATTATCTTTAAAAACTCATGGCGATCAGGATAGATCCTGGATGATTGGAAAAAGGCAAATATAGTGCCCATCTTTTAAAAAGAGAAGAAGGAGAACCCAGGGAATTACAGACCAGTCAGCCTTATCTCAGTCCCTGGAAAAATCATGGAACAGGTCCTCAAGGAATCCATTTTGAAGCACTTGGAAGAGAGGAAGGTGATCAGGAACAGTAAACATGGATTCACCAAGGGCAAGTCATGCCTGACCAACCTGATTGTCTTCTATGATGAGATAACTGGCTCTATGGATATGGGGAAAGAGATGGACGTGATATGCCTTGACGTTAGCAAAGCTTTTGATACGGTCTCCCACAGTATTCTTGACAGCAAGTTAAAGAAGTATGGGCTGGATGAATGGACTATAAGGAGGATAGAAAGCTGGTTAGATTGTCAGGCTCAACAGATAGTGATCAACGGCTCAATGTCTAGTTGGCAGCCAGTATCAAGCGGAGTGCCCGAGGAGTCAGTCCTGGGGCTGGTTTTGTTCAATGTCTTCATTAATGATCTGGATGATGGGATGGATTGCACCCTCAGCAAGTTCACGGATGACACTAAGCTGGGGAGAGAGGTAGATAGGGTAGAAATAGGGTCCAGAGTGACCTAGACAAATTGGAGGATTGGGCCAAAATAAATCAGATGAGGTTCAACAAGGACAAGTGCAGAGTCCTGCACTTAGGACGGAAGAATCCCACGCACTGCTACAGGCTAGGGATAGACTGGCTAAGCGGCAGTTCTGCAGAAAAGAACCTGGGGATTACAGTGGACGAGAACCTGGATATGAGTCAACAGTGTGCCCTTGTTGCCAAGAAGGCTAATGTCATATTGGGCTGTATTAGTAGAAGCGTTGCCAGCAGATTGAGGGAAGTGATTATTCCCCTCTATTCAGCACTGGTGAGTACACATCTGGAGTATTCCATCCAGTTTTGGGCCCCCCACTACAGAAAGGATGTGGACAAATTGGAGAGAGTCCAGTGGAGGGCAACAAAAATTATTAGGGGTCTGGGGCACATGACTTATGAGGAGAGGCTGAGGGAACTGGGCTTATTTAGTCTGCAGAAGAGTGAGGGGGGATTTGACAGCAGCCTTCTACCACCTGAAGGGAGGTTCCAAAGAAGATGGATCTAGCCTGTTCTCAGTGGTAGCAGATGACAGAACAAGGAGTAATGGTTTCAAGTTGCAGTGGGGGAGGTCTAGGTTGGATATTAGAAAAACTATTTCCCTAGGAGGGTGGTGAAGCACTGGAATGGGTTACCTAGGGAGGTGGTGGAATCTCCATCCTTAGAGGTTTTTAAGGCTGGGCTTGACAAAGCCCTGGCTGGGATGATTTAGTTGGGGTTGGTTCTGCTTTGAGCAGGGGATTGGACTAGATGACCTCCTGAGGTCTCTTCCAACCCTAATCTTCTATGATTCTATGAAGTCAGAACTCGAGTAATTTCAATTACTTCAGTGGGACTGCATGTGGAAGTAGTAATAGTAGTAAAGTGCTATACTCAACAGTAAGCTTTTGCTGGACTGGATCTTAAGTAAACAATTTACACATTTTGATTCCCCATGCACTTCAGGTCAATTGGAACATAATAAAATACATGGATCCAGCTTAGCCCACATGCAAACAACCGGAGAGAAAATTAACCTTTTAATTACATGCTACTATATAGTACCATGCAAAATAATCTACTGTGCCCAGGCTTATTAAGTAACATATCCAACAACTTTCATGTCTATTGATTACTAAACTACTTGGAGGAATAGTCAATCCACTTTTCACGTGCTCCTGACATAGCTGACACATACTGTGGTGTGCAACAAACAGGATTGTATTATTCATATTAAATATGCTAATATAATGTGAATAGAAAATTGGGATCACTAGGAAAAATAAATTCATATATGAAAATTTTAGCAGAGCCATCATTAATACAGATTAGAATGTCTAATGTAAAGTGTGTGCTTGCAGTGGCCTTAAATGCAAGAAAAAAATATGTCTTGGTAAATTAGTTCTCAGGAGACCAAAGTTGAGAATGGAATAAGCGTATCTTCGTTTTCAGCAAACATCAGTTCCTTTTCATGGTAATATTAAACAATCCTGTCAGTGAAAAATTTCTCAGGGAGTGTTCCATGACAAAAGTACATTTTCCTTTGGGGTATTTTTATTATTATTATGCCAATTAATCAATAGTTTAGCGATGTTTCACCCATTTAACTGTGATCCTTTCCAGAGCATCAAGATAATGTATTCATCCATGGCAAAGTTCAAGGTAATTGTTCCAGTCACATGTTATTGCCACCTGGTGAAGAGTCATTTTTAAATATAACTTTTTTAGACTTGCATTTTGTTGTTAGCAGATAAGGTACTAATATAATCCAGTATGTAACAACAGTCTGTATAACACAGAGGGATTTTTTTTTTTAAAAAATCACAGAAATGAAGTTTCACAATGAGCAGTAATTGTACATTCCAATTTAAGCAACGGTGCTTGAATGGGGGGGGTGGTTTGGGGGTCAGATTCACAGCATATGACACTGCATATTATTTACCAAAAAAAACCATTTTAATTTAAAATGCTTTCCCAATACACCAACTAACGGCAGAGGTCCTTGAGCCTAAAATGTGTAAGGACCAGGAAAAGTGGCACAAAAGGAGATTGTTTTCCAATCCCCCTGCTGAAGAAAGGGGAAGGAAAAGTACAAATCAGCAACAACAGATGCTTTTACATGACATGCAGTGACACATAAGGCCTAAAATTCTCACTGACTTCATCCAAGTGCACAGTAGATCTGCAGGCTCATGCTATGAAAACTGTATTGATTGTACATTTTGAGTACTTCCAATTTCTGGAGTTTTCAGATCTGGGAATCTGGTGAGGACCCAATTCTATATGTATATGAGAACAACATCTAGACTTTGCTACCTCAGCGCTATTCTTTTTGCTATCTTAAATAATACAAAAATGGGGAGGGGTGGTATTTGGGGTTTTGTTTTTGTTTGTTTGTTTTGTTTCTACACAAAATGAGTATTAAAGGTTAAATGCCACCTCTTAGCAGGACAATAGCTTAAACTGCAATTGTAAATTATCAGCAAGCTACTACTGAGGAAATAATACTTTCATAATTGTTTTCCTGATTTCCTGTCTTGGCGTTACGCTATGCAGGCCATTATTACACACAGGGCTCCACTAGCACTTTATCTGTTTTACAACTAAGTGAACATTTAGAAAAAAGTGTCTTAAAACAACCCACACAGCCAGATGACAAGAAGTTCCCTTCAACTTGTACCTCTAATGGGGTTTCCTTGTAATAGATTGCCTCAGTCGAAAGTGTCCCTCCCTACTTTCTCACAAATCAGTTTCACATAAGGAGTGAGTCAGGCCCTCTAGCTCAGTGCTTCCCAAGCTATCTGATATGGGGGACCGGCAATTTTTTTTCCCCAATGTGCACGCAGACAGGCAGCCAATGGCTCGCGGACCAGCAATAGTCCGTGGACCACCACTTTGAGTAGCACTGCTCTAGCTGATGTTGATTCCCAGACAGGCAACAGGAAACCTAGTGAATCACCCTAAGTTTCCGTGGCTCAAGCTTCACACTCCCATAGCTTTACCTACAGGGTCATTGAATCTCAACAAGTTTCAATTTGTCCGACAGCCCAAAACATGAGTTTTGCCTGGTTTACAAGATTCACAATTCACAGCTCTAGATTAGACTCACAATTCACAGCTCTCAGAGATCCTTTAAAATGATTTATCTGTCTTGACTAGAGGAGAAAATGCTTTGTTTAACAGTATAGTACATCCTGTAAAGATGAGCCCGTACATTTAGTTAGCCAGAGAGAGAGAGAGAGAGAGAGAGAAACAATGTTCCCACCTACAACAGGAGGGAGGGATCTGAAGCCAGAGAGATGATTCATGAGGAAGTCTCTCTTCTACCTACATAGCCTCATTTTTTGTATTTTCTAACCAACAACCTTCCTGCTAGCAAGCTTTAAGCCTGAGACATAGACCTAGTGCAATTCCGATATTGAAGTTTTACCTGGTTTCTTTTAGTTCCATCTTTGATCATATGTTTTGAAGTAGAGCTGTTTTTAAAAAAGAACACAACAGTTATTAATTTCACAGGAAATTTTTGAAAATTTTCTCGTTTTATGAAATTTTTTAAAATGTCAACAATTCCTTGAAATCTTTCAATCATCAAAGAATTTCAGCCAGCTTTACTGTAGCATGCCAAAGCTGTAAAACTTCAATTGAAAACTTTTTTTTTGAGGTGGGGGCAATGTGAGTTGAAAAAAATCTAAGTTTTGACCAAAAAATTAAAAAACAACAGGGATAGTTTTTACTTCTTCAGATTTCTATTTTGGACCTTTGTTTACCTTTAAAGCAGACAGAGAGCAAGCCAGCACTTGGCCCTTGTGAATCCTGTAGCTGAAATCTCCCCAGAAATGTAAAAGAGAATCCTAGCTTTTGTTTTAAGTGAATTTCTTGGAAAGATAGCCTTTAAAACATAAACCAGTATCTAGAATTGAAGAGCTCAAACAACTGAGCTCTCTCTGGGAAACCTTTGAAGTTTTCACACATACTATATATAAAATGAGTCAAGGTTCAATTTGGGGTACATCGCAAAGAATCTTTCCAATAAATTTCCACAAATTCCCTGCATCAGTCTTGTGCATGTTATGATCATGATGGACAGAAGCTGGGAGTGGATGACAAGAGATGGATCACTCAATAATTGTCCTGTTCTGTTCATGCCCACTGAAGCATCTGGCACAGGCCACTGTCAGAAGACAGGCTACTGGGCTAGATGGACCATTGGTCTGACCCAGTATGGCCGTTCTTATATTCTTATGACAGGAACTATCTGTTCGTTGAGAAGGGGCAGCAAAGTTTTGCTTCCCAGGCCCGCCACAAGATATTACGGCCATCCTGTGGCTAGAGAGACATGTAGAGTGACACAGTCCACTACTGATCACTCATCTCTTACTAGTCAAAAGCTGGGCAGGCAAATTTTTTTTCCTGTACTACTCACTTCAGTGTCTCAGGAACTCTTACTAGACATAAGGGCTGATTAAGAGGGAATGGGAACAAGAGCAGAGTAAGAGGGCAAGGAATTATGTTTGTGAGCCAAATTCCTCAGCACCCAGCAACGTCTGAATGAACCAAGCAAGTCAGTCCTGAAGCTGGACAGTATGTATCCATGGTGCAGATACTGGCTGACAGAGCCTAAACAACACTTAGCACTTAAACAGAACATTTTCATTTAGCAATTTGAAGGGAGATTGCCTGATCTAACAACTGGGGATTTAGTCTTAACTGGTTGTATAAAACTCCTCTCCCCATCTAACAAAATACTTCCAAAGTTCGGCTTTATTTTTAAAAAAAGGTGTCACCACGTCCTCATAGCTAAATGGACTTTCTTATCTGGTCTGTCAAATAAACTTAAAACCTTCAGTATTTATTTAGCCCAGCTGTAATCCAAAAAAGTGCTACCTCGTTTCTTTAACATATGGGACTCATCTCTTCTTTCGAATGATTCACTGGGCTACGGAAAATGCATGCTGAGGTGCAGATGTGCAGTGTCACACAGACTTAATGGGATGCAAAGGGAACAAATAAAAAGGGATGTGTTAACAATTAAGGGGGTAAGTGCATACAGTTCAAAAGGTGGATGATTTATATTGTGAATGGATGAAAATCAAGTAAAGTGGTGCAATCACGAGCAAACAGGCCTGACTTTCTCACTTATGCATGCTTATTAAGCGTGGCTCAGCTTGCCTGCTGCAGGATAATGGGCTGCAATAGGAATGAGAACAGCTCACGATTTGCAAAATCTATTAAACACAGATGAAATTTAAGTTATTGTCACTTATGCTGTATGTAGTGCACATCTCTAGATGAGGTAGCTGCCGATAATTAAAAATTAAATATTAGGGTATGCAAGAAAACATTCATTGAGGAATCAATTTCTCTTCATGATAAAAAGAAAGAAACCTTTTCAAAAAAGATCAGTTAATACAACTTTGACTTTCAGCAAACATGTATCTTTACACCAAACACGCCAAGAAAAGCTATTTCAACAAATACATCTTTAACAATAAACATAAGATTCAAAACCAGAATGCAAATTATATTTAAGAATAACTTTTTATTAGAATTTATATTAGTAATTCATTACACTCTTAATCTGAAAAATCCTGAAGTAGCACAACTGCTTTAGAATTATCATTGATAATTACATTGAATTACTGAATTCCTTTGTGTGAATGGTACAGTAGACTTAGAGATAGGACTCTTTGTAAACCTCCGGAGTGTTTGCATGAAGTTTAATTCATTTTGTATCTCCTTTAGTTTCCAAATGTGGTGTTTCTAAAGCTGTCAGTATTCAAGTGCCACACATATTATATGCCCAGCTCTGTTAAATTAATGGATTGCATATGTATTGTCATCCAGTATATCCAATGTCATGTAGTCACCAGTGAGGTCATCCAGTTACTATTAATTATTAAAATGTAGTGAGTGCTGACAGTGTGCTTAGCACTATATAGATGGCCTGTGTCATTTTAAGTCCTCGTTCTATAACAGGCCATCATCTCCATTGAGAAGGAAAGGCCACATGCAGAGTTACACAGTGAAGGTTGGTGGGGAGCAGGGAGTAGCTAGGAGTAGAGAGGAATAACATGAGGAACTACGATGAAGATGGGTAAAACCTCAGTTCTAACATTAGGATCTCATTTACCTTGCCCCAGGAGATGAGAGTTCCCTGGGCACATAAACATCAGGATGCTTGATTATTGAGATTAGTATCCAGGAATTTAATTACATTCTTTTTTAAAAGGTTGTTGCTTCTTTTACAAAAATGTTTTAGCAAACAAGTTTGCTAAAGAACTTTTATTGGAAAATGTGGTCTTTGGGCTCCATCCTGGTCTACCCAGGAATACTCCCATCTTTTGTATCATCAACTGATGACTCTAGTTCCCTGGGTAGTACGTGTCCGGTAAATTTTTCAAGAGCTGATCATTAGCAATGTTTTGTATATTTTATTTTCCCATTCTCACGCTATACTGAGTTGTCATTTTTAATTAATTGCCCAGTGGAATTTTAGGAAGGAAAACTTAATCACATTCCTTTAAAAATTATAGGAGCATGTTGGCACTGATTTTGTTAGATGTATGGTATGCTGCAGGTGAAGTTCTCTGATTCAGTACAAGTACATCTGAAACAAAACAACATGACCTGAACAGCACTGAGAACACACAATATTTATGAAGGTAAGGAGCATGTTCTTTCTGTCACAGCAGGAGTATTATGCAGACACCTTAGAAAAAAATTCTGATGTTTCTATTGGTACTATAGGCCCATTGTTTTTTTTTAATTTATTTGTTAATATTTTAGCCTGTGCAGTGAGAGAGTAGAGAATATGAGCTGAGTAATTTGGAAGTTTTGCTGGCTCAAACTACAAAACGCAACTTTAATCCTGATTTATAGCACACACAAAAAAAAAAAAAAAAAACCCCGCCATCCTTAATCTTCTTACTTTAAGGCAGGAAAAGCACATAAAATTAAGTATATAATATAGCATGATCACCAAGCCATTTAGCCTAAATCATTTTTATATTAGATCTCCACAATATGATTACATAAAATTAAAAAGTTCAAACATGTTTCTTTTGTGTTGACACAACAATGATTCTTGCAAAAGAAAATCCCACATTAAGCCATAATAGTTGATTTTTTTAAAATTTGTTTTAGTTCAGTATCTCTTTGCAACATCAGAATATGGGTATTGGCAATTCTCTACCTTATTTCAAATAAAAATTATATTTAATTTTATTTTAGCCCTAAGACTCTTGCTTTGCTGTGTGTTATCAGTTTTATGATCTGCATTCAACCCCTGCACCTTCTTTCAGAGGTAATTCCTAGATAAGGGAGTCTTAGCCCTTCAGTTTATACTAGTTCAGTCCAATACAGTGAGTAAATACTGAAGTTCCTATTCTCCGCTGTACAGGCTTAGCTCATATGTGTTTCCTATTCATTTCCATTTTCCACCAGGCATGGAAGAGGGATGACTCCTCATCTCAAATTCTACCAACAGCAGAAGTAAGACATCTGTAATCCATGGTTCTCACAAGATGTGTGGATTTCAGGGATTTGCCACAGGTATCGTCACACTTGCCCCTTATCTCCATTGCTCACTGCTAGACCACACTGTCTCCTGATGACCACTGGAGAACATAGCTCCTGTGGGAGCTATCCTTTGAGGTCCTCCGACAAATCTAGCCACTCTTCAAAGTGCAGAGGTGCAAATGAACGAAGCCTAAGTGTATTGATATGGCTCTGTTAAATTCAGTTTCTATATTAACTTGTGCTATTTCCCCCTGAAGGCCTGTGTGGGAGAGAATCTGAAGAAGCTCAGCCAGTTCCTCCACCCTGCCACCTCCAGAAATAGACTTCAAACCCTGCAAATCTCGAGAATTCCTCCTTTCAGAGAGTGCAGATTCCTCTCTGTGCATGGACCCAGAGGGGAACATGGGGCTTTGAGGAGGATTTTTGAGGAGGGTGTTTCAAAGGTACAAATTGTGAATATGAAATTGGCCTTCAATGCATTTAGCAGGATACACAGTAGAATGACAAGCACATGACACAATTTACCTTGAAGTAGGCTCCAGAAATACCCAATGCTTTAAAAGATGGGAAAAATTAGAACATGTCTCTTTAAAAATACTTTAATCAGCTCTTTAAAAGTAATCTGTGTCCCT
Organism: Lepidochelys kempii; assembly: GCF_965140285.1. NCBI lineage: Eukaryota > Metazoa > Chordata > Testudines > Cheloniidae > Lepidochelys > Lepidochelys kempii. The sequence goes on from NC_136386.1 coordinate 101,589,269, forward strand.
TTAGCATTTTTGCACAGCAAGTCATAGAACACATAGCCTTGTATTGGGATCTTAAAGCATTCCAACAGTGAAATGCAAATCCAGTGATATTACAGCTAATCCAAATGCCTTTATCAATATAAAGAATCCAATTATGACATCCTTAAATGTGTTAGAAATTTAAAGGCAAACTAATGCTGCATGCAGACCACTTCTTAAATTTCCATTTGTAATCACAAATATGTTTGCTATTATATCCACTCATCATAAAGGCCAAGTATTTAAAAAATTGCTACAAACACACTGAAGACTACAGTATTTCTTAAGTAATATGTGCAACAGCACAATATAGATGTTTCACTGGAAATGGTACATAATAAATGATAGCATATTTATCTGGTTTTGTTTGTCCTTTGAAAACATGTTTTCTTTTGACTAAAGAAGATGGATAGTCAGAATAAGATATTGGATAACTAAGCTTGGATATCATAGGACAAGAAAATATTTGACATCTTAGTGGTAATTTTTAATCAGAAGACCTGTTCAAAAAAGAAACGAATACATAATAAAATGATTCCACAAGAGAAAAATGCATGTCTTCAGTTTCACCCATAACATTATAAATGGATTTTGTCAGCTTGCTGTCTTACAATGCTCGTTGATAGTAAATTAAATTTGGTCAGTTTATAAAGGTATTGCTTTCATGTTTTTCTCATAAGATCTTACATTCCTCTGAGGTTTGGAATCACCTTGCTTCTCCTAGCTTGTCTTCTGTCTTCTATTCTTCATTACACAACAGATGACCTATCCGATATTCTTCTTCTTCTCCAACAGATTTCCCGTTGCCAACCGTCAATGAGAATAAAGCCTGCAACCCTTTTTATCTTCATTCTGCTGCTGTTTCCTTCTTTTTTGCTTTTTGCTTTTTTCCCTCCTCCTAAAGATCATTTGCCAGCATTGCTTTCTCAGTTTTACCCAGTGGAACAACCAGTGTCTTCTGAACTGACAATTCTGACTTTTTGCTGCTTGTGATTTTTCTAAAGCATGACAACTACTTGCATGAAGACACAGTAAACCTTTTCAGATAAGAGGATCTGTAAAAAGAAAGGTCTTTCAAGGAACAGTAGTTGTTACTGCAGGAGCTGAACGAAACAAGTCTCTTATGTATTAATTTAATTTGGTCATATCTTTTCCACGGCAAGAGTAATTAGAATCATGATCTGTACTACAATATATGCATTTTTTTCACTTTTTAAAAAATTACCAACCATCTTACCTACAGAATTTAAATACATCATTTCCTGACAACATACAACTGCAAATTTTACCATTCTTTGTCATATTTAATTTTGTACTGGATGATAAGTGTATTGTCATGTCACTCAGACTTACAAGTAAAGGCAGCTTTCGAAGAAGCAATATTAATAAATAACATGATTTTTATTTACATCTTCCAAATTATTAAGTATTCTTCTTCACCTTGAAGTGTATTTATTAGTCTATGGGGAGTTTAAGGAAGACAGAGACTGGTAAAGACAACTGTCTATTGTTCTTTGATAACTATTCACAAAAAGGGATGAGAAAGAATCAGCAGCTTTTCCAAGCTGCTTGTCAGAAACAGGATTTTAAACTACATAACAAATACATTCAATTGCTAGTCTCATCTAGAAGGCATAAACATGTGTCATATTCATGCCAGCTAGATTAGACAACAAGCAACTGAATGTATTAGTTATGTAGCTTAAAACACCATCCAGATAAATGTGCTGGCTGGTATCCTGGAGGTTCAGAGAAAGCCACTATATTCTTGAGCTGGGATTCACCCCTTGGGGCGGGGGGAAAATCACAGGGTGTTTCCACAACTATCTTCTCACCAGAAGAAGTATCTGAATTAGCGTAACACATGCAGCAAATCTGCCCCATGCCATTCACTGGTTTGGCCTTCTGTGGGTCCCCTGACAGGATTGCATCTGCACTCTCCCCTCAGGCCCAGTTTTTGTCACCCGGGGGAGGGGTCTTACATCCTGGTTTACCCTCTCCGTCTGTGTGGCAACACCAGGCTGTGTTTGGAATACCTGAGAGAACTAAAGCATCGGTCTGTGTCCAGTGCCCTCCATAAGTAATCTCCTTTCAATTCAATACTTCCAATTCCTGTTTCTTTTCTACCATGAAGAGCACTCAAATAATAATAAATACTTAAATTTTTAATAAAAAGTTTTATGCTGTTTTGATTTGCCAAAACAGGGAGAGATGGACTAAGATAGATGTCAAGATGGGTGTGGACACACCAAAAAAAGACAACTTTCACATGTAATGGTGATATCCTTAAAAGACAGATGATGTTTGAGAGCCAATATCCACTGGCATAAGGTTCAAGGAGACGATCTAGCGTACGAACAGTTTAGGGCTTTAAAACCAAGATTGCTAACTAAAATCTATTTGAGCAATGTGTAGCAGCAAATGTTGAGAATGCAGGGTGGGTGCTATATGATCATGTTGAGCATAGGTTCCCTCACTTGGTTTTGATTAAATAAAAAGAATAGCCATAAGCTGGATAAGGCTTAGAGGGCTCAGGGGCAATTGAATGGGGGAGATAGCTCTTCTCTCTTTGCCTGTTTGACATTATGATGTTCACAATTAGCTAACAGAGAGAAAAAAGAGACCCTGACACGAAAGATGAAAATTACAATATCTGTGAACACTGAACAAAGAAACACACCCAATAATTTTCTCTTTGGCCTGTTTGTTGTACCAAAGTTCACCCTTATCACCTGAACCTGCTCAGACCAACACTGCAGCAATAGAGCAACTGCACTCTTTCGACTGTCCCGACTTAGACACTAAAATCATTGACTGGGTTCGACACTAAATGAATGGCCTTTCCCATAGCAATCCTCAATACAATTCCCAAAATTGGTTCCTGACTCTGTTCTCACAAGCATTCTAGGACAACAAAGAGTACTAGTTTAATTTTTCCAGCAAATACAGAGAATAAATGTATCCTAAAAGAGGTATAAAAATGTCTGTTCTTAAATATCAAGGTGGACTAAAACTGCAAAAAATTCCACACATTCATCTGAACTTTCAGATGAATTTACCACATTTTCTACTTTCGATATGTTCAACTTCCATAAATATTCTACAAGATGAGTTTACAGGCAGGAAGCTTCACAGAAATAACTAAATTAATATTACAAAATGTTTTCAGAAAGCCAAGTGTGAATTTGTAAATGTGACTATTCACTTTGGAATTCTGAATCTACATGTTACACTAATCTCATCAGAGAACGCAAGTATACCACATGATCTAGGTGACCAATCATGTCAGCTTTAATAGCATAATGCACAAATATAATAGAATGATAAAAATAAGCAGAAATTCTGAATTGCTAACAAATTATGGGTCAGCAGAACTACTGTGTTCCACATCATAATACATAATACAATATGTGCTAATTACTTATGCTAAACAATCTGTTCTGACCGGGGAGACTTTGGCAAACCAGTAAAGTGCCTGAAACCACTATGGCTTATTGTTAAAAGCAGCCAAGTCAGCAGGCTATAAATTGGCCATTCAGCAGTCTCAGTTTAACCAAGGCAGGACGGGGGGGTGCCACAGAGAGGGCAGCTTGATCCCAAATCCTTCCTGATAAGAATTGTGTTGAAGTTGCTGATTCATGCATTTTAGAAGAGCAGGATGTGCCCCAGGAATGTCTACTGGGACCTCAAGGCTGCAAACTCTGGAAAAACCGACACCTGGTTAATCGATAATCAGAAGGAACCTCTTGCTTGACCATTGAAACTGCTTACTTAACAAGTTTGCTTTAAGGGACATGTCATTCTATTACTAATGTATAAATAAGGGGGAAAATTTTGAGGCAGTGGGACTCTTCAGGACTGGACTCTCCTTCTGGATGCATCTTGTGTTCCCCACCGGCAGAAGGGCTGCCACTCAGCTTTGGTAATTATCAAGGGTTGGGGGTGTTTTACAAACCTGTTGCGGACGTGTGTATAAGTGCTTGAGACTAAGTAAAGTTTAGCTTTAAGTGAAAGCACTCTTGTGTCGTCCTGTTTGTGCCAACCATCTGGTCGGACGGTCGTGTCTCCCCTGATTTATTTCCTGACAGAGTAAAAGTTACCAAAAGCTTTGGGTTGAAAGAACCCTGGGTAACAGTTCCACCTTGCATTTTGCTTTGATGCTGGGAGTTCCTTTCTCAGACCTGAAGAGCAGCTTAGTATAGCTCAAAAGCTTGTCTCTCTCACCAACAGAAGTTGGTCCAATAAAAAATATTACCTCACCCACCTGGTCTGTCTTTGGACAAGTCATTTAATCTCTCTGTTCCTCATCTGTAAAATTGGGATAATAAAACTTCCCTACCCCTCATCTTTCTCTGTCTTGTCTATTTAGGTTATAAACTGTTTAGGGCAGGGACTTTTCTTTTACTATGTATATGTCTAAGCTCAGTCAGGCACTATATATTACAAATAAATAACGATAATTTCCCCTTCCCTATTTCAGGATTGAGGATTTTTTCCCTGCAGAACAAAACAAGAAAACAAAGAACAATTCTAAATTGGGAAGCTTCAGAAGATATTCAATAATTCAAACAAAGATTTCTTACAATCATATGTTATATAATTTAGCATTCATAATGGGAATTATGGGCCACTTACCCCATGCAATAGATTTCTAAAACTTTATCTCCTACCCATGATAATAAATATTTTAACCAGACTAACCATTTCTCTGTATACAAACTGTGGATATAGGGCCCAATTTTCAACACTAGCCATGTGTAATACATGCACGCATTTGCACTTGCCTGAATTTTGCACTGATAACTGGCTTCGTGCCTGCACATAAAGGGTACTTATCTAGGTGAGGCACATTCAAATGTAAGTATGCAATTCTGCAAGCCTTACAAAAATATAAAAACCCTAACGAGTCTTTAAAAGGGTTTCAAAGCATAACCTTGCAAATTAAATGTTACTTTGTCTACACAGACACTTCAAGGCCTATAAAAGTCTGCTCTAATTTCGCATAGCCATAATCTTACTACATTAAAACGACTGCCACTGCTATGAGAGAAAGAGAGAGGAACGTTAAGCCTGGTAACTATTTTTAATTACTTACAATGCTCCTCTCACAGTTTTGAAACTTTAATCAATTAATGTTTATGAAGCACTTGGAGATCCTAGAATGAATAGCAAGTAGAATGGTACAAACAGAATGGAATGTAAGAGGAGAGTAATGATGTCAGTGCTCAAATACCGATTAAAGCCACATTTTTATTTTAATTCCTACTTTAAACTTCTCCATTTCTAGATAAAGAAACCTTGTGCCTTGTATAAATTCACCTTACTGCTGCACCACTTAAAACCATATGGCTGCAGCATGAGACACAATCACTTGCATATAGGACCTTTGTTCTGTTTAGTCATGTTAACCAAAGGTTGTGATCAACAATTAGCATTTTTCATTGAATCACTTCCACTGTTCATCTTATGATCAAATATTCCCTTTCCACCAGTGAGTATGGCTTTGGCAGCTTTTTTCTGTTGATATAAACTAACTCCTCTACTTCATTCTGGGTTAACAGACCCCCTATAAAAGTTTACTATTCAGGTCATAGTGATTTGAAAACTTTGCTTTCAGATAACAGGATTATACAACATATTTTCATGCTGGTTGATCTAAAATACATCCCAAAAGGCCTTAAGACAGAATTTAATTCTTCAGTCAATCAGTGAGAAGAGCCCTTCTGTCAGGAAAATTAAGGCTAAGTCTCCCACAGTCCCCCAGGAAAAAAAAAATCAATGAAAATACCTATTTATATCTTTGTGTTTGATCTCCCTTCAGCGGTGACTTCACTAACCTACCACTCCTTGGCTAAATCCCAACTCTTGTACTCCACCCTCATGCTCTTTGACCTCTAAGTCTTCTCTTGACACTGTTAATCGCATCCTCCTTAAAATCTTCTTCCCTATTGGCTTTCATGATTCTGTCCTCACCTTGTTCTCCTTTAGCCCTCTTTTGCTGATCCTTCAGTATCTCTTATAGTGAATCTTCCCCCTCCATTCTCCCACCTTTTGTGGTGGTCCCAGGTGTCCATCAACAGCCCCCATCTCTCAGAGTGCTGTCATCTATACATACAAATATCTTTAATTTCCATTGTTACACAGATCTACCTCTCCATTCCCAACTTATCTATCTCTACCAAACACTGCATCTATGTCTGTCTCTCTGATATCTGTTCCTGGACATCCTGATGCCAATTTAAACTTGGCTTGGCCAGAACTGATCTCCTGATCTTTCTTTCCCAGCTTCCCTATTCCCAGCATTCACTGTCACTGTTGATACTACCACCATTCTGTAAGCTGGGTGGTCACCACTGATCCCAAATTAGTGCCCTAATTTTGCCACTAATTCCTTCATAACATTTCTAAGATCTACCCCTTTTTACTCAGAGCAGTTGATTACCCAACTAACCACACAGAGACCTCCTTGAAACAGTTTAAAACATGTTTGCTAAGATCACTTTCATTGTCCATTGATGTCACCATGCCCATCCCTTCTTTGAATGCTTCCACTGGCTCCCCTTTTCCACCACATTAACTTCAAGCTTCTAGTCCTCGCATCCCTCTGCAATGGTGCCAGCGTTGATCACCTATTTGTCCATTTCTCACACAACTACCTCAGTACCTTTTTCCATGCTACCCTATGAGATGGAATTCCCTCCCTGGTTCTATAAGAACCTTCTCTGCTTTCAGAGTCTCCTCAAGACCAATCTCTGCTGTAATACCTATAAGTAATCACCCAACTGATGGTGGCTAGGATGAGAGGAATAGGATACTCAACACCTATTTTAGCTATTTGTATTTTTTAATAAAAAATAATTGTGTCTATGTAACTAACCACAGGTAAGAACTCCCCTGATGTGAAATATTCTAGTAATTCCAGAGATACAACTGAAATGGGAAATTCCATTGGGAACATTACTATTGCAGATCACATCTGTGGTCCACCTTGTCCCATATCTTCTCTGCAATAATGGGCAGAACCAGACATTTCAAAAGCAGATGTAAGAATTCCCACAGTAGACAATTATACAGTTACCCAACCTTAGAGTACATTTTCACCTAATCCCTATCAATTTGTTGTTGTTTTATACCCTGAAATGTGAGGGTTTATAACCCTTCTAAATTATTTGTTTATCCTAATATGTGTTCTTGTTATCCATATAAATAGATAAGCCTTTTATGAATCCTACTAAGACCTGAGCTTTAATTATATCTTGTAGAAATGAGTTCCCCAGGTTACTGGTGAGTGGTATAGTTTTAAGTGCACTCATATAAAAATTATATATATTTTAATCATATCTCCACCCTCCATATGTTGTTTTTTTTCTTAGAGGGTAAACTCTTTAAGGGCCCGAATTTGTATAGCACATGACACAGCGGGGCCCATATCCTGATTGGGGCCCTCCTGTAGTACTAAAATATAAATATATAGTATCTCTCAAGCCACCTGATGATATTCATGACAATAAGCATTGATAGCTCCTACTCCACATTCACTTTGATTTCATTTTCATTTTGATTTCTTTCACAGCTTGAACTATTTGACATATAGACCTGCATTTTCTTTCTTTCTTTCTTTCTTTCTTTCTTTCTTTCTGAATAATATATTTCACCAATATTTAAGGCTATACGACCTCCACTTGTGACCAAGGTCCTCATATACTACAGTGATGATCATGGTATAGATATCCAGATTAAACAAATATATTTGATCAAATACCTGATACATCGCCAATTTTCTTATGGGATTAAAATAGTTGCTGGGGCTGTAGATCTACCAAGACTACAAGTCATAGGTTACAGAAGGGGAATTTTCACTTCTGGTAGACAAGAACATTGCCTCAAACATTGCTCATAAAACAGAACATTTATTCCCATTACACATCACCATCTGTGTGAACAGTGTTTCTCGCAAGTTGTGTACCCCATGTGCTACTCACAGGCTAGTGAGAAGGGAAAAATACAAAATAAAAAGAGATTGAAATAATAGGCAAATAATTTTAGTGTCCTTAAATAGGAAGCAATGAGACAACAAAGGGGTTCCTTTAAAGGGAACTTCCACCAAAGAAAATTAATGGAAGGTTTTGGAAAGTTAATCTCTGCAGTCTTTTGATAATCCAGGTGTATTCAACAACGACCTATATGTCAGTCATATTAGTAAACCCCAGTTTGAAATACTTGTGAAAATTCTCACTTAATTATTTCAGAAATCATAGATACTCTAATATCTCCCCAGTTTTAGGTTTCCTACATACTTGCTACAACAATTTTTAAAACATAATTATTTACTTACACTGCCAGAGTGTGTCATGTGGGGAAGCTACAAGATACTGTTTTCCTGATGCATCTCGCTTATGCCTTCTGGCTGTAGATGCTTTCAGGATCCCCCAAAGGCTTCTCCATCCTGTTAGAAAATAAGTGAGCATCTTGTTTCTGTGCAAGATGTTGTTCTTCTAACTTTTTTGAAATTTAAGGGCTGGAACAAACTAAATCATTGCCTTGAAATGTGGGGGGGGGAACACCCTGATGTACACCAGCTCCTGCAGCTATTTGATGAGTGGTCTGCTAACATTATCATGGCTGAACAATGCATTTACTCAGAGAACAGTTCTTGAAACATAGAAACTCCCACTCTACAACCACTGGGAATCTGAATGTGTCTCACCAGTGGCCCAGTGACTTGGGTCCACAGAAGGAAGTTCTTTCTAGGTGTTGCTGAAGCTACCCTCAGTTCAATTTGCAATGTAATACATACTGTTGTCACAATGTAACCTTCATTAGGAATAGAGGTGGTGAAAATTTTTGGCAAAAACTTTTTTATGGGGGTAAAAAATGTACACTCAGCAACACTAAAACATATTGTAAATTCATGCTGATTTACCCATTTTGTATTAAAAAAAATTCAAACAAGTTCATATGTTTCATATAAACATTTCATTTAGAAAACGTTTTGGTTTTTATTCAAAACAACTTTTAATGTCAAAGTTTCTTTTACTTTCTTTTTAAAGGCCAAAATGGTTTAAAAAACCCACACAAAATGTAAACAAAATATTTCATTTTGGGTCAAGTGAATCATTTTGTATGACCCTAAAAAATTTCTCTTTTTGATTCACCAAAAATTTTGAAAAATGTTGCTTTTGGGTTGACCTGAATTTTTTTTCCAAAATTGCCACTGAACCAAAAAATCCATTAATCATTCATTTCTTATTAGAAATACCATCTCTTCAATAAATGTCCCATTCCTCATGTACATCCTTCTCTTGTGCTCCTTTCTTCCTCACACTGATTTAACTTTTTGCGAGATTCCTCCAGCCAATGCTCTGCTTTCAGCATTTTAGTACTACAGAAAACATGTCCTTTTCCTGGACTCATGTAAGATCACACAACAGTTACTGTTCAGAGTTTCCACTTGTAAGAGTGGGAGACCTGTTCACACAAAAGTAATTAAAAATACAGAAAGAAAGCAGTCAGACAAGACAGCTGGAAGGGGACACTCAGTATAATAATTAGAGGAGCAGCTGTTTTCAATATCCTAGAAAAATTATTCTGGGGCAGGGCACAAGTGGATATTGAAAACAGATGCTCCTCTAGTTAGTTTACTGAGTGCTTATCTTATTGTATTGTTCAAAATATCAAACTGTTTCATTACTGCACAAAAAGGAAACTTTGATCTAGATAGTACAAATTAAAACATTTTATCTTATTTTCTAAGTAGCAGCTGCCCTTAATGAGTCTAAAAATAAAAATAGCATAATTTAACATATCTGACATTATAATGTCTTGTATATGACATAACTTGATATGATACTACCACTACTGACATGTCATGAAATAATTAAAAATAAAATATAAAAATGAAAAACAATAAAATAAATCTTGAAATGAAAATTTTGTTTTGAAATGAAATTTTAATTTTCTTCTGAAAAGAATATTCCAAATGCAATTTTATTGGAATGTGTTTTGCAGAAAATTTCTAAATTATTTGTTCTTGTTCCAGATTGCACTGAAAACAAATTCTAAAGTATCAAAATTTCCCACAAACCAGAAATTCCAAGTTTGGATCAGCTCTACTGCGGAGGCCATGCAATTTGCCACACATTTTGTTATTCTCTAGTAGATGCTCTAGCCAACTGAAGGAGCCACACTGGTCATTTGGAAACCTGTACAGTACAGAATGTCTTTAAGGGAAGCAAAGGGGTGAAATCACGAATTTTTCCAAATTAAAAAGAAAACTCTCCTCTTCACTGAAAATATATTCATCTGCATGTTTGAAGGAGCCTGAAAAAGTGGAGGGTTATCTTATCGGTCACTGGGTTTTATAGTAATGCTTGTCTTCATTGTGCCACAAACAAATAAGACACAGAAATGCACACTGCTATTAAAACATGGAGTTAATTTTGGTTTTGTTAATGCTTTTTAAGTCAAAATCAAAATCCAATCAAAATCCAAAGCAATGGGAGCTAACAGTCTTGTGGCTATATAGATTTCAACCATTAATAAGAAAATAAAAGTCAGAACCTTGAGTTTCAAAATCTCATGGACCTACTGCTTGGGCTAAAGTTCATTACTTGTAATAGCATTAGGGTTGCTATCGCAGTCAGTCAGCAGCAAACCCTTGAGAAGGTCTGACATTCTAAACAGGAGGAGACACAGGTGCACATACACATTCTCGCACACCATTGCCCATTATTTCATAAGTAAATTGCAGCACTGTAAAGTGTAAGCTGTCAGGCCCTGAGCCAGATTTCCATTTACATCTTTTGCAATTTTGCCAACTCTCATGATTTTCTGTGAGTCTCACAATATTTGGTGTTTTTCTTAAGGCCCCAGTTTGTGGATTAATAAGTGAGACTATCAGCTTTCACATAAAAAAGTAAAAGTTTCTAACACGCATGGGGAGAAAAGCTTTAAAATGTGATGAAAGGGAACCAGAAAGCAAATACAAAGAACCCAAATAAAAACATAAGAATGGCCATACTGGGTCAGACCAAAGGCCCATCCAGCCCAATATCCTGTCTACCGACAGTGGCCAATGCCAGGTGCCCCAGAGGGAGTGAACCTAACAGGTAATGATCAAGTGATCTCTCTCCTGCCATCCATCTCCACCCTCTGACAAACAGAGGCTAGGGACACCATTCCTTATCCATTCTGGCTAATAGCCTTTATGGACTTAACCTCCATGAATTTATCCAGTTCTCTTTTAAACCCTGTTATAGTCCTAGCCTTCACAACCTCCTCAGGCAAGGAGTTCCACAGGTTGACTGCTGCTGAGTGAAGAAGAACTTCCTTTTATTTGTTTTAAACCTGCTGCTCATTAACTTCATTTGGTGGCCCCTAGTTCTTATATTATGGGAACAAGTAAATAACTTTTCCTTTTTCACTTTCTCCACACCACTCATGATTTTATATACCTCTATCATATCCCCCCTTAGTCTCCTCTTTTCCAAGCTGAAAAGTCCTAGCCTCTTTAATCTCTCCTCATATGGGACCTGTTCCAAACCCCTAATCATTTTAGTTGCCCTTCTCTGAACCTTTTCTAATGCCAGTATATCTTTTTTGAGATGAGGGGACCAAATCTGTACGCAGTATTCAAGATGTGGGCGTACCATGGATTTATATAAGGGCAATAAGATATTCTCCGTCTTATTCTCTATCCCTTTTTTAATGATTCCTAACATCCTGTCTGCTTTTTTGACTGCCGCTGCACACTGCGTGGACATCTTCAGAGAACTATCCATGATGACTCCAAGATCTTTCTCCTGACTAATTGTAGCTAAATTATCCCCCATCATACTATATGTATAGTTGGGGTTATTTTTTCCAATGTGCATTACTTTACATTTATCCACATTAAATTTCATTTGCCATTTTGTTGCCCAATCACTTAGTTTTGTGAGATCTTTTTGAAGTTCTTCACAGTCTGCTTTGGTCTTAACTATCGTGAGCAGTTTAGTATCATCTGCAAACTTTGCCACCTCATTGTTTATTCTTTTCTCCAGATTAGTTATGACTAAGTTGAATAGGATTGGTCCTAGGACTGACCCTTCGGGAACACCACTAGTTACCCCTCTCCTTTCTCAAAATTTACCATTTATTGCTACCCTTTGTTCCCTGTCTTTTAACCAGTTCTCAATCCATGAAAGGATCTTCCCTCTTATCCCATGACAACTTAATTTACATAAGAGCCTTTGGTGAGGGACCTTGTCAAAGGCTTTCTGGAAATCTAAATACACTATGTCCACTGGATCCCCCTTGTCCATATGTTTGCTGACCCCTCAAAGAATTCTAATGATTAGTAAGACATGATCTCCCTTTACAGAAACCATGTTGACTTTTGCACAACAATTTATGTTCTTCTATGTGTCTGACAATTTTATTCTTCACTATCATTTCAACTAATTTGCCCGGTACTGATGTTAGGTGTACTTTCTTTTTTAAAATCTCATGATTTGTTAAGCCAATCTCATGATTTTGTCAGCTTGACTCATGATTTTTGAATCACTGGGGTTAGCAATATTGCTTATGCACTATGACTAGGGCATGCAGTGAATTCTGAGGTGTTTCTGATCTGAACATAACAAGCAGCTAAGTTGAACAGAGGGCCCAAGAGAGCTAAGACTCAGCAACACAAGGAAGAGGCTGCAAATCTGCTAGGAAATAGGGATAAACAAGAAGGAGTAAAGGAATAGAGACATGTAAGGGAGATGAAGTCCGGGAGAGAAGGAGCAATTTAAGAGAAGGAGCAATTGATTGGGTTTGGAGAAAGAATGAGGAAAAACAGAAAAAGAAGGAAAAAAGGAAATTAGGGGAGTTCAGATAGTTTGAGTAAGCAACTATGTGAACTGCCAGAGTTTAACTAGATTAAATTTCTAAACTTTTTGAGATGCCATTCCCTTCCCTAGACCCCCAGAATTCCTATATATGCTTCCAGCTCCTGGCCTCCAGCCAACTTACACACTGATGTGCTTCAAAAGGTTTTTCAATCACAGGGAGCTCAGACCTTTGAGTCCACTTCAGTTCTGTTACTAGAAACACACACAGGAACACTAGAGAGATGCAGGTAGGAGCACAGCAGAGCACAGCAGGAAATGAAGAGGTGGGCAGGAGGAAGAGGCAACAACTGAACTAAAATATGTTCTCCAATCCAACCCTCTAAAGTATTCTGGAATCATTTGTATGAAAGACTCTATATAAGAAAAAAACCATGCGCGTATAGTCTGATGTCAAAACAATGCCTCCAATCAATCCCCTTTCTTAAATGCAGCACATTATTTTCTTTGATTAACATGTTTTCTAAAGTATGCAAACAAATACAAGTGAAGGTAAATCATGGTGCTCGCTCTCTGTTTCTTCAAAAGTAGTCATGGCTTTGTGCAAATTTCTCGCTATACTGGATTTTTTTATACCCACCTAATTTCAGTTTCTCTGCTGACCATGGGCTTCATTGACTTCAAGGGTTTTTTGGACCAGGCCTCATTTGAATAAACGTCTCCACAATGGCATCATTAGTCCTTAGTGTCACAAAAGGAGAACTTCCACAGAAAACCTTCAGTCCCATAGTTCCCTCTGACATTGATTTTAAATTAATCAATTTTCCTAATAAATGTACTAGACAAATTCTCAGTTAGAATGGTTTACACTGATTAGCTTCTCCTTTTCAATAAAACAGATGCCAATAAAACCACCAGCGTCATAGTTTTCCAAATACTGATGGTAGTTGTTTGTGTGGAAGAACCTGAATGTCACAGTCCTCCCTTTTGTTTTGTTAGTCATAATATTTATCTCCACTTCCCACATCATATTTTTGGTATGTTAGATACCAGGTGTGACACTGCACCCCATATTCTTCATAGTGATATTATTATGATATGATTATAGCATAATTATGATGCATTTGATGCAAGATGAGTCATGTGAGGAGTCATTGGAAAGTTATGATTTGCTGAATATGATTATCCTATTTGTATGCATGTATCATTTTTGTATCTAAAGTTAGGAATATTGACTATGTATCTGTATTTCAATCATGCTTACTCTGGGTGACACAATTAGCCTTTCTGGCCCAACGATGAAGAAGCCAGACAGTGCTGATGGCCCATCAGCACAGACAATGGACCCTGAAAGAACTTAACCTTCCTGTGAACATTCCAGACAGCTTGTAAGTAATGTCTGCTATAACTCAGCAAGGTATGCAAGGTAATGTGACCAGATCACATGTCTCTGGACTCCATCTTGGGATGTCAGTATTTTTCCACAAACCAGTCTGGGAACCAAGTTTTGAAAAAAAGGGCTCCTGCCATATGCTAAAGCTATATAAGGCAGGGAGTGACATCATCTGTTGTTCTTCACTCCCCACACAAGAAGAGTCTTGGAAACAGCTGAGGAACAAAGACTGAACTGGGGGAAGTGCTTAACCCAGGCTAAAGGGATTTCTAGCCTGTGTATGAAACACCTGGGGATTTCAAGCTGCAGAGCAAGTGTAGCTTGTGCCTTAAGAATCTGCAGCCTGCTTGTACCATCTCTCAGGGTGAGAAACTGTTAATTTATATTGAATCTAGCTAATATATTAAGCTTAGTTTGCATTTTTGTTTATTTGCTAAGTAATCTGCTTTGATCTGTTTGCTAGCACTTATAATCACCTAAAATCTATCTTTTGTAGTTAATATATTTATTTTATGTTTTACTCTAAACCAGTGAGTTTGGAGTGAAGTGCATGGGAATCTTAACTCAGAGAGGCTGTGGCATATTCCTCTCCACATTGAGGGGAAGGGGCGAATTCTATGAGCTTACGCTGCACAGTTCCTTATGCAGAGCTAGACTATATAATTTTGGGTTTATGCTTCAGAGAGAGTAAGTTCCTGGGGAGCTGAGAGTTACCTTGGCTTTAGCCTTTCTACTGTTGGTTTGTGCAGCGGCTGCATGTAACTGAAGCTGGGTGTGTCCCTACCTGTGTGTATGCTGGTGGAAGTGTAAGACTGGGAGCATGTCTGTATCTTGTCACAGCAGCACAGTGTGTGAAAGGGAGCCTAGGCTAGTGGTTCAGGGGGATCAGTGGTACCCCAGTTCCAGTTGCACCCTGGGAGAAACCCATCACACCAGGCTTGAAAAATCATTTTGGAAACTTTTTCTAAGGGCATACTATTACATTTTGCTACTGTGTTAATAGCCACAATCATGTAGTAAAATATTCATGGTTCCCTGAACATATTAGTGAGGGAGTCTTGTTTGAGACAATCTTTGGGTTCTATTTTCTGATGCATTTACCAGAACCAACTGTATCGCAGAAAGTCTAACTGAGATTTGGCAGCACACTACAGAGAAAGGGAATTTTGAGAGCAGGCATAGGATCTCCAGCCCCAGGCCAATGAGCACTTACTTAGCATGTCTCACAGGTGACTCACTCAGTCTTCCAGCAAAGATACTGCCAACATTGCTGCCTCAGCATCGCCACTAGCTGATCCATGGAGTTATACTGTCATCATTTCCAAAAGGAGCCACTTGTGTGCTGTTAAGTATTGCAGTAAAGTACCACATTGACAGCAGTGATTCAGAGAAAATGGAAGAACCATTCTGGAATGCTTGCACACTGTATGTCTAGTGTCTGACTCACAGCAAAAAGCAGAGAAGAACTGCCCAAATTCAAGAGAAGGGTAGTAGAGGCCCAGAAGAAAGAAAGCTTTTTTGGGGAAAATGGGTTGGGGGCAGTCGGGGAAATGTATCCTTTTTGCACAGCCTTTTATTCTATAATGCAAGCAATGACTGATGGACCAGGAGTAAGTTGGATAGCAGCAACAATACCGATAATGGGATATGAATAAAAGTCAAACACTTGCTAACCAAAGCAACTCAGCAAAGAAATAAAATCTAAGACAAATCACTGATTAAAAGTTGATTACTATGACAACAAAAGTAAAGAAACTCAGAATGTAATACTGATGAGAATGTACAGAATCCCTGGGTTATTTCTAGTGATTATATTTTCCTTAAATTTCTAGATATGCATGGCTAAATTAACCCTTGGTTTAAGAAGATGTAACTCATTTATCTATAATTTGGTCCAAAATATGTAAATTTTGTTGCCAAAAACTTTGCTCCTAGTCTATTAGCAGGAATCAAGACAAAAATTATTTTCTGATTTGCATATTGGGTTGGTTATTTATTATTTTTCAGTGATCATCTTATACCTGAAGTACTATAAACCCTTTATATTGTTTATGGTAATGTTATCATTGTTTTTAAAATCAAATATAAGGCACAGATACAGGATGATGTTTTTCTCCAAACCAGTTCACCATTTTCTAATAATCATTAGAAAAATTGTAAATTATCCTTTACATGCATTACAATCCTTAATTCAAATTATACAAATTAGGGAAAGGCACACACTCCCAAATCCTGGAAAAGACTCAGGATCCCAAAATGTGCAGTTTAATCCCATTTCTATTACAAATAAATGTGTGCTTCAAATAGCTATTAAAATAAAAGCAAGCAACAATCAATTGGCTTGGAACAAAAATAGATTTGGAGTGAAATTTGAGGCTAATTCAACTCTCAGTGACTTCTCTGGGAATGTTTTCACTGCCTTCAAAGATTGCCATGTATCACATTTGCAAGCTGAATCAAGCCCTTTATGGCTAGGTGTTACCCGCAACTGTCCTTTAGCAAGTGGCATCTTTGAGTGACTCAAGAACTTAGTCATTTTTTGATGCAGATCAGGGATTCCTTCAAATTAATGCTAAATTGTAAGAATCTTCTGAATAGTCAGTGAGCATATCTTGAAAAAATCAGAGCTTTCACAAATCTTAGGCTATATTTATATTAGGTTATATTTTAATTTTCTTTTCTCTATATCTTTCTAGCATCATGAACTTGGGGGGTACATGAAAAGCCTTTCTAAATACTAACACTAGCCTGTGTTGAAACAGGTGTGTGATAAAAGTCTTACTTTTAAACACTCTGTACTTACAGAGATATCTGGTTAGAATGTGGGCTACATGACAGAACCAGGTTGAAGGGACAAAAAAAAACAAAAAAAAAAAACAAAACCAAGAATTTAAAACTTTGCTCATATATATTCTTCAAGTAGTGTTTAATACTGCTTCTTTTGTTTGTTTTGACAATGAATCTTATCTTTTGGTAAGGGCTGTGTTCAGGACTATTATTACCCTATATAAAAGCCTCATAGTCTTTCTTTCCACTTGTTCAGCACACCAGAGTGGCATAGCAAATTTAATCGAAGAACGCAGCTCCAGGGAGAGCCTTTTGAGACTCTCCCCTTTTTCATAATACTGTTATCTCCCTTTCCTTGTGTTGGGGATGCATAAAAATCACAAAAAAGTCATTCTGAGTATATTCTTCCTGATAATTATTGTCAGACTCTGAGATAAGTACCCTACGTGATGTAATGTGTGTTAGAACTGGCTCTCTGAATGCAAATCCTGCAACACTTATAGGCCCAGACAATGGTAGCCCGAAACACTAGGGCCTGGTATTTTGCCACAGACAAGAGAGAGCTTTGATTTTTTGTGTTTTGATAAGGCACAATCTGGGTGCCTTTATCTCAGCTGTTATATTTAAAGATGACATTCTAGCCTTGCAGCCTTGCCTATTGTTTTGACCCTGATTATCTCCAAATGTTGTTGTTTAGTCAAACTCACCAGCTTAATGAAAGGCCTGCTCCCAATTTAAGGAGAATTATTTAAATGCAGAGTATCCTATACACTATGGTTTCGAAAAGAACTAGGTGGTTAATCAAAAGTTAATTGTATAATTCTCATGCAGATTAGGCCCTCTTGCAAATGAATCCCAGTTTGTGATTATTAAAAAAGGGGAAAGTGCTAGAGTAATGCACAAGGGTCTTCAGTCTGGTAAACAATCAGCTAAGGTTTAATTTGTGGTAAACAAAGTGATGATACACTAGGGGTCTCCAAAGGAGACAAAAAGGTGAAAATAAATTAAAAAATAACATACAGATATGATCTTTTTGTTTTTAGGCATCTTTCAAAAACAGAAGCTAAATGAATAAAAAATAATCCATTAATATTTACATGCAGCATCCCAGCAATATGCAAATAATAGCCATCCCATAATTATACTCCAACCCTAGGACATGGATCTTGATCACTGAATTTTGCTATCATCTCTGATAAACACCTATGCCGGTGCTCACTTATAATCAAAGGCTAAAATGAACGGTTTGATTAATGCACAAACTGTTTTTCTGTAGGGCAACAAACAGCTTTGGCTACATTAAGCAGCAGTAATATGCTTTATAACTATATATCCTGTGAACACACAGAGAAGGAACATTTTGTGTCTCTTTTTTGCAACAAAATCAATCAGGTAGAAAAGGAGATGCTGAGGCTGAGTTTTATATCATCTTTACCAAAGTGATGAGATTCGAGCCAACCAAATGATTTTCCAATAGTTAAAGCTATTCATCATCAAAAGTAAAAACAAGTATAGATGTTTTGGGAGCTCAGACATGTTTTAGAAAACTCCTACTTTGGTGCTTTTATTAAACTTAATAGCAACAAACAGTAAGCGGTCAGCCTCTTGGAAACCACAAATGACAGTGTTATATATGTATTCTGTGGTAACAGTGTGTTTGGCCCTGTACAAAACAGGAAACAGAGATACTCCCTGGCCAACACAGAGATTAGTCTAAACTCTAAATCCCACACTGAAAATCAGGTAGGCTGACCCCTGCACCCACGCAGATCCCCAGTGAAGTCAGCAGAGTTCTGTGCCGGTGCAGGATTGGGGTCCTAAAAGACAGCAGTATTCCCAGCACTAAGCATCTAAAAATGAGCCAACCCCCTCCCCATACAAGATTGAATTATTAAAAAAAAAAAACCCTCATGATTTTAAAGCTATTTGGGGTTCTTTTTATTTGCTTGGGGGCACGTGGGACACTATTTCACGTTTTTCCATGAAGCCATGTGATCTAGAAAATGAAAGCTAAGAGTCTCAGATAAATCACATACCTCCAGAGGGTGGGGCTTTCAGATAAACCGCAGTTACCACAGTTGCTGCTAGCGCCCCTGGCTTGAAGTAATAACAACCCAAATACATGGTTTCTGCTTTCAGCATCCCCACTATGAAAACTGTTCCACTGTCAGTTACTGTTAGAGTTGGTCACACAGAGTCACATCCAAGATAAGCATGGGAATCCAGAAGAGGAAGTAAAAGAGGGTTTCTGTATTAAAATAAAACCGGCCGGTTTTATTCAATATCTTCATAAATGATCTGGAGGATGGTGTGGATTGCACTCTCAGCAAATTTGCGGATGATACTAAACTGGGAGGAGTGGTAGATACGCTGGAGGGGAGGGATAGGATACAGAAGGACCTAGACCAATTGGAAGATTGGGCCAAAAGGAATCTGATGAGGTTCAATAAGGATAAGTGCAGGGTCCTGCACTTAGGACGGAAGAACAAAATGCACAGCTACAGACTAGGGACCGAATGGCTAGGCAGCAGTTCTGCGGAAAAGGACCTAGGGGTGACAGTGGACGAGAAGCTGGATATGAGTCAGCAGTGTGCCCTTGTTGCCAAGAAGGCCAATGGCATTTTGGGATGTATAAGTAGGGGCATAGCGAGCAGATCGAGGGACGTGATCGTTCCCCTCTATTCGACATTGGTGAGGCCTCATCTGGAGTACTGTGTCCAGTTTTGGGCCCCACACTTCAAGAAGGATGTGGATAAATTGGAGAGAGTCCAGCGAAGGGCAACAAGAATGATTAGGGGTCTGGAACACATGAGTTATGAGGAGAGGCTGAGGGAGCTGGGATTGTTTAGCCTGCAGAAGAGAAGAATGAGGGGGGATTTGATAGCTGCTTTCAACTACCTGAAAGGGGGTTCCAAAGAGGATGGCTCTAGACTGTTCTCAATGGTAGCAGATGACAGAACGAGGAGTAATGGTCTCAAGTTGCAGTGGGGGAGGTTTAGATTGGATATTAGGAAAAACTTTTTCACTAAGAGGGTGGTGAAACACTGGAATGCGTTACCTAGGGAGGTGGTAGAATCTCCTTCCTTAGAGGTTTTTAAGGTCAGGCTTGACAAAGCCCTGGCTGGGATGATTTAACTGGGAATTGGTCCTGCTTTGAGCAGGGGGTTGGACTAGATGACCTTCTGGGGTCCCTTCCAACCCTGATATTCTATGATTCTATGATTATTAGTAGTATGTGTATATATCTCCACTTCTTACACAAGTCCCACAAGGTGTGTGTGTGTGTGTGTGTGTGTGTCTGACACACACATCTTGTAGGCCTTGTGTAAGTGGATTTTTAGGAAGGATATGAATGAGGAGAGGGTGGTGACATGGTGAAACGAGACAGGAGAGTATTCAGGGCCTGATCCAGTTCCCATTTAAGGCCATGGCAGAACAGCCATTGATTTCAGTAAGTTCCTGTCAGTGCAGGAAATGTACTATGGAAAAAGGTGCAGAGATGGAGTGGGAGAAGAGAGCAAACAAGTTGTCAACACTATCATTCTATTTTCAGCAACAGAATATTACTGGAAATTAGGAATGCCCTTCCCTGAAAATGTGGAACCTTGTGTATTTTTGGAGGCTCAGAAATTAAATTTGGGTAATATTCTGCAGTGCTTCAGGATTCAGTAGGAATCACCACATTCTTTGCATTTATTTTAAAAAGACTGTACTTGTTTAAGAGAAGGCAGTCTCTGGAAATAGTCAAGCTCTTGTATCTGTCTAACTCTGTTCATTTAGATGCTTGAGGGGATGATATTAATTAGCAATTAGAGGCACACCTGTTTACTTGCTAATAAACAGCAATGTTATGGAAAAAATCACTAAGTGTTATGAAATTTTGAATTTGAAGATTTCAAGGGGCTTTTACTGTATTATTTCCACTATGAATTTTTTTTTAAAGAAAGTAGTAAATGAAAGTTGCAGCACAAGTATAAACCCAGAAACTGTGCACCACCTACTGTATCAACTGACATTAAAAACTAAATGTGTTCAGTACGGCATAAGGGAAAAAACTTTCAGAAAGCTGAAGCCTAGCTATAAACATTGTCTTTTCCAAGCCCTAGTACGCCCGTGCTCATAGATAAATTGTATGCTCACAACAAATGAACTAAAAATAAGTACATCTGTAGTAGAAATCTTCACACATGTATCTCCGTTCATGCAAACTATTCCACAGTGTGCATTAGCAACCATGTAATGCAAGTCATTTGCTATCATTTGATCCTGTTTTGCCACAAGTTACTAGGGACTGAAGCAAATGACAGGCCCAGTAAAAAGCAGAAAATATTGAATGCCTTGTGGCAAGAGGGTCTATATGACACCCACTACTCGGGTGGGCAAGCAATGAGGAGTAGCCTAAGGTAGCGCAGCTTGTCAGCAAGAGAAAGCAACAGCTGCGGGATACTTGCAGGCCAGAGAATTAATCTGAAATGACTGCTGGGTCTCAGATCAAGTAGAGTAGCAAAATAAAGACAGATGGCAACACATCTTTGTTGCATCAGTTGCAGGCTTCTCAACCAACACTGAAGCTTCAGACTTGTCAGCTAAACTCACTCAAGGAAGTTTCTCAGATTCACTTCTCAGCAACTCACCATGACATGCCATCTAGTGACCTAGCACAGAATTGCAACCTATATATTAACAATCCTTATGTTAAATCAAAGTGCCTGACCCAGAAATGAAAAGGAGTGCATAAGCTTTCGTGAGCTACAGCTAAGTGAGCTGTAGCTCACGAAAGCTTATGCTCAAATAAATTGGTTAGTCTCTAAGGTGCCACAAGTACTCCTTTTCTTTTTGCGAATACAGACTAACACGTCTGCTACTCTGAAACCTGACCCAGAAATGTAAAGCTTCAGCTTTTGATAAAGGGATGAGTAATATACAAGCCACTTTTATAAAGTGCTTGTATTTCTTCTGTCAAGCCCCTGCTCCTGAGTGTAGAATGGACAATCAACTATACATTTTAACAACAGGGGAAAGCCAGAAGAGCTATGGCCTTGAAACGGTGTTGTACAAGGTGCAGCTAAAGATCTCCTCCATAGTTTTAACTGGTAGCACTTTCACACATATGCAATCAGACCATCTGAGCTACCTAATAAATCTTACATTACAGAAAAACCTGGGAAATTAAATTGTTCAGTAATATGCATTTTCCAATCAAAACATAGGGGAGACTTTAAAAATTTACTCCACATAAATAAAATATTTTCTTTCTGATGTTTTTTTCCCAGCCCTTACAGACACCACATTCCAGTATTGACATTAAACTTCAATATTGATGTAGGAATGGTAACACAGAACTCAGAAGTATAAATATTGTAGTAGGAAGCAGTGGGGCACAGCCACAAAAATAAACATTCTTTAAGAAGTTAGATGGATTCTCTCTCACCTTCGTGGAAAGAAAGAACAATGAGGCATTTTGCAAATAAATTCTAACTGGGTGAAGCAGGAATATAATGCCAAACAATCATCAGGTGAAAGGAATAGCAAAATAGCCACACTGCACAGGCAGCAGGCGAGCAATGCCAGGCAGTCAGCAGGGAGAGCAAGTTAGCATACCAGGTGTCAATAGTTATACAGGGCTGCAGCTGAGCAACCTCGGCAACTTGGCAAGCAGGCAGAGAAGCTGGAGAGTAATACCAAGCAATCATTAGGTATGGTGCACGTAAAAAGAGGGCAGCATCAGGCAGCCGATATCATATGTGAATAGTGCAACAGGGCAAATGAATAGCTGGGGTGAAGAAGTAAAGAGAGCAGCAAATGAACAACACCAGGCTTTTTGCCAATGAACGAGGTTGCAGAACGGTATCACCATTTGTTACAGCACAGCACTTAGTTACTTATGCATTAGATGCCTGCATAGTATTAAAAATATCAGTAGTAAAAATGCTCAGCTTTGCATATCACATATTATTTTTCATAATACTGAAATATGTATTTTAAATAAGATTAAAACTAGTTAATTATGGCTATATTTGTTCTGATTTGATTGAGTAGGACGAAAGAAGTGAGCTCTCTCTGAGCCATAATTAGAAAGTTGTAGCATATGAGGATAATGGGGTCTATTTTATGAATGAATATGAACATTGCAGAAAGAATTCAAATAGAAACAGATGAGTAAATGCCAGGGCACATGTGCATCTGTAAAGAAATAAATACCCAGAGCAAGAAAAATAACCACAAAGTGCCAAGCAGGCATTCATGAAATAAATAAGATGACAACACACATAATATCTTTCAGGGAAAAAAGCAAATAAGAGATTGGCCACAGCCTAGTTGTGTGGAATATTTTTTGGAGAAAACTATTCAAAACTTAATTTTAAATTATGAAATTGTAAAAATAATAATTTTAAATTGCCATGTCTTACTAATTTTGACATGAAAATAATCAATTTTTGAGCAAAAAAAAAAAGAAAAGACCTATTTTGAGTAAATGTTTTCCCACAACTGTGGTTTAATGAGAGCAACTTCAGTGAACTTAGTGTAAAACCTAATTTTGAGTGGGCATTGATGATAGTGATAGCTTAAATTTTTATATAAAGAACATAAGAATGGCCACGCTGGGTCAGACCACCTTCACGACATCCTCTGGCAAGGAGTTCCACAGGTTGACTGTGCATTGTGTGAAAAAAATAGTTTCTTTTGTTTGTTTTAAACCTGCTGCCTATTAATTTCGTTTGGTAGCACCTAGGTCTTGTGTTATGAGAGGGAGTAAATAACACTTCCTTATTTACTATCTCCACACCAGTCATGATTTTATAGACCTCTATGATATCCCCCCTTAGTCATCTCTTTTCCAAGCTGAAAAGTCCCAGTCTTATTAATTTCTCCTCATAGGGCAGCCGTTCCATACCCCTAATCATTTTTTGCCCTTTTTTTAACCTTTTCCAAGTCCAATATATCTTTTTTGAGATGGGGCAACCCCATCTGTACGCAGTATTCAAGATGTGGGGAAACCATGGATTTATATAAAGGCAATATATTTTCTGTCTTATTATCTATCCCTTTCTTTTACCAATATTCTTTTCGCATTTTTGACTGCCGCTGCACATTGAGGGGATGTTTTCAGAAAACTATCCACAATGACTCCAAGATCTCTTTTTTGAGTGGTAACAGCTAATTTAGAGCCCATCATTATATATGTATAGTTGGGATTATGTTTTCCAATGTGCATTACTTTGCATTTATCAACATTGAATTTCATCTGCCATTTTGTTGTTCTGTCACGCAGTTTTGAGAGATCCTTTTGTAGCTCTTTGCAGTCTGCCTGGGACGTAACTATCTTGAGTAGTTTTGTATCATCTGCAAATTTTGCCACCTCAGTGTTTATCCCTTTTTCAAGATCATTTATGAATATATTAAATAGGACTGGGCCCAGTACAGACCCCTGGGTGACACCACTATTTACCTCTCTCCATTCTGAAGACTGACCATTTATTTCTACCCTTTGTTTTCTATCTTTTAACCAGTTACCAATCCATGAATGTCCCTTCCCTGTTATCCCATGAATGCTTACTTTGCTTAAGACCCTTTGGTGAGGGACCTTGTCAAATGCTTTCTGAAAATCTAAATACACTATATCCACTGGATCTCCTTTGTCCCCATGCTTGCTGAGCCCCTCAAAAAATTCTAGTAGATTGGTGAGGCATGATTTTCCTTTACAAAAACCATGTTGACTCTTCCCCAACAAATTATGTTAATCTATGTGTCTAAAATTTCTGTTCTTTACTATAGTTTCAAACAGTTTGCCTGGTATTGAAGTCAGGCTTACCAGACTGTAATTGCCAGGGTCTCCTCTGGCGCCCGTTTTTAAAATTGGCATCACATTAGCTATCCTCCAATAATTTGGTACAGAAGCTGATTTAAATGATAGGTAACAGTTACTAGTCCTGCAATTTCATATTTTAGTTCCTTCAGAACTGTTGGGTGAATACCATCTGGTCCTGGTGACTTATTACTGTTTAGTTTATCAATATGTTCCAAAACCTCCTCTAATGACACCTGAACCTGGGACAGTTCCTCAGATTTTTCACCTAAAAAGAATGGCTAAGGTTTGGGAATCTCCCTCACATCTTCAACCGTGAAGACCAATGCAAAGAATTAATTTAGTTTCTCCGCAATGGCCTTATCGTCCTTGAGTGCTCCTTTAACACCTCAATCATCCAGTGGCCTCACTGGTTGTTTAGCAGGCTTCCTGTTCTGATGTACTTAAACAAATGTTTGCTATTACTTTTTGTGTGTGTGAATAGATATATATAACACCTGTTGAATTCAACAGTGAGCTTTTCATCTGTGTTAGGCTAGAAACATTTCTTAGATATAGAGCTACTACCTGCAACAAGTAAACGTACTCCCTCCCCAGGCTCTGTATGGATTTTGAAGAGCTGCAGATTCTAAGGGTCAAATCTTCATTTTCTTCTATGGGGGAACTAAATCCAACTGATAAGTACACAGAGGAAACATTTCAGAGAAATACTGTAGAAGAGGTGACCCTTGCAGGGTTGCCAGGTCCATAGCCTGTTTTTTCCACGTAAAGACAGAGTCTGGGCCCAGGTGCACTGACCTCAGACTCTCTAAAGGCATAAAGAAAAGTTCATTATGAAAAGAAAAGCTCTGATTTTCCTTGTTTTGTGAATTCTTGTTTAACTTTTAGAGCTTCCTTGCGGGACAGAGACAATTTTTTAATCCCTTATTGCTTTTACTAATAAAACAAATAATTTTAATATCAATTTACTTTTAACCATTTACGCTGTTTATAATTCACTCATCTTGGACTAAGACTAGAAAGGTCAGTTTCACTTCCTACTTCCCATGCACTTGTACAATACTGCAACATTTAAACATCTGCTTTCGTAGACATTGAAAAGAGAAGAAACCATGAAAACATTTCTAGTGATATTAGGCTTGGAGAACATTTCTTTTCAAAGCCCAAATTTTGGACCTCAACTAAGTTAGAACATAACATAAGAATGGCAATACTGTGTCAGACCAAAGGTCCATCTAGCTCAGTATCCTGTCTTCTGACAGTGGCTAAATTTGACCAAAGTTGACCATTTACATTATAACATTTATGTTATAATATAATTCAGGTGAATAGTCTTTCCTAACATAACAGAGCCAATATGTCTTGAAGTTTAAGTCATATTAATGTTTCTGATAATTTTCTCAACTCATACCAGCTAATTATGATTGAAAGAGGATGCATCATCCAGACTTCAGTACAATGCATTGCAAGATCCAAAGGCTAGCCAGATTTTGGCTAGAGCCCAGATTTCAGTGGTACTGGATTCCCCCCTAGAACCATTCATTTATATATATATTTTGTATGACTTTAAAAGATTACTCTTCTCCAGATCAACAGAAATCTGGACATGCAAAGTCTTATCCTGGTGAGCTATTTGGAGCTGCAAGGGCTTGGAGCATCAGGCACAATTTTACACAATCATTTGAAATGAAATTCCAGCAGTTAGCTCTTCAATTAACCTTAGATAACAAAACTAATTGATGAAATGCAGCTTTGCTGTGTCCCAGCCTACTGGGAGCTTCCTTTTCTCTCCAGGGAGATCATCTCCCTCACTCCATGGCTTTGGATATACTGTGACTAGCAAAATAGGCTCTACTTATCAGATCCTTCTAAAGCTGGAAAACTAGGTCTCTTTCTTTTTTTGCCCATTCTTTTCCCAGTAGCAGAATCCCAGTGGAGTCACCTCTTTTAAGTATGGATTCTAATTAGACTCTCAAATAAATAAATACACCAACTACACATCAGCAACCAATCCTTCTGCCATTGCTTTTCTACATACTTCATATCAGATTGCTACTGCCATTGCATAATTTTAAGGTAGACCATTTAGGTGTACTATCAAGAGCCACACACCATAAGGTATTATGGTATGTGGCTTTCAATAGTTCACCTAAAAAAAAAAAATCTACCTTAAAAATTATAGCATAAAACTAATTATGCTCAAGACAAATTTACCCAGGCCAGCTTACATGCTTAAAGCATCCTGGGCTTTTTTTTTTAAATCTGAATGGACACAATTAACATTTGTACCCAAAGAGGGAGGAAAAGCCACCCAACAGACCTCTTCTGTTGCAAAGAGGAGGCATTGCAATAAGTCAGAGAGGCAGGCAAGGTGGAATGTGTGTCACACAGGCCCAGCATGGAGAAAACCAGCACTAGCCACTCTGTTGCCATCAACATGCGCTTCAGAAGAACACACAGTCCACCACTAGTTCCCCAGAATCATGGGCTTAGCAGAGGGCTATGGTGATGGGTGCCTGTCTTTACTTGGGGAAGGGAAAGAAGGCAGATGTCTGAATTTGGAAGTGGGCGGGGGGGACATTGCCTACTAGAAAAGGAGGGTAATTAAGGGTTTGTGGGGGAGAGGGCAATTTGCACTGGAGAGGTGACAACCTGGGAAGGGAGTTAGTTCTGGGTGAGATCTGCTCTAAAGAGGGAAGCTTGAGGAGCCTTTAGGCTGGAGCAGATGTCTGCTTTGGCCTGTACTTGAAACATAATATCCTGTCCTGAGCCTCGTTAAGACCAGCCTTGAGCTTAGCCAGAGGGGAGTTCCCTTTTGGTTCACCTGGAACAGCTACCGGCAAAGGGCTCCAGTTTGTCTTAGGACTACAACAGATCTTAGTCCGTCAAGTCACTTAAACACATGCTTAAACTTAAGCTTGTTGATAGATCCAGACTACACATGCACTTCAAGTTCAACTAATGCTTAAGTACTTTTCTGGATCAGCACCATTGTTTGTAGAACACACATCCAGAGCCAATCCCAGTTCTTGGGCGGGGTTTGCTGTTAGTTGGTTAAATCCTTGTTAGTCTCTTGCCCATAGCTGAAAGGCAGAAGAGACACAAAGGGATAAATTAAGGACAGACCAAAGGGCAGAGCCTCAGCTGGTATACATCATCATGGTGCCACTGAAGTCAGTGAGTTTGGATTTGGTAGTATTGTGTGCGTCAGAACTAAATCTATGCAAAATGTCTACAATGAAGCTATAAACCACCTCTGGAAACCCAGAAGTCACAACAAGTGAATTGAAATATCTGCTACTGGTCAGGAGGAACTTTATAAGCAAGCCAGGGCCCCATTTTGAATCAAGTTGAGGCAATGTATGATTTTTATGCCAAAACCATATTAAATTCATGACTCTGCATGGTTAGGGCATGGCACTAGCTGAAGCTCACCAGTTTTGAGTGAGTTTTGGAGTCTATTCAACGTGAAACTGAGAATGAAATTTGGAGAGGTGCAAATGAGATGGGTCATCACCAGGGGTTTAACCTAGGATACTCAGCACTGCATCACAGATTGCTACTACATGAACTAAGGACTAAATTAATTAGTTGGTAATAGAAGACAGGACCAGCCACTAGAGGGGAACACCATTCACACTTCGCCACTGCAAAGAGCATTTAAATAGTATTATATTTAGCTTCTGTGAAAATTACTTCAGTCTGTAGTTTTGACTTAAATACAGTAACTATGCAGAGACTTTATTAATCCTGTAACTTATACCCTCACACGTAGATTTTAATTATAGAAGCAATACCATTAAAGTCAATGACACTACTTGCAGGAAAGAAAAGATGGGTGAGGTAATATCTTTTTTGGACCAACTTTTGTCAGTCAGAGAGACAATATTTTGAGCTACACAGAGCTCTTCTGCAGGTCAGAAGAAGAGCTCTGCATAGCTCAGAGCTTGTCTCTCTCATGAACAGAAGTTGGTCCAATAAAAGATGTTACTTCACAAACACACACACCCATCATTCTAATATCCTGGGACCAACATGGCTACAGCAACACTGCATACTACTTGCAGGAATCAGGATTGCAGGATCGATGGCTAGTTATAAACCACATGTAATTTTATTAGAAATATAAAATGTGTGCTAAAGAAAAATATAATGAAGAAGGGGAGGCACCTTTATATTTGGACTCATACACTATCTCCTCCATCTTCAAGATATCAAAATGGTATTTTTGCAATAGCAACAAAACATCAAAGTCTTCAAAACCAATACAAAATAATCTCAGTTTCACATCTTTGCAGTAGATGCACAACTCATCTAACAATCATAGGGGAATCACATTATGGGTTAAAATCATTCAAAATAATGTGCCTCCATGACATTATATAATGTATGGTGATGTTTCCTAAGATAATAACAGCAAGCTGATGTTACCAATATACTAAGTAAATATGCCAAAATATATTAGGGAAACTGATATTTTTAATCTAGACAGCTATCAAATTAAAACAGCAGCAAACTAATTAAGTCAAACAAACACAAATGTTTCCATCTTTACTTTCAGTTTCAAAATAGACAGCAGAATTTATTCATGACATATTGCATTTTTTTTTACACATAGACAAGACCTCTCTCATTAGTCTGTAGAAAGAAACTGATGACAACTATTACAAATAAGTGTCTTTTCAAATCTACACAGAATGAGGATTTCATGTACAAGCCAACACTCCCAAAGAGCCGTGATTCATAATGCTATCCTGAAATGGGCTCGGCACCACTTGTTGCAGAAAACTAAAACTGAGAGTTTCAGAAAAACAAACAGGTGATTCTTGTCGTTCTGGCCTCAGCTAGTGTCTGTCTCCCACCCTCCCATGTCTTTCTCACTATCTCTGATTGCAGTCCCACTGTGAATCACATATACAAATATCGGCAGCTTTCAGGCTTGTGTTTCATACAAGCCTAACAGGCAAATGGCAGTGACTGTGTGAGCCTAAAAGAGACTCATTCAGCAGAGCGTGAATCTCTGTCAAACAGCTTCGTGCAGCTTTAAATAATAAATAATGTATTTTCTACATTACTGACACATTTGTCATACAACCAAATGGTAAAGAGCAATACACTTCTCTGTTCTTCAAATTCCATAGCCCTCCTCCTTGTTAGCAAGATTAATCCAAAGCATGGACTGAATGACCGAATAAAAATTTGATGGTTTCCTAGATCTTACTGAGGTCTAAGGAACAAGCGAAGTTTGAAGGAAACTGGATCTGTAATTTTAAAGTTGTAATCTTTGAAGTTTAGTCATACATGCAAAGTAGGATTTTTCTTAGATTCATAGATTCCAAGACCAGAAGGCCAGTGTGATCATCTAGTGTGATCTTCTGTAAAATGCAGGCCGTAGCACTTCCCCCAAATAATTCCTGGAGCATACATTTTAGAAAAACATTGAATCTTTATTTAGAAATTGTAAGTGATGAAGATTCCCTCCTGACCCTTGGTAAGTTGTTGCAATGGTTAATTACCTCACTGCTAAAAATGTATGCCTTATTTCCAATCTGAATTTGTCTAGCTTCAACTTCCAGCCATTGAATAGTGTTCTGCCATAGAGTGAAGAGACCATTATTAAATATTTGTTCTCCATGTAGGTACTTACAGACTAATCAAGTCACCCCTTAACCCTCTGTTGAAGCTAAATAGATTGAGCTCCCTGAATTTATCACTATAAGGCTTATTTTCTAATCCTTTAATCATTCTTGTGACACTTGTCCAAACCCTTTGTCAACATACTTTTTGAATTGTGGGCACCAGACCAGGACCTGGTACTCCTGTAGTGGTCACATCAGTGCCAAATACAGAGGTAAAATAACCTCTCTACTCAAATTCCTGTTTATGCATTCAAGCATTGTATTAGCCTTTTGGCCACTGTGTTGCATTGGGAGCTCATGTTCAACTGATTCTCCAGCACCACCCACAAGTCTTTTTCAGAGTCACTGCTTCCCATGATAGGGTCCCCTTTCCTGTAAGTATGCCCTGTGTTCTTTGTTCCTAGATCAATTCATTTAAATTTAGTCATATTAACACACATTATCTACTTGCACCTAGTTTACCAACCAATCCAGATCATTTTGTATCAGGGACTTGTCCTCTTCATTATTTACCACTCCCCCCAGTTTTAATGTCATTGGCAAACTTTATCAGTGATGATTTTATGTTTTCTTCCAAGTCATGAAATAAAAAATGTTAAATAGCATGGGGCCAAGAACCAATCTCTGCAAGACCCCCCTAAAAATACACCTGTATGATAATGATTCCCTGTTTGAAATTACATTGAGACCTATTAGTTAACCTGCTTTTAATCCATTTAATATGTGCCTTGTTATTTTATAACATTCTAGTTTTTTTAAATCAAAATAGTATGCGATACCAAGTCAAATGCCATGCAGAAGTCTAAGCATGTTATATCACTGTTACAACACTATTATCTTTATCAACCAGACTTCTAATTTCTTCAAAAATATATCAAGTTAGTTTTACAGGATCTATTTTCCATAAACCATGTTTATTTCCATTAATTATATTCTCCTCTTTTAACTATTTATTGATCAAGTCCCATATCAGCCATTCCATTATCTTGCCCAGAATCAATGTCAGACTGACAGGACTATAATGACCCAGGTCATCCCATTTACCCTTTTAAAATATTCGCAGAACTTTAGTTTTCTTCCAGTCTTCTGGAACTTCCCTGGTGCTCTAAGACTTAATGAAAATCAGCATTAATAGTCTAGCAAGCTCTTCAGCCAGCTCTTTTAAAACTCTTTGATGCAAGTTATCCAGACCTTCTGATTTAAAAATGTCTAACTTTAGTAGCTGCTGTTTAACATCTTCCTTGAGATATCAGTGGAATGGAAAGAGTCGTATCATATGATCTGACTGCATTATCTGTTTTCCCCCCAAATGCAGAATAGAAATATTTATTGAACACTCTGCCTTTTCTGCATTATTATTAATAATTTCACCATTTTCTTCTAGTAATGGACCAATACCATTGTTAGGATTCTTTTTGTTCCTTATATACTTTTAAAACTCCTTCTTACAGGACGCAAGTCTGCTGCCAATAGATTGATCAGGGAAGCAAAAACAATTTCCTACAGTTCTAGCTTCTGATTTATATGTACTGCTATCAACTTCCCTTTATATATATATATATATATATATATATATATGTCTTCATGTCCCCTCTAAATCAGATCAGATTTATAACCAACATGGCCTTCTTCCTCTATTGGGGCATCTAGAAGAGTGTTCTTAAGTAATTCCTAATTATAATTCACATTTTTATGATTAAATTCTTCCTTCCCATTGATCTAGCTCAAATGTTTTTAGCATTGCAAAACTGGCCCTTTTAAAGCATCATGTGTATATATCACTGGTCTGGTGACATATATACATATTAATTATAAATGTAATTAAGTCATGACCACTCATACCTAAACTACCATTAAATTTTTAGTTTTGTGATCAATTCCTCTATCTATTGTGGCAGAGCTCTGAGCTTGTCCCTGTGGGTCCCGCACTACCAGACTGTTTATGCTAGCTTCAGAGGCTCACTGCAACCCTCCACATAGCCCTTCTCTCTCTAGTGCCAAGGATTTAGTCTACTGAGCCATTTTCATCATAAGCCAGCAAGGAGGTTGGTGAGAGAATTCCCACAGTCTCTGCTGCTCCTACGGACTCATACCAAAATAGTTTAGCCTCCTGTCCTGACAGGGGCCTGTTTTCCCCTCCCAGGAGGTGTTTCTATAGTGGTGGGTTGGGGGGAATCTGGGCCCGCCCTCTACCCCGGGTTCCGGCCCAGGGACCCTAATGGTAGCAGCTGTTGGCAGCCAACCTTTCACTGCCAGAGTTGCTACAGTTCCCCACAGCTCTCCTGCTTCTCCCTTACCAATGACTTGAGGGTGTCTTTATTAACCAGCCCTTCAACTGCACTTCCTCTCCTCTGACTCCCTGGCTCTCCTCTCCCTGGCTGGAGTGAGCCTTTTTATAGTATCAGAGGGGCCTTAATTAGAGTCAGGTGTTCTCATTAGCCTGGAGCAGCCCCTGCTCTGGTCAGTCAGGGAACAGAAAACTGTTAATCCAGTGGCCAGCATACCTGCCTTCTGCTACTCTGCCGTACCCAACTGGCCTGGGTCTATCACACTGTCAAGATGAGTTCTAATATAAACTGTGTTAGATGCAACAATTTTTGAGTTAGGAAATTGTCATCTATATTATTTGGAAATTCCAAGGATGTTTTAATACTGGCAGCAAGAGCGCTCCTGCATATGTCACTCAAATTGAAGTCTCCCATGATCACACAATTTTTTTTCCAACAGTTTATAGATAGGTGTGTCAGGAACGGGTCAGCCTGTTCCTTAGTGTGATTTGGTGGGCGGACACCAACTAATAACCCATCTTGTACTTTATCTGTTCGGACAGTGATATATAAGCATTCAAGATCATTTTCTTCTGTGTTATGAATGACTTGGAAAGAGGTAATGCCATTTTTGACGTAGAGTGCCACTTCCCCTTTTCCTTTTGCCCACTCGACCCTTCCTAAATAGGTTATAGACATTGATTTTAACATTCCAATCATGGAAATCATTCCACCAAGTTTCAGTAACACCAGCTAGATCAAAATTATGCTAATAAATGAACAATTCCAATTCCTCTTGTTTGTTACCCAGGTTCCTAGCATTGGTGTATAGACAATTCAAGAATTTCTTCTCTTTGTGTCTTTTGGTGCCTTGATTAATTTTGTTCTCAACATCTCAATTTTCTGCTGTGAGCGAACTGAGTGTTCATATATTCCGTCTTTTTACCATCCCCTTTTGTTATTAGCTTAATGCCCTCCTGAGTGCTCTAGCCAACCTGCTCTGAGAAGATTGGATGATCTCTATCTCAGCAGAAGGGGGAACAAACTATGTAGTTCCCTCTCCCCATAGAAGGTGGACCAACGTTCCACAAAATGAAAACCGTACACCACTTACCTATCTAGCAATTAACTTCCAGAATCGTCTGTCTTCCTATGCTCATGGGACAGGAAGGATCTCAGAGGAGATCACTTGGACATTATTATTCTTCAGCCTGTTTCCGAGTTCCCTGAAGTCATCTACTGTCTGTGAGATATCCCGCTATACAGTGTTATTAGTGCCAATATGAACCATTACCAATGGATCCTTTCCCCTTGACTTCAAAAGCCCATCCAATATTACAGTGATACATCATATCTTGGCTCAAGGATGGCTGCACACCACCCTTTTGTCTGCCTGTACCTTATAGAATGTTATTTCAATTCTTCTGAGAATTGATTCCCCAAAGGGATTGTCTGTCTTTTTGGAGGTTCTTCATAAGCAAGCTTGATTTTCTTACCACTGGTGTGTCCCATATATCTCTCCATTCCCTTGGACCAGTTGGATCTGGAGAGGTATTTTCCATAGTTTCCACACTGAGGATCTGGTATTGATTGGAAACTTTTAGCTGTTTGGAATTCCTCTGTCTTATAAACTACATAAATACAGAGAATTACTTTCATAAGAACAGTTTCAGCAATGGATGAAAGTGAAAATAAGGGGCATTATGTGTTCAATTGCACATAGAATACAATACATGGCTTCAACAAATCTGGGGTGGGGGGAAGTCTTTGTTAGCAACTGCACACTCCATTGCTTACTAACATACTGATCCTTTTTTACTTGTGCTCTCATTTGTACTATAGCAACAAATTGAATCAAGTCTGTCCCTCCCATGTCACCCCATTAAACAATTACTTATATAGCCAAAAAGAAAACTAGTTGAGAAGGTGATTCTGAAGTCAATGGATTAATTATCTTAATATGTTATTACCTTGCTTTCCTTCTAATTCATAGTTATTATTTACAGCTAGTTATATGTATATCTTTACAAGACTTTCTCCTTCAAAAGAAGGAAACTATTACTTTCTGTGCATCCCCAGTTAAATTCAAATACTATCTCTACTCTATCATGTTTTTATCAAGTCTATAACAAGGTTCAAAAAAGAACTAGATAAATTCATGGAAGATAGGTCCATCAATTTCTATGAGCCAGGATGGGCAGGGATGGTGTCCTCTGTTTCCCAGAAGCTGGGAATGAGCGACAGGGAATGGATCACTTGATGATTACCTCTTCTGTTCATTCCCTCTGGGGCACCTGGCATTGGTCACTGCCGGAAGACTGGATACTGGGTAGATGGACCTTTGTTCTGATCCAGTATGGCAGTTCTTATGTCTCATGTTAAATTTGATGAAAATATCAGAGTTGGGTGCGTACTTCAAAAATATTCTTCAGATAGTCACTGGAATAAATTAAAAGCACATGTTTGAAGTTGAAATATATATAAACATCTCTGTAACTTAACATTTTATGAGACATTCCAATTTGTATTATATAGTCTGGTAATCAATACTTAGATCCCCATGCATCTGTGCATGCACAACTGTGCACCTAGTTTATACTTGTCCAATCATATATGTCAATGCAAATCAGGATTTCTGGACAGACACCTGGTTAGAGAGGTCGAAGGGTTCACACACAGCCCCTGAACTCTTTTTCCAGATGCAGTCGTATGCTTGCAGAGTAGATGGCCAAACTGTTTGCAGCTCTGGTTATTAAAAATCATGTCCATATTATATTGTTTGACAAACAATTTATCATATAAAGAATGACCATGCTCTAGCTAAAAAGGTGTGGGGGGGAGTAAAGGTGGAACCTTAGCTCTGCATTTCCTGATGCCTGAGTGCTTGATTTTTCATCCTTAGCTTTATGTTAGTTTTTGCAGAGAATTTCCTTTGTTTCTAATTAAAAAGAGCAGATGAAAATTACCATTGGACCATATAAAGATATTCGGCTTGATGTTTCTGGAACCCAGGTGCCTTCAACCAAGGCATTCTGCATACTCAGGAACCCTCCTAATATTTATTTGGCAATGTGTGTATTAAAAGATCCAACTGTATAATTTCACACACATTTAATAAGTGGTTACGTCTTTGGCACTAGCTAAACACATTCCCATTAAGTAGAATTTGTACTTAACGTTCGTCTGATTAGTAGCAGTCATTCTCATTCACTATCATAAGGCTACTTCTGTTTCCTAGGGGCTGTCCCCTCAATGTGACATTCAATTAATCAGGTTGCTATTTTATAATAATTTTATAATAATGCTATTTTAGCAGAGTTAGTGTGATAACATTTACATCTGTTTTTATCTCACGGAAACAGCACCAATTGGATGCAGCGATTTCTGGGATGGATGGCAGTAGCCAGTAAGTGCACGGGATGCTGCCCAACAACTGGCAATAAGGAAACTGTATGGAGACACTGCCATAATTTCCCTGCTCTTCATATGTCATATGCTTCCTAACATCTACACAGAGCAGAAAGCTTCAGTCATCATGGTATTATCTGAAAAACCCACATAGTAAACTGCACGCAATTCAATATATCTAGTTTGAGCTGAGACACAGACTTGGCAGAGCTGATTCAGGCAGCTGTGACTTGGGGTAGACAGAATATTTGAAACTAGATGTCTACACTACTCAGCCATCTCCTCCACCAAAACCTAAAACTTTAATTGCTATTGTGTTCTTCTGTTCTCTCCTGGTCCTGAGAGCCAGACTGGGTTCTAATCCTGATTCTGATACCGGCTTGTTGTATGTCCAAAGGAAAATCAGTGTCAGAATCAGGTCTTGAGTCTTCTGCAGATTTCCTATGAGGCCATGGGTAAGTCTCCTAACTTCTCGGTTTTTCAATTTTCTCACCTGTAAAATGGGGATAATATTTCACTCCTTCATATGGGTAATGCTTGTAAATTGCTATATTCAGCATGCAAAGTATCGTTAAAGTCAGTCCTGGACAAAAGTGGAAATGGAACCTGGGTGCTCATTCCTATTGGCCATATGGCCTTCACAGAGAGGGTCCTTCTCCACCCATTTTACCATACCCCTATCTTTCTAAATTCTGGTTTGCAAATTTAGATTTTGCTAAGGCATGTCCAAAGCTACTTTACATTGACCAGTAATGCCTCACACAAAGTCCACTGACTGCAGTATACCTCCAGTATTCAGAGCCATAGATTGAGCACAGAATCCTGACTACTCATCTATTTATGCTTTTCAATTGCTAAGCTCTTTAGATCTTTATAACCCTAAAACTAATTAATCAATTTGCTTCAAACTCAACTTGTTTTGTAGATCTAATAGAGAGTTAAAAACCAAGCCAAGTCCAAAGATTGTATGCAATGTACTGTATTTTTCTATATGTTAGGATATAGAAGAAACTCCAATTTGTTTCTTAAATGTTTTATACTGATATAAAAAGGGGCCTTTTTTAAGGCATAGACATAAGGGGGTAAAGTTAAGGTTGCAATATTGCAGATAATTATTTTTCTGCCACTCCCATCACACCAGCAACTCACCAATGAGGGAAGAACTAGCATAGACATCTCTTACACCATGTCGTACACTCTCCTTGCCATCAATGTAGGGGCATGTTGGGATGTGCAGCCAGTGCATGCTGTGTTCCAGCAATCCCCAGCTGGCAGATGGTCCCTTGAAGACTATTGCTAGCTAGTGCAGTTTAAAGTCTATACAGGTCTCTAACCTATGCCAGGGCCATGGCTGAGACAGAGAATCAGGGAGACATGTCCAGCTCCCTTGCAGTCCTGCTTCTCAGCTGCATCAAACTGACATTGGCTACAATAGAGAATCTGGCTCTTGAATTTTAACTATGTATTTCGTAACTTTAGTGGTTATTTTTCAAACTAAAAGTTGTATTAATACTATTTTAACACAACATTTCTTATTCCTCTTCTCTTCTCCCCAGTCATTTTTTGGTAAAGTCAATAAGACTCAAGCATATGCTTAAGGACATTGCTGAATAGGAATGAACTTGGCACATGTGTAAAAATTAAACATGTGCTTTGACAAACCAGGGCACCATTTACTATTTGCATCTTCATTTTTTTGCAAACATATTTAAATAGAGGCCCAGGTGAAAATCTAGCTCAGAATCCTTAAGCCAGAAGTTTTTGACATGCTAACTTGCTTATTCCCCAAGTCAAGTTCATGCAATCTTACATGTGAACTACAAAGGGTCTTTGTTTTAATCATACAACTCTTTGGATGATTCTAAAGAGGGAAAGGAAAATACTATTTAAATATGTAATAGTCACTATACTGTGAAAAAATCTTTAGCTTTTTCTAAGGTGCAGCTTCCTGGTTTCCATTCTCTGTGAGATTGCAGCTACCTTTGATTTTATTCCTTCACATCACTCAAACTTCACTCTTGCCATGGACTTAATCCTCAGTAAGAACAAGTGCTGTGGACAGTTAAGAAATTTAACTCCCATACAAAACTATGCAATTGAAAAGGATGTTCTGGTCTTACAAAGAACCATACTTCATTTTCATTACTGTTTTTGAACAAGCACCAAGGGCAGCTCTCCAGAGATCTGTATCTAATATATGCTCAGAAACAATTTGTCGACGATTGAAGTGATAGTCTCGACTGGAACTACAATCTATTGTGTCAACGTGTATTTTGGACAGGCTTTAATCTGTGGAGTCACTCAAGTGCTGTATAACTATACACATTAATCTCATTATGATTTTGATAAAATATAGTAACTGTCTATGCACAGCAGCCACTTTTCAAAATTGTGCCTTGACTGTTCAAAATTATTTCTTTTTAGAAATACACAAAGGATCTAGTCTGTATCACTGACTGACAACATTCAACATTTCATTGTACAGAATAAAGTCATTTTAAATCTCTGGGAGTCTCCTGAAAAGTTTCTAAAATCAGAAAACTATTACTGTGGGGGGATCTTTTATCATTTAAAAAGAACCAAATACATTTGGGGGATGAAGATAATTTCCCCCTAAGTAATTCTCAAGCTATGACATTCTACAACAATTTTCAACTTGGAGCAAGTTTCTGTTACTGAAATTTAATGTTCTTAAAATATCACAGGAATTTTCAGTACAAATGCTAGCAGAAGCTTCAATATAGTGGTCATTGCTAGGATGTTCAAATCAGCCTTATCTTAGTCCTCATCGTATGACGTACTGAGCATCCTCAAGTCCCATTGATTTCAATGGGGGTTAAGGGCATTTAATATCTCTCAGGATCATGTGGTTTGACATTTGAAGCTTTAGGAAAATACTCTGACTCTACTATGTATTTCTGATTGTTCTTCTATACTTAAAATCCAGGGAGTCACTCAAAGTCAAGCTAGATATGATGCATCCTGTATCAAGAAAACATAGCCTTTATTTACAGACAAATTAATTCCATGCTTTAAATGTGTTCTCTATCTTGAGCTGCTTTGTCCTTTACCTATCCATTTAAATGACAAAACTTTACAGGAAAGACAAGCACTGAAATGTCATTCTATTTAATTTTTTTGTACAAACCTACTCATTCTCTCAGCACATTTTATTAGCTGCTGGATTGACAGCGGAGCACATGGACACTCATAGAGAGGGTCTTCGCTGTTGGGAGTGGGAGAGGCAGGAGCAGACAGCAAAGCTTAAGAACATAAAAACTTAAGAATTATGATACTGGGTCATAACAATGGTCCATCTAGCCCAGTGTCCTGTTTTCTGACAGGAGCCCATGTCAGAAGCTTCAGAGAGAATGAACAGAACAGGGCAATGTATCAAATGATACATCCCATCTTGTCCAGTCCCAGCTTCTGGCAATCAGAAGTTTAGGGACACCCATGGCATCCCTAACTATCTTGGCTAATAGCCATTGATGGATGTGTGCTCCATGAACTGATCTAATTCTTTTTTGAAGCCAGTTATACAAAGTTCCACAAGTTGACTGTGTGTTGTGTGAAGAAGTACTTCCTTTTGTTTCTTTTTAAACCTGCTGCCTATTAATGTTATTGGGTGAGCCCTAGTTCTTCCTTCTTCACTTTCTCCACACCAGTCATGATTTTATAGACCTCTCTCAAATCCCCCCATAGTTGTCTCTTTTCCAAGCTGAACTGTCCCAGTCTTTTTAATTCTCCTCATATGGAAGCTGCTCCATAACCCTAATTTTGTTCCCATCTCTACTTTTCCCAGTTTGCATATACCGTTTAACACGAGGTGATGAGAACTGCACACAATATTTAAGGTGTGGGTGCACCATGGGTTTATATAGTGGCATTATGATATTTTCTGTCCCACTGCTAGTGGTTCCTAAAGTTCTGTTAGGTTTTTTGACTGCGGCTGCACTCTGAGCAGATATTTTCCGAGAACTATTCACAATGATCCCAAGATCTCTTTCTTGAATGGTAACAGCTAATATAAGCCTCATCATTTGGTACATATATTTGGGATTATGTTTTCCAGTGTGCATTTATCAACATTGAATTTCATCTGCCATTTTGTTGCCCAGTCAACGAGTTTAGGAAGATCCCTTTGTAACTCTTTGTAGTCTGCTTTGGACTTAACTATCTTGAGTAATTTTGTATCATCTGCAAACTTTGCCACCTCACTGTTCACCCCTTTTTCCAGATAATTTATGAATATGTTGAACAGCAACAGATTCTTGGGGGACCTTGCTATTTGCCTCTCACCACTATGAAAACTCTTTATACCTTTGTTTCCTATATTTTAACCAATTCCTGATGCATGAAAGGACCTTCCCTTTTATCCCATGAATGCCTGCTTTGCTAACAAATATTTGATGAGGGACCTTGTCAGGGGCTTACCAAAAGTCCAAGTATACTATATCCATTGGATCACTCATGTCCACATGTTTGTTGACCCCCTCCAAGAATTCTAATAAATTGGTGAGGCACGATTTCCCTTTACAAAAGCCATATTGACTCTTCCCCAACAAAATAAGTTCATCTTCATGTCTGATAGTTCTGTTCCTTACTATAGTTTCAAGCAATTTGGCTGGAACAGAAATTAGGCTTACTGGCCTGCAATAGCCAAGATCACCTCTGAAGCCCTTTTTAAA
Source organism: Lepidochelys kempii (assembly GCF_965140285.1). NCBI lineage: Eukaryota > Metazoa > Chordata > Testudines > Cheloniidae > Lepidochelys > Lepidochelys kempii. The sequence goes on from NC_136386.1 coordinate 101,630,091, forward strand.
AAATCAGCATTATATTAGCTACCTGCTAGTCATCTGGCACAGAGACTGTTTTAAGTGATAAGTTATATACCACAGTAAGTAGTTGTGCAATTTCATATTTGAGTTCCTTCGGAACTCTTGGATGAATAGCATCTGGTCCTGGTCATTTATTATTGTTTAATTTGTCAACTTGCTCCTCCACTGATGCCTCAATCTGGGACAGTTCCTCAGACCTGTGACCTAAAAAGAAGGGCTTGGGTGTGGGGATCTCCATCCAGTGATGACGGAGGCAAAGAATTGATTTAGCTTCTCCACAATGCCCTTGTCTTCCTTTTGCTCCTTTAGCTTCACTGAATTGCCTCCCCTTCACCCCAGGTCCTCAATACAGGCACTCCTGACTTTGCTCACTGCTTGGTGAATGACTTCCTCCTATCTCCTTTGCTCAAGTGACACCCAAGAGAAGGAGTGTGAAAGATGGAAAACAGTGTAAGTTCTGAGAAGGAGATAGCTATTAGCCATCCTACCTGATTGGCTGGCTACATTAGAAAAGCCCTCACCCCAATCTTGGTTTAGTAAAGAGAAATAGTGAAATGAGGAGATCCTGTCAGTGGTTAACACAGCCTGGAGGAGGAGGAGAAGACAAAGTCATCTCCACTCTCCCCACACTACAGGAGGAGAAAAGAGGAATATCCCACTCCAGCTGCTTTGGAGTGAATAGAATCACTGAAAGATTCTCCCTAAGGATGAGAGGGCCCTAAGAGAAGTCTCCCTTACAGAAAACAGTAAGTGGGCCCTACCACGTGAGGATGGTATAGGAAAGTAGAAAGAGGAAAGAAACCTGTGGGAATGAGGGTATATGATTTGTAAGCAAAGGACTCAGTAATTTTCCCCCCCAAAAAATATTTAAGGTCCATTCAGTCTCTGACCCCAAGTATAGTAACTTGTTTCTTCATCATCTTACTTTATGAAGGAGCAGAAACATAGTAAATTAAACCTGATTTTCATGAGCAAGAGCATGTATGTATGCAGATCTCAGTGTAAATTAGAGAACATACTTTGTCTGAACATGATAGCCTTTGGTGTCTGTAACTGTGCCTGATTGGGTGCCAACTGAGGATGCCAAATTCAGGACAAACTGCTGAGAAACAAGGCAAACACAACCCAAAACTGGTGGTTATTCTTTCATAAGATATACCAAACTAGCAACAAAAGTAAACTCCTGTTTCACCACACTGGCTAACAAGCATCATGAAAGCAGTTTCCTTGGACATTCCAGTTCATATATCACCACCAAAAACACTGGATTCAGAGATGAGTGGTTCTTTACAACCAGTCTCATCAAATGAAAGGGTCGTCTGATCCCAAAGGATCAGCCACACATCCAGGTCAATATATAAAACTTAGATCTTACCCAAAAATCACGCTGATGCCAATCCTTTAGTATCTAAAATCTAAAGGTTTATTCTTGAAAGAAAAAAAGAAAAGTGAGAGTTAAAATTGGTTAAAAGAATCAAATACATACAGTATTTGCAAAGTTCTTGGTTCAAGCTTACAGCTGTGATGGAATAAATGGTTGGCTTAAGTCAAGTCTCTGGAGTACATCCACAGCTTGCATGGGTCATTCAGTCCTTTGTTCAGAGCTTCAGTTTGTAACAAAGTTTCTCCAGAGGTAAGAAGCAGGATCAAAGACCAAATGGGGGTGTTTCCAGGCCCTTTTATAGCTTTTGCCATGAGGCGGGCATCCCATTGTTCTTACTGTGGAAAATTACAGCAACAAGATGGAGTTTGGAGTCACATGGGCAAGTCACATGTCCATGTATTTCATCTAGTCACAGCAGAAAATTCCTTTAAGTGTAGATGTGCATCTCCAATGGTTCACTGTCAGTTAAATGTTCTTTTGATGGGTCACTCAATTTGACTAGTCCCTCCAAGATGTGCTGGCTAGCTACCTTGTGGGCGTTACCCCAGGGGCAGACACTTGAAATCCAGGTATAGAGCCAATACTTATAACTTCAAATACACAAATGATACATGCATACAGATAGCATAATCATAACTAGCAAATTATAACCTTTTCATAGATACCTCACTTGACAACCTTTGTACAAGATTTTCTGCAAATATATAACAGTGGTTGCAACAATGATCTATGTGGTCATATTTTAGTCAGATAATGTCAGTGTCTACTCAGCTCGTTATTCATTTTTAATTGTAACTCTCAGTAACAAATTCATCCTGGTTTTATTTCACTGCACCTAATGGAATTCCACCAGGGATGAATTTGCCCTAGTGAGTTTCTATTGCATTCATAGACTCCTTCTGGTGGCCGAAATAGTAAGTGTAAATTCTCACCAGTGTTAACCAAAACCTGCTATTAAGCTCAGATAAAATTCTTGCCTTGAGGTGATAACCTATGCTAAGTTGCACATGTGCTTTTCATCAGAAAAGCAAGGTGTGTTGTGGGCTAAAGGCTTAGCTGTTGGCTTTCAGGATTCTTCCACATTCCAAAATGTTCTTATACCTAGCTGTATAGGTCATCTGTTCTTCAGACTGGACCCCCAGATAGGGTTTTATTTGGTCAGAGGGGCATTTTCAGCAGAAACTAATGAAGTTTCTAACATCCTAAAACTGTTTAGTTTCAGTCCATTTGGGAGTGCTAGTTTATGCCCTACATGAAGTGAAAAAACTTACCCTGCATGTCCTTCCCTGGAGTGGAGTTGATAAGAAGCAAACTGCCAACTGTTGTTTGCACAAAAATATTTGCTAATGCAAAGATCACAATACCAACACCTGCAGCCAAAAAAACTCATGTGGATTTTTGATGGTCCCAAGAGGTGTTCAGTCCCATTGAAAAACATAACCCCGTGACATGTATAATCCTTTGTCTGTATATTTCATTTTACTCAGTTGCCTTAGGCCAGTAGTGTGAAAACTCAGCAAGATGTCTGTACTCGTTAAGATAAGGGAGAATACCCTTGTACCATTTGCAATGGATAAAATAGCACTGGGAATGTAAGTTGAAGTTCAGAGTAGGTCATGCATGGACAGAGCATGGTGTGCAGGGGTTGGTTCCTACAAAATAACAAACCCAATCTCAAAGTGTGTGATGTAATATATTGTAAGGAAATGCACATGTAAATGTGTATAAAGAAAGAGGTTTTCTGTATCCGCCCCCTTCATTTGCATCTGAAGAACTCACCATAGCTTTGTTCTAAAGCTAAAGTGATGAAATCTGGAGTCAAACTGAATTCTTGAGAAGTCAAGTGGAAAAAGGTCTCGCCAGCAGTCAGGAGCCAACTGCAAAATTTGTAGCTGGAAACAGAGATAGGGGAGCAGCAGGTGGAGCCAGTATTTTGGATCAGGCCCATCTCCAGTATTAAGCCTTCCCCCTTCCCCCCCCCTCAAATATATGGAATAAAGATAGTCTACCAGATTATTAACCAAGGGTTATGTGCAAGCATACCTCTCACACCAATGAAACAGTTGCCATACTCCCCCCATCCCAGAGATGACTGCATTTCAAGGGTAAGAAAAGTTTATGTAGCTCTTTGAGATTCTTTAGGACATTACTACATGAGGGTGTAGTGGGTTAGCTTTATACCATCCTACCAGTGCAAAGCTATTCTAAGGGAGGATCACACCAATGAAGAGGATTCTGGGCTGACATAGAACACACACTGTGACTCCTTTCTTTCCTGCTGTGGTGCAGAAGTCCTGGATGAGAGAAAGTGTGTGGGTGGGGCATCCCTGTGCCTTAGCAATCTCAGCTGTCATAACAATCCCTTCAGGCTGCTCTAACTTGGATCTGGGTCCTGGACCAGAGCAAAGTGGTCCCACAATAGGGGAAAATGCACAAATAGTTTAAAGTGACCATTTATGAGCAGTACTGAGCCCATACAAAGATCTCAGGCTCAAATGAGACACCATGGCTTGTCAGTCAGACAATTTGGCCCAATATATATATATATATATATATATATATATATATATATATATATATATATAAACTCAGCCATGTTATAAAAAGATTGGGTTGGAAAAGTCTGCTTCATAGGTTTTAAATATATGACCCTTACTACTTAAAAAGTAACATGAAAACACTTTGTGCCACTGTAGAGATTACCCAGACTGGTAAGGGGTTCTGTCACCCTTTGGGTTTCTGTTCCCTTTATCCTTGGGTGCCCCTGTGATGCACAGTTTTGGTTCAGACCTCTGAACACTAGAGCATCCCTACAAGCACAAGGTGTTACCCAGGCTTCCAACAGCCTACTTACTCCTTCCAGTGTAACTTCAATAGCTCATCCAGTCCCACCTCTTCCCAAATCCGTCCTTCCATTCTTAACTACCAGACACTCAGACCATTTCCCTCTGGTTTGTCACCACTGAAGGCATGAAGCCTGCCCTCTAGACACCAGTTTATTTTGGCACACACTCCCCACACAGTTTGCACACTAGGCACCTGCTTGGGTAAAAATAAAACAAAAGGTTTATTTAATAGAAAAAACAAATTCAAAGATAGAATAGTAAGGGAGAGCAAACACCTATAAGCTACACAGAAAACAAACAAAGATGCAACCTCTGGTTTTACACTTCTATCTTTGATAAAATCCCTTTTTCTAGCAGAAGTTACCTATTGCCTTTGAACAGTTTCCTGGCATACCCCCTAGCTTAGGGGCTTCTAGAGTTTCAGACGGCTTATTACTGAGAGGCTGCCTTTTTGTTTCTGGGTGCCAAACGTCAGCTATTAAAAGGGTTTTCTTTTCTTCTCTCTCTTAGTAAATGATGACTAACATTCATTCAAATTGTGGAGACCCCATCTTGATTCAAGAGACAGCACGTCTCAATGTCTTTCCACTAACATTAATATTCCACAATTTTCCTTTCCTGGGCTGGACAATGGCCGGATACTTCAAGTAGTTACATGTTAACAACTGGCATGGGAAGTGGCTCTCCCTGTCTGATGGCTCACGGTCCTGCTGGGAAGTGGAGCCAAAGTTTTAGGAGCACAATTCTGTATATGGACATAAAATCATAGCCATAGCTGTTTACACATTTCTTAATGATTATTAAGCTAACATCACAAACTTTCATAAAATACCTTACTCACATGTTTTTATATCACAACAACATTATATACTATCAGTTGATTCAATGGTTTACTCCTCGGGGTCAAACCCTTTGTTCTCCCCTTTGTTTGGCTGGACCTTGATTGTCACAGACATTTCATAAGAGTACTGTTATTCTATCTATGCCTAGTATTTCCAGAGCATACATCACCATAGTATCTAAATGCCATTTTACCAAAATAGAGATGGAGAAATATAAAAAAATGACCCTAACGGGAAGCATACTCTGCAACTTTGCAAGGAATGAGAAGAGACTAAACAAAACTATCGTAATAAATAGAAAGTCCTTTTCATGTATAATTGCCTTTGTTTTCTTTAACCCCAGAGTCTATTGTAAATTCTCTTGTTTCTCCCTTTTAGCTAGAGACACCCAATAGTTGATTCCGTATGCCGAAAAGAAACAAACAAACATTCTTATTTTTGCTCACTGAATTTTGACATGAGAAGATGGTTTCTAAATGGATGAAATTGTGGGCCTAATTAAGGCTAAGATTTTGTCATGGATATTTTTAATAAAAGTCAGGAACAGGTCATGGACAAAAAAGGAAAAATTCACGGAAGCCGTGACCTGTCTGTGACTTTTACTAAAAATATCTGGGACAAAATGGGGACCTACGGGTCACCACACAATCTGAAGCAGGGCAGCTGCACAGGGGCTAGGAGCCGCCTGTTGTAGCTGGGGGTTGTGGGTACCCCTGCCACCTGAAGCTTCAGGGGTCCATGGCGGCTGGGAGCTCAGGGGTTCCCCTTCGACCGCAGCAGCTGGAAGCTCAGGAGTTCCCCCGTGGCAGCCAGGAGCTTGGGGTTTCCCCTACCACTGGCAGTTCTGGGGGCTCCCACTGCCCATGGCATCAGGGAGCTTCGGGGCTCCCCCACTGCCTACGGTGGCTGGGAACTGCCTACAGGGTACCATGCCGCCTGCAGTGGCTTGGACCTCCGGGGGCCACCAGAGCAGTGGGTGTACCCTGCAGCTCCCTGCCCCTACAGGTGATGGGGGACCCGGCAGCTCCCAACCACCGCAGGCGGAAGTCACGGAGGCCGCTGGAAGTCACAGATTCCATGACCTCCATGCATAATCGTAGCCTTAGGCATAATTAGATACAGGATGAAGCCTCAATTTTATATAACGTTCTCATACATGTATTTCAAAACAGACTACTTTTAAAGCCATGCAACAATGAAAGACTAGATAAAAATAGGTCACACCAACATCTGTAAAGCAAGATTATTAAAGGGTTCATTTTATTTCTCCCTATGCAGAGCCTCTGCTCCACTGAGAGAGTATCTGTCGGTATCAAACCCAGCTGGGCAAAAAAAGGGCGGGAGAACAGTAATGTCATAAAAAAGGGTTTACAGAATCATCACTGGATGCATGCTTCTTCTGTCCCTTTGGGTCTGCTACAGCACCTCAATCTAGATGTAAACCCTACATTTTAAATTTCTCTGTTTTCAACACTTTAATTGTCCTCGAAAGTACAACAGACATATGTGAAGACTGTATCCCTGTAAATAACTAAATTGCTAATACTCAGCTATTTTCAAAGTTGTGCTGCAGATGATATGTAACAGCAGATGCCAGAAAATTAGCTAGAAATAGAAATGAGGTGCACTTGCTATACTATGGTTAATAGAAGAGACTAACATAACTAAAAACAGAAACTTGAGTATTCTCACACTCAACTTACTTTTGGAGACTGTAACATGAACTGTGACAGAAATGAGATCTCCTTATTCCACTTTGCTCCTTAGATCCTCACTAATATACAAATATTTACTGATCCATCTCTTCATGATTTTTTTTATTCTTTACATGAAAAAATAAGTCATATATCTATATTGAAATATAACCAGTGTAACAGTTAATTCAGGGTCCAATCTGTAAGGTGCTGAGCACTCTCAACTCCCATTAACTTCAGTGGGAGTTGAAGGTGTTCAGCTCCTGGCAAGTCTGGACTCTAATCCCTTTTCCTCTGCATAGTAAAATAACTATCAATTATGTACATGACAGGTGCTTAATTCTAGATTAGAGACAAATGAAAAATAATGTTTCTAGTGATAACATACCTTGTATTTGTTTATCCGCAGTTTCTAATCCCTACAATTCATATGCACTTTTGTAAACAACATTGATATGCAGTCATGAGTAATAATTTAGCCACCCTTTCACTGCCACAATATATTACATACTTAAATACATATTTCCAATAGGACCCAAAAATAGATCTTTTTTTTTTTTGGTCCTTTTTGAATTTTGCTGGTCACTTTCATGCTTATAAAACTTAGGAACTAATCAGACATTGCAAGGCTGGGCTGTGAAGGCTCCTCTACACAGTTCTACTAATACACTTCATTCCTGCCCTGCTGCATTCCTCCTGTTCCAGCCTTTGTCCTCTCTGGAGCAAAAACTGCCAATCATGATAAATTGTGTAGTGAACAAATGGGGACTAGAATGCGACCCTAAGCTCATTTTCAATTTTGATCTGAGCTACTATTTGAACTCAAGTAGTGAGGAATGCACTAAATAGGACAGGGCCATAGGGGAACAGCACTTCATGTACATTTGGGTCAGGGGCTATTGCTAGGATTTCTTCAGAAAGCCAGACATTTGCATATAAACAAAAAAAGTCAAAAAAAGTCAAACAAGTTTTTAAATAAGAATGTTGGCTAGACACAGACAGCACTTAGATACTACAGGTTAATAGATAATGTACAGGCACAAGAAAACTTTATTCTAGTCATTCCTCTAGCAACTGAGCATTAACCTCCCAAATGTCCAGCTTCATTCAACTCTAAAATTTTCAAATAGGTTATGTATAATGTCTATGCATAATTCCTAACAAAGAACAGTAACTGACTGCGGCCTGGTTTACTTGCCACAGTACAAATATAGCTAGAGAAAGTCCCTGGACTTACAGTATAATAAGAGAAACAATAACAGACAATATACAAGCAAAAATGTTGTCACCTTTTCTTTCATTTAATAAATTAACTCTTTATTCCCTTTCCACCCTCTATTATCTGAATACCCCAATCATCCAGCCCTGTGTCTGTTACCACTACATCTGGACAAACCATTTGCAGCAAACAATTTGGTAATCATATTTAGCCCTTTCCTTTGTTTCTATTTTTTGATGCAAACATATTTCAGTCTGTAGATTACTCAGTAGCAAGTATTGTTGTGGGTATTTTATACCCAACAATCTGAAATTATAGCAGTTTTGATTGGACACATAGCCTACTGAAAATATAATATACACTCTGGAAATTTGCTTTCCACAAATATACTGCAATATTAGCCTAATATTTGTTGTTTCAATTTGGATGAAGGAGGGTATGAATATATCTAAAACAAATTCATTTAACATTCAAAATGTGTGTATAAATAATTTGCAGCATTTGCTCAGCTCTAGTCAACAATCCATCAGACAAGGAAAATGAAATCCATAAGTTATCCTCTTCCCCCCAACCCACACATTTCACATCATTTCACTTTACTCCCTATGGAAACATGAGGAAAATGTCCTGGCCTACGATAGAAGAGGGCTCCCTAAATTCTCTACCTTCACTCTTATATGCCTTCGACTCCACCTCCCACCAACATGGCAGCTGCAAATGAAGGGATTTTTCATGCTTTCCCTTCCTAACTGCTAGTAGGAACTGAGCTGTCCACTCTTTCTTTTTGGCTGCTATTTGGGAGCTCTCTACTCTTCTTTTGGCAGGTCTTCACCAAGGAATGAGTTATCCCTGCTATCCCTGACACCCAATTCTTGATTGCCCTAATCATCCAAGCCCCCAAGTCAAAACAAGGCAAGTGGCAACCATAAAAATGGGCAATTTTTTCATCCCAATATGTCGGAATTCAATGGCATGGCTCCCATTGGAATTGACATAGCACTGAAAAAATACGCCGAAAGTCTTACTTTAACTGAAACTCCAGGAACATCTAGATAAAGGGTTAAACTCTTTCCTTCACATGTTTCATTATTGTCTATTGTTGCAGAGGTATCCAAACACCATGTGATAGAACATACCACATATACTACTGTTCTGTATTCCTAAATAAATAGTGTTGAGGAAGATGGAATTTCATTGTTAATTCAGTTTCTTTGCTTTTGTTATTGTATGTCACAGGCTCAGTGAGGGGATTTAAATTATTTTAGATTACTTGTTTTTCTCTTTTTTAGGAAGTTTTAATGAAAACTCTTATGAAACAGGATGGGAACTATCTATTTTAGGATTCTGTATAGTGCTCATTACTGTAGTGCTTAAGCTGACACTATAAACTCTAATGATTCTGAAAGAACAATGATAGCTAGTGTGATGGGGTGTCCACAGGAAGGTTCATCAGCCTGACAGAGCTAATCCACAGACATGGCCAGAAGGAGGTGCTTCACAGATGAGTAAAGAACCCTATGGCAATTTGGTGAGGAACATGTGCAAGTGATTACCCCTGATAAAGGGGCGTGTAAGAGGCTGTGGTGGACTGTATAAGGCAGTCACCCCGATACAAGGGGAGTGTGGAAAGCTATAGCAGAAAGAAAAAAAAAAGGGAAAGAGACAATTGAGACACAGTATATGGAAGCCTTTTTTGCAGAGGGTACATATATCCTCCCAGGCTAGACTCTAGAGTCACTACCCCTGTGGAAGGGAGCTAACAAACAGCAGGGAAGGATCCAGGCCCAACTGAGGTAGGTGCTGGAGAACCAGCAGGGACAGTGGGAGTCATATTTGTACCCGTAAACCTATTTGACACAGCTGGCTGAACAACAGCTGTATTTATTTAAATTCATGCAGGAAGAAATTAGCACCTGCTGCTGAGATTAAGAGTGGAAAGGAAGTACCCAGGGCTGGAGGCCAGAGACCTGGCCAAGGGAGTGATATGCCTGCATACCTAAAAAGAGTACTCCTACCTGTATGGGGACAAGAAGCCATACCTAGAAGGCAGGAAAACAAGAAAACTCAAAAGAGTCTAACCTGCGGGGAGAACTAAAAAGGGAGGGGAGTGTTTTGCCTGTGGTCGGCATCAGCACATAAGAAGGAGATGCCCATTTATGATCTGTGAGGTGAAGGCTATTGTAGGAGAGATGGCTAGCCAAGAAAAGGTTGAAGAATGACCTACGGACAAGACAAGGACAAGGGTTTGTTTTGGTGCCACAAGGTCAACCATATAAAAATGCACTTCCCTCTTAATAAAGTGCAGGGTCGCAAATGGGAAGGCATGAACCCCAGTGAGACAGGAAAAAGGAGAGGGTGTCCAGGGACTGGAGTATGCTGGGGACAGGCAGGGTAGATGTGATACTGATAACCATGGACCTGGCAGGTGGTCAACCCACACACCCAGTAGTGGATAGTAAAGAGCTAACAGATTAAAATGATTGGGACAGACAGGGCCCCGACAGACATAGGGACAAACAGAGGTAGAGCAGGCTATTGTGAGGACTTAGACCTTGAGTGAAAAGGTGCTGGGGAATCCTGTGGGTCAAATAAAGGGGCTACAAGAGAAACTAGTAGCTGATGAGCAGGTCTTGGAAAGAGCTGCAGAAGATACAGTTCCAGAGGGAAAAGTTGAGGAATGCTATGGCAGACCATGATAATCTGTGTCTCCTGGTAGATGGTTTGGAGCAGGAGTAGGATGACTTGCAAGCCCAGCTCTGGCAACTTCAAGGGTGGAGGCATCCCTATCTCTGTGGGTTACAAGCTTGAGGGAGAGGGTATGTGATGGGGGGTCCACCCTACACAAGGCTTGAAGGGGTTAAGGTGGACAGGTGGGCCAATTAACTGCCTAGACTGCATCTGGAGGAGGAGCCAAGGAGAAAGGACTAAGGCTCAGCTGGATGAACAGGAGGGGCCTGTATAAAGCCCAGTGACTGAAAGAACTGGGGGCTGCAGAAAGTGAGGCTGCAGTCACTCTCCAACTGAGGGAAGGTAAGTTAATAAGTATCTCAAGGATATAGCAGTAAGGTTCAGGACTGTGCTATAAATAATGCTAAAACCATAATTTTCTAGTTGTCCTGTTTTCTCCTTTTAATTATCTCTTGTGGAGCTGATCAATCCAAATCAGCATTTATTTGAATTGAAATAATTTCAATTCAACAAATAAGTGCCCAGAGTACCTTCATATAAATGTTGTATAACTGGTTACCACTTTAATCTCTCTGTTACCAGACACAAATTTACCATCACCATATCTCAGAGATGCCAGAGAAAAAGATGGTTTATAGTAACTAGTATTGTGTGCTCCTGAACCAGCAGAATTTAAATATCTTTCACACCCTGAAAGTCTTTTTTGTCTCTACTCCCCAAAGTACTTTTTAAAAAAAAACAAAAAAAAAAAACAAGAGAACAAACTTTTTCAAAACAGAGAAACCAATCTGGAAAAGCATTCCATTTTCATAGTAAGATTGGAATGTTCTTAACATGTGCAGCTTAATGACTTTTCTTAATTACTAGGTCAACCGTGCTACTTTGTCATTCCATGGATATGTACAGGAAAGAGCGAGCAAAAAGGCAGAATGCAAAGTACTAAACAAACGTTGCCAGAAGTTTTTCAGTTAAGAATCTTCCCCACAAAACTTGAATTTCAAGCAAGGAACAATATAGGCAGTTAAGGTAAACAAAGCTGTTTGAACAATACTACTTCTTGTCCTCTTTTTCCCTTTTCTTTTTTTTTTTTAAATAGCAGCAACATTTAATCTGGCATTTAAAAGATGATCCTTGCAAATATGGTTAAGCCCTGTATTCAATTCTGTTCAACTACTGGTGTGAAATTTTAATCAAAAAACTAGAGAGCTCATTCAAAGAAGAAATTAGTGAAAAAACTTTGGTCGTCTCTCATCAGTGAAAACTGATTTAGTTATGCAAATTACTGCTATGAATATTAAACCACTGATGAAAGGTTTTTAATGAAGGGATCTTTTGTTTTGGAAATGCAAGGGTATATGCTTTAATTTCTTGCTAATTTACTGTTCTTTGATAATGTTCACATTTTCCCCAAAGTGACTTCACTGATGGGTTTAATACTGTGAATAGAACTACAGGCCAACAATACTGGTTTTGACAAGCCTTCCCCTGTGTAACTATAGATCATGATTTGCAGCCCCTTATGCACAATTCTATTAGGGTGAATTTTGTCTACAGGGCTTTCCCTGAAATGAATTCTCATTTTAATGTTAGCCTCCTGCAGTTTTTAATTTTTAATCTGTAATATGAAATTGCAAATTTTACAAACATCATTTGAAACAGCCACTAGGACAGAACCGAATGCCAAAGTTTACATATTGCCTAATTAGACTGTTATGAGAAGCAGCTTATCAATGTCAAGCCAAAGATCATCAAAAACTCCAATTACTAATTTGAAAAACACATATATTTATAGGTTCATTTTGTTTAATTTGCATCCGATTAGCTTAATAATTGTTTAAAAATTGTATTAAGGTTAATAATTTTGTTTCAACTAGCAACACACCTGGGCTCTGAAAGTGGTTTAGCAAATTAATCTCTGCCTACAATAAAACTCAACTGTAATCTTTTCCATCATAAAGCACAGAAAATTCATTACTCAAATGACAAGGCAATTTTAAATATGAAAAGGCATTAAATCCATTTACCAGCGCGATCAATATTTTCTGTCTACAGCTGTATAGTTCGTCAGATAATTATAAAGGAAAAAGTCTACATTCAGATACGTAGCATCTTCTTAAAATGTTTCTGGATAATGCACCCGACTTTAAAAGGTTGCAAACAGAAGCCCATCTGCCTTACTGAATGCTGAGCCAAATTCTGCTTTGTTACATCAGTTTAATACAGTAGAATTTGGCCCAAACTTTTTAAAGGTTTTACAATGATCTGAGTGATTGGCCAGGCTCAATGTTAAGTATTTTTAAAGTACAAGCCACACAAATTAAAGTATTTATAGCTATTGTAATGAATAGTTGTATCTGAAGACCCTGTCCTAGGTTTATCAGGTAAGCAAGCTTTACAACACTAATTACATTAACTCTTATGCAAAAATGTGACACTTTAAATTGTATAAAATTCACTGTATAACTGAGAACAAAATTTGCTCCCTTAGATACTGTTCTTGCAAGCATCTGTGTGGCGCCAAATTGAAGGCAATTGGCCACTGAGTGGTCTGTCGACATGGATCTGCTTGCAGAATTGGGCCTGATTTAGAAGGGCATGCTACTGACTTCATCAGTACAGTGTCATCCTGTATATTGACCACTGAACAGTATACAGAATGAAAAAGAAAATCACAAAAGTGAAAAATTAGTCACAGCAACTATTATGATTTTGCTTTCCTTGATTCTACAGGTTCTGTAACATCAGCCATACATGTATTAAGGTTACTCTGTCTAGAAGACACTATAGTATGTAATAGTTTTTAAAGAGCTAGATATTGTTATGATTAGATATGAGTGATACAGATTACATTTAAACTCCCAAATAGTTTTGAATTTCAGTAGCTAAAAGTTAAAAAAGTGGTCCCTCTAGTAAGCTGCAGACTGCTAGAAGATCTAAATGTCTGTATTTAAAAACCTCTTCCCCAGATGTAAATCTCTTTGGTCCAAAAAAATGATTCCAGAAAAGTTGCTGATATTTTGTCATTTAAGTTCAATAGGACCAGGATTTGAGCAGTAGTTTGTTTCAGAGTAGCAACCATGTTAGTCTGTATTCGCAAAAAGAAAAGGAGTACTTGTGGCACCTTAGAGGCTAACCAGTTTATTTGAGCATAAGCTTTCGTGAGCTCACGAAAGCTTATGCTCAAATAAACTGGTTAGCCTCTAAGGTGCCACAAGTACTCCTTTTCTTTTTGCCAGTAGTTTGTGTTAATCCTGATTTTAACTAAATGTCCGTGCTGTCACTCCTTATTTTATTCATTTGTGCTTATTAAAAATGGGCTCAAACAAGGCTCTGAGAAAAAGTATAAAATATTAATTTAAAAAGCATATAACAAACATTAGGGCAGTGTCCAGAATTTCTTCCCAACTGAGCTGCCCTACCCTTGGGTCCCTCTTGTTTTAATCAGGGAGCTGTTAGGGCAAGTTTACTGTAATTGCCTTACTACTACACCAAGAGAGAGGCCATCAGGTTGTTAAGATCCAAAGCATTTAGGGTTTTATAGATTAATATCAATACCTTCATCAATTAGAAATCAATTGGTAGTTATTGAAGATCACAGATCTGAGCTCCCAAAGAGAAACACCCTTTCAAAGACAGGCAGCTGTACTCTGCACTAGCTGCAGCTTTCAAATGATTTTTAAGTATAGTCCCATTTTGGGACATTCATTTCTGGTCCCATTCTCCTCGTGTTTACCAGTCACTTTTCCACAGTCTTTGGGTGTTATGAACAGACCTTTTTGTTTAGACTAAGTTTTTCAGTCTCCTTTTTGAACTCTATCAACATACATTGTGCCATTTTATGATCCTTTACTCACTTTCTAACAATTGAACTCCCAATTGGTGTAGACCTGCTAGACCCCAATTATCCCAGCTGTTTATCCACAATCCTCTTCTCTCCCCCCCCCCCCGCCCCCATGTGGCACTCAGTGATATAAATTCAAAAACTAAGTTTAACTTCTGAGGGCTGGAAAATTTTCAGCTTTGTCCCAGTGAACATGTTAAAGGCTGTTTGTTATATTGCAATATGAGCTACCACAGCTCACAAATTCAGAACCCATTTTTGCAATTCTGCACGCAGACACCATCTAGAAGTAATGTAACTTGCTCCAATAGACCTAAGAAGCCCAAGAAACCCAGCAGTGATACTACTGATCTGCAGTATGCACTTATTGATTGTTCCTTTGTCATCCTCCTCTGAACAAACAGTTCAAGAACTGCTGTAGAGCCAAAAAAAAAATTTTTCAAAACCCTTGTTGCAGGTGGTACCTGTTGTGCCCAGCTAACTCAGGTATAATCTCCTCCTCAGAGATACCAGTTGTAGAAAATCTGTTAGCAATTCAAAGAAAGGGCAGGAAATGAATACTGGCTCTGGACCAGCTACAGAGGAGATTTACTATAATTATTGCCAAGCCTATCAAGCAAATAATCTAATTCCAATTGTAAATTATATTTGAAGGTTGGGTAATTTCTAGGAGCCTAGACAATGTTCTGCTACTGTCTCCTTAATTGCAGTAAAACTACTTAAGTACTTACGCTCAAAGTCACCAGGCTAAATCCCATTTATATGGGAACAGATGCAACTCTGCCTAAAGACAATGAAAGTTGAGTTGAATCCCAGTGCTGAATTTGGGACATAATGGACATGCTGTAGAGTAGTATATATGCACTTCATGTGTGTGATGAAGTTAAGGGAAATTGTCCTGGCATGACAAGCGTGTACATTTTGATAGCTACAACAACTTTGATACTGTTTCGTTATTTACCATATGAAACTGTAGCTCTTTCAGATGTGCTGACCACACAGATTCCACTCTTGGTGACTAGCAAGCTGCATTCTGTTCTTGAGGAAGGGTAAAAGGCTTTCTACTGGAATCATGACTGGAGGACTCTTCTATCAAAGTAGCCATATGCTCCAAGGAGTGGTAAACATGTGATAATGGAAGAATGAAAGACAGGTTACTGGAAACACAAGACAGAAAAAGGTATGTTAGCCAACCTTCTTCTGTTAAAATTATCTAGAAAATGGAAACCCCGTTCATAATAAATAATAATAATAATAAGACAAAGGAGAATCCCTATCACATGGGTAGAATTATCTTCACAATTAGAGAGAGAATTCTTCAAACTGACATCCTTGGGTATAGCCTCTTATATCTCACTAATCCATGGCAAAAATATTTAATTTTAGAATCACATGCAAGTTATTTGTTAGCATCAATGATTTGATTTCATTAGTGCAGCTTCATTATTAAGTTCTCACACAAACATGTGGGTGCACATCATAAGCAAATACAACAAAGGGTATGTGTCTGTTTAGGCATTCCAACTTGTTTAAACTTCTCTTTCGAAGTAATGCTGACCTACTTGGTCAACGAGTCCCTTCTGAAATTTCTCCTACCACCTGGACATAAGTGCTGAATTCATTTATAGCAGTCACATATTTAAGGATATTGTTCTGAAGTCAGAAAATGTTGTATTTTATTCTTAAATTAGGACTTTCAAGAGGAAGACTTTTTTCTCGGTTATTATTTGTTATATCCCTCACAAATAGCACATCTGGAAATGGTAAAGCATTTTACGGGTTGTTTCTCCCAAGATTATTATTCAGTTTTGATTTACTCACACAAAATACAGTAAACATCTAGAATCTTAAAATTTAAATCAGGGGGTTATTATTACAACCTCTATTTTAACCACCTGCCTGCCCTCTTCACAGCTTAAAATCTATAAACACAGGAATGTCCATCTCAGAATTGGTAGATTAGGTCTTTGGCTCAACATGAATGTTTCTACTGCATGTAAAGTGAATTGGACAAGGAGATCATGAATTATGACACCCTAAAAATAGATTTCAGAGTAGCAGCCGTGTTAGTCTGTGTTCGCAAAAAGAAAAGGAGTACTTGTGGCACCTTAGAGACTAACCAATTTATTTGAGCATAGACTTTCCTGAGCTACAGCTCACTTCATCAGATGCATTCAGTGGAAAAACTGAAAAATCTAAAAATAGAGGTAATCAGACAAGTCTATTTTTATTTTTTGCATTTTTAGCAAAAGAACAGAGAAAAGAGAGGGAAATCTAAGAAAACTGGACCCACCTTGAAGAGACCC
The DNA here is from genome assembly GCF_965140285.1 of Lepidochelys kempii. NCBI lineage: Eukaryota > Metazoa > Chordata > Testudines > Cheloniidae > Lepidochelys > Lepidochelys kempii. The sequence continues at coordinate 101,646,926 of NC_136386.1, forward strand.
AGTGCTCAAGACCAAAGATTGGTGAATTACAATCTAGATTTGCAAATTAAAAATGTTATATAGCAATGTCAGAATGGCACAATGGCTCCATTAAGCTTAAAATAAGATCAGGTGACTGCTAGTGGTCAAAGCTTTCATTTATATATATTTTTTCCATTACCCATGTGTATGCACATGTATTTGTGCGTGCCTGTGGGTGGGTAGAGCTACATAGATATAAAAAAGCAAGTATCTAGCCTTTTCCCATAGACAGATCTCCCAATTTTTCCAACCAAAACTAAAGTTAAGACATTAAAAGAAGTTGGCAACCACAGTTAGAAATGTCAACAGTTTTGCCTTTGGCCAGACCCTTGCTTGACAATACAATGCAGGCAATTTAAAATTAAGTTTATTTGAGTAATCCACTCTGAGGGAATAAGCCTCCGCCCAACCACTGAAGACATTGACAAGCCTCCTAAGGCGTATAGGGGTGAAGGTTAGGAGAGACCCCAGTGAGCCTCCTATGGCTTGCTGGGTGGCTGATCCTCTTACCCAGGCAGATCTTCACTCCTATTCACATCCTAAAGTCTACAGGAGTGTCTCCCTTTCTTGTGCACCTCAGGAGACTCGGGGGAAGAAAGGGGGAATTGGTCTCCTGATATGCTGCTACTCCACAATCTCTTTGCTTTCCTCATTCCCCTTCCCCACTCCCTGCACAATTCATAAGGTTCTTAGAAAGGTATATGTTTTCCTATTCACGTCCCACATTCTGTAAGAGTGAGGTTCCCCTCTTGCAGTCTTATAAACATGTGCAACTCTATGGCTTTTTTAACAATTGACCAGGTCTGCCCTTGTTTAGCATAAGATCTGAGATCACAGTCAAAGATGGTAGAATTCCAAGCTCTAGGAGTTGAGGATTGTGTTAAAGGATCTGTGTAAATAATGAGATTCACAAAGTGATCTCACAAATATGCCAATCCTTCACCGGTCTGGCAAGAATGTATAGAACCCATATGGGACTTGTAAACGGCCCAGCTTGAAAGAGAGCTATATCCTTATTTCCACAGGACAGTTTCTGTTTTGACTGGAATGTCCCACTAGTTTGTAGAATGTGTTGTGATGCAACTCTACATTGGTGAAAGGACAGGCAACACTAAGACCATTTTACCATCCAGAACATTTTTAGGACTATTTATAAAGAAGAGTCCTTTATAATAGCTTGATACTATTTTAACATACTCCCAAGCACTTTTTGTATACTATTGTAAAAAAATGGTTGGATAATGAAACTCTTTCATACCTCATCTATTTAAAACAGGTTGACTAAGGAGCACTTGTTTAAACTCAGAAAAATGCATATTTATAATGCTGAAGGAGGGAGAAAAAGTGGTTACTCACCTCATAACTGCTGTTCATGTCCATTCCAAATCAGGTGTATGCACGCCACGTGCATACCAGCTGGAAGATTTTTGCCTTAGCAGCATCCATAGGGTTGGCCTGGGCACCCCCTGGAGTCGTGCCTTCATGGTGCCCAATATAGGGACCTGCCAACCCCAACCCACTCAGTTCCTTCTTGCTGGTTGCTCCAACAGAGGGGTAGGAGGGTGGGTATTTGAATGGACATGAACACATCTTGAAGAACAGTTATGAAAAGGTGAGTAACCATTTTCTTCGAGTGCTTGTTCATATCTATTCCAATCAGGTGACTCACAAGCCAAAGTTCAGGAGGGTGGGGTCAGAGCCATCCACTGATTGGAGCACAGTTAGTCCGAAGGCTGCGTCGTCTCTGGCCTGTTGAGTGATTGCATAGTGCATCGTGAAAGTGTGTATAGAGGACCACGTTGCCGCCATGCAGATTTCCTGTGTGGGGACCTCTGCCAGGAATGTTGCTGAAGAGGCCTGAGCCCTGGTGGAGCGTGCGGTGAGAGGGAGTTAGGGAGAAAGGCCGGGTGAGGTCTGAGCTGAACTTTGTTCCTTATGGAAAACTGTGTAAGGGAGCTCTAATGTAAGGGCCCTGAGCTCCACTCTCCTAGCTGAGGTTATCGCAACCAGAAATTCCACCTTGTATGAGAGAGAAAGCAGGGAGCACGCAGTCAGTGGCTCAAATGGTGGACCCGTAAGTCTGGAAAGGACTAGATTAAGGTCCCAAGCCGGGATAGGCTGTCACACTTGCAGGTATAGTCTGTTGAGACCTTTAAGGAAATGGCTGACCATCAGGTTTGCGAAGACTGAGTAGCCGTCTGTGCCCAGGTAGAAGACAGAGATGGCGGCCAAGTGGACCCTTATTGACGACATGGACAGTGCCTGTTGCTTAAAATGGAGGAAGTAGTCCAGCATAAATGGCAACGAGGCAAGCATCGGCAACTGATGGCACTGTTCTAACCAGATGGAGAACCTCTTCCACATGGCAAGGTATGTTGCCCTTGTGGAGGGCTTTCTACTGCTGAGGAGAACTTGCCTGACTTGATCAGAGCAGGAGAGCTCCACCGCGTTCAGCCATGGAGCTTCCACGCTGTGAGGTGGAGCAACTTGAGGTTTGAGTGCCAGAGGCAGCCATGATCTTGCATGATTAAGTCCAGGACAAGTGGTAGGGTGACCAGAGTTACCACGGACATTTCCAGGAGCAATGTGAACCAGTGCTGGCGTGGCCAAACTGGAGCTAGCAATATCACTAGGGCTTGGTCCTGTGGATCTTGAGGAGCACCTTGTGAACTAAAGGAACCAACGGGAACATGTATAGGAGATGGCGTCCCCATAGAAGTAGGAACGCATCCACAATGGAACCTGGGCTGTGATTCAGGAAGGAGCAGAATAGCTGATGCTTCCTGTTGCGTCGTATGGCGAACAGGTCTATTTGGGGAAAGCCCCAGTGTTGGAAGATTGAGTTCACCACGTCTGGCCAGAGGGACCACTCGTGGCTGTGGAAAGAGTGGCTGGGACTGGCCACCGGCTTATTCTGTATCCCAGAGAGATATGATGCTTGCAGGTGTATCAAGTGCTCTACACAGAAGTCCCACAGCACAAGGGCTTCCTGGCATAGGGGACAGGAGCGTGGACCCCGCTGTTTGTTGATATAAAACATTGCCTTGGTGTTGTCTGTGAGGACTAATACACATCTCCCTGATATATGGACTCTGAAAGCCCGGCACGCCAGGTGCACCACTCTCAGAGGCCTTGTGTCTGAGATCTCCCAAATGTGCCCCCCATCCCAGATCTGATGCATCTGTAACTAACCAGAGGGATGGCTGGGGGCTGGTGAAGGGTACTTTGCACAGACTACCTGTGGGTCAAGCCACCACAGGAGGGAGTGTAGTATTGGGTGAGGCAGGGATACGATACTGTCCAAAGCTTCTCAAGCTGGTGACTAACCATGACTGGAGCAGGCAAAGCCTGAGTCTGGCATGCTGTACTAAGTAGGTACAAGCGGCCATATGCCCCAGAAGTTTCAGGCAGTTCCTTGCTGTAGTAGTGGGTAACTGCCTGAGGCCCAGTATAATGTCGCCCAGTGACCGAAACCTGGCTTCTGAGAGGTATGCCCTGGCTTGAGTCGAGTCTAGCACTGCTGCTATTAACTCTATCCTCTGCACCAGGGACAGTGTCGATTTGGCCTCGTTTAGGAGACCCAGTTCGACAAATGTCCTTATGAGGCTGACCTGCTCTTCCATTTGAGATCTGGAGTGGCCTTTGATCAACCAGTCGTCAAGGTATGGGAACACATGTACCTGCTGCTTGTGCAGGAATGCCGCGACGACTGCCATGCGCTTGGGGAACACCCGAGGTGCTGCTGACAGGCCAAATGGGAGGACAGTAAACTGATAGTGGCTGTTGTTCACCACAAACCTGAGTGAGGCGGAATTATCGCTATGTGAAAGTACGTGTCTTTCAAGTCGAAGGCGGCATACCAGTCTCTTGGATCCAATGAGGGGATAATGAAGGCCAAAGAGACCATGCGGAACCTGAGTTTCTTGACGAGCATCTTGAGTTCCCGCAGGTCCAGGTTGCTCCTGAGGAATCTCTTCCACTGCAACTACCAAGAGAAGTGAGTTCACTTCCTGTATGAGAAGTTGCTCATGAGAGGAGCTCCTGAAGGGGGTTGGGGAAGTGAGAGAGGGCACAGAATTGGATGGAATATCCCCTCTCTACTGTGCGGAGCACCCAGCAGTCTGAGGTGATATGGGACCATGCACGGTAGAAAGGGGACTTTGGGTATATAGTCAGGACAAAAAGGTAAGAGTTGTAGTACTGGTGCGCCGTCTTCGACCGCACCTTCAAAAGGGTCGTCTGGGGCCAGGCGGTGGCCCAAATCCTGGGCTGAGGAGAGGTGCTGCCTCCTTCTACCGCTCCTATTCCTCCTACGAGAAGCGTCCTGGCGGTTCTGTTGGTAGAACCTGGAGGGAGGCTGTGGCCGGAAATGCCTACGTTGAGTGGCTGGCGTATGTTGGGGTGTGTGTGTCTAAATGTTCATATCTCTTAGGCGGGACAAAGTACTGTCTGTCATTCCTCTTAGCCATAGGAGCCACAGATGCAGGGGTCTGCCACAGGGTTTTTGTTGTCTCTGTAATTGTCTTTATTATGGGCAAGGTGATATGAAAAGGGACCAGAGGGTGTGAGGATGTCTATGACTGGGTTGGATTCCTCCACCACCTCCTTCGCCTGTATACCCAGGTTCTGGGCAGCATGACATAAGAGCTGCTGGAGTACCCTGTTATCCTCCAGAGCTGGGGCTGTCGACGTCCCACCACAGCTTCATCTGGGGAGGATGAAGAGGAAAGGCCTGGCAGCGGACCCTGCTCACTCCCTTTTGCGCCCCGTGGGTCTCGTGGCATGCGGTATTCCATAGCTTGCGGTGCCGGGTCCACTGGGGGAGGAAACATTGGTGCCCAGGCAGACTGTGCTGAAGTTGTTGGTTCCGGCAGTGCCGATATTGTCGATGCCAGTGGTATTGATGCTGCAGCTGCCAGCAGAGCCGCTGATGGGAGAGTTGGTGCCGGACCTGTAGAGGACAACAGCGGTGTCAGCACTTCTGCCGGCGTTGCCTGCGGAGCGGCGAAGGACGCCGAGGACACCGACGCTGACCTGGACCTTGGCCCCTGGATCTGCCCCTGTCTCTGGTGATACTCCCAGGTGTCTAAAAGGGCAACTGCATTGAAGGCTGCCACTGCAGAGGCCATGGTGCTGGGTAGGGCTGGTGGTCGCGGCAGGATTTGGACCTTCTGCTCCTGGTCCTATTGGAGCGATAGGGCTCTGGGGTGCCAGAGGTCGGGGATTGGTGCTGAGAGGTTGGGGATATGGTGCGGCTCCCCTGCATGGGTGGGCCATGCCGGGGAGAGGCGCACCAGAGATGGGGATCGGTGCACCATCAGCATTGGTTTGCCCCTTGATTGAAACTGGAGCCATGTAGTCACTGGCAACTTGTCTCTCCTTTGTGGGGAAGATGGCGTCGTGAGGCATATAAGGTCTTTGGCTCCCTCAAATGCCTCCAGCATTGAGGGGAGCTGGAGTTGATCACCTTGGCGCTCTGGGGACCATTGACAGTTTGGACTCAACTGAACCCCAGATGGGGCAGGAGTCAACAAGACCCTAGAGGGCTGGAGAGACTAGGTGGCCTGGGTTGAGATGCTCATTGATGCCGCAGGTCCCTTGGTCTTTAGAGCGGGAGACCGACCCCTCTCCGGACTTTTCTTCTTTGGTGGCACTGGGGACTAAGAATGGTGTCGCGCCAAAGAGTTTTTTATGGGTGGAGCCATGGCGGTGCTGTGAGACCTTAGGGTCCTTGTTCGGTGCCGGCTCATGCACTGTCGGTGCCGGACCACTGCGAACTGACGAGGAAGTGCTCAGCATGGGTTCTGCAGACCCTGGGTTGGAATGTGGCCAGAGTGCTGCTTTCATTAGCAGGATCTTAAGTGTTTACTCCTGGTCTTTAAGGGTCCTAGGATGAAAACCCTTGCAGATCCTGCACTTGTCCTTTTGGTGGCTGTCCCCGAGGCACCGCAGACAAGAAGAGTGTGGGTCACTCTTGGGCATAAACTTGCCTCAGTCCTCGCAGAGTTTGGACCCAGGCATACCCCAGAACTGGGGTAGATGATGATTTGGGGCCGGGGGGGGGGGGGAGGACTACTAGCTATGACTACTAATTAACTATTTTACAATCAAAAGTGAAGAGGACACTGCCAAAAGTGCTTGCAATAGAGAGCGAATGTTGTTCCAGCTAGTCATCACCAGGGGTAAGAAGGAACTGAAGGGGTGGGGAGCCGGCAGGGCCCTACATTTGGTGCCATGAAGGTGCGACTCCAGAGGGCACCCAGGCTGTCCCTCGGAGGCTGCTAAGGGAAAAATCTTCCGGCTTGCATGTACATGGCACGCATACACCTGACTGGAATGGACATGAACAAGCATTCGAAGAAGAACTCATTGTTCTTGAGACTTCTAATATCACAACAGACTTCCAATTCAGTGATGTTAATACTTATTCCAGTTTTCTTTATTTTGTGGATGATTTAATAAGGAAAGGTAATGATCTATGGTACAAAACAGACTGACAGGTACTTATGACTAAGTCACGGACTTTGTGACCTCTAACTTCTGCAGCTGCTGGTGCACCTAGTCTGGGGGCAGCTCAGGCAGCCTGTGCCAGTTGCACTGGCCACTGCTGGGGCAGTTTTGGGCCACTGCGCCCACCCTCCTGCCACCAGCAGCAGTTGAGTTTGGGTGTGGGAAGAGGCAGGGGGTTGGGGCACATGAGGGGGTGAGGCGGGCTCTGGGCAGCGTTAACTGGGGGGGCTCTCCAGAAGCGGCAACATCTCCCACGCTCAGCTCCTAGGTGGAGACGTGGCTAGACAGCTCTATGTGCTGCCACTGTCTGCAGGCGCTGCCCCCGCAACTCCCATTGGCCATGGTTCCTGGCCAATGGGAGCTGCAAAGCCAGCGTTCTGGGTGGAGGCAGCAGGCAAAGCTGCCTGACCATGCCTCCACCTTGGAACTGAGCAAGGGGGATGTCACCACTTCTGGGGAGGCGCAGAGCCAGGTAGGGAGCCTGCTGGCCTTTCCAACCCTCCCCTCTCCAGCAGGGGTCCCAGGCCATGCGCCACTGCCCCGCCCCCCCAGCACCCATGGCACCCCCCGGGCTATCCCCCTCAAGATTTTGTCAGGGGTATATAATAGAAGTCATGGACGGGTCACGGGCCATGAATTTTTGTTTACTGTCTGTGACCCGTCTGACTTTTACTAAAAATACCCATGACTAACACACAGCCTTACTCATGACTACCATAACACATAACAAAAGGTAAATGATAATTTGACATGCTTGGTAGTTAAAATTCCATCTGGATTTTCATTACCTGTGCTTAATGCCCTAAAATTAAAGGTTATTTAGCAAATAAGATGTTCAACTGTACTGAATCCACAGATCCACACCTTTGAGATGCATGTAACACTGACCACATGCCTGAAATCATTTACTAGTAGTGACTTTTGGAGACACATGGGATCTCAAAGGTTAAAAAGGGGGTGACTTGCAACTGCATCAATTATTTACTAATTCATCTGGTACAAATTGTATATTATACTCTGAAGAAATGGGGAAGGAGACTGAAAATTTGGAAATCTGTGGAGATAATGTACTTAAAGATGACTGCTTATTGGTAAGTAAACTTTTTTTCATCCTCTTTGAAAATGGCCTCAGTCAGATCCCTACCTTTGGGAAATGACCAAACTTGATAACCTAGGCAACATGCCAGGGAGTAAACACTAACCTAACAACAGTATTACTGTCCTCCCAAAACAAACATCAGACCTCAGTGTCAGGTCAAGGGAGGAATGCCATGAAAGGTACACATTAAAAGATAGGAAATCCAAAAGCAGTAAAAGGAGAGGTTACTTGCCTCACAGTAACTTGTTTTATTCTATGTTTTGTCCCTGGCTGCTACACTATGGGATGTATGCGCGCCTATGCACTCTCAATTGTAGGCTGTAAAGTAGCATCTGTGGGCCCATGCCTGCGCATACCAGTGCATCGGCTCTGAACAAGGGCTTATAGAGAGGCGCAAGAACACCACCATTCAGTTCCTTCTCAACCGTGAAGCCAGAACTCCACAGCAGAGGGGAAGGAAGGTGGGAGGTGGAGCACCAATAGGGACAAAACATCTTGAAGAACTCAGGTTATTGTAAGGTAAATAACCTCTCCTTCTTCTAGTATATGTTCTTTTGTGTGCTTCAAATAGGAGACACCCAAGCAATAAGCTAAGTAAGGATGTGGGTTCTGAGAAGGCAAGACTGGGCAGTTTGAAGGACTGCATCATGCAAGGCAGTGTCGTCTCCAAAAATCTGTAAAATGGCATAATGTTTGGCAAAAATATGGATAGAAGAACAAGTAGTAGGCCTGCAAATCTTTGATATGGGACAGCCTTCAATAGAGCTATAGATGTGCAATGAACTCTAGTGGCATGTGCAGTTACTCTGTGAGGAAAGTGGATGCCAGCATTTCCATAAACGGTTACTCACTGTGGCGGGGTGACGATGCACTGGTGCAGAGCCTCCTGTCGGTCGTCCTGGGAATTAGCTCTTCTGGCCAGGAGCACCCTCTGCCAGCTGATGTCTCACCTGCCCCTGACGGAACCCCCAACCCCCTATCCCTCCCTTGCCTCAGTGGCTACTGCCAGTCATCATCTGGCCCCCGCTCCCTGGGGCAGACTGCAGTCTGTAAACCACTCATCAACTGCAAGGGGGCTTGGACCAGCTGCCTCTGCCTATCTATGGGCTGCCCCTCTGCAGCCCCAGTACCTTTTCGTAGGCCTTTAACTAGGCCTACAGCCTGTGGTTTTGCGAGGCTGGACCTCCCCAGCACTGCTCTACCCTAACAAGGCCTGCAGCCTGGGGTTTTGCTAGGCTGGAGCTTCCTGGCTCCCAGGGCCCTTCCCCAGCACTGCTCCACCCTAGGTACCCTTCTCAGCTCCCTGGCAGCCAGGTCCTTCTCTCTCAAAAAGCTAGAGAGAGACTGTCAGCTTCTGGCCCACTGCCCTCTTTTAAGGGCCAGGTGGGCCCTGATTAAGCTGAACAAAGCTGTGGCTGTTTTCCTAATTAGCCTAGCTTTCCCTCTCTGCAGCCCTCTCTAGAGCTGCTTTATCCCCTTCAGGCAGGAGCAGGGTGACCACGTCGCTACACTCACCTCTTGTAACTGTTGTTCTTGGAGATATGTTACTCATATCCATTCGAATTAGGTGTGCGCTCTGCATGCACAGTCATCGGAAAGTTTGTCCCCTAGCAGTACCCATCAGCTCTGCTGTGGAGCCCCCTGGAGTCATGCCTTCATGGCGCTCAGTATACGACCCTGTCGACCCAGCGCCTCCTCAGTTCCTTCTTACCAGTTACTCTGACAGAGGGGAAGGCGGGTTTGGAATGGATATGAGCTAACACATCTCGAAGAACAGTTACAAGAGGCAAGTAACCATTTTTTCTTCTTTGAGTGGTTGCTCATATCCATTCCAATCAGGTGACTCCCAAGCCTTGCCTAGGCAGTGGGGTTGGAGTTAAGGAAACGCTGATTGTAGCACTGCTCTGCAGAAAGCCGCGTCATTTCTAGTGTGCCAGATGATGGCGTGAGAGGTGAAGGTATGCACAAAAGACCAAGTTGCGGCCCTGCAGATTTCTTGGACTGGGACCTGGGCCAAGAACGCTGCTGATGTGGAATGTACTGTAAGCCGGGGCCGGTACTTTGACCAGCTCATAGCACATGTGGATGGCATGACATGATCCAGGAGATATTCTTTGAGATGAGACTGGGAGCCCTTTCATCTGGTCTGCCACCGCTATGAACAACTGGTTCAATTTTCTGAATGGCTTAGTGAACTCAGTGTAGAAAGCTAGTGCTCGCTGAACATCAAGGAAGTACAGCCTCTGCTTCCAGTTACTGGCATGAGGCTTAGGGTAAAAGACAGGCAGGAAAATGTCCTGGCTGGTGTGGAAGTGCAACGCCACCTTGGGGAGAAAGGCCAGGTGCGGGCTGAGCTGCACCTTATCCTTGTGGAAAACCGTGTATGGTGGGTCAGAGGTGAGGGCCTTTAGCTCAGACACCCTCCTCGCAGAAGTAATGGTGACCAGGAAAGCTACCTTCCATGATAGATACAGGAGGGAGCAAGTTGCCAGTGGTTCGAATGGGGGCCCCATAAGCCTGGAGAGGACCAGGTTAAGTTCCCACGCAGGGACAGGCTGCCTGATCTGGGGATGTAGACAGTCCAGACCTTTGAGGAAGTGACCAATCATAGGGTTGGCGAAGACAGATAGACCAGACGCTCCTGGGTGGAAGGCCGAGACAGCAGCAAGGTGTACCCTTATGGAGGACGCCACCAGGCATTGCTGTTTCAGGTGTAGGAGGTACTCCAAGATGAGAAGTATAGGTCCCTGGAGCGGGGAGTGTACTGTGCTGGTCACAGCAGCACAAGAATCTCTTCCACTTTGCCAGATACATGGCTCTAGTGGAGGGCTTCCTGCTGCCGAGGACCTCCCTTACTTGTTCTGAGCACAGTTCTATGGGGTTCAGCCACAAAGCTTCCAAGCCATCCGGTGGAGGGACCACAGGTCAGAGTGTTGAAAGCAACTGTGGTCCTGATAGAGTAAGTTGAGGAGGAGAGGTAACGTGACCGGTGCGTCCACCGACAGCTCCAATAGCATAGTGTACCAGGTGTTGTCGAGGCCATGCTGGAGCTATCAGAATTCTTTGTCCCCGCTCTGCAGACCTTGAGCAGGACCTTGTGCACGAGAGGGAATGGGGGAAAAGGCGTAGAGCAGGGAACCTCTCCAGGGTAGCAGGAATACATCTGTGAGTGAACCTGGGCTGTGACCCTGGAAGGAGCAGAACAGTGGGCACTTCTTGTTGCGTCGGGTGGAAAACAGGTCAACCTGGGGAAACCCCCACCTTTGGAAAATGAGGTGAATGACACCCGGCCGGATGGATCATTCATATGCGGAAGGACCTGCTGAGGTGGTCCGCCAGCATGTTCTGAACTCCTGGTAGAAAGGGTGCTTCCAGGTGAATGGAGTGTGCTATGCAGAACTCCCACAGCCGGAGGGCCTCCTGGCATAGGGGAGAGGAACAGGCTCCACCCTGTTTGTTGATGTAAAACATGGTGGTGGTGGTGTCTGTTAGAACTACTACGCATTGGACTTGTAATTGGGCCTGAAAGGCCTGGCAGGCTAGGTGCACCGCCCTCAGCTCCTTGAAGTTGATATGCAGGGAGAGCTTGTCCTGCGACCACAGGCCCTGTGTCTAGAGGTCTCCCAGATGTGCACCCCATTCCAGAGCTAACACATCCATAACCAGGGACAAGGAAGGTTGAGGGTTGTGGAAGGGGACTCCTTCGCACACTGCTTGAGGGTTAAGCCACCAGTGGAGGGACATGAGGAACTGCCCTGGAACCATGACCACTGAATTCAAGCTGTTGTGCCCCGGACAGTAGGCTGAGGCAAGCCATGCCTGTAAAGGTCTAAGCTGCAGCCTGGCGTGCCAGGTTGCGTACGTGCAAGTAGCCATATGGCCGAGGAGACTCAGGTACCCCCTTGCTGTTGGAATTGCTGGAGGCTTTGAATTATGTTCGTGATGGCTCAAAATCAGGTCCTGGCAGAAGAGCTTGCGCCTGAACTAATTCTAATACTGCCCCAGTGAATTCTATTCTTTGGGTCGGTTCCGGGGGCGACTTCCCCAAGTTGAGGAGACCCAGTTGCTCGAACGTGTACCTGACCAAACTGATTTGGGACAGCACCTGCCCCCTGGCACGGCCTCTGAGCAGCCAGTCGTCAAGGTAGGGGTATACTTGCACCTGCCGTCAACGGAGGAAAGCAGCCATGACTGACATGCTCTTGATGAACACTCGGGGGCTGTTGAGAGGCCAAAGGACAGTGAATTGGTAGTGCTTGTGGTTGACCATGAAGCGTAGGAAGCGTTGTTGTGCAGGACAAATCGCTATATGGAAGTATGCGTCCTTCATGTCGAGGGCGGCATACCAGTCTCCTGGATCCAGGGAGGGGATAATGGTGCCCAAGGAGACCATGCAAAACTTCAACTTTACCATGCATTTGTTGAGACTGCGCAGATCTAGAATGGGTCTGAGACCCCAGTTGGCCTTGGGGATTAGGAAGTATCAGGAGTAGAATCCCTTGCACCTTAGCTCCTGAGGAACCTCCTCCACCGCTCCCATGGCGAGGAGCGCCTGCACCTCCTGGATAAGGAGTTCCTCATGAGAGGGGTCCCTGAAGAGCAACAGGGAAAGGGGATGGGAGAGAAGGTAGGAACAGAACTGGAGAGAATATCTCACTTCCACTGTGTGAACAACCCAGTAATCCGAAGTTACTTGGGACCAAGCACAATAGAAGTGGGACAGATGATTCAAAAAAGACAGGGAAGGATCCGGAATCAAAACTGGTGCACCGTCCTCAGGCGCACCTTCAAAAGGCCTGCTTGGAACCTGATGATAATTTAGTCGGGCCCTGGCCCTGCCCAGAAGAATGTGGAAGAGTTGCTGACACTGGAGAGATTTGTTGGGACGTGCACCAGATCTGGAACCTGGACCATTTCTGCAGGTAAGTGTGACATGTGGAAGACTTTCTATTGTGTAGTAAAACCTCTTACACCAACTTTGAGCATGAGCTCTCTAGGTGCTAGAATCATATAGGAGCCATGCCTTGAAGTGGAGGATCCCCAAGTTGGGATGTATGGTACACCCTTTGTCCTGAGAGAGAAGATGCGGAGGGGCCAGAAGGGAGATCTGTGGGCACATCAAGAACTACATCAGGTAAGGGTACCAGGTCTGTCTCAGCTATGTTGGAGCAATCAAAATTACGCAAACTCTATTCCTCTTTATCTTTAGCAGGACCTTCAGCAGAAGAGGAAACTGAAAGAAGGTGTAAAGAAGGTCCTTTTCCTACAGGAGGAGGAAAGCATCGCCCAGAAAGAGCTGACCGATCCCCACCCCGGAACAGTACCAGAACAAGAAGTGTCTGAGATAGGTGGTGAACTGCTCTGTGGACGGTATTCCTCACAGTGTGAATAAATCATTAAGTACTGAAGGGTGCATCTCCCACTCATGGTCATGTGGGAATTTGCGAATGAGCTTGTCCGCTATCGAGTTTTGTGTGTCTGGGAAGTAAACCTTGGACACGGTGATGTTATGAGAGATGCACCAGTTCCGTAGATTCACTGCCTCCGTGCATAGGGAAGGCGATCTGGCTCCTCCCTGACAGTTGATATAATACATGAGACTATGTTGTGGAAGGGGTAGGGCGCTAAAGTGAATGGAATAACCAGATCTGATGATCTCTTAGGACTCATCTATCAGACATTATGCACTTCCAGGCACTGCAGAACGCTGCCAAATGGGTGCATGAGCATAGGTAGTATTAAGGAGAGGTCTCATGACACCTTGACCTGCACATCAAAAGTAGTGCTTAGGGGCAGGTGGTTGAGTCTAAGACTGGGAGCCCAAAGGCTTCCATTTTGGGAATTTCCCTTTATTCCTTTTGGGGCAGATAGTGCCATTGTGAGGGGAATTGGGACAAATAAGGTCTCTATTGGTATTGAGGGCTAAAATGTCCCTTTTGCCCTCATGTGTAGATTCCCAGTGATCTGGGAGTGGCCCTGCAATCCTTCAAGGAGTGGAGGGAGGCATCAGTCCTCTCAGCGAAGAGCTTGAAACCCTCAAAATCCTCCTGTGTTCTAAACCTCTTTCAGGAATCCTGAGAGGTGAAGCCACGACGCCCATCTTATCACCACAGCAGTGGAGGTGGTCCTGGCAGCCATGTCAGCTGCATCAACGGCCGATTGCAAAGGTGGTTTTTGCTACCAGCTGCCATTCCTGGATGATGACCTTGAAGGAGTCCAAGAGCTCTCCAGCAGTTTATCAATAAAGTTGTGTAATTTATTATAATTCATGTAGTTGTACTTTGCCATGAATGCCTAGTAGCTGGCAATTCAAAACTGTAAGGTGGCTGAGTACGCCTTCCTACCGAAGGGATCAAGGCACTTCCAGTCTCTGTCATAGGGTGTTGTCTTAGAGTGGTGCTGTCAGCCATGGGATTTCACAGCGTCCACCACGATGGAATTTATGGAGAGCTGCCTCCATAAAGATGATTTTCTGGCGAAGTTGTCTTTGTGGGATTTTGGTCAGAGCTGCTGGCAGAGGGAACACTTTTGTTGGATATGGTCCTTGCCAAGAAAGGAAAGGCACTGGGAGTGCTTCTCCACAACCGGGATCGCCTCGCTGAAAGTGCAATACTTCTTGAAGGCCGGAGAGCTAGGCATATCCTTTTCCAGGTGGGTTCCCACCATTGGGGGCAAAACCAGGACAAAGTCTTTTCTCTCTCTCTCTCTTTTTTTTTTAATTAGGCACAGCCAAATAAAGAGTCAGAAGAAAGCTAAAAAGTTTCTAAAAGCTAACGATATGCTAATGGACAGCTAAAGGCCCTGTTTCTATCCAGGGTGGTTAAGAAGGAACTGAGGGTAGTTATCCCATGTGCCCTGGCTAGCCTCATGGCACAGCACGAGTAGAGACAGTGCATGTGCGGTCCCCATAGACACTGCTACCTGTGGCGGTTCAATACAAGACAGGACACGGCTTTAGGCAAGCAAGCAGGCTGGTCTGCTGATGGGATTACCCCTGTCAGCTTTTCCACCTCTTTTATTTCTCTCCCCCCTGCGCATCACATACCCCAACCGACCGCAAAAGGCATCAACAAAGGAAATAATATGACTTTGATTAATATTCCTATTTACTAACCTCTATCTACTACAATCTTTATTCTCAGGCCTTGAGCTTCGGCCGAGGAAGCTTCCCACGGCTGATGTCCTTATTTTGACTTCCCAGATGGTCCATGTTTTCATGGTCCATGTCCTTGGATAGAACAGAGCAATGTGTGCATTGCTCCTACACAACATTCAGGGTGTGCCCTGACTGTTTCCAGGTGCACGAACGCTACATGAACCCTTCAGCTACCGAAGTTCTATGATCAGCAGCGCAGGGACACAGACACACCTACAGTGAAGCACCCACAGGGACACTACTTGATGAAGGGGATCTTTGCAACTATTGGCCTTGCGCAGTACAGCGGCAAAAAGGTATAGGAGAGGGGTCACTATATTAAAGAAGTGGATAGTTGGGCTTCATAGTACAAGTTATGCACAAAAAAAGCCCCCCAAAACACAACCTTTGAAATATTAAAATATTTACCTTCAGTATTTTTTTAAACAGGATTTTTAAATTCTCACTCCCAGCTAAACACATTGCTTTTCAATTGTCTATGTTACAGAAAACCACAACTCCATATATTCCCGTAAATGAGTTTGGAATAAATTTAGGTTGTGTGTACACTAGTATTTTTCTTAATCTCTCTCTACTCCAGCTCCACCAGCAGTAGCAGCAGTGGGAGAGCTGCCAGTGTTTTAAACTGTTTGTCATCTAAGGCCATGTCTACAGTACAGACGTGTATCAGTATAACTACATTGCTCAGGGGTGTGAAAAGTCCACACCCATGACAACATAGTTATACCAACCTAACCCACCGTGTAGACAGCGCTATGTTGATGGGAGAGTGAATTAACTAAGCCAATGGGAGGAGCTCTCCTGTTGGCATAGGAGTGTCTTCACTAAAGCACCAGAATGGCACAGCTGTATGTGAAGACAAGCCCTAATTCTGCTTCGAACAGATCTGGTGGCACAATGGTTGCAATGCCAGCAGCAGGCTGTCCACATTAATGGTCCCATCAATGTTAACACCACTGGAGCTGTGCTATGTGGTCATATAATAATGGAAGATATTAAGAAAAATGATAGTGTAGAAAAGGTTCAATGTTTTAAAAATGTCAGGACTCAGCTCTTCATAGAAAAAAACATTTAAAATACTGGGTTTGGTGGTGTTTTCTTTTTTTCTTTGAATACTGGCTTAAAAACTCACTTAACAGATGTATATATGTGGTAGAAGAAGTTGACTTATATCTTGTAGTCAACAGGACATTTCTGTCATCAACTTCAATAGAGCAGGATCAGGCTCTTAAACACAAATAAATGGCAGGGAGAATATATACTATCTTATAGTTTTTTAAAATATATCTTTAACATTTTGAATAATTCATGCAATGTGCTATTTACAAGTAACAGAAAGACTCCATAATTTAAGAATAATAGTCTTTAGTTAGCGTGTACATATCTACATGGTCCATGGATGCTGAAAACACTTGGATGATGTTATATTAAAATAACTGCATACAAAACACAGGATAACACTCCTTTGAAAAGGAGGAGTTGGGGAAAGGGCAGCCCCATTGCTTTAAGATGCCCATTCTTAATCCATTTAGTGCTGCAGGCTGTCTGGTGTTAGCAATCATGTACAATTGGACCTGCTGCAGAGCAAAGAGCAGTCTTGCCCCACAAACTAGGAGACAGCCAATATTCTAGGAGACCCATCATAAACAAGACGTGCTTCCATAAACCTGCTGGGTCATTTAGAGGACTGGGGGAATAATGCTGACACTGTGCTTGTGAGGAAAAAATAGTAATTATATATAAATCTTGAGTTTTCCTAATATACTTGTAACAAAAAGTATGCTTAAATCACAACATAAAATCACACATCTAATTAACATTTACAAAATTTATTAACTCTTATAAAAATCTATTTGCATTTTTTGCAGTAGTCAATTTAAGCTGTTAAATCAGAATTCCCACATAATAGTTTTGCCAATAAAAACCTGTAGATTTTTTTAAAAAGGATATTTACAGAATTTTCATGAAAATATAAAACTTTAGTATCCCAAAATTAAGCTAACTAGATAAGAACATACAATTACATATGGGCAGATTCAGCAAAGTAATACAACTTCCAGACTGCTGAAATGATCATCAGTGAAAGGAGGCATCAATGTTGGCACAGAAAGTTTTTTTTGTTGCTGTAATTTTGCACAAGCTCACCACGGTTTGGAAAGCAAATATATTTGGCTGAATTATGCTATTAAAAGAGGTATCACTTCTACTTATATAAACAGATAAACATATCTCCATTATACCTAAATTCACTGAATGCTTTACAACTCTATCAAATCTAAGTGCTCATCCATTTACATAAAAAAACTGCAAAATCAAATAATGAAAAGATTTCAAAACTGGTTCTACAACTATTAAGATTATTTTCTTGTTCTTGCACTTGCTCTTGTTTTCCTTTCTGTTCCTCCAGCACTCTGAATCATGCTTATATCACCTTTGCCAAGTTCTCCTTTAGTTTTGTTTCTTGTTTCTTTCTGCAGAGTTATACTTTGACCAGACTCTGTAAAAATAAATAAATAAATAAATAAATAAATAAAAAATTAACTGTAAATTTAGATAATAAATCAAACTTTTTAGCTGAAATTCAAATCTTCAGCTATGCTGTTTTAGAGAAAAATATCCCTAATAAATATATTCCAGAGACAATACCCAGGAATACAACAAACCAGTTATGAAAGCTGCACTTCTGCACAACCAGCATCCTTTAAAATAGATCCCTGAAGACTCTCAGCTATTTCTGAAACCAGATTAACATTAATAAGTGCACTAAAGCTAATTCTTTTTCTTATATGGCATTTTGAAACCATGGTAGTCCATTCTGTACAAATGGACTTCAGATACAGTGGTTAGCTGTGATATACACCGGGAAGCCTGTTGAATAAGCAGTCATGGACAATATGATGACTGTACTAATAGGCTGTGGTGGAGCAGCAGATGACACTGTTATAAATCACCATAAATGTCCAAAGATAGTGCTGTGACATGGTGAATACAGGCCACCATTCAGTAAGCACGCTGCCAACATTCCTGCTGCCTTGTGGGTTTAAGCCTTTTACTAAAGGCAAAGGTTTCAACCAGAATAACTGGCTGCACTTGATTCTTGGGGCCTTTGTGGAGTATTAGTCCCAAAGTTATACCATAAACCCAATTTGGTACTTTTAGTGATTTTTTTTTTTAAACTCATATGTAAACTAAAGACTCCCAATAAAAATATTAAAGCAAGGAAAACCCTGCATTAGAATATACAGCAGTGGTTCTGGGTCCACGAAGAGCTGGCAGGTCAGGCTCTTCATTGTAAAGAAAAGACGAGACTGCATAGGAATCTAGAAACCAGAAGAAAGAGGTGCTGATCCCAGAAAAAAGTCACTAATGGCACCAGAGATGGTAGCTACCATCAAAAGCTGCTTGGTGGAAAGATGACCTCCAGCTAAAGAGCACTGTCCAGAAGAACGGTAAGAAAAGAATCAGGTACCTAGTGCATGTATAGCAGGAGCAGGGAGCAAGAAAGGGAACCAGAAGGCAGGAGAAAAGAATGGGAAAAAGGAATAAGACAAAACGGCAAATGTAAAGGGAAAAAATGAGGAGGTTAGCATGAGCATGGGATTGGAGGATCAGACAGCAAGAAAGAGTATGATGGGGAAGAGGGGACCAGGCAGAGGAGAAGGATGAGAAGGAACACACATATGTGGGGAAGATTAAATGAAGGTGAAAAAGATAGTGATCTTTTAAAATTGACATCACATTGAAAACAGTTATCTAAATATTTTCCTAATGTTTTTTCATGTTAACAATTGTTGTAATTGCAATAGAGATGTTGTACAATTGCAAATAGATTGAGCGGACCGTGATTCATAATAAGAACAATTTTGAGGACTTGAGATTTACAGTAACAAAGGAAAATATTATTTATGCTACGTGCTATACAAACATGTACTAAGTGTCCCTGTGGCAACAAACGTTTAAGATTGAAATATTGGGATCTACAGTAATGCAAATTTTATCACTTTTATTCACAACATTAAGTTACAGGCAAGATCAAGAATAAAGCACTTCCTTATCTAAAACATGCAAGTTTACATTCACCCACCTTCAAAAATTAAACAATTATATTAGGTAACTGAAAATAAATCATTGCCATACCTGATTTTAATTTTTTGGCTGCCTTTTCATCCTCTGGCAAGTGGCGTTTTTCCCTGAGAGAAGTGGAACTAGCTACTTGAGATGTGAGATCAACCTGTTTTCTTCTGCCCTTTTTTGATGCCTGGGAAGTAATATTTTCCAAAGGCACATTTTGGTCTTCTTTAGGAACCTTCTCTTTATCATCATTTTCTGGCAAGCTGCTTTTTCCTCGGAGAGAAGTGGAACTAGCAGCCTGTGTTGTGAGATCAACCTGTTTTCGTCTGCCCCTTCTGGGTGGATTAGCTTTTGCCTCAGTAGAATTTTCCAAAGGCACATTTTGGTCTTCTTTAGGAACCTTCTCTTTACCACCATTTTCTGGCAAGCTGCTTTTTCCTCGGAGAGAAGTGGAACTAGCTGCCTGTGTTGTGAGATCAACCTGTTTCCTTCTGCCCCTTCTGGGTGGATTAGCTTTTGCCTCAGTAGAATTTCCCAACGGCACATTTTGGTCTTCTTTAGGAACCTTCTTTTTACCACCATTTTCTGGCAAGCGGCTTTTTCCTCGGAGAGAAGTGGAACTAGCAGCCTGTGTTGTGAGATCAACCTGTTTTCTTCTGCCCTTTATTGATGCCTGGGAAGTAATAGTTTCCAACGGCACATTTTGGTCTTCTTTAGGAACCTTCTCTTTATCATCATTTTCTGGCAAGCTGCTTTTTCCTCGGAGAGAAGTGGAACTAGCTGCCTGTGTTGTGAGATCAACCTGTTTTCGTCTGCCCCTTCTGGGTGGATTAGCTTTTGCCTCAGTAGAATTTCCTAACGGCACATTTTGGTCTTCTTTAGGAACCTTCTCTTTACCACCATTTTCTGGCAAGCTGCTTTTTCCTCGGAGAGAAGTGGAACTAGCTGCCTGTGTTGTGAGATCAACCTGTTTTCTTCTGCCCTTTATTGATGCCTGGGAAGTAATAGTTTCCAACGGCACATTTTGGTCTTCTTTAGGAACCTTCTCTTTATCATCATTTTCTGGCAAGCTGCTTTTTCCTCGGAGAGAAGTGGAACTAGCTGCCTGTGTTGTGAGATCAACCTGTTTTCGTCTGCCCCTTCTGGGTGGATTAGCTTTTGCCTCAGTAGAATTTCCCAACGGCACATTTTGGTCTTCTTTAGGAACCTTCTCTTTACCATCATTTTCTGGCAAGCTGCCTTTTCCTCGGAGAGAAGTGGAACTAGCTGCTTGTGTTGTGAGATCAACCTGTTTCCGTCTGCCCTTTCTTGGTGGATTAGCTTTTGCCTCAGTAGTATTTCCCAACGGCACATTTTGGTCTTCTTTAGGAACCTTCTCTTTACCATCATTTTCTGGCAAACTGCTTTTTCCTCGGAGAGAAGTGGAACTAGCTGCTTGTCTTGTGAGATCAACCTGTCGCCTTCTGCCCTTTCTTGATGGATTCACTTTTGCCTGGGAGGTAGTACTTCCCAAAGGCACGTTTTGGTCTTTAGGAATCGCATCTTTATCATCATTTTCTGTCAAGCTACTTTTTCCTCTGAGAGAAGTGCAATTAGCTGCCTCAGATGTGAGAGAAACTTGGTTCCTTCTGCCCCTTCTTGATAGCTTCTCTTTTGTAGGCGAAACAATAGCTTCAAAAGGCACATTTTGACTCTCTGACATCTCTTCTTTACTGCTATCTCCTGGCAAGGTGCATTTTCCTCCAAAAGAAGTGGAATTAGCTGCTTTATGATCAACCTGTTTCCTTCTGCCCCTTCTGGATGTATTCTCTTTTGTAGGGGAAGCAGTAGATTCCAAAGCTGCATCTTGGTCTTTTTTGGCATCACTTTCTGGCAAGCTGTATTTTTTTCGAAGAGAAGTGGAACTAACCTTATCTGGTGTGAGATCAACTTCTTTCCTTCTGCCCCTTCTTGAGAGATTTTCATTTGCTTGGGAAGGAAAGTTTTCTGAAGTCTCATTTTGGTCTTTATCATTACCTTCAGGTAAAACGTGTTTTCCTCTGAGAGAAGCAGAACTGGCTTCCTCAAGTTCAAAATGAACTTTTTTCCCTCTGTCTCTTCTTGGTGTATTTTCATTTGCTTCTGTAGGATTATTTTCTAAAATCTCAATTTGTTTGGTTTCGGATGCTTCCTGTTTGCCATCACCTTTCCTTATCCTCTTTCCGTGTCTAAGAACAGTTCTCTCATCATATACCATTGCAGCAGTTGGATTGTTTTGGGCTTCCTTGGTTTTGGAACTTTGCACTGTCTGTAGAGATCCTAGAGAATCCTTTGTAGAAATTGTCTCTGGTTCAGTTTCTGATATATTTTGTGGTATCATTTTTTCATTTTTGGCAAATTCACCTTCCTTAATGTCCAATATATCTTTTTGACCTCTGTTATTTCCGTGTGTTTGATTAGTTTTTTTAATTGAATTCCTGTTTGCTTGCAAGCTATAAACATCAAGTGGTGCGTCATTTGTGTTTTCAAAATGTGACTCCTTTAACTTTAAGCTTTGACCTGTTTTTGCTTCCTTATTTCCCTGAGCTGCTTTTGTCTCATTTTTTGTAGATTTGTGTATTTTAACTACAGTTTCTTTTGATGTTCTCTTGGCTTCCTGGACACTTGTTATATTTTCAGGTACCATCTCTGTACTTACTTTCTTTGTTTCCTCTAATTGCTTTCTAGATTTTACTCTCAAAGATTTTCTTCCTTTCATCTCTGTTACCATAATTTCAAGGGTTGGTTTATCGATTTCAGATTCTTCTACTGCAGCAGCCTCAATGGTACTGTTGGCAAAATCCTGTTCACCTGTTTGTACACACTTTACTGTTTCTGCTCTACAAGGATTCCTTGTTGTCTGTCTTTGGGATTTTTCTTTTGCATCATGTTCCTCTGTAAATTCCTGTTTGTTATCTTCAGTTTTCCCTCTTCTGGTTCTTTTAGCTGGAACTAATGATTCTAGCATTTCTAATTTTTTCTCCCTTCTAGACCTCTTCCTAACTGACAGAGCCACCTTTTCATTATTTTCTACACTACCTTGATCGGACTTATCTTCAGGTGCTATAAGCTCTGTTTGCAGAGGGTGCCCCCTTACATTTTTACTGCTACTAGATACATTTGCTGTCTTCATACTTTGATCATTTTCCATTATTAAAATATGGTTTGTGACAGATTGATACACAGTCTGCAAATTCTGTTTCATACTTGTAGTTTCTCTTTGTGGCATTAAAGAATCTTTATCACGAGACTCAAGACTCCTTTTACCTCTTCTGGAGCTATGAAAAGTTCCATGTATTTCTACTGAGGAAACAGCTTCCTTATTTTTGTCAAGTTGTTTGTGAACATGAATTTTTGAAATAATTTCTTCTTGCATACACTGATTGGTTCTCTCTTTTCTTCCTAGATTTTTAACTACCGTAGTGAAAGCAATAGCCTCCTCCTTCTGGTCTTCAATGCTCTCTTTCATCAGAACTGGTAATTCTAATAAATTTACATTCTCCTGTAGATTTTCTTCACATTCTCTTAGTGAAGAGGGATCCTCTTTTATTTCTATTTTCTGCTGTTTTGCCCTTGTAGATTTTTTGTCTTTACCGGACAAATCGATAGATCCCTGGATAAGATTTAATTGTGGGGCCACAGGATTTTCAAAAAGCAATTCTTTATCATCACTATCTTTCAAATTTTGGTTTAATTCTCTTTGCCGTTGCATAGCTGGTTCTTGAACTGGATCCATTTTGGTAAGTAAAAGAGAGATTACTGAATTTGAGAGATTATGACTCTCGGTCGGAGACCCATCACTTATTTTTTCTTTTTCAACATTTTCTATATTTTTCACAATTTCTGACTCCTTAGGTGAAATAAGTGCATGTTCAAGATTTTCTTGCAATTCTTGTTCATTTTTAATGTTTCTATTCCTAGATCTCACAAATGGGAGTGATGTTTTTTCAAGTGAATCTTCCATTCTTTTCTCTTGCTTCAGTTCTTCTCTTTCATAATTTCCTCTAGATTCTAAAACAAGTAACATTTTTCATTAAAAACACAGAACAAAAGGAGCAAGAATAAAATTAGTAAAATAAGTGCACAACGCGCCTGATCAAAATTACCTCTAAGCTTAGGATAGGACTATTTGATTCTATTAAAATGGTAATGACAGGTTTCAGAGTAGCAGCCGTGTTAGTCTGTATCCGCCAAAAAAAAAAAAAAAAAAAAAGGAGTACTTGTGGCACCTTAGAGACTAACAAATTTATTTGAGCACAAGCTTTCATGAGATACAGGCATGCATCCGATGAAGTGAGTTGTAGCTCACGAAAGCTTATGCTCAAATAAATTTATTAGTCTCTAAGGTGCCACAAGTACTCCTTTTCTTTTTAAAATGGTAAGTTAACGTATATTTAATATTCTAAATAAGATATTTGAGTGACTTCTACAGATTCAACAATGAATGATTTTCAATTACACAGTTAAAGGAAAAAGAAAAGGAGTACTTGTGGCACCTTAGAGACTAACCAATTTATTTGAGCGTGAGCTACAGCTCACTTCATCGGATGCATACCGTGGAAACTGCAGAAGACATTATATACACACAGAGACCATGAAACAATACCTCCTCCCACCCCACTGTCCTGCTGGTAATAGCTTATCTAAAGTGATCATCAAGTTGGGCCATTTCCAGCACAAATCCAGGTTTTCTCACCCTCCGCCCCCCCACAAACAAACTCACTCTCCTGCTGGTAATAGCCCATCCAAAGTGACCACTCTCTTCACAATGTGTATGATAATCAAGGTGGGCCATTTCCTGCACAAATCCAGGTTCTCTCACCCCCTCACCGCCTCCAAAAATCACACACACAAACTCACTCTCCTGCTGGTAATAGCTTATCCAAAGTGACCACTCTCCCTACAATGTGCATGATAATCAAGGTGGGCCATGTCCAGCACAAATCCAGGTTTTCTCACCCCCCCACCCCCATACACACACAAACTCACCCTCCTGCTGGTAATAGCTCATCCAAAATGACCACTCTCCCTACAATGTGCATGGTAATCAAGGTGGGCCATGTCCAGCACAAATCCAGGCTTTCTCACCCTCCTCCCCCCCAGGGAACACACACACACAAACTCACTCTCCTGCTGGCAATAGCTCATCCAAACTGACCACTCTCCAAGTTTAAATCCAAGTTTAACCAGAACGTCTGGGGGGGGGGGGGGGTAGGAAAAAACAAGGAGAAATAAGCTACCTTGCATAATGACTTAGCCACTCCCAGTCTCTATTTAAGCCTAAATTAATAGTATCCAATTTGCAAATGAATTCCAATTCAGCAGTTTCTCGCTGGAGTCTGGATTTGAAGTTTTTTTGTTGTAAGATATCGACCTTCATGTCTGTGATTGCGTGACCAGAGAGATTGAAGTGTTCTCTGACTGGTTTATGAATGTTATAATTCTTGACATCTGATTTGTGTCCATTTATTCTTTTATGTAGAGACTGTCCAGTTTGACCAATGTAAATGGCAGAGGGGCATTGCTGGCACATGATGGCATATATCACATTGGTGGATGTGCAGGTGAACGAGCCTCTGATAGTGTGGCTGATGTTATTAGGCCCTGTGATGGTGTCCCCTGAATAGATATGTGGGCACAGTTGGCAACGGGCTTTGTTGCAAGGATAGGTTCCTGGGTTAGTGGTTCTGTTGTGTGGTATGTGGTTGTTGGTGAGTATTTGCTTCAGGTTGCGGGGCTTAAAGGAAAGAAATGTTATTTTATTGGTTGGGCTACTGATATTTTAGAATGAGAGAAACTTGAATACATTTGATACTTTAGATATGATTATTTCATGACTGTTTAATAACCATTGGTAAAGGATATAATTACGGTTGCTATGATGATTTGGGGAATCTGTCTCTGTACAACTTATGAATTCTGATTGATTTTATGGATTCTATATATAAAATTCTAACTCTCATGCATTAAATCAGCCATTGGCTGAAAATTACATTGTCATACACTACACATTCAGCTGGAAGGCTTTTCCCACATAGAACAATCAAAAGAAGTCATTAACATTTAATGATTGTGCTCTGGAAGGAAAATGGGTATGCTAAAGAGGGTGCTTGGGCTGTAAGAATCCAGTTATTCCAGGTGGTCTGCAGGGATGCTGGTTGCAGCAGTGGAAGTTCTCTAGCAGGACAGGAGCGGTGTTAGAATTGGCTTTTAAGAACTGTGAGGCTGGGAGGTTCATTCTAGGACATGCTTTCTGAGCTAGAGAGAATCTTTTGACTCTCTGACCAGCCCAAATTGATGAGAGCTTGCTGCAAGAGTCAGAGAGGAGAATCCATAACCTGGAAGAGAAGGCTGAACTGGAAGAAAGGTGACCTGGGATCCTGAAAAGACACTGACCCAATCCCAGAGAATGCTCAAGAGTGCTGAAGACTCTGAATCTCATGCCTTTTTTTCCTTTCTTTTCAAAATTTTCTGCCAAGTGATTTTGATACACGGCACAAAATCCGTTAATCTCATTTGTATATATTTAGCAAAATCTACATTAAGGCAATATTAAAGCTTCATACAAAAACCAAAAAGTCATGAAATGTGAAAGTTGATGCTGCATTAAGAAAAGGGTACCACTGTATTTAGTAGCAGTAAGAAAATCACAGCTAAATGCACAAGATAGCGTTGGGTGATTCAATAGACAGCATTCTTACCTTCAACTCAGTTTTGAACCAGCATAGTATTAAAGGAATAATATGCTTTTGGAAGTCTTTCAAAAAAGATTTAATTTTAAATGAAGTTTAAGAGCAGGATTTTTATGCTGGTGGATCTACAGATGTTACTAACAGCATACTACATTCATAAATTCCAATTCCCAGCAGCAAGTATTCAAAATTATCACTGCACAAACTAAATTCAATATTTTCTGTGTATTCTGGAATTTTCAAAAACACACACATTTAAGATACATTGTAAATTACAGCTTTAAAAATGCACATTTGCACTTACCACGTTCACGTTTAGGATCAATATGAGGAGAATTATTTTCTTGCATGAGATCCGTAACTTTGACCTAACAAAATTAAAAAATAATCAATAAATCTGTGGCTGGCAGTGCTAAGGACAAGAAGAAGATTTCAAGTATGCTACGAACAAAAGAAATGCTAATAATGGTATAGACCCCTACTAGAAGGAGATTTAAAACGGTTAATGATGCAAAAAAGGCAGGAAGTATTAACATTTCTGTTCTATATTTGGAAAGAAGCAGGACAATATACTCTTATCACATGAGGATGATGAGCTACTTTCCAGTCCATTACTAACTAAGGAGGATGTTAAACAACATCTGCTATGACTAAATATTTTTAAATTGTCAGGCCCTGATAACTTGCACTCAAGAGTCCTAGAAGGCTTAGCTGAGAAGATCTCTGGCCTGCTCATGATCATTTTTAATATATCTTGAAATAACAGGGAAATTCCGTAACTCCAGAAGAGTGGTTATGTGCCAATATTTAAAAAGGACAGGCAGGATGACCTAGGTAACTAAAGGCTGGTTAGCCTGACATCAAACCCAGGCAAAATAATGAAAAAACTGAAAAGAGATTCAACTGATAAAGAATTAAAGGACAGAAATACAACTAATTCCAGTAAACATGATTTTATGGAAAACAGATCTTGTGAAACAAACCTGATTTCATCCACTTTTGAAATTACAAGTTTGGTTGAGAAAGGTAATTGTTTAGATGTAATATACTTAAGAATTTTGTAAGGGATTTTTGACTTAGTATCACTCAACATTTTGATTTAAAAAATGGCACTATACAATATCAATAAAGCACATTAAATAGAATAAGAACCAGCTGACAGAGCTAAAAAAAAAGTAGTTGTCAGTGGAGAATCATTATCAAATGGGGGTGTTTATAGCAGGATTCTGTAGGGATTGGTTCTAGGCCTGTTCAACATTTTCATCAACGATCTAGAATTAAATATAAAATCATTGCTGATAAAACTTGCATATGACACAAAGATTGACTAAGTGATAAATAATGAGGACAGGGTTGACATCATAGAGAGTTGTCTGGATCACCTGGTAAACTGATCCCACTCAAACACAATGTGTTTTAATGCAGCTAATGGAAAGTTATACATGTCTAAGAGACAAGCAATGCGGGCCATATCTACAGAATAGGGGATTGTATCATGGAAAGCAGTAACTCTGAAAAGGATTTAGGAGGTCAGAGAAGGAAGGCAAACCAACATGACTTCTCAGTACCACTCTGTGGCAAAAAGGGCATCCTTAAATATATGAACAGGGGAATAGTGAGCAAGAGTTGGGAAATGATCTTACCTCTGTACAAAGCATTGGTGAGACCAGTACTGGGAAACCACATACAATTTTGATGTCCATGTTTTAAAAATAATGTTAAAAAATTGGAAAGGGTGCAGTGAGAGACTCAAAGAGCTCAATCTGCTTAGTTTATCAAAATGGTTGAAAGCCAATTTGATTACAGTACATTCTCAGGAAGAAAATTTTCAAGTACTAAAGAACTCTAATCTAGCAAAGAAAGATATAAGAATCACCAATAGCTGGAAGCTGAAGCCAGACAAATCCAAATTAGAAATAATGCACAATTTTTTAATAATGAAAGCAATTCACAACCACGGGCACAAGCTACCAAGGGATGGATTCTTAATGAGAAGATATCAAGAGATGGAGAATCCACCACTGCCCCTGTGTTGTGCTCAGTAACTTATTTAGTATTATTTCTGGAACACATGCATCAGCCAGATAAGTTATTGAGCTCAACACAGGGGTAACTGGATGAAATTTTATAGCCAGGAGAGTAGTATAGATAATCTTATGGTATCCTCTAGTCTTAAAATTTATGAATTTGACTACAATTGAAATTACCAAAATAATGTAACAAGATCTTTTACCTTAATTTCCTTTGGTGTATCAAAAATTTCTTTAACACCAACATAATCCAGTTCAGAATTTGAATATTTTTGTTTAGGCTCAGCCATAAGTTTTTGCAATCCCACATAGTCATCAACTGGTAGATATTTTTCCCTTGGTGTCCTCAGTAGTCTGCTGATACCAAACATGTCTTCTACTGGTTCGACTCTTTCCTTTGTCTTCAATAGCCTTTTGATTCCTACCATATCTTCTGATTGGATTCTCTGATTAGATGTTTTCATAATATGGCTGATCCCTATCTTGTCTTCTACTGGCTGACATTTCTGCTTTTGTGTTGTCTTCATAAAACAGACTCCCACCAGATCCTTTACTACTTGCTTTTTTTGTGCTGGAGTCTTTAGTAATCTTTTTAAGGCAATTTCATCTGTAAGAGGTTCCATCTTCTGCTTTGGTGTCCTCAAGAGCCTTTTGACGCCCGAGAGAGCCTCGACAGGTTCAGTCTTTTGCTTTGGAGTCCTCAAGAGCCTTTTGACGCCCGAGAGAGCCTCGACAGGTTCAGTCTTTTGCTTTGGAGTCCTCAAGAGCCTTTTGACACCCGAGAGAGCCTCGACAGGTTCAGTCTTTTGCTTTGGAGTCCTCAAGAGCCTTTTGACGCCCGAGAGAGCCTCGACGGGTTCGGTCTTTTGCTTTGGAGTCCTCAAGAGCCTTTTGACGCCCGAGAGAGCCTCGACGGGTTCGGTCTTTTGCTTTGGAGTCCTGAAGAGCCTTTTGATGCCCGAGAGAGCCTCAACGGGTTCGGTCTTTTGCTTTGGAGTCCTCAAGAGCCTTTTGACGCCCAAGAGAGCATCGACGGGTTTGATCTTTTGCTTTGGAGTCTTCACAAGCCTTTTAGCTTTCACTGTCACCTCAGTTATATGCTTTTCTGGCATTACTAACGGATTACTCATTTCCACCGTCTCTTCTAGTACAGTTCTCTCTTTTTTAGGAGTCTGCTTTAACTTAGCAGCCACAAAAGCAGAATTTGGAGACTTCTCCAGTCTCAGGAAGCGAGATACAACATCTTGACTATCTTTTCTCTGTTGTGACATGCCGGAGGTACTTAATGGTGATATTACCATCTCTCCTGTAATAAAATTAGGTTTATGTAATTCAAAAGGAAATTTAAGCAAGGAAGGCAAGTATGGAAATTGCTGAAGAAGTATCAGGCATGCAAAGCTTCTGCCCCTTGCACCAAAATCTAGTCTTATTTAAACAAGTAACTTGGTAATTTACAATGAAAAACAACATGAAGGCACTACACAAATTTTAAAAATGAGTTTTTAATTGAATTAAATATGAAAATGAATATAACTAGTGTTCCTTCTGTTATTTTATCCAATGTTAAGTTAAATTTCTTGTGTACTGTCCCTAAACTTTAAACGTGCTGCAAACTTTGTTTTGAAGATGCATAACACGTAAGCATCAGGTGGAAGCTGATTTTTTGGCATAAGGGGACATTTGGCATTTTTGGCACTAGAAAAGGTGTGGCGGACAAAAAAACTTGTGCAAGATAAGCACATTAAAGTGACCAGTAATGCAGTAAATGTTGATACTGAAATTTGCTTCACCTCGAACTGCTATTTCGGTCTGTCTTGTAGACTCAGAAAACAAACTGTCAAGTTCATATATGGTATATTGTTTTAAAGGTTTTTGTCGTTAACCACAGTTGTATCTACACTAGATTTTCCCTACAATTTCTCAAGGTTGCTAACACAAGTACTTATAACATAGGCAAGGTACCGGATCAGTAGAGCCCCGTGTGGATACAAATGTATATCCGCGGATACAGATAACCGTGGATATAAATTGGTATCTGCAGAACCTCAGGGCTCTCCTGGGAACCACAGTGGCAAAAGGAGCAGAACACGGGGCTGCTGCTCCAGAAGCCAGCGCCTTTCGCTGGCAGCTCCTCCGGTGAGGCTACACTGCCCAACCTGGCCCCCATCCCTTCCATGCAGCTGTCTGCATCTCCTGTCTGGGGACATGCACAGCACCTGAACACAAGAGCATGACTAGGGACAACTGCTGGTGGGCCCGATTCCCACCCCAATGGACAAGGTTGGGGGCGGTACAGCCACACCGGAGAAGCTGCCAGCGTGGGGCACTAGCTGCTGGGAGCAGCGGCCCCATGTTCTGCTCCTGTTTCCGCTGCGGTCCCCAGGAGCCCCTGCGGTTACTGATTTATATCCGCGGATATCTGCATCTACGGATATAAATTTGTATCCGCACAGGGCTCTATGGATCAAAGCAGGCACAGATAATGTTGTAGTAAAATTGAAGTGGTCACTGTCCCCTTGTCTACCCTACATCTCCCACCATTGCTATTACTGGTAGAGACAGCTGCACAGTGGTACTGACAGTGGAGAGTTTTAGGGAAAGAAGTCAAGTGTAGACAATTTGCAAGGGAAACCTTAAAACCAACCAACCAACCAACCTTGAATTTATTCTATAACACAGCTTTGCAGCAAATTTAGTACTTGTGGAATACACAGTGCTCTGAATATACCCATTTATTAAGCCTATTTCTGTAACTAAAATATATATATTCCAGATTCTCAAGTAAATGGAAATGCAATTCTAAAGTTTTGGTATATTATAAGATTTATTCTTGAGTTCTACCTATGAAGAACTATATTAAGGTAATTCTTGCTTAATTGAAGAAACGAGATCTCATTTGATCTCTCAGGGACAGTATTAGCTTTGATCCTTACAGCAACCCAAGTTGCTAGACTTGTACCAAGACTAGTACCAAGAGTTACAACAGAAAGGAAGGAAACCCTACCAAAGAAGTTAGGGAAGTTAGGAAGGTGCCTACGCAGTATCATCCTTCCACCTTTGATGGCCTTTGACTTCTCATTCTGGGCCCCACCTTTTCCATCAACACCACCCTCGCCCTACCTTAAAACACAAGCATTGGGCTTAGTTGTGTCTGCATTCAACAATTCACTGCATTTTGCTGAAGCATACCAACTCTTCAATGTTGAGTGCTTTAAACCCATTTTGCACAATCACACATGCTTCAGTATTCTGAAAGCACCATACTCCATGGGACACAACCATTTAATGAAGAAGTGGATCATCCTAGTTCAGAAATAGTTGGGACTACAAATACATCTTTTAAGATAGAAAGCAGCATTCAACCACCTATCTCAGAATTACCTCAAATTGCCACCTGCCCCATTCTCACTCTACACTAAGTCTGCATAGGTTAAAACAAAACCAATAATTGACTAAGCTTAGCTTCAAAGATCCAGGTTAGTAGCACTAGCCTGCTTTTCTTATATGCAATCCATAAACCCTCACTCCCTTTCCACAGAGCTATTAAAAAGAAGAAACAAACATACCAGACTCCTCTGGAGTGTGTACCTCAGAGCCTTCTGCTTTAGCACATGATGGTATAAGATCAGTCTTGTGAGCAGCAGATAAAGATGGACTTTTTTGATTTTCATTTACTGGAGTTCTAAACATCTCAGTCATTCCTATTAATTATGTTTAAAGTAATTAGCATATGCTTTGATTTACAAAACAGTTATACAGTGGCAGAACAAAGAATAAAATAAAGCATTGTGACTTAGTCCCTTTCTTCAAATAGTACACCACACAATGTACATTTAAGGGCAGATAATCATACGTCTACGCCTTTGTTTCACAGTAGAGGCGTTATAACAGGAGGTAGGTGGTATAATATGTTAATACACCGATTGTTCGAGTCACCTCTGGAAATATGTTATGTCATAAATGAAAGTCAGGTTAGTAGTTTCATCCCAGATTGAAAAAAAGACTAAATTCCCTGATTTAAAAAACACAAATCTAGAACAATAAGGATGTAGTACAGCAGAACTGAGTAGTAGAAATTGTCTGCAAAATACCAAGTACATGTGTAAGCACTGCAAAACAGGTGTGTGTGTGTGAGTCAAACTCAATTCAAGAGTTATTGATACTTCACTGTGAGAAGTTCTATATTAACCACAAAGAGAAAGTGGACACACAGCATTATATACAGCAAGACATCCAAATATAATGTAAAGTTTAACATTTTTCTGCTGTTAGCTACACATCCTGCTTTTAAACTTTTCACCACATTCATTTTAAATAAATTGAACATAATTCTTTTTATTTGTAAAACAATGAAACGCTACTATACTAAACTACATATAAGCTTTATCTAGAGACATATTTTACTGATGCATCAACGTATGATGGCCTAATTTGTATGCACAATTGTGCTCCAGATATAGAGAAAGCACACATGCTGGGATGATTTAGCTAGTGTTGGTCTTGCTTTGAGCAGGGGATTGGACTAGATGACCTCCTGAGGTCTCTTCCAACCCTAATATTCTATGATTCTATGCACGTATGGAACATCACAAATAGAAATAATTACAACTATACATTAAAATAATATTTGATTGAGACACCACTCAAATAACATTTACACTGCAGCAGCTTTCAGATGCCAAAACCTAGTTTGGGTCCAATTGTGCGAGGCACTGCACAAAGATAGTACATGAAAGTCCATCTCCAAAGAACTTACTATCTAGACACCAAGACATAACAGGTACATATTAAAAAAAAAAATAAAGATCCCAGTTGGAGAGGAAGTAAGAGGATAGATTAACAAAATAAAATGTTTTAGTACTGATTGGCTAAAAATTATACTAATCAGTAGCAGCAATCACAGCTTACTACTAACCAGTTATTATATAGCAGTTTTCAGTACTCATTACTAAGGCTGCGAGTCTGTCATGGAAGTCACGGATTCTGTGACTTTTCGAGACCTCTGGGACTTCTGCAGCAGCCGGTGTGTCTGGCCACTGCCCTCCACAGCAGGGATCTTGGGTCACCATGCGCCTCCCCTCCCCACAGCAGCGGGGGGGTCCCAGACCACCCCCCCCAGCAGCATCAGCAGGGGCCCTGGGCCACGCACCACCACCTGCTACCCCAGAGCACCCAAGATTTAGTCAGAGTTATTTAGCACAAATCATGGACAGGTCACTGGCCATGAATTTTTGTTTACTGCCAGTGACCTGTTGATGACTTTTACTAAAAATACCGGTGACTAAAATGTAGCCTTACTCATTATAATATAGGTGAGATTTAAGACACTTAAGAGAAAGTGGTAGTTTTACAGATTTGACTGGCAGTATTTCCCATTTGCAAGTGCAGTATGGGAGAAAGCATAAAGGCACTAGTGTAAAGAAAGTAGAAAACCAGGCAACGGAGACTCTAGCATCATTGGTGAAGTCAAGAGAGCAGTCAACCTTGGGTTAAGAAGGAGAGATACTGCAGAGCTTAACTGTGTTCAGCTTTGAAGGTTAGAACATGAAGTTTGTATTTGATGTAGCAGAAGAGGGGGAAAACAATGGAGGGACCTAGAAGGTAATGACATAGACAGTGATGAACTTGACAAAGTTCGCTCATTTTTAAGAAGTTGAAATTAAATACAAACCCTCCTAATACAAGGTTCAAGTTGAGATTTTAAACTCAAGGCCAAAAAAAAATTGAAGTTATGGTCCCCGCAGTACATAAAGGTATTTTCTACTATGTAACGGAGATTAACATGTTCCAAGTTACACAATAGACTGTATTAAGTAGAAACTGCTTTTATCAACCAACATGAAGTGAAATAAGGCAAGAATTATGTGGCTTAATTTAAAAAAGTGTGCAAATTACCTGTGAAGCTTTCATTTATATCCATGTTTTGTTTCAAAGCACAATTCTTCACCACTCTAGGGGCCTGTCCAACCAGCTTCACTGTGGTGGTATGAGCTTTTCCTATCACTATGGTAGCTGGAGAATCTGCATGACCTGTACTAAAATGACCCTTTACTTTTCTTGCTGGAGTCTGTAGAAAGAAAAACAGAGTTGCTCAGTAAATGAGAATTTATTGTAATGACCAGAACAGTGTAAGATCCACACACAAACCTGTACCAGTGTTACTGAAAGTTTTAAGTCTGTTTAGTTGAACTGGTGCAAACCTTAGACTGGTTTACATTTAAAAATTGATTTTAGTTAAATCAGTGTACATTTGTTCACAGATCAGACCAAAGTCAGAACCAATGTGCATTTTTTTAAAAAATGGATTTTTAGTTTAAGTTGGCTTTTTTAATTAAATGAAATTCGGGTTTATTTTTCAAAATAAACCTAGAACTGGGTTTGTTGATGTACTAAACCAGCCCTTGATATCAGTTGTCTCTTCTGCAGACAGAGAGAGAATGTTTTCTTCACTTCAGTTCAATGAATAGTTCATGCAAAGCTAAGAAACCAATTGGAAGATGAAAAAAGCAGGAAAACTTGTTTTCCTCTTCCAAGCTATGAATAAAAACTTGGTGTGAGTGGGTGATATTGAAGCACACAATGACCAGAATCAATCAGTTCAATTCACTAACTATAGATAATAATTTATCAGTTAGTTTTAAATGCAAAACATGTTTTTACAAAACTCTTTTCTTATCTATTCCAGCACGTTAAAGGTAGTTATACTGAACTTCTAAAAACAATTTTAAAATATGGGTTTTGTGCATTTTTAATTGAATTTCCGTCCAAGCAGAGCTTGACATATCACAAGTATTCTTGAAATACAGTGTAAAGCAGCAGTTCTCAACTCATGGCTCGCATGTGGCCCAATTAGCATACAACTGCGGCCCCTGTGTGCTAACGGCTACGGGTATGTCCGGGGTCCTGGGTTCCCAGCTGCCCGGGAGGGGGTCTGGGCTGCCCCGCCACCTAGCATTGGGGTGTGTGGGGTGTAGGGCTCCCATGGGGCCCCGCAGTCCCCAAGGTCAGGACAGCTGTTGGGCCCCATGGGCCTGGGCAGACACGCAGCAGGGGACTGGGATGGGCAGCTGGCTTGCTCCACATGGCGGGGGTCCTGGGATCTGGGGCAGCCAGCTGGCCCTGTGGGAACCTGGGGACACCAGCCCACCCTGCAGGCTCTGGGCCCGCCCCGCGTGGCAGGTGTCCTGGGGTTGGGCAGCCGCATGGCAGGGGACAGGGTTCCAGGGTGGTGGCAACTGGCTGGGGCAGCAGCCTGCATGGCAGGGGTCTGGGGTTCAGGGTCTCAGCTGCCTCTGCCCTGACAGGTTACACATTCTAGGCCACATATGCATCCCACAATGTGTAATATGCTGAGAAACACTGGTGTAAAGGCTACATCTAATTGAAAATCAATGTGTTTTATTGGTTACAAAGCAATGAAAAAAAATAAACCGTCCTTTAGGAAAGTAATTAAGAAATACAAATAAAGATTAAAATAAATTATTGAAATAAATATTTCCTGCTTGCTGATTTCAATCCCCTTGATTCAAACCATTCCGCTCTAGTCAGCAGTATAAAATGCGTATTTGCTATCAAAAGCTATCACAAAACTTTTTAAGATTAAAACAAATTTTTGTAAGACTCTATTTTCATTTTTCTGCTATAATTGTTTCTTTTATTTCCCCTCATGTGTTAAGTTTGGGAAATGGGGAGTGTGACAGATTCAGACCAGAAGAATGTAAGAGAGTGCTGGAAGGCAGGTATATCAGCCTTCAGAATGAGCAGGGCCTTGTTCCCTGGATAGCCAAACAAAGGCTACTCCAGGCCAATTAAGACACCTGATGCTAATTAACCAGTTAAGGCCGTTAGGCTAATGGAGACAGCTGGAACCAATCAAGGTCCCACTTACACTGTTTAAAAGCTCTCCTTCCAGCACCCTCTAGGAGGTGGATGAGAAGAAGCATTGCTAAAACCTGAGGTAAGGGTGATGCTAGGAAAAGGGGACCATGGGGGGAATGGCCCAGGGAATCAAAGCGGTGTCAGTGTTGAAGGGAAAGCCACCAACAACTGCTACCATTAGGGTCCCTGGGCTGGAACCTGGAGTAGAGGACAGGTTCTCCCCCGTCTCCCCGCACACACACTCTACAGAGATCCCCTGGAGAAGGGAAGCAGGACTCGGTCCAGGCAGGAGGCTGAACTGTGCCTACTGAGCTCTATGGAGCAACAGAGACTGTGGGGTATTCCCCCTTCCCATCTCCCATACTGGCTGGTGATGAAAGTAACTCAATAGGCTGTGACTCTTGCTGCTATACTGAGAAAGGAAGGTCACGTTGGGGCCTTATCGAGTTTCTGAGGCCACTGAAACTGCCCAGAAGCGTGGGACCCACCAATACAGGCTCGGGACTTTGTCACAGGAGGAAGAGGGAAAAATTTACTCTTTCAATGTTTTGGCACCCAGAATGGGAGAAACATTTAATGGTGACCTCAAAAGTAAAATTTGGCTAGAAATAGGTCAAAGAGCAATGCCTATGTACTAAAGGTAATCAACTTCTAGCAAACTCTGCATACAACAATTTAAGAACTCAAAGTTCTGAATAAATCAACATTTTCTACTGCTTGTTATAATCAATTTCTTACAGAACACAAGTTAAGCTGCCTCCCTCTTTTTCCCCTCCTGGCCCTGCAGTTGTGACAACCTTCCTTTCTGATGACAGCCCAATAACCCAGATTTAGACAAAGGCTCCCCGTTTCTGTGGGCACAAAAAACCAAATTCTGGAAATCAAACTGTGTTTACAACATGCTACTGCAGAACACTAACACAGAACTACTCTAATTAACTGAAAGAAAATTTTCTAAATATTATAACAAAATTAAAATTTATTAGAAATTCACAGTTTTAATTTTACTAATAAAAGTAAAATTGATTATCCATTCAACACACTGCAATGGATTAATTAGCCCTTCCACATATACCCCCCTCAATGATAGCTGATGTCTGCTGGATGAATACAAACTAAAGTATTATATTAATACCAACTAAGGAAGAAGGACAAGAACAGAAATACCGCTGTTGTCCTGTACCACTGTAAGCAGCAAATAAAGGGAAGTTTTATCTTGAAAGGTGGGTAAACCAAACACTTTGTTTAACCTGAGGAAAGATCAGGTCCTTAAAATATGGCAGAAAACAACATATTCTAGTCTTTGTACAACTGAATAGGCAGAAAAACAGAAGAAACAGTACTTTCTTTACTAAGGCACGCAATTTTAACAGAAATTGCTTTGTAATATGAACTAATTGTGACAAGAGCTGTATATCAGTCCAGAAACACTTGCGTTTCCAATGGACTTTTAATAAACAAAGCATCTCACCCTTCACTACATGTGGTTACTTCACATCAGCAAATTTGATTAGATGAATTCATATCAAATAAACAGTTACACCAGAGAAGTAGCAAACACAGGACTAAATTTCAAAGAACCTTAGACAAGTTAGAGCAATGAACACTTAAGGTTTTATGGTACTAATAACTTTAAAGTCCTACATTTCCAGTTTGTTGATACAGGAAAATATAAAACTGGGTGTGTGAAGATGATCCACAAGACCTTTATCTTCAGAAATGGCTCACATTATAATTTTGAGTTTGAGATCACTGATAACCTTGTCTCTTACACTAGTTCTGCTGAACGATACTATATCTCACTGTGGATATCAAAATATTTTAAAGGTACACATTCTTTAGTTTCAATTAAATCCTGTATTTAATATATCAATACAATGAAAAATGGTGCAAATTTGGCCCTGTCCTTTCACTAATCAAGAAAGAATGTTTGGAATCTAGCACATTTAGAGTCATCCAGGAGATGTATATCAGTGCTCAAAGGCTATTTGGCGGACAAGGAAGATTTTGAAACACACCTAGCTACTAACAATGTACTAAAAGCCGATGAGGCTATGCATTCAGAAAATAGTATGGTTTATTTTAAATAAAAATACCTTGGGTGATTTTGTTAACTTCTTGGCTGATTTTCCTTTGAGAACACATTTTTTAACAGCTTTTACTTGCGGTCTTGCAACACCCAACTTCACCACTTCTGCCCAAGATTTTGCAACTGGAAAGCAAAAAAAAAAAAAAAAGATTGAGAACAGTTCTCAAGGTGCAAACAGCAGTCCAGAGTTATTTCCTCATAATTCCCATATTTAAATTACATTTGCTATGGAACTTGGCTCAGGAGATTGGTAATTACAGGTGGAGGTGGCAATAACACTTAGACTTGAGGTTGTATAACACTTTCCATTGTAAGGCCCTATTTTCAGTTGCTTATATCTTTGCAAAACTTTAATCATTTGAATTTTTTTTTTATGACACGTATGCTGAGATATACGTTTCAGTAAAAGTGGTTTAGTCATTTCCAAGAACAAGGACAGGGAAAAATAGACCTTTTATATTTTTATGCTTATTCCACAGAAACTCTAGTCTCTATGGTTCGGAGCAAGGACTTGAAATTTGGCAGAGATCCGAGGTGCCAGCTGCTGGTTCTTGTGAAAATCCACCCGATTTTGGCAGAATTATAGGCTTCTGATAATTGCTATTGGCACGCACATGCTCAGAGGTTTATTAGAGGTAGGCAACAAAATTAACCAAAGACTTCATCTACATTGGGTATGGCTGTCTCCATCAAGCCCTGTGCCAGCCACACTGAGCATGCTCCTGACCAGGACTGAGCAAAATATTCTACAATTGCTCCTCTAGAGATAATAGCCAGAAAGGGAACAGGAAAGGTAAGGACAGACAGGAGCAAAGTGGGAACAGAACAAGATACAAGGATAGGAGCAGAGGGAGAAGACCGGTAAGGATAAGAGCAGAAAGATCTACAGCAGGGTTTATCAACCTATGGATCTGGACCCAAAATTGGGTCACCACAATGGCAGCTCCTGTCCCACAGGGTTGTTTGGGCTAGGTGAGCTGCTCCAGGCACTGCAACCTCTGGGGTCCCAGCATCATGATGACAAGACTCTGGATAGGCCAAATCTGAGTGAGTGGCACTGCCACCTCATGAGCCTGGTTGCAACTCCATTCACACAAATTTGATCCAGTTATGGGAGTGGGGTGAACCTAAGCAGCACTGCAACACTAGAGAATGCCATGCCCAGAGTCATGAGCCAAGCCCAGCCAGCCCACAGCTCAGGAGCTGCCATTGTGAGTGCTGGGCAGGTCCCAACCGAAACCACCCCAGGTCTCCACCCTAGACTATTTATTGGGTTGCAACAGACCATACACATCTATAAATGGGTCCTGTGCTCAAAAAGATTGAGAACTACTGGTTTATACTACCACTACAGCACACACTTCTCCATAACCTGAAGGCAGTGGGAGGAGGGTGAAGAGAGGAAAGGAAGAGACAGGATATCCAAACGGCCAAGTTCCTCTGTCAGCAAATAGCTGCAAAATCCACTGGCAAGGTGTATATCCTCTGCATCTAGTGTCTGGCTCACAAAAGATAACTGCCTACTCCTACTACCAGTTACTATTAGCTCTGCTGGTTAAGGTCTGTACTGGGTATCTAAAAGTTCCGATTATGATGCTGATCCAGGGGGCTGGAAGGGGAATATGATTCCAAAAGATGGAATTTATCTTTTCAGTTTGCATTTTTTAAAAGCTGATTAAATTACATTTAAAACTATTTCTAAAGAATTATTAGATTACAAAATCAAGCAATAAAAAGTTGGGGACTACCAGACATAAGATTTTCCATGCACTCTTAATTCAGTCCATTTGGTATATGTATTACGATAGTTATTAATTACATGTTCATAACTATTTAACTCTCTTCCCCCCCACCCCACAAAGGACTCCTGTAGACAACTGATTAACTCCTTGAGCACCATTCATCCTATGCACAGAATGATGCAGGACACCTGCCTCATTTGTTGCAGAAGTTGTAAGTATGTAGTGACCCAAGCAGGAGGACTGCAGGAACAGAAAGGATGTTCTTGTGGTTACAAGATAACCGAATGTCACCTTGGTGAAATGGATTCTATTCTAAGGCTAACACAATGCAGGGGAGTAATGAAGTGATTTTACCTCTGATGATACAGATACTAGAATACTGCTACAGTTCTAATGTCCACATTTTACAAAGGATCTTAAAAAATTTGAGAGTAGACACACAAAGCCACAAAAATGAAAAAAACTTACAATGAGAGACTCAAAGAGCTCAATACATTTAGTTAATTTAAAAAAAAAAAAAAAGAAAAGAAAAGTTGAGAGATTACTTGATTATACTGCATAAGTACCTTTCACTAGGAGAATACCAGATACCAAAGGGCTCTCATCCAGCAGAGAAATGCATAAGAGCCACTAGTGGCTAGAAGCTGAAGTCAGACAAATTCAAGGCACAAATTTTACTAGTGAGGGTTATGAACCATTGGAATGAACTACCAAAGAAAATGGTGGTTTCTCCAACTCCAATCTGGATGCCTTTCTGGATGTTATGCTTTAGTCAAACAAGTTATTCGGCTTAATACAGAGATAACTGGGTGAAATGTAATGGCCTGTTATATACAGGAGGGCAAACTAGATAATCTAATGATCCTTTCCAGCCTTAAACTCTTCAAAGCTATATTCAGTGCAAGGTTTGGATGTACAGAAAATAACACATAGCATCACATACTGAATGATGAGGATAAAATTCATCCTGTGCACTGAAAAAGGTAGGGGTTAGGAATGTAAATATTGGTTAAAGTTAACTGGTTAAACGATTAAAATTATTTTGGTTAACTGAAGTAGCTGGAGGGGGCTGGCATAGCCGGGGCTGGGCTCCCGCTGGCTGGTGCGGCGTAGCTGGGGTCCAACATGGGGCTGCCAGTATTAACAATAAACTTTGGTTAACCGGTAAGCTTAATGCTTACCGGTTAACTGTTTACATCCCTAGTAGGGGTCATGTAGAAAATATAGTATGTGTGATATGTAATTAAAGAATATCATAATGCATATGCATGAATTAATGGCTTCTGTTCAGTTTTTAAAAAAGCACTAATAGTCTCCAAAATCAACTACTTAAACAAACCTAGCAAATTGGCTTTAGAAGCACCACTTCTTCTTTTAGAATGAATTGTTTCCACAGCATCACTCCTCCTCTTCATGGGAGTTCTCTTCGCAGAAAATCTTACACTACGCCTTATTAATTGTTTAGGTGTAGTTGGCACAGACATCTGATGTTCCTGGTTAATATGAAAAGATTCAGGTGTCTTGACTCCAATAAAATCTCTCTCGCTTTCCTTAACTTCTGTTGCAGCAGTACCCTGCTTCTTTGAAGTAGGAGATGGTGTGCTAATGTGAGAAATAGAGAAACGTCCTTTTGTGTATGGTGTATTTGATGGGGAGTTTGCAGTGAGCTTAGGTGACGCTTTTTTAAGGGCGGGCGGCGAGACATCCGGGGACCTCCTGGCGGGCGGTGAGGCAGCCGGGGACCTCCTGGCGGGCAAGTTTCTTTGTGATGATTTTTGTCTCTGCAAATGCTCTGAAAGATCCTGATAGGATTAAAAAAAATTTCTCACAAAGTAGAAATACAAATTCTCACCTAATTCTGAAAAGCACACGCTCAATGTATCAAATTAACTGAAACAAGCTTTTACTCATTTAAAATAAAACTTGGAAATTAAAAAGATGTTCAACATTTTCATTTCAAACCAGCTGTAAAAAGGGTAAGAAATGAGAACTGAAGTAAATCATTTATTTCCTAAATGTAAGTTAAAATTTCAGTTTTAAAAAGCTGTTACATTAAGTTTGATACATATCTTTTACTAAACTTAATTCACAGATTGGTGGAAGCAATGGATAAACATTTTCAGGCTACAATTAATTTGTTGTTTTGTA
Source organism: Lepidochelys kempii (assembly GCF_965140285.1). Taxonomy (NCBI): domain Eukaryota; kingdom Metazoa; phylum Chordata; order Testudines; family Cheloniidae; genus Lepidochelys; species Lepidochelys kempii. The sequence continues at coordinate 101,688,380 of NC_136386.1, forward strand.
GCTTCAAGCATTTTATTCCTTTAGTCAATTTTCAGTCCAAATTATGATAGTTTCCCAATAAATGTCAATTCCAGTTAATATGTAATTTATAGTAAAAATACAATCTCAAATAAGATACTGATGAGCTGGCCTTCAAACATGGGAGTTCAAAAATACTGAAGAGCTAGCTACACCGGAAATAGCTGTATTTAAATACTATCTAAAGCTGAAGGTACAGTATCTACATTTCCTCATGTATGCCTTTTTGTAATTTTCAAACTCGAAATTTCTATTTTGTTTCCTTGGTAATGTTTAAATTTTCATCTTTAAAGTTTACCTTGATTACAAGACGTTTGAATCCCTGGCCCTTCTTCAGAACTGCACGAGGTGAATTTCCAAATGGTAAGCTTAACCTTGCTGGAATTGCACCTCTTCTAAGTGGTGAATTGGGTGGCAGACTTTTATCAAAAAGTTCAGGACTGAGATGACCACCAAAGGACACTCTCTTTCTTTTCCCAAAAGGCTGATGTAATAACTCAAGTTCTCCACTTTTCCGCTTTTGAGGTAACCTCTTTGTCTCCCCTTTTAAAAATTACAATTGAAAAATTTCTTTATATATGAAGAGTCAAACATTACAGCATATAAATTAGAAATTAATTTTTACTCATTTTAAAGTCTGAAGCACATTTCAAGCCACAATGAGCACAAATCCTTATAACTTAGTTTTTGCACAATTAATTCAGCAGATGTAGTTACATTCACATTTTCTCAAACAATTTCAATGTATTAATTATGGTTAGCCATAATTACATATACAATAGTTAAGGATAGATGTGCAGCAAAAAAACCATTTCTTCACTTACATAAAACATGATAGTCTCTCCCAAATAAATTTAAAATATAGCTCCTAACCATACAAAGTATTTACCTGAATTTTTGTCTTCAGTAGGTAGGCTAGAAATATTGATTTTTGATGCAACTTCATCATCTCTCAGAAGTGCATCACTTTCAGAGCACCTTCTTTTTGATGACAACCTGTGAGGACCCAGTACAATATTAGCATCTTCCACCTCTAATTTCTGTTGGTAGTTCTCTGTGGTCAGCTTTTCTTTAACGTCACTACCTTTAATATCTACATTCTTGTCAGGTTCTTGAGATGAATCTCCCTCCAGTGTTTCTTCAGCCATCTTTCCAGAGCTCATTCGTCTTCCCCTTCGCGCTCCAGAGTGATATTTACCACTAGCAGAAGATGCGTCTTTTGATGTTAACCTTTCCGGAGTTAATAATTCTGATGATGGACTTTTATTTGAAATTTTTTTACCCTGTCTAACACTCCCTTTGGGGCTTTTGGAATTACTATACCCAGGAGAAAATTCAACAGTTTCAGAATCTCTCTCCTTAGTTATGCTAACAGAGTAAGTCTCATCATGAATTTCTTTTAGCACTTCTTCTGCATTTAAGGATTTTCTTGGTGTAAGCTGTTTACTATTTCTCTTTTGCTTTGAATATTTATTACTTTTCCCCAAAATACATGATTCATTCCCACCAACTCTACTGCACACTACATCTTTCTTTTGAATTTCATTTGAAATTTCTGTTGCTTTAACTCCTAATGATGGATCTTGTCCAGTCCGTGGTTCATCTGAATTTGCAGAACTTATTTCATTGGTCTTCTTAGAACTATTTCCTTCAGTAGAAATCTGATTAAGTTCCACACTGTGTATTTCTTGTTCTTTAACTTCAGACTGTTCCATATCTTCACCAATGATTGCCTCTTTTTCCTTAGTTTGGGTCTCTTGACCAGATGGAAATATCAATAATGAAATTTGCTGGGCATTAGTCTCTGTAGAATAAATAACAGAAGTTATTTTACATCTGGTTAAAGAAATATATTGTAAAGAAAGGCCCTAAATAGCAAGTAAAAGAGAGGCTTTGAAAGTAATGAGTTATATAATGCCAGAAGGAATGACGTAGGGAGGATATCTGGTTAAAAGAATAAATAATGAAAAAAGGGTATGTTTCTAAAAAGAAGGCCTCTGCAGATCATTTTAAACAAAAGAGCCAATGTGGACCTTCTATCCCACATACCAGTGTTATCTCAAAAATTAGGGCCCATGATGCAAAGGAAAAACCGTTGGGCAGCAAGAAGGAGGGGAAGAGATAGGGAGGAAAGACCTGGGGGGCAGAGGGGAAGGAAGTTTTAAATCTCATCAAGATTAAGATTGGAAATAAAGGCGAACTGTCTCAAATTGGTGTTTACCTGAAATCTGTAATTGGGAATGACATGACTTGTTTGTTAAAGAGTATTAAAAAAAGTAAAACTCTGCTAATACCTGCCTGATAATGTTGGAGCTGACAAATGAGTCTCAGCACCCCTGGATTTAGCCCGTTTGATCAAATGCTTATGAATGTTTTGTTACTCTTTGGATATAGTAAATTGCTTATTTAGGCTTTGTAGGCCCATTTAGAGCAATTGTATAAATTCCATTTGGCCTTTGGATTTAATAAAGGAATCTATGGTTAAATTAGTGTTGTTCTAATATCCTGCATAAATAATAACTCCTACAGTGGCCATCAACATTATATCACCATCCTCTCTTTAAAAAAAAAAATAAATCACCTGCTTGTCGTGGCATAGGCATCTCGTCGTTGCCATCTTTCTGTGTTTTCACATCGATCTCATTTTTCAACAATTCATAAAGTTTGCTAAAAGGAGACATCTCATTTTCTCTTCTGTTAGATTTAGCTGTTTTGTATGTTGATTTAGGTGTTGCATGTTGTTTGGCTGGTACAACTCTGGAAATATCTTCCTCAGTGCTTTGCTTGTCATTTTCACCAAAATTCTGGCCTTCACATTCTATGATTTTATCTAGATAGTAATAAAGGGTAAAAAGAACCTTACACATATATATATTTTAAAACTGGAGGACTGTTATTAAATGGGTAGAAAAACAGGTTTTCTCCTTCAACAAGATTTGCACTTTTGAATAAAGAGGCAGCAACACCAATCAGGGTTAGCGGCTGAGATAAAATATCAGCACTAAAGTTTTGCCCACTAGTCAAGCTCTGTTCACAATCCTATTTGAATTTTTGTAATACATTCATCAGTAGTTAAATTGTTTATGTTGATATTTAAATTGTATTTAGACCTTGAATTAGCCCCACATTGAGAAATAGTAGGTCATATCTCAGAAATATTGTCTATCTGCAGAATCAATAACTGCATCACTATGGTTCACACAGGCCTCTTAGGGTTTTGTATACATTAGATAGGTGAATGGATGCTAATTTCAAATCAGTTGGATGAATCTGATTGTTAAAACTCCAAATAAGTTTGTTTAAACCGATACAGAACTACCACGGTAAATTAACCAGTTTTGCCTGGCATCTACATTGATTCTGTGATGCATGATTGTGGCAACTGCCACTGGGGTCCTTCCCCTTGTCTCAGCATTGCTTGAGGCCAGCTTGGATCGCTGCTGACAAATGCTGGACTTCCCTGCTGTGATTGTACAAGTTCCTCACCCCACAGAAAAATGATGGTCCAGGATCTCTCAAAGGACCATGCTGAAGTATATAACAGCTTCTCTATAAAATCTTTTTTTGTGGGGAGAAAAAAGCACATTTTGCAATGAAAATAGCTCAAACTGAGCTCCGTGCAGAATGTACTATAGAATTATTGTGGACAAGGTGATCCCTAGACTGTGGACTATGAAAACAGGTGGTGGTATGAAGAGACAGGACGCTTCAGGAGAGATTATTGCATTATGGGTCAGAAGTGGGAAGACCTTTTGTGGTGACAGTGTTACCATGATAGCGGGATGTGTCCACAATAGGTACTTAATCTATTGTGCTAACACCAGTTGAGACTGGATACTGGGATAACTTGCAATGATTGACCCTCACTGAAAAACCCATTGTAGCAAATCTGTGTGGATGAATGGAGACTTTCCACTGACCAAGTACATCAGTCAACTGGTCCTAGTATAGACAAAGCCTCAATTTCTCCATCTACTGCTGGTAAGAAAAGGTAGCAATGCTAGCACAGATTTTGAATCACTGTATTCTCTAGACTTGCTCAGGGTTAAATACTAGTGTAGAAAGCCCACAGTACCTCTGCATTTGCACTATACTAGTGGAGCTGCACTTGTGGCAGAGAATTTAAGAAAAAGCCTAGAGTACACATAGACTTGTAGGCTAAAATGTGCAGTTCTACTCCAAAAAGCAACTATAAATGGCATCTTTGGAATCGATGGATCCGTTTCCTGGGTGCATCCAAAAGTTGGAACTTTATAATCCATTTTCTTTTTTAAATGTTCTCTTCCTATTAGCACTCAAGAGCAGATATAACATTTGCTGTGGAGAGTAATGATTCTTTTGTACCTCAGACATCAACTGAATTAGTGAAATTTTAATTGCAGTGGTTAATTTTTGTCCTCAATTATACTTATTTAATGCCTCTAAAAAGCAGAATTTGGTCTGCAAAATCTAATTATCTATTCAGTAACATTAAAATAAAAAGGAAAGGAGTACTTGTGGCACCATAGAGACTAACAAATTTATTTGAGCATAAGCTTTTGTGAGCTACAGCTCACTTCATCGGATGCACTTATGCTCAAATAAATTTATTAGTCTCTAAGGTGCCACAAGTACTCCTTTTCTTTTTGCGAATACAGACTAACACAGCTGCTACTCTGAAACCTATTAAAATAAAGTTCAACTGAAGTAACAGGTTGACTTGTAAAATGAATCTTTTGACATTTTCCCATCTTCTTTTTGCAAGCATGCTAAGAATAAAATGTGACTATATAATATTGAAAAAAGCAAACTACATGAAACAGCTACCAACCAGAGGTCTGAGGACTTTTAGATCTTGGGCTCTGTAATTCCACTTCTGCCACCTGCTGAACATGAAGAACCTGTAAATTTGTACAGTGTTACGATAAAGCAACATATTTTATCACAAATACAGTTTTCTACTCCACATTTTCAGAAGATTACAGAATTTGGCCCCTCTTCATAACCAAGACAAATTTTAATTGAGCACCAGGCATACAAAAATTTAAATCCATGCATTATATGAAATTGCACAGTATTTGAAGTTGGTCACACAGGTTACTACTTGAGTAAGACATCTGAGGCTCCTGAAGACAGTTTTATAGTTTCTTATTTTTTTGGAATAGTCATTAATTCCAAAAGAATCTGTAGCCTGAGCATGCATTACAGCTAAATTCTGATAATTAAACCAAACTGAGATGATATGCTTATTAGACTTCAGGACAGCCTGCTCATCAATATAATAAGAGGCCAGGATTGTCACCGTAAAGCCTGGAATGTCTGTTGAGCCAGCGTGAAGCACCGGAAACAACTACAAGCATGATTGAGAGTTCTTTGTTTAGAATATCAGGTTCAATCATCACTGGCATTTGTGGTGTGTTACAATCCAGTTTAAGTTCTCAGTAATTTTGACTTCTTGAATTACATCTGTGCAACAGCACAAGCTTTCAGCTACAGTGGGCATCTACTTATCCCATGCTAAAGTCCTAGATCATTGTGATATCAGAGGTAACAATCACCACCCTTATTCCCCAGCTAATTTGCATGCAACTATTTCATTAGTTATATGCAGGACACTGCACAGACGATGGATTACTTGGCTCAAGTACCTCACCTATAAGACAATATGGGCTTTCAGCTACTAGTTTAAATATAAGAATTGCAGCCTACATAAGTGTTTCAATGTTCATGACAATCTGCTGATTAACAATACTCCTACAAGATACTCATTTCAACAAGTATATTGATAATATGGGCAAAAGACTGTAAAAGAAAAGGTTAACAAAACCTGCTAGTCATGAAGATAAAATTTAAAATTTAATGCTTTGATCAATCTTTAGAGAGACTTAAACATTACTTTAATGTAATGGGCACATGGAGTAACAATCACAGATTATTTTCTAAAAAGAGGCTGCTCACAGTCTTGAGGACAAGCTTCCCAGTTTGTGCTAACTTAACTCCTTTAGATTGTCATTGGCCAGGAAGATGGAGACACGTCATTAACAACACTGCATTACTCATTACTGCTATTCAGAATAAGATTATATTGGAAGCAGGACACTAGAAATACTTTGACGCAGGGACGTACAGCTATGATTTACTCCTGTAATTCTTTAAAATGTAAAAATTAAGGTACAAGGATCTCAAATGTCTCAATACCCCTGTACCCATCCTCTCTTAAAACAGCCAAACTGTTTTTAAAAAATAATCCTTAGTTCTGCTGATAACAGTTTAGAATATTATAATTAAATATTTACATTGCTGAAAACTGACATAAGCCAATATGAATTAGTAAATAGTAAGAAAACAATATTTCTCAAGAGTTTCTTCACAGCTTCAATCACTGGATTAGTGTGTGATGCCAAGCTAATAGGAAGGGGAAGATAAATCACTGAACCAATACTAATATGACATGACAGATGACACCATGCATATGTTCAGCAAATGTAGTCAGTGGCCTTAAAATTACCTGTAGGGTTTCATTTTTTGGAGTTCTAGAAAGTCTCTTTCTTGGCCTTGATTGAGGCAGATATTCAAACCTGAAAAAAATTTAATAGAAGAAAACAACCTCTTTGCTTATGTTACATTTATGATGGCTAACTGTAAAACTTACATAAACCCTTACTTAAACTCTGTAGTAATTGTCCCCTTCCAGCAATAATACCATTATTTAACTGGTTATAAATTGCACCGAGGCATAGTTGTGAATTTTTCTCCAAAAGTCTGTTGTAATAATTGAGCCTACAAATCTACCCTAATTGTGAGCTCAACTGTAAAAAGTATGTGAAAATTCATAAGATATCACAATAACCTATAAGAACAATTGTTCATGGGAAAAGGCATAAAAAGGAGACAGACTGAATTAATGCAAACAAAAAGGCCTACTGATATAACTCAAGGACCGTGTTAAGATCAAGCTTGGTAAACATGAGAACTCTGAACCAAAATTGGTACATCAGAAACTAGGCCCAATTGTTGGACAAAATAATGCAGGAAGAGCTATTCGACCCACCGCTACTTTTTTGGGGTCCTTAAAGAAAGAAATTTTGGAGAAAAAATTGGCTAGTGGAGCAAGCTTCGTATCATGGTTGTCACCCCGCCATCTCCTGCGACCCTAAGCCTTCATCATTCTGATCCTGAGAGATGTCCTGATCAGACCAGGCCAGAGAAAGGGAACCAGATGATATCACCACTTCTGCCAGCTCGTCAAATCCCAACCACCCCCTGAGATGGAACACAATTAGACTTTAACAGCAGCAGCAACAGCTCTCAACTAACTTCTTTTTTCCCCTCAAAGGACAATTATTACAATTTAAGTCTGAGAGATGTCAAACAAGGAGGATTTTCCTGCTAAAATTTCTCTCCAGCTAAAGGGAAAAAAGGGATGTTTTTAAAATGAAAGCCTTACTTAGTAGTCTACATTTCAAAGTGTTTCAACTTTTTTTCCCTTCATTTCTTTATCTTAATAAAAGGTTAAAACGATTTTTAATGGTGTGTTTGCCATGGTACTAAGCAGGCTGTGGTCTCTATATACCAAACTCCAAACCTTGTTGAACACGGTTTAATGTTGGACAGTGACGGCATTACAACAACACCTTTTACCCTTTAGCCCAGATATTCCATCTGAATTAATACAACACATCTAACCTTAGGAGAAAGTCACACCAAGATATCAAGACAATACTGTCATGAATAGCTTATTGGTAAATAGTTTAAAGGTGACATAATGCTTTAACAGCTCAGCTTTCTGATCATACTATGCAGAAACTCTTTAAGGAAATATGAAGCATGAAATTAAATTAAAATTTATTTTAGGGAGTAAGAAGAAAATGTGTCAACCTCAGATTAAACCTCTGTCTCTGATCCCACAATGAGATGTGGGTAGGTGGACCCCTATGTCCTTAGGGAGCACCACTGAAATCAATGGAGCTCCTTGGAGATGTAAGAGTGTGCTTTTTCAGATTTCAATGCACAATCAGTGTCATAGTTGCTTGCCTCCTTCATTGTTACTGACCTGAAAGAACGATCAACAATAGTGAACACATCTCCATGCTTCAGATGTGCAGGTTGCTGAAAACTGTTACCATTCAATTGCGTTGGATTTACAGTACTTAAATTAATCAAGATTGCCTACAAATGAAACAAAAATAGCTAGTTCAGTAATCTGAAGAAATGCAGTGATGGAATATAATACAATTAAAAACAAAACTTACCTCCTTGTTCTCATTGACTTCAATTTTACAATGTTCTTTTGAGACTTGAGGCAGCTGTATGCGGATATCGCACTCCGTTTTCCTTTGGTTGAAAAGCACAACTTTAGTTTTAAGCAAGTAATTAAGAGAACAGAAGAACTTTATTTTAGAGAATTTGCTTCTGAATACATGATCATTTAATATCTGCAAAAATGTTATGATGCTGTTTGAAAATGCAATATAAAAATATTTAAAGTCAGCACAAGCACTGAGAAAACCTAAAGCAAATTTTAAACTAAATATACACTATTAAAATGTACAGCTTCTTAAACTAAGAACTAGCTGGATATGTCCACCAGTTGCACGTACAAAGACAATTTTGAAAAATCTTTCACTACTGCACAAGCACTGTTGCAGTACCGCTATTGCTAGCAACAGTGGAAAGTTTCCCAAAAATCAAAGACAAAATAACTAAGTCACAGAAGATTTCTCTCTCCCACAAATGTTGCTTTTCAATCAGATATTTACTCTAGCTTAACAGCTTTAGTGAATGATATTCTGTTAGGTATTTATCCACGCATATCCCTACATTATCAGAGTATTCCTTTCAGATTACAGGATTCACATCATTAGTACTTAATTCCTGGCTGCAATACAAGAGAAAAGAAAGCACTGGCAAAACTGCTTAGGTACTTTTAGGGTATTGTGTTTGGTTTTGGTGCTAACATCTAAAGCAGTCAAAGAACCAGTCCTGAAATTTAAAAGGACAGAAAAAAATAGAGGAAGCAGAGAAAGAAACATGAAATCTAAGGATTGCAAGTAAGAAATGCATTTATCTATTCTGGCTCATATCATCAGAATTATTTACTAAATTCCAGTTGCATGGCCAAATTTGAAGTCAGAGGCAAATTTAGGCCTACAAAATCTTTCTTGCTGCTAATATGTGCAACACAAAGAACACAACTTAACTTTCAGATCCCAGATTGAGTTTGGAGTCATGACAGATTTACCTATCTATATTTGGTAGAAACTAAATATTAGGGAACTTTAAAATTGCAGGCCCTCATCTTAGAATTGGATCAGTGCAGACACATGAACAGCCCCACTGAAACCAATGGGGTCTACGTGAACAGAGGAGTCCTATAGTGGATTTGACTGCAGGATTGGGGTTTTATATAAGGCTCCCAGCCATGGCATTTAGTGTATGTTTACATTGCAATAAAAGATCCCACTGCCCAGCAGCAGCTGGCCTGAGTCAGCTGACACAGGCTTTTGGGGCTATAAAATTGCAGTGTAGACGATCAGGGCCATGAAGGGGGGAGGGTTTCAGAGAACAGGATCCAGCTAGCTGTACCCTGTCTACTAAATCAATTTCCCCTTCCAGTATAAAATAAAGTGTTATATTCAAAACTCAAATTTTAGTATTTGTTTGGTGCTCTAATATTCAAATACACAAACCTATGTTTGTTTCACTTTTTCTTTGAGTAACATTCAAAAAATTCATATACTGTATAAAACAATTTATCAACTTTTAAGAAAATTTGTGTTAGTTCTAAGGTCAGCTCAACTTCTGTTCACGCTTAGTAACAAACATCACACATCAGCATGCTGACTTCTCAACCTGCCCCTTCCTGCCTGAGCAGCTTGCCAGCTATTCAGAATACCATTTCCACATAAGAGAGTAGTCCAAATAAGATGCCACTCAAAGTATATTTTACAGATGTTCAAAATATGATCATCTATGTTCTCAGAGCTCCTTGAGCTTGGCTCCTTTTTGGCAAGGCTTGCATCTGCCCATGGGTTCTGGTTAGACTCCTTGGGCTTGATTCTTTTTTTTGATTGGCAGTAAAAGAAATATCCCTAAAGTCACTTGGAGCACCAAAAATCAGGCTGTCGATCTCAGCAAATTGCATAAATCTACAATTTTTCCTCCCCTTTCTTACATGAGGAATGAAATAGTTAATGCTGACATTTAATTGTTATCACTGAGTATGTAACACACTTAACAGAAATGATGCAGTACACACCTCTCAGAGCTATTTCATGCTCTCTGCAGACTCATACAGATATCTCTTCATTAGTTTCACTCTGACACTTTTTACGTTTTCTTTTGAAACCATAACAACTATAGAGTTACTCTTCATTTCTGTTTATTTTTTTAAATGAAAGCATAGATTCAAAAGAGCAAAACAGGAGTTCAAGAGATGGGCTGGTACACTGTACCACAATGTACTGACTCAGTCTGTAACCCCAATGGCAGCAAAAGACCTCTTTTGACTTTTACCTCTAGTCCCAGCTCAGCCTTGGTTCTTTCCTTTAGTGACCTCCTCCCTCTTATTAGGCCTCTGTCCCCAGCTGGCCAAGCATGAATCCAGTTGGGACTTTTCTTCCCCACAAGCTCCCTGCATCCTCTAGATTCCCCCTTACTACAGAGTGAAGCTGAGACAAGCAGCTATGTCGTGCAGTCAGAGGGTGGAAATTCAACGGTTTATCCTGGGAACTAGCTTGAGCTTTTTTTCCTTCATTAAACATTCTCCACTACTTGCAAATATTCAAACATTTATTTGTATTAAACAGCAAAGCTTGTAAAATAAAGAAAAATATAACACTAAGAAAATGTTAATAACATGTTCTCTTGATGTATATAAATAATTTCTAACATTACCAATTCTTACCTTCCAAATAAACAAGAACTTGCAGTGAGTGGAAAATGGATTCCATCGGTCCCATTCCGTTTAATAACAACAATTTTCCCAAAGAGTGGCATCTTTGAAACTGGAAGTCTTACCTGTAACGGAATGTCAAATTTACTACCGCAAATTAAGATCTACATATTTATGAACATAGGTACCTTGGTTATATAAATTATGTTCAAAAGACAAATTCTCTACAATTTACATGAAGAAGGATCCCAACGTTTTTTCACTCACAAGGGTTCGTGGGAACTGTTAAATGATACCTATTAACAGGAGGTGAAAGTCGGCAGATGTTCATAGAAAGGCACACATGCAGAATTCATGGGCCATGCAGAACTGTTTCCCCCAACAGAAAACACATTCTGATGGAAAGGTGCTGCAGATACTCCTTTCACTCACAAGGGGCCACTGTGGTGCCAGAACAGAAAGCAGCCACTCCCAGCAGGGAGCAGCCCTAGTTGCGGATAGGGAAAAGAAAGAGGGTGCCTGCCTCACAGCGTCCTGCCCGTGGGGCCAGGCTGGGAGGCAGGTGTTATTGGGTTGCTTGGGGGGCGGGGTCACAGACTGGGGTTCAGAAGAGCTAGAGAGGGGGACAGACTGGGGCAGGAGCTGAATGGGAGTGGGAGTGCAGGGCCACATAGGGACCGGGAGAGGGATACATGGAGATGGGGGGATGAGGAGGTGGCTAAGTAGGGGTGCAAGGATACATGGAGATAGAGCAGTACAGGGACACATGTGCCTGACTGAATGAGACAAGCTGGGTGTCATACAGGGTCTGCATGGGGGAAGCTCCCTAACAATCCCTCCCCACACCCACAAAAAACCCTGTTCCATACTTTTCCCACTCAAACCCAACAACCCTCCAAGTTCACACCCAGGCTCTTTCCCAGCAATTACTTCCCTCTCCCTCAGCTCCTCTTTTACACCTGACTCTCCCAGGCCTTTGCACTGCTTCTGAGGGGTGTGGGAAATACATTTCTGCATGATAGTTTACATGAATTATTACTCAGAGTTGTGTATTAATATGCCTAATAAGAAATCTATTTGTCAAAACACATTTCCTGAATCTTTTTTGTTGTCTATATTGTTACAGACATAGTTGCTTACAGTTATTTTGAAATAAATTACCAAAATAATTGAGACTGGTATTGTTACACTGTTATTTTTGACAAAACGTGCAGAATTTTAAAATATTGTGCGCATATTTTTTTGGCGCATATTTTTAAATTTTTTTGGTGCAGAATTCCCCCATGAGTAACTGTATCAGGTTGATGTAAAAAATTACTTTTCTATCTTTACATATTTTTGGTGTCTAAGTATCACAACGTTTCCATAACTGAATGCTTTAAAAGGGGGCAATATAAACTATATTGATATAAATGAATGTGACTTGAAAGTTCTTTCAGATATAAAATCTGCTCCCAACTATTCTTAATGTTTTTATGATTATTAGCTTTCCTATGTGCCGAAATGTTTCCCCCTCTCTAATGCTGTGTGAGTCTCATTCAAACAGGGGAAAATGACTATACAAAAAAGGAAATAATTTGAATGCACATGTATGACAAAATGCTGTCATATGCACTGAAAAGAAAAAAACAAATGCAAACTTTTCTTCCATTTCTCTGTTATATAAATGTAAGATGTTACAATAGTGAACAAATTTTCAAATAAATGCATGACTTTTTAAAGTGCCTGTGCCTGTGTAAAGTTGTGTATATTACAAAAACAGCCCTTCCAAATCTCAATCATTTGGAAAAGAATGACTGCCTAATTTGAGATTAGTTGTAATACAATTTTGAGCATTAAAATTTGCAGGACATTCAGGTTAAAATTTGCAGGTAAACATATAATTAAGGGATAACTTGAAAACCACATTTTCTATTTACTGAGTTTACTTTAACTGTTCTCCTATATAGGGCCAGTTTCTCTGATGCTGAAAAGATGGGAGCAGAAAGCCCTTTTCAAAGCAGTTTTTTTTTTAATTTCACATTATTGTGGCATACTACTTAAAGGATAAATTAATAATTAATAAATAATAATTAAAAAAAAATCAAGCATCCCTAACATCCCTATGTTACAAAAACCACCTTACATTATTTAAACTGAAAGAAATGTATAAGACCATTTACTTTTCACACTTTTTCATATATCCCTCCTCACAAGGACAACAGAACAGGTAGTTTCAGTTGGTTTTGATCCACTTCAATTTTAGATTCATGCACCAGCACAAAACTGCAGTATTAGAACTGAAAACAAGGAATGGACTCCGTTAAAAGTACTCATCTTTCCTATTTTTTTGTAAACATGAATTCCCATCTTTCTCATTTTTTTTAAGATTGCTTTTAAAATTTCCAAATATTGTGCCAAATTTGATAGTGTCTCTTTAACAGACTCTTCATTTTTGTGCTGTATGAATTTAAATGAGATTTCTTAAACACTTATCCTAATTGTCCCCCAGCTTGAGGATTCAGGCCAATGCAAGCATAAAATAAAATGCCACACCATCTGTACAGGTTTCTAAACTAATTCATCATTTGCAAAGAAATACTCTCGGAGGATTTTAGGGGACAGCCTGATGCGCCTATGTACAGTAGTTAAAAACAAAAACAAGACACAGAGAGGAGGGATTATATGTCAACCACACCGAGACATTGTTAGAACCAGTTGGAGGAGAACCTCTAGAGAAAATGACAAATCAGCATAGGCTCTGCTTGAAATGAGACTGTCAATGTCAAGGTGAGGAGACTCTGACAGTTACAATAATAATCATGACCTGAGCCACCTACCAAAAAGCTACAATACACACATGCCCCGAGCTATTTAAGCAGTTGGACCCTCTCCCCTGAAAACTCCACAACTCATCCATGCTGCTCGCCACTGGGAACCTACCCCCCCAGCATCTAGTCCCCCCCTCCCCAAAACCAACACAGACCAACCCCCCCCCCCCAATTCCCCTCCCCAAAATCAACACAGTTCAACCTCGGCCCCCATGTTTCCCCTAGGGCTCCCTCTACTATTCCCAGCCACAACCAAGAAACAACTCTTTCGTTCCGCTTCCTCACACCCCGGTCCTCCTCCGAAACACCCCGGCTCCCGACACTACACAGAGACGTGGTGGGATACCGCCCCCCCCCCCAACGACCTACCACGGCGAGCACCACACTCACAGCACCCCTTCAAACGCGGGGTGCGAAAGAGAACGGCCCCTACCTGTCCGATTGCCCCTCACGGTCCGTTCATCCAGATCTCGCCAGCCGGGCCACATTCAGCCCCCCGAGCCCGCTCCCTTCACCGCGCTGCCTGAGCGTCTCCGCGCGCGCGCGCTCGCGCGTAGACTCTTAGCTCCAGTCGGCGAGTCACTCGTCCGGCCGCCGCACTCCTGCCGGCCGGAGCCGGTACCGAGGCCGCCTCACTCCGCCCTTCGTAACCCTTCACCAATCACCACATAAAACAAACCCCAGTAGCCCCCACAATACTTGCCTGGCTTCCTTCACTCACCTGCTGACAGAAATCACCCTTCTGGAGCTACAGAAATTTCGACCGTTGGGACAGACATCCTTCCAGGACTATTTTATTTCCCTCCCTCCTGCGCGAGTGAGGAGGAAGGATACAGGACCTGTCGATGAAAACTCCAATTCGAAAAGGCGCGCGAAACGGTCTGAGTGGTAGAAGCAAAATCACGTGATCGCTAAGGGGGCCCAATGGGAAGCGCTGGGGCTGTTTAAGTTTCAAACTGGCAGCAGACTAGGGGGGGGCGGACCGTAGGAAACAGGCATGGAATGGCGGTAGCTTAGCGCGCGCCATCGCCGCACCTCCTCCAACCCTTTCAAACGCTGCCTGGGAAGTGCTTTCGTACGTCTGCATCTTTTCCGCAAAACCTGAGCGCTGCTCCCGCCAGACCTTCACCACAGGGAGCCTCCCGCTGTCCCGCACGCGCCCCGGAGCCTTCCGCCCTCCCATCGCTGTTAACTTCCCGCACCCCAGACTCCGTCTCTGCCTCGCTGCATTGTTTTATTCCCCCCCGTCTCCTCGCCTCTTCACCGCCACTCCGCAGCAGCCCGCTCCCTCCAGCCTGTCCTGCCTTAGCCTTCGCCCAGCTCCTGCTCCTGGACCTCACGCGCCCTGCTGAAGTTCACTCCTTTTCGTCTGACTGAGAGCGAGGGACTTTGCGAGTGGCTCCTGCTGCTGGCCGCCGTGGGAGACTCTAGTATATGTGCCCCGCATCCCTTTCCTAGGGCTGAGAGACCTTCAGACCATGGCCCCCAGGGCCGGGGTTGTCTCCGACCTGGTGAAGTGGAGCATGTGACACTCAACTGGTTTATCCCTCGCTGGTGCTGGAAAGGACTGGCCTTTACTCTGCCCTAGGTAACCACCTGTTCTGCCAGGGTGACCAAGCCTGGCCTAGTCTGTTTGACTCAGCCCTGAGAAAGTGGGGTGTAACAAATATTATAAAAGCGGCAAAGAGTCTTGTAAAAAGAAAAGGAGTACTTAGAATAGTGGAATATCAGGGTTTGAAGGGACCTCAGATGGTCTTCTAGTCCAACCCCCTGCTCAAAGCAGGACCTGTGGCACCTTAGAGACTAACAAATTTATTTAAGCATAAGCTTTCGTGAGCCACAGCTCACCTTGCTGTAGCTCATGAAAGCTTATGGTCAAATAAATTTCTTAGTCTCTAAGATGCCACAAGTACTCCTTTTCTTTTTGCAAATACAGACTAATATGGCTGCTACTCTGAAAAGAGTCTTGTGGCACTTTATAGACTAACAGATGGATTGGAGCATGATCTATATTTACAGATCCAGACTAACGCAGCTACCCTTCTGCTAAATGATGATATGGCATTGACATTTTACTGCTAAGAGACCTGCTTGGGATAAACCAGGAAATAAATGGGGGTCCATGCATGTGCATATATGCACATCAGATTGGGGCCCATATTTTTTTTTCTAATGGTTTATATAGTTTAGCAAGTTCACATTCTAGTAAGCTTTTTTATATATATAAAATTGTTTCTGTGCGTGAATTTGCAGGACTGATTTTTGTGCATGTTCTACATGATTTTTAAGTGTAGGTTTTACCTTGTATGTTTTTGGTTTAATGTGGTGTATTATTTAAGGTATGTGTGACAAGTGACCTCTATGTCTGTATTAGTGACAAAATACCATGCAAATTGACACAGCCATGTTTTTAAACCCAGAGATTCAAAACTCAGAACAGTAAATGTTGAATAAATTTCAGAAGACTTGACCATTCTGTCAAAACATGTAGTAAAGCCAGTCAGTTGAATGAGAGGAAAATTTAGTATATTTTTAAAACCTATACCCACTTCTGTTAGTGGCACACCCCATTTTGGAAGTATACCAAGGATAAGAGGGGTGGTCTTGAGAGCTCCACACAGCTGAAATATTATTTTCATTGTGGAAAGCTTCTTAATCCGAGAGTACTTTTTAAATGATATATATTTTGTTTTAAGAAAATGGCTTTCAAGTGGTTTGTGAAGTTAAATCCAGAAGTTCAGCTAAGACTATATTTTTAACTTTTATATTTAGTTCACCTTCTAACTTACACCTCTACCATTGTTCAGAGATATAAAATGCAGGTCTCTAGCCTTCCCCACCAGCCATATCAATTTCACTCTCCTTCAGAGGTTCATCAATGTGATACAATGTAGTATGTGTGAACCCCATCTTGAGGAAACTATCCATAGGGTGCACGTCATGTACTGAGTAGAGCTTATCTGGGGTTCCTGTGTGTTGTGTAAGGGGATGGAGATGGCAGGTCATAAATGATCTAGGGGAGGGAGGAGAACAGGAGAATCCACTACTGCCCCAAAAGGTATCTGTTATCCATTTGGCTGGAGTAGGCTCTGCAGTTCTGCTCCTCCATTCCTCTAACCCTGGAGGGATTCTGATAGGTGCTGAGAGTGGAATTTTCAAAAGGGCTTAAGGAGCTCAAACTTCATTGAGCTGCAGTGGCACTTGTGCACCTAAATGACTTACGATTTAGGAGCACAGGTCCCTTTTCTTCTGTTGGTTTGAACAAGTATAAATGTGTTATGTTGACAATTAAACTCTGCTGTTTTTGATTCAGCACTCCTAAAGATTATCTATATAATAAGATTCTATGATTATCACTCTGAAGCCTAGAATGTTTGAGTCAGTGTGAAGCAATCAAAACAGCTACCAGCATAGCTGAGAGCTTTTTGTTTAGAACATCACCAGGTTCAGTCATCACTGTTGATCAAATTTTTTGGCCATTTTGACTTAATAAATCACACCTGTGAGTTACAGTAGGTATTTATCTAGGCCATGCCAAGAGTACTAGACCATTGCAATATCAGAGTTAATCAATTATCACCTTTATTCTACAGCATCCTTTGGTTCCTTTGGACTTGCTGGTGTCCATGAGAGGCTCAATTAGCAAAGTACAAACAGGCAAAGCTAGCTATATATAATTTAAAGGGAAATGGTCATCTTTCAAAAATTTAGTTGAAAATAGTTTCATGTGCAAAGGCAGCCCTTGAATCTCCCTACCAATATTTGTGGATCATTTTCCTGTTTTTTTTTTTTTTAAATGGACCCACATACTCAAAAAGGGAAACTGAAGGACCAATCCTGCATAGGTGCTGATGCCGTGGGTGCTCCAGGGCTCAAGCACCCATGGAAAAAAATAGGGTGTATGTGGGGGGCGAGGGAGAGGCTCAAGCTCCCACCAGCCACAGTGGTTCTGTGGCCCTGGGGCTGACCACGGATCAGCTGTTCAGCGGGGCCCTGGGGCTAGCTACTGATGGGCTGTTTGGCTGGCATTGCTGTTTGATAGTGACTGACAGCCCCCACAACCTCTTCATGCCACAGGCAGAAAAGGGGAGCAGGTTATGTGTGCTCCGTTCCAAGGAATGGTGATACTTTTCCTCAGCGCTCTGGAGCCAGCTCTGCTCTCCTGCCCATAGCAAGCCCTAGCATTTCCAAAAGGCCATGCTACAGTAAGTGACACGGTACTAGCTTCATCCTGACGCAAGTGTCAGAGTCACACGAATGGTCCTCAGTGCACCTTTGTGCCTGGTCTGAGTTCTAGGACCAGGACTTATCTAACTATATGGTGGGAAGCAGTGAAACTGATTATGTAATAAGGTCATGATTTAGCAAAGGACTTTGGGACCAAAGTGTCATCAAATGCACAAAGTAAACAGATTATAAACTTTTTTCTATTTTTTTTCTAGTTTCAGTTAAAGGAATTTCACAGGGTACTTGTAACAATAGTAGGTAAAAATGTTCAAACAGAATTGTGATTTTAATATAGCTTTATCTAGAAATGGTTACTTGCTGTAACTGTGGTTCTTCAAAATGTGATGCAGATATATATTCCACTTAGGTGTGTGTGTGCCCAGTGCACCGCAGTCAGACTTTTGCTAGCAGTACCCATGGAGGGGCAGCGCTTCTGCCTTGTGGCTGTGGCCCGTTCCCTGGCTATATGAGGTAGTGCTGCCCTGACCCCACCCCCCCTCAGTTCCTTTGCACCGAAAGCCTATGAGAGGAGACTCCAGTGCAGAGGGGACAGAGGGTGGGTCATGGAATACTCATCTGCATCACATCTCAAAGAATCACAGTTACGGTAAATAGCAGTTTCTTCTTTGAGGAGATGCAGATGTGTATTCCACTTAGGTTACCCCATCCGAGGGGATGGAGCTAGGAGTCTGTTGAAAAAAAGATTTCCCAAGCCTTTGTCCTCTCTGGAAGATGCGGAAGTAGCATAATGGTCCATAAATGTATGTATGGACGACCACATGACTGCCCTGCAAATGTCACTGGGGAATGCTATCGTCGTTGCTTGTGCTTTTGTCTAATGAGTTCATATTTGCTCAGGAGACATAGCCGAAGCTGTCTCATATGCAGTCTTCATAAAGAATATTATCCATCTAGAGATGGCCTGTGCAGAAACCGCTTGCCCCTTCGTGTCATCTGCATATGACACAAGTAGGCACAGCAAAAAACTAAATGCTTCAGTCCTATCCAGATGAAAAGCTAGACATTGCCTGACTTCCAAAGTATGGAAGCGCTCTTCCTTAGGGGATGAAAGCAGTTTAGGGAAAAACACAGGTAAATATACCTGGCCTGTCATGGATTGCAGACTGAGCCAGAGATGTTGAATTGCCTGGAAGTGGTCGGTCGGCAGGAATGCTCTCAATGTCATAGAATTGAACAGGGCCCCAATGAACTCGATTTTTTGAGTGGGAGCTAAAGTTGACTTTCTGGTGTTCAGACTGAGGCCCAGATAGTCAGGCAAGTGCAGTGTGGTACAGTGCAGGAGGTGGGAGAAATGACATTAGTTGTCTTCAATGTGGGTGGCGCGTGAAACATCCCAGAGGGGGCTATCCCTGGCCCTGCCCATTCCATCCGAGGCCCCCCCTACCCCACCCGTTCCACCTCCTCCTCGCCTGCCAGAGCCCCCAGCCCCTCCTCCCCCCCTCCCCACCCCTGTCATGAGAGGGGCCCCAGCTGAACCATTCCAAACACCCACACCGGCCATCCCAAGCCCTGGACCACTGGCCAGCCCATGCTGGCCACTCCGAGTCCCAGGCTGCCAGCTGGCTGGAGCCGCCGGCCAGCCTGCGCTGTCCTGGGTCACCAGCCAGCCCAAGCTGCTGGCCCGAGCTGAGCCGCTGCTGGCTTTGAGGGAGAGGGAAAGCAAGGGCAGGGCCTCGGGGCAGAGCATGGGTGGGGCCACGGCCTGGGTTAGGGGAGGCTTAGCTGCCCTGGCCTATTATACTCGCCGCCTGTGGTTTTCAGTGTATATTGGGTGAGACAGATTGGGAGGATCACAACCTCAATTCTGATGTGGAGGCGTCTTGAGACCCTGGTGACAGGGCCAGAGAGACCAGAGGGAGCAAGTAGGGGATCCCATTAGTCCATTATCCAGAACATGGCGAGAAGTAGTGCTGCAGACTGGGGCGGTACTGCTGATGTCGAACATACCAGAGCCAAAGGCAGTATCAGTCCCAGTGTGAATAGTGGCATCAGAATGCTTGATTGTACTGATGCCAAGGGTGACGAAAGCTGCCAGGGATGCATGTGCAATGCCAACTACAGTGGTGCTGAGGACGTTCCCCATGCCACTCCAGGGGTCGCTAGGGGCGCTCCCCAATGGGTACTGCTAGGGGACAAACTTCCGGCACTGGTGCACGTGGCGAGCATGCACACCTATTGTGGAATAGACATGAGCAACACATCTCGAAGAACACCAGTTATGGAAAAGGTAACTGTCCTTTTTACGATTCTTTGCATCAAGTCGTCTAAAGAATACCATCAACTGAACAACTTTTCCTCCTTGGTGGCTTTAATGCAAGAGTCAGTGCAGACAACAACTCATGGCCAGATGATCTAGGACATTTTGAATGGAAATGGCCAACCGCTTCTTGAATTCTGCGCCCAAAACCAAATGTGCATTACCAATTCATATTTTACAGGAAAAGATCACCACAAAGTGTTATGGCGACATCCACGATCAGGCCACTGGCACCAATTAGATCTTGCTATCATCAGGAGGAAAGACCTACCCTTAGTGCAGAACACTCGTACGTTCCACAGTGCTGATTGTGACCACTCCATGATTATTAGAAATCATTATTAGATGATTATTAGTTTCTTGGTTACAGCCAAGAAACTACATAGAGCAAAACCTAGGAGCAAGCCCAAAATCAATGCTATGAATACCAAAAACCAGGGGAAATGTCAGGAGTTTGTGAAGGCTTTTGAACTTAGCATGCATGGGAAGTCATTGCCAGAGAAGGCAGAGGAATTTTGGGAAGATTTAAGAACAACAATCCATGAAACAGCTTTAGCTACATTTGGGGGAAAGAGACCATCAAAAAATGACTAGTCTGAAGAAAATAAAGTGGAACTATTACCTCTCATCAACATTAAGAACACAGCCTATTTGGAACACAACAAGAAGCCAACAGAGACTTCGACATGAAAAAATGAGGTACAGCAAACAAGCAGACGCTGTACTGATCATTATTGGATCAAGGTCTGTGAACAGATAGAGAACCTCAGACACAGGAAACCCCAAAGTTATGTATGACAGTCTGAAGAAAGCTTTAGGTCCCACTGTCAACAAGGTTGCCACTCTCAAATTGCACAGAGGTGAAGTCATTACAGATAAAAGCAAGCAGTTGTCTCGGTGGTTGAACACTATTCAGAGCTATACACACAAGAAAATCACCACCAGCGAATCACTGGACCAAATACCAATTCTACAGGTCATGCCAGAGCTAGATGTAGAGCCCACTGTAGAAGAGCTAAGCAAGGCCATTGATTTGCTATCAAGCAGCAAAGCTCCTGGAAAAGATGGCATCCCAGCGGAAACCCTCAAGTGCGGGAAAGACAGCCTATTAACAAACAAAACACTGCACTTCACTCGAAGAAGAACATATCCTCCTAGGGGCTAGATTTGAGTGTTGGTGCAGAGGCACTAATGATGTTCACAGAGCCAATAGTTGTCTGAAGTTTAAGTGAGATGATACGGTCTGACTTCCCAATGGGTGTTTCTAAGGGTATGTCTACACTACGAAATCAGGTCGAATTTATAGAAGTCGGTTTTTTAGAAATCGGTTTTATATATTCGAGTGTGTGTCCCCCCACAGAAAATGCTCTAAGTGCATTAAGTGCATTAACTCGGCGGAGTGCTTCCACAGTACCGAGGCAAGCGTCGACTTCTGGAGTGTTGCATTGTGGGTAGCTATCCCACAGTTCCCACAGTCTCCGCTGCCCATTGGAATTCTGGGTTGAGATCCCAATGCCTGATGGGGCTAAAACATTGTCGCGGGTGGTTCTGGGTACATATCGTCAGGCCCCCGTTCCCTCCCTCCCTCTGTGAAAGCAGCAGCAGACAATCGTTTCACGCCTTTTTTCCTGAGTTGCCGTGGTATGGTGTCTGCACAGGTAAGCATGGAGCCTGCTCAGGTAACCGTCACCCTATGTCTCCTGGGTGCTGGCAGACGTGGTACTGCATTGCTACACAGTAGCAGCAACCCATTTACTTGTGGCAGCAGACGGTACAGTACGACTGGTAGCCGTCCTCGTCATGTCCGAGGTGCTCCTGGCCACGTCGGCTGGGAGCGCCTGGGCAGACATGGGCGCAGGGACTAAATTTGGAGTGACTCGACCAGGTCATTCTCTTTAGTCCTGCAGTCAGTCCTATTGAACTGCCTTATGGTGAGCAGGCAGACGATACGGATTGCTAGCAGTCCTATTGCATCATCTTCTGCCGGGCAGCCATGAGATGTGGATGGCATGCAGTCCTTCTGCACCGTCTGCTGCCAGCCAAAGATGTAAAAGATAGATGGAGTGGATCAAAACAAGAAATAGACCAGATTTGTTTTGTACTCATTTGCTTCCCCCCCCCACCCCGTCTAGGGGACTCTTTCCTCTAGGTCACACTGCAGTCACTCACAGATAAGGTGCAGCAAGGTAAATCTAGCCATGTATCAATCAGAGGCCAGACTAACCTCATTGTTCCAATAAGAACAATTACTTAGGTGCACCATTTCTTATTGGAAGCCTCTGTGAAGTCCTGCCTGAAATACTCCTTGATGTAAAGCCACCCCCTTTGTTGATTTTAGCTCCCTGAAGCCAACCCTGTAAGCCATGTCGTCAGTCGCCCCTCCTTCCGTCAGAGCAACGGCAGACAATCGTTCCGTGCCTTTTTTCTGTGTGGACGCCATAGCAAGGCAAGCATGGAGGCCGCTCAGCTCACTTTGGCAATTAGGAGCACATTAAACACCACATGCATTATCCAGCAGTATATGCAGCACCAGAACCTGGCAAAGCGATACCGGGCGAGGAGGCGACGTCAGCGTGGTCACGTGAGTGATCAGGACATGGACACAGATTTCTCTGAAAGCATGGGCCCTGCCAATGCATGCATCATGGTGCTAATGGGGCAGGTTCATGCTGTGGAACGCCGATTCTGGGCTTGGGAAACAAGCACAGACTGGTGGGATCGCATAGTGTTGCAGGTCTGGGACGATTCCCAGTGGCTGCGAAACTTTCGCATGCGTAAGGGCACTTTCATGGAACTTTGTGACTTGCTTTCCCCTGCCCTGAAGCGCATGAATACCAAGATGAGAGCAGCTCTCACAGTTGAGAAGTGAGTGGCGATAGCCCTGTGGAAGCTGGCAACGCCAGACAGCTACCGGTCAGTCGGGAATCAATTTGGAGTGGGCAAATCTACTGTTGGAGCTGCTGTGATGCAAGTAGCCCACACAATCAAAGATCTGCTGATATCAAGGGTAGTGACCCTGGGAAATGTGCAGGTCATAGTGGATGGCTTTGCTGCAATGGGATTCCCTAACTGTGGTGGGGCCATAGACGGAACCCATATCCCTATCTTGGCACCGGAGCACCAAGCCGGCGAGTACATAAACCGCAAGGGGTACTTTTCAATAGTGTTGCAAACTCTGGTGGATCACAAGGGACGTTTCACCAACATCAACGTGGGATGGCCGGGAAAGGTACATGACGCTCGCATCTTCAGGAACTCTGGTCTGTTTCAAAAGCTGCAGGAAGGGACTTTATTCCCAGACCAGAAAATAACTGTTGGGGACGTTGAAATGCCTATATGTATCCTTGGGGACCCAGCCTACCCCTTAATGCCATGGCTCATGAAGCCGTACACAGGCAGCCTGGACAGTGGTCAGGAGCTGTTCAACTACAGGCTGAGCAAATGCAGAATGGTGGTAGAATGTGCATTTGGACGTTTAAAGGCGCGCCGGTGTAGTTTACTGACTCGCTTAGACCTCAGCGAAACCAATATTCCCACTGTTATTACTGCTTGCTGTGTGCTCCACAATATCTGTGAGAGTAAGGGGGAGACGTTTATGGCAGGGTGGGAGGTTGAGGCAAATCGCCTAGCTGCTGGTTACGCGCAGCCAGACACCAGGGCGGTTAGAAGAGCACAGGACGGCGCGGTACGCATCAGAGAAGCTTTGAAAACCAGTTTCATGACTGGACAGGCTATGGTGTGAAAGTTCTCTTTGTTTCTCCTTGATGAAACCCCCCGCCCCTTGGTTCACTCTACTTCCCTGCAAGCTAACCACCCGCCCCTCCTCCCTTCAATCACCGCTTGCAGAGGCAATAAAGTCATTGTTGCTTCACATTCATGCATTCTTTATTCATTCATCACACAAATAGGGGGATGACTACCAAGATAGCCCAGGACGGGTGGTGGAGGAGGGAAGGCAAATGTCACACAGCACTTTAAAAGTTTACAACTTTAAAATTTATTGAATGCCAGCCTTCTTTTTTTGGGGCAATCCTCTGTGGTGGAGTGGCTGGTTGGCCGGTGGCCCCTCCACCACGTTCTTGGGCGTCTGGGTGTGGAGGCTATGGAACTTGTGGAGGAGGGCGGTTGGTTACACAGGGGCTGTAGTGGCAGTCTGTGCTCCAGCTGCCTTTGCTGCAGCTCAACCATACACTGGAGCATACTGGTTTGATCCTCCAGCAGCCTCAGCATTGAATCCTGCCTCCTCTCATCACGCTGCCACCACATTTGAGCTTCAGCCCTGTCTTCAGCCCACCACTTACTCTCTTCATTCCGCCACCTCTCCTCCCGGTCATTTTGTGCTTTCCTGCACTCTGACATTATTTGCCTCCACGCTTTCGTCTGTGCTCTGTCAGTGTGGGAGGACAGCATGAGCTCAGAGAACATTTCATCACGAGTGCGTGTTTTTTTTCTTTCTAATCTTCACTAGCCTCTGGGAAGGAGAAGATCCTGTGATCATTGGAACACATGCAGCTGGTGGAGGAAAAAAAAAGGGACAGCAGTATTTAAAAAGACACATTTTATAAAACAGTGGCTACACTCTTTCAGGGTAAACCTTGCTGTTAACATTACATACATAGCACATGTGCTTTCGTTACAAGGTCGCATTTTGCCTCCCCCCACCGCGTGGCTACCCCCTCAACCCTCCCGTCTCCCCGTGGCTAACAGCGGGGAAGATTTCTGTTTAGCCACAGGTAAACAGCCCAGCAGGAACGGGCTCCTCTGAGTGTCCCCTGAAGAAAAGCACCCTATTTCAACCAGGTGACCATGAAGGATATCTCACTCTCCTGAGGATAACACAGAGAGATAAAGAACGGATGTTGTTTGAACGCCAGCAAACATACACTGCAATGCTTTGTTGTACAATGATTCCCGAGTACGTGTTACTGACCTGGAGTGGTAAGTATCCTACCATGGAGGACGCAATAAGGCTGTCCTCCCCAGAAACCTTTTGCAAAGGCTTTGGGAGTACATCCAGGAGAGCCGCGAATGCCAGGGCAAAGTAATCCTTTCACATGCTTGCTTTTAAACCATGTATAGTATTTTAAAAGGTACACTCACCAGAGGTCCCTTCTCCGCCTGCCGGGACCAGGAAGCAGACTTGGGTGGGTTCGGGGGGTACTGGCTCCAGGTCCAGGGTGAGAAACAGTTCCTGGCTGTCGGGAAAACCGGTTTCTCTGCTTGCTTGCTGTGAGCTATCTACAACCTCCTCCTCATCTTCTTCTTCGTCCCCAAAACCTGCTTCCCTGTTGCCTCCATCTCCATTGAAGGAGTCAAACAACACGGCTGGGGTAGTGGTGGCTGAACCCCCTAAAATGGCATGCAGCTCATCATAGAAGCAGAATGTTTGGGGCTCTGACCCGGAGTGCCCGTTTGCCTCTCTGGTTTTCTGGTAGGCTTGCCTCAGCTCCTTAAGTTTCATGCAGCACTGCTTCGGGTCCCTGTTATGGCCTCTGTCCTTCATGCCCTGGGAGATTTTGACAAAGGTTTTGGCATTTCGAAAACTGGAATGGAGTTCTGATAGCACGGATTCCTCTCCCCATACAGCGATCAGATACCGTACCTCACGTTCGGTCCATGCTGGAGCTCTTTTGCGATTCTGGGACTCCATCATGATCACCTCTGCTGATGAGCTCTGCATGGTCACCTGCAGCTTGCCACGCTGGCCAAACAGGAAATGAAATTAAAAAGTTCGCAGTTCTTTTCCTGTCTACTTGGCCAGTGCATTTGAGTTGAGTGTGCTGTCCAGAACGGTCACAGTGGAGCGCTCTGGGATAGCTCCTGGAGGCCAATACTGTTGAATTGTGTCCACAGTACCCCAAATTCGACCCAGCAAGGCCAATTTAAGCGCTAATCCACTTGTCAGGGGTGGAGTAAGGAAATCGATTTTAAGAGCCCTTTAAGTCGAAATAAAGGGCTTCATTGTGTGGACAGGTGCAGGTTTACATTTATTTAACGCTGCTAAATTCGACCTAAAGTCCTAGTGTAGACCAGGGCTAAGAGCTTTACCCACATGTTTCTCACAATGAAACTGATACTGTGCAGGCAATTTTCTTCACTGCTTTTACCTTGCCCAAATAAGGTGTTATTGGCCTCTTGGACAGAACCAGCATCTGCAAATCTTTATCAGCTGCTACTTAAATGCTGGAAAGAGGATGAGGTACCACAAGAGATGTGTGATGCAAACATCATCACTTTGTATAAAAATAAAGGCGAAAAGAGCAACTGCAACAACTACAGGGGTATCTTGCTACTAAGCATAGCCGGAAAAGCTTTCGCAAAAGTCATCTTAGTGCGTCTACAATATCTGGCGAATCGTGTCTACCTGAATTACAATGCAGCTTCAGGACTGGAAAAGCAACTATAGACATGATATTGTCTCTGCATTAACTCCAAGAAAAGTGCAGAGAGCAAAACCAAACACTGTACATCACCTTTGTGGACCTAACCAAAGCATTTGACACAGTCAGCAGAGCAGGTCTGTTTGCAATACTAGAAAAGATAGGATGTCCACTAACCCTGTTAAGTCTCATACGTTCATTCCACAACAACATGAGAGCAACTGTCCAGTTTGACGGGTCCACTTCGGACAGCTTTGAGATGAAAAGTAGAGAGAAGCAAGGATGTGTTCTTGACCCTACACTCTTTGGAATCTTCTTCTCAGTACTCTTGAACTGTGTATGTGAGGACATGAAAGAAGGAGTGTATCTCCACACAAGATCAGATGGGATACTCTTCAACCTGTCCCAACTTAAATCAAAGACCAAAGTCAAAAAGGTGCTAATCAGGGAACTTCTATTTGCTGATGATGATGCTCTCATAGCCCACAAAATGAAGATCTATTACAAGAATTCATGGACTGCCTTTCAAGTAGCTGTCAGGCATTTGCTCTCACCGTCAGAATCAAGAAAACGGTTGAATTAGGACAGGGGGTTCTACAAGATCATTCAATTACCTTAAATGCAAACCAGCTAGAAGTAGTCCAAAAGGTCAGCTATTTAGGTTCTTCAGTGACCACCAACCTCCTACTGGATGAGAACTATATGTTTGCATTGGAAAGGCTGCCATCACCTTTAGCAGACTAACTAGAAGAGCATGGAACAACTCAAAGCTTACCATCAAGACCAAAATGCTAGCCTGCCAAGCTTGTGTCCTCAGCACTCTCATGTGTGGTGGAGAATCATGGACAACTTATGCTCATCAGGAGAAAAGGTTGAACAGTTTCCACCTACGTTGTTTACACCGCATACCCAACACTAAATGGCAAGATAAGTCACCAATGCAGAGGTTCTTCAAAGGGCAAATTTACCAGCTGTGACAGCCCTGCTCAAGCAAAGACCACTGCGCTGGCTGGGCCATCTGAGTAGCTTGGAAGACGGATGAATACCCAAGGACATGCTATACAGGGAGCTATCAGAGGGAACAAGAACAACAGGATGTCCCAAGCTTCACTATAAAGACACATGCAAGCGGGATATGAAAGAATTTGGAATTGATCCTGACCAATGGGAAATCTTGGCAAATGATCATAACCAGGGGTGCCATTGTCTCCATCAGGGTATCAAATCCATGACAGGAGCTGGCTCCTACAGCTTGAAGAGAAAAGAGCCGGTAAGAAATAAGCAGCTCCCAAACAAGATACATACATTTGCAATAACTGCCAAAGATCATGCAAATCTCAGATTGGCCTATTCAGTCACATGAGACATTGCAAACCATCTACATCATAGGCTGCAATTCCCACCGTCTCTTGCAGATGAAAGGATGCCAACATTTGTTTATTTCATGGTAAATCTTTGGGAGTGATTATTGTATGATTAACTCTCTCTTTCATCAAGATGCTTGGATTACATGGATACATTATTGCAACTAAGATTTGTGGATGCTTGAATTCATAAGAATAGGACCCCATGAATTCTGACATTTTAGTCTCATGGAGAGGAAGTTGCATAAATTTATGAGCAAATTGGATATGTTTTGCAAAAAGTTCTTTAAAGTAATCAGTCTGTCCTTTAAATGATGAAAGTACACAGTATAGCAAACCACCTGGGGAAACAAACTCTGAAAGATCAAGCATCTTAATATGATGCAAAGAATTGTAACAATTTTTTTAAAGCAAAATCTTTTGTGTTTTATTAAATCAAAGCTCATCTGTAAAATCATTTTTGCTAATGGGCTGTTTCCAGCCATAGCCTTCAAAGCCACAAACGATGTTTGGAAAGCAGACTACACAATGTCATGATTGTGATGAGCTGGACCCTCGGATATGGGGTGCCACCTGATGTGCTGGGGTTCCACTGAGCCTGCCTGTTCCACTAGCCTAGGCTTCCTCACCCTGTCCTTGGTGTGCCAGGCCCTCAAGCCTTCTCTGGCTCACACACAGGTCAGGCCACACCCAGCTGCAAACACAGACTGAAATCAGCTCTGTGGGAGGATTCAGCTTGGGGTTTTACCCAGCACTCATGTGCACACCTCCTTTGGTGTCTGTTGCTGTATAGAGAGAGCTGTACCATGCGAGCTCATAAAAATCACCCCCTCCCTCAATGTGCACTGGTATGAATTGCACAAACTGGGTTTTGGAATAAACAAAAACAAGTTTATTAACTACAAAAGTAAATGTTAAGTGATTATAAGGGATAGAAAACAGAACAAAGCAGATTACTGAGCAAATAAAACAAAACATGCAACCTAAGCAATTCACAAAAGAAACAGATTGCAAATAGTAATTTCTCACCCTAAATGTTGTTTTAGGCAGGTTGCAGACATAGGTGCTGACTTCCCCTCTGCCTGGTGGGTGCTCAACACCTCCCCACCCCCCCCCCCGCCGCTCCTGCCCCGCCTCCTCCTGTCCCTGAACTACCCTTGCGCCACCCCCATTCCACCCCTTCCCCAATGTCCCTGCCGCACCCAGGCTTTTCCCACCCCAGCCCTGCCCCCTTCCTGCCCCCATTCCACCCTCTTCCCCCAAGTCTCCTCCCTGCCTCTTCTCCGTCTCCTCCCCTGAGCGCCCACGTCCCCGGTCCTCCCACTCCCTCCCAGAAAGTCCTAAGTGCCACCAAACAGCTGTTAGGCAGCAGGAAGCACTGGGAGGGAGAGGGAGGAGTGGGGACGCGGCATGCTCTGGGCGGGGGAAGGAAGAAGGAGGCAACGAGGGGAGAGTTTGGCTGCTGGTGCGTGCAGAACACCCACTAATATTTCCTGTTGGGTGCTTCAGCCCCGGAGCACCCACGGAGCCGGCGCCTATGGTTGCAGTTTCTGCAGCTTAGAGTTCCAGTTATTTCTCCTCACAGGCTAGACCCACGTCTCAGCCTGGACTCAGCCCTTGCCTTTCTCCAGCTTAGTTCCTTTGTTTGTTCAGGTGCTTTCAGCAATCTTCCTTCTTGCGCAGGGAGACAATGGAGAAGAGCCTTGATTGACTCATTTCCCAGCCTTAAATAGGATTTACATAAGGTGGGAATCCTTTGTTTCCAGCGGAAGAATATCAGCAGTGTCCAAGGTGGTGCTCTGTACCAGGTGACATCATCACATGATCTTGCAGTGTTAAAGCAACCATTAGACAAGGTTTATTTGTAACATCCACAGGAAAGAACTCCAGGAAGATGAGAGATCAGCATCTTCAAAGACCCATTGTCTTTCCTAATGGCTCATCCAGGCTGATTGCATACTGTCTGGTGCGTGTTTCCCAGATGTAACCACAGTTGTAATTGTTACATAGTCAATATTCCTAACTACAGATACAGAAATGATAATGTATAACACTAGGATAATCATATTCGGTAAATCATAACCTTTCCAATGATAGCTCATATGACCCATCTTGCATAAAACATACCTTAGATATGTCATTCATGTTATAACAATATTTTTATAAAGAATATGGGGTGCAGTGTCACAATTATGAAGTCTATCAGTGCATATTTAAAATGCAAATATATACTTCATTGCCCTTTATATTCTAATTGAGGGGAATCAGGCTCTTAATTTTTCTCTGTGTAGATTATAAACTTGCAAAATCTTTTAAATTTGTTACTGATCATAAAAGTAAACTTTTACATGTGACTCTGTTGCTTACAAAAGGTATAATACCAACAACCCTGAAAAGAAAAATCGTTTAAGCACAGAACAGGTTGCAGCAGTGAAAGCTTCTCCACACTCTGGGTGAAATCCTGAGATCAATGGGAGTTTTGCCATTAACTTCATTGGAACTAGGATTTTACCTTACGTATTTTAACAGTGACCTGAAGGCAGAGCCTGTAACAGCGAGGAATATAGTTTCTGTGGCCCATCGAGACCCTTTGCAAATCTGCCATTTGTGCTGGATTTAGCAATGTGGACGCTTGTACAGTGGGAATGGGACTGAGACTACAAAACTCAGTTCAGATAGGCCACTGTGTATTCATTAAAACGTTCAAACTTTCAGGCCAAGTCTACGCTACAAAGTTTTGTTGATATAGCTATGTCAGGTAGGAGTGTGAATAATCATGCCCCTAACCGACATAGCTATTTCTGCAACCCCCACTGTGTAGATGCAGCTTATATCAGTAACAGAGTCCTACTGTTTGTATAGTTTGTCATGTGGGGAAGTGGTTTAACTGTATCAGCAAAAGAGCTCCTTTTGCCCTCTATGCTGCATCTTTACTTGTCAGTTTTGTAGGTATAACTATACTGGCAAAGCCTTCATAGTGTAGACTAGACCTCAGTCATTACAAAGCTAGGCTGGATTCCAACTAGCAACACAGAGATGGAAGAAGGCTTTATATCCCATTACCAAACCCCTGAGTCACAGAGTACCCCAGAAAACTAACCATAATAGAGCAAAGCTTGACATGAACATAGGGACTGCAGTGACACCATAAGACTGAATTAACTGTGTACTTCGCTATAATCTTTAAGAATACTTTTTAAGAAAAGGCATGTTTTTGTAAAGGACCAGATAGTGCCGGTATTCCTGGTGGGAGGAAAGCACAAGGAATTTTCTACGTCTTACTCCCCCGCTTTGTGCAGCCCATGTAACGGCCAGATAATTGCAGTTCGTGATTGCTCACTCTACTCCCCGGAAGCAGAGAGGAGGTGGGACCACAGCCCTGCTCCCCTCCACACATGTCTATGGAGTGGAACTAGTACAGCAGCGGGAATAAATTGAACCCAATGAAGAGGTATAACTACAGGTGTGCTGAAGAATTCCTCCCGAAGCTCCCATAGGTGAGTGTCTCTCCACTCTGCCACTTAGTAGCTGCTGTGTCTATATGGCACAATGTAAATTAATAAAGAGCTAAACTGTAAATTTCACACTTCTTCAACATATATAAATAGTTTGAATGCTCTATTCAAAACAGCAATGGCATAATAGTTGCTAATGCAATGTAAGTAATTCTAAAATTAATAATAATCAAGCACTATTTTAAGATTATTTTTGAAAAGAACTTCTTAGGCAAAGCTTTCATCTGCTTGAAAGTTGAATTGTTAATTCTCATGCTTTGTATAAAATGGCCCAGAAAATGCATAAAAATTGTCCAAAGAAAGCACTTATTAAAATGTCTAGAATTACAACATAATCCTCTCATACATAAGGTGAAGAGCAGACACAGTGAACCTTAATTGCTTGAAAAAACCCAACTGCATTAAGCTGCTTGTATTAAGGAAGGTCTTTCTTGGATTTGATATATATAATCACTTAGATATATACAGAATAAAGTTAAATTTACCATACTTTGCATTAAAGTAACAACCTATTTTTAATATTTAATTTAAGAGCAATTGTGTCATGAAGATTTGTACTTATTTCTGAATCAGGCTTCATATGGAATAAAAGCTACAGCACTCCCAAAGTTGGATACAGAGATCAGCCCTAAACAAATGTAAGTACTGTATGTCATGTAATCTTTGTTCAATTTATAATGTTCAGAAGTTGAATAACTGCTTAAGTTTTCATGTTGCAAGCTTATGAAAAAATAACTGGTACAAGACTATACTATATATGACAAAATGAGATATTCTAGTATTTACTTGAGTAAGGAATTGGAGAAATAAACATAAGGACGGCCATACTGGGCTAGACCAATGGTCCATCTAGCCCAGTGTCCTGTCTTCCGACAGTGGCTAATGCCAGATGCTTCAGAGGGAATGAACGGAAGAGGGAAACTATTGAGCGATCCATCCCATCATCCAGCCCAAACAACTGGCAGTCAGAAGCTAAGGGAAACCCAGAGGAGTAGTTTTCAAACTGCAGTACATATCCCTAGGAGTACGTGAGCTCTCATCAGGGGGTATGTGAGAAAAATCCTGTAATGGCGGACAGCACATTTTATTTAGTAAGACTTGGCAATCTAATCATAGGTATATTATGGCTCTATCTCAGATGGGGGCACGTGGTAGACAACATTATTTGGAAAGGGGTACACAGTCTAAAAAGTTTGAAAACCATTGACCCAGAGAATGGGGTTGCATCCCTGACTATGTTAGCTAATAGCCATTGAAGCATATGATGAGCACCAACTCATGGAATCGCCTTTGCAGGTTGGGTACTCCTCTATCAGGTTCCCTGCATTAGTTAGCATTCTCTTTGAACTCCAGCAGAGACTTTTAAGAGGTTTTTTTAAAGTAGTTTCTTTAATCCCTCCCCCCCCACCCCCTAGCAATTTGGGCAAGGGTGAAGTTACTTGGTTTATGGCTGCTAGGGGATTAAAAGGTAATTTGTTAAAATGTGAATTGCTGGAAATCTGGGGGCATCTGGTATGAGTCAGACAATAATATAGCTTACATTTTGCTTCCAGTCCCCTGGAACCTGACTATACAAGGTGCTGAGCACACTGAAGTCAGGTTTCAGAGTAGCAGCCATGTTAGTCTGTATCCGCAAAAAGAAAAGGAGTACATGAGGCACCTTAGAGACTAACACATTTATTTGAGCATAAGCTTTCCTGAGCTACAGCTCACTTCATCGGATGCATGCAGTGGAAAATACAGTAGGGGGATTTTATATCACAGAGAACATGAAACAATGGGTGTTACCATACACACTGTAACGAGAGTGATCAGGTAAGGTGAGCTATTACCAGGAGGAGAGAAAAAAACCCTTTTGTAGTGATAATCAAGGTGGGCCATTTCCAGCAGTTGACAAGAATGTGTAAGGAACAGTGGGGGGGGGGGGAATAAACATGGGGAAATAGTTTTACTTTGTGTAATGACACATCCACTCCCAGTCTTTATTCAAGCCTAATTTAATGGTGTCCAGTTTGCAAATTAATTCCAATACAGCAGTCTCTCGTTGGAGTCTGGTTTTGAAGTTTTTTTGTTGTAATATTGCCACTTTTAGGTCTGTAATCGAGTGACCAGAGAGATTGAAGTGTTCTCCGACTGATTTTTGAATATTATAATTCTTGACGTCTGATTTGTGTCTATTTATTCTTTTACACAAAGACTGTCCGGTTTGGCCAATTACGATCCAATTGCACAATATTTTTATTAGCTGAACCATAAATACTCAGCATTGATAGCTTTAGTTTTAATGTAATGTGAAAAACAATCTTAGTTTTGTACTTTGTAATATCACAACAGAAAATAGTAATCTTTTCCTGAGGACATTGTTCATGGATTTAATAAATGGTTGAACCAGATAAGTGTTTTCTTTTCTAGTCAAATTGTTGGCCAATCAACACATCTATTTAAAAAAGCAGAGGCACCACGTCAGGAAGCACATCGCTCTCTCAACTTTTTGGTAGTACCTGTTCAGAAAATTCATTGCTGACAGACATTTTGTTACAGTACTTTTTGAAAAAGTTCAATTGCTTTTCAAAATGTTCGTCTTACAAAATTTTGGAATTCTAGTTTTGGAAAAGTTGGATAGTTCACTCTTAATTATATACCAGAGTGAATAAAATGAAGTATGCACATTTTGATTTCATTATTGATAGAGTGGGGCAATTAGCTGTCAGAAAACATGAAAAAACTGAAAGAAAAAATTGTAACATTTTCATCCATGGTGTACATATTACATGAAGGATGTGCACAAACAAAATATTGTTTGGAACTTAATTCTGGAAAAATCAGAAAATTATCCCATATACGAGAGACCTTGCAAATAAGAGTTATTCAGTGTGGCTGATCATTAGGGGTTAAGTGTGGTTAAGCCCTGCAAATAATGCTGCACCAAGTCATCCTCTGCTTACCTTATTCTTTTCCTACTCCTGTGAGGTACCAAATTTTTCATTTCTTTTAACTACTGGTTATATTGGCTGGGAAGTGTAGGCATCCATCCACTTTGCAGATACATTTGTTGAGTGGGAGTTGGTATATTCAGGGGTCTGCCTGAACATGGTTATAAGTGGAATAGAATTCTTGAGTCAAGAATATTGAGTGTAATCCTGGACCGACAAAAGTCAATCAGGCCAGGATTTTAGTCATTGAGATTATTTTGGGGGAGAACTATAATGGGACTATTCACATCAGTAAGGGCTACTTCACTGGGACTATGCACTGTAGTAGAGGTTTGCAGGACTAGGTCCTAAATTGCAATACTAAGTTACTGAACTTTGTATGCATAATGCTTCAGTCAGAATATTAGTCTGAGTCTGCAAGAACTACAGATTAAAAGTAATGGAAAATAATTCATCTAGGTAATGGATTTTTAACTCCTTTAGAATACTTAATCTAAATGAACACATAGTACAGGAATTAAATTAAGAGATTTAAAGAAAGAAAAACAGTCTGAAAATAAAAATGAAGCTTTGTTCTTGCATCAGAATGTATTAGATCTTGCAATTTGCATATACAAATAATTCAGCAACATTCACTGGCATTATACACACAGCAAGATCAAATTATAAATGTAATAAAAGAAAATATCAATGATAGCTGAAACTGTACAATACATACATACATTATAAAGATTTAACAAATTAAATACAATTTATTACACAGAAAAGTTTCAGTAACTTTATATTAAAAATGATACCAGGGAAATGAAAACATTTCAAAACGTTAACACAGGAGGTCAGGCTCATTTTAAAAGTTTAAAAAACATACATAAAAATACTTTTAAAACACTGGTAATTACAGTATGCATTCTTTATTAAGGCCCCAATTCAGCAAAGCACTTAAGTGCATGTTTCAGCAGCAGAAGGCCAATGGTACTTCAGCACATGCTTAAGTGATTTGCTGAATAGAGATAGACTTAACGTATATATTTAAATGCTTTAATGAATTGGGGCCTAATGTAACACATGAAAATAGACAGTAAAGTAAGTCACATAGTGACCAATAATGACTACGGACCAGAATTTACATTTTCTAATCCCTATTTGGCATTTTAATGCAATTCCATGCGATACAGAAAATTTATGAAGAGATAATCCTTCTATATATTTATTAGACTGTTGTATTAAGTACAACAACCTTATTTGTACCTTGACTAAAAAAGAATATTTGACTAAAAAGAATTGGAAAACAAGCTTTCTAAATTATAATAAGAAAATGTCATTGCTTAGCTTATTTCTCACTTCTGAAATATTTTTATGGGTACTTCCGTTACGTCTTAGATGTCTTTATATTAAAGACAACAGGAATTTCTTGGCATTTTGTTTAATATTAATCATAGTTTTTGTTGAGTATCTGATAGCCTCCTGATGCAGGAAGTAACTTGCTGCCTTGCCTTGCATTCATTAATCAGACAGAGAGCGGAGTTCTAAACCTGTAAAAGGATCTGTTAGGGTGGATCCTTCTGAACACACGGATGTCAGTATGACTGTGCTGGCATATAGGTCTAAATTGGCAGCTCTCACTTCAGGATAACTTTTAATTATCTAACAAGGTTGTCTCCCCCTCTAAATTGAGTTCTACTCCAGGAGTCAATTGTTAGGTAATATCAAGACAAATCTACCAAACATCTGAACACAGCCAGATCTTAAGGGCTGTCCAAGGAGCACTACAGAATAAAGGGAAAATGCGAAACAAAATACGTAGACTGACTATTAGGGAAAAAATCTCAACAGTGAGATCTACTTAGACTGTAGAATATACTCCCAAGGGAAATGGTGGAAGCATAACTGTTTGTATTTAAAACTAGACTGAGCCATCATTTGAGATTTATTGTTGGGAATAATTCTGCAATGACTGAGAGATGATATTATTAATAGTCTCAGCATCATCAAATTTAGTATCTTATTTACATGCTCCCTATGCTACAAATATTTATATTGACCACCTTAGTGTATTGGCCTTTTGTACCTGCACGTATTTGACGACTTTCATTTTAATATATTTTCCATTTTCAAACCATGCCAGAATTGAAAGCTTATTTAACATTCTTTTCTTTAGTCAAAGATTTTTGCATTTTGAATTAATCCATTAATCTCAAACTATTTAGTCTTGCAACAAATTGTTTTAGTTGTTAAGTGCATAATTACTGTACAAATAAATATACAGCAGTGCATTACTGGGAAGACAATAAGCAGTAAATGGCAGTATTCAAAACTGTGCTTAAAGACTTTTAACCTGAACAATTTTCAATTCACTATGTAATAAAAGGAGAGGTGTGAACACCTTTTGTTACTCTTTGCATTATTAAAAGAATAATGAACTTTTATTTATTTCCAGATATTATAAATGAACATGGGATAGATAAATAGTGCAAGAACTAGAATGAAAACATCAGTTTAGGTATGCTTATTTTTAAATTAGGCTTTTATGTTTGCATTCAAAAATAACCAATTAAACAAGACAGAACTATTGCATATTAATATACATTAAATTAAATATTTTTATATTTATTTGTGCTCATTAATTTATATACTTTTTTAAAAGATGAGAGAGATATTTTTAAAATATTCAACGTTCAGATGCCTTGTGTCTTTTGTACTTTCTGTCCCCCAAATCCTGTTTAGGTCTCTGAAATATTTCATTATATACACACATGCAAACACATAGATACCCCCTTTTGTATTAGGGAAAGATCTGATTTTTAACTATGGAGACATTATTTTAAGAATATACATTTTAAAAGAGCTTTTTCCTATCAACAGTCTTTACTGCTGATACCAGTGTGATTTCAATATTAAAATGCTTTTTCAAAAAGTTTAAGAAGTTGCTTTTATATTCTAGTCAAGTAGAGTCTCAGTCTCTCTCTCTCATACATATTATATCAAGCTCTGTGTCGGTGGCAACAGGAATAATGCCTCTTGCAATAGTTGACAGAAGCTCAGGTTCAGCAAAACTATTCTCAGCAGAATTTATCTTCTGACATGCAAAATATCTTCAAAATAGTGAAACTCACTCATAAATTACAAAACTGTATTTCAGTAAGGAACATTTAAAATACATTAGATTTAATAAAAAAGCAGAATAAAATGAATGTTCAAGACTACATTGAAATCAAATAATTTATTAAACTCTGTATTTACACTGAGTTATTTCTAACTGACAGCTTATCTTGAAATAAAGCTGTGCACAATATACTGACTTTAAAAAGCATGGCTGTTTGTTTGTAAGTTGTAGTGGAGCATATGTTATTACACCTTGAGGACCAGATTCTGACACCCTTACTCACACTGAATAGCATCTTACTCCAGGAACAGTCTCATTGCCTTCAATCGGACTATTTGTAGAGTAAGGTGTTACTGAAGATGAGTAAGGGTGTCAGAATCTGGCTCCTAATGAACATTACTACTCATGAAATCAATTGTTTGTTATTGACCTCAGTGAGAGAAGGGTCAGAGCCAACACATTCACTATGATTCATTATTTAATATAAAATAAAAAATTGCTTTGTAAAATTTAGGGGCTGCTAAACTTGGGAAATAAAATTAATATTGATATTTTAATGTATTGGAAAATGTAAAGAGAGAAATGCAACCAAGATTTTGTTAAAAATGTATATAACATTCAACAACATATATACTGATATTTTGTATATGAACATTTATTATAATTAGCTTTTAAAAGATATTTATATTTGAGTAATTTATAATTTTATACAGCAAAAGTGACTTTTAAAGCAAAACACAGACAATATCATTTACAGTAGGAATTATCATAATGGAAAATATGATATAAATTAACATGATTTACAAATATTTTTACAGACTAAATTAAAAAATAAGGCAGGAAGTTTTATTTGAAATTAGCATAATCAGAATATATATCAATGAAATCTTGTACCACTTTGTAGCAGAATTCATACTGTTCCTAAAAAAATAAAAAAGAAATTCAGATTTACTTCGATTGTACATTATGTTTAAGTTGGAATAATCAGATTTAGGTAAATCCATAAAATGCAACATATTCTAAATTGGACAACAGCAAGTTTATGACAAAACAAATAATCTACCCCGTTGATGGTAAATTTTATATTTCCGCTCTTTGCACAAAAGGTTTTTATGCTCAATTTTATTAACTTGCAAGTTTCATAGTCTTTATTAACTGACACTATTTGTATGTAACTGAGCCTGTATGTAACTAATCCTCCGCTTCAGGGAGGATGATGGAACTGGGAGGTTGAAACAGAGGAGGTCCACAAGAGGCTTCTCTCAAAACTTAATAGACATCTATAATATGAAAGAAATTGCAAACCACTGAGCCCAATCCTGCTAAGTGCAAAGTACATTTTGGGAGGTGCAAAGCACCCTCAATTACCATTGATGTCAATAGGAGCTCTGGGGTGATCCACACCTTTCAGAACTGGGTTCACAGTGCCTTTCAAACAACCTCAAAGCACCTTACAAATGCTCTATGCATACATATTATTATGATTATTAAACAGTTATATTGTAGTAGCATGTAGAGGCCAAGTGTGGCCCTGTTGAATTCCTGCCCCAAAGAACTAACAATATGAATATTCTTTCTCATATTTTTACACACACATGGAAACCCAGCCCAGTTACAAATGAAATGCACACCTCCCAGTTATAAATGAACAGCCATACTGGGTCAGACCAAAGGTCCATCTAGCCCAGTATCCTGTCTTCTGACAGTGACCAATGCCAGGTACCCCAGAGGGAATGAACAGAACAGGTAATCATCAAGTGATCCATCCCGTTGCCTATTCCCAGCTTCTAGCAAACAAAATGAAATGCAGTCACTTCTGGGTAACAGTTATTTAACAGCATACAGCAACACTGTATATTTTCTCCTTGCTCTCCCCAGTGATAAACACTGACCTCACCTGCTTCCAAGGTCATAGACCCATAATACAGTGTTTCCCAAACTTTTGAAAGCTGAGTCCCACTCCAGAAAAATGAAACCAATCTTCCCCTCACCCCATGCAATGCTGCCGTTTGTTGTTAAAGACCTATCCATCTTAAATTTATATATCTTCCACTATCCCCTGGCTAGTTCTTCGTCCCTCCAAGGGAGGCACATTCCACACTTTTGGAAACACTGGTGTGAATCTTCTTAATATGATACTTTGTCTTTGTTCCTACAACACGGGGTAGTTAATGTTGACAGTAGTAAAGTATTAACACTGGCATCTGAGTTCACTCCCATTTAAATGAATGGGAGAGTTCACAGCTTGTTTTTTGGTTTTGGTTCAGGCAGACATCTCTGCATTGGTTACACTCAGGACATATTTTGAAGGTTTTCTCCACAACCATAACAGTGCTTCAATCATAGGCCTCTAGGACCCCTGAAGATATAGGCTCTATTCCTGGATCTGTCACAGAGTCCCTGTGTGCTCTTGGACAAGTCATTTAATCTTTCTGTACCTCAGTTTCCCTACCTGTAAAATGAAGAAAAAAAATCTACCTCAGAGAAGGGTTTTGTGTAGGGCTGTCGATTAATTGTAGTTAACTCACATGATTAATTCAAAAAAATCGCAATTTAAAAAATTAATTGTGATTAATCGCACTGTTAAACAATAAAATATCAATTGAAATGTATTAAATATTTTTGGATGTTTTTCTACATTCTAAAATATATTGCTTTCTATTACAACACAAAATACAAAGTGTACAGTGCTCACTTTATATTATTATTTTTATTAGAAATATTTCTACTGTAAAAATGATAAACAAAAGAAATAGTATTTTTCAATTCACCTCATACAAGTACTGTAGTGCAATCTCTTTATTGTGAAAGTGTAACTTACAAATGTAGATTTTTTTGTTACATAACTGCACTCAAAAACAGAACAATGTAAAACTTTAGATCCTACAAGTCCACTCAGTCCTACTTCTTGTTCAGCCAATTGCTAAGACAAACAAGTTTGTTTACATTTACAGGAGATACTGCTGACCACTTCTTATTTACAATGTCACCTGAAAGTGAGAACAGGCGTTCACATGGCACTTTTATAGCCAGCCTTGCAAGGTATTAATGCCAGATATGCTAAACATTTATATGCCACTTTGGCCACCATTCCATAGGACATGCTTCCATGCTGATGATGCTTGTTAAAAAAAATAA
This sequence comes from Lepidochelys kempii, assembly GCF_965140285.1. Taxonomy (NCBI): domain Eukaryota; kingdom Metazoa; phylum Chordata; order Testudines; family Cheloniidae; genus Lepidochelys; species Lepidochelys kempii. The sequence continues at coordinate 101,729,019 of NC_136386.1, forward strand.
TGCGTTAATTAAATTTGTGACTGAATTCCTTGGGGGAGAATTGCATGTCTCCTGTTCTTTTTTACCTGCATTCTGCCATATATTTCATGTTATAGTAGTCTTGGATGATAACCCAGCACATGTCCGTCTTAAGAACACCTTCACAGCAGATTTGACAAAACGCAAAGAAGGTACCAATGTGAGATTTCTAAGGTTACAACACTCAACCCAACCTTTAAGAATCTGAAGTGCTTTCCAAAATCTGAGAGGGACGAGCTGTGGAGAATGCTTTCAGATGTCTTAAAAGAGCAACAATCTGATGTGGACACTACAGAACCCGAACCACCAAAAAAGAAAATCAACCTTCTGCTGGTGGCATCTGACTCAGATGATGAAAATGAACATGTGTCAGTCCGCTTTGCTTTTGGATTGTTATCGAGCAGAACCTGTCATCAGCATGGATGCATGTCTTCTGGAATCGTGGTTGAAGCATGAAGGGATATATGAATCTTTAGCGCATCTGGCACAAATATCTTGTGATGCCAGCTACAACAGTGCCATGCGAACGCCTGTTCTCACTTTCAGGTGACATTGTAAACAAGACATGGGCAGCATTATCTCTTGCAAATTGTAACCAAATTTGTTTGTATGAGCGATTGGCTGAACAAGAAGTAGGACTGAGTGGACTTGTAGGTTCTAAAGTTTTACATTGTTTTATTTTTGAATGCAGTTATTTTTTGTACATAATTCAACATTTGTAAGTTAAACTTTCATTATAAAGAGATTGCACTACAGTACTTGTATTAGGTGCACTGAAATATGCTATTTCTTGTGTTTTATACAGTGAAAATATTTGTAATAAAAAATATAAAGTGAGCACTGTACACTTTATATACTGTGTTGTAATTGAAATCAATATATCTGAAAATGTAAAAACATCCAAAAATATTTAAATAAATGGTATTCTATTATTGTTTAAAGTGTGATTAATAGCGATTATTTTTTTTAATCGCTTGACAGCCCTAGTTTTGAGATTACTGTTTGTAAAGTACTTTGAGACTGTTGAATGGAAAGTGCTAGAAATGCAATGTATTACTATTATTTATTCAAGTTAGCAGCTCCCCAGGAATCTGTGCTTGAAATTTATTGAAAAGCTATCTTCAAATATTCATAACTTTGTTAAATAAATATAACCTAAATTCTTCTAATGTTCCAAAGGCACTTCTCCTCTGTGAGAACTAACTGCAAGTCAGTTTGATGTGTTTAAGCCATTTTTTAGATGAAAAAACACAAACATTAGTTCTTTTTAAAATAAAATGTTGATAATTTTATGATCATAACTCAAGAATGTCCCCATGGATTTTTAAAAAACCTTTCACAATCTCTCTCCAAACAAACAAAAATCAGCAGTTGGCTAACAACAAACACAGCAACTTTTACCCCCAAATTAATTTTTAGAAAGCCTATTAGAAAATAAAATAGAAGTTTATAATGAAACACCTCTTGCAACCTAAGTATATAGTTGTTAAAAGTAGTCCCATAATATTATATTTACTGCAGCTAGTAAAATGAGCCTTTTTCTCTTCCCACCATAACACTTACAAAACTTAGATCATTTGACAAAGATTCTTATTGTTAAATATCATACCAGCGTTTGCACCATATGTGGCCTTTGCATTCTTAAGCTCTTCACAGCTTGAAATACATCTAAGAGCCCTTCAGCCTTTACTCGTTCCAGAACATTGCTGAGTGCTATGAATGTACCTGTTCTTCCAGCTCCAGCACTGCAAGACAAACATATTTCTTTTGCTTAACAAAATGTCAGGACATACCCATCCAAATTACAATAATGAGCAACAAAGATACTTTGCATAATAATTAATGCAAAATATTCAAGTACAGTTATTAGCAGAATAAAAACCTCTTGCTAAGTTTATTGCTGTCATTTGCGTGGCATAACTTTCCATGTTATGATCAAGAATTAATAAAAATTAATTTTCAACCAGGCCAGTTCGGATAAAGGCCTGTCTCCTGCGAACACTTACATGCTTATTTATACAAGTGAATAATTCCATAGAAATCAAATGCACTATATGTGTGCATAAAATTAAGCACACGTATACATGTTTGTAGAACTGGGGACATAATCCCATAGACTTGAAACTTTTCTAATCTGTATTTGTCTCCAAACCAATTGAAATTTATGGTACGATCACTGTTATCTTTAACACAGAGTAGTGATTTGGGCAAATTCTTTGTTGCTTATGAAAGGGAAGACTTGTCAATAGCTGAATCCTATTATATAGTACACCATCCCTACACATCCCTGCCAATGAATCTATTTCCTGACCTACCCCTCCTTATTATTCTAGCTATGTGTCTCCCTTGATCAGGGACTGCTCATTGTTCCAAATTATGTGATCTGAGGGGATTGATCTGTATTGGTATATTTTTCCTTCTTGATCACTTGTCTGTAAGCAGATAAGACTTCATATTTGATGGTCCAACAAGAAAATGTGGTTGTCCCAGTTGTCAGGCTCTGGCCTTATTGCTGCTGCTGTGACTCTCTAAAGGCTTTTCCCTGCATTGTTCTTGTTTTCTTCTGGACGACTTTACCAGGGTTTCTCATTTTTATTTTCTTAGTTTTAGTGTGTTTGACTCTCATTTTATCTTACAGACTTAGCTTTATCCTCAATTTAATATAAGTGAATAGGTAAAATGTATTCATTGTGCAATTCCCTATAGACAACTACTTTTATCAGATTAAAGGCAGCTGCAAAATCTAAAAAGGTTCAGATGTATACGTAATTAGCCAATCCCTAGAATATTAAAATATTACTGCCACTACCAAGTCTGAAACTAAGAATCAGAACTGATACTCCATATTATATATTCAAACAAAAAGTACAATTCCTAACTACTATTATGGATAAAATCCATCTAATTTGAAATGTAGCTCTGATCATGCAGAATAGCACTAATTTAGTCCATATCTGCTGTTGCATGCACAAAGTGACTGAGTCCACTTTCTACCTTTACACTCATATTTCCCTTGTTTTTCAAATTTCAGCAGCTGATTAGATGCTTGCTGACATTATTAGTGAAAATAAAATAGGGTGGAGCTCCTTTCACTGCCATTTGACCAGTGACAAAGATGAGTTTACATTTTGTCTCCTAATTTCACTTTTGTTCAAAGTAACCAGCTACTACTAGTAGAGGCCAAGTAACAGTGATTAGGAACTGTGAGGCACACAGCCACAATGGGGGAATAATCATAAAAACCTGGATGATTCTGGGAATCTGTGATGAGGCTAAATGAAAAACTGAAAAGTTTAATTCATGTCCCTAAACCAAGGATAAATATAAAATAATTCATTAAGTTTGAGTTTTTAACATATCTTAATAATTTATAAGCAAGATGAATGGTAATCACCATCAACAGTCATTGCTTTTACTTTATTTCCATCAAATAAGAAATCTTTCTGATAAGCATGTCCTTATGAAAAGATTAAATACAATTGCATGTATCCTCAGCTGGATACATTAAAGCCTAGTAGGAGGCTAAAGTGAATAGGTAAAATGTATTAGTTGTGCAATTCCCTATAGACAATTACTTTTATCAGATTAAAGGCAGCTGCAAAATCTAAAAAAGGTTCAGATTTATACGTAATTAGCCAATCCCTAGAAAAACTGTCTAAAAGGTCGGTGAATGACTCATTCTGGAATAGATCCATAGCTGCAGGAAGATGAAAAAATGCTATAAGGATATAATAGTATGAAATACTTTGTAAACCTGTACACAGAAATAGTTAAATAGCTACTCATTCCCTTCTGTCTAAACAAAAAAAATGAAGTATCCCCTTTTATCCTGCCCCATACCATCTGCCCTCCCCGCCCCCAACTTGAGAAACTCTTTGGGCAAAACTCCACCAGAGCCACATGTTTATCTCTAAAAAATAATTTAAGTGTGATTGCATGTAGGTTCAACTTCCCTTAGAAATGCAAGATAAAAATATATGTTGTATGGTTTACAGTACAGTACTCTCCCCTTCATATTTGTTCTTCCCTCTTTTCTGTGACAACCGCTTACTGAATCTAAAGAGTTTTAAAAGAAAAAATCTTTTAGGATAATGGCCTCTGTTAATTTGGCTCACAGAATAATATTGTTTCTTGAAGGATGGAAGAATCAAAGACAAATGAAAATCTGATGGGGCAAACTGATGTGGCTACAGAAAAAATCCATTACAGTGGGGTCCTTAGGCTCCATTACAGTCTAGACGAGAATGCCACTGCAGGTGAGAAGAAATAAAGAAGAGAAAAACTCAGGCAGCTACAGAGAGGAAGAGACCGAGAACAGAAGGCAGTTACAAAGACAATATGGAGGACAAAGAACTATAAAAACTGTCTCTGGGTAACACTTTTAGTAAAACCCTTAAATATTATGTAGTTTGATATTTCTATTATCTATTATAATTGTTGTGGTCAGTCCTTGCCACTCTTAAATCTTCTGTAAATAGAATGAGGAAAATAAATAGAAACCTGTGTCCTGAAAATTGGTAATATTTAATCTAGATAGAAACATGCAAATAATAAAATTTCATTTGTTTTATTACATTATTGTTTTATTTAAATCTGGAGAGCCAAATTCATCCATACCTAACTCCATTAATTCACTGGGCTGGTGATGTATTTGGCCCACTACCTTGGGCACTGTATCCTAGGCAATGGGGAAGTTCATTAGCTTGCACTTAGTTCAATGAGAGACCTATTTAAGGTCACTGGATTTACATGAACAAACATCTGATTACAGAATATTACACAAAATATAAAGTAAGATTTTAAAAGTAATGGACCTGTTCCTGTAACTGTTTGCCAGTGGCCAATACAGCAGTGTTTCTGCTTTGGAGGTCTTTACATTCTTGTTGATATGATATAAACTATAAACAAAAACTAACAGAGTTTTTCAAAATAACCATTGCTTAAATTCTAAGATTCACACAGACACAGAGTAAATGTGAATGCTGGAAATTCATGGTATATCTGTGCAAGACACAATGGGCCAAATCCTGCATACCTCACTCTAGCGAAACACCCATTAATTTCAATGGGACTTGTACCTGAGCAAGGAGTGTAGTAACAGACACCTCAATTCTCACTCAAGCAAAACTCCAAGGATATGGTCCAGGGATATGAGCAAATTCCAGCAGGAAATCTGGAATAATCTAGTAAAATGATGATACATTATTTGGATTTGTTTTAGATTTTCCAATGTTAATTGTCGTATCTTATAAGTGTGTTTACTATGTGTCTATTTGTGCCAGCTAAAGTCATTAAGCCCTTCTTCAAATACACATTTCAGCCCAAGGAGATACATTAACTGTATCAATGCTATTATTTTATTTTAAAATGTTATTTATAAATTCTTGTCAAAGGAAAAATGTAATCATTGCAGATACATACAATAAATTCATTTGTGAGCTGCAGATAACAACAGGCCTTATTGTCCCCTATATGGGCTATTTGCCAAAAGATGTTTGGTTCCCAAACTCAGTAGATCTGGAATACACACACACATGCATGAACATACACACAACCATTTGCTCAGCAGCCCTGTGAATCTGCACTTAGTTCTGCCCCCTCTTCCAGTGTCCCTGGCAGTGAAGTTGTGCTCTCAGAGGTTCTGCTACCATATCCATCCTTTGGAAGAGGCATGTTCAATATTGTGGAATGGAAAAGCAGGTGAATTAATGCGGATAAGATCTGCATTAACTTACTTGCAAAAATCCCAAAGTATCAGAGAGCTTTCAACCACTGGTCTTGCCCCCTATGCAGCCATTTGAAGGAGCGTCTAGTAGGTCAGGACTAAAAAAGGAAAATGATATTGTACGAGGCAGCATTAGATTTCCTCACGTTGATCTCTAGGGTACTAATATTACCATCTAAGAAAATATATTCCAGTTTTTCCACAATTCTCACATTTCAAGTAGGACTGTATTATTTTTAAAAAATAGGAATAAATGCTAATTAGTACAACCTCTTTACCCACATATATACAAACGCTAGAGATTGAAAAACAATTCACAGACTGCATCAAAAAAGAAATGGGAAAAATCTGGGTTATGATAAACTTCCTTACACAAAATTCAGAGATAAACAAAGTAACAAAACCATATCACCCCTCCTCATTGTCAGGTTTCATATCATCAGAGCTCTCGAGTAATATTTTATTTAAGAGGATTCTGCCTCATCATACTCAGTGAAAATGTCTGTTTTTTTCCTTCTGAGATAATATATATTTTGGCCAGGGGAAGAACTGCTCCTGTGCACTGTGAGATGTTTCCTCTGTTGATAAGTTATTTATGAAATTGCAGAAAATATCATAACCTTGCCTCTCCTCACCTTTTAAACCAACATCCAACCCCCTACACCACTTTTTCCTCATCTGAGAGGCATTTTAAAACTGCAGATAAGGTAGGAAACATGACTTGGGGCCAAGGATTTTAGGTTTTCACTTTTTACTCTAGACAGTCTAAACTTTAGACATTTCTCAGTAAACCTCCAGTCACTGCATCCCTCCCTTGTAATCAGAGATTTTGCTCTCAAGAACCAAATTAAACACTCAGCATTTGGGAGTTCCTCTTTTGCCCTTTTTGGAGGCACAACTAAAAACAAAAAATCTTTGTCTCACATATGAACCACCAAGAGTTATTCACTTCCAGCACTTCACTACTTTTCATTGCCCAGTTTTGTTTTTAAGAACTTGATTGTAATGTTTAATTAGTCATAGACATGTTAAACAAATTTGCTCTTAGCAGTTTTTGTTTTAATTTGCAAGTAATCTAAATGACAAACAATGTTTTTGGTGATATATGAACCAGTAATGTGTCTATATTTTAAGGGATAAGGAAAAGTCTGTTAAGCCTATTTTTGCTGATAATAACTTGCATACAAATACAAACAGCTCATCCATGATTATTAGTGTCATGTTTCTCTGTTGGAAAAACACATCACAGTGGATAACCAAAACCTGCTTTAACAGTTGCTACATTAGACATTTAATTTTCTGTATGCAATACGGCTTAAACAAAAAATGAAATCAAATACTTGACTAAATGTATGCTACTGCAGGTCGCAGAGATTATAATCAAAAGTACACACAGCTCAAAAATGAAATGAGAGTGCATTCTGCTTTACAGACATATCATTCATGGATAAAAATGGCTAAATTAGGTCCTTCTACTTAGAAGTTGAAAGCTGAACTTCCCACGAATAAAGACACTAAAACACATACTTAAGAGGGGAATCAAGCAAGGGGGCAGGTCTTCAGCTGGTGTAAATTGGCATAGTTCCATTGACTTGAGTAGACAATTTACACCACCTGAATATCTGCCCTATTGGCTTCCTTCCCCTCTTAAGCGTGTGGAAATCACTGCATACCTTGGGCAAGCAGCTACTGCAATTGCAAGCTCACACTTGCACAGAAAATTCCTAAAGGCTTAGAGTTTAATCCTCAAAATACATGGGCTCACATTAACATACATCTTGGAAAATCAGCTGCTGGACTTGAAATGCACTAGGTGGTTTTTCAAGATTTGAATCTATGTGTATTTGAGAGAAGGTTCTAGTCATAAGCCTTAAGAACGTGGATGTAAGAGTTTTCAAGCACAGCAACTGATTTTCCAAAATATACTTTCATGTGAATCTATGTAACTGAGAAGAGTAGAGAGCTCTAAGTCTTAAGGATTTTGGAATATTGTTTTTATCATTCTAGTGGTGTTTTGAAATAAACATATCTTAAAATTCAGGGAGAAATGTGGCCTACAACATTAACCTAATTCTTCAAAGCTTTTGTGGGTCTGAGAGGATGGAAATATTAGATGTAATATGTGGTTCTAGTTCTTTGACTTCCAACATGTTGCATTAATCAAAGGAATACTATAAGGCAAAAGAGCTGCTTTTCTCCCTTACTGATTGGCTAAAACTGTCCCATATTTTACCCGCTTTAATTAGCATTCAATGTCCTGACTTACTAACAGATTTCAAAAAGTAGTTGCAGGACTCCACTGTCAAACTGCAGAATAAGGCACTAAAACTGTTAGTGTCTACGAGTTCAATTGGTACAGAGAAAATAAGCCTTTAGGGAAAATATGTGAAAATAGCAAAGAACAAAACACAACAGAAGCAAAAAGTAGGAGAGAGGAATTGCTTGTTCTGTTAATTAATATGCATATTCTTAGACCATGTCCTGAATGTCAACAGACTCAAGCCTGTTTCAAGCTCCCAGACATTCAAATCAAGGCACTGTTAGCAGAAGTGTCACCACAGCTGTTTGTTCCAATGCTGCATGAGAACACAGATGATCTTTCAGGTAACCCACACCCAAATCATAGGCTTCACAGATCAAGACCAGCACCTTTAATTGTGCAAACTGAAGGTCAGTGCACACTTCAGAGAATAGGTATAATGTGATCTCCCTCACTAACTCATAGCTGGTAAGTGGGGAGCTGCATTCTGCACTAGATGTAGCTTCCAAGTGGTCTTTGAGGGTAATTCCCTGTAGAGCACATTGCAACAACTAATTTGGAAATCACAAGAGCTGAGATAACATTTCTGCAGAGAGGGAAATAATCAATTGCCTATTATCCAAAGGCAAATGGCTGCTGCCAAAATCCAAAGGCACTTTCAGTTTGCAGACCTCATTGAAAAAAAGACTGGCATACCTTTACAAATAACCATCACTGTCACCATCATACTGCAGATGCTAAGTGTCTCGCCTGCTGGAAACCACAGACAGGTGCTGAAAACCTCAGGGTCAATACTATAAAAGGCTACTGATAGATCTAAAAGAATCAGCATAGGAACTTGACCTCTGTCCATTTCTAAGCCTTGGTCTACACTAGGACTTTAGGTCGAATTTAGCAGCGTTAAATTGATGTAAACCTGCACCCGTCCACACGATGAAGCCCTTTTTTTCGACTTAAAGGGCTGTTAAAATTGATTTCCTTACTCCACCCCTGACAAGTGGATTAGTGTTTAAATCGGCCTTGCCGGGTCAAATTTGGGGTACTGTGGACACAGTTCGACGGTATTGGCCTCCGGGAGCTATCCCAGAGTGCTCCATTGTGACCGCTTTGGACAGCACTCTCGACTCAGATGCACTGGCCAGGTAGACAGGAAAAGAACTGCGAACTTTTGAATCTCATTTCCTGTTTGGCCAGCGTGGCAAGCTGCAGGTGACCATGCAGAGCTCATCAGCAGAGGTGACCATGCAGAACTCATCAGCAGAGGTGACCATGATGGAGTCCCAGAATCACAAAAGAGCTCCAGCATGGACTGAATGGGAGGTACGGGATCTGATCACTGTATGGGGAGAGGAATCCGTGCTATCAAAACTCTGTTCCACTTTTCGAAATGCCAAAACCTTTGTCAAAATCTCCCAGGGCATGAAGGACAGAGGCCATAACAGGGACCCGAAGCAGTGCCGCGTGAAACTTAAGGAGCTGAGGCAAGCCTACCAGAAAATCAAAGAGGCTAATAGCCGCTCTGGGTCAGAGCCCCAAACATGCCGCTTCTATGATGAGCTGCATGCCATTTTAGCCACCACTACCCCAGCCGTGTTGTTTGACTCCTTCAATGGAGATGCAACACGGAAGTAGGTTTTGGGGACGAAGAAGATGATGATGATGAGGTTGTAGATAGCTCACAGCAAGCAAGCGGAGAAACCGGTTTTCCCGACAGCCAGGAACTGTTTCTCACCCTGGACCTGGAGCCAGTACCCCCCGAACCCACCCAAGGCTGCCTCCTGGTCCCGGCAGGCGGAGAAGGGACCTCTGGTGAGTGTACCTTTTAAAATACTATACATGGTTTAAAAGCAAGCATGTGAAAGGATTACTTTGCCCTGGCATTCGCGGCTCTCCTGGATGTACTCCCAAAGCCTTTGCAAAAGGTTTCTGGGGAGGACAGCCTTATTGCGTCCTCCATGGTAGGACACTTTACCACTCCAGGCCAGTAACACGTACTCGGGAATCATTGTACAACAAAGCATTGCAGTGTATGTTTGCTGGCGTTCAAACAACATCCGTTCTTTATCTCTCTGTGTTATCCTCAGGAGAGTGAGATATCCTTCATGGTCACCTGGTTGAAATAGGGGGACACTCAGAGGTGCCCGTTCCTGCTGGGCTGTTTGCCTGTGGCTGAACAGAAATGTTCCCCGCTGTTAGCCACAGAGAGGGGGGAGGTTTGAGAGGGTAGCAACGCGGTGGGGGAGGCAAAATGCGACCTTGTAACGAAAGCACATGCGCTATGTATGTAATGTTAACAGCAAGGTTTACCCTGAAAGAGTGTAGCCACTGTTTTACAAAATGTGTCTTTTTAAATACCGCTGTCCCTTTTTTTCTCTCCGCCAGCTGCATGTGTTTCAATGATCACCGGATCTTCTCCTTCCCAGAGGCTAGTGAAGATTAGAAAGAAAAAAAACACACTCGTGATGAATTGTTCTCTGAGCTCATGCTGTCTTCCCCCGCTGACAGAGCACAGACGAAAGCGTGGAGGCAAATAATGTCAGAGTGCAGGAAAGCCCAAAATGACTGAGAGGAGAGGTGGCGGGTTGAAGAGAGTAAGTGGCGGGCTGAAGAGAGGGCTGAAGCTCAAATGTGGCGGCAGCGTGATGAGAGGAGGCAGGATTCAATGCTGAGGCTGCTGGAGGATCAAACCAGTATGCTCCAGTGTATGGTTGAGCTGCAGCAAAGGCAGCTGGAGCACAGATTGCCACTACAGCTCTTGTGTAACCAACCGCCCTCCTCCCCAAGTTCCATAGCCTCCACACCCAGACGCCCAAGAACGTGGTGGAGGGGCCTCCGGCCAACCAGCCACTCCACCACAGAGGATTGCCCAAAAAACAGAAGGCTGGCATTCAATAAATTTTAAAGTTGTAAACTTTTAAAGTGCTGTGTGGCATTTTCCTTCCCTCCTCCACCACCCCTCCTGGGCTACCTTGGTAGTCATCCCCCTATTTGTGTTATGAATGAATAAAGAATGCATGAATGTGAAGCAACAATGACTTTATTGCCTCTGCAAGCGGTGATTGAAGGGAGGAGGGGAGGGTGGTTAGCTTACAGGGAAGTGGAGTGAACCAAGGGGCGGGGGATTTCATCAAGGAGAAACAAACAGAACTTTCACACCGTAGCCTGTCCAGTCATGAAACTGGTTTTCAAAGCTTCTCTGATGCGTACCGTGCCCTCCTGTGCTCTTCTAACCGCCCTGGTGTCTGGCTGCGTGTAACCAGCAGCTAGGCGATTTGCCTCAACCTCCCACCCCACCATAAACGTCTCCCCCTTACTCTCACAGATATTGTGGAGTGCACAGCAAGCAGTAATAACAGTGGGAATATTGGTTTCACTGAGGTCTAAGTGAGTCAGTAAACTGCGCCAGTGCACCTTTAAACGTCCAAATGCACATTCTACCACCATTCTGCACTTGCTCAGCCTGTAGTTGAACAGTTCCTGACTACTGTCCAGGCTGCCTGTGTACGGCTTCGTGAGCCATGGCATTAAGGGGTAGGCTGGGTCCCCAAAGATAACTGTAGGAATTTCAACATCCCCAACAGTTATTTTCTGGTCTGGGAATAAAGTCCCTTCCTGCAGCTTTTGAAACAGACCAGAGTTCCTGAAGATGCGAGCGTCATGTACCTTTTCCAGCCATCGCACGTTGATGTTGATGAAACGTCCCTTGTGATCCACCAGAGCTTGCAGCACTATTGAAAAGTACCCCTTGTGGTTTATGTACTCGCCGGCTTGGTGCTCCGGTGCCAAGATAGGGATATGGGGTCCGTCTATGGCCCCACCACAGTTAGGGAATCCCATTGCAGCAAAGCCATCCACTATGACCTGCACATTTCCCAGGGTCACTACCCTTGATATCAGCAGATCTTTGATTGCGTGGGCTACTTGCATCACAGCAGCTCCAACAGTAGATTTGCCCACTCCAAATTGATTCCCAACTGACCGGTAGCTGTCTGGCGTTGCAAGCTTCCACAGGGCTATCGCCACTCACTTCTCAACTGTGAGAGCTGCTCTCATCTTGGTATTCATGCGCTTCAGGGCAGGGGAAAGCAAGTCACAAAGTTCCATGAAAGTGCCCTTACGCATGCGAAAGTTTCGCAGCCACTGGGAATCGTCCCAGACCTGCAACACTATGCGATCCCACCAGTCTGTGCTTGTTTCCCGAGCCCAGAATCGGCGTTCCACAGCATGAACCTGCCCCATTAGCACCATGATGCATGCATTGGCAGGGCCCATGCTTTCAGAGAAATCTGTGTCCATGTCCTGATCACTCACGTGACCACGCTGACGTCACCTCCTCGCCCAGTATCGCTCTGCCAGGTTCTGGTGCTGCATATACTGCTGGATAATGCGTGTGGTGTTTAATGTGCTCCTAATTGCCAAAGTGAGCTGAGCGGCCTCCATGCTTGCCTTGCTATGGTGTCCACACAGAAAAAAGGCATGGAACAATTGTCTGCCGTTGCTCTGACGGAGGGAGGGGCGACTGATGACATGGCTTACAGGGTTGGCTTACAGGGAATTAAAATCAACAAAGGGGGTGGCTTTACATCAATGAGTATTTCAGGCAGGACTTCACAGAGGCTTCCAATAAGAAATGGTGCACCTAAGTAATTGTTCTTATTGGAACAATGAGGTTAGTCTGGCCTCTGATTGATACATGGCTAGATTTACCTCGCTGCACCTTCTCTGTGAGTGACTGCAGTGTGATCTAGAGGAATGAGTCCCCTAGACGGGGGGGGGGGGGGGGAGCAGCAAATGAGTAGTTTCCACGATATGCATCTGATGAAGTGAGCTGTAGCTCACGAAAGCTTATGCTCTAATAAATTGGTTAGTCTCTAAGGTGCCACAAGTACTCCTTTTCTTAAAACAAATCTGGTCTATTTCTTGTTTTGATCCACTCTATCTATCTTTTACATCTTTGGCTGGCAGCAGACGGTGCAGAAGGACTGCAAGCCATCCACATCTCATGGCTGCTTGGCAGAAGATGGTGCAATAGGACTGCTAGCCATCCGTATCGCCTGCCTGCTCACCATAAGATGGTTCAATAGGACTGACTGCAGGACTAAAGAGAATGACCTGGTCAAGTCACTTCTAACGTAGTCCCTGCATCCATGTCTGCCCAGGCGCTCCTGGCCAACGTGGCCAGGAGCATCTCGGACATGACGATGACGGCTACCAGTCCTACTGCACCGTCTGCTGCCACAAGGCAAGGGGTTGCTGCTGCTGTGTAGCAATGCAGTACCACGTCTGCCAGCACCCAGGAGACATACGGTGACGGTTACCTGAGCAGGCTCTATGCTTGCCGTGGTATGGCATCTGCACAGGTAACTCAAGAAAAAAGGCGTGAAACGATTGTCTGCTGCTGCTTTCATGGAGGGAGGGAGGGAACGGGGGCCTGACGATATGTACCCAGAACCGCCCGCAACAATGTTTTAGCCCCATCAGGCATTGGGATCTCAACCCAGAATTCCAATGGGCAGCGGAGACTGCGGGAACTGTGGAATAGCTACCCACAGTGCAACACTCCAGAAGTCGACACTTGCCTCGGTACTGTGGAAGCACTCCGCCGAGTTAATGCACTTAATGAACTTAGAGCATTTTCTGTGGGGACACACACACTCGAATATATAAAACCGATTTCTAAATTATTTCTAGATGAAATTATTTCTAAATGAAATTAGTGACGTTTGTGCACCACACCCAAGTCAACAGGCAGATTAAAAGGGGGTAATCTGAGGACTCCAGATATCACCAGAGTTGTCCTACCACAAACTGCTGATGTAAATTGGCATAGTTCCATTGACTTGAGTAGGCAATTTATACCACCTGAGGATCTTACCCATTGGCTTCCTTCCCCTCTTAAGCATGTGGAAATCACTGCATAATCTTTCCCAAAAAGGGGAAATTAGAGAGAGGTGATATTTATTATTTGTACCGAGGTAATGCCTGGGAGCACCACTCATAGAGCAGTCACAGAACAAAGAGACGATCTCTGCCCTAAAGAGCTTACATGCTAATTACAAATTGTCAAATTTCCTTCAACACGTTTTAGAATAATACGTTCTGTGGATGAAGGGAAAGCAGTGGACGTGTTGTTCCTTGACTTTAGCAAAGCTTTTGACACTGTCTCCCACAGTATTCTTGCCAGCAAGTTAAAGAAGTATGGGCTGGATAAACGGCAGTTGTATTTTCCCACTCACAAGACTGAATGAAGCTCAGGTGCAAGCATGTATTTGAATGTTTTATTCCTCAGGCAACTGTAATCGACACATATCCTCTCATCACTAGGGCTAGTGGTTTGTATTGTTTACTAACTAATCCAGGAAGAAACAGCGTTTTGGTTTTGGTTTGTTTTAAAAAGTACTGTCCAGTCACTTGGAATAGAACATTGCCATGATAATCACCAAACCAGAAGAAAGGGAAGATGGAGAATGTTATGCAGATCATAAATAATAGGTATGATTACAAAATTTTAAAAAAGCAGGGAAGAAATAAGTCTTACCTGCAATGCACAGTAATGGGATGGTTTCCTGTCTGCTGCTGCTGTTTTTGGACAGCTGCAATGAGATCAATCATTCCTTTTCCTTCAGCAGGAATTCCAATTTCAGGCCATCCATGAAAATGAAATTGTCGGACAAGTCTACTCTGCTTCTCCTGATAATTCAAAAGTGTGGCAGGAACAGATTTAATGCAGTTAAAAGTGCAAGGACACTTTTTTTTACCTTTAACATTTCTTATAAAAAAATTGTAACATGATATAGGTGCCATTTTCAACCTGGTGCATGATAAATTAATCAAGCAGCTCAGGTAGTTCCATCTCTTAATGCCTTGTGTAGTATACTGAAAATTTACCCTATAACTTCCCCTTTGATTTGCACAACTGTTTCATCTAGCTCGTTCTAACGGCATATTTTAGAGACTATTAATTTCAAATATGAAAATCAATGGCTTAAGGTCTTCATCACTCTTAAGGCTGTATTCAAAATGTCAGTGAAAACATCAAGCTCACAAACTGAGAACCTTTTAGTAGTCTAAACCCTTTTATTCAGTTTTGTCCAACTTTATTTGTTATACGAAAAATTAACCACCTTTGCCCCAGCGATGTTGATTATTTAAACATTCTTACAGAAAGGGTATAGATGGGTTTTTATTTCATTACAGTTTTCTATTATGACTTCTCACCATTGCGTGATTATTCCAAATATAAGTACTATGAGCCAGGTCTGACAGAGTGCTACAAGGGTGCACAAGAAGAGGGAGCACGCAAACTACTGTCACAACTGCACACTCATAGACCTTGGTGTGAAAGAAGCAAGGTAACGCAGGAAAAATACAGGGCAATCGAAAACGGATAATTCTGTAGAATATTATAGTCTCTTTGTATTGATTTGAATAATACTCAGAGAAATATTATTCCATTTCAAGTGGCATTACTCATTAGTTCAGTATCTGTTGACTAAAATTTAGGGCTAGATTGTGCTTCCTGTCTGGATAGACTGTGTGGGTATACATGGAGAAGCTGGAAAGAGCTTCTTGCCTCCTTGATACAGAGGCCAGACTCCATTGTTGTCCTTATGTTCCCCTGGGCACAGGGGCTAGTCCTGGCTAACCAACAAGCCACCTCAAAAGATGGGGTTATAACTGGCCAGGCTTGGAAAAATGTGGCCTCTGCACCCTCTTGGACCTTAACTACACTAAAATTTCCCACTGTTGCACTATTACTGGGAACAATGGTGGGAGCTCAAATCATCCACCCTTCCTCAAAAGCAAATGTAGGTGACATATAGGTAAAAACATCAGCGGCTTGTCTACACTAGAATTGCTAAGGTTGCCACCACAGGTAGGTAGTAGTGCACCAGTGGGACATTTTTAAAAAAAGCTCAGGGCAGAAAAACCCTTCCTATTTGGCGCACTTAATCATATTTGTGCAAATCGTTTGTCCCATCCTCCTCCTTCTCAGCTGTGTGTGCAGTAGGATGTTCTTGAATGCACTGCCTCAAATGTTGCCGCTGCTGCTGCTTTATGTGTTTGTTCTCTGGGTACTCTATCCTCTGCACAGGCATTATGGGTTAGTCATGCGGATGCACCCAGATTGCACGGACATTAACACTCTTAGGCAGCATGGTAAGTGCAGATGCAGAGCATGAAAGTGATGGCGAAAGAGCTGCTGTGTGAACATAAACTGAATTGTGTTATTTGTGCTTCTAATGCAGGGGCAGGCAAACTTTTTGGCCTGTGGGTCACACTGCAGTTCCGAAATTGTATGGCGGGCCAGTTAGGGGAGGCTGTGCCTCTCCAAACAGCCAGGCGTGGCCTGGCCCCCGCCCCCATCCGACTTCCCCTGCTTCTTACCCCCTGATGGCCCCCCGGGAATCCTGCCCCATCCAACCACCCCGCCACTTTATGGCCCCCCTGGGACTTCTGCCCCCTGCCCACCCCCCGCCGCCCCATCGAAATCCCTCTCTACCTTCCTGACTGTCCCCCCCAAGATCCCTGTCCCCATTCAACCCCCCCCGTTCCCTGTCTTCTGACCGCCACCTATCCACATTCCCACCCCCTGACCACCACCCCGAACTCCCCTGCCCTCTATCCAATCCCCCCTGCTCCCTTATTGCGCTGCCTGGAGCATCGTTGGCTGGCAGCGCTACAGGGCTGCACCAGGGCAGGCAGCCGTGCCACCCAGCTGGAGCCAGCCAAGCCACCGCGCAGCACAGAGCACCGGGTCAGGCCGCGGCTCTGCAGCTGCGCTGCCGCCCAGAGCATTGCGCTGGTGGTGCGGCGCGCTGAGGCTGCGGGGAAGGGGGACCAGCAGGGGAGGGACCGGGGGTTAGCCTCCTGGGCCAGGAGCTCAGGGGCCGGGCAGAAGGGTCCCACAGGCCAGATGTGGCCTGCGGGCCGTAGTTTGCCCACCTCTGTTCTAATGGTTTACAATATCACAGTAAGAAGTCAAAGCATGCCAGGGCATTTGTGTAGCAGCATGCCTATAACAATTCCTTAGTATATTTCATAAACTCATTGCTTTGGCTCAGTTCCTTTTGTCTCATGCGTGTGTGTGTCCACGCATAAACTTTAGTCATAGTCAGACTCTTAGTTTTACTGCGGGAAAACTAAGAATTTTCAAAAAACAACGATGTGATCATTTACCAAACAAATGATGAAGTTTGTAGTGATAGTCATAACCCTGTGATATCCTAGGTCTTGAACCAAGGCCTGGGAGTCCCCAGACAGCCACTCAATGTCTGCTGAAATCTAGTGGGCCGAGAAGCTAGTAGGCCGATAGCCTCAGCCAAGGTACTATCCATGGGAACCCTGACTGGAGGATCACCCTGCTCCACAGATTAGTCCAACTATGCTATTTAAGCCAGAAGGAGGCACAGGAAAAATGTCTGAGCAACAAGGTGATTTCCTGTTATAGCTGCACAGGACCCTGCTTGTGCCTGCCTCTTGCACCAACCCTGTTCCTGATTCCTACTCTGCTTCTGGCTCCTGCCTCATCTCGCCTTTGCTCCTGTTTCCACCATGCTCCTTCTCTGTGCTTGATCCTTACCTCTCCTCCAGTTATGCCTTGACTCCAATCGTCAGTTAGCAGTCATGGCTCTGACCTGGACTTCGACTTCTGACCCTGGTTTGACCTTTGGTTCAGGCATTTGATCTCTGATCCTCACCATCAATTCCTGATTCTGACTCTAGCTTGACCCCTGGCTCTGGTAACTAGTAGTTGACTCTCGTGCGGACCCTTGGCTTGTTCCCCAACCTGGATGCCTGCTCTGCTCACTAGACCTGACTCCTGCTCTGACGACTAGGCCAGACCACCTACATCCTGGTCCATAACAACCACACAAGTTTCAAGAATGGCCCTGAGAGTATCACTCGGACTCATAGATATTAAGGTCAGAAGGGACCATTATCATCATCTAGTCTGACCTCCTGCACAATACAGGTCACAGAATCTCACCCACCCACTCCTGCAATAAACCTCTCACCTATGTCTGAGTTATTGAAGTCCTCAAATCATGGTTTAAAGATTCCTTCGATTACAGGATTCTACTTGTCTGGAAACATGATTCAGTTGATGGTGGGCAGACGTATTTGTGTTATACAGAGATTTCATTATAATTTAATACATTTTTTCAGCAACATGCATGTGCATTTTTTTACTACAATTCCCAACAACAATCAAAAGAACTGCATTGTTTAGCATAAAATAAAACCACCACATTAAAAGAGGGAATGTTGAATTGGCCAGAATTTCCATTTGATTAATGTGATGTGACTCCTTAAACATAAACTGTTTTATATAAGTACTTTCTCCTAATTAATAAAAGGCTAGATGACAGTTAGCTGATATAAAACACACATTATTTCTCACAAAACCTATGTAATGTATTGTCTTGGCTTGCCACAAGACACAAAAACACACGTTCATAAATCTATGGTTTATCATGGTTATAAATAGTTAAAAGTGTAGGAAACACTATACTTTCAAGATAATACCTGATTGAATGTGATTATGAAGTCCCTTATGCTTATGGCATCCAAAAGACTGTCATTCTTTATCTCTATATTTATCTCTCCATGAGTTACAGAGCCCTCTGATGGCCAGTACTGAAAACATTTTTCCTGTAAAATTGAATCAGAATAGTAAATGTTCCTTGCAACATTCTCTAATCTCTAAACTGTCATGCACATCTTACAAGGTCATGCACAGCATTTTAGACTTGTTCTACAGAACTTCTGCAGTGAAATGCCTAATCAGTGTCTTGCCTAGACCAGCTATTGCGTAAACCCCTTGCACTATTTAAGATATTAGTAGTAAGTTAATTCAGCACTTCACGGTGTTAGAAAACAAGCCAATATACAAAATATAGGTGATAACTATGCTGGATTTGGGACAAAGGGAAAAAAAACAATTATTAATGATGTTAATGTATGAAAACACTGGTAGAAGTAAAAATGGGGAATTAATGCCCTCCCCCCAAAATGAAAGACAAACAAACCTGGGACTAAGTCCAAAAACCAACTCTTCAGATCAGTCATGCCATTGTGTGAGATACTATACAAAGGTTGCTTGTGCAACCATAAGACATCCCCCTTGTGCACATGACATTATGATATAGTCTTTAACTACATGATCCCTTACAATTTTTTTCCACAGGACCCTTGCCTCGTTCAATGCACAGGATGGACAGTGCTCAGGGAATAAAAGTTATTCAGTTTTTCTTTTTATCCCTATCATTCAGTGTGACCTCCTGCCTTATTTACTGCATGCTATCCAAACCCTGCACTGAATACATAATTATTCATTTCTTCTATCTTTTCTAGGGCACTCATCACCATAATATCTGAGTGGCTCACAAATATTAATGAATTTCATACCACATCTCCCCTCTGAGATAACAAAACATTATTTGCCTCATTTTACAAATGGAGAAAACGGAGACAAAAAAACTTGCCAGTGGCACACAGTGAATCAGTGACAGAGATAGGATGCAGGACTTTCTGGCTCCCAGCCCTGTACAGATTCCTCCAAACCACATTGCCTTATTACAAGCAGTGTTGTGCATCCGCATCAAGCATATACTTCATGTGCAGTTGTAATGCTCCACACTTTTGCAAAACAGGCCGAGGTATGTCAAGTTCGACAACCAGAAAATGAGGAACACTGCCAAATTGAGGTTTAAATTACTTGCCCAGTATTGCATTGGAAAACTATGGCAGAGGCAGGGATAGCAGTGAGTTCTCCTCTATGGCATTCACCTGGCTTAACCACAAGAGCATCCTTTTTCTTCCTGCAGTCTCCTGCCTTGTTTGCTAAACACCTTCCAATTTCTACAGCAAACAAGGTAGGAATCCTACAAACAGCCACATTCACTACATAACCCTGATTCATATCCTGAGCACCGTTGTCCTGAAATAGGCAGGAGTCCATTTGAAACTACTACTGGTTTTACTATATGATCACGTAATTAAATTCATATGTACAAGAGGACCAAATTAAAAGCTTGCACAGACAACTGTAATTCTTGCATTACCTAACTTTGTTCTTGACTTTTCAAACTAAATAACATTCTTTTAATTTTTTGTATGTAGTTTCCTATGATTTTTTAAAAAGTAAAAAGGTAAAACCAAATTTTACTATGTACTACAGTAACAAATGCCCCATTATGCACCATCCTCAGGGTTTGAACCTGAACCTTCAGCACTGAAGCACAGCTTGTACTACAGGACTCACTTCATTAGCTGATCAGAAGAAAAGGGTGTTATCCTAGAGGGAGGAAAAGAGCCACTAGAGGAAGGGTTCAGGGTGACTAGGTGGAACCTGGCTCAGTTCTCGTCTCCCTCAATGAGGTGGGGAGAGCTGCTGCCCACATGGTCTCCAACAGGGATGGGTTGATGAGCCTTTGGGTCCATTTACTGGTGGGATGGGGAGAGGATTTGTCAGGGAAGCCTCACCCAACTTTCCCCACAATCCACTTCAGCTGTATGGCAGCAGCCAGAATGTATACTTCTGGAGTCCCTATTCTAGTGTCTATCTTGACATGAGTAAGGCTTTCGATACTGTCTCGCATGACCCTCTCAACAAACTAGGGAAATACAACCTAGATGGAGCTACTATTATGTGGATGCATAACGGGTTGGAAAACCGTTCCCAGAAAGTAGTTATCAGTGGTCCACAGTCAAACTGGAAGGGCATATCAAGAGGGGTCCCACGGGGATCAGTTCTGGGTCTGGTTCTTATCTATATCTTCATCAGTGATTTAGATAATGGCATAGACAGTACACTTTTAAAGTTTGCGGATGATATCAAGCTAGGAGGGGTTACAAGTGCTTTAGAGGATAGGATTAAAATTGAAAATTTTCTAGACAAACTGGAGAAACAGTCTGAAGTAAATAGTCTGAAATTCAATAATTCAAATGCAAAGTACTCCACTTAGGAAGGAACAGTCAATTGCATACATACAAAATGGGAAATGACTGCCTAGAAAGGAGTACTGCAGAAAAGGATCTAGAGGTCATAGTGGATCACAAGCTAAATATGAGTCAACAGTGTAACACTGTTGCAAAAAAAGCACACATCATTCTGCAATGTATTAGCAGGAGTGTTGTAAGCAAGACATGAGAATTCTTTCGCTCAACTCCATACTGATTAGACATCAACTGGAGTACTGTGTCCAGTTCTGGGTGCCACATTTCAGGAAAGATGTGGACAGTTGGAGAAAGTCCAGAGAAGAGCAACAAAAATGATTAAAGGTCTAGAAAAAATGACTATCAGGGAAGATTGAAAAAACTGGGTGCGTTTATTTTGGAGAAGAGACGACATAGGAGATATGATAACAGTTTTCAAATACATAAAAGGTTGTCACAAGGAGGAGGGAGAAAAATTGTTCTCCTAAACCTTGGAGGATAGGACAAGAAGCAATGGACTTAAATTGCAGCAAGAGTGGTTTAGATTTTTAAGAGCAGGTCAGACAAACACCTGTCAGGGATGGTCTAGATAATACTTAGTCCTGCCATTAGTGCAGAGGACTGGACTAGATGACTTCTCTAGGTCTCTTCCAGTCCTACAATTCTGTGATTCTATGATGGTTTTGAATGTTGCTGAAATTTTGCTGACAATTCAAGCAACAGAAGTGACAATGTTCCAAAGCATATACATTTCAGCTAAACCTGAGTGGAATTTCATGAGACAAAGAAAAGGCACTTCTCTAGTCCAAGGTCTGCCATATTTTAAAGGCCTGCTGCAAACAGTGGAAGAGTTAGCACTTCTCTAAAAAAGGCACCCAGAATATTTTATAATGAAGTGTTATGCAACCTAAATATAAGGGTGTGATGAAGTAGGGAATTTTCTTACTGTTTTGTATGAATATTGTGTGTGCCTCAGTTTCCCCTATGGTCTGCATATTTAATCAGGTGGTGGGGAAGAGAGTTTATTGTTGCAGAGGACCAGGTGTGACATTGCCTAGCCGCCTGGACCCCAGACAACATCCTGGACACTTTGGAACTTAGCAACTGCTGATCCAAAGGCCCTCCCCAGCTTGGAAGCCAGCTGGTTTTGGCCAGTGGAAGAACAAAGGGCTGAAGAGAGCGAGCTCAGGTGATTTGTTTGCCTAGGAAAGAAGACAAAGGAGAGGCTTTTGGGAAGTGCTATAGTGTGGTCAGCAGGAAGGAGGATCGTCTGAGCCCACTTGGACTGGGGACAGACCCAGTTGGACTGTGCTGTAACTTTCTATTCTTGAGGCTATCACAGAATCATCAGGGACATACAGAGCCAAGAAAGAGCATTGGATCATAGGGTCACTACCTGCGCTAAATAACAACAACAAAAGTTTGTGCAATTCATTTTCATGAATTTTTAGTCCCCTGAATAAGGCATTCTATTGTACTTGATGTCTATGAACGTAGCTGTATTTTAAATGGACAAAATCTAGCATGCACAGGCCCTTTGCTTTTACCTGTAGGATGGTCAGCCCACGGGGGCAATGGGCACAGAATAATCAATGCAGGGAGATTCAAGGCAGGGAAGGAAAAAGGATGTATTAACAGAAAGAGCTTGGACCTTATAATTACAAACTTTGCACAACCAAATCATACCTGCTCCCTTTCTTGAACTTCTGTAAGCATAACAATCGTGTGACATTTCCACTCCCACACCATTCGCCAGAAGTCTTCCACTGTATGAGGAAGTGGTCCTTGGGTTGCAATGAAATAATCCTTCTGACGATAGCCCTTCACAGAAAGATAGAAGATAGCTCATCACTGATACAGTTTTGAAGGCAGAAACTTCCCCCCCCCCCGTATTTTAAATTCTGACCCATTCTTATCAGTATCTCCTAGTTACCTAGAAATACTGCATCATCATTTATTCTGAAGCCCGAGTGACATTTATTAATACTTAGGGCCAGATTCTGTCACCTTCACTCATGTTAGTACTCCACAACTAGTCACACTGATTTCAGTGGGGCTACTTTCAGAGTAAGATATTACTCACCATGAGTAAATGTGACAGAATCAAGCCCTAAATCAGTGGTTTTCAAACTTCTGTATTGGTGACCCCTTTCATGCAGCAAGCCTCTGAGCGTGACCTCCCCCCCTTATAAATTAAAAATGGGAGAGTTTAATTTAATTTAATGGGAGCTCAGTGCTGTCAGCCACGAAGCTGACAGCTCTCTACCCCCAGGTAACCATCTTGTGACCCCCTGAGGGTTCCTGCCCTAAATAATCTGCTTTTCTAAAGATAATATAAAAACAATATTAGTCAAATTGTATGCAACAAAACAAACCATTCTGTCAGCAAGAGAATTATATGCTATTGTGTCAAACAGAAACTTTCTGCATGGGCAAGTATAGATTAAATGGTACGTAGAAACACATGTTCCAGTTTTCTTCTTGGAGTTTTCCATATGCAATACATTGTTTAGTTTGGTTGTAAAAATTGTTTTCACAGCTGAAAAGCACTCAGGTTAAAACAATCTTGGAGAAAATTCCAAAACCTGAATGCAGAAGCAAATATACAAATATGAAAAAGCCTTAGAAGACCTAGAAATTGCTTTGTTATGCATATTTGCATACTATTAGCTGTATTTTAAGTAGTGATGACAGAACCCTATTATGATACTTTATGTTCATTTCATTTTCAGCTGATCTTGTACAGTTATAGCCAAAATCTCAAAGGGGATTCAAAACAGCTCCAAATTTGTGCCCATGATCTCACACAATCATTATCATCAGCAAAAACTGAAATTAAGGTATTATTAAAATTAATAATCACACATTTGATATAAATAAATAGACATTTTAGTTACTTTCTTCATGATCCCTGGAAAGTGGGAAACCTTAGAATCCATTTTTAGACATGGGTGAAAAAATATAAAAATATCTTAAATTATGTTGTTAAAATTACACATGACTTTGAAAAACTATGCTTAAAATAGTCTAAACTAATACTGCATAAGCATTATGACCAAAACGTTCTGAAAGCATTAAATGGCTTTTTACCTTGGCAAGTTAACGTTGCTAGCACTGCAGAATGACTTACCAGATTTATAGTTACATCTAGAAAGCAATATCTTAAGACAGGCGGTTAGTAACCCTGGGTAGGATAACTTTTTTACCTCACTGTTCATACTACTCTTGATGAATTTGGAAGCTAACTATATATGAACTATATTAAAATGTATAAGGAAGTGAAAACTCCCTTCAATTCTAAGACCGCTTTCACCTCTCTCCAGCCCTCCAAAAGACTCTACTGCTTTCTTAATAAACAGTGATTTGCTTTTATTTCAGAAAAAGAGCAACTGTGTTTGAAAAAGAAAGTAGAGGAGGCAAATTTAAATTAGGAAGGTGATCAGCTACCTAAGTCATCATTACACAGATCCACCAGTTAGTTTAAATATACAACTATTTCTGACTAAACTTTAATCATCTTACAACGTTACTTTAAGAAATACACCATTAGAAAAGTTTCAGAGTAACAGCTGTGTTAGTCTGTATTCGCAAAAAGAAAAGGAGTACTTGTGGCACCTTAGAGACTAACCAATTTATTTGAGCATAAGCTTTCATGAGCTACAGCATCCGATGAAGTGAGCTGTAGCTCACGAAAGCTTATGCTCAAATAAATTGGTTAGTCTCTAAGGTGCCACAAGTCCTCCTTTTCTTTATTACCATTAGAAAAAATATTGAGAGGAATAGCAAAGTCTAAGATGAGCGAGGATGGATGCTTAATTCCCCTTGCCACTAGAGATACATTCCTCCAAGTTAGGGTGGGTGTACATTGGTGGACAGAGTGGGGAATCTTGCATTTGAGTTACAATGTGGGAAATCACTTGCTGCCTCTACTGTACTGGTTATGTAGATGAATAGAGGACCTAAATCTCTACAGCTGTCAATTTGACACCTTTCAAGAGCATTAAATTAGCTAAAAATGTAATTGTGGAACAATTGTCGAAAATGTTTCAAATATTTCATATGCTTCTGTTGCATTTAATATAATTCTCTACATAGCTGGAAGGCAGAGAGAGTCTGCAAAGTAGTATAATCTTCTGTCAGAATGCCAAGTTAACATAGGCTGTTTCGTGCTGCTAGTGAATATATCTAAAAGGTGGTAAAATAAAGCAGATATTGATATTCAGGAAGAACTACTATTAAATTTCACTATGAACTCTGTTTAAACTAGCAAGTTGAAATATTCTGTTTTATTATGTGAAATCTATCTAAAAATGTTCTCACGCTATTGCCAGGTGGAACTGATGAAATGACATATTTGAGCCTCACCAGAAATATGGAAAAAGCAAATACTCATACTCATGAATATCTAAATACAAAGCAATTTTTTTCATTATTGCTTTTATAGAACCATGTAATTATGAGGTCACATTTTCAGCATTGGGTTATTTTTTTTTCATATAGAGCGTACGGATAATCATGTTTAAAGCAATGTTAAATTGAGTGCTGTTCAAAGATAAAGTTAAAATGGGAGAGCACAGTTCCAAACTGGACCACTGGGGAAGCTGTTCATTGTAGCTCCCATCTTGCAGACCAGCAGCACCATTTTGGGAAATACATGTTAGGTGGGAACAGGGAAGTTGGCTCTTGAAGGAAAAATGAGAGAGCAATGTGCAGTGGCTAGGTACAGCTGGGACATGGGAGGACAGGGCTTTACCCTTTACTGGGTCAACTCTTCAACAGTCAGAGAAGCTCAATCCAAAAAGGACCAGGACAAAATAAGATAGGGGATAGCTCCTAACAGAGACGACAGCCCTGCTTAGGGAAGGTAAAGATGCTAGAGAAGTGGCTGTGAAAGTTTCATTCACACTGCAACAAAGTTTAGTTCAGCTTCTCAAACGAGTATTTATGTTCCAGTATATTCCTCCCATCTGTCCAGAGTGCAACACTTCCTTCATTTTAAATCACTGAGGACAGGTTTTAACAGGATTTAGCCAAAATGGCTTCAGAAAAAGTGAAGGTTTTAGGTTTCCAAATACACATTATTTTTATTTCTATTTTTAAACACTTGGGAGGTGCTCAGGTAGGACACAGATAGGGGCCTTTTAAGTACCAGCTGGACGGACAGACAAACTGACCTTCATAACATAAATAGTTGCTTCTTTATTTATTTATTTATTTATTTACGACAGACATTTAATAATCCATTTGCTTTGCTAGTTTTCAACCCATTATAGTCATTTATATAAAACAAAGCACAAAAATATATTATTCTCCTTCTTAAACTGTATAACATAGGAAAACAAGGTACAGATGATGTGGTCATACCTCATAATAACTGCATGTCTCTCTCACGGATACTTTAACACCAATTTAAATCACCAAGTCCCAATATACAAATTTCAACCTACTTCAAAGAGAAGACTGATTGGATCTGAGGCACCATCTCCAGAGCAAGGGCAGCAGCGTCAATGTATTTTCCTTCTTGCTCTGTCCTGATGGTTGCGGTGGCCAACACATGTGATCACCAAGGGAAGCCAGGTTCTATGCCTAAGGGAAAGGATCCTAAGAAATTGGACCTCTTTGGACAGAAGGCATACTTATCAGGGGGCCTTCAACTTTGTGTAGCAAACCAGTGAGCCCTGCTGGGGCACTATGACTTTAATATGTGGGATTCGTTGACTAAATTCAAGGAGCTGCTCCCCCAAGACTCCAGACAGGAGATTTCCTTCCTAATTGAAGAAGGAAGGACCACGGCTCGGGCCTCCCTGCAGACAGCCCTGGATGCTGCTGACTCCGTGCCAGATCAATGTCGACCGTGGTTACATTGCATAGGAGCTCTTGGCCGCAGTCCTTGGGGCTCCCTCAGGAAGTGCGACAGACTACCCAGGACCTCCCTTTCAAGGGATCCTTGCTTTTCTCAAAAAAGACATATGATAGGCTGCACAGCCTTAAGGATTCCAAGGTAACCTTGAAATCCCTGGGACTTTATGTACCAACAAGTTCAAGGAAGCAGAATAAGCTGCAGAAGATGAGCCGTTACTTCCCTCAGATTGCCAGGCAGGACCAGTGGAGAAGAAGGAGCAGGGGAAGGAGGAGAAGGAGCCCCAATCTTCCTCATCAGAGCCTACGCAGTCAGCTCCGAGGCATGCCAGGTCATCAAAGCACTCGTTTTCACAAGACACTCAAGGTTGACATCACAATCCCCTCTGCATTGGATCCAGCTGGCCCCCATTTTCCAGCTGTCTTTCTTATTTCCTGGATGCCTGGACCCATACCACCTCAGACTCTGGGTTCTCAGTACGACAGAACTAGGTTATACCAACCAATTCCTGTCCACCCCAGTGTCTCATCCCCGCTCCACGTCCCTCTTCAGACACCCTTCTCATACGCTCCTGTTGGAGCAAGATATCCAATCCCTCCCTCCAATGGGAGCCATGGAGGAGGTTCCCTTTCACTTTAGAGGAAAGGGGTTCTATTTCCGTGACTTTCTAATTCCGAAAGCCAAAAGGAGTCTCACACCCATGCTAGACTTGTGACGTCTCAACCGATATCTCAAGAACCTGATGTTCTGCATGGTTTCCTTTGTCCACCATTCCCTCACTGGATTCCGAGAATTGCTAAGGCACCCTTGATCTAAAGGATACTTACTTCACATTTCGATCTTTCCTAAGGTTTGTAGTAAACCAAGGTCACTACCAGTTCATGGTTCTCCCATTCAGCCTGTAAGTCACCCTGTGGATTTTCACAAAGTGCATGGCAGTAGTATTGGCCTTCCTCAGAAAAAAGGGAATCCACGTATTCCCATACCTTGACAATTGGCTGGTCAAGGGCCAGTCCAGAGCTCAAGTAGAGGTGAACACCTGTCTCATTCAATCAACCTTCAATGCACTGGGCCTTCTGTTAAATGTCCAGAACTCCATCTTGATACTGGTTCAAAAGATAGAGTTCATCAGGGTAGTGCTCAACTTGTTGTAAGCAAGGGCTCTACTTCCTAACGACCAGTTCCTCTTGATTGCATCCCTGATAAGATCTCCCCAAGGTCATCGGATCAGGACTGTGAGAAAGTGCCTGAGTTTCCTGGTCACATGGTATCATGCACATATGTAGTGCAACATGTGAGGCTACAACTCAGACCTCTGCAAGCCTAGCTAGCTATGATCTACTCCCCATCACCTGGACTCAGTGCTCATGGTTCCTGTCCACGTCCTCGACTCGCTCACATGGTATGTGGAGGAGTACCTTCTCAAAACCCCAGCCATCATTGTCTCTGGTATGCAAAGCATCAGCCCTCAGCTGGGGAGCCCACCTAGGGTCTCTTAGAACTCAAGGTCTTTGGACTCAAGAAGAGCTTTCCCTGCACATCAGTGTCAGGGAGCTCAGGGCAGTAGGTCTAGCTTGCCAGGTGTTTCTACCTCACCAGATGTGCAAATCCATTTTTGATCCTCAAGGACAATATGGCATCTATGTTCTACATAAACAGGCAGGGCAGGGCACATTCTTCCCCATGTCAGGAAGCACTCCACCTGTGGGAGTTCTGGCATTGGTCATTCCATCAATCTAGAGGCATCTTACCTTCCTGGGACTCAGAACCAGTTAGCAGATCACCTCAGCATGTCTTTCTCCTTTCACCATGAGTGGTTTCTCTGTCCAGACATTGTGAGGGATATCTTCCAACAGTGGGGGATTCCCCTCATAGACCTGTTCGCCACCTGAACCAACAGGAAATTCCACCAGTTCTGCTCCCTGAGAAGTCACAGCCCTAGGTCTCTTGCAGATGCGTTCCTGTTACCATGGATAAGGCACATGTACTACACATTTCCTCCTTTGCCACTTATTCACAAGGTTCTGATGAAGATCAAATGGGACCGAGCATAGGTCATCCTCATAGCCCCGGCATGACCCAGGCAACATTGGTTTTCCACCCCTCAGGCATATTGGTGGAGACACCACTACAGTTTCTGTTGCACCCAGACTTGATATCCCAGGATCCCAGTTGGCTGCTACATACAAACTTTGTGTCTCTTCACCTGGCAGCCTGGAAGCTCCATCGCTGAATCCAGAGGAGCAAGTTTGCTTGGAGCAAGTCCATGAGGTCCTAATGGGCAGCAAAAAGCCATCCACCAGAGCTACCTACCTTGCAAAAATGGAAGCAGTTCTCCGTCTGGTTTTCCCAACGACAAGTCCTGCCCCTGTAGTCATCCCTACAACTCATTCTAGACCACCTGCTTCTGCTAAGACAACGAGGTCTAGCCCTTTCCTCAGTCAAGGACCATTTAGCAGCTATCTTGGCCTTCCATCCCATGATCGACAATCATTCTGTCTTTTCACACAACACAGTTGTCCGGTTTCTCAAAGGTCTAGAAATGGTGTACCTCCAGGTAAGGGATTCCACCCCTACATGGGACCTAAACCTTGTCCTGTCAAAACTCACCGGACCCTTGTTTGAACCTCTGGAAACATGCTTGCTGTTACGCCTCTCCTGAAAACTAGCCTCCCTGGTGGCCGTCACTTTAGCCAGTTAAGTTTCGAAGACCCAAGCCCTCACTTTGAAACGCCCATATATGATCTTTTTCAAGGAGAAGGTCCAGTTGCAACCACACTTATCGTTCCTTCCAAAAGCTGTCTCGTAATTCAATTGCAGTCAAGCAAGTTTTCTGCCAGTGTTCTACTCTAAGCCACATGCGAATAGAGAGGGACAATGCCTCCACTCGTTGAACATTCGGTGTGCCTTGGCTTTCTACATACAAAGAACCAAACCATTCTGCAGATCCACTAAGCTATTCATAGCAGTAGCGGAAAGAATGAAAGATCTCCCCATTTCTGCACAGAGAATCTTGTAGTAGATTATTTCATGTATCAGAGCATGTTATGATCTCACGAACATCTCACCCCGGCTAACCTAACAGCTCACTCTATGAGGTCTCAAGTGTTTTCTGCTTCTTTTTTGGCACAAGTTTCAGTTCAGGACATCTGCAGTGCAGCAACTTGGTCATCGGTTCACACATTCACAACACACTATGCCATTACACAATAGGCCAGAGATGATACTGGCTTTGGCTGGGCTGTGTTACAGTCAGCCAGTCAATTTACAAACCTACCGCTAGTGCAACTGCTTGTGAGTCACATACATTGTAATGGACATATACAAGCATCAAAGAAGAAAAAATGGCTACTAACCTTTCTGTAATAGTTGTTCTTCGAGATATCCATTCCAAACCCACCCTCTCTTAGAGGTGATTGGCAAGAAGAAACTGAGTGGGGTTGGCAGGGCCCTTTATACTGACGCTATGAGCATGCGACACTAGGGGGCGCTAGAGCCAACCCAACGGATACCACTAGGGGAAAAAATTCTGGCAACTGTGCTCGGGGCGTGCACACATCTACATTGGAATGGACATGTGCAATATATCTCAAAGAATAGTTACAGAAAGGCTAGTAACCATTTCTTCTTGGGGATGGCACTGAAATGGTACAGTTGTCCATTTCCATAATGCCCTGGACAAAGGCCAAATGCTCATGGTGATTTATTTATATCTGTAAACTGTCTTCAGCAGTGCTGATATGACTGCAAGCCACAGTAGAAGTAAATAGAATTGCTTTAGAGAGGTTCCACTACCTCCTTTCAGAGCATTCCCAGAATTTGATGTTGAGTGGCTGCTCCTTCTTCCCTGGGGTTCTCAGTTATAGAGTCCTGCTGAGCTCACTGTGTCACCTCTTTTGTCTATTTGAAGCACTGAGATAACTGTGTGGCAATACGGCTATAGTACCATCAATATTCCAACAACCATCAATTCCATGGCCAACATTTTAAACTGTGGGTACCTAAAGTTAGGCACTGAAGTCTAAGTACAGGCAACTAATTAAAAGTTGTCTGGACTTGTAAAGGTGCTGTGTATCTGCAGTTCACAATGAAGTGAGAAAGGGGGAAGCATTCTGAGGATCTGTCAAAGCCTACGTGACCGATTCTATGTGACTTACACTGATGAAAGTCAGGAGGGGCTATCCTTTGTCAATGGAGTTAAGCCAGTGTAAAAACAATGTAGGAGAAGAATCAGGTCCTATAACTGCTCCTTTCTCTGAGGTTATCTGTCCACCTATTCCCAAGGTGATTCACAATCTTGGGGGAGGGAAGGGTGTCTTGCTCCTAAACACACAGTGCATCCATGGTGAGAAATGCTGATGTACATCTGTGAGTGAGCAAAGGATTGTGCTCTTTCTTCTCAGATGCTAGCTTTATTTTGATCATCCACATCTTTGTAACCTCTAGGCTGGATTATTACAACACACTCTACCTATGTGGAACTAACTTTGAAGACCACTTGGATGTTTCTGTTAGTGAAGAACAAAGTTCTCTGCCCTCTGACTGGGGCTAAATGATGAGAGCAATTACACCTGTCCTCTGCTCTCTGTACTATCTGCCAATCCACTTCTGAGTGAAATTCAAGGTTTTGGCTACCAAACACAAAGGCCCGAATGGCCCAAGTTACTCAGGAGACTAACTCTCTCCTTGACCCACCCACAATGCCTGTGTTAGTTGTGAACACTTAAACTATCAGTCCCAAGAGTGAAGTTTACAGGAACTGCGGACAAGGTATTTTAGTAAAAGGCCCTTGCCTCTAGAATTTGCTCCCATCAGAAATACATCTAAGCCTCAAACTAGCCAATATGCATAGATTAAGCTCAGAAGAGACTGTTATGTTCATTTAGTATGATCTCTGCTTAACACAAGCTATAGAATTTCATCCACTGATTCCTGCATCAAGCCCATAAATTCTAGTTGAGCTAGAAAATGTCATTTAGAAGAACAGCCAACATTTTAGCCAATACACTTTTTTTTTTAAGGCTGTCTACTAACTCTGTACCACTGAATGAATCAGGCTCAAGGGTGCAGAGTTCAGCTGGTAGAAAAATCAATACAAGGCCTTCCATGTTTGTGCATAAAGCAAGCAAGTGCAGCACTAGAACTATATGGAACTTGCTGAGGATGCAATATGGTGAGGGTTTGGGGGGAATGTGCTACTCCTATGGCACTCCAAGTAGCTATTAAAGATATGGGGTAAGCCTTTCAAAAGCCCCTACATGATTTAAGAGTCTAAGCCCCATTTTCAAAAGTGACTTAGATGCTTAAAAGCCTCTCACTGAAGGTGAATGGGAATTAGGCTCCTAACTGTCTAAGTCTCTTTTGAAAATGGGATGTAGGTGCTTTTGAAAACTTTAAGCCCTCTCCCAGGCAAAAACTCAGAGAGCTGCCTGCCCACCCTGAGCTGACTCGAGCCAGGGTACAGACTGCCAGGCTGAGATGAGATCAGGAAGAGATGCACTTTTCCTTCCATACACCAGCAAGAGTGACTCCTTCTCTCAGCATGTAGCCTGCTGGCAAGATATCTGTATCTTTCTAAAGCACAGGTTTATGGCGGGGGAGGGGGCATGTAAAACTTTCCAGATGGCATGGTGAACCACGCCAAATTTGAGTGAGGGGTGTTGAGATTTGGCACTTGGGTTCACACCATCACTCAAATTTGGTCCGGCTGCCCTCCATCATTTTTCACGGTGTTGCAACACCAAACTAACATGTGGGTTACTGTTTGTGGACCTCCCAGAAGAAGTGAATCTTTAGGAGGGGTTCTGCACACTTACAAGGTGAATATCCTTTTTACTACTGTAAAGGGTGTGGGCTGAGGAGGTGAAGGGCTTCAACTAAAAATGTTAAAGGGGGGGAGATGATTCAAGAAAGGTTGCGAACCCTTGTTCTAAAGCATGTGCATGTGTTTTTACATTTTAATAATGTCTATTTGCTACCAATTCAAGTCAGGTGCTATAGGTGCCATAAGAGTTTGCTATGAGTGCTCCTAATTGTAATGTGACAAATGGTACCACAAATAATTCGATCACAAAATCACACACTACATAGTAAATACAACCAGACATAATCTACAGGCCTCTCTATATGTATTCATTATGCACGAATGCACGAGCACACACACAAAACTACATTAAAAGAACACTATTAAGACTGTGGAGTCAAAGGCTCAGAAGTTAGGAAAAAAACAGAATTAACACTGCCTGTGCAATCTTAATTCAGCTCCATTGTGCATACTTGTTATGAAACAGTATTTAATGACATGATCACATACTATTTTTTCCACAGGCTCTGCCTCGCTCAGTGAATCTGGTGGTCACCTAATGAGCAGCTATTTAACCTCATTGTCTAACAAGTAGCTTCATCCCTTATTCACTGTGTACTATTCAAACCCTGGACTGAAGACAGAAATTATTAATTTCCCCATGAGCTTTGCACAGGTAACTTTAATTCTGGCATTTCCTAACTTTTGAGTGCTTGACTTTGCAACATTAATAACGTTCTTCTAATGTAGGTTTTTCTGGTGTGTGTGTGTAATTTCCTAAATCTTAGGGGGAAAAAACCATCTGCGAACAGAGGAATGGTGAGGTTCCTTCCAGACTCTGGGGGACAGTGTGCTCTTGCTGTCACAGACTCTTCTGCCCATTCTCTCTAGGTTTGAGCCCTTCTACTCCGTTCCCTCCAACCTGCTCCTGTTGCAATCCTGTCTCTTCCCTACCCTGGCTCCTCATCCCAGTCCCATTCTCCTCACCTAATTAGTCTTAATTTCCAGTCCTCAGACTGCTCATCCCTGTCCCAGTCTCCTTGTCCAGCAAGTCTCAGTTTCCCTCACCAGCTCCTTGTCTGATCTCCCTCCCATCCTCCAGCTCCTGGCTTTGAGTCTTCCCTTTTCTCTCCATCCACATTCCCTGTATCCACGGGCTCCTGATCCAAATTCAGTGTCACCCACATCCCCACCACAAGCTCCTTGTCCCAGTTTCTTTGCCCAGCCAGTACCAGTTCTCCCCCTATTCCTCAACAGATCTGTCTTCCCCTCCTCCACTGGTTCCCAGTCCCAGTCTCCTTGCCAAGTGAGCCCCAGTCTCCTTGTCCAATCTCAGCCCCTATCCCCTTTCCCTCCTCAGTTCCCAGTCCCAGACCCAGTCAGTCATAGTCTATCCCTTTGTTTCCCAGTCCCAGTCTCCCAGCCAGTGCCAGTTTTCCCTCCTCTGCTAGCCTTCAATCTCAGTCTCTCTCCCCTCCCGGCTTCTTGTCCCAATCTATCTCCCACAGACAGGTTCAGCTCTTTCCCTTGCTGCATTCATATCAGGCAACTTGCTTCTCCATGCTGCCTCAGCCAAGCTGGGGCGACATCAACAGCACAGGAGAGACTGGCTCCTTGCTCTCAATTCCAGTTCTGCTTTTGTGACTGACAAAACAAATTGAGTCTGAGGTCTGCTTTTTTAATTTTTTCAATTGCATTTAGCTTAGATAATAAAATATAAATAAGTTTCATTTCTGTTGCTAGTCTGTATCTCAGTTTGGCTCTTAGGCTCTACAGTATTGTTGTATTTGGGTTCAGAGCATAAGAGAACGTTTAAATTACAAAAAAACTGTGTTCTCTGAAACTGAAAACACCAAAGGAAAAAACAACTACCCCTATTTGCTCTTACAAGTCATCCCCTGAACACACATACCTTTTGTTTTTTGACAAAACATAAATGTTGTTCCGAAACAAAGTTGATGAGTCCCTTTAAAAACACTTCTATACCATAATAGTCAAATGTAAACAAATTAAGTACATAAAATATGTACTTACATCTATGAAGGAGGCATTGATGTAGTCTGTATATTCTTGACCTCTTTTCATTGAAAGAATCACTCTATTAAAGTCATCTAAAAAACAAAATCTCCACATTATTAGTTTTCTTTTGCTGATGATAGATTAATTGCTTCCTTGTACTTTCACAGATATAACAACAAAATTCCCTGTCTGAAAGAAAAAAAGTGGCAGGAGGCTCAATCCTGTGAGTCAATGGCGCTAGTCACATGAGTAAGACTGTGCGGAATCAGGTCCCACATTTAAATGACTGAGGAATGAATTGAAAAGCGCAGTGAGTATTCAGTAACATAATTTTTGTTTGCCAAACAGTACAGCATAATCCCAAGCAAAGTCTGAGAATTATATTTTCACATACAGATATTACAATTTTCATATACAAAATACATGAGTCTTGTTGATGTACAGTGTCTAAGAAGTTACACAGCTAAATTATTTCAGTCAGTCCTGAATGATGTATGAACTTCACATATTCTAAACTGAAACTAGAACAGCAAAAAGCACAACTAACTGCAGGCAGACATACTAAATCTATAGACTATATCTCACTTCATAAGGCTGATCAAGAGAAGGAAAGGGCCCCGCTCAGAAACAAAAGCCCCAACGAGAGGTGGAAGGGGCATTCCCCCCTCCCAGCACATGGGGATTGAGGATGGGGTGCTCCTACCCTGGGGGGTAAAGGGAAGGGAAACCTATCTGGGAACCCCTTTCCTTAAGTGAGTAGCTGGGGCAACTAGCATTAAGGATTAGGGAGGCACACCAAGAATTAATTGAATTTATGCATGCTGTTGCAGTAGAAGCTGTTTCAGCTGCAATGCAAGGGTTAAAGGGTGCTACAGGACAAGCAGAGCCAGACCAGGGGGATGAGCGACCTCTAGGACCCAGCAGGCAGAGCATGAGAATGGCAAGACACACAATCATTGATGGTGAGTGATGAGTTGGAGGGGTGAGTTGGAACTACATCAAAGGGTGGCTGAGGGGAAGGAGAATTCAAGATAGAAAAGGTAATAGGTATGGCTGGAGAGCACGGTGCTGCACACGGGGAGAGCCTTCCAGCGAGGGTGAGGAAGGGGGAGGATGGTGGCCTTGGGAACAGTGATTTTAACCACCTCTCTGTCAATGCTGCAGTTGGGGATCTTAGAGGGGAAGGTGACATGACATGGGGGGAAATGGCCTACTACTCTGGATACAAGCCGATATAACAGGGTTGGATGGGTTTGTGCTTTACAGTGAAAGGAGTTTAATCTTCTTTTTCTTCTGAATAGGAATTTGTTTCTTTAATGTTTTATATATTTGCACACATCTATAGTAAAACCTTAGAAACAATAACTCTATACATGGTAAATTTCACAGTCTTTTCTAAGAGTTAAATTCACAAATTAGTTTGTTCAAATTTCAGCCCTAGCAGGAGCACTGACTAGTGAGCTCACCACAACACTGTTGCCTTCTTCTGTTAATGGTGTTTACTCATTAAGGAAATTATGACAGCAGTGAAACCATCTGTCATATTTATAACTAAGCATGTATAAAAGATACGTAAAAGATAACGTGTCTTACATGGAATGATCTGGATGACTCTGGCTTTCTTCATATTCGCTGGCAGATTGCCAGTTCTCATGTTTTCTTTCATTATTCGAACATTTGTTAATTTCTACAGTGAACAAAACAACAGTTAGGATATGATGTATTGCTGGATTAAACTGAAATATAAACTAATGTGACTTGCTGATAGTCA
This sequence comes from Lepidochelys kempii, assembly GCF_965140285.1. Taxonomy (NCBI): domain Eukaryota; kingdom Metazoa; phylum Chordata; order Testudines; family Cheloniidae; genus Lepidochelys; species Lepidochelys kempii. The sequence goes on from NC_136386.1 coordinate 101,765,417, forward strand.
TCAAGTGTTCCTCATTATCTCTGCTCCCAAGGACTCCTACCTGCCTTTGTTAAGGATCAATCCAAAATGAGACTGATTTTATCTTAACATAAAATGATTCATTGTCCTATCTTTAAAATTTAAGTTCTAATATAAATTATATATAACTAAACTTTATTGAGTTAATTAGTATTTCAGGTTATGAATGAAGTTCAATAGGAAACCAATAGAGTTTAAGCTCAAAATTTTCTATAGTAATGGCTAATTTTGTGTACCTCTGTTTTTGGATGGTGAGTTTGAGGCACTTTGGCCTTGATTTTCAGAAGCACTGACCTCTCCAAGCTCCAACTGAGTTCAACTGCAGTTAGAGATGATCGTGCTTCTGAAAAATCAGGCCCAAGGTGCCTCAAATCTGGCACCCCAAAATTGAGGCACACAAAATCACTGGCCACTTTTGAAAATTCGATTGCATGTTTTCTGTTGATTATATAATAAATCTCACTTTTATTTCTGCAGCTGTTCTAACCATTAATTAGCCATCTATGAAAATACTGGACTAGAATATTGAATATAATTGTTTAATTGTAGATACACTAACCATAGTTCAGTAGTTTTGCATAAGTGGTAGTTTCAAAATGCTAAGCACTGAAGTAAAAGTCCCATCTTTGCATATAAGTGAGAATAATTATTTCCTGACAGGTCTGAAGCCATTGTTATAGTTGTGATGGCAGCCAGGTACTTTATTTAGCAATCAAGATGTTATTGTCAATAACCAAACAGACCATGATAAGTTTTGCCTCACACAGCTTGGTACTTATGTGCTTTTGTGTTCAAAGTTTATCTTAAGTATTTTACAAACATAACTCCCTTTATGGTCCAAACCCAAACTGAATGTTAACCCTTCTTTTGTTACCAATGTAATCCTTCCCTCTATTTACATATTAAAACTCTCATTCTTTAGTCCTCGCACTCAAAAAAAAAGACATTCTGAGAACTTCACAAGTAAGTGGAAAATACCTTTGATAGGTCTCTTGGAAGAAATAAGTTTTAAGGAGGAATTTGAAAAAGAGGGTTAAGCACAACAGGAATTCAAGCCACAGAGTTTAATCACAAACTGTTTTAAATTAATTTAAAGAGATTAGTTTTGAATTTTAAAAGTGAAAGAAGAATTTCAAACACCTCACTGTAGTTATTTGCCAGCCTGTTTTCGAAGCACGTCCCAATCCCAGTGAAGTTCTAGTTTTAACAGCAAGCTAACAAAAAGCACTCAGTGCATCCCAGATTTCATTCTTCAGCCCTTCAGAGACCCTGTCTGCACTATGGCAACCATCGCATGAGGGAACCAGTTGCAACCTGATAGTCTCCCAAGACGGTTAAACCACAATTCTATCTTGCAGAACAGATGGAGCCAAAAGGTGCTTTAACCAAGCTCCTGAAGCATGATAGAGGCATATGCTTTATATGGTCTTTAGCATGCTTTTGTCCCAGCCCATAAGGCAAAACTGAACCATGTTCTGTGCACATATAGAAAGCAGATGACCCTTGCCATACAGATTGAAGAGTAGGAAACAGCCAGAGGAATACTGATGTGCAGCAGGACGCTTAGTGTGCTCACAGGCTTTTCTTATCTCATAGATATTCCATAGCAATGCAAAGCTTTTCCTTGCATTGCGCCTGCCACGCCAGCTATCCTGCATCTCTTTCTTTTTTAAGTAATTGTCAATGTAATGAAAAGACCAAATGCCTGAATAAAGAAATCCTATATATGGGTCCAATTTCAGCCTCCATGTCATTTTCATTCTTTAATCTTGTACACAAAATAAAAATATGCAGTGCACAAACACTTGCACATACATCATAGAAGAGTTATTCTACACAGTTTTCCCCAAAGCCCTTTAAGTGTGACTGTACTCTAAAAGTGACTTTGTAAAAACTGTATGGTGACGTTCTCCCATTATGGTCTCTCAATGACTTCCAGATCAAATCTGCTCAGTTCGTAAGTAAAACAATATTTGTTTTTTCTTCCCTGACAGCTCTGCAAATTCAACATTATATCTGAAAGTCTAGCTGGGTTCTTCTTGTCATGTGCAACATGACCAGTAACAAAGGTTCTGCAATCAGGACTGAGTTAACAATTCTGTAAATGAGTAAGATGGTAGAATGTAATCCAGCTTACTCTCCCAGTGAAACATTGGTCTTGCAGCACTAACAGGAAGAAAGAGTGAAAAAAAATCTTATTTTAATCAGTAAAATAAGAGGAAGTTACTCACCTTGTGCAGTAATGAGGGTTCTTTGAGATGTGTCCCTTTATGGGTGCTCTGCTGTAGGTGCACTTGTGTCCCTGAACTGTTGATCAGAGAACTTTGGTAGCTGTGTCCATTTGGCCCTCATATGCGCTATCCTCCTCATGCTCTTCCACGAGGCTAACAAGCATTGCATTGGCGAACCCCCCTCAGTTCCTTCTGTAATGCAGAGTCCCTGACAAGAACTCCAAAGTAGAGGGGAGGAAGGTGGGTTGTGGAGCACCCATAGGGACACCCATCTGGGAGAACAATTGTTGCTGTATAAGGTGAGTAACTTCCTCTCTTTTCTTTGAGTAGTGTCCCTATGGGTGCTTCACCGTAGGTGAATCCTGAGCAGCACTCCCCTTGGAGGGCTAGAGTTTGAGAGTCACTTCTGTTACAGATGATAATACTGCAATGCCAAAGCTGCCATCGGAAGCAGAGTCGCCTGAAACGTCGTAGTGTTCTCTGAAGATAAGTACACTCAACTCAGGTGGTGACTCTGCATTAGGGACATATGAAATAGGGACATTCTTGAGGAAGGCAACCGAGGTGGAAATCGACCTCATGGAGTGTGTATGGATTTCAGACGGAAGAGTGACTATGCAGATCACATAGCAATTTCAAAACCCTTTTTGAGAGTCTCTCTGGAGATATTGCTGTACCTTTTGATCTGTCTGCAATGGAAAGGAAGAGTTTAGGAGATTTCCTAAAGGTCTTTGTCCTGTCCAGGACAAAGGTCAGAGCCCTACTAATGTCTAACATGTGTAGGATAGGTTTCAGAGTAACAGCCGTGTTAGTCTGTATTCGCAAAAAGAAAAGGAGGACTTGTGGCACCTTAGAGACTAACCAATTTATTAGAGCATAAGCTTCGTGAGCTCTAATAAATTGGTTAGTCTCTAAGGTGCCACAAGTCCTCCTTTTCTTTTTATGTGTAGGATAGCCTCCCTGTTATCCTGATGAGGCTTAGGGTAAAAAGTCAGGAGGTGAATCAGTTGATTCATGTGAAAAACCAGAGCCACCTTGGGGATGACCTACAGGTGCAGTCTGAGAGTAACCAGGTCCCGAAAGAATACTGTATAACGGGGTGTGCCATTAGTGCCACTGTCTCCACTGTCCTCCTCGCTGAGATGATGGCAACATTCATTCACAGGTGTGAGAGCAAAAATGTGGCCATAGGTTCAAAAGGCGGCCTAGTCAGGCCCCTCACCACTAAATTTAAGTCCCATGTTGGGATGGGATGTGTGGGTTGGGAAAAAAGGTTTATTATGCCCTTGAGGGTATATGTTTGTAGTTGGGTATAAAAATACTGAGTATCCCCCTATTTGTTGATGGAAGGTCACTATGGCCCCCACTGTCTGAATATGTCGTATAATACTGCTGGGTTTATCTCCCCTTCATGGTCATGTGGGAACTTGCGGCTGACGCTGTCCGCTGTCGTGTTCTGTGCTCCTGGAAGGCAGGCTGCTGATATTGTAACATTGTGGGAAATGCACCAATTCCACAGTTTTAGCACTTCCACACAGAGGGAGGGTGATCTGGCACCTCCCCTGATGATTTATGTAGTGCATGTACGCTGTGTTGTCTGTCATGACTCTTGCGTATGTATCTCTGATCAGTGGAAGGAAGTGAGTGTAAGCATTCCTGACTGCCCTGCTGAGGTACACGTTCTATGGCTCCTAAGCAGAGGAGGTGATCTATTTCTTGTTGTAGCCGACTCTCATGAGAAGGGTCCCTGAAGAGGGACGGAAAAGGGTGTTGGGAGGTAAGAGGAGGGAGGTGAAGTGGATGGAAAACCCATTGTGGATGATTTCCAGAACCCATATATTGGATTTTATCCATTCTCAATTGTTGAACGGAGCAAGGTGGCACCCAAATGGATACAATGGGTTAGATATCTGCAGCTGTTCTTGAGGGGAGTGGTCTCTTGGTGCCCCGACCAAGACATCCAAACACAGATGTTTTGAGGTGGATGGTTGTGAGGAGGAAGACTGAGGGCCCATCTGATTGCACTTCAGAAACCTGGATTTTTTCCTTTTTGTCTCACAGAAGCACTGAGTTGGAAAGCGTGCTGTGCAGGATTTATGTTGAGGTTGAGGAATAGATTTTCTCTTTTGTCCAGGTGTATGAATTCTTAATGACCCCAGAGTTGTCTGAAATCTTTATGAGTATGGCCAGATGCGTCCATCTTCTCAGCAAACAACTCCATGACCTCGAATTGGAGGTCCTCTACTGTTGCTTTCACTTCCTTAGGGAAGCCGGACAAGGGCAAGCATGACGCTCGCCGTATAACGACAGCTATGAAGATGGATCAGGCTGCTATGTGGCTGCATCAAGCACTGACTGCAGTGCTGTCTCAGCAACCAGTTGTCCTTTGGTAACAATGGCATGAAACTGTTCCCGTTGAGACTCCGGGAGCTGATCAATAAATGTTTTCAGCTTGGAGTAATTGACGTAATCTTATTTTCCTGTCAGGGCCTCATAATTTGCAATTATGTGGATGAACAGGCCTTTCTCTCAGTTTCCAAAACCTGTCATAGAGGGTCGACTTTGCCTGGTGTAGATGACCTCGGGAGTTCACTGTGTCCACAACAACTGAATTACAGAGGGGATCGGGAAAAAAAAATTCCATACCCTTAGCTGTTTACAGGTAGGCATGACCAATGCCAGAGTTTGCCATACAAGTTTGGCTGGATCCAGAAGGGCCTGGTTGATGGGGAGAGCTATTCTGGAGGGAGAGGAGGAGTGTAAGATGTCCAGGAGTTTATGGTGGGTGTCTTTTAGCTCCTTGAGAGATACCTGCAAAGTGTCTGCCACCCAGTTAGCCAGACCCTGAAACAGCCGGAAGTTGCCCTCTCCACCATCTCTGGCAGACATCACTGCCTCATCTGGAGGGGAGGCAGAGATGTTGGTCTGTAACGTGACCTCCTCAAATCCAATCTCTTGTTCCTACATGATCTCTTTGGGAGGTTCAGAGGCTCTGGATACCATGGCTGAGGGAGAGTGCTTCAAAGGCTCATGGTGGGCCATGCTGGATGTTTGGGAAGCATGGAGTCTGTTCGCCACCCTAGGATCCCAGCAGGACCACTGGGGTGGCAGAAAGGGTCCCGATGGTTGGGCCCAGGGTTGGCCATACCATGGTGGTTGAGGAATAGACCAAGGATACAACTGAAGGAGCCCGGGTTGGTAATTGGCACTATAAGGATCATTGGAGGAGTGATGGGAGATGATCTTCTCCTGTTCATTATCCGATTCTTTACTAGAAAATAGAAGTATTTGACCCGGTATCAGTGGAGATTCCTGTGTTCGAGGTATACTCTGTTCCAGGGCCTTGATACTGAGCTGGGGAGACTCTGGTATTTCAGATACCGGAAGGTTTGAGTATCTGAACTCTTGCGGTGCTGTCACACTCATTAATGACAGCAGTTGTCATTGCTGGGTCGATGGCACTGAAAGGATCAGTGATCTGGGCCATACCAGGCACTCTGAGGCTGGATGGCATGCCATTGACAATGCCAAGGCGAATGCCCATACTGGCAGTGTCTTCCCGGAGGCAATGCAGTCCCTGACCTTACCTTTCCCTGTCAATACTATTGCTTTGGTACTGTGCCCATCAGGTCTTTAGGCACATCAATAGTACCTGCCACACTGTATCCTCATGAGCTATGGGTACCGTGTCTGTATGGCTTTGGTGCCATTGGTACCAATGATACCAAAACTGCCGGAAATCTTTTTCAGCTAATCTGGGGCTCACTCTGGGGACTCATGGTGCTCTGTTTTGAAGCCTTACATAAGGGGTCCACAGTTGTCTCCTCAACTCACAGTCCTGAGATATCGAGGGCTATGAGGAAGATTCATTCCTCCTGGGTGACTCCTGGGGATGGCTGGAGGATGATCTGGGGATGGCTGGAGAGCTACCTCCATGAGGAGGAGTTTAGTCCCAATTCTCGGTCCTTCAAAGATCTGGACTTTACTTGCTGGCAAATTAAATTGCAGGGGAAATGTGGCTTTCCCCGAGGCAACAGATGCAGCAGGAATGTCTGTCTGCTACTGGGATGGCCTCTTTGCACAAGAGGCACCTCTTAAAACCTGGTATACTAGGCATATCCCATGCAATTCCCAGACAAGGAGAAACGTTTTCTTTTCTTTTCTTTTCTTTTCTTTTTTTTGTTTAGGGAAAGAAAAAGAACTAGAAGAACTCTAAGACTAAGAAAAGGAGTACTTGTGGCACCTTAGAGACTAATAAATGTATTTGAGCATAAGCTTTCGTGAGCTACAGCTCACTTCATCCGATGAAGTGAGCTGTAGCTCACGAAAGCTTATGCTCAAATAAATTTGTCTCTAAGGTGCCACAAGTACTCCTTTTCTTTTTGCGAATACAGACTAACATGGCTGCTACTCTGAAATTTAAGACTAAGGGTATGTCTACACTACCTGCTGGATCGGCAGGCAGTGATTGATCCAGCAGGGGTCGATTTATCGTGTCTAGATGCGATAAATCGACCCCCCGAGCACTCTCCCATTGACTCCTGTACTCCACCACCGCAAGAGGCGCAGGCAGAGTCAACGGGGGAGCGGCAGCCGTTGACTCACTGTTGCCGCGGTGAGTAGGTCTAAGTACGTCGACTTCAGCTACGTTATTCACGTAGTTGCGTAACTTAGCTCGATACCCCCCCATAGTGTAGGCCAGGGCTAAGAAAATTTGAATTCTAATAGAGTTAATGATCTGACGAATGGACTGCTAACAGCTCCGTCTCTAGTCTGGGATGTTTGAGAAAGAACTAAGGGGGGTTTGGCCACGCAACGCTGGTTAGTCTTGTGGCAGAGCATGAGGGGGAACAGCATGTGTGCAGGCTGAACGGACACTGCTACCAAAGTTCTCCAATCAGCAGCGCAGGGATGCAAGCGCACCTATAGTTGAGCACCCATAGGGACACTACTCGAAGAAGAAGTAAACATTATTCAACACCCACAGGGAGTAGGTCTGCTGACTAAGAAGGTGTCATTTTTAGAGGTCACTTTTCAGAGGAGAACCACACTTTAAAGATGAGGGCATCACCACATTATAATTTCCTCACTCCTGAGAGTTCATACAGGAAAAGCCTCCCTCATCTTACCCAATAATGGAATAAAACAGAAACTGAGCTGCTTAGTTCTGACAGTTTTTCAAACATGCCATACTTTTCTCTACATACCATGTTGTCTTGTTGGCCTGATCCCTAAAATCTTGAGGCAAGCCCTCTTCTTTACTTACTTTAAATTCTTCCTCTAGCCCTGTTTTGACAAGATGTGGTGTAGTGGTGTGAGATGCTTGAAGGTGCTTTTCTAAGGAGGACACATCTAGTTCTGTGTCACCATAGAGGTAGTATTCAAGTAAGGCTTGATAAATGAATGAATACTGCATCTGGAATGAATAAGCGACAAGCACACTAAACATAAAGTAATTAAAATAAAGCAATTAAATACAATTTAACAAAATCTGGCACATACATTTTGCTCTCGTGGTTGCCGATGTTTTAGGCCATTTTACTGATTAACAGAGTAAGACTGTGGCTGTAACAATGGCTTCCTATTAGATCATGCACATTCTGTGCTACAGGGGAACATGAATGGGAAGAGCACAGCAGTGGTCCCTCAGAATTTGATTCGGAAACTAGTAATAAAGGACTGCATTGTCACAACCCTTACTTACCACCTATCCTCAGACCCTCCATTACCCTCCAGCTCGCCCTACTCTCGCTGTGATTCCTACTGTGGACGAATGACGGGAGGAAGTACTGGGACATTCACCAGTGTTTGAGAAACAAATGTACTGTTTGTTTCAAACACAATAAATGAACAAAAGATCACAACAGATTTATGCTTACTTACATCAGTCTGAACCATCTGTGGGCGCTGATTACGGATTCTTGTAACAAACTCAAAAACATCCACTCTCTGTTCAGCATGCATCATATCTAGTATGGCATCTATCACTATAAATGTGCCTGTTCGACCCACGCCAGCGCTTAAAAAGAAGAGAGACACATAAGTGAGCTATGAAGTCCAGATAGATTGCTGCAGTAACCCACAGCTGGTCCAAATTTTGTTTACATTGGACTGAAATCCACACTGGGTCTTACATTTTGTAACAATTCACTTTTGATTTTAATAGTGATATTAGTAGAACAGGTTAAAAATTTTGAATTTCAAATTTTTTTTTGACAAAAAAAGTGTGGTTTTTTTCAGAAAGCTTTCACAAAAACATATTCTTTTTTTGAGGAGCATCAGAGCTGGTTGAAAAAATTATGATTTTTGAATTTCTTTTAAAAGGAAAAAAGGTACAATTTTTTTCCAAAAGGTTTCCCATCTTTCAACCAGATCTAGATATTAGATCTAAGGTAAAGGATAACACATGCTAAATCTGATTATTAAATCTTTTTGGTTTACTAATACTAAAGTAACATGTTTTATGTCATATATCAGTTGGCAAATGTTAAACCTTTTTTAAGGTTTTTAACATGTCCATGCAAAATTATTATTGTTTTTAACATGTCCTCCAGTTGCCACCAGAGGGAGCAAGATTATTACAAATGATACAATCATAGATGATTTTCAGCTCTTCCTTTCAGAGGAAAAGGGCATGGCATCCTGTGTTAAGGATTAACAACTTTCTCTAACCTTCTGTTTGCTTATTTTACCCTGTGGCTATTAAAATGTCACAGTATCACCTTCTAAAAATGTAAATGTATTTTTCCCACAACATACTCACAGATTCAATCTGACTTTCATCAAAGAAAAAATTAGTTTTAAAATAAAGTCAGAAATATAGACTCCATGAAATGAATGTTTTCTTCATAAGATACTGATGTGGAATTATGAGGAATATAAAATATTTTTGAGAATTTATGAACCATCCATGGCTCTCTTGAGAACTAGAAAATATTTTTTGCTATTTATTATAGTATTTTCCACAGAAGTCATGTCAGAATATTGCAAACACTCGAAGTTTTCTCAAAGACATACAGAACAGAGAGAACATCATTATTACCATGTGTATGGTGTGTGCGCATGTATATGTATATTTTTTTCTATTGTCTGGTTCCTGAGTATTGCAGTATATGGTAAGGGGTTGGAGTTTCTTTGATGTATTGTATTTTGAAGTATGCCACATACAGTGTTCAAATAAGTATCCCTTATTATTTTAAAATCTGTTACATAATTTTATTATATAAAATATATGTGTGATTATATATTCTTTACAAACACCCTTGTGCGTGCACACACAGTGTCCTTTTTTGTTTGAATAGAAATTCATGCTGCCTGAAAATCTTAATCCCTTAGTACAGTACAATATAAAAGTAGAATGATTCACTTAGTACTAATCACAAGTTCCACTTGTGGGAATGCTGAAATGACAAACTAAAACCAGCTGAGCTCCTCATTGATAATGACATGTCACAAAACACATTAGCCTTATAATAGAGAGACCAGTGCCCATAACCAACTTATGTCTGAAAGATTCCTCCACAAACGACATTTAATTTTCTGATTGGTGAGGCCCTCTTCTTACTTGCCTTTTCATTACCCTAGCTGCATCACACCGATCCTCTCTCCCTCATTGGTCCTTGCTCTTTCCCCCTCCTACTCCTCTCCCACCCATCTCCTATCACCTTTACAAGGATGAAAGTAAGGTGGTACGGGCTGGTACGGCGTACCTGTAAAAAGTGGCCGTCGGTACCAGCCCGTACAGCTGACTTCAAAGCGCTGCTGCGGCAAAGGACCTTGCTTAAAGCACTGCTGTGGCAGTGCTTTAACGTTGTTGCCCCTTTTGCGCCCCCCAAGCAGTCAATGGGGGTGGGGGGGGCAAAAGGAGCAGCTGCCCCAGGGCCGGCGATTTAAAAGGGCCCAAGGCTCCAGCTGCCACCGCTGCTGCTGCGGCAGCAACCAGAGCCCTGAGCCCTTTAAATGGCTGCTGGAGCCCTGGGCAGCACGGGCCAGGCAGTGCAGATGGACTGGCTGGGGGATGCTGACCGCCCCAGCCCCACCCCTTCCACCCGAGGCCCCGCCCCTTGGGGGGGAAGAGCCAGCCCCCGTACCGTAAGAGTTCAATTTTACTTTCGCTCCTGCACCTTTACCACCAAGTGGTTATCTACTGACAGAGCGGCTTCCACATTTATAACTACGTTTACCTCCCCTACCTCTGACTTCCTTCTGTTAATATTTCAGCTCCACCTTTGGGCTCCCTCCACATCTCACTCTCTCCTACTTCCTTGACTCAGAATTTACCAGACATTTTCTTGTTCTGACCTGTCTCAGAATTCCCCCTCTCTGAACATGGCTTGTTCATTTTCAGTTCTCACAGTTTGCCTTTCCTCCATCCTGTCCATCAATCTCTGCTCTCTGATTCTCTTGCTCCTTGATCTCTCTCTCCTCCACAGACTCCGTGAGCTCTATTTTCAGTTCTACCTTCTTTCTCTAATATTATTAACTCCTTCACTGCCTTCTCTGCCCCAAGACTAGTCCACTCTCTTCCTCCAGCTCTGCCATCTCTCTTTCAACTTTTCCTCTCTGATTTACTTGTGTGTCAAGCCCTGCTGATTCTTGGACTCTTTCTGAAATCTTTTTCTCAGCCCTTCCTCCTTAACTTCCTTCCCTGATCAGGAGACTGGCATTTTAAAAAAAAAAGAATGACAATTTGTCAGAAACATTATTTTTTTCCTCCCTTCTCCTTGTTCTGCCTGCTTCTCCTTCATTTCCTCTAAATGCTGATTTAGCTTAAAACTTTTTGAATATCAAGTTTGTTCTGGTCGAGCACTTCGTGTTTAGCACTGTATGTTGTTTTTATAAAAGCCCACGGAGAAATACAGTGTTACTCATTATGGATGAGTTTCCCTTTCCTTTTTCCAACAATTCAATGGCATCATATCCTGGACTGCAAAGGAAATTAGATGCCATGATTTTCAGTCTACATTTTTCAAGCAGTATGAAAGAACCAAATTAGTCCAAAACATTGTGATTCATAATAGTGCTATTGCGGTGCGCTTTGGACCATTACATTTAGATATCTGTTTTTTGGTTGTTGTTTTTTAAAGAAGAGTTATTTTATTACTCTCCGTGACTTGTGTGCATTTTGGTGTCAATTAGATTAAGAATAGAATTTCCTGCTGGTGAAGAATAAAGCGTGTCCCTAGTATTACTCTGTGTAGAGCATCTGGGCAAAGGAATATAAAAAATATGGATATCTCAAAGGGGAAAATTGTGAGAGATTACTAAAATCTTCTTTTTTCTTCTAAATCTTAAAAAAAAAACAACACTTTTGTTATGTACATACACTCAAGAGAACAGGAATTCTTACCAAGCTACTAAGACAGGCGTTTGTCTGATGAACAATGAACAAAAGGATGGCTGATGCCTGATAAAGGAATACACACGGCCCCACACTGAAGAGTATGTTTTAAAGTCTCTTGAGAATATTTATAAATATCAAACAAGCAACTGAAAACAAATCAACAGACCAAAAATAAAAAAGTGATTTCCTTAAAACAAAACAAAACACAAAGCCACTTATTCTATTCTTTTTAATCTAATCTTAATTAGATATATTGTTCCTGAGAAGAGACTATTTCTTGCTTCATGTCTAAAATACAGCAGTTCTAAATGTAAAAGTTGTAACATTTCTTTTGAACTTCTACCAAAACCTGATCTATTTTTGTTCATTTTTATAACACATTTTCAATGGTTTATCAATAACCCCTTACTGGCAGGAGGTTTAAGTGTTGGTACATGAATTGGAACACACTGTGTATTAGTATGTAGTAATGGGACATCATAGTGTTAAACAAATTATCTCAAGTACAAGTCTACATTACAACATATCTAGCACAGAGTGGGCAAACTATAAGAGCAAACGGCAATTCTGCTGTGAGAAAACTGGGGGATGTATTCTCTGAGGAGCATTCAATGGCAGAGTGAACCCATTTGTTACAAATCTGCTTTTCTGACAGGGAATGTGTTGATGTCAGATTGCCTATCACTCTGGGAACAACAAACTGAAGTTTCAATTTTAAAATGAGAGAAAAGGCAGAATTTTTGAATTCGTTCTTCTCCCTGGCTATGATGGAGCCTAATACCATTGCAAGTTCTGACTTTTATGCAAATTATGGCATTTTCAATGAAGAGACAGAAATATAGTTTTGACATACACAAAGCACTTTAAAAACTGTTAAAGCTCAAGAAGACAGAATGGTTTAGAGTGCGTACATACCTACAGTGAACCACAATTGGTCCAGCATGTGAAGGATTCAATGTTTTGACTTTTTTCAGAAACTTTAGCATCCCAATGGGTGTGAAAGGCACGCCAAAATCAGGCCAGCTGGTAAAATGGAGCTGTGTTACAAGCCTTGGAACTTTAGAGCCATCATGAAGTTGCTAGAAACACACAAACAGACTATGAGTGTGACATTTTATGTCCTATATTAAGACTTGCAAACAGATTAGTTACCATAGTCTGACTAACCCATATCCTTGCCATTTAAATTTGAGTAGCATCCGGGTGCTGTCCATGAGAAATAAGATTCACAATTTCTATGAACCATGGGCCAAATCCTGACGTCCTTATTTACTTGTTACTCCATCCATACTTAGACTAAAAACTCTGACTGGAGTTAGTCTGAGTAAGAACTTCTGGATTTATACCATTGAGAGATGCAAGATGCCAAAGTATCTATGAACTGCTTCATAACAACGCAGATAAGGATGCGGACATACATCTGATACTGGTACATCATCAGACTCAGGATACTACACCACATGAAGCTGGGACTGCTCTAATACAATGAATCCTGTAAGGTAATATTTTAGCTTTTCTCCTTTTATTTTTAATTTACATTTTCAGTGCTAACTATTAAAGGTACAGCCTTAGTGACCCATGTACTCTGTTTAAGCAAAGAACAGGAGGAGTACAGGCAATGGCAATGAAAGCTCCACCAATGTTTTCCAATCCTGATCTGGAGGAACCTCCTCTTGGGCTAAGACAGGAAATTCAGTCTCCATGCTCTCTCAGTCCTTGACCTCTTTCTCAGACTGCCAAGAAGGCTGGTAATTAACGCCAATTATTACATGAAGCCTTTTCCACTTTGAACTGGACAAAGACCACCAGTTTGTTTCATAAAGACCACTCAGTCTCCATCAACTGGTGACCAAATGTTATCACCACTAACATGTTCCATAGTAAAATTGGAGATATGAATCTACAGGTGAAAGACACCAAATACCATATGCCATCTAGACTCCCAGCTGTTTCCAATCCAGAAGAATTTGATAACTTTTTTTTTTGCTATATTTTTTCATACAGCTGCTTGACCAAGAGTTCTTTTTAAATAAGAGTCTTAGCAGCTTCTCCCATATGGCCCATGTTACACTTAGACATGCCTGAATGGTCTCCAGATTAGATTACTACAGTGTACTTTATACAGGGACTGCTCTGAAGCTACAACTAGCGCTGAATGCAGCTGCCCATCTGATTAGCCGTGTAAGCTGCCAGGAACATATTATGTATATCAGTTTTCTGAAAGCTTCACTGTCTCCCTATGCACTTCCCAAGTGACTCTGCTCTATTCAGCTGTCTGTAGTTTGGGTCCTGGCTATTACTACTAGTAGTAATAAATAAATCTATGGTAGTACCCAAAGGCCCTAATTAAGACTAGGGCCCCAAAGTGCTGGGTTCTGCACAAACATGCAAGAGAGACAATCTCTGCTCTAGACCACCTGAGCAAGGGCCCCTCTACCCATGTGGCAACACACCAACTGCCATTAGCTGGGGAACTTCTGCTCACAGTCCTTAGAGCTGAATACCTGGCAGCCGCTGGTAGCGTATCCTCAGTGAAAACCCCACTTGCCCTCAAGAATCTTAACCGTTAGCCTTCAGGGCACAGTTAAGACCAAACCACCTCTTCACTCAGGTTTTTAGGGTGATTATGGGCTTGGTAAATGATGTAATGGTGGATGAGAGTCTCCCACAGCTGATATTGTTCAGCAAGTTATGTATATTATTGTGATGGAATGTGTGTGTCTCCTCCCTGTTTGACCCAGGAAGGTGATTAAACCCCTTCAATGGGCAGAAAGGAGGAAGCTAGTTCTGAAAAACTGCTTGAGCAGTCAGATCTGGGGAGAAGAGCTGGCTGTTCTTGCCTCTTAAACATCCAGGACGTGGAACTGACAACTGCGGACAACATGGAAGGAAGCTGCTCTTTGTTTTGTTTTATTTGGATTTGTGGACAAGCTGCCGCAGGACTAATTTTCCTCTGCCTGAGACTAGAATTTTTTTCTCCTTTTTGAGACCTAATTTCAAGGTATTTTGACCTCCACACATCCCCTGCAGGGACGGCTGGTGGTCTGTTGCAGTTGCTTTTAATAGTGTTTGATGGCCAGAGATGAAGTGAAGATGTTTTATAAATACATAAATAGTCCACTCAGTTCATTTTCGATTTGCTGGAAAGCAAAAAGTCCCAATGAGAATGAGAACTGGAATGTAACAGGTAGAAGAGGAGAAGAAGAAAACATTACTTAACATGGTAATTTAAAAAGATGCATCCTTGCTGCAGTTCTAAGGTCTAGTCTAAATATTAACGTTACACTGATTAAATTAAACAGGGTTTTGCACCAGTTTAACTAAATCAGTTTTTAAAAATATCTTAAATTAGACAGAATTCTTGAAAATTCTTGTGTAGACAAGGCCTTAATCCCTCTGAATGCATGCTAAGCATTTAATGCATATAGTGAAGGTTATTCCTGGCAAGAAAAAAGATTACACAATTAGAATCTTTTTAAAAAATAAACTCAGTAAAACAGAAGTGTCAGACCAGAAGGAGGTGTGGCCTGATCAGGCATTGCAAAAGGAGGGAAGATTGACCATAACTCTGCAACTGAGGAGCATACATGGAGAAGTCAATTTATATGTTTCCCCTTCTGCACTCCCTGGTGCACGGGACATGTCAAGAGAGCGAAGGAGGGTGTCCAGAACACAATGTACTCCAACTATCCTCAGATGATGTACAGTCCCCAACCAGTGCTGGGGCCAGGCTCTGGCAGAGAATCAGGGAGCTGTAACCCTCCCCCCCGCCACTTTGCCTGCGCTTGGCCCTTCATGTCTTGAATGGTTTGATAAGAACTCTACCATCTCTAAATAATTTTAATATCTTTTACATTTTTAATGATTTAAAAACTTTCCCTAACTTCAAAAATATTTTTGCACAAAGGAGGGCAAACACACTCCCAAGTTCCTCCAAAATAACACATAATGAATGGGGGTGGGGGGCATGATCAGTGGAAAATATCTTCCAAGGGTGGTTACCTACTCACAGGATCCAATTTGACGGATCCCTCTTTAAACTTAAGTCCCATACAGCCATCAATATTTGCATAATTAATTCTCTTTTACTCCAACAACTCAAGTGGAAATTGATTCTATGAACTTACTGCTCTCTTAGTCTACATATATGTTTCAACTCAATTTTAGTTAAAAACTAAATTTCCAGTTAAATTCATTTTAAACGAAAGCCTGAATTTCTGTTATACTTTGCTTTAAAAAACAAAATAAAACCCAATCTTAAGGAGTAGCAAGAGTGCTATTACTTACTGACTGTATACAAAACTTGCGAATGGTGTAGTCCACGAGAACGATACTATCTTCCACAGAAACTCTGATATTTCCGTAAGTCCAGCATCCTTGATCTGGCCAGTATTGATAACATTTATCCTATGCAAACATGCAGTACATACATTTAGTACTTTTAAATATTGTGTGCCTACTTCCATTACTGATGGCATATAGCTATACAATTATTTTAAAGTAATAAAATTAAACCTCTATGAATATTTGGAGTAAGGCTGTTGATTAATCGCAGTTAACTCGCACGATTAACTTTATTATAATTTATCACAATAAATAGCGGTTTTAATCGCACTGTTAAACAATAGAATTCCAATTGAAATTTATTACATATTTTGGATGTTTTTCTACATTTGATACAAAATGATAAATAAAAGAAATAGTATTTTTCAATTCACCTCATACAAGTACTATAGTGCAATCTCTTTTTTGTGAAAGTGCAACTTACAAATGTAGATTTTTTTCTTACATAACTGCACTCAAAAACAAAACAATGTCAAACTTTAGAGCCTACAAGTCCACTCAGTCCTACTTCTTGTTCAGCCAATCGCTCAGACAAACAGGTTTGTTTACATGTGCAGAAGACAATGCTGCCCACTTCTTGTTCACAATGTCACCTGAAAGCGAGAACAGGCGTTCACATGGCACTGTTGTAGCCGACGTTGCAAGATATATGTGCCAGATGCACTGAAGATTCATATGTCCCTTCATGCTTCAACCACCATTCCAGGGGACATGCATCCATACTGATGATGGATTCTGCTCAATAACGATCCAAAGCAGTGCAGACCGACACATGTTCATTTTCATCATCTGACTCAGATGCCACCAGCTGAAGGTTGATTTTCTTTTTTGGTTGTTCGGTTTCTGTAATTTCTGCATCAGAGTGTTGCTCTTTTAAGACTTCTGAAAACATGCTCCACACCTCGACACACTCAGATTTTAGAAGGCACTTCAGATTCTTAAACCTTGGGTTCAGTGCTGTAGTTATCTTTAGAAATTTCACATTGGTACCTTCTTTGCATTTTGTCAAATCTTCAGTGAAAGTTCTTAAAATGAACAACATGCTGGGTCATTATCCGAGACTGCTATAACATGAAATATATGGCAGAATGTAGGTAAAACACAGAGCAGGAGACATACAATTCTCCCTCAAGAGGTTCAGGAACAAATTTAATTAACACATTTTTTTAATGAGTGTCATCAGCATGGAAGCATGTCTTCCGGAATAGTGGCCAAAGCACGAAGGGGCATACGAATATTTAGCATATCTGGCATGTAAATACCTTGCAACGCCGGCTATAACAGTGCCATGCGAATGCCTGTTCTCACTTTTAGGTGACATTGTAAACAAGAAGTGGGTAGCATTGCCTTCCGCACATGTAAACAAACTTGTTTGTCTGTGTGATTGGCTGAACAAGAAGTAGGACTGAGTGGATTTGTAGGCTCTAAAGTTTGACATTGTTTTATTCCTGAATGCAATTTTTTTGTGCGTGCATAATTCTACATTTGTAAGTTCAACTTTCATGATAAAGAGATTGCACTACAGTACTTATATAAAGTGAGTTGAAAAATACTATTTTTACTTTTATAGTGCAAATATTTATAATAAAAAATAAATATGTACACTTTGTATTCTGTGTTGAAATTGAGATCAACATATTTGAAAATGTGGAAAACATCCAAAATATTTAAATAAATGATATTCTATTATTGTTTAACAGCGTGATTAATCACGCGATTGTGATTAATTTTTTTAATCACAATTCATTTTTTTAAATTGCTTGACAGCCCTAATTTAGAGGATGTTTGTTTTTTAATCTAAAACAGGACATGATTTTAAGGCTTTGTGCTAATGCTCTCAGTGTTAGTTATCTGCATTGTTACACAATGACACAACAGGAAATACATGGTTTGGATGGAGTCTTCACATGCTCCTTTGGCAGCCAGATTGTGATGAGCGATGTTTTTGGTTTTATTCTTTGTTTTGTTTTAATGACTGTTCCATCTTTTTAATTTGTTTATTTTTCTGATAGTATGCATTTGTTTGACATCTTTAACCCCCAACTCCAGATATAGGGCTGGTTAATAGGTGGGAAACGTCAGCTAACCTTGGGTGAGAGTCATCAGTTGCATGGGGATTCTAGCAGCAGAATAAAAGATAGCAATATGTCTTTTTCTGTGGAATAAGCATTTTACCAACCATTATAGCCTGATGGGCATTTGCCTGAAAGGAGTCTCCAATCTGTTCAAATGAGATTTGGTGACATTTGTGGGCACTAGCATCAGTATGTCAGGCCTTGGTATGAGTATGCAGGAAGGCTGGTAATGTTAAGATTACAGGAAAGGGAGAGGGCCTTGTATACGCAAACAGGGAGTACCTCCTTCATAGCTGTTAGGAGCAATCAAACTTAAATAGCTTTTCCTTATTCTGATAAATATATATAACTGTAAAGAGCTGCTGTATAAATTAACTAACATCACTAAGGCACATTAACTATCTCAATGCTTATGATGTTTACCCTCACCCTCCAGAATAATTATCCTTTGACCTTAAGGAGGAATTGTTGGGAGTTATTTTGGAGTTTATCAACACTACTCTTTACCTGGCAGGAGAGGTCACTCTTGAGCAGAACACAGTACATTGTTCTCAGTAACTTGGCATATTGCTTTCACTGCACCCCCAGTTCACATTGCCTGAGGAATCCAAGCTCCAAACCTTCACTTTTAAGTGTTTGGAATGTTTAACTAACTAGCCCACGAGGATAAATAGGCATTTAAAACAAAATTGTCCAAGGGCAAAATTTGTGATGGTGCATTAGTAGGTTTTTTGTTTTTTATCAGGCTTCTTATCATTTTTTTTTATCACTACTGGTGAGTCAGCAAAGAAGTTAACTGTGTAATAATCTTGAGCTCTGAAGTGTTAGCCTGCATAATTTCAGTAAATTTTACCGTTCAACCTATACACAAGGAAGGATACATATGAAATAGGAACAGAGGGGAGGGGAGGAACAATACAGATGTGGGGACAGGGGACAGATGTGAGAACAGCAAACCACAAACAGAGTTGTAATGAAGCCTTTCACAATAAAATAGGTTGTTTTCAAATTAGCCATATCCAATTGTAGCGATCACACTATGAACGTAATCATTTTTTTAACTGAAAACTTTTAAAAGTGAGTAATATCAATTCAACATTCATTCCTACTCTTAGTCCAACCTATAAGGCCAGTCTCACATACATTACAGCAGAAGCAAAAAAAGGCCGTCATTTCAATTTGCCTTTGGCTTAAAGTCTGACAGTGAGGCAGTGTAACACATGATAAAAAGATTCGTTATGAGGAAATTAGTCACCAGGGAATATTTATAAGCTTGAAATTTTGTAAGTTACAACTACATTTTTAGCAGAGACTTAAAACCTCAGAAAGGACTGGAAAAGGAAGTGGTGGCAGCCATTAACAGTCAGATGCTAAGCTGCACATTGCAGCCAGAGGCTACTTAATGTGGGGACTATTTCAGGCTGATCAAAACTGAAATACAAGTTACTTACCTCTTTTCTTTCTTTCAAGTTTGTTAACATAACAATAATTGCAGATTTCTGCTCCCATATCATCCTCCAGAAATCATTAACTGTTTCTTGTTTAGGTCCTGCACATAGAATACAGTTCTATACTCAAGAGACATAAAGAAAACAAGCAATATCACAGTACACAAGAACACATTTCTCTTCTACTCATGAGTTACCAGCTCATATCTCATGAAAATATACCTCAGTTTTACAGATGCACTATATGTACACTTGAAAATCTCACTTCTTTGAAGCACAGCTATATGAACTCTATCAATTTACAGAAAACATTTACTATGTTATACAATCACTGTAATCACTTCTTGAAACAATGGGATTTTTGTATTTACACAAGGACGGTTTGCAAGACCCAGCATAATAGCTCCAACTGGCATGACTGGAAGTTCGACCAGTTGTAATACCATTATCATCAAATGGGCCTGCACCAGTAGAGGCAGAAACTGAGTTGGGTCTATCTAGCTTCCAGATTGATTGGGTGGGGTGTGTGGACTCAGAATATTTCCAGCAGTAGGCTGGCATTTCAAACACAGTCCATGCTCCAGGCAGGTTGGTCCACAGCTCTTGGAGACATATATGCTGCTGCTTGGAGAGCAGGCTTGTCCCACTTTTCTAAGAGCAGAAGCCATTCCCCCTCCCTCTAGGTACATTATGTGCTTTAGGTCAGGCAATGGGCTCAGTTTAGTCTTTCTAACTTACAACTCTCCCTTTGATGACCATGATTTAGCAGACCAACTTATTCATGCTTAGGAAGGAATTTTTGATCTGGTGACATATTAACCTTGATGTGGGCTGTGAGGTTTTTTCTGGGTGTGTGCGAGGAGTGAGGGGGATGAGGAGTGCATTCTGGTGCCTATAAGTACAAAAATGGAGAGAGGAAAATACATTACCTTGAGCAGCTATAAATTTATTCTTTTCTTTGTAACCCTACACAAATAAAATGTATGGTTAGTTAAAGAATGAACTGCCAAGATATGCTTTAAGACAAATATCTATTTGATATTTAGTTTACAATTAAAATTAGCAATCTGAATGAAAGTGAATGTATGTATTAGCTTACATCTATGTATGAAGCGTTAATATAGTCTGAAGATTGAACTCCATCTATTTGGGTCAAAATGACTCTGGAATGATCATCTGGAAAGAAAGAAACTGTTATTAGAGTCTGTATGGTAGATTTATAGTATTTATATCTATCAGAAATTTTCCTCAAAATACAAAGCCCTTTAACATGCCAGTGATAGATCTGCACTTTTATGAACCACAGTATTTGCATTATTATTCCGCCATCATTAAATAACATAAAAGGCTGACTAATACAGTATATATAACAGATATGTCATATGGGCCAAATCATGCTGACCTTACTGATGTAAAACTTATGGAAGATTTTGGTCCCTTACACTCTTGTTTCACCAGAGCCTGCAAACAGTGACCCTGAACACATGCTGCAAGGCTCATCTGTTTCAAAGGGATTTTTAGATGAATAGATGGAATAATTTGTTTTATGTAGTTGTGAAGAGGTCTCTTTGAATTGTATTGTAACTGTACAGTGCACAGAGCTTTTGGATAGCAGGTTAACAAGCCTTCACTATAAAAATCCTGCTGCACCTCCATACTTACACTGGGTTACTGAGAATGCAATAATTTTTGTATAGTGTGCAACACATTCCTAATAATAGATAAGGTTTATTAGATACTTCAAGCTTGGCCCATATACTCAAAGCTCTTTTCTTTTTTATTGCACAAATCTGAACTGAGTTTCAAGAGAACCATCCTACATTTTTGGGCAATTCTAAGGCTTCATATCAAACCTGCTGAAATTAAAGACAAATTTACTGGAAGGCAATTATTATCCAAAGAGACACCACTGCAAAAGAAGCTTACTTTGCAGATGTATGATTAGTAACATATAAATTGCATTATTTTGGGGGTCAATTAATCAGCTTTACTCAGGTATGCTCAGTGAATGCAGACAATATTACAGGCATGATTGCTATAAGAGGCATCCAGACATTTGACTGATATTTAGAAAATAAATTGTTAAGTCTTACAAGGAAGGATGTTGGGATATCTATTTTTCTCTCTGTTTTCTTCTTTATTTGCCATTTCAAATGTTCCTTGCATGCATCGGGCTGGTAACGACTATAGCAAAAACATGTAAAGTCAAGGAAATGCAAGAACATCCTGTATTAAATGTTAGCTGCACAGTACTTAAAAAAGATGCAATTACACACAATGGCCTACATCTAAGATAAGTAATTTCTCAGTACATTGTAATTCTTCAAAAAAAGCAATTTTTCCTCATCTTTCTAAAATAACTCAAAACCTTTCGATAACTCAGAACTTCAACACTACATTTTAAATTCTAACTTTGAAGAACACTGTGACTTTTGCTATTTAAGAGAGCAAATAAATTATTGAAACTCAGACTGCCATTGCAAAACACCATATGACATAATGACTCATAATGCTGTGACCCAGTCAGAAAGATGTGCGTGTACAATACCACAGGGCTCTGACTTTGAAATTTGGTTGTATGGATCAAATTTGATTTTAATACATGAATACATTTGAATATTAGCAAAGAAGGCTCAAAAATGTTAAGAAAACTGAATATCAAACATCCACTCCATTCAGTTTAGGGCCTGGGCGAGGGAATCCAAAGGTGACTTTGTATCGCCTTTATGCCCTGAGCCTAGGGATGGCCTTGGGGGCTGTTGGCCCATTAGGATGACTAAAATGGTACCCAACGTTCAACCAACCTGGTAGTAATCAGGTAAACCTGTGATTGTGAATAAACTCTTAGTCACATACTAAGTACCTGAAAATAAATGCTTTTGTCATGACAAGGAAAATGAGATTAATTAACAGGAAATTAACAGGAAAATTTTATTATGTGAATAATAAAGGATAGGGAGAAAAGGAAGGAGACAGCAACAACTCCAAGACCAGAGAGAATGAGATGGAACCTGCTGGACAGCCTCCAAAACTGTGGAGAGGCATTTGAAAACACTCCAACCCTGTATGAACCCCTGTGGGGCTCAGAGGAGAAGAGGACGGAGGAAGGGATATTTGGATGTGGAGTTTTCATTCCAAATTTTTGTTTATTTGAGAGACTTTGCTGCTAGACTGGACAGAGCCAAGTGGGAGTAATTTAAAGGGCCAGCTGGGAGAAGCTGATGCAGGGTCATTGCTGGTTACCAGAATAGTATAAAAGGGACTTAGTGTAAATGAGAATCAGGTTCAAGATCTTTGTCTATGTCACAGTCCTGATGCAATTTTTATGCCCTCTCACCACAGTCGCAGTAGTTCTACATTTCAGAACCACAGTCACTATTTGTGCCTTTTCCCACCCTTCTTTCAAGCTTTTTATTTTTTTCCAGGAACTTGATCAAACGGAACATAGCTATATTATGTGAATCACTTAAGAGAAAGATGACAGAGTATCTATTTCAAGAAACACTCAATGCAGCAATCCCTGCCTGATTCTGGCAATACATTATGTGGAATTCCCCCTTAAAAACACTGATGAAGCAGAGTTCTCAGGACTGAACAATGAATGAATATAACAATGAATATAAATTGCCCTTTGTGTTAATTTTTATCATGGAATAGTAGCATGTTTTCGTGTTTGGTTTCTGTACACTACTAACAAACTTATGAACATTTTATTAAAAAGGTTAAGAAAAAGTTAACTAAAACATTTTAAACATAAATAAAAGTAATTTATTTTGTTTTTGCATATAATCTTATTCCCTTGTTTCCCTCTACGAATAAAGTCCACAAATTTTGAAGTCCCTAATTAACCGTTATGAAAATCATTCAAAAAGAACTTAAAATGTACAACAATAAAAAGGGCCTGCATTAATAAACACCAGAAAATCTAACTTAATTAAATATTTTCAATAAAGCACAAGAGACCTACTTCCTCTTTAAACAGTGCTTTTAAACTTGAAAAGTTGGTCAAAATATTCTTGGACATCCTGTCCCACAATACTGCATTTTCACTAAAAGAGCACATAAAAACAGTGTAATGGGCTGGATTGCCTCTTCCCACAGTAACCCCCTCTTTCCTCCCCCCGCCACACGGAAGGTAAAGAAAGGAGAAAAAACCTCTGCAATGACTTTTTAAAGAGTTCTTCTCTTATGAGACAAGACTTGGTACTTCAGAACAAGGATCCCCCAGGATCAGCAGGATGACAAGACTATGCATGGGTATGTCTTCACTCAAGTGACTCCTCTCAAGTTAGCCTACCTCAAGTGGGAGCAGCCATACTGAGAAACCACATTCAAGTTGCTGTGTCCACAGTGGTACTGAACTGGCTCTTGTGTGGCACTAAGACTTCTGGAGAACATATCCCATGGTTCTTAGTGCTACAGTAAGATAAGCTGCTCTATGAATTCTTTCCAAGTAAATTATTGGAGAACTTGTCTGTCCTTTTTGGGCAAACAGGGGGAACTTGGAATGGCACTGGAGAACTAGTGGCAATTGAGTAGCACTAGCCTGTATCCACATGAGAGATTATTAGTTGCTGATGAGTTATGCTCACTCAAGGTTTAGCCTATATCCCCTCTTGAGTCAAATCAAGTTAAAAGCACCACCACACGAGTTAAGGGTTTGTGTATGTGGACAGGACTCAAATTAGGAGCAACACTCAAATTATAACTTAAGTTAACATTGCATTTAAGACAATAGCATTTTGGGATGTATAAGTGGGGGCATTGCCAGCAGATCGAGGGACGTGATCGTTCCCCTCTATTCGACATTGGTGAGGCCTCATCTGAAGTACTGTGTCCAGTTTTGGGCCCCACACTACAAGAAGGATGTGAAAAATTGGAAAACGTCCAGCAGAGGGCAACAAAAATTATTAGGGGACTGGAACACATGACTTATGAGGAGAGGCTGAGGGAACTGGGATTTTTAGTCTGCGGAAGAGAAGAATGAGGCGGGATTTGATAGCTGCTTTCAACTACCTGAAAGGGGGTTCCAAAGAGGATGGATCTAGACTGTTCTCAGTGGTAGCAGATGACAGAACGAGGAGTAATGGTCTCAAGATGCAGTGGGGGAGGTTTAGGCTGGATATTAGGAAAAGAATTTTCACTAGGAGGGTTGTGAAACACTGGAATGCATTATCTAGGGAGGTGGTGGAATTTCCTTCCTTAGAAGTTTTTAAGGTCAGGCTTGACAAAGCCCTGGCTGGGATGATTTAGTTGGGGATTGGTCCTGCTTTGAGCAGGGGTTTGAACTAGATAACCTTCTGAGGTCCCTTCCAACCCTGATATTCTATTCTAACCCCTTTGACGAGACCTAGTGCTTTGTGTCTGCTCATTACTCCCGACAGCCCGTCTGCCTGGTAACATGTCTCCATTGGAGCCATACTACCAGAGATTCCTGTGACCATAGCTGCCTTGCTATGTTGCCTAAAGGGGGGTTTTGAACTGTGAAGGAGCATTCATCTTTTCTATCTATCTCCACAAGGGGACAAGGTGCACCTGTCCCCATTTAACATGCATGCCCCATCCTGTCCTGCCTCATCCCCACACCCTTCTCAAATTCAGTTCCTGAAGACGTAGAGGAATCCTGGGGAAGGAGGTTCTGCCATGAAGACAGCTGAGTCACCTCCCCCCATTCGCTCACTCTCGTATGAGATCCATGTGCACATCTGGAGGCCATGATCTCACCCAACATGTTTACATTGTTTAAAAAGTCATTCTTTCGTCTCTGAGTTTGAATATTACCTGAACCAAACCACAGTAAACTGTTTTATAACTTTCTGAAAAGAATGCTTAGACACTATAATGTTCAACATCTCCACTTTAATTATAACTGTATTTTTTTGTGAGGCCTGATTCTGCCAACACTTATGCATATGGCAAATCGCATTGAATGTGCTTATAAAAATAAAATGCGATAAAGAATACACACGCCAAACATATCTGCTCAGTCACTGCCCTCATGTCATACTCCTTTCCTCATGCTCCATTTGTATTTTTGTCTGACTCATGTATTTACATGAGGAATCCCATTGGCTCCAGCGGGACTACTGACATGCTTCAAGTTAATCATGTGCATAAGTGTTTGCAGGATCAGGGCCTTAAATCATAAATTCTCTGAGGCAGTAACCTGGTCCTCATACATGTCTGCAAAGCACCAAGCACACTTTCTGATATGTAAATAAATAATGATAAATATAAATAAGGCACGTTTATGGGGGGGGGAGTTTGCAAAAAAACAAGCAAACTAGATAGCATAGTATTTAATTATTTGTTGTGAAGAAAGGCAGCAGATGAATGCTGTTTTTTTCCACATACAAACAGAAAAATGAAACACCTACAGGGCAGAATTCTGTTACTCACTTTCACAATACTACTTTCATTTCATTTATCTAGATTTACACTGAACATTAAAAAAAAAGGCCTATCAAAGGCTCCAGGTGCCTTTGCCGTGTACATGAAACATTTTTGGAGGCTCAGAGTCCTTGATTGGTACTCTCAGCAGCCTTCCAGCTATCGCAGCTTCTGAGGCCTCCAGAATTGACTATAATCTTTAACTTTGATTAAACATACTATTTTCTTTGTTTAAACAAAGGTCACTGAGACTGAAGGTAGCAGAAGAACCTACTGGGAGCGATAATCAACTCCAGTCCTGGGCAGATCACTAGCACAATACTGTGGGACTTCCCAGTGATCCACCAGGAAGATGGGTGGTGTGTATGTGTTAGCAACTGTCTTCCTACTAGGAGGTTTTTGGTCTTTCTTCAAGCACAGGTGCTGGAACTAGGGGTGCTGTTGCACCTTCTGGATTGAAGTGAAGTGGTTTCCATTATATACAAGGTTTACTGTTTGGTTCAGTGGCTCTCAGCACCCCATTATAAAAATTGTTCCACCACCTCTGACTTCAAGCTCAGCAACCATTTTCTCTAGTCTCCTTCTTAGCATATGCACAACGTGTCTCAGGTGGCACGTGACCAGGATTCAGCACCAAATTTGGTCCACTGGTTGGATCAGTAGCTTCCCTGGCCTGAACCAGGTACTGAGGGGGAGTACAAAGTGAATTCTGATCCATGCCCAGTGAGTGGCTTTATTTTGGTCTAATGATTTTGCTCTTTCACCTATGACTTGAAGGAGGCCAATTTTACAGTCTGTAATGAGGGCCTTTAGCAGAGCCATTCCCCAGGCAATCTAACGAGCTCAGCTGGCCTGCAGTAGGCTGCCTGGCTGGCTATACTACCTGATTGGTTGGAAGAGTCACCAGACCAGCTCTTAAACCCAGCAGTGGCAACAATTCAGTGGCTGCTCAAACATTCACCCATGGCTGGGATAGCTCCTGCACTGTTTGTTCACGCCCTGCTCCTGCCCTGGACCCAGCCATGGCTCTGCCTTGCCTCAGTCCAGGTAACCCAGCTCTGAACCTTGGCTCTGATTCCTGACTGCCAACTTCAAACTCTGACTCTTGGCTCTGGCCTCTGATTCAGATTCTGATCCTCAGCTCCAATTCCTGACTTCTGATTCTGGCTCTGACCCATGGTTCTGGCTTCTTGCCTCTGACCCTGGACTTCTATTCTTGGCTACCCACTCCTAATCCAACTACTACAATTCACAACTGAGGCCTCAAACTTTGCCATAGGTGCAGTACAATCGCAACATGTGGGCCCCTGCAACCACCTCCACACCTGTGCCTTTTATTCTCCGAAGCTAACCCTGGCAGAATAAAACTACACTATTTGGGACAAGGAGCTACTGGCTATCAAGGTGGATTTCAAGGAGTGGTGCCACCTCCTAGAAGGAGCCAAGTTTTGAATTCAAGTCCTGATGGACCACAAGAACTTTGAGTACCTATAGATGCCTTAAGCAATGCCAGATCTGCTGGTCTCTCACTTGCTTGCTTTGACTTTGTGGTAACCTATCACCTGGGGACAAGAAACAGGAGGGCAGATGCCTTGTCTCACAGAGACAAATATCTTGAACCTGGTGAAGAGCACTTTGACACCATGCTTAAGGCATCCGACTTTATCAACAGGATGATGGATGGTCTGACATCCTCCGTCCACTTCCTGCTCCCGATGACCAGTTTGCAACCCAGATCCACCAGACCCTGAACAATGTGGTTAGTTCCAACTACAGAATGGCCTCCCTTATCTCATCTCAAGGACTGTATTTATGTTCTGGAGGGACAACCTAGGCTTCAGATATTGAACCTATGCCATGATTTGCCACTCGCAGGCCATTTTGGACAATTCAAGACCTGCAATCAGGGCTTGCGGAGCTTCTGGTGGCTAGGCCTACAAGGTTACATCAAGAATTATATACGGTCCTGCAACTATATCAAGAAACCATGATCATGAACGCTAGGTCTCCTCCAGCCTCTGCCCACGCCTCCGCAGCCTTCATCTACTATATCAATGGACTTTATTGTAGAACTGCCATGCTCCCAGGGACACACTGTAATCCTGGTTGTTGTCAACCTCCTAACAATGATGGCACTCTTTACCCATATAATACTGTTTCTACCACACGGGACATGGCTCAGCTCTTCTTGCAAAATGTCTTCTGCTACCATGGGTTAACAACAGGCATTGTATCAGACTGGGGGTTCCAGTTTATCTCCTGACTCTGGTTGGAATTTCTCAGACTCCTTGGCATCAAATCCCTCTTCTCATCCACTTATCACTGGCATACTAATGGGCAAACAGAAAAGGCCAATCAAATCTTGAAGCAGTATCTTTACTGCCTTCTTTTGAGTTTCCACCGGACTGGCCTCCCTTGCTGTGCTATGCTGAATTCGCATGTAACAATGCAATCTACACCTTAAAACAACATATCCCTTCTTTACAAACAGTGGCTTTCAGACTCACTTCTACCTAGACTTGCCCATGAATTCTCCAGTACTGACCACTGTGGATTCAGCTGCCCACCTATAGCAGGTGCACCGGCAATCTACCAAAGAAGCCTACAAACATCACATGGACCAGGCCGAATCTGGCTGTAGGAGACAAGGTGTAGCTCTCTGCCCATAACCTTAAATCGAGCTGCCCATCTGCCAAACTGGACTGTCAATATCTGAATCCTTTCAAGATTATATAACAGGTGAACCCAGTGGCCTTCTGGTTACAGCTGTCTGAATCCTTGAAGATCCACCCATCTTTCACATCTCACTTTTAAAGCCCTACACTGAGAACTTATACCCAAACTGCTCCAATCCTCCACTGCCACCCATAACAGTCCGTGGACAGGAGGAGTACTTGGTCCTCTGAGTCCTTGACTCTTAGCAAATTAGGGGAAGATTCTGGTACATGGTGGACTCGGAAGGATGCAGTCCGGATGAGTGGTCTTGGGAACCAGTACAGAACATCCACACGCTGGACCTGTTCTGAAAGTTCTGCTGGAGGTACCCCAAGAAACCGGGCCCCAAGGCCACTAAGTGTTGTCCTTGAGGGCTTGCAGCAGGGTCAGTCTGAAAGCAGGGCCTGCAGCAGAACCAGTCTCCAGGCAACCAAATTAGCATAACTGGCCTGTAGTAGGATGTCTGATTGGGTATGCCACCTAATTGGTTGGAAAAATCAACAGACTGGCTCTTAATCCCAGCAGCAGCAGTTCAGCGGCTGTTCAAAGCATTCACCCATGGCTGCGATTGCTTGTGCTTGTTCCCAGTCTTGCTCCCGCTTTGTTCCAACCCTACCCCTGCCTTGCCTCATTGCAGCCTCAGATTTGAAGCTTGGCTCTGATTCCTGACCAATGACTTCAACTCTGATCCTTGGCTCTGACATCTGGCCTTGGGCACTGCATTTAGCCGTACGGAGTGGAAATCTATCAACTGCATGAAAAAACTTGTACAGATACAGACAGACATCATCTTCCTTTCAGGACAGTGGGGTGGGAGGAGGTATTGTTTCATGGTCTCTGTGTATATAATGTCTTCTGCAGTTTCCACAGTATGCATCCGATGAAGTGAGCTGTAGCTCACGAAAGCTTATGCTCAAATAAATTGGTTAGTCTCTAAGGTGCCACAAGTACTCCTTTTCTTTTTGCGAATACAGACTAACACGGCTGTTACTCTGAAACAAGCAAAGCAATGTACATTTTAAAACAAAAATAGATTGCCAGGTTTCACCACTGACTATACTGCGTTTTTTTTAATTAGGAGATACAAAATTCACCAATGTCCTAGTGCACTGGGATACAACTCTTCTTAAATTAACATTTTTTAAAAATGTTACTCAGGTAACCCTGTCATTTGATAGTGACTACATTGCACATGGAGCAGCAGCACAAACACACGTCAAACATATAATCAAACCACCAACATAAAAAAACATGCTGCCAATTATGAAGTTCACTTAATACTGTATTTCAGTCCTAAGGGCACTGCCTTGCAGTATCTAAGGGCATGTCTACACTTGCCATTTAAAGAGGAAAAAGTCCCTTTTTTGTGCAAAAACCGGGGGAACGTCTATACTTATTAATGACTTTTTGCAGTGAAACTCAGATGTTTCACTGCAAAAAGAAAACCACCTCCATGAGAAGCGTACCGCTTTTACCAGTGATGCTTTTGCGGTGATGTGCTAGTGAAGACATGTTCTTCCTGTTTACACAGCTTTTAGCCTCCTGAGGATATCCCACAGTGCCTCGATGACCACTCTGGCCAGCAGCTCTGCTGCTCTGATGCCAGGTAAACAGACGTCCACCCCTCCCCCTGTAAAGCCCCGGGAACTTTGAAACTCCCCTTCCTGTTTCTTTGGCAAGTGCTAACTTATCATCTGGCCAGGTGACAATGCCTGCTCCATGAAGCAAACGATCCCCTGCTTGGAACAATGCTGAGCTGCTGGAGCTGATCAGTGTTTGGGGAGAGGAGGCTGTGCAGGGACCGAGGATGCCCCACGATCACCCCCCACCCTTCCCACAAGGCCCATCGTCAAAATGGAGAGAGCTGAACTGTGGGATAGCTGCCCTCAGAGTGCGCTCTTATCAGTGATGGAAGTGCTGCTAATGTAAACACTCTCTGATGCTGAGGAATTAAGTGAGTACACAAACCAGCACTTTACTTTCACCAATTCCTTATCACTGGTGAAACTTACAGCGCAAAAACTCTGCAAGCGTAGACATATCCTAACTGATAGTTGTATATTGGCCCAGTTGAGTCTGTATTTAACACACTATACATGATTCTAAGCTGCTCAGTTCTGCCATGAGATGTTGAGGGAAGTGAAAATGAATAATAAGTGGGTGTGGAATGGCTCCTGAAATAGCAGAAGCTTGGGAGTGGACCCAACATGGCATAGTTCTCCCCATACTTCCCCCTCCACAAGAGCCGGGTAAAACCCATCTATGTAGCCACCATGCAACTGCAAATCTGGGGCAATGGGGAGCAAACACGCTGTCTTTCTGAGCAAGCAAAATACTTCAGGAAAGCCTTCTTGCTCAGGCAGCCAATGGAACCAGGGCTCCTCTGCCAATAATGCTGCTGAGATGTGGGTTTAGTGGAGAACTGCCGAGAGGCACTCACCCTCCTTACACATGCCACGTAGATCTGAGCAGAACCCCAAAGAGCAGAGTTTCCAAAAGATGATTGAGCTATACTGGTTTAAAAGGCCGTGGCTCTCTTATCACCGTGCCATAAGCTTCTCCCTACAGAGGGGAGACTGTCATTCTCAGAGGCTTGAATGCTGCAGAGCTTTCTATCTTCCTTCCCCTTCCTCTGGGGGAGGAGGGCATCAAGACAGCAGAGTTTAAGATCCCAGACATTGATAAAATAAAACAGTTCAGTTTTTCCAAATGTGGTGCCTCACTATCACAACACTAATTAGAATTTATAACTTTTTCTGTAAAACGGATGCCTGTACTCTTTAGCATCAAGGAAGGGAGAGAAAGAGAGCGAGAGACACCTCAGTGGATTAGAGTTCTACTTTGAGACACTTCTGTGTTCAAACTCAGGAGAGAGCACAAATGAGAATCACTTTAGTTCTCCACCATGAGCCCTACTGGACATTTGTCCCCATGGCTAAACACCTGTACAATCCAACACATATAGCAATCTCTCTGAAGACCAGAACTGAAATAACTGGGTGTTAAACATCAATAATGAAGAGCATTAGCAAGCTGTGTGGAGAAGCTTACACTGTACTTGTGTAACACCGACAGACCCCGGTTGTCAGCGGGCGGGACTGAACCTGGTGCCTCTGGAACTTAGTGCATGAGCCTCTACTTCATGAGTTAAAAGCCAACTGGCTCTTAGCTAAGGCTGTAGGGCAGACTCATTAATCTCTAAGTGGTCTCAGCAGTACTGGTTTACAATGGCTCCGGTGGTGCTGTGGCACCAGGCCACACTTGGAAGGGGCCTACATTTGGAAGGGTTAATCCAGCCTGGGCCAAAGCCCAGCAACGTGAAGAGTCAGCAATTTCCCAGCACCAGCTGAAACACTCAGCAGCCTGGGGTGTGCAGTGCGCAGGTGCAACAGGGACTGGGTGTTGCAGGGTAGTTTGCACGCCGCCGTGTTCCGCTGGGGCCCTGGGACCTGCGCTGTCAGCTGTGCTACTAGTCCCAGAACGCCCTGCACCGTGTTGCCAGCTGCCCCAGCTGAAGTGGGCGGAGCGGTCCAAAAAGAAATCCCAAGCGAGGAAATGGTCTGGTGCAGGGAAAGGATTCCCGGCGCTAATCCCGCTGCGTCCTCCCTCTCACTTGGGGCACGGGTTGGGAGCTCCTGGCTTCCTCCACCTCCAAGTCTCCCCCATTCTCCTGGGGGCGGCTGCTGTGCTGTGACTCCCGGGTGGTGTGCAGACCCCCAGCGACTGTGATGCCCGGAGGCTCCTGGGCACTGTCTCAACCTGAAACTTCAGGGTCGGGGGTGGTTGCTTGTGGTCCCTGGGAGCAGGGTGGGCGGTGACAGCGGGGTTTGTCAGTGCTGGCTGCTGTGCCCCCTGCCAGTGGGAATGCCCAGAAACTGCCCCCCTGCAATCGGGGAGGGGAGAAGGTGCAGCGCGGTTTGGGGGGAAAGGGGTAGTTGTGGGGCAAGTCCGAGTGCGATGGGGGAGCTGGCGGTGACTCTGTGTGGGGGGGTGTAGGAGAAGCAGGGTGTTAAGGTGGGGGTTGGTGTGACAGGGGGCAGAGGGAGGGAGGGGAGAGTCTGGGTTGAAGGTGGGGGTTGGCTCAGTGTGTGGAGGGGGTAGTAGAAGGGAGGGAGGTGACAGCCCTGGGGTGAAAGTGTGTGTGGGGGGGTGAGCAGTAGCAGGGAGATTGAGGAGAGCCTTTCTTTGGGGGTTAGTTGTGTGGGGTGGGAACAGTAGGAGAGACTGGGGGGTGAGGAGAGCCCAGGTGTGACGGTTGGGGTAGGAGCCTGAGGCTGGATTGTGGTAGTCTTTGTGGTAAAGTGTGTGTGTGTGTGTCTCAGTGGCCCTTTCTCCCTGCAAAAGATGGGCACCAGCAATTTTCCTCCCCACACTCCGCCCCAAAGCTTGGTAAACATTATTGTACCAAATTAGAAAATGCAGCTTTCAAAAAATGCATTTACCAAACATAATTTTGGGTGGAGGAGGTGATGGTAGGGAGATACAGGTGCAACACCACTGACTGCTACATCCGGGCCACACACATGGCTCATAAGTGTACTAATTAAGCACTTGTGTTCAGGGCCCCAAGTAGGCCCTGAGTGTTTAAACAAAAAAGACAAAACTAACAAACAACCCCCTTCCACACAAACCAAATTCAATGGTATTCTGGGTAAATTGATGTGGAGGTCTCAATCAAGTGTGGCT
Organism: Lepidochelys kempii; assembly: GCF_965140285.1. Lineage (NCBI taxonomy): Eukaryota > Metazoa > Chordata > Testudines > Cheloniidae > Lepidochelys > Lepidochelys kempii. The sequence continues at coordinate 101,798,667 of NC_136386.1, forward strand.
TCAAATATCTTATTTTGTTTTTGAATAAATGTTTTCATCCCCATCCCGGCAATACCACATTTACTATGTCACGCCGGGCCCACACTTGGAAGGGGCCCATCACAACCACATGGGGGCCCACAAATATGTTTGGCACTGGGCCCACAAAAGGTTAATCCGGCCCTGGGTCTCAGTGCCACTAGAGGGGACAGAACACCACACTCAGAAGGTGTGTGTGTTACACTTGCCCAGCATTCCCCATGCTATAAGTGCCAATTTCACACACATTTAATTACAAAAACCCAACAACATTTTTTGGATTCGTATCCATTCTTGATTTCTTCTTCTCTTCCCCGTGATAAAAAACAACGCAGAAAACAAGCAGACTTACATTAAATTCTTCCCGAAACCGTTTCCCATCATCTGCTGATCTTATCCGTATTTCTTCCTCCAGATGCTCCACTGGAATAGGAAAGTACTTCTTTGGGCCAGAGGGAGACCTGCTGAGCAGCATCACCCTTTGCTGTTCTGTCAAACCAGAGAAAACAAATGTTAAATGTATACTCAGAATGAGGGACCACTTGTTATTCCATTAATCAAATGATGAGCCAATCAATTTTGTGAAACACCTTGGAAAAAGGCACAGCATGCCTCTTATGAAATGTGAATCAAACTAGTGAGACAAGGTGGGTGAGGTAATATCTCTTATTGGGCAAACGTGCTGAGACTGACATGGCTACAACTCTACTGCAGTCAAACTCATGACAGAGTTGATTTCCATAAAAATAACAAGCCGAGTGATTTCTCTGAACACACACTGGATTAAAACAATGCCAGAAGCCTGTGTCCTAATGTTAATAATTAGAGTTTCTGACTAATTTGTAACAGAATAAAAATGTGATGAAACATCATTTGGAGAGGCAAGAGGGTCTATCAGTTCCTCACACTCACTGGGAAGTGTAGGGATTGGAGGGGAAATTTTTTTAAGATACTTAATTTAAGGGAAATAATTTGTAAATCTATTTTACAAATGGTTGTATTTCTCCAAATAAGCCACAATTTGCCAGACACCAGAAACGCTGTAATATTTACAATAACTACAATTAGGTAAGTGTTTTGCTCTCAATAAACTGCTTTAAGAAGGTAACAAATTCATGAGACTTGTTTGAAGCATTCCTATTGCATCTGTATCCAAAAGTATAGGAAGCATCAGTACTTTAATTTAGTTTCTGTCCCAAAACAGTGGAAAACAATATTTGCGCCATGCAGACAGTAGTGCACATTTAAACAGGACCTGAATTTTGAAAGTATACTTTTTCATCTGCAATTCATTGTAGGCACCAATACATACCTGCAAAAATGCAAACACGTGGTCTGGTCTTTCTGCACCAAGCACAGATCAAGAAGCAAATGGAGTTCAGTCCCCGGGTTGCCATACCAGTCCCAAGTTGCTGGCTGCTCTGAGGCTATGTCTACACTACTGCAGTAAATCGACCTAAGCTACGCAACTCCAGCTACGTGAATAACGTAGCTGCAGTTGATGTAGCTTAGGTCAACTTATTGCAGGGTCCACACTATGCTGGGTCGACGGGAGACACTCTCCAGCCTACTTAACTTACTCTTCTCATTCGGAGTGGAGTACTAGGGTCAACTGGAGAGCGATCTGCGGTCGATTTGACAGGTCATCATTAGACCCGCTAAATCGACTCCGGTGCATCAATCCAGGGGGTAGTGTAGACATAGCCAGCTGTGCCAGAGGCCCACAGCTAAAGTGGCTGTTTTAGCAGACAAGGATAGCTGGAGCACAAGGTGCAATGATGTCCCCTATGGGATGATTTTACAGCAATGATGTCCCCTATGGGATGATTTCGTGTAGCACCTGACACCCAGGAGTTCCCCTGCACCAGCCGGCTAGATCTGCTAGCTTTATGACAATTGTGTACTGGTAAACCGGTTAGAAAATTAGACAACATATTCAGTGTGCAAACATATTGCATTTTAAAACAACAGTGAAGTTGAAGAGTTTTGAAATCATGATAGAGGAAGTTTCCCTGAGACTAGCAGCTTTGTTTAAAAGAAAAACAAAACACTTCCCTAGAAACAGACAGTGACAATGCTTCTTTCAGGAACCATGCTGCCTAATAGTTCATGTATAGCCATTCTACAGAGTAACAGCGTTCTGCTTGCTGGCTAGTGTATCTCAATACATTGGAAACATCAATGCTCTTTTAACTGATGTTAGGAAATTTGACACTGAACAGGAAGTTACACTCATTTGATTATATTTAGAACTGTGAATAAACAATTTTTCAGTTTGCACATCGTAACACGAAAGCCACAGAAACTGCAGGTAATTCTCCCTTGTGATTACTTTTTTCCTTTTCTTTAATTGTTTACCCCTTCGTCGTTATGACATGAGTAATATATGGATGACCTATAATTCCCCAACAACTTTGCCATCTTTTAATCTTTATTGTGCTTGATGTTCCAAATCTAGTCTAATTTGATATGCTCTTAATAAAAACAACATCTGAAAATCTATTGGTGAATATTTTCAATTTCTGAACTGCATCTTTTTTAAAAAATGCTATTATCTCCCTTCCCTCTCATCCCCCTTTTACTTTTTAATCTGGTCATAGAGTTACAGAGTAGTTCTTCATACTCTTTTTGTTTGTTTGTTTTTTTAACACAAATGTTTCAATCCTTTTTTTCTTAAACTGAAAACTGGTGCAGATAACTCCACTGTCATGAGGAATCCTTCATTAACAAACCAGTTATGGAGAATTGCCATGTAGAAACAAAATCTGGTAAAATTACAACTTTAAGTTGTAAATTATTAAACAGCAAGGAGAAGACAGAGAGAGTTATTTGAAAAAGAAGGAAAGTTTTCTTCTTTGTTTTCTTTTAAATAAATAAAGCCAGCACTAAAACAATACAATAAAAAGATACAAGTCATCCTCAAAGTTTAAAGAACTGAATTCTTAACTTTCAAAAGTAAAGTGTGTGTACACACACACACACACACACACTAAAATTCATTCTAAAAAACAAAGATAACATGTCATTACCTTGCTCTTCTAAGATTCCATTTGGCATCTTTTTGTCACTGGAGGTCACAACAGCTTTCCTATGTTTTCTGAACCTTAAATACACAAAACTAAATTAATCTGAATACTTGTGTTTAAAAGGTAACAAATGCTCTTCCAGATTAACTTGTACAAACCATGTAATTCTGGAGAAATTCTTTCTGTTCATCTTCAGATGGTAATGATTAATGATTAAATACAACATATGGCATCCTCTGTTACCCTAAACTGTGGTCTGAGACTTCAGTTACCGCATATATGTAGAACCGCTTTCATTTCCTTATGAGATCATATCAAAATACGACCAATCTAGTTCTGAGTGCAGCACTTAACAGTTCCGTACCTGAAAAAATAGCCAGCCAGAAGAATGAAAATGATGAACACAAGAAGCAGGATCAACATTGAAGTCAGTAGTTGCTGGTGTGACCTGTTCTTTCCTGGAGACTCTATAAATTAAAAAAATACCAAGAGTGACAGGTTGTTGTGATGGAATTCTCAGTGTAGCAAAGATAAAATTGGACAAACATACCTAATACTTATAAAAACTGATTTATATGCACTGTACAGTTTCCAAAAGGCCTACCTCTAGGGCCAAAGTTCCCATGGTGGCTGTGTGTGGTCTTCTGATTGTATCAATTTGTTAAAAACATCAACAGTGCTTTTTAGTAAATAAATGCAAAGCTGAAACCCCCAATTAAGGGAACATATTTTTAAAATCTGTGCTACCAACTGTCAGCTCTTGAATATGGTGTGTGAGATAATATCTTTTATTTGACCAGCTTCTGTTGGTGAGAGAGAGAGACAAGCTTTCTAGCTACACAGAGCTCTTCCTCAGTTCTTGGACAGGGTAGCAACCATGTTAGTCTGTATCCACAAAAAGAACAGAAGTACTTGTGGCACCTTAGAGACTAACAAATTTCTGAGAGCATAAGCTTTCATGGGCTACATCCCACTTCATCGGATGCATAGAATGGAACGTATAGTAAGAAGATATATATATACACACATACAGAGAAGGTGGAAGTTGCCATACAAACTGTTAGAGGCTAATTAATTAAGATGAGCTTTTATCAGCAGGAGAAAAAAACTTTTGTAGTGATAACCAAGATGGCCCTTTAGACAGTTGACAAGAAGGTGTGAGGATACTTAACATGGGGAAATAGATTAATTAATTAGCCTCTTACAGTTTGTATGGCAACTTCCACCTTCTCTGTATGTGTGTGTGTGTGTGTGTATGTATATATACACATCTTCTTACTACATGTTCCATTCTACGCAGCCGATGAAGTGGGCTGTATCCCACGAAAGCTTATGCTCTAATAAATTTGTTAGTACTCCAGTTCTTGGGCAGGTATTCTGAGTGTCACAGCTAAACACAAGATCAAACAGGTAGTTTAGCATACTTTCAGGTTTCAGAGTAGCAGCCGTGTTAGTCCGTATCCGCAAAAAGAAAAGGAGGACTTGTGGCACCTTAGAGACTAACAAATTTATTTGTGCATAAGCATCCGATGAAGTGAGCTGTAGCTCAGGAAAGCTCATGCTCAAATAAATTTGTTAGTCTCTAAGGTGCCACAAGTCCTCCTTTTCTTTTAGCATACTTAGCACATATTCTAAAGGACCATTCAAGTTGAAGTGGCCTGTAAACACCCCTGTAGTCCAAAGGACAAAAAGGGGTTTAGAGTGGTTACAGATTGTTAAAATAAGCTATAAATCCAGTATCTTAATTAAGATCATGATTTTTAGTATCAAGAAAAGTTATGAATTTAAGCTTCCAAGCTCATCTTCTGAAAGTGTTGTGCACGTTTCCATTGAGGATGAGGACTGAGAGGTCCGATATAGAGTGATCGCTATGTGAAAAAGAAGTGTTCATCCAGAGGTGATGTGGTGTTTTTATCTTTTATTTTCCTGTGTGAGTTCATTCAAGAGTATAGCAACTGTCTGGTTTCACCCATATAACTGTTACTGGGGCATTTCGTGCACTGGATGAGGTATACCACATGTTGTGATAGGCATGTGTAGGATCTTGACAGGCACATTCTGGGGGTGTTGACCATTGTAGCAGTGGAGATATGTCTGTAGGTTTTGCATCTGTTGTTCATTACATTATACTTAGTATTTTCCTAAAGGGATATTAGAAAAATTGTATCTGATCAATGGACCTGTAAGAATATAACTACTTATGCTAAACTATTTGTTTGACCTTGTATTTAGTTGTGACATTCTGAGTACCTTTCCCAGACCTGAGGAAGAGTTCTAGGTAGCTCAAAAGTCTCTCTCACCAGTAGAAGTTGGTCCAATAAAAGATATTACCTCACCCACCTTCTCTAATATCCTAGGACCAACATGGCTACAATGTTGCATATAGCTCTTTAATATGTCATTTATACTTGTGGGAGCAACTGAGAGCATTGCAAAGTTAATTAACATAAATGTAAAGACCTGGTGAATGAGAAAGCATATTCTCCCTTCCCCCACAGTATAAATTTACCAGCCTAAGATGTTTGGTGCAAGATTTTAGAATGATATTCAAAGGTTCCAGGCATTAGACTGACATATAATTTCTTGTTTGGCTGTTTTTTCAGGTGGCTAGTTGCTGGTTTGTAATGCTCCTAATGTGCAATGTACAGAGCACTGGATACGTGGGGAGGGGCAAGAATTCTAGTATGCCGATTTATACTAGGTGAGGATCTGGTGAAGAATATTTACTCTACGCGACAGCTGTAACACAGCATAAGAAGTGCTCTTTTGGTACATATCTGGGTATGCACAAGCCACGTAAGTGTATAAGGATGATGGCGCTTGCACTAATACTGAAATAAGAGAGCCATGAATGAAGAATCTACATGCAAGCTACAGTAGAACCTCAGAGTTATGAACACCAGAGTTACAAACTGATCAGTCAACCATACACCTCGTTTGGAACTGGAGGTACGCAATCAGGCAGCAGCAGAGACCAAAAAAAAAAAAGCAAATACTGTACAGTACTGTGTTAAACGTAAACTACTACAAAAATAAAGGGAAAGCAGCATTTTTCTTTGGCATAGTAAAGTTTCAAAGCTGCATTAAGTCAATGTGCAGTTGTAAACTTTAGAAAGAACAACCATAATGTTTTGTTCAGCGTTACAAACAACCTCCATTCCTGAGGTGTTGGTAACTCTGAGGTTCTACTGTACCTGGCATCAATTACACATATAGTTTTAGGGCTTATGCTGCTACTTGTCAATACTGAATACTGCAAAATGAAGTTGATTTTAATGTTGAATTTTTATCTGTTTCTTTATGCTAGTAGTAACCTTTCAATAGTAGTACACAATTTGACTTGCAGTATCTCATGCTCCTGACAACCATGCAGTTCAAACAAAACCAAAAACTCCACCAGCTTCAGGCTTTAGCTGTGTGGCTTCCCCCCATGGGGTAGAAAGTGAGGAGAATCCTATCCAACTCTCCTAATTCCATGCAGCCAAAACCTCCTGGGACTCCTTTGGTGGGGGAAAAAGGGAAAGCATGTTCCAAAGGTAGAATTCTTCTCTTTCTGCAGGTACGGGATACCCTGTGCATACGTGCACAGAGTAGAGCATGAGCCCCATCAGCCTTACTCCCAGTTTCCTGCTCTAAGCACTTCACAGTACTGCCTCACAGTACAAGCTGAATATGTTAGAGTGAGGATTATATAAAATGGAAGAGAAAAATAACAGACTGGGATAAGAAGAAATGAGAATACAATATGGATGTAGAGGGAGGATACACTATTGGTAGATAAGGAATTAGGACAGAAAATAAGCTTTAGGTATATATAATTTGGGGTTGAAGGATATTCTAGCAAGGAATGACTCCATCAACATAGTATTACAGAGAGACTGGTAGGCTAATGTGATATCATAAAAACAACATGTAAAATGAAAGAACAAGAAATAATAGGCAAGAAAAAAAAACATACAACATTTATTTTGAATAGGTTTCACGATCTCTATGTTGCAGCAAGACCCAGATGGAGCGTGTATCAGTCAGCTACTAATTTATAGCAACAGTAGTGTTTTCTGCACAGTAATTAAGGCTTAGCAGAGAACAAACAAAACATATTAAACAACAAACACTAGTTATGGAGGCCATCATACACTTCCCCTCTTCAGACACTGGGAAATTCAGCTGGAGAGTACCGTGGAGTATGCCCTATCATGTGATATTTTATTTATAGGAGCACAAAAAGGGCTGTCTACTCAATACATGATATGTACTGACACAAGTTACAAGAACAAAAAATACAAAATAGCAGTTTACCACCTCCTACTGCAAAAAAACAAAACAAAAAAACCCCTCAACTCCCAAAGGAATTCCGCCCCCAAGCACAAAACTCCCCTCCCTGACACAAACATAACCCTTTCTTCTGGAACAACCCAAGCAAATAGATGTGCCCTGCAGCATGTCTTCTTGGGCTAATTTGGACCACATGAGACATCTGGTTTCAGAAGTGAAGACCCTCATGGAGAACACTCTAGACAGGGCCGAATTAACTTTTTGTGGGCCCGGCGCCAAACATATTTGTGGGCCCCCATGGGGCAAGGTGCAGGATGGTCAGTCTCCAGAGTGAAGGGCGGGCTGGGGGCAATGAGGCACAGCATGGTGGGAGCAGCCCCGCTCTGCGCAGCCCAGCAGGAGGGCACTGTTTACAAACCTGCAGCTGCCAGACACACACTGGCCTGCCCAGCCCTGTGCTGCCATCATGCCCTTTCCTTGAGGGTGGACCCTCACCACACCGCCCCCCTGCCCAGTGCCCCACCCTTATGCCCAGCGCACCCTCACCCAGAGACCTCCACCACAGATCTCTATGCCCAGCCCTCACCCCTCCCAGAGACCTCCCCTGCTGGCCTCCCACCACAACTGCACAGCACCCTGCACACTACACCATTCACCCAGCGCCCCCCACCCATAGACCTCCCCAATGCCCACCACCTTTCTCACAGTCCCACCATCACAGCTGCACAGCACCCCATATTCCTGAGGGGATTCTGCACCAAAAAATTAAAAATTCTGTGCACAGTATTTTAAAATTCTGCAAATTTTATTTGTCAATAAATAAATGTGGCTGCACCCAACCCTGACACAGTACAAGGGCCAGGCCTGCCCCAGAAACACCCTGGGGCCCTGCCCCTTGTGCCAGGCGCACCAGGTGTGGGTGAGCAAGCTCAGCCTGGCAGCAGGATCCAAGTACAGAGGGACTTAGCGTGGGGGGATCCAGGTGGTGGTAAGAGGGGTGAAGGTCTCTGTGGGGCAATCTGGGTGTGGGTGTCTCAGTGGGAGATCTGGATGTACAGAAGCTCATTGTGGGGGTTCCAGGCACAAGGGTAATGGGACTCTGCAGGGGATCCAGGTGAAGTTGTTTGGGGCTCGGCTGGGGGAGGGAGGTTTAGGTGCGGGGGGCGTTCATTTGGGTGGAGGTCCAGGTGCAGGTGGTTGGGGCTCAGTGGGGAGGATGTCTGGGGGGGGCCCCATCAGGGTGGTACAGATGCAGGGGAGGTGGGGCTTGTCAGGGTGAGGGTTTGATGGGCCTGCTTAACAGGGGAGCCCCAGTTTTTGCCAAGGGGATGCTGCATGCTAGACTCTAGCTTCCCCCTGCCCCCACTTCCCCCATCCCCTTTCTCTTCATCATCCCATGCCCCTTCTCCAATGCTCCATCTCCTCCTCATCCCACCCCTCCTTCTCCCTGCCCCTGCTTCCCCCACCCCCTTCTCTTCCGCATCCCATGCCCCTTCCCCTCTGTTCCATCTCCTCCCCATCCCACCCGCTTCCCTCCCCCGTCCCTGCTTCCCCTATCCCATGCCCCTTCTCCACTGCTGCATCTCCTCCCCAATCACCCACTTCATCCCCACTGCCTCTTTCCCCAGCCCCAGCCCCCTTCTCTTCCCCATCCCATGCCCCTTCTCCACCTCCTCCCCACCCATCCTCTTCATCCCCACTGCCTCTTTCCCCACAGCTCCGCTTCCCCCCGCCCCCTTCTCTTCTCCATCCCGTGCCCCTTCCCCACTGTTCCATCTCCTCCCCAGGCTTGGGGGGCAGGGGGAACTGCCCCCCAGCACTCACCGGTGGAATGGAGCGGGCTGGGGCCAGGTCGCTCCACTTCCTGTTGCCCAGTGAGTGCAAGGTGGGCCTGACCCCTGCTGCAGTCCCCAGGGACGTGTAGCTCAGAGGAGCAGGCTTGTGGGGGTGGAGGGGTGGAGTGGGAGTGGGGCTGGGGCAGTGCGGGGGGCGAGGCGAGGCAGGGGCAGCTCTCCTGGCCAGCTCAGCCAGCCGGGGGATCAGGCTGGTCGTGGCCCCTTCTGATTGTGGGCCTGGCACCATGGTAAACCCAGGACTGACTCTAGAGTCATCCCCCTTTTAAACTAAGGGGCGGGGGGTGTCCAGCTCAAACACCTTTGCTGTAGCAGTGTGACATGAGGAAAGAGGTGGTCTCTCAAGCACCAATGTCTCACACAGGTCAAAAACATCATCTCAAATTCAATCTGGAAATCAGTAGGCAGCCAAAGCAGATCACAGAGCTCAGGTGTCATGCGCTGTCTCCAGAACTAACACCAACTCTGGAGAACATCTTAAGAATTACTTAAGATATAGACTGGAGGACGAGTGCTAGTAATAATAATAGGGCTCAGATTTTCCTAGATGCAATAGCTGATGGATTCCTTCATCAAGTAGTTGCTGAACCGACTAGAGGGGATGCCATTTTAGATTTGGTTTTGGTAAGTAGTGAGGACCTCAGAAGAAATGGATGTAGGGGATAATCTTGGTTCAAGTGATCATGAGCTAATTCAGTTCAAACTGAACGGAAGGATTAACAAAAGTAAATCTACAACTAGGGTTTTTGATTTCAAAAGGGCTGACTTTCAAAAATTAAGGAAATTAGTTAGGGAAGTGGATTGGACTGAAGAATTTATGGATCTAAAGGCAGAGAAGGCCTGGGATTACTTTAAATCAAAGCTGCAGAAGCTATCGGAAGCCTGCATCCCAAGAAACGGGAAAAAACTCATAGGTAGGAATTGTACACCAAGCTGGATGAGCAAGCCTCTCAGAGAGGTGATTAAGAAAAAGCAGAAAGCATACAGGGAGTGAAAGATGGGAGGGATCAGCAAGGAAAGCTACCTTATTGAGGTCAGAACATGTAGGGAAAAACTGAGACAGGCTAAAAGTCAAGTAGAGTTGGACCTTGCAAAGGGAATTAAAACCAATAGTAAAAGCTTCTATAGCCATATTAATAAGAAGAAAACAAAGAAAGAAGAAGTGGGACCGCTAAACACTGAGGATGGAGTGGAGGTTAAAGATAATCTAGGCAGGGCCCATTATCTAAACAAATACTTTGCTTCAGTCTTTAATAAGGCTAAAGAGGATCTTAGGGATAATGGAAGCATGACAAATGGGAATGAGGATATGGAGGTAGATATTACCATATCTGAGGTAGAAGCGAAACTCGAACAGCTTAATGGGACTAAACCGGGGGGGGCCAGATAATCTTCCGCCAAGAATATTAAAGGAATTGGCACACGAAATTGCAAGCCCATTAGCAAGAATTTTTAATGAATCTGTAAACTCAGGGGTTGTACCGTATGATTGGAGAATTGCTAACATAGTTCCTATTTTTTAAGAAAGGAAAAAAAAGTGATCCGGGTAACTACAGGCCTGTAAGTTTGACATCTGTAGTATGCAAGGTCTTGGAAAAAATTTTGAAGGAGAAAGTAGTTGAGGACATTGAAGTCAATGGTAAATGGGACAAAATACAACATGGTTTTTCAAAAGGTAGATCGTGCCAAACCAACCTGATCTCCTTCTTTGAGAAAGTAACAGATTTTTTAGACAAAGGAAACGCAGTGGATCTAATTTACCTAGATTTCAGTAAGGCATTTGATACTGTGCCACATGGGGAATTATTAGTTAAATTGGAAAAGATGGGGATCAATATGAAAATTGAAAGGTGGATAAGGAATTGGTTAACAGGGAGACTACAGCGGGTCCTACTGAAAGGTGAACAGTCAGGCTGGAGGGAGGTTACCAGTGGAGTTCCTCAGGGATCAGTTTTGGGACCAACCTTATTTAATCTTTTTATTACTGACCTCGGCACAAAAAGTGGGAGTGTGCTAATAAAGTTTGCAGACAATACAAAGCTAGGAGGTATTGCCAATTTAGAGAAGGACCGGGGTATCATACAGGAGGATCTGGATGACCTTGTAAACTAGAGTAATAGTAATAGGATGAAATTTAATAGTGAGAAGTGTAAGGTTATGCATTTAGGGATTAATAACAAGAATTTTAGTTATAAGCTGGGAACGCATCAATTAGAGTATTGGAGTATTGGTTGATCATAGGATGACTATGAGCCGCCAATGTGATATGGCCGTTGTCAAGGTTCCTTCCCCACTCTGAACTCTAGGGTACAGATGTGGGGACCTGCATGAAAACCTCCTAAGCTTACTTTTACCAGCTTAGGTTAAAACTTCCCCAAGGTACAAACTATTTTACCCTTTGCCCTTGGACTTCCACTGCCACCACCAAACGTTTATCTAGGTTTATTTTATTAGGAAAGCGTTGTTTGGAAACGTCTTTCCACCCAAAATCCTCCCAACCCTTGCACCCCACTTCCTGGGGAAGGTTTGGTAAAAATCCTCACCAATTTGCATAGGTGACCACAGACCCAAACCCTTGGATCTTAAGAACGATGAAAAAAGCATTCAGGTCTTACAAGAAGCATTTTAATAGAAGAAACAGTAAAAAAGAAGTAATAATAAAAAGAATCACGTCTGTAAAATCAGGATGCTAAATACCTTACAGGGTAATTAGATTCAAAACATAGAGAATCCCTCTAGGCAAAACCTTAAGTTACAAAAAGACACACAGACAGGAACATCCATTCTATTGAGCACAGCTTAAGTTCTCAGTCATTTAAAGAAATCATAATCTAACGCATATCTAGCTAGATTACTTACTAAATTCTAAGACTCCATTCCTGTTCTGTCCCCGGCAAAAGCATCACACAGACAGACTCTTTGTTTTTCCCTCCCCCCAGCTTTTGAAAGCATCTTGTCTCCTCATTGGTCATTTTGGTCAGGTGCCAGCAAGGTTATCCTAGCTTCTTAAACCTTTATAGGTGAGAGGATTTTTCCTCTGGCCAGAAGGGATTTTAAAGGGGTTTACCCTTCCCTTTATATTTATGACAGCCATGAAAAAAGCTAATGCAGTCTTGGGATGCATCAGGAAAGGTATTTCCAGTAGAGATGAGGAGGTTTTAGTACCGCTATACAAGGCACTGGTGAGACCTCACTTGGAATACTGTGTGCAGATCTGGTCTCCCATGTTTAAGAAGGATGAATTCAAACTGGAATTTTGGTACAGAGAAGGGCTACTAGGATGATCTGAGGAATGGAAAACTTGTCTTATGAAAGGAGACTCAAGGAGCTTGGCTTGTTTAGCCTAACTAAAAGAAGGTTGAGGGGAGATATGATTGCTCTCTATAAATATATCAGAGGGATAAATATTGGAGAGAGAGAGGAATTATTTAAGCTCAGTACCAATGTGGACACAAGAACAAATGGATATAAACTGGTCATTGGGAAGTTTAGACTTGAAATTAGATGAAGGTTTCTAACCATCAGAGGAGTGAAGTTTTGGAATAGCCTTCCAAGGGACGCAGTGGGGGCAAAAGATCTATCTGGCTTTAAGATTAAACTCAATAAGTTTATGGAGGAGATAACGTGGATATGACGGGATAACGTGATTTTAGTAATTAATTGATCTTTAAATATTCATGGTAAATAGATCTAATGGCCTGTGATGGGATGTTAGATGGGGCGGGATCTGAGTTACTACAGAAAATTCTTTCCTGGGTATCTGGCTGGTGAATCTTGCCTATATGCTCAGGGTTTAGCTGATCACCATATTTGGGGTTGGGAAGGAATTTTCCTCCAGGGCAGATGGGTAGAGGCCCTGGAGGTTTTTCGCCTTCCTCTATAGCATGGGGCATGGGTCACTTGCTGGAGGATTCTCTGCTCCTTGAAGTCTTTAAACCATGATTTGAGGACTTCAATAGCTCAGACATAGGTGAAAGGTTTTTCACAGGAGTGGGTGGGTGAGATTCTGTGGCCTGCGTTGTGCAGGAGGTTGGACTAGAGGATCATAATGGTCCCTTCTGACCTTAATATCTATGAATATCTATGAGTCTACATTGTAAGAGTTATTTGAAAAAGCCGAGCATACTCAAGGAAAGAAAATGGAAGTGTCCTGAAAGCAGAGGTGTGTGTCTTTTATGAAAAATCTTCAGGGAATCAAAAGAGATACTGTATGCCCTCCAGCTAGGTCTGAGATTTTTGAAGAATGTGGTGACTAAGTTATACATTTTGAACTATATATGGAAATATTTGCAATATATCGAAAGACATCTTATTAGCCAGAGGAATTATGAAGTCAGACTTCAAACTTTTTAAATGCTTGAATGAAGTTTCTGTTGAAGTCCTAAAGGATCAGTATTGAAACTTTGGCTGCTTATTATTAAATGATGCAGGTAATGGTACTTCATGGTTGTAGTGGAGTTGTAAATAAGTAGTCAGGTCAGGAATGGTTCAGTCAAAGGAAAAAAAATTAGGACCAATTAGCCAAATTCTGTCTTAAAGTACATGGGTGCAACTCTGATTGACTTTAATAGGAGTTGTAAACACATATCTGAAGGCAGAATTTGGCCCGTTACAGACATGGCCACATGTGAATGCAGTTTGGTGTTAATGAACATGGAGTAAGAACAAAGGAAGAGATATTTACTAAACAGAAAGGTGTGTCTGCTATAATGCCTACCACAGCAGGACTGAGATTGGAAATATTACAGAAATCTCTCTAAATCCATTAGCTCAATGCAGGAAAAGATGTAGTTATTCTAGTTTTATTAGGCTCTGGTTATAACTCAGATTAGCGCCGGTATATGTGGGAAAGAAAAGAAATTGTTGTTGAAGGAGGTTCAACAAACAGCAATTAAAATAACACTCAGGTTTCAAAGATTTCTCATGAAATATGGCCTTGTTCATGTTTGAAAAGAGGAGCCTTTGATGTGACCTACTAGAAGTTTATGCTGATTCTTAGTGATGGTAAAGTTGCACACATGCAAAAGTATATTGTCCTGTTGTTTTGGAAAAATATCACAAAGAAATCAGTCTGGTATTGATACAATAATAGATTTGTTTCTGTCTGTGCCTTTTATTATAAGAGTGCCTGCCATGAGAGTGAGGTTATGTGGAATAACAAGCTGTGGGGATGACAGAGGCAGTGACTTTCCTTTTGTTTGAATGGTTCTTCTTCTCAGATGATGACTTGAGGTGCAACAGTTTAGTCCTAAACTCATTTCTTAAAATACAAGGGAAAATTTAGGCTTATACAGATTTCTGGAACAAGAAAAGTCAATCCTATATTTTATAAGTGAATATGCTGTTTGCCTGTCTGTTTCTTCCTTACAATGTTTGTTAGTCATAGGGTATTTAATACTTTATTCCTCTGACTCAAGGGGTTTTTATATTGATTGAAAGTGACTACCACATCAAAGTATTCTCTTGTACCTAACAGCATGTGTTTCCTAAAATCTTACTTGTTATGGATATGAATGGCATAATTTGTTATTGACTAGTCACCTACACAGGTGGTCAGTTTCTTTTAAACTATTTTAGTTACAAGAGAGTGAGAAAATTTTTTAAAATAAACTTTAATTATGCATTACTTTTTTCATATAATTTGTAATAGGCAGATAAGTTAGGGATAGATGGGATAGTGTCCGCTGAGGGATTTTATTAGATACTGTATAGACTAGTATTGTTGAGAAAGAGAGAATTATTGAAACAAACAATGGGAATTTTAAGGTTATGAATGAAAAAGGTTGGCCTGTGGCTTATTTTTTGACACTTCAGGGAAAGACAGCAGCACCCTCCCCCTCTTAATATACAGACAAACTTTATTCTGAACAAAGTATATGCTCATCCTTTATTTTAGTTACGTGGTCAGAATGATGTATGTGAAGGGACAAGAGATGTGAAACAAAATATTTACCAAGGGAAAACAGAGTTTCAGTCAGCATTTTGTAAAATCAGCTCCGCCTGCATGGATACCTTTTATTTCAAAGATTGTTTCAGAACAATATTTTATAGCCTTAATGACTCCTAGATGCAGAGGTGACACAGACATATGATCTCTAATAGCATAAATGGCACAGCTATAATAGAGATGCCTTCGCTCACTGATATCATTGGCCACATTTTTTACTCTCTCTTTGAGGTATCTGTGGGTTGTCTGGTGACTTTTTGGTGCCTCAGTAGTGTCCAGCCCCATCATTATGAAAACAATATTAATCAAAAGCAGCAGTCATTTCAAAAACCAATGGGTTTCATCTTTTTTGGTTTTCCTTTGTGTCGTACTCTTATCTCCCCTATATTTGGAGATGCTGCTCCATTACTGCCTTAAATCCATCAAAGACCAAGGATGTTTTCTATTGAGAATCAAGAGAGTCTTTTAGCTGATGATGTGGCTATCATAATTTTACAGGGATCATGATTTCAGTGGTATACCTAATAATTGATAAGGTAGGTTGCATTCTGCCCCACCTCAAGCTTCTGCATTGACTTAAGATGTTGTCCCATGTAGCAATATTGGGAAATACCACCACTGAGAGATTTTCTGTCACAGGATAGTGCCTGGTATATATCAGCCCTGCTTACATATCCTGATTTCAAGGGACAAAGCATGGCCAGGATGGCTTATGCAGCTCTATGAGTGCCACATCACAGTCTTGTTTCTCCCCTAGCCATCTGATATCAAGGAAGTTAGCTTGGAAACACAGATGTTCTCCATGACAGTCCCATGAATTTAAACAAAATAGTGATAATGTCAGACCAGCAGCCTTACACTATGTGTGAGAGCTGCACACAGGCATCACATGCTTTTTAAATGTTGATCACATTTATTATTTTGTATTTTCCCCAAAGGTTGGGTTGCTAATTTACTAACAACATTCTGAAATTAAAGAGCAAGATTACTTTGCCCCAGACCTATTATAAATTCAGAGGCCTGACAGTGGCCTTTAACCAGACAGCCATCTATATAGTAAGAGAAATTAAACACATCAAGGGCAGACTGAATGATTGTAGCACCGAAGCTACTTCTTTAATCAGTGCTGCTTCAGGGGATTGAGACACAGACAAGTACATGCTGAGGAAGCAGATTACTTTTACTGTAGATCCTCAATCTGGTCATTGGCATGGAGAATTTTCAACCATTGCACCACAAACAGATATAATAAACAGTGGTCCAATAACCATGTAACTCTCTGTTTGGAATGGCAGCTTTAAAATCATAAACCCAGGGTTCTTTCCAGAAATGTGTTGAAATACTATGTTCCACTCCGAGAAGAAATTAGGGCCATGACACAGGTTTTCCCCAAAGTTTGGGCCATGTGATTTTGCCTCGCTTTGTCACTATTGCCACTTTTCCAGATGCCTGCTTTACTTTTTCTGGTGCTCGTGCTCCTTATCTTGTAATGTTCCCCCGGCTTCGTTCTGTTCCTAATTTCAGTATACTAATTAAAAACAAAACCAAACAAAACTAGGAACCAAAAGCAGCATACGCAACAATAAGCGTATCTGGTGATCTTTCTTCCTCCTCCTCCATGCCTTGTCGTCATCCCTACCAGTTTTATGTTGAATGTAGAGCTTAGCAGGTGCAAGGGTTTGGTCCCTCAGAGTCAGGCCCTTAGATTATAAACTCCTTGGGCAAGGATGTAATTCTGGCCAAGGCAGCCCCTTCACACCCAAGTAACCAGTGTAAAAGGGCTAGAAAGGGCTCGTAGAATCAGCCCCAGGATAAGGAGATTTCCTGAGAGGCATGGACCTGAAAGAATGGTTCTATGGGGGCTCCCTTACTGTCTCGGGCACAGGTGGTCTGCTATTGCACTCTGATTATTTTCAGCTCCTATCACAGCCCCACATTGAGTGCTGTGAGCTTCCATGGTAATGGAGGCACGTCAGTGTTGAGGAGGGTGCAGCTTTCTATGGCCTTGTCTACACTGCCACTTTATAGCGCTGCAACTTTCTCACTCAGGGGTGTGAAAAAACACCCCCTCAGCGCTGCAAGTTTCAGCGCTGTAAAGCACCAGTGTAGACAGTGCACCCAGCCCTGGTAGCTACTCCCCTCCTGGGGGTGGGTTTTGTTTGTTTGTTTTTTTTTTTTTACAGTGCTGGGAGAGCTCTCTCCCAGGGCTGGTGCCGTGACCACACAGCCACGTTAAAGCGCTGCTGCAGCGCTTTAACGTTGCCTCAGTGATACCAACCCAGTACTTGTTAAATAGAACTATTATGGGTTGGGTTAAATCTTTTTGAAACTGGCGGGTGGGGGTGGGTGGATGTAAATGCCACCCTTTAAGATCATTCTAAAAAGTCATTAAGCTCCTTTACAGAACCAGGCAGCTGAAACAACAGGGGACTCCAGCTAGAACAGGCACATGGCACTGCCCAAAACAAAGGCACACGTGAGGCCTCTCAGCAACTTGAACCAGGTGGCAGAGGGGCTTCACTAGGTATTTTAGTGGAGAGGGGGTTGAGGAGGTGAGACAGGTGGGGGGCAAGCGCAAGCAGGAAAACCACCAGAAGGTTAGGAGACAGAAGGCAGCAAGGGACACAAAAGCACCGGTAGTGTGACCCTAAGAAAAAGCTAAGAGAGAAAGCTTTTGAGTTAAGTATTGGCTGAAAGAAGCTGGGAGCCGGGAGCAAAGAAGCTATCTCCTTTTGTTTGATTGCTACCGTGTTTAGGGAAACAGGACTTTATACATCTTTTGTAAATAAACAGGCTTGTATTACAGACACCAGACTCCAGCATCAATTTCTCCTGCTAGTGAACAACTCACAGGACCCTGATATTTGGCTGATCACTCGGGTCAAAAAGGAGCAACAGTATTTTTCCCTTAACATATATTTATAAAACATCCCATTTCTTTTAAATCCAAACGCTGTAAATGATTTCTAAGGCAGGACAAAAATATAGAAAAGTGCTAAAATGAAATATTTGGTTTTTTTAAAGACCCAAATTTGTCTGTCTGCTGATATTAACATTTTATTATTATATGGTTTTTATCATGTCAGGAATTGGACAGTTTGTATCAGTATTGCAGATTAGTGTAATATGGTTTGTTATATTCATATCTTTCTGCAAACAAAAATATATAAGTTCAGGTCAATTAGATAGAATGTTGGCTGCTAATTGAGCTTGATAATTAAGTTAAAAGCTAGTTCAAGCCAATTTCCTGTGTGTTGTAAAAAGTGCTACAGATGCTTCCCTTCTGCTTGAATCCACTGTGTGACCACAATGAACGATTCACTAGGACTGACTCCTCTATGCATTAACTCTGTATTAGTGTGCTTATGTTTAAAAATGTATGATAGCTCAATAAAAATAGATCTTCAACCCATGTTCTGAGAATCACCTTGAGTGTAATGGAGACAGGTAAGCACGGGCAATGTGTACCTATGCTGTACACTGGAGCTCATTTACTTCATTCTCACACAGCAAACTCTTCTCCTTGTTTAAAAGATACAGCTACTCTATCTACCTGAGGTATGAGTGAACTTGTGCAGTGAGAATTGTGACTACTGTGTGGAAAAAATGTATGCCAATGGTGCAATCCTGTAGCCTGAAAAAACCTCTCTCAACCTACATGAGTGTGGGGGGAGAGGCACGGAACCAACATTGTCATGGAAGCAACTTGTTTCCACTTTTCTGCAGTGACTGATGATAATGAGCAACACACACACACACGAAACAAGTAGTCAAACAGACTGCTAAATACTAAAATGAAGGGAGAAAAAACAGAGGGGACAAAGAAGAAAGCTCAAGGAAAGAAACTGCAGTGAAACAAGATATCAGAAAACCCACTGAAGGATAACACACCAATGTATGAGGTCTGAAGGAACTGAGGAAGAATGAAGAAACAAAAGAAAGACTTGTTCTTTATTTGTACAATGTCTAACAAAATGAGGTGCTGGTCTGTGGCTGGGCTCCTCGGCGCTACTGCAATACAACTAAATAATATATTTGTTAAAAAACCTGGGTTTTAAAAAAGTATTAAGTCTGAAAGTGTGTTTCAGTGAAGGGCCCAAGACTCTCCCGCACTGTCTTTACAAATATTTAAGAACTTGTCTCAGCACCTCCTTTAATGATACTGAATTTCTGACTATGCCTCATTTTATTACATGAAAAGAGCAGGGTAGTGTCTAAAACAAGGAGGAGGAGGAACCTTTGGGTCTAATTCTGAACATAATCCAATGTAACTCAATCCATATATGATGCCTAGATTGGTGTATTAGCATTGGAGAGAACTGATGGATAATTGTTGACTGATTAATGTGAAAGACTGACCAATGAAAAGGACTTTGAAACCTATTCCATAGTGCATTTACATTACTTCCAACCTTCTATTTCTGTAGTAAGTGTCAGAGGAACAGCCGTGTTAGTCTGTATTCGCAAAAAGAAAAGGAGTACTTGTGGCACCTTAGAGACTAACCAATTTATTTGAGCATGAGCTTTCGTGAGCTACAGCTCACTTCATCAGATGTTTACCGTGGAAACTGCAGCAGACTTTATATACACACAGAAATCATGAAACAATACCTCCTCCCACCCCACTGTCCTGCTGGTAATAGCTTATCTAAAGTGATCAACAGGTGGGCCATTTCCAGCACAAATCCAGGTTTTCTCACCCTCCACCCCCCCACACAAATTCACTCTCCTGCTGGTGCTAGCCCATCCAAAGTGACAACTCTTTACATAATCAAGTCGGGCTATTTCCTGCATAGATCAAGGTTTTCTCACATCCCCCCCACCCCCATACACACACAAACTCACTCTCCTGCTGGTAATAGCTCATCTAAACTGACCATTCTCCAGGTTTAAATCCAAGTTAAACCAGAACATCTGGGGGGGGGGGGGTAGGAAAAAACAAGAGGAAACAGGCTACCTTGCATAATGACTTAGCCACTCCCAGTCTCTATTTAAGCCTAAATTAATAGTATCCAATTTGCAAATGAATTCCAATTCAGCAGTTTCTCGCTGGAGTCTGGATTTGAAGTTTTTTTGTTTTAAGATAGCGACCTTCATGTCTGTGATTGCGTGACCAGAGAGATTGAAGTGTTCTCCGACTGGTTTATGAATGTTATAATTCTTGACATCTGATTTGTGTCCATTTATTCTTTTACGTAGAGACTGTCCAGTTTGACCAATGTACATGGCAGAGGGGCATTGCTGGCACATGATGGCATAGATCACATTGGTGGATGTGCAGGTGAACGAGCCTCTGATAGTGTGGCTGATGTTATTAGGCCCTGTGATGGTGTCCCCTGAATAGATATGTGGGCACAATTGGCAACGGGCTTTGTTGCAAGGATAAGTTCCTGGGTTAGTGGTTCTGTTGTGTGGTATGTGGTTGTTGGTGAGTATTTGCTTCAGGTTGCGGGGCTGTCTGTAGGCAAGGACTGGCCTGTCTCCCAAGACTTGTGAGAGTGTTGGGTCATCCTTTAGGATAGGTTGTAGATCCTTAATAATGCGTTGGAGGGGTTTTAGTTGGGGGCTGAAGGTGACGGCTAGTGGCGTTCTGTTATTTTCTTTGTTAGGCCTGTCCTGTAGTAGGTAACTTCTGGGAACTCTTCTGGCTCTATCAATCTGTTTCTTTACTTCTGCAGGTGGGTATTGTAGTTGTAAGAAAGCTTGACAGAGATCTTGTAGGTGTTTGTCTCTGTCTGAGGGGCAAATACTCACCAACAACCACATACCACACAACAGAACCACTAACCCAGGAACTTATCCTTGCAACAAAGCCCGTTGCCAATTGTGCCCACATATCTATTCAGGGGACACCATCACAGGGCCTAATAACATCAGCCACACTATCAGAGGCTCGTTCACCTGCACATCCACCAATGTGATCTATGCCATCATGTGCCAGCAATGCCCCTCTGCCATGTACATTGGTCAAACTGGACAGTCTCTACGTAAAAGAATAAATGGACACAAATCAGATGTCAAGAATTATAACATTCATAAACCAGTCGGAGAACACTTCAATCTCTCTGGTCACGCAATCACAGACATGAAGGTCGCTATCTTAAAACAAAAAAACTTCAAATCCAGACTCCAGCGAGAAACTGCTGAATTGGAATTCATTTGCAAATTGGATACTATTAATTTAGGCTTAAATAGAGACTGGGAGTGGCTAAGTCATTATGCAAGGTAGCCTGTTTCCTCTTGTTTTTTCCTACCCCCCCCCCCCCCCAGATGTTCTGGTTTAACTTGGATTTAAACCTGGAGAATGGTCAGTTTAGATGAGCTATTACCAGCAGGAGAGTGAGTTTGTGTGTGTATGGGGGTGGGGGGGATGTGAGAAAACCTTGATCTATGCAGGAAATAGCCCGACTTGATTATGTAAAGAGTTGTCACTTTGGATGGGCTAGCACCAGCAGGAGAGTGAATTTGTGTGGGGGGGTGGAGGGTGAGAAAACCTGGATTTGTGCTGGAAATGGCCCACCTGTTGATCACTTTAGATAAGCTATTACCAGCAGGACAGTGGGGTGGGAGGAGGTATTGTTTCATGATTTCTGTGTGTATATAAAGTCTGCTGCAGTTTCCACGGTAAACATCTGATGAAGTGAGCTGTAGCTCACGAAAGCTCATGCTCAAATAAATTGGTTAGTCTCTAAGGTGCCACAAGTACTCCTTTTCTTTTTGTGTAGTAAGTGTCTACACTACAGCACTTCAGAAGCGTAGCTCTGCTGCTGTAGAGTTTCTAGTGTAGACATACCCTTAAGAGCATTTCGATTATTATGGGTTACTGAGTTATTATTTCAATACTATAAACAGCATATTATATTTATTTGTTGAATTGTATTTGTTAGCGTAGTTTTAATCTACTGTGAAGGTGCCCAGAGCAATAGACAGACACTTATTAAATGGAATTCCAAATCAGTAAAATAAATAAAATATTAATTAGGTTAGTTTTGGCTCATTGGCATGGTGTTACATCTTATGGGATGCTTTGTCTTCAGCAAACGAGAATGCTAACAGAGAACAGAATGTCCATATTTTGTAAAATAGAGCACACACTTTAATATGGTTCTCTCTCTGACCAGGGACAAGAATGGCATTAGTCTTGTTGAGCAATGGTTAATATAAATGTTATATATATGCCTGTTTAACAAGTAGTCAGTGAACATTTTTTTTTAAATTACATATTCTGGAATACTGACATGCAGCAAAAACTAACACACCCTTTTCATGGTGACTTTGGATCCTTCATCAAATTTGCAAACACGCAGAAGGACAGTGGGATTAAACAGAATTGTTGCTATCCTTCAGGTCCTTCTGCAGGAATAATCTCTTCAAATGGAGAATATGTGGCACTGGAACAAGTAATCTTTATTTTTGGATTAAAAATGATTTATTGCACAGTTCAACAGCTATTGAAAGTATGAGATAAGTGCACAATCCTATTAACTGGGGCTCTTTACACAAGAAAGCATTTTTGCCATATATGCGTT
This sequence comes from Lepidochelys kempii, assembly GCF_965140285.1. Lineage (NCBI taxonomy): Eukaryota > Metazoa > Chordata > Testudines > Cheloniidae > Lepidochelys > Lepidochelys kempii. The sequence goes on from NC_136386.1 coordinate 101,821,315, forward strand.
TTTGTCTATCAGACAATAATGTTCATTTTTTTCTATACATATGTACTTAATATATATTTAAATAATGAGGACTTTGATATTTCTTAAATATCCAATTTAGTTTCCACTACACATCTTGCTTGTATCATTTAAATTAAGATTTAATTAAAATACTGAAGATATGTTTTCTTTTATCCACATTTACTCAAAATTGAATTGAATTTAAGGGTGCAACTTTGAAGATGAACAGCGTCTCTTTGTACAAACCGACTCTTTTCCAATTTTATTAATATGTTTAAGAAGTGATACAAGTGTGTCAAGCCACTTCCCTTTCCCATTTCCCATATTTAATTACTTGACTGTATTTCAGAAAGGCTTTTTGATTTCGCAATTCTATGTTTGGACGCCCTAAAGCAAAAAGGCCTGATCCTATAACCCACATTTCCCGAATGATGTGGTGGGCCATTGGAGGATGGGCATTAGCACAGGTAAGCATCTCTATTTTTTTTTCTGGAATCTACCCAGCTTCCATTTAAAACAAAAGACTAGTCCCTAGCTGTTAAGATTGTGGAAAAAACACTCAAAAATTTGATCCAAGCAAAACCAATCGAATGATGTCTACCTGAGTTTTCAGACAGCCTGAAGGGAGAGCTCTGAAATGTGAACTGCTGTCATCTATTTCAGTGGGTACTAACATAGATAACAATAATGATACTTTAAATGCCAACCTTGGTAACTTTTCACTCCTCATCAAAGAAGGTACGATAGGAGAGGAAGAATATCATGAAGATCTATGCCAGTATTCCTTAGAATTGGTAAGCTGAATGCTCCTGCAAAGTTTATAATCATCAGAAGACAACTGAAGTGGGGCTGGGACATCACAACCTCCCCTTCCTCTGCAAATGCAGTGGAAAACTCAGGCTGGGCATGCCTGACTCTCAGCCTCTTCCACTTCACTGACCTGGAAACTAGGCATTCTTGATACTTGATTCTTAGCTCCCTCTGTGGGGGCTCTGTACTCCCACAGGAGAGTTGGACACCACAGCAGGACTGACCTCCTAAAAACTGGCCTCTCTGGGGCTGAGAAAAATTGCTATACATGTGACTGTACACTACACTGGAGTAGGGAATTGGAGTGAAATCCTGGCCGCACTGACACGAATAAGAGTTTTGCCACTGACTTCTATGAGGCTACGATTTCATCACAGGATTTTATATGTTCTGTAATTGGTCCTGTATATCTATAGAACTATATTAATAATAAATAATAGTAATTTGACAGGTCTTCATTAGTTTTGAAGACAGATCACTGGCAATAATTAAAAGGTAATGTAACATTTGAAAGGTGTGATACAATGTAACCGAGCTGATATCATTAAGCCAATGTGCTCTTTTGGTTTATACAGCATGTTCTTGAGAAATAAAAAAATACTATTTTTATTTGTATTAGAGGCCCAATCAGATATCAGCATCCCAGTGTGCACACTTATAACGAGAACACAGTCCCCGCTGCCAAGAGTTTCCAATCTAGCTACCTGATGAGAGATAGCAGATAGATATGACATACTGATGGGGGAAGCACACAGAGAGTCTATTATGATTTACTTATTTAAGCAACAGTAACAGAACACAAACTCCCTGACAGATGTAATAGACTTAGTAATTAGTGCTGGGATAACATGTATCATTACAGTTGCACAAAGGATCATTAGGTGCTTATAACTTTTTAATTCATTTACTTTTCTGGCTCAAATTTGGCATGCTTGTTCTCAGCCAAGGAACTTTTTTTTTTTTTTTTTTTTTAAAGTTGAGACAAAATTGTTCAATGTTATGAACAAAAATACATGTTACTTATTGCAATAAAGTTTACAGCTTTCCACATTTAACCTTGCTTTGTCATTTTCCAACTTTTGAGAGTTCCACTCTAAAAATGTAATTATTAATATAGTTTCTATAAGCGGAATGCTTTATTTTACATACAAACAGGTTACTATTTAATTAATTTAAAACATGCAGGTCAGGAAAGCAGAAAGCAAGCCAAAGTGCACCAGTGAAACTGGTCTCTTGTCTTGAAGTCCTTTTGAAATTACATAACCTAAGTATTTTCAGTATCATCTCTGTATAGTTGTAGTACCAGCAGAAGCAGAACAGGAACTGAAAATAATCACTGGCGTGAGAAAATTAAAAAAAAAAAAACAACTTCCCTCATATTTTCTCATCGGAGGATTCAAGATTTAGAGAGAACCCCCTAATTTCATTCACAGCTTTGTTGCAATTACAAAATTACATCTAGGGTGAACTGACTGTGAAACAAAGCTATGAGTTCTCACAGTGTGTTAGATTGTCACATTGTGAAGTAATAAATCAAGCTGAGATGCAACATCTTCATGTAATTCATTGTAACGTTGCAAAACCTCACATTTGGAGAAGGGAGAAGAAGAAGAATCCCTGATGTTCTGCAAACTGCGGGTGGAACACATGAATGAAAACTGGGACAGATGCCATCATCAGAAGCTGAGGCAGGACTAGTCAAATGTACTTAATCCTACAGTGAATCTATCGAAACATGTTTAAGCAAATGGAAAAGGAAAAATGTGTTCCTCGTGCAACATAATCTTTGCTACCTGGCATCACTCAGCTTTTTGGTCTGTAAGATGACGTGACACAAGTACAAAGTACTGAAGCTGTACCTGTTGCCCTCTGTATCCCAAGAGACAAAGCAATTGCTTGACATAAAGAGTCTCAAGCACTGCAGCTCTGCAAGCTTCCATCATTGCTTCATATTGCCAAGAGAAAAAAATATATATTTAGCATAATTTTTTTCACAGAAGAAGCATTCTGCATAGCTGATCCCAAATAATTTCCTTTTAAACTATAATGTTTTCATAGAACACACATGAAAACATGGAAGAAGCAACAGAAATCAGTGGTGGAAAAAAACAGTGGTAATTCTCATGGGCGAGTGGTATGCAAAAGTAAGAAGGGAAAGAATATTTGTGGCAGTTGGCCCACTTGGCCTTCATGAAAGAAATGACAGAGCAGAAAGACTCCTAAAATTATGCGAGACGCATGACCTCATTATCTCCAATATCTATTCTGAGCAAAAAGAAAGCACAAGGCACACATGGGAATCACCAGGAGGGGTCTATAAAAACCAGATTGATTTATCACAATCAACTGTTGATACAGAAACAGTGTCAGGAAGGTTAAGATTATGTCAAGTGCAGATTGTGGATCAGATGATCATAAATTGATATTGATGAGACTGAACATCATACTGAAAAAGTTACAGAAAGCCAAACGCTATATAGGATAACCTTGAAGTCATTACCAAGAAGAAGTGTTGCAGATCATCAATTAAGACAAAGACCAAGTAACCTGGGAATGTCTGAAAGATGCTATAAAAGAAGTTGCAGATAAACATGTAGGGAAAAAAAGTTACTAGCTAGGAAAAACCGCTGAATAACAGATGAAATTATTACTCTGAGGGGTGAAAGAAGAAAAGTAAAATCACAGACTGACAGCAGAAAAAGGATACCTAAGACTAAATAAAATGCTAAAGAATAAATGCTGACTAGCAAAGTCTGAATGAGAAATTCAAAGAAACTGAACAATTGGTAAAAAGAACAAAGTGAGGTGTATAAAAAGATAAAATATTTGGTTACAGAAGAAAGGTGATTCACACAACCATTAAAGACAAAAAGTGGGCAACATCTGACAGACTCTAAAGTCAAGAATGAGAGATGGTGGGAATATATCAAGGAATGATGATGATGATGAGCCTGAAAAATCTCAACTAGAGGTCAATCAAGTAAGCTCAGCAATAATGGAGGAAGAAATCAGAGCAGCAATAAAGAGCCTTCAGAATGGAAAAGCACTAGGTCGGGATGGAATACCAGCATAGGGGATGAAGACTTGAAAGTCTTGTCAGAGGTAATGAAGAATATGTTTGAGACAGGAGAATTGCCAGATTTTACAGCTTCACTGCATATCCAAATCCCAAAAAAGAACCACACTATGAATTGTAAAGAATACAGTATCACATTCCTCTAAGATACTGCTGAGAGTTGTTCAAGATCGAATACAAGGAAAGACTGATGAGAAAATAAGCAAACTACAATATGGCTTCAAATGTGGAAAGGGCACAATAAGCACCATTATTAACTTGAAACTCATAGTAGAAAGAGCAATTGAAATAGGGAAAACACTATACTCGGGTTTCGTTGACTTTCAAAAAGCATGACAGATTCAACCACTCCAAATTGTTCAATATATTAAGATCTGTAGGGACTGATGGATATGAGCTCCGAGTAATAAAATAATTAAACTGGAATCAGAAAGTGATTATAATGGGAGATGAAAATGAAAATCTAATAGAGATTAAAAAAGGAGTGAGACAAGGTTGTATAATGTCATCAGCTTTATTCAACATTTATAGCAAGTGTTTGATCAAATGAATCGAAGAAACAGAAGAAGGTATTAAGATGAATGGAAAATGGGTGAATAACATTCACTATGCAGATGACAGTTCTTTTGGCTGATGCAGAAGAAGATCTGGCAAAGAATAGGATCTAGAGTTGAACGTGGCTAAGTCTAAACACGGTTACCCACCTTTTTTGAAGCTTTGTTCTTTGAGATGTGTTGCTCGTATTCATTCCATTCCAGGTGTGACTGCACCCATGTGCATGGTTGGAGATTTTTCCCTTAGCGGTATACATAGGGCCAGCTGTGGCACCTCCTGGAGTGCTGCACTCATGCATCGCTATATCAAACGCTGCTGGCCCTGTGCCCTCTCAGTTCCTTCTTGCCAACCACTAGGACAGACGGGCAGGAGGGCAGGTAACAGAATGGACATAAGCAACACATCTTGAAGAGCAACAGTTATGAAAAAAGTGGGTAACTCTTTTTTTCTTCAAGTGCTTCCTCATGTTGATTCCATTCCAGGTGACTCACAAGCAGTATCAATGGAGGCGGGTTTGGAGTTCACCATCTTGCAGCACTGCTCTGTCAAAGCCAGCGTCGTCTTGAGCTTGCTGGGTAAGCACATAATGGGATGCGAATGTGTGGACAGAGGACCAGGTAGCGGCTTTACGATCTCTTGGATTGGTACCTGTGACAGGAAGGCTGCTGACGATACTTGTGCCCTAGTTGAATGTGCTGTCATGATCACTGGCAGAGGCACCTTCGCCAGCTCATAGCAGTAGCAGATGCAAGCCATGATCCAGGACGAAATCCTCTGAGCAGTGTGCCTTCCTCCACCAGGAAGTAATTCTTGGGCAAAACCCTTCAGGAGGGACTCCTTGAACTTATGAAGGGAGTCCCATAAATTAAAATTGTAGCTGCCCAAGAGGGCCCCATGATTCGCCCCCTGGAATTGTAAGCTGGTGGTACAATACTTTTTCTCTCAAAAAGGTCCAAATCTTTTAGCCTCTTTATTTTTGGGAGTTGAGTTGGTGTGTCCCTGCTTGTCTTTTTCATTTGTCGCAGAGATAACCAGCAAGCCCAGAGGTGAGTGGGTATGAGTCATTGGCCAGGACTTCTTTTTGGCCCTTTTGGAGGTGGGAGGGATGGAAGACGGAGTTTGCCAGAGGACCTTGGCACTGGTAGTGCAACACAGGCCAGGTAGAGGCTGAGAGGACATTGAACAAGGTGTCTGCCTGCTTGGCCATCTCCTCCACCTCTAGGCCCAAGTTCTCGGCCACCTGTCAAAGCAGGGCCTGGTATTCTTTAAAGTCGTCAGGCGGGCTGGCCCTCAAGGGTCCCGCGACTGCCTCATCCAGGGATGAAAACGACGACTGTACCACTGGGGGAGGCCCCAGGGCATCGCCCCCCGTGAGGGAGGGAGGGTTTGGGGGTGGGCGTAGTATCCTCTACCCCAACCTCCGAGCATGACTCTTGCACCGTGCCCAGTGCCATTGGTGCCACCAACAGTTGCTCTGAAGCAGCAGCAGCAGATGAGAGGTGCGAAGGGGGAATTATCATGACTGGCATGCCCCACGCACTCCAATAAAGCCGCTGTGCTGGCCATGCTGCCAAGGCAGCACCATCCATGTCGATGCGGCCTTGGGAGCCCAGTCACACTGATGGAGTCTGATTGAGGGGCTGAACTGCCCTTTCGTGCTGGAGGCATCCCCTTCTGGTGACCATGGTGGGGCCATCGACGCTTGCATCTGCCTGATGACCGTCGCCACCGGAGACCAGTCCCTAGAGTGATAGGATCAGTGCTGGTTTCGAGGGACCAGGGCTGAGGGTGGACCGGAGTCATGAAAGGGAGCACTTCCACAGTGCAGGCAACCGAGATCTGCGCCAAGAGGATTACCGGCAGGAGGGCAAACGGTGCTGGCAAAATGGAGATTGGTGCCTCCCCTTAAGCGATCTATGTCGAGATGGCCAGAACCACGCTTATGGTGCCGGAGATCAAGGGCAAGCCCCAGAGGATCTGGGCTGCAACTCTGGAGATCTGCAGCATGGAAGAGAGTGCTGCCTTGTCTCAGGGGCACTGCACTGCCCCCTGAGGGGTCTTAGCAGCTGGCTTGCCCTCGTGGGAAGCCTTTGCTGGTGGTGTGGGCAGAGGCCTCTGCCCTCTTGGCACCGGGGGAGCTTGGGAAGGCATCAATGCTGCCAGGAGTTTGGTCTTCTACCAGTGATGAATTCTTTAAGGGGCTAAGGGCCCCGACCGGGGAGGCATATCCACGTGGCTTCAGAGTGGCAGGGCAACCCAAACCAGTCTTTTGCCTGACGTCCCATGGCCCTTCTTGCTCAGTGCCGGGGAGCCGTGCTTGTTTTCTTTTGGGGCGATGGGGAGAGGTGCCAGACAGAGTCCGGTGCTGTGGCTATGTTGTGCACGAAGGCCGAGGTACTAGGCGAGTTTTGGTGGGACGGCTTGGAAGCTGGATGAAGGGAAGCCTCAAGGAGGAGAGTCCACAAACAAAATATCCCATTCTTTCTGAGTACTGGACTGAACATTTTTACAAATACAACACTTGTCCTTCACATGTGATTCCCCCAAGCACTTGAGGCAGCTGCTGTGGGGGTCATTTACAGGCATAGGCCTGTAACAGTCCACACAGGTCTTAAACCTGGGAGACCAGGGCATGCCCAGCCTGGGCGAAGACCCCTCTGGGACTCTAACAACTACTTAACACTAACTACTATAAACAAACTATTTACAAGGCCCTAAGGCTCGAAGTCAGAAGAGATGAAACTGCTAGCCCTTGCTATGAAAGGAAAGGCACTCCGATTAACCAACACGGGCGGTAAGAAGGAACTGAGAGGACATAGGGCCAGTGGCGCCTGATACACCGACACATGAGTGCAGCACTCCAGGGGACGTCACAGCTGGCCCTACGGATACTGCTAAGGCAAAAAACTCCAACAACCGCGCACATGGGTGCACACACACCTAGAATGGAATCGACATGAGCAAGCACTCAAAGAAGAACTATGGTGGTATGCAAGGACCCTGGGAAAACATGCAAGATTCCAGTGAACAACACAGCCATACAGCAAGTGAGAAATTACTGTTACTTAGGAAGCATCATTTCAGAAGATGGAAGATTGGTTACTGAAGTCAGCACATCAATAAAAGGAATGAAGGAGACATTCTGTAAGAAAAAACATCTGATGAGAGGGAACATAAATCTGAAGACTAAATTCTGACTCTTCAAAACTTACATTTGGTCTGTCTTAAATTATGGACACGAAACATGGATATTAAGACAATCAATAATAAAGAAGCTACAATCTATCAAATTACGATGTTATAGAATAATTCTGAAAATATCATGGATAGACAGTGTACCCAACGAAAAATACTAGAGATGGCTGGAACTCAGCAAACATGAGCTAGAGATCTTTTGAAAAGAAAGATTCAATCTGAAGGGCACATTTTACAAAGTTCAGCAAGGGATGCATGTTTATAGGCAATAGAAGGAAAAGTTGATGGCAGAAGAACATGAAGCAGAAAAAGAAGATCTTGGGTGGATGATGTGGTATCCTGGGTGGAAAAAAAGGAGATTAGCAGAGGACTATACAGAATGGGCTACTATAGTTGTAAACCTCCAGTAACGGGGATTCCACATAAGTAGTAATATATAATAAGCTATCTTGTTTTAAGACTGTCTCAAAATACAGCAGAATAGACATTTTAAGTAAATAACCTGTGATCTTCTTAAATGGTGTGTACACAAAAACATCCTACTCACTCATCACTTTTTTTTAAATCAAAAACTATGAAGATCTACAAATCCCACCACCTCCAAACCTCAGCTGACACTTCGTTAATATAAGCAACCTTGTGTTACTAATACTGTCTCCCTTGTTCTCTCTCCATTATGTTCAATATCCATCTGTTGCATCTTTTTGCTATTTAGTACTCTGGGATCCAACAGAGAAATCTGAAATTTTAGGAATTAATATTTCTGAAAGCATCAGAACAAACTGTTGTCAGCTACATAAACTAAAATGGATAAAGTAATCTTTAAAATATTTAGGAATAAATATTGTAGACGTTGTTTCTCAAACTTTTTTTTACTGACGACCCCTTTCACGCAGCAAACCCCCAGAGTGCTACCCCTTTGTTAATATCACTTTTCAGACTTACTAGCACAGACTTCACAGCAGACTTAGCTAGCTGGGAGGCATGTACTCACAACCCCCATGTAATAACCTTGTGACCCCCTGAAGGGTTGTGATCCCCAGTTTGAGAACCCCTGTATGTAGAGAAACAAAAAATTTTTAAGACAAATTATCTTCCACTGTGGAATAAAATAATAAAAGGCATGGAGAAATGGAATACATATGAAATTTCTTGGCTAGGTAGGGTAGCCTTGATAAAGATGAATTTCCTACCACTATTTTTTTTTTCAGTGCATCCCTGTTGGTAACCTTGACGTTACATTAACAACATGGCAGAATGCACTATTAAAGTATATATGGAAACGTACAAGACAGATGGTGAGTTCTACAGTTTTGTAAAAGCCTATAAAGTGGGGTTGTCAGGGTTCCTTCCCCACTCTGAACTCTAGGGTACAGATGTGGGGACCCGCATGAAAGACCCCCTAAGCTTATTCTTACCAGCTTAGGTTAAAAATTTCGCTTTGGCCTTGAACAGTATGCTGCCACCACCAAGCATTTTAAACAAAGACCAGGGAAAGAGACCACTTGGAGATGTCTTCCTGCAAAATATCCCCCCAAGCCCTACACCCCCTTTCCTGGGGAAGACTTGATAATAATCCTCACCAATTTGTACAGGTGAACACAGACCCAAACCCTTGGATCTTAAGAAGAATGAAAAATCAATCAGGTTCTTAAAAGAAGAATTTTAATTAAAGAAAAGGTAAAAGAATCACTTCTGTAAATTCAGGATGGAAAATACTTTACAGGGTATTCAGATTCAAAACACAGAGGATGCCCCTCTGGGCAAAACCTTAAAGTTACAGAAAACAGGAATAAACCTCCCTCTTAACACAGGGAAAAGTCACATAAAACAAAAGATAAACTAAGCTGCCTTGCCTGACTTACCTATACTGGTTTCAATATTGGAGACTTGGATTAGGATGGGTTGGAGAAGATAGATTTCTGTCTGGCCTCCCTCAGTCCCAAGAGAGAAGAACCACGTAAACAAAGAGCATAAACAAAAGCCTTTCCCCCCCTCCCCTACATTTGAAAGTATCTTGTTCCCTTATTGGTTCTTTGGGTCAGGTGCCAGCCAGGTTAGCTGAGCTTCTTAACCCTTTACAGGTAACAGGATGTTCCCCTAGCCAGGAGGGATTTTATAGCACTGTATACAGAAAGGTGGTTACCCTTCCCTTTACTTATGACAGGGGTGGACTAGCTTTTCCCTAATTCGGCTTATTTATTATTATTATTATGCATCACAACTAAAAGATGTGATTAACTGGGTTAACAAAGGACAGGCTTGGCAGAATTCAATTTTTATTTTTTTTTATAATTTCAACAGATATCAATGCTTATTTTAAAATAGATTTTCAATTTTTATGCATTTAAATTTTCACAGTTGTGCGAAATTATGAAGGGGTGACAGACAATGGGAGTGTCAGACAATAATTACTGAATGACAGTAGACATTGAGATTCAAAAGTTAAAGCTTTAACTGCTAAAACACAAATGGTCAAAATCACATGTCCAAATATACTTATTTTGGAAGGCAATTATTAAAAAGAGATTCATCTCATGACAAAATGCCAGCTTCTTAGAGCTTCCCGACCTGCTTACTTAATGTTCCAGTAAAGGATCTACATTTTAAACAGAATGACAAAATTAAGTTATTTTTTATTGTTAGCAGTAAGACTTCGATTGCACATTATTGGAAAAATGTGACTTCTCTTCCTATGGAATTGTGGCATAGTAAAATATGGACTGTCCTTGTAATAGAAAAACTTTCATACCAACTACATAATATACAAGAGAAGCTCCAGAAACAGGATAGATATTGGTCACCCTGTTTAGTGTACACAGAGGAGCATGCCAATAAGCCCAAATATTTATCTAGGTTCTTTGAATATTAACCAGATCCTGAATAAGTAATCAGTAAGGTACAATATACTATGTTGATATTTTATTGTAACTTTGTCTTAATAAAAAGTTACCAAAAAAAAAAAAAGTTTCGGTGAGAGTGCATCAATGGAGTTAGAAGGAATAGAGAAAGACTCAGGATTCTGAGAGTATGAATCTTACCCGTAACTGACCCAAAGAATTAAATGTTTCCTTACGTGTTGTTGTGTTATTTGGTGATGCAGTTCCATTGTGTGCTGAAGCTTCAACAAGTAGAAAACTAATACAAACAATCAAGAATGAACTGGACTGTTCCATCATGGATCTGTAAAGCAAAGAAAATACGGGAAAAATTAAAGGCAAATTATTAATTTTTAAAATCATTCATAATCTACAATGGATTTAAAACATGTTTTATTCTCTCCTGTGTTCTGATTGTTTAATCTTAATCTATAGTGGAAGAGGAAAAACAACCAAACACATGTATTAAATTAGAAATTCTTTAAAAATAATTCAACCAAAGATTTATTAGCTAGCATTCAGTATTAAACAAGACACTCGCTACCACAGAATCAGATGTGAAAAGCTACTGGAAAGTAATAAAAAACACACTTTGAGAACTGTAGCGGGGCAGTCACCGTGCTCCAGTTAGGAAGGGGTTAAAAGCAGCCAAGGGAGGCTGGTTGGGTAGTCAGCCACAGGTGGGGTTGTACCAGTCAGGGCACAGCTGGCCCTGATAAAAGGGCAGGCTGAGGGAGTGAGAGAAGACTCTTGCTCCAGCTGAGGAGCAGAGAGGACCAGGCTGCCTGGGAGAGCAAGCAGGGTACCTGAGGCAGAGCAGGGCTGGGGAAAGGCAGGCCAAGCTGAGGAGCTCTGACCTGGTGAGTCCCCAGGCTGAGGCCTTGCTAAAGGCCAGGGGAGGTTCTTGGGCGGCAGGGAGGCAACTGGGGCTGGAAAGGCAGCAGGTCCAAACCCCCTTGCTGACGATGAGTGGCCACTTCATACTGCAGTTTGCCCTTGAGGGAAGGGGCTAGATGAGAACTGGCAGTGGGTCACTGATGTGAGGTTGGTTTAGGGGATTGGGGTTCCCTGGGGAGGGGAGACCCAGAGAGTGTGGGAGCACTGTTGTGAGAAAGCACCCCAAGGTAAAGGGCCCTGGGGTCGGGGGGGGACGCGCAGCCTGAAGTTCTGTAAGTGGTAGAGATCAGGAGGAAGCAGGCACCGGTAAGAAGACACCGGTCAGCAGGAGGCACTCCAAGGCTCGAAATGAGTTAATTCCCAGATGACCAGCAGAAGGTGCCACGGTGGTGAGTGCCCACCGTGGTACACGTGGTGGAGAACGCAAGCAACTCAGGTCCAGTCCTGACACACGGGAACTATGGGTACTGGGCAAGTTGTGCCACTATTGAGGGGATGATGGATCCTGCCTACGCAGAGGTTTTCTTTCATCCCTGCTTGGGCCCTGGCATCAGCACCCCGACAGAAGGGGGCAGATGATGACTCACAAGGGAAACCCAAGAGGGACTATGGGAGGTGCAGGGGGCCCTCCAAGAGCACTTGGGGCAGCTGGAAAGGGAGCAGCGGGCCCTAGAAAGACTCCCGAGAAGGGAGTTTACGAAGAGCTGCCGAGAGCGGTGGGAAAAGCCCCACACCAGGGCCAGGAGACCAGTGGCACAGTTAGGGCTTGTTAGGCCTGCAAGAGGCATGGACATTTAAAGAGGGATTGTCCCTACTGGGATGGCCCGCTGGGTGAGGAAACCCAGGGACAACAGACATGTTGGGCCTCTGGGCGACAAGGACACCTGCAGTGGGAGTGCCCAGGTGCAAGGCGAAGACCTAAGGTAGCAAAGAGGCGGGGACCCTGCTTTGGCTGCCATGAGCAGGGCCATATTAAGAGGCACTGCCCCCTCAAAGGATGAGGGGTGAAAGAAGAGGTGCCTAAGGACCCAGGGGGGTCGAAGGCCAGCAGCGTTGATGCTGCGGTGATGACGATAGACCTGCCAGGGAGCCATCCCAGAGAGATGGCTGAAAAGGGGATTGGGACAGTGTGGGACAGCAAGAGGCCAGGACCCACGCTGTCAAGGAGCAGGTCGCAGTCGGGACCCAGACTCTGAAGATGGAGGGTCCAGGGGATGCTGGCGTATGTGCGTGGCTTGAGGCAAGGCAGAGGCGAACGCCAGGGACATGGCCCGGGAATGAGAGGAGCCATAGATGAGCAAGAACTTCTGCGTAAGCAGCTGCCTGAAGCAGAGAAGGGGCGAACACGTCCAGAAGGGCATCCCCAGGCCACGCCAGGCAGAAGCTTACAAGAACCTATAAGCAAAGGATAGCCAAGATCTTCAGGATCTCAACAGAGAGAAGCATAACAAGAACCAATGGCTGGAAGCTGAAGCTAGACTAACTAAAATAATTAAAAAACACAGATTTTTAACAGTAGGGAAGATTAACACTTAGAACAAACTATGATGGGAACTGGTGGATTCTCCATCTCGTGATTACTTCTAAACACGACTGGATGTCTTTCTAGGTAGATATGCTTTAGTCGAACACAAGCTATTGGACTCAATACATGGGTGACAGGCAGAAATTTAATAGTGTACGTTATACAAGAGGTCTAAAACTAGATCAGGGGTTCTCAAACTGGGGGGTTGGGACCCCTCAGGAGGTCACGAGGTTATTACATGGGGGGTCACGAGCTGTCAGCCTCCACCCCAAACCCCACTTTGCCTCCAGCATTTATAATGTTGTTAAATATATAAAAAAGTGTTTTTAACTTATAAGGGGGGGGGGGGGTTTGCACTCAGAGGCTTGCTGTGTGAAAGGGATCACCAGTACAAAAGTTTGAGAACCACTGAACTAGATGATCTAATGCAGTGGTTTTGAAACTTTTTTTCTGGTTACGCAATTGAAGAAAATTGTTGATGCCCACAACCCAATGGAGCTGGGGATGAGGGGTTTGGGGTGCAAGAGGGGGCTCCGGGTTTGGGGCATGGGGTTACCTCCAGCGGCTCCTTGTCAGTGGTGCAGCTGGGGTGCAGAGGCAGGCTTCCTGACTGTCCTGGCACCGCAGACCGCACTGCACCCCAGAGGCAGCCAGCAGCAGGTCTGTCTCCTAGGCAGAGGCATGCAAGCAGCTCCACAAGGCTCTCGCCTGCAGGGCCAGTGCTTGGGGCAGGGGCAGTGTGCGGAGCTCTGTGGCCCTCCTGCCTAGGAGCCGGACCTGCTGTGGGCCACTTCTGGGGCACATCGCGGTGTCAAAACAGGTAGGGACTACTAGTTTTTCCATGCCGGACGCCAGGGTCCCTGGTGCTAAGCAAGGTGACCCAGTATCTTGCATTCTGCTACCTAATACTGGGTTGCGGCCCAAAGTTTGAAAACCACTGATCTAATGGTCTCTTCCAGCATTATACTCTATGAATCAAACAACTGACCAAGTGTTACAATACTCCTGACATTTTGCACTGGTCAGCTAAGCAAAGTGGTCGGTAAGTCAGTGGATCTGTCTGCCCAAAGCCAATCTATCTGTCTAAGGATTTCCCCAGTGTGGTACAATCCTAGAGCAGAGCAGTGGGTGCATCTCTTAGCCCTTTGTGTAAAGAGCATAGCCCGGACTAAGGCGTTATGCCTGAGGCATCTCTGGTCCCAGTGATTCACAGCTGCCAAATAGCCCTTTAGAGTTGTGGGTTGCTGGTACAACTTTGAGCAACCCGAAACAACCACCTTGGAACAGGTGGCGTCAGCTTCAAGTAACATCTTCTACTACAGGATGCAAACTTATACATATACTTTCATCCACAGTCCTTTAAAACAGAGGCATTATCAAAGTGAAATGTTTTCTTGTCATTGTGAAGTCACAGGACTTGGAAAGAGTAAGAACTACATTTGTACTGTTCAATTTATTGGTTATCTGCAAAACTGGTTGATGTGTCTGTAAAAGTAATAGCTCAATTTGCTGAGCCTTATGATACTACGTTTAAAAATATTTTCCTTTTGAAAATGTACAGTTGTAAAATAACAGCTGAAAATCTAGCAGCTTTAAAATAATTTAATTGAAGGCTTTCAAATAAAGAAATTCAGATTTACTGGCTTCAGAAAAAAATGTTTCCCAGTTAACTTGTGCGTAAGAGATGGGTTAATGCTCCACTATCAGTTATGAAAACTTCCTATTTCTCTGAAGATGAGAAACAAAGTCAGGAAAGAAACTTACTGGCGGAAGGGTATAAGTGCATAGCTAAGAGTCAAGGGCTGTGATCCATAAATATTGTATCAGCTGTGAGTGCTATCTGGACTTGGGAAAAAGCTTCAACTAAAACAGTGTTAGAGTTCAGATAGCTGTTTTCTTTAGAGTTCCCTGTTCATTGATGATCTGAATAATTACAGGATAAGATGAAACCCCAGAATTATTCAATCACCAACCTTTCTTAAAATACACACTTAAAAAAGGACAACCCACACACAACTTCTCCCCGATAACGTATCTATTTATACAGGGAGATACATACAGCCCAATGGTGTCTCTCTGTAACAAGGCCTAAAGTTATTATGACAACAGTGAGGAATACTGCAAAACAACCACCCTGGAAGCCACAACATAATGATAATCACTAATGTCACAGAATTACAGAGAATACTGTACAGTAGTGACTAAAATTTCAGTAACTGGCAATGGAAAAATTCTAACAACTCTGTAATCGTTATAATTAATAATATGATGTTAACCAACATAAAGTCTTCAGTTTCAGTGTAAGATTTATCTAAAGTAATCTCTTTGAGGCGGCTTGACTATATAACAAGTACTGTATAACTTTCACAGTATCTGCCTTACTCTGGGCTGTCTTGTGTGCTATTCAGGAGTCAACCTTACTTACCCTCCCTATTTCACTATACTCAAGAGTAATTTAAAATGTGACAATAGTCTGTTGGAAATCATGGTGGTCCACAAACCAAATGGAGAAAAGAATTAATGAAGTTAAACTGAAAAAAATCTGGACTGATGTGAATACTTTAATAATTATTTCAGTTTAAACTGCTATTTAAAACATTCTTAGAATCCCAGACTACAGAACTTTTGAGGAAGTAGTATAACTTATATAAATGAATGTACAAAGCAGAAATTTAGCCTAGTATTCTCCATATGCAGCCGCACTTTAACCTGGACGATGACAAAGGCAAGTTATTCACCTCTGTGCCAAATGACCACTAATGCAGTTCTCATGGCACCTGGAGACAAGCAATATTTACAAGAATCCAGTAAGCAGATAAACTCAGTATTCATGTCAGATTAGGAAAGGCAGCTGATTCCCATTATCCCTGGAGTTTCTGTCAGACTGTTCCTCTGGCATTACATTTGCAATGTGTAGCATACAGCAGTATTAGCAATGTTACTCAGTTGAGAAGAGAAATAAAAAGAGAAAAACATTTTGTTCCACTGAACTTTGAAGAAGACTTCACATGTAGCAACATTTTCATCAACTCAGGAAATACAAGTTGTCCACATACCTGTTCAGAAGAGGGCACTATATCTACAGTCTAAGAAAAAGGGCTCAAGTCACACATAAGCATACCAATATTCTCCAATATCTTGTAAGCAGTATTATGCTAGATAGGCTTGTTTAATGAGTAATGCCTATAAAAAATTATGCAACGATTCTGTGAAGTGTTTAACTTCCAATGAAAGAGGTATAAAGAATTTTAGGTAAAGCCAATTAATTCAGAATTATGGCTTGTTACTGATCATTTAAATCAAAACATCATTCTGTTTTTTTATTGTGTTCAGTTTTGACACCAGTTTGTATTACTGTTTAGGATCTGCCAAAATAAGCTGTAATATTCAAGATCACCTTTCAGCAGCTCAGTACGTCCACTGATATTACCTAACCTAAGATACCATTTCTCGGAATGGACTGAAAGATCTGTTTCTTTGCAACCTGCATGCTGCAATGTAAGTAGTCTGTTACATACTTTCTCTGCCAGCTCATGTGCTTTCCTCAGGCAAAGGAGGGTCAAAAAGAAGAAAACTGTGTGGTCCCAAAGCTGTTAGGTTTCCTCTGCATTCCATGCTCTCCACTGGGAATAGTTTAGTTGCTCAGGGAAGGGGGAGGTGGCATGGCTCTCCTTTGTCCTGACATCCAGGGGAAAGTTTCACAGAGAGCAACTGGGTTTATAAAGGGTTAATTTTGCCCTGCCATCCCTGTCTGCTCCAGGCCACAGTCATGGTCCTGGCAGGACACAGTCAGCATTATTAACTCCCTGGGGAATTTTCCTGTGGAATTTCAGGGGGTTGATGCCACTGTCTTCACTCTAAATTCATGCAGAAGAGCATCTGGAGGTTACAGGAATGGGGGCAGGACACTGACTGGGATCAATTCCACTTCCTCTTGACAGATTTTTGGGGGTGTTTGATTCAGTTTTCTGTTCTTTCATTCCCCTCTACCACTAATATCAGGGAGTGTGATCCAAACTCAAACCTTCCCTAATGGTTAGAGGCCCCACCTAGCATCACTAAGGATCATCAGCAAAAACTCCAACTTCAGAGGAAAGACACACTGATGGTTATAATCACTACAAATTCCTCTACCCCAGATATCACAAATTAGGTGCCAAAATTCTTAAACACCAGCAGTGATATGAAATCTGCAAAGTTAAACTCCATCAAAACAATAATGAAGGACTACAGAAGAGTTCCTATATTGACAAGAAAAACATGCTACTGTGGTTATTAAAGAATGTTTAAATTAATGATTAATACTTAGTTAGAAAGAGGGACAGAAAAAAATAACACATGCTGCAAAAAAAAATCAACTCATTTCCACTATCTTATACAGAATTAAGGAAAAGATAAAACATCCATTGAATTGTGTCCTTGGGTCTGAGTCAGTAAGCCCACTGCACTATGATACAGTTTAAAGCTTCATGTTTAAGAATAATCCAAGTTTATGCTTTTACAGTATCAACAGATAAAAATAATTACTAAACTTAATTAGTAATTAAGAAAAAACTCAATCAGCAAAAATACAATTTTTTCATCTTGGGAATGAGAGTTTAAGAAGGATAAATAGAATGAGGTAACATCAAGCATAGGGGAAAGAAAAGGGTCAATCAGAAAGAAATTAGAACATGAATGAGAAATATGGCAAATAAGCTGTCATAAATATAAAGGGAAGGGTAAACCCCTTTGAAATCCCTCCTGGCCAGGGGAAAGCTCCTCTCACCTGTAAAGGGTTAAGAAGCTAAAGGTAACCTCGCTGGCACCTGACCAAAATGACCAATGAGGAGACAAGATACTTTCAAAAGCTGGGAGGAGGGAGAGAAACAAAGGGTCTGTGTCTCTCTGTATGCTGGTTTCTGCCAGGGATAGACCAGGAATGGAGCCTTAGAACTTTTAGTAAGTAATCTAGCTAGGTATGTGTTAGATTATGATTTCTTTAAATGGCTGAGAAAAGAATTGTGCTGAATAGAATAACTATTTCTGTCTGTGTATCTTTTTTGTAACTTAAGGTTTTGCCTAGAGGGGTTCTCTATGTTTTTGAATCTAATTACCCTGTAAGATATCTACCATCCTGATTTTACAGGGGGGATTTCTTTACTTCTATTTACTTCTATTTTTTATTAAAAGTCTTCTTGTAAAACACTGAATGCTTTTTCATTGTTCTCAGATCCAAGGGTTTGGGTCTGTGGTCACCTATGCAAATTGGTGAGGCTTTTTATCCAACATTTCCCAGGAAAGGGGGGGTGCAAGTGTTGGGAGGATTGTTCATTGTTCTTAAGATCCAAGGGTCTGGGTCTGTAGTCACCTAGGCAAATTGGTGAGGCTTTTTACCAAACCTTGTCCAGGAAGTGGGGTGCAAGGTTTTGGGAAGTATTTTGGGGGGAAGGACGCGTCCAAACAGCTCTTCCCCAGTAACCAGTATTAGTTTGGTGGTGGTAGCGGCCAGTCCAAGGACAACGGGGGGAATATTTTGTACCTTGGGGAAGTTTTGACCTAAGCTGGTAAAGATAAGCTTAGGAGGTTTTTCATGCAGGTCCCCACATCTGTACCCTAGAGTTCAGAGTGGGGGAGGAACCTTGACATAAGCAAAGAACAAAAATATATTTTAAACCAAAGAATGTGAATGACTACTTGATTAGTGCTATTGTATCAATGTGAATGCTAAAAACCTTTCCTTAGTTCTTGTATCCATTCCTAAACCTTCTTGAGAACTTAATGGATCTGGTTGGAACAATAATTTTAAAAATAATAAAGCTGTAAGTGTATGACAAAGCAAATAAAAAGGGTCATTAAACATCATCTTACATTTTCTTTTCTCTCCTTCTACGGGCTTGCTCATACCTCCTTGTCTATAAATTCTTTTATGTCTGAGTATACTAAACATAGTGAGGGTACATGCTTATTTTTTTTGTGTCAATTTATCCTACAGTTTCAATACACAAACAGGTTCATCATGAACCCTGGTCTATTCTCTCCTGGTCCATTCTTAGATTAGATAACAAATCACACAACAGCCTTTTACAAGATGGAGAAGCATTACATTCACATGCTGCTTTCCTATGAGGACTCTGAATTAGATTTTGTCTTGTTTTGATCTGAAGAAGTAGTTATTTTGAAATATTCTATTGTCATTTGGCTTTCAGAAATTATATTAATTAGGTCTAATTGGATGTCTACTTAAATTGAACCCTTTGATAGTATCATACAATATAGTCACCATGGTGAACATATTGCTATTGATCATATGGAAGTTTACATCCAGACTACTTGAGGGCAATACTTATATTGACTCAACTTGACACACTTGCACCTTAATTTACCACTTCACATTGTCCTTTCTCGCTATGGAGATGAGTACCAGGATGAAAAGAATTTGCTGGAAGAAACAAGCAGTAGCTACCCGATAAGGATATATATTAAGCCCATTATTCTACACAGGGAAAACTCAATAGATTATTGAAAATTCCTGCATTTAGTGCAATGAATACCCCAGTGGAGCTGGTATTTATTTTGGATGCAGTCCACTTCATAAAAAACTATGAGGCTACATTACATTTCTCATTACACATGGCCTACCTGAAATATAGATTTCACCAAGTTAGCACTATAATGCAACATGATGCTAAAGTTAAAAACTCTACACATACAATAGTAGACATTAGCTGAAAAGAAAAACTTTCTGCAGTTCCTCAACTTGAAATGAAGCCAGGGATAAAGGTGGAGTCAGTAGGTAAACTGCTGGAACTTCCATGAGTGAATTCTACAGTTCATTAACTTCTCTTTTACGTTATATGGTCAGTAGAGAAACCTTGTATCCATTGGAGCTTCAGCTAATCTGTTTTAGAATTTACAGTGACTTCTCTTGAATACCTTTGAAAAGCAATTGACATCTGACACTAATAAAGGTTTTGGCAGGTTTTCAAAACATTTTATGAGAATAAGGAACAGCAGAGATCTTATACAAAGCATTGTATTTATAGCTGTAAGTGCCATGCCAGAAGACCAGTTTGTACCCACTCTCCTGAGCATGATGGAAGGTAAAATTTCACTTTGTTAATCTCGGTGATTTCATTTTCATAAAAGAAACCAAGAAATGGAGGAAATGATTGCACAATTTGTAGCAGACTTGGGAGTGCTGCAATTGAATTGAGGCACTTACTGTGACCTCAATGCTGTCTTAAAAGACACGTTTCATGACAGGCTGGTGTACAAAGTGAGGCAATACAGAAATAGCTTGTATCTGAGCATGGTTTCATATGCCAGAAGGCTGTGGAAATTACTGCAAGGAAATCCAAAGTGCTGAATTCATTTACAAAAAATGCACAAGACAGCAGAATTTTCAAGATAAACCCAAGGTACTCAAGAATATTGCTCATGTGGCACACTGGCTCAGTGAGAAGCAATGTATTGGTATAAAGGCCTGAAATGCTGATTGTGTTTTAAAAAAAAACAAAAAAAAAAAACCTCCCCTGCAGACAGAAGAACATGCCTGTAAGAAAGATGGGCATTGGCAAATGAGAAAAACAACTAATGAAGGTATAGCAAGAAAAAGGGCTGTCCATTTCCTAAACTCAGAGCAAGAAGACTATAGAGAGAAGACACCTACCCGCATTATGTAATGGCTTTCCCATAGATCAGGGGAAGGGGAGCTCCACTTTAAAGGACTGCCAGTTTGGCTGGAAGCAGATATAGGAAATGCATTAATGGTTGTATCAGGATGAAGTACATTATAGTCTTTATAGAGCACATCAGGTTACACTCAGTCTTTCCCTGAATGTTGCAGAGTTGTTCTGTGGACATTCGTAGGGTAACTAGGGACCATGCTGGGGATTCGGGTGGTGTAGATTTAACTCCCTGGAAAAAACAATATTCCCACTTTTTGTGCGGAAGAATGATTAGCCATCTCAACTGGGTCAGTGTCTTAAAAAGATTTAAAGATTGCCAGGAAAGCCACAGTTGAAAAGATCTAATTTGTGTGTTACTGAAACATACTTCTGTTTTCGATGAAGAACTGCATAGCATGAAAAAATCACTGTGAAGCCAATCATTACACAAAAAGAACATGAGTATTTGTGGCACCTTAGAGACTAACATTTATTTGAGCATAAACTTTCTTATGCTCAAATAAATTTGTTAGTCTCTAAGGTGCCACAAGTACTTCTGTTCCGTTTGCGGATACATACTAACACGGCTGCTACTCTGAAACCAATCATTACACAGTGTAGCCAACCAAAATCATGCAAGTGAAGCACTGCACACAAAATCTTGATACAACTTAACAGAGGGTTAAAGTGTTAGAATTCACAAAGAGATGTGAAGTTTTTCAGAGCTCTGATGAGTATTTGGATCCCGTGATTGCTCCCAATTGTTTTCACCTGGCACCAGCAACCATCAAAGTGGATACCTTAGTTCCCCAAAACATGAATCAGTTACATTATTTTCAAGGATTACTCATCAGGCTACAGAATAGAATGGTCTTTGTGACCCGACAGATGAAGTATAACTATTGGGCTTGGGCAAAGGCATGTCACAGCATTTTTTAAAATAGCTAAGAATTCTTTGATAGCTATTCTCATGCTGATCTTGATTTGGTATTTCAGTGGGCATGTGATGTGTCCCATAGTCGGGAAAAGTCATAACTCACATTATAGGGACAAAGGAGGAAAATCCAGTTGGCAAAAGGACACTAGACAGAGCAAAAATAAAAAATGAATAAATTGGATGGGAAGCAGTGGACATGAATATCTGAGCTCCTGACAGATCAGTCATCCACATCTACCTTTGATGGAAACTGGGTGAAATCCTAGTCTTGCTGAAGTTGATGGGAACTTGGCCATTGATTTCTATGGGGCCAAAATTTCAACCTGTAGCTGGTTTCCAGAAGAATGTAAAAGTGAGATTCTATTTTTAACTGCCCTAGGATGGAGAGGTCACATTATATGGCAACACAGAGACTTGTATAGATTCTTTTTGCCATTCAAGCATGGAAAGAATTTGCTAGCTAATATTTTTCTAGTTCAGTGAAGACTTGCCTGTGAAGACTTCACAAGTAAGAAAATAGGCAGGTCAAATAGCTTTTCAATCTGGTACTGAATGTTAAAACAGCAGGAAAATTAGATCTTATGTAGTATTATTCCAGATAACTAAATCCATCAATTCCATAGGGCTGGTTGAAAACAATCCTAAAACAAACCGCTCCCCACCCTGCACCCTTGCAGTATGTCAATGCATACTAGTAAACTCTCAGTGGACAGTGGCAAGATCCACCTGGACAGTTAGTGCACAGCACACTGGAGTACTTTAGAGCTACACCCCTACTTGCTGGCCTGTAGGTGTTTGTGTAGATGCTTATTTGTCATACTCTGTCTTAGTGCATGTGATCATTATCCACCCTAGAGACTGGCCCCAGCTACTATGACGTTTTACTACTAGTTAGCAGCTATAGGACCTCTGCTGATGATCGTGGTGTATATGTAACCCACACGCCTCCTAGGTACGGTGTTCTGTCCCATGTACTGGCACCGAGACCACTTAAAGAGAAATTAATGAGTCTGCTCTATAGCCTTAGCCAACAGGCATATGGCTTTTAGCTCATGCAGTAGAAGCTCATACATTTAGCTCCAGAGGTCCCAGGTTCAATCCTGCCCACTGACGACCAAGGTCTGTTGGCGTTACATATACATGGCCATGGCTCAGCAAATATTATGAGGTCCTAGCTCTGTTACTCTAATAACTTTTAAGATAACAGATATTGATTTCATTTCACACTGAGCAGTGCAAAGTAAAGGAGTATAATATAATTATTTAGAAAAGAGCATGGTTTGGGAAGGCCACATCACTCATGCCAACACTGATTTTGGCTCCTCCACGTGTTCCAGATGGAGACCCAACCCTGGATGCCTCTACCAAGGTCCGCCTGCAGCTCCCAGTAGCTGGGAATGGTGAACTGCGGCCACTGGGAGCTGCAGACAGCCAGGCAAATGTAAACAAATGGTCTGGTGGCCCGCCAGAGGATTACCCTGATGGGCTGCAGATTGCCCACCACTGGTCTAGATGAATTTACTATAAGGTGGTTGCACAACTGGTTGGGAAAGCATATTCAGAAAGTAGTTATCAATAGTTCACAATCAAGCTGGAAGGGCATATCGAATGGGGTACCATAGGGATCTGTCGTGGGTCTGTGGATGATACCAAGCTTGGAGGGATTGCAAGTTGTCATAAATATAAAGGGAAGGGTAAACCCCTTTGAAATCCCTCCTGGCCAGGGGAAAGCTCCTCTCACCTGTAAAGGGTTAAGAAGCTAAAGGTAACCTCGCTGGCACCTGACCAAAATGACCAATGAGGAGACAAGATACTTTCAAAAGCTGGGAGGAGGGAGAGAAACAAAGGGTCTGTGTCTCTCTGTATGCTGGTTTCTGCCAGGGATAGACCAGGAATGGAGTCTTAGAACTTTTAGTAAGTAATCTAGCTAGGTATGTGTTAGATTATGATTTCTTTAAATGGCTGAGAAAAGAATTGTGCTGAATAGAATAACTATTTCTGTCTGTGTATCTTTTTTGTAACTTAAGGTTTTGCCTAGAGGGGTTCTCTATGTTTTTGAATCTAATTACCCTATAAGATATCTACCATCCTGATTTTACAGGGGGGATTTCTTTATTTCTATTTACTTCTATTTTTTATTAAAAGTCTTCTTGTAAAAAACTGAATGCTTTTTCATTGTTCTCAGATCCAAGGGTTTGGGTCTGTGGTCACCTATGCAAATTGGTGAGGCTTTTTACCAAACCTTGTCCAGGAAGTGGGGTGCAAGGTTTTGGGAAGTATTTTGGGGGGAAGGACGCGTCCAAACAGCTCTTCCCCAGTAACCAGTATTAGTTTGGTGGTGGTAGCGGCCAGTCCAAGGATAACGGGTGTAATATTTTGTACCTTGGGGAAGTTTTGACCTAAGCTGGTAAAGATAAGCTTAGGAGGTTTTTCATGCAGGTCCCCACATCTGTACCCTAGAGTTCAGAGTGGGGGAGGAACCTTGACACAAGTGCTTTGGAGGACAAGATTAGAATTCAAAATGTTCTTGACAAACTGGAGAAATTGTCTGAAATAAAGAGGATGACATTCAATAAGGACAAATGCAAAGCACTACACTTAGGAAAGAATAATCAATTGCACAAATACAAAATGGGAAAGGACTGCCTAGGAAGGAGTACTGCGGAAAAGGATCTGGGGCTGTAGTGGGTCACAAATTAATATAAGTCAACAATGTACTACTGTTGCAAAAAAACCCAAAACATTGTTCGGGGATGTATTAGCAGGAGTGTGGTAAGCAAGACACTAGAAGTAATTCTTCCGCTCTTTTCACCACTGATAAGGCCCCAACTGGAGTACTGTGTCCAGTTCTGGGTGCCGCACAGGGTAAGATTGAAAAAAATGGATTTGTTTAGTCTGTAGAAGAGAAGGCTGACGGAAGGACATGATAACAGTCTTCAAGAACGTAAAAGGTTGTTATAAAGAGGATAAATTGTTCTCCTTAGTCACTGACGACAGAAGTAGGAATGGGCTTAAATTGCATCAAGGGAGATTTAGGTTATACATAAGGAAAAACTAAATCTAAGGTTAGTTAAGCAGAGGAACAAATTACATAAGGAGGTTGTGGAATCTCTGTTATTGGAGGTTCTTAAGAACAGGTTAGACTAACACCTGTCAGGGATGGTTCTAGATAATACTTAGTCCTGCCTCAGTGCAAAAGACTGGATTAGATGACCTGGTGAGGTCCTTTCCAGTGCTACATTTCTATGATTCTATGTAAAGAAAAAATGCCAAAAGTTACTTTGTGGCCTGAGCTAGATTATATAATTGAAGAGAAAACAAAAGCTTGTCCTTGGCATCAGAGTGCAAGAAATATGCTAGAACATACTCCTATACCTGTGGTCACATGTTGGCAATCCCTGGCAGCACATCCATGACAATGTTGTTTGTCCTTTAGGAGGACATATTTCTTGGTAGTCACTGATTCTTCCTTACTGGCCAGAGATTTATGTGATTACTTCTATCTACTGTAAGTGCTAAATGGTTATATTCTGCTGTAACGGCTAGTGAGTGACAGGTGAATGGTCTATCTTCAAAATTGTTGTATGAAAGTAGCTGTCAAATCTGTAATTTCTGCAGAAAAACAATAAAGAAGGTATTGTTGCTCATCGGCAGGTGTTGGGGTTTCATGTACATTTAAGTACATTAAAGGACTATAACTCTGTCAGACTAGTGATAACATTAATCTCAATTATACATTTTTAATAGGTACCTCTCAAACAATTTTCACATGCACTTTTTTAAAAGCCCTGTTTTTAAATGTTGATAACTTATTAAGATATCAATATCCCACTTTGGATGCACAAATTAACACTTAGTGCATAAAACAGACATTTTTGTTCTCAGGTGTGTAAGTGAGTGCGTGCCCAAAACACAGGATTTAAGTGCCCAGTTTGAATCCCAAGATTGAAAACT
Organism: Lepidochelys kempii; assembly: GCF_965140285.1. Lineage (NCBI taxonomy): Eukaryota > Metazoa > Chordata > Testudines > Cheloniidae > Lepidochelys > Lepidochelys kempii. The sequence continues at coordinate 101,846,792 of NC_136386.1, forward strand.
AGGTCCACACGGTATACTGCCCTCTAGTGAAGGCTTCTTGGTCAAAACCATCCTAATAAGATTCAGCTCTCAATACACATATGTGGAAACTATGCCTTCTGATAAATGGCAGGAAGAGGAAGCAAAAAAGTTTGTCTCAAGGTAATGAAAGCAAAGTGACCCAAAACCAGGGCTATCGGTAAGATAATTAAGCAAACAGACTCTGCTGTACTGTACTTAGTTCAAAGGAAGACAAGATTTCTTTGCTACATAAACAATTAATTGAACCAAATGTTAGATAACAGACACGTTTGTGATGATTGTGTGTTCTGAATGCCTTTACCTTCTGCATTTTAAAAAGCTATTACAGAAGTATGGTAGACTGTAACATATCAAAAATAGTGTCTAGCTGAACCTCCTTGGGGAAGGAATAAAACTTTATTGCCTGCACATTTTGACCTTTACCATTTGGCAATAAAGCCTGTGAAACAACTGTGCTTCATTAATACTGTGACCGGTAAAGGAAGTAAGGAGACAAAATTTCAAAACCTAATAATGTAACACTTCATTGAGGTTTCAACATCCATTATGAATTTTCTGGTGTCACTAAGACTACTTCAGGGGACAAAGGCAGAGGAAGCAAGCAAGAGAAAGAAGCAAAATCTCAAGTAATGATTAGCTCTGCTACCTGACAGTTTCAGCATTAAAATATTCAAAAATCATGAGTCAGGCCCCCAAAATCACAAGACCATTTTAAAAATAATTCATTTTTTATTTCTTTTCTTTAATTTCTGTTCTGTGACTCTTTGTGGATTACACTTGAATTATATTTTCCAGCTTTTCTCTGAAGACTATGTGGGCTAGAAACTTTCATTAAAAGAAAAAAAAAAGGCAAGATTCTCATGAATCCAGGAGTTGGGACTTAAAGACAGACAAAAATATTATAACATTTGTGATAAGTCACAGGAGTTCACAACACTGCATTTTTAAATGAACGGAGGAGAAATCTAAAGAAAGAAAGAAAAGCAAAATAATGTTAAAAATGTAAGGCTAACAGCCTCTTGCTCTGTCAAACTCAACATAATTTATAGAGCCAACAATGTGGAGGTGTTAGCAAAGAAATGAGAAAATGTGTGTGTGCACACATGCCACAAATTACAAAGTGGGCTGAAATAGCATTTTTTTCATTTCTTGCTTCTAGGTGTCATAAAAAAATTAAAGGTCTGTTGAAAGAAACCAAAATTTATTACCCTGAGCTATTCAGAAGGACATTCATTTATTTTTCAAGGAGCCTCATTTTATAACCCAACCCAGTACAGAGATGTCAGACCTACTGTTGACTGATCTTCAAATTAGCACAGTCCAAGTGACTTGCATTGCAATGATTAGCTATGCATTTATTCAGTGTAAGCAACCAGCGAACAAGCAGCATTCTTTCAAGAGACCTCTTAGTTTAAGAACTGAACCACAAATAAAAAGAAGTCAAGAGCTCAATTTGCTGCATGTGCATTCTTTGGAAGTCAATTGGAAATATTCTGGGGGCTGAATAATTTCATTCATACGTCTGTTTTAAAAAGACAATGTGTACAACGGTCTATTTTTTCCACATATAAACAAACAGTCTTGTTTTAAAAATCCTCAGCAATACAATAGGATAGGTTTAAAAAAGGATACACTGAAACAAAGGAAAAATCCATATTTAATGTAACTGTTCACTGAATTGCACCTTGCAGAAATGATTGCTTGATGTATGCAGCAATCTATATAATTAAACGAGCTTTGGAAGGGTAGAAACAATATCAGATTAATTTTCACAAATTAGGGATAATCATTTTATATGTGAAGGGTGAGTGAAGCAAAGAACCAAACTAAACTAATGAAAGGTGTTTTTATTTGAGAACAGTCAAGACTTAATGGGGGGTCTTTATAATCCAGTTACTTTTTCCTTCACTGGAGGTTAGTCAAATGCTTAACCTCACTTCCTCTTTCTTTGCAAGGGAGCTAATGATGTAGGCAGAGTAATGCTTACTCTTCGCAAATTAGGTAAATGGTAACCGGTTGAGGACTAATGGTTCCAGATTTGCCAGTGGCTACTTTTTGAGGTTATCGCTTTCAGACATCAGTCATGATACGTTCGTTCAAGGATGGTGTTTTGTACAGTAATAGGGCTATTTTTGAAATATGCACTCTGTACTAAAAATAGACATAAAAAGATACACTTGTTAGAGGGCTTTCCCTTCACCCTCCCAGTTCCCTGATTCTTGTCACGCAGACAGCAAGCAGGAAAAGACCAGAAGTCCGAAGTGCAAAGAATGCAATGTTTAGTGGGGTTAGTTTCCAAGCAGCATATTCCAAAGCCCTTCACACCAATCGGGCTTATCTCTATACGCCCATAGAGCCTGTTCCCCAGTGTTCCGTTCCCAGCTCTGACGCCACAAACCATTTAGTCCATGTCCCCCTTCCCAGCGCTGACACTGCAGAACATTTGCCCCGTGTCCCCCTTCCCAGCTCTGACACCGCACAGCCTTGCCTGTGTCCCTGTTCCCCATTCCCTATTCCTGTTCCCCCCACCTGAGCAAGCATGATTCCAATTTCCCTTTCCCCCACTTCCTGTTTGACCCCAGTTTATATAGTAATATTCTCAGCTATACCTTAACCAATCATTTTACTGAAATTTAACTAACCAATCCTAACATATTGTAACATAATTCTCTAACCAATTATATCCCACTACCCTAATTAATTTAGACCTAGCAAAATTAATTATACTGCAGACAGAAACAATTAGAGAACCACACAGATTAGCAATAGAAAAGTGGGGGCCATAAAGATAAAACAATACAGAAATAGGGTTTCACAACCACAACCATTGATAAGTGATTTCTTGCCAGACAGGATGCTATCACTTAAGATCTGTTTCTTTATCTGGTGGTGATGGGCATTATCAGGACAGGATCGTCTTCCAAACAGCCCAATACCACCTTATTTCAATGTGACTGGTTTGGAATGTGAGGATGTGACAGAAGGCTGCCCCTGCTGCTTAGCCAAAGGCCTTAGCCTTAGAACTGTAAGACTATCCTAGTGAGAGGTTTCAGAGTAGCAGCCCTGTTAGTCTGGATCTCCAAAAAGAAAAGGAGGACTTGTGGCACCTTAGAGACTAACAAATTTATTTGAGCATAAGCTTTCGTGAGCTACAGCTCACTTCATCAGCATCAGTACACACATGCTTCACCTGCATTTCTGTAATTCAACAAAAACAGCATTGTTCCTGGGTTTCTTTTGATTGTACACTGCTACTTTTAAAGTACAGTTGGGCAAATAAAAGAAAGAGTTGAAGAGTTGGAACAAAATTAGATCGAGTCAAACAAAGTTTTGAAAAATCAGAATTATTTTTAAATCAAAAGTGGCATTTTACTTTCATGGACATTGAAATAATAAAGTCAGCATAAAAATGGGAAATGTTGTGCAAAAATACTACAAACAACTTTTTGTTTCTCCCTGTAACATTGTTCAATACACACACACAGAGAGAGCCTCCTGGGGAGGCTCACTTATACTAGTTCAAATTGGATTCACCAGAGACCAATAGACAAAGGAAGGCCTTCTGGACAAATAGTCTGAGTTTAAACTGATGGGGCCTTTCTTCTGAACCAACTAACGGACAAGACCTTCTGTCGAGCGGATTGGGGGCTGAGAATGAATCCTTGCGGAAGGTTTAGAAGGACTGACACCTACCAGAGCCTATGGTTGTAGTAGAGATAACCTCTGGTAAGCTTTTTAGCGTGTGTGTAGGTTCTTTTCTCGTTTTTAATACATTTTTTCTGCAATGTTTTCATCTTAAAAAGTAAATGTGCTTGGTTGGAAGAAGCTGTGTGGCAGCTTGCAACTGCGGGCAATTATTGTGTTCATAGCCTCATGGCCCATTTAGGCAGTCTGGCTTGCTGAGAACATCACAGGATAAATCAGGGAGCTGTGCTGCCTGAAAATTCCTGATCTAGCAGGAGAGAGACATGGATCTCTACCCAACACAGCTGGGAGCCAGGGACCTTAAGTGAGTGCCCGTAGTGGACCACGGAGGGGGAATACAGATGCAGTTACTAACAACTTCCTCAGTTTCAGAGTAACGTTTATACTCAGCTAGCTATATTCCGCTAATGCTCATTTTCCATCACTAACAATGGGGACAGGAGTTATAACTGGTTGCTATTACAGACTACTGTGACTTGTTCTTGGTTCAGTAAATGTTGAAGGTGACAATTTATACCTTTTTCTTTCATCTTAAAGTTTTAATTCATTATCTGAATATAATTTCTTCTCCCCTAGGTGCCCATCACACAACCTTTAAAAATTCCCTGAGGAATCTGGCTGTAAAATAGAATTTCCAAATATATAGGTTGTGCGATAAAAATGAAATTCTGAAGCTCCTTGATGTTAGTAGTGCTGTGCTAAGGCAATTTAAATATCTTTTCTGCCAAAAGCTTATGACGAAGCTCTTTTTCCCTCACTGCCTTCAAACAGATTTTCATCTTTTTGTACAATCCAAAAGCTGAAGCCCTTAAAATGTGTGCCAAAGGCACTAGTAGAAGCTTGAAGAGGAAATAATGTTCTCTTGTTGAAACTTACATGAAAAAGTCTATTTGCTAACCTTTCTAAGAATATTTATTCAAAAGTGTCTGATTAGCTCATGAGATTGATAATAGAATATGAAGTCTTTCACCTCTGTTGACTGGTTTGAATCTGCCTAACCCCTAAGGTCAGCAGTACCTACAGTAGCCGTCATTTTACGGTTGTTCTAGTGAAGACCCACTAAATCAACCGCCAATCTCTCTCTCGTCAACTCCTGTACTCCACCTGAACGAGAAGCGCAAGGCAAGTCGATGGGAGAGCGTCTCCCGTCGACATAGCATAGTGTGGACCCTGTGGTAAGTAGATCTAAGTATGTTGGCTTCAGCTATGTAATTCATGTAGCTGAAGTTGCTTAACTTAGATTGATCTTCCCCCATAGTGTAGACAAGGGCTCACATAACACTAATTGGTTCTCTCACTCCTTCAGTTCAGAGGCATACTTCAGATCAGTTACAGCTGCAAATAGCACCCATACTGAGAGTCCTATCAGAGAGTCCAGGTTTAAATGGGCATGGAAAAGGAAATAGACTTGACTTGTTAGGTCCATCTACATAGCAAAATGTTCTGGGTCAGGATATCATGCTAGTGACTTGAACTTGTTAATGCATGGTTTGGTCTTCACTGTGTGGATATATATAGGTTTTTTTAAATCCCTATTTCATTGCTCCAAAATGAGAGCTGCAGTGGCCTTAAAAATAGAACTGGGTAAACTTTTTTGAACAAAACTTTTTTCAGTGAAAAATGCAAATTTGGGAAAACCATAATGTTTCAAAAATTCATGTTGATTTTGTCAAACTGTTTGCTTAGGAAAAATTTTTAAAAAACAAAACATTTTGATTTTTGGTTTGAAATTACTTTTTGTTTCAAAATTTCCTTAAATTTAAAAACATTTTAAAATGGCCAAAATCAAAACAAAACAATATCAGCAGTGCAATAAATTTTTGACCAGGATAGGAAAAATAGCCTTGTTAAAGGGTGTGTGGATTTGTTGGAGGAGTTGAAGGACAGCTATAGGTGAAGTTTACGTAAGTGTTTGCCTTACTGAATGGTGACAATCCTACTACCACATATGCACCACACTGACCGTATGTCTGAGGCCATGGGCCTAGGAAGAGGGAGAACCTAGTCAGTCCCCTACTTAATCATCTTCCTTGTTTGTCAAGTGACCTTTGAAAACTGCATGTGAACAGCGTGGAGCCAATGTGACCTAAGATAATCAGAAAAAGGTACTCTTATTCCTGAATAGGAGTGTTCACATGGGGGATTATACCAAAATAACTATTCTGGAAAGCTTGTCTCTCTCACCAACAGAAGCTGGTTCAATAAAAGATATTACCTCACCTCCCTTGTCTCTCTATTCTGGAATAATTATTCCAGAATAGCTATTTTGGTGAACTTCCAAGGGTAGATAAATCCCAAATTACCTTCCTTTAGTGTTTTAATTGGATAAATTTAAAAATTTCACATTTTAAGTTAAATTGCTTTTCTTAAGCAATTAGCTTTACTATTAATGGATCATCTTTCATTTTTGTTTTCTCCATTATTACAATGTCCATTTATTAAGAAAAATGCATCCCCTACAGAAACAGCCCACTAATGACATGCTGGATTTACTATCTGACAAAATCTGCTAAATGCTGATTCTGGCTATGCATTTTTCACTAATGTATATGCTATTATTGCAGGGGTTCTCAAACTGGGAGTCAGGACCTCTCAAGGGATCATGAGATTATTACATGGGGGGGGGTCCCCCCACAGGCTGCCTCCACCCCAAACCCTGTTTTGCCTCTAGCATTTATAATGGTGTTAAATATGCAAAAAAGTATGTTTAATGTATAAGGGGTGGTCGCACTCAGAGGCTTGCTATGTGAAAGGGGTCACCAGTACAAAAGTTTGAGAACCACTGTATTACTGGGGGAAGAACAAAAATATAAATCAAACCCTTGTTTCTTTCTTTGCTTTTTAATAATTATTGGGTAAAGTCCGAATGAGTCAGTACTGAAAATATTTATAGGAGATCACTAAAGAAGACTATATCTATGAAAGTATGAAAGAGCATGTTTCACGCAGTATCTTACCTGAACTCTTTTGTGTAACAAGTACTAGGCCTTATTTTATGTCTACAATGACCTTCACTAAATCCAACTTTTATAAAGAAGTATGATAGGATATTTGAAATGTACAGCACCATAGAGTGTTTGACAAAGTAATTGCATGCCACACTACCATTCAGGACCCCAACCCTGCAATCATTCCCACACAGGTAGACAGTTGGTGCCAGGTAGGACCCCACTGACTTTAATGAGTCTCCATGCAGGTGCAGGGGCCTGCAGTTTTTTGCAATTATTTCCCATGTTTAATAGTTTTGATTTCAAAGAGTCCGAATCAGGATATGCAAGAACATGCATCTGTTTAAAAACGGAAATGGCCTACACGCAGAAAAAAAAAAAAAAAAGAATGGTGAAACACCAAATCAGCACAGAAACTCTTAAAACAAATCTGTACTCCTTTTCTCTCTTTAGTAGGGCCAATAGCTAAAATTTCAGTATCATAGTGAGTTATCAACCATTGCAATAGAATACTTTGGAAAAAAACAAATACGCATTATAATATATTGTATCACTGAGCTCTGCAAACAAACAGATAATCACACTTTAAATTTCTTTTGTGAATTTGGTAAAATCCCATAACTCATTTTTGAGCACTCAAAGCCCCCCTGAGTGAGTTAAGCAACATGATTTCAAATGAAAGCAAATAAAAGCATTAGTTTTCTTTTTTAGCTTGGAATATTAAGTAACATTTTAAAAAATTTTTATACTTTCTGCCTTCTTATCATATGATTGTCACCTGTACTTACAAGAGCTGAATAAAATCCTAAATGTGAGCATGCTAATAAATAATACTTTGACCTTATTTTGTACCTTCCATCCAAAAATTTTAAAAAGCTATACAAACAGTGAATTCTAGATTTAACAAAACTATGAACCAGAAAAGCATGGTTTCCCCCATTTTACAAATGAGTAGATTCAGTAACAACGAGATTGTGACTTGTCCAAAGTCACAAGAAAGTCTATAGCTCAGTCAGTAATATAACTCAGTGGCTCTCAATCTTTCCAGACTACTGTACCCCCCTTCAGGAGTCTGATTTGTCTTGCGTACCCCCAAGTTTCACTTAACTATTTGCTTACAAATCAGACATAAAAATACAAAATTGTCACAGTACACTATTACTGAAAAATTGCTTACTTTTTCATTTTTACCATATAATTATAAAATAAATCAAATGGAATATAAATATTTTACTTACATTTCAGTGTATAGTATAGAGAGCAGTATAAACAAGTCGTATGAAATTTTAGTTTGTACTAATTTCACCATTACATTTTATGCAGCCTGTTGTAAACCTAGGCAAATATCTAGATGAGTTGATGTACCCCTTGGAAGACATCTGTGTACCCCCAGGGGCACATGCACCCCTGGTTGAGAACCAGTGATATATCTAATGGTTTATCACTCTGTTTTGTGCCTTCACAACAGACCATGTTGTAATGCTGCAGTCCTGTCATATTCAACATTGTGAAAATATACTGAGTCAAAATGTGCACACCTGGCTCCATCCTACTTAACTCAGAGTTATGTCTCGACACACTTATCCAAGAGCAGAGTTTAACCCATTTTATTTTGAGTTGCGATTAATATATTCGGAAATTCATTATCGTGATGATGGAACAAAAATATTTGTACAACTCTAAATGTATTAGGTCTTGATTAGCTATTGACTGACATGCTAGAGATACAATTTTTACATTCTGGTTTCATATCTAGTCATATACCGGGTTATTTTAATGAGGCTTTAAGTACACATTATCCTATACTCTTCAATCTACTTTTAGGTAAAGACCTCCAACCCTGAGGAGCCTTAGGAGAGTCATCAGCGACCCCCACAGTGAGCCAGCTAGGCCTGTCAGACTCAGATAGTCAAAGTAAAGTCTTCTGACGGCTAACTAGTCTATCGAACTTCAGAGACAGTCAGGAATGGTCCCCAAGGACTGGCCATCTAAGGCTCAGAGATGGTGGAGAGTGTTCAGCGTGTGTATAAACTTGTGGAAATTGAGAGGGCATCCCAAAACTCACTGGAGATTCTCTGCTTCTGCAGACTTCAGGAAAAGGAGAATGACTCCCTCATCTCCTCTTCCCTAAGCCCCCTTCGCATCTACAACATGGAGGGGAGGGGGGAAAGGGAGAGACAGAGAAACTTGTCTGGGAGAAAAGTCAACTTCTATTACATAAAGACAAAAGAAAAGAGAAACTAATGTTAGATAACAGTAAATATTCTTCAATGTGCCTTTTTAAAAATGCTGTCTCCTGAAAACTTTTGTTTACTAGGCTTGATAAGCACAACAGTTTCAAATTAATTTAGTTTTACAATGGTTTTACTCCCATTTAATTATCATTACTTTCCTCAGCTTTCTAATAAAGCTAACACAGCAGTAGAGGCTAGTACAAATACAGGTGTCTTCAGAACTGTATTCTATCAAACACACCTTTCCTTCTTACACTAGCCAGTTTGCAACACTGACCGCACCACACAGTAAGTGGAATGGGGATGTTGTCCAGGCTTGCTGGAGGAAGGCAATAGTGCTTTACAATGGGATGGGGGGGAACAAGGTCAGCAACTGCTGCAAAAAGGTGGGTCAGCTTTACAGCACTGACTCACCCCTTGGAATGTAAGGGCAGAAAGCTTTAAAAGTGCAAGCTCTGGCATTGGACACCCCTTTCTCCAAGCAGCAGGCAAAGCAGGACCCGTTCTCCATCCCCCTGAGGTGTGATTCTCCGGTGGGGTTTGAACCTGCTGTGAGCATTGTGCTAGTCACTCCTTTTCAGACGGGGCTGGGAAGGAATTTTTACCTCACCAGCATATTGGCTTTGGTGGAGTGGGGGGTTTTCGCCTTCCCCACAGCGGGTGTTAGGGAAGACCTACTATGGTGTGGTAGGCTATATGTCGCAACTTATTTGGTAAGTGTGCGGTGGATGTCCAGTGCAGGTACTCCATAGGGAAGGCACCCAGTGACCAGATAAATGGCCTGGTAAAGGACTTAAAAAGGAGGTGCTGGTTAAAGGAATGGAATGGGGGTGGGCTGGTTCAGGGCTCCTATGATTGGTATGGCACGGAGCCAACCCTACTTTCTTATAGCCCACCTTAACCCTCCTACAAGAGGGGGTGGATGGTAAGGTCCCAGCAATAGATGTGCTGGAGGGACCTGGATGGAAAAAGAGGGGGAGCTGGTGGAAGCCCCCCAGGTAATTATGGGATAAACATGGAGTTACCTGCACTGTACACTTTTATCTGCCAGGTAGTCCCAGACATCTAATAATAAAGTTGCGGCCTGATTAAATCCATGTCAGGTGTCTCCTCTCCTTCTTTTGGTATAGCCGGACAACAGCTATAAAACAGCGAACCAAAGACATGTCTCTGTTCATAATGGAGCAAGGAGGTCACGAAAGAACTCTTTAGTTGCCTATTCTATGTACTATATATGAATAGAGAAACGCACATAACAATGGTTCGTTTTTATTGCAGCTGAACTATATTGAACAAAATCTGATGTTCCTGAAGAATTAGAATTGATTTGTTTCTAGCCAACAGAAGCAGTTATTTTTACTGTCTTTTTATTTAAATGAGTTCTTAAACTTCAACTCCCCTTTCACCTCTCCCCCCCTCAGCCCACTATTATTCAGATACCCATACCCAAAGAATTAAGCTTGTGAGATGGCAATACAGATTTTGCATGTGATCTGGGTTACGCACAAAGCTTAAAACCTCTACGAAGGGATGCCAGGTGTCCAGTTTTCAACCAGAATACCCAGTTGAAAAGGGACCCTGGTGGCTCCGCTCAGCACTGCTGACCAGGCCATTAAAAGTCCAGTTGGTGGCACAGTGGGGCTGGCAGCTCCCTGCCCAGCTCCACACAGCTCCCAGGAAGCGGCCGATATGTCCCTTCAGCTCGGGGAACCAGAGCCAATGGGAGCTGCAGGGGCAGCACCTGCAGCCAGCGGTGGCGTGTGGAGCCCCCTTGGCCACCACTCTGCCTCAGAGCTAGACATGCCAGCCACTTCCCGGGAGCCACCTGATGTAAGCACCACCTGGAGCCCACACCCCCAACCCTATCCCATGTCCCAACCCGCACCCCAACCCTGAGTCCCCCCTGCACTCTGAACCCCCCAAGCCCGAGCCCCCTCCTACACCCAAGCCCCTCATCTCTGGCCCCACCCCTGAGCCCCCTCCTGCACCCAAATTCCCTCCCAGAGCCTACACCCCCTCCCACATCCCAACCCCCTTTGCCCCAGTCCAGAGCCCCCTCGTGCACTCCAATCCCTCATCCCCACCCCCACCCCAGAGCCTTAACCCACACTGCAGCATGGTGAAAATGAGCGAGGGTGGAGGAGAATAAGTGACAGAGAGAGTGGGGATGGAGTGAGCGGGAGTGTGGGGAAGGGGCAGGGCCTTGGGGAGAGCAAGGGTGTTTGGTTTTCTGCAATTAGAAAGTTGGCAACCCTACCTTTACAGTCTGAGGAAGGCTGATGGCTGGCAAGGGGGCATAACAAATGCATTATATGTAAATGAAGCTGGCTGAGCACCACAATTTTGTTATGATCAAATTTAATACTATCATTGGCCAGTGACAGACCTGGCACATTGTGATCCCTTTAAGGCCTGGTTATGTACCCTAAAAGCAATTCTGGATTTTATCTGCATAACAAGCTTTGAACATTTGCACAGTCAAAGTGGATTTTTTGCTAGTGTAGAGATCTTATTAAGAATACTAATGCAATAACACCATGGTAAATTGTCCCAGAACTAAACAAAAAGAACAGTACTGTAACTTGCTTGAATGTAATCCCCCGTTTTCACAATCTTTTCGTTTCAGGATTTATTTACCCGTTTTATGTAATGTAGTGTTTCTGGCTGTACCATTGCCACATTGTTTTTCTGAGGCATGCTTCTATAATCTAGTTGTCCATCACAGTATTTCACTTTAGCAAATGTTTAACAGACTTTTTGCAACACAGGTATTGCTTTTTGAGACTGTTTTTGAAATCTCTTTAGTATTTTGTATTAGACTTTAGAGACTACAGCAAAAGTTTGTTATATTTTAACTGGATATTGGTATGAGACCCTTTTAAATGCAGTTTTTCATGTTCAGTCACATTTCTACAGCTTCTGATATATAGTATCACCCAACAAACCTGTAATAAAAAGTACGAAGTACACACATCTGACACTCTAATCTGTGACAGGTTTCAGAATAGCAGCGGTGTTAGTCTGTATCCGCAAAAAGAAAAGGAAGACTTGTGGCACCTTACAAACTAACCAATTTATTTGAGCATAAGCTTTCGTGAGCTACAGCTCACTTGAAGTGAGCTGTAGCTCACGAAAGCTTATGCTCAAATAAATCTATTAGTCTCTAAAATGCCACAAGTACTCCTTTTCTAATCTGTGACTTTCCCTCACCTGTCTCCATGCCTGGTCAGCTAATCACAGAATCATAGGACTGGAAGGGATCTCGAGAGGTCATCTAGTCCAGTCCCCTGAGCTCATGGCAGGACTAAGAATTATCTAGACCATCCATGACAGGTGTTTGTCTAACCTGCTCTTAAAAATCCCCAATGATGGAGTTTCCACAACCGCCCTAGGCAATTTATTCCAGTGCTTAACCACCCTGACAGTTAAAAAGTGTTTTTTAATGTCCAACCTAAACCTCCCTTAGTGCAATTTAAGCCCATTGCTTCTTGTCCTACCCTCAGCAGTTAAGAACAATTTCCCCGCTCCTCCTTGTAACAACCTTTTATGTACTTGAAAATTGTTATGTCCCCTCTCACTTTTCTCTTCTCTAGACTAAACAAACCTAATTTTTTCAATCTTCCCTCACAGGTTATGTTTTTTAGACCTTTAATCATTTTTGCTGCTCTTCTCTGGATTTTCTCCAATTTGTCCACATCTTTCCTAAAATGCAGTGCCCAGAACTGTGTACAATACTCCAGTTGAGTCCTAATCAGCGCAGAGTACAGCGGAAGAATTACTTCTCATGTCTTGCTTACAACACTCCTGCTAATACATCCCAGAATGATTGCTTTTTTGCAACAATGTTACACTGTTGACTCATATTTAGCTTGTGATCCACTATGACCCCTAGATCCTTTTCTGCAGTACTCCTTCCTAGGCAGTCATTTCCCATTTTGTATGTGTGCAACTGATTGTTCCTTTCTAAGTGGAGTACTTTGCATTTGTCCTTATTGAATTTCATCCTATTTTCTTCAGACCATTTCTCCAGTTTGTCCAGATAATTTTGAATGTTAATCCTATCCTCTGAAGCACTTGCAACCCCTCACAGCCTGGTGTCATCTGCAAACTTTATAAGTGTACTCTCTCTGCCATTATCTAAATCATTGATGAAGATATTGAACAGAACTGGACCCTGAACTAATCCCTGAGGGACCCCACTCGATATGCCCTTCCAGCATGACTCAACCACTGATAATTACTCTCTTGGAAAAATTTTCCAACCAGTTACGCACCCACCCTATCGTAGCTCCATATAGGATGTATTTCCCTAGTTTGTTTATGGGGTCATGCGAGACAGCATCAAAAACCTTACTAAAATCAATATATACTACATCTACTGCTTCCCCCATTCACAAGGCTTGTTACCCTGTCAAAGAAAGCTATTAGGTTGGTTTGACATGATTTGTTCTTGACAAATCCATGCTGACTGTTACTTATCTTATTATCTTCTAGGTTGTGATGTCTTTCAAAAAGACTTCATATCAGAATTAGTCTTGAAAAATGATGCTAATTATGCACAATATCCAATGTGAGATAAATTTGGAAGTAGAATGGCCAGATTTACTGCCTAGGTTTTAGCAAAGTATTTCCCTGGAGAAAGGGATGGGGAAGCACAAGCTACCAGCATTTCATGCTCTGCATGGAAATCTAAGCAGGCAGGGCTAGGAAAGGAGAGGATGAGGCCCAGGCGTTTGAGTAATTTACCGACAGCATATTTGTAGAGGAGCCTGTACTGAGGGAGGGGATGGACTCCTATGATTTCAAGTTGCCCTTTCCTATATACTCTTTTTTTTAGGGATGAATCCCTACTCTGGCATTCCTTTGAACTATAAGAGTTGGTCCAATAAAAGACATTACCTCACCCACCCTGTCTCTCTAATATCCTGCAACCAACATGGCTACAACAATACTGAATATAAGTTAAATGGACACTGTCAACATCAAACCCCGCCTGGATATTCTTAGTACAGGGTTTTCACTGTTCTACCCAATCCTGACTAAGGAATGTGTCAGTAGGGAGTGACTTGATACATAGGCCAGACTGAATGACATCTGCAGGGCTTTTACCCACCTATTCCCTTAGGGCCTCTATTTTTTCCTCAGCTCCCCTGTCAGAGCTCATGTTTTTCCCACACTGCTGGACCGTGTGGCAAGATACAGGAAAGCAGTTCCTTCTGAAGACGCAATGCTTCCTTAAAGGAAATCATGTTGATGATGTATGCATCCTCCTCTACCCGCTTATACCAGCCAAGTTCAAACTGTCTCTTTATCTTTAACAACCAGTCTACCCATCAAGCCTCTGATTCTGAACATACTTATGCTCATGTGTAACTTTACTCATGTTTAGGTTTAGAAAGCCAGTCAATTGACCAGTCCAATAATGTTAATTGACCACATATTATTTGACCACACTCAAATATTGTCTAATATTCCAGCAAGAATGCCCCAATGTAGGTGGCCAGCTACTTTTTTTTCATTGCTTCATGGTTCTGTTAGTAAGCTGACTTAAATGTCTTGATCACTCAACTCTATTTCATGCCAATACCACCTATTAGGAAGAAGGTGAGATAACAAAGTTGAGCGTCTTGATTGGCTGGACTCATCTAGAACAAACGTTGTCTGTACAGAAATATATTTTTATTTGTGTACCAAGTCATGGCAGGTTACAAAGCACATTAAACAAGTTACAAGACACTCCTTGCCCTGAAGAGTCCAAACTGACTAGACATATATACAGAAATTAACTGAAAAAGGAGTGGGGGAGGGAAAGGAGGGTTCACAGTTACTAAATCTCCTCTCCCCAACACAAAGAGAATACATATACAACCATTAAGCTGCTTAAAGAGTTGGCCCACTGCACACCTAGCATAAACGCATTTTAAAATGTTTTTTGAATTGTGATGTTTTTAATTTCTCTTTAATTTCATTTTTCTTTTCATTTGTGATTGTTCAATCTTGAATAAGGTTCATGTTTCAATGCCAATCTAACATTGATAAAAAAGGTAACAACTCCTCTTTTGGTCAATCATTTCATTGTGTTCTGCATTTTTATCAATTAAAATAATTCAGTTAAGTAATTTGTTTTTGAGATTAAGTATAAGTATCTAAGACTAACCCTATTGGAAAGTACAAGTATTACTCATTTTTTGTTTTAATAAATTAATTTAATTAATTTATTTAAAATATCTGACCATTTTGACATTGTTTGACCAATATTTGACTAGTTAATTGACAGATTATTTTTGGACCAGTGAAATGCTGAACCTGACTCATGCTAACAGTCCATTAACTTCAATGGAACACTGACAAGAGTAGTGATTTGTAGGATTTGGCCAGCCACCAGAAGAGATATTAATATTACTAATAAAATTCCTTTAGTGCTTTATTTTAAAATAATTTTTGATGCAGAAGCATTTAAATGCAAAAAAAAAAATGGTCAAAATACATAGCTATATGCTGCTTCATGTTAATTCTTCTCTATCCAGGTATATTAACATTAGGAGTAATAAGAGACAGAAAATCAAATCCTATCAAAACATAAAAAGATATCACAGCATTATGGTCCTCTAATAATTTTTAATACTATATATGTACTGTTCAGTGTTCTTTTTCAGTACTAGAACATTCACTTACCAGTGCACAGGTATTAGCATTCACCTATGCAGCACTGTCCCAGGGTATATAAGCTATAGCCTGTGGACCAAATGTGGCTAAGAGTATTCTATTATACAGCCATGGACTGCCCTCATATGTAATAGGAATGTGTGGCCCACAGATGGCATAGGTCTCAAAACACTTTACACATGGACCTATAACAGATGAAGTCCACCCATTTTATGTCAAGTATCTGTAGCAAATTCACATTGTGGTCCCCATTTAGGCAAAATTTGGATGTATGTTTGCTTTACAGTTGAGAAATAGCATGGAAATACTGTATAACTTCAGCTACTAGAAGAGAATCCAAAGTAATTATACTTAGGCTTGGCAGAATTTGATCTTTTAAAATATATAATTTTGATAGATGATATCAATGTTTATTTTGAAGCATTTTTTTCAATTATCAATTCATTTTTGCACAACTGCAGGAAATTATGGGAGTCAGACAATTATTTAATGACAGTAGATATTGAGATTCAAAAGTTAAAGCTTTATAAACAGTTAAAACACAAAAACTGTCAACATCACATCAAAATACACAAAGTAAATAGCCTTAAAGCAACAAATCATACCAGTTTTTACTATTCACTCACTACTTCATTTGTAAAAACCTAATTCAAAAGTCAAAATCACTGGATTTTGACTCAAGCTCTCAAGCACCATTTTCCTTGCTTTGCCTCTGTAAATTTTGATTGTTATTGATGGAAATATATTTTCCTCAGTTGGTGTTTTTATGGTGAAATCGATGTTTACCAGCATTTACCGATTATACTAGACATACTGAAATATCTTCTTGAATCTCATATTCATATTGAAAGGCAGATGTACTAAAGCAGACCATAAAGACATCTATTTAATTTAATTAGCTATTATTTACTGAATCATGCATCTCCAAACAAAAAACATCTATAACAAAGGCACTTTCAACTGGACAGAAATACCACCTGGTGAATTAAATATATAAGGAACAATTACACAAGAAACTGAAACAGATACGCCAGATGTTGAACTTGTTACATGGAATTGTCTGAAGGGCACCTGTTATGTGACTGGTGCTTTATCACAATAAAGCAGCATTAATTACACAAGGACTGAAGAGTAACATCTGTTTCTGAATTTAGTCACCTATTGAGAGAATCAGATGCTTACTACATGTCCATTTATCTTTCTAAAA
Organism: Lepidochelys kempii; assembly: GCF_965140285.1. NCBI lineage: Eukaryota > Metazoa > Chordata > Testudines > Cheloniidae > Lepidochelys > Lepidochelys kempii. The sequence continues at coordinate 101,863,573 of NC_136386.1, forward strand.
GACAAAACTTTATTAGGGACAGAAAGTTTGGGCTTCCCTGTCACTAAAAAAATAAACTAGAAGTAAATACTATCCATGTGTATACACTGGCACGTTGTACCTTTTGTCATAGATTTTGATATTTCCTCATTTTACTAGAATTTTTTCACTCAGATGCTGTGGAATAATTCACTGAGTCAGGTGATGCATTTGCCTTTTGTGACTATACTTATGATCCAAGAGGCAGTAACTTTAATTCATAAGAAGTTTTGATATCAGAAATGCATATTTTTTTAAGTCAGTGCATTGATCCCTGAGAGTGGATCTTTTTTCCCCACACAGATCTCCGCTGACTTCAGTGGGAGTCAACCTGCATGGATCCAAGTAGGCAAACTGTTTCCATGAGACAAACAATTCATGAGCTTTTCATACGAACATCATCACATCCTTCATGTATTATTTATCTGCACTGATCCCAAAATCAAATCTGCACTATATTAATTTATGCTGAACTATATGATATTAAACCAACAAATATGCTTCAGTCATAATATATTGATTATACTGAAGCCAATATCTATACAATGAGTCAATATTAAGCCCAGTACTGGTTTATACAGATCACATCATCAGAAGACTCCTGCATCACTTCCCAAAGTCCTTACTTAGGCCAGACTATAAATCACTATCAGAAAATAAGGCCCCAATCCTGCAACTGGTTTTGTGCAGGCAGAGTGCTTAGCCCAGGTGGAGCCATGCTGACAGTGAAGGCACAGCATTCCCTCCAGGTACACCAAATTGCAGGGTCAGGGTCTAAACTTCTATGTGAGTTTAGCTTCACTACTTAAGGCCCTGATCCTGCAATTTGTTGCATGTGGGCAGACTGATGTGCCTATGTGGGGCCCCATCAAAGTCAAAACTGAAATTATTCTGCTGTTCCTTCATATTGGGAGTGAGGAAAGAGGAGCTGAAGTGAAAATTCTCCTGGAATCCCTACTTGACATTTAGTGGATTACAGGCAGCTGATTTCAAGGTTGCAGCTGGGCAGAGAATTGGAGTATTAACAGACTAACAAAGCCCTGTTCTATTGTACTCAGTGGAATTTAGATGCAGCAGAGACTTTACCCTTCATATGCTATCTAATGGCTGGAAGTTGAAGCTAGACAAATTCACACTAGAAATAAGGTACACATTTTTAACAGTGAAGGCAATTAACCACTGGAACAACTTACCTGAGGATGTGTGGTAAATTCTCCATCACTTGCAGTCTAAGTCAAGACTGTATTTTTTTAAAACAAAGATATATTATAGCTCGAAGAGAAGCTATAGGTGTGATACAGAAATTATTTGGTCAGATTCTTTGGCCTGCGTTATGCACGTCAGATCAGAGAATCATAACGGTCCCCTCTGGGCTTAAGCTCATGCTCAAATAAATTGGTTAGTCTCTAAGGTGCCACAAGTACTCCTTTTCTTTTTGTGAATTTATAAACAAGATCTAAAGCTCTGTTTTATAACATTCTTTTGCCTTTGGCAGTCTGAAGCAATTTCAAACCATTGAAAGGGAAAACTGAGTAGGTCCTTAAATTCACCTCGAATTTGGTAGACTACAGCTAGGCTAAAATATCTGGTTTGCAACACCAAACTGATAGAAAATAGTGAAGTAGGACACAAGATACTTTACAGTCTTTAAGGCAGTCCTTTCTGAAACTCTTGCAATACACAAACTTGCCAGTTCTGTGGTACTCTAAGGCAGGGGTGGGCAAACTTTTTGGCCCGAGGGCCACATCTGGGTGTCGCAACTGTATGGCGAGCCGTGAACGCTCACAAAATTGAGGGTTGGGGTGAAGGTGGGGGGGTGTGCGGGCTCTGGGGTTCAGGAGGGTGCTCTAGGCTGGGACCGAGGGGTTCGGAGGGCGGGACGGGGATCAGGGCTCGGGCAGAGGGTTGGGGCGTGGGAGGGGGTCAGGGGTGCAGGCTCCGGGTGGCGCTTACCTCAAGCAGCTCCTGGAAGCAGTGGCATGTCCCCCCTCCGGCTCCTACGTGGAGGTGCAAGCAGGCAGCTCTGCACGCTGCCCCGTCCATGGTTGCTGGCCAATGGGCGCTGTGTGGGTGGCACTTGGGGCAGGGGCAGGGGCAGCATGCGGAGCCCCTGGCTACCTTTCCACGTAGGACCCAGAGCGGGGACATGCTGCTGCTTCCAAGAGCCACGCAGAGTGGGGCAAGCCCCCGACCCCAGTCCTCAGCTGGAGCACCGGAGCAGGGCAAGCCCCAAACCTGCTCCCCGGCAAGAGCTCGAGGGCCAGATTAAAACATCTGAAGGGCCAGATGCAGCCCCTGGGCCATAGTTTGCCCACCCCTGCTCTAACGGATGCTATCTGGGAACTGCTCCCACTCATTTTAGTAGTCATCTCTTCCAGAAACTCAAAATTCTTAGAGAATTAGGCACTTTTTGAGAAAGAGGATTTGTTTTCAATAGGGTTCCATTTAAAATCTCTGCACTGCAGTCAGGATTATTAATGGTGGCTACAAGTCGCAATGCCCTTTAACTAGTTGGGACAATAATTTCCAAATTAGGATTGTTCCACAAAAACAGTTTGTCAGGTATTTACTATTTTTCATAAAAAGACAGCAAATAACAAAACCTATTCATACAGAAAATACTAAAAGGAAAAACAATTTACTTGAAAATCTTTGGAAGGCTGCACTTTATTAGTTTTTTAGCAAGTCATGTCAATTTGAATGATTTAAAGCATTCAAAATGCAAAACACTGGATTTGTGTTTGTTTGTTCTTATGCATGTATAGCTCCAGAGAATTGCCTTTAAAATTTTAAACACATTTATGGATCGTTTTTAATAGAAAAAAAGATCTGCCTGAAAACAGCCCTCAAATAATTTGCATGGATATCCTGTGGAAGCTGAAGAAGATATTTCCTCTAAGATGTTTGTCAGGAAGCCTAGATTTATCTTCTCATCTAGTCCAATAATTTTTCTCTACCAGTCTATAAAGTGTCCATGACAACTGTAGTTTTTAATACTGTCAATCACCAATTATGCTGAGCTCAGCTAAAACCTACTGCAAACAATAACATTAATAGAGTTAAGTAAAGAAATGTTACAAAACTGTCTCATCTGTCTAATTTCAAGCCACCATACTGCTTATATTTATTCATGCAGATTTATTCAAAGGGATATATAATTTAAACACTCCAGACTGTTCAAATGAGTAAAACAAGAAAATTCAGAGTAAAGGAGGAAATGCTGATTTAAATACACCGTTATTCCTGGATATTTGAGTTGATATGGGGACAGATTCCCCCAGCCACTCAAGGAGTGCAATGAGAGCAGGCACCACCTATATGTCCCTAGTTGGCACAGAATACTGGAAATATGTCCTTGAATTTAAGATTTTTGTTCAAACATCCTTAGTTTTTGATAGGGGAAAGAGCAAGTTATTTAAAAAGTTATTTAAAAAAAAATTCTGTCATGGAGATGTCAGCTGTGAGTGTCCTTCTCTGCTAAACAAGGATGAAATTCACTCATATGAAGGGGGCCAACAAAAGGTCCATGCAATACTTCAGTTCCACTAAAGCCCTCGAAGTACAGTTTAAGTGGAATGTAAATAGTGCACAGGCTTTGTTTTTGCTCTTGGCACACAGGTGAATTTCACCCAAACCGCATAAACAGCTTTTCAAGAGCATAGTTTTATTTCTTTAAGGCCTTGATCCAGCCTTCTGCTGAAGTCAATGGAAGTTTGAAGGGGTGTTGTCCAAGCTATATGTAAATCTAGTGCTTATGAAAAGTTCTTGATTGACAACCCTTGTAGAGGCTTGTAGGGGCTTTGTGCTGGGAGAGAAGCTGAGCCCTGATTAGGGGGCGGGGCTTCACTGACTAGGGGTCCTATAAAGGTAGCAGCCAGTCAGGCAGTGGCACAGACAGCTGCAGCGGCACAGGAGCTAGCAAACAGAGCTGTAAACAGGGGAGTTTGAGTGGGAGTTTGAAAGGGGAGTTTGTCTTGTGGTGCTTGTGTGGGGTTTGGTTTTGCTGTGGGTGGTGGTGTTTTGGTGTGGTTTGTGTTTCCCAGATTAACAGGATTTAGGTGGGAAGGCTATGACAGATTCAGAGGTGGCAGTGGGAGTGACCCATGTAGCAGATGACACAATGAAGATGACTGGATGTGGAAGCTGTGGTATGTACATGATCCTGGAGGGGGCACCTGGTAAGAGTTTTGTCTGCATGAAATGCCGTCTGATAGAGCTGATGGAGGAAAAGATCAGAGGTTTGGAGATGCAGGTGGAAAGTCTGGTAGAGTTTAGGAAGGGGTTTGAGCAGATTATGGAGCAAAGACATGAGGTATCTGAAGGGAAAAGCTCAGACTTGCAGGTGGAAGCAGGACTAGGGAATTCTGAGGGGAGACTGGGTGAGGAAAGTGGTCAGTGGAAGCATGTGACTAAAAGAACTAGGCAGAGGAAAAGACGGGCTAGTGAAGGAGAAATAGAGCTTCAGAATAGGTTTGCAGAGTTGGAAAATGAAGAAGGGGCTCAGCAGGTAGTCACTGAAGGTGACAGGGCAAGGAAGAAGAGAAGAGCGGTTAGTCCTATAGGAAAAGGGGAAGAGTTAATGGAGATTACACCAAATATGAGCCCCAGGAGGATACAGGATGGGTTAAAAAGGATTACAAGGGAGAACGGGAATGGAAAAAACTTGCAGCCAGAGGGAACAGGGGATAGACTGGAGAATAGCACCGTCACTAGGAAAAGGCAGGTCTATGTGATTGGGGACTCTTTACTGAGAAGAATAGATAGGCCCATTAGCAAGAATTTTTAATGAATCTGTAAACTCAGGGGTTGTACCGTATGATTGGAGAATTGCTAACATAGTTCCTATTTTTAAGAAAGGGAAAAAAAGTGATCCAAGTAATTATAGGCCTGTTAGTTTGACATCTGTAGTATGCAAGGTCTTGGAAAAAATTTTGAAGGAGAAAGTAGTTAAGGACATTGAAGTCAATGGTAAATGGGACAAAATACAACATGGTTTTACAAAAGGTAGATCGTGCCAAACCAACCTCATCTCCTTCTTTGAGAGAGTAACAGATTTTTTAGATAAAGGAAACGCAGTGGATCTAATTTACTTAGACTTTAGTAAGGCGTTTGATACTGTGCCACATGGGGAATTATTAGTTAAATTGGATAAGATGGGCATCAATAGGAAAATTGAAAGGTGGATAGGGAATTGGTTAAAGGGGAGACTACAACGGGTCCTACTGAAAGGTGAACTGTCAAGTTGGAGGGAGGTTACCAGTGGAGTTCCTCAAGGATCAGTTTTGGGACCAATCTTATTTAATCTTTTTATTACTGACCTGGGCACAAAAAGTGGGAGTGTGCTAATAAAGTTTGCAGATGATACAAAGCTGGGAGGTATTGCTAATTTAGAGAAGGACAGGGATACCCTACAGGAGGATCTGGATGACCTTGTAAACTGGAGTAATAGGAATAGGATGAAATTTAATAGTGAGAAGTGTAAGGTCATGCATTTAGGGATTAATAACAAGAATTTTAGTTATAAGCTAGGGACGCATCAACTAGAAGTAACGGAGGAGGAAAAGGACCTTGGAGTATTGGTTGATCATAGGATGACTATGAGCTGCCAATGTGATATGGCTGTGAAAAAAGCTAATGTCGTCTTGGGATGCATCAGGAGAGGTATTTCCAGTAGGGATAAGGAGGTTTTAGTACCGTTATATAAGGCACTGGTGAGACCTCACCTGGAATACTGTGTGCAGTTCTGGTCTCCCATGTTTAAGAAGGATGAATTCAAACTGGAACAGGTACAGAGAAGGGCTACTAGGATGATCCGAGGAATGGAAAACTTGTCTTATGAAAGGAGACTCAGGGAGCTTGGCTTGTTTAGCCTAACTAAAAGAAGGTTGAGGGGAGATATGATTGCTCTCTATAAATATATCAGAGGGATAAATACCAGAGAGGGAGAGGAATTATTTAAACTCAGTACCAATGTGGACACAAGAACAAATGGATATAAACTGGCCACTAGGAAATTTAGATTAGAAATTAGACGAAGGTTTCTAACCATCAGAGGAGTGAAGTTTTGGAATAGCCTTCCGAGGGAAGTAGTGGGGGCAAAAGATCTATCTTGCTTTAAGATTAAACTCGATAAGTTTATGGAGGAGATGGTATGATGGGATAACATGGTTTTGGTAATTAAATATTCATGGTAAATAGGCTCAATGGCCTGTGATGGGTTTTTAGATGGGGTAAGATCCAAGTTACCCGGGAAAGAATTTTCTGTAGTATCTGGCTGATGAATCTTGCCCATATGCTCAGGGTTTAGCTGATCGCCATATTTGGGGTCGGGAAGGAATTTTCCTCCAGGGCAGATTGGAAGGCCCTGGAGGTTTTTCGCCTTCCTCTGTAGCATGGGGCACGGGTCACTTGCTGGAGGATTCTCTGCTCCTTGAGGTCTTCAAACTACAATTTGAGGACTTCAATAGCACAGATATAGGTGTGAGGTCTTTTTTTAGGAGTGGTGGGTGAAATTCTGTGGCCTGCATTGTGCAGGAGGTCAGACTAGATGATCATAATGGTCCCTTCTGACCTAAATATCTATGAATCTATATCTATGAAAAACCCTTGAGAACTGGAGAATGTCTTCTATGTAACCTCAACACAGAATTGGAAACCCAGTAGCAAACTTCCCCACATTGCTGCATCTAATGTGTTTGAACTTTGACCTCTAATTGTCAGTGGGTAGGAAGCAGTTCAGTTTTCATGTCCATTCAATCGGTTGCCTTCCTAGTGAGACTCATAACATAGCTGGCACCTATGTTTTTATGTGATGTGATCACTTGTCTGGTTTGAGCTGGATTGAGATCTCCATACTCATTTCACATACACCACTGAAGAGCAATCAGATAGTCTACCAGCCTGGGCTTTATTCAGACTAATGACTGAAAGATGTATGGATTAGTAGAGGAAAACAATTCCATTAAACAGATCACTGCTCCTCCTTTTCCACACAGTACAATATATGCTCACAGTGCATACAGAGACCAATCTCTACAACATTTTGTTGATTTACACAACATTTTCTCATATTCTAATGCTGATCAAAACACAGCAACTCTTGAACTTACCATGCTTATGTAAATTTAGTTTTGACTATACCAGTAAAATCTGTGTGCAGTGGTACTCTGAAGTGGACAATCTAAAGGAAGTATGATACAAATATGAAAATAACTAACAAGCAAAACTTAGTTTAGAAAAATGCCCTGCGGATGCACCCAATCTATTTCCCTCTGTGTTTGCATGCTATTAAAAGACACTGGCATTTATAACCATAAGCTGTCAGTATGTGATATACAGTATACTATAATGAATCTTCCATCAAGCTAAAAAAAGGAGAAATGAACTGTACACAATTTAGATGGACTTTTCTTTGCCTTGGTATGACTGTGCCAAGAGCATGTAATGGTTATACAAGACACAAAAGGTTTACATTAAAGACTACAATTTATGTTAAAAAAATTACCTCAGTGGTACAAAGTACATTATTACCATTGACCATCTCAGAAATGCCTGAGTGCATTCACGCTTGAAATCAAAAACCCTGATTACTTGAGCTACCACCTATTCATGAAGGTTACGGCAAGGATCCTTCAGTGGTTACAGTATTAGGTGTGCCTGCCTATGCTATCAATTGAGATGCATTTCTACAGTGGGTCTCCTTTTTTTATGTCAAATTCACAATCACATTCATGATCTATTTCAAGTAGCTGATTTAAATATTGCCAGAGATCACTTTTCAATAAGGATTTCATTGACTGGAGGAACTAACATTCAGGGTCTCATAGGGTGAAACAGAGTATTAAGTAATTAGTCACTCTCTTCATTTTTAGTTGGAAAGAGTAGGATGCTGGATGTCATCTACTCTTCTGAACTGCCAATTTAGCTAAGGCCTGGTCTACACTAGGAATTTACACTGGTATAGCTACATTTCTCTGGGATATGAAAAATAACACCTTCCTAAAAGCCAGAGCTGTACTGATCTAGCCCCCAGCGTAGACAGCACCAGGTGAACAGAAGAATTGTTCTGTCAACCTAACTACCGCCTTTTGGGGAGGTGGATTACCTACGCCGATGGGAGAAACCATCTCATCAGCATGGGTAGTGTCTACACTGAAGCACTACAGTGGCACAGCTGTGCTGCTATAGCATTTTATGTGTAGACATACCCTAACTTAGAAATTTTTGAGGTGAGTGAAGGGGAAGGAGAGAGACAGGTAATACTCCTGTTAATGCAATCACGCCTGTCCACTTTCCTGATAACATTGTGCCTTTCCATGTACGAAATCAGACTGAGCTCATCTGAAGATGCTCAGATCAAAGAGTAAAATATACATTTATAATAGTCTTCTGACACAGTTGTGCCCCACCCTCAACACATGATAGTACATCAAAAAGGCGCGGAGCTATGTGTGCTTATATTTCTGATTAATGATGTACCCGTTCCTCCTATAATGGCCGACTTACCTGCTCCGATTTCTTTTTCCCCCCTTGATCTCCTCCTGGTCTTTAAATCAGGTCCACATTTCAAGTCTCCTACCTTCCTGAGCACGTTCTGTAGATCCATTCTAAATTTTCTCTTCTCCATCTCTCATCAATCTCTAATCACTCTTCAGTTTCATTCTCTCAGCTTCCAGCTTTGTAAAGCGTTTGTTTTCTGATGAAATATCCTTTCAGTTTTTCCTAATGGCTGCCTCTGATATCGGAAGCTCCTCATTTCCTAATTTCCTGGTTTCATTCTCTTTTGACTAAATACTTTCTGCTTTGACTTAGTAATTGTTGTTGCAATAGTGTCAGGAAATAATAAAGCCACAAAATACAGTTGGGCTGTAATCGTGCCAATATCCTTTCAGAGGTTGCTGTAAAACAGTGTTCTGCTTATAGTAGGTCCAGACATTATACAGATGTCCAGGCCACTTTCCAAGTCCAAGTAATTATTATACACAGAAGCAAAAGGTTCAAAAGCTACATGACAGTTAAATGTCTGCTTCAAGTGTGGGACATATCTTATCACTTCTGTACGTTGCTGAATCTTATTCAGAAACGTAGTGATATGTCTATCTTGGAATCATAAGGATCCATGGGGCTAGAACCCAGGTCTGCCATGAAGAGCCACATTCAAGGAACACTGTGGAGAATAGGTGCCACAGAAAATACTGACCCAAGAAACCAGAATGACAGAACCTGTGGCCCTCTGATTGGCCCTTGTGAACTATTTAACACTGGAAGATGCTCCAGGAAGTTATCTGGAGCCAACACATGGATTTCTGGCCTGCTGCAACTCTAGACAGCACCTTGCTTTCTGATCTCCAGTCTCCAACCCCAGCCTGACTCTTGTACACCAATCCCAGTTCTGCCCCCCGCCCCCCCAGATGTTCTGGTTTAACTTGGATTTAAACTTGGAGAGTGGTCAGTTTGGATGAGCTATTACCAGCAGGAGAGTGAGTTTGTGTGTGTATGGGGGTGGGGGGATGTGAGAAAACCTGGATTTGTGCAGGAAATAGCCCAACTTGATTGTCATGCACATTGTGTAAAGAGTTGTCACTTTGGATGGGCTATCACCAGCAGGAGAGTGAATTTGTGTGTGGGGGGGTGGAGGGTGACAAAACCTGGATTTGTGCTGGAAATGGCCCACCTGATGATCACTTTAGATAAGCTATTACCAGCAGGACAGCGGGGTGGGAGGAGGTATTGTTTCATATTCTCTGTGTATATATAAAGTCTGCTGCAGTTTCCACGGTATGCATCCGATGAAGTGAGCTGTAGCTCACGAAAGCTTATGCTCAAATAAATTGGTTAGTCTCTAAGGTGCCACAAGTACTCCTTTTCTTTGAGCCAGAAGTGGCAGCCCTTCTCATGTACATCCAGGAAAACTTGGCCATGGGCTTAATCTAGCGTTCCACCTCCCCAGCTACAGCTCCAGTACTTTTTGTTAAGAAAAAGGATGGAATGCTATGTCTCTGCATAGACTATCGAGCCCTAAACCAGGTGACAGTCTGAAACTGGTATCCCCTGCCCCTAATCATGGAGTTGCCAGATTGTGTCCAGTCCATCAGAATTTTCTCCAAAGAGGACTTCCGGGGGCTTACAATCTAGTGTGTATTAGGATGGAAGACAAATGGAAAACATGCTATAGGAACTTAGTAATGCCATTTGGTCTGACCAAAGCTCCTGTGACCTTTCAACACTTCATGAATGTCATATTTAGAGACATCCTGGAACATTCTGTATCAAATGATTTCTTTGCATCAAAGCCCAAAAATATGTATTACTTCCATCTAGCAGTACTCAAAACCTAGTTATAACAGCTGTAATACAGTAAAACTCCTCTTTCAGCAATTCAAAACTAACCATTTCTACTCCTCCATCTCATAATGGCTGGTACCTGTTGACTATCCCTAACACAAAGAAATTAAACTATTCATGTAAAGTCTTGCTCTGACCCAAAAGGAGCTTCAGCAGATTATTCAGTGGCAAAACAAATAATATCAGGTGAGGAGGGTATCTGAAAGCTTTTCAAACAATAAAAATTTCTAACTGAAGTTTAGGCCTCGCACAGGATTACTGGCCATTGAGGGTAATAAGATAGGATCAGTTCATCTGTGCCTGATCAGTACACTCTTCAAGTTGTGCCAGAGAGCAACGGCATTTGACTTGAGTACCACCTTCCTAGCAAAGGAGCTTAACTGTGATGATTAATCCCAGGTGTGGGGATAAAAAGACGATGAGAACTAGAAGCACAGTAAGGGAAGGGCAGACAAGCAAGGACACTCTTGTAGGAAGGGACCACAGGGAGCAGGCCACGCTCATGTGGGAAAGAGACTTTAGTACAGGCTAGAGAGAGACCCATGAGGAGCAAGAGGCTAGGCTCCTGAGGGGGAAGCCCTGGAGTGAGGGTTAGGGAATTTTGTGCAGTTCTGTTGGCGGAAGGGGGCAGGCCTGTAAGTCTTATGAAAAATGGACCTGGAACAGTGGGCCAAGCCAAGTGGATTTATTATTCACTAGATTTAGGGGCTGAGATGGCTGGACTTTGCATTTTTTATTTTAATGCCCAACAGATGATGCTTTATGATGCTGGGAAAGAACTGAGTTTGTCCCCATAAAAAGAGAGAAAAGGAATAGTATTTGAATTTGTTATGCATTAATAAAACCAGCCCCGAAAAAGGGAGTTTCCTTCATGATCCTAACCTCATGTGTATGTTTAGAATTGCTTCTGGGAGAACAGGCACCACAGGTTAGGTGACTCCAGAGCCAATACTGACCAGCATGGGGTACTCTACACAGTTCTGGCCCCTGAAAAGGCCCCAATCCTGCCATTTACAACACACTAGAGGATCCCTACATCTATAGGAGTCCCACTGACTTCAATGGAGGTCTGCCCACACACCATAATTTCCAAGACTGGGGCCTTTGTATCTAATAAAACAGTCTTTATGCCTCAGGAAACACATGGATACTCTAATTCCCTAATGCCTTTTTCCATTCAAGGAATATGGATATTTTAGATGGAGTCTCCTTTATCTCTAGTTTTCTTTAAAACAATATGTTTTCTTTAGTAGAACATAAAAGAAGTTCTTCATTTTTAAATCCATTTTTCCCTTATATATCCACTTAAGGTAGTTTTATTTAATACAAAAAATTAAAATGCTGTTTTTCTCTATTTTAATTAAATTTGAATTTCCATACAAATAGAACTTGACCCAAGTCACGAGTAAATAAAAAAATGCATCATTCACAATCTTCTAACATAATAAAAAAAATGAAGAAACTGAATAAATAAATGTATGTCTTCACTACCTGCCGGATCGGCGGGCAGTGATCGATCCAGCGGGGATCAATTTATCATGTCTAGTCTAGACACGATAAATCGATCCCCGAGCACTCTCCCGTCAACTCCTGTACTCCAGCTCCGCGAGAAGCGCAGGCGGAGTCAATGGGGGAGCGGCAGCAGTAGACTCACCATGGTGAAGACAATATGGTAAGTCGATCTAAGTACATTGACTTCAGCTACGTGATTCACGTAGCTGAAGTTGCGTTACTTAGATCGATTACGCCCCCACCTCCCCCCCTCCCAGTGTAGACCAGGGCTAAGTTTCAGCTGTATAACCACTTAAAATAAATGTGTATATGTGTAGTATATCATCTTGCTTAGCTAAAAGAAACACCAAATTTAGAACAAAATTTCTCTTAAAACTATTTTTGTAGCCATTATGTGTTTGCAGGTCAACATGGACAGGTGTGCATCCAGAGTCTTCAGATTGAATGCACTGAGGTGTGTGTATTCTTTGTTTGTTTTAGGAGACCTCATACTTGGTAAAGCAACCCCCATCCTTTCATGTATTTATACCTGCTCCTGTATTTTCACTCCATGCATCTGATGAAGTGGGTTCTAACCCACAAAAGCTTATGCCCAAATAAATTTGTTAGTCTCTAAGGTGCCACTCCTCGTTATTTTTGCTGATACAGACTAACACAGCTACCACTCTGAAATAAATTTTACCCAGTGTGGGTTTCCAACAGTAAGGGTTCATTTAAATACCTATGTACGCATGCACAGTACCTCTATTTTTAAGTGTGCTCCTGAAGTCTTTAGGGATTTTCTATTACATGTGTTCAGTATGCAATTTCAAAGTCTAATATCTCAGAACAAGCAAAAGCTACTTTTTTCAAAACAAGCAAAGATATTAGACCACAATGAGGATTATTTAACCCATGCAAAGTTTCAAATATTAGCCATTTTTGCAATAGTCATGTTTAAAATCTGTGGTTAAAATATGGTCTGGAGTTGAAATCAAATCTGGAAAATTTTAACCTCAAAAAAAAATTTCTTATTGAAAGTTAGAAAGCTATAAAACAGAGCATTGTACTAGAAACTGTTCTGCAATCTTAACTGGAATAATAACTATAATGCAATTCCACTGTCAGATTTCTTTCTTTATGGCTTTCTCAACTTAATTCAACTAAATGCAATTTATAAACATTTAAAGAGGTATTTTTTTGACAGTGCATAAGCCCATTAGGGTATGTCTATGCTGCAATTAAATACCTGCAGGTGGCCTGTTTCAGCTGACTCAGGTTTGCAGGGCTCAGGCTAAAAGGCTGTTTAACTGAGGTGTAGACATTTGGGCTCAAGCTGGAGCCTGGGCTCTAGGACCCTCCCCCGTCATGGGGTCCTAATTGTTAATGAGAATCTGGCTCTTTTTATTCATAAGTTTTTGGCTTATCTTTTCATCTTTGCTATAGTATTTACTTGCTTGATTTAGGAAAGATTCTTATTTTCCACTGTATAATTAACAGATCTGTCTGAATCACTGCTGTGGAAAGGAAACCTGCTTTCTAAACATGGTGATGGCATTTGATATTTGTTAAAGTTCACAAACTGGTAGAGAGGGATAACCAATCTGAAGCATACAGTTAATCAATTTGAGGGTATGGAATCTCTGTGTATGTATAAATGCAGAAAGTATTAAACAATGCACCTGTTTTGGTCATCTGCAGGAAATGGACACAGGATCTATGGATCTAAAGCATGAGTCTCTATAATCTGAGATAACACCCCATATATGGAGATATTAACATATTCATAAACCCCAGTATGCAATCCAACCACCAGAGGGGGACAATGACCCATACTGTGTTAGCATGCATTAGATAAGCAAATAAATTGGGCCATTTTTCCTGAAAGGCGGTGGGCAGAGTAGATGAGACTTCGGTTCTATTCTAAACTCTACCTGCAGTACCTTTGACAAACCTCTCCATTATTTTACCTGTAAAATAGATAATTGTTTCCCCTGAGGTAAGGTATGTGGCCTTGGTTGTGAGTGCACAGAAATATTAAGAACAGTCTGTCTATCTCTTTGTCTCATAGGTAACAAATGTGCATAACCAGCACTCCCTTCCTGGGGCTTGGTTTAATCAGTAACACTAAAACATAACATAAGCCACAGCCTGAACTTCCTACCCAAGCTTGATGGCTGTTCTTTGATTCTTTGTTGGTGTGATCATGGTGCTCATGAGCACAAAATAAGAATATTTTAATCAGCAGCATCCATTAAGGATGTGTCTGCATCTTGTACATCCTTGTGCCCTCCTTACCCAGTTATCTGAGCGGAAAATGGTCAGAGCTGCCCAGGCCACCTCTCAGTTCCTCCACTAATTCAGAGTCCCAGCAGAGGTGGACTCCAAAAGAACAGGCATAAAGGGCAGGTCATGGGATTTCCATGGACAAAATATCTCTAAGATCCACAGGTGCTGTAAGGTAACTAATTCTTCTTTCCTTGGGTTTCCCTCCAGGACTGTTAAAATTGCATCTAATGAAAAGAGACACTTCCTCCCTCCTTGCTGTCATGACTGAAGCTAACAGGACCTAACTGCTGATATGACACAGCAGTAATTACCCTCAATTTTAATGTAGAGTTGTGGCACTGTGATGCTGTGTATAAGAAAGGTGACTATTTATATCACTGTTGTTGCCGCTGTTACACAATTTGCATAAATCTTATGCAAAGTGTATCATGTAAGGTGTCAATGGAAAAGTTACGATTTGCTATGTATGATTATCCTGTTTACATGCATGTATCTTTGTAACTGAAGTTATGCATACTGGCCATGGACTTGTATCTTACACATTTTGTATTCCTGGGTGACGCCCCCCCCCCAAGATAGAATTTACATCAAGGCTAGACAGTTATGTGTTGATGGCCCATCAAGGACACACAGCTCTCACAATGGTCCATTAAAGTAACTTATCCCGTCCAGACAGCCCTTCCTGAGGATGCCTCAGAGAGCGAGGGGCCATTGGCCACCTCTTGTGGTTCAGCAAACCATGTAAGGACATGTGACATGATCATGTGACCCTGGACTCCATCTTGGGCCAGCAATTTTCCACACACAGGTACTACGGGCTTTGTTTGGGGCAGTAAAATTCCAAGAACATGGTAGAGGATATAAAAGATCCCTGAGACATCTCAATTTTGTCTTCATTTCCTGCTTCGTTTCTCCAGACTGGTTTTCTAACAAGGAATCTTTAAACAAGGACTGATGACCCCAATCTGCTTGGGTGATTTCAGAGAGATTTTTGCAACCAGCCGTTTATTCCATCTCTGCTACAAACCTGATATAAGGACTTTGCAATCACTTGTATTTATGTGATTCCTTAATCATGTATAACTTTCTTCTTATTAAATCTTTAGTTAGTTTACTAAGGATTGAGTGACAGCATGATATTTGGGTAAGATCTGAGATTCATATTGACCTGGGGATATGTGTCTGGTCCTTTGGGATTAGAAAGCACCTCACGTTTGGTGAAATGGGTTTTCAGTGACCTCTTACTATATTAGATTGGGTTGCCTGGATGGGAGCTGAAGGCTAGAATGCCTAAAGGGGGCTATGTTTGGCTTCTCGTTAACCAGTGTGGTACTGCAGAAAGCTCTTTTTTTGCTCACTTGGTGAATCTAATTATAGAATAAACTATCAGCTTTGGGGATTGTCTGCCCTATTTCTTGCAGTCTGCCCTGAGCGTGGCACTCAGTGTGACCCATCCCAGGGACCTAGTCACAAGCACCTAAGTCTATAATGTTTTGACAGAAGAATCCTGTAATGCTAAACAGGATATTAGTCTGCCACCCTGTTACAGAGTTCCCGAAACAGAATTAAAGCCAGTATATGGCAGAAATTGTAACTTAAAAACAGAATTCCCTGGCTCCCAACCTTGGGTTTACTTACATAGAAAATGTGTGTTCACCTCATTTTCCTCCTGCTTGAATGTAATTTAATAAGTGAGTACATGCTAGTTGAAAACTCCATAAAGTATAGATCTATGCCAGTAGGAACTCTGTATTGCACAGCTGCTTTGATGAGGAACATCACACCAGAGCAGCTGTACCATAAAAGCTTCTAAAGGCTTTTGGTTCTTGTACAGTTCAAGAATCTCATATCCAGCTGGTGTAGACTTCCTGGTTTGAGTAATTAAAACAAAGGTTTTTAAAGAAAGTACTATGGCAAGAAGTGCCATATATCTTAATATTGCTCAGTGCAGCCATGTTCTGAGGCAGTGAGTTTCAATAGTTCATTTCTTTAAGAATTAAAATTGTAGTCACAGTACTGAGGATTTTTTCTGTACATACAATGCAAACATAGTTTTATAGCATATTGTGATAAAATAAAATGAAGATAAGACATCAGTTCATTCTCAAGGATCTGATCTTTCTCCCTCACACACACGGAAAAATTTTCAGAAGTGACTTAGAAACCTATGTGCTTGGGGAAATTTACCTGGGGAAATTTACTGGCATAATTATACCACTCTAGTTATATCAATTTAACATCCTGTGTGTATATTATTTAAAGTGTCTTTTTTTCAGTATAGCTTATGAGTGTCCACATGAAGAGTTAGGTCAATAGAATTATGCCAGAAAATTTCCATGTGTACATAAGCCAAAATACCATTGACTTTCTATAGGACATAGGTAGGGTTTAAATTCAGCTGGAGTTGTCCAGAGTAGAGCTCCAGTAAATATTTTTAAACCCGCAGGCTTGCAGCCCCAAGCTCTGGCGCACCCCATGGAGCTGGAGCCCTGAGCCTCAGCATGCCCCTCCCCCTACCCCATCCCCGGCCCCACAACTGAAGCCCAGAGCTCCGAATGCCGGGGAGGTAGGGGACGGACCTCTCGGAAATATTGTATGAGAATTTAAGCCCGAACATACATATCAGAGGGTATGTGTACGCTGCAATTAAACATCCATGACTGACCTGGGGCTCGGGCTACGGGGCTGTTTAAACCAGAAGCTTTATATTTGTCATTCTAGGAAATTTAACAAATAGAACAAAAACAGTTAAGGATAGAGATAATGACCTACTACAACAAAAGGTAAAAGTTTCTCATGAAAATGTATTTGTGATATGGGGTTGATGCTATGCAACATCTTTCCTTTAACCAGAGCTAGAGCTAAGACCAATAATGAATCTTCAGCTGAGTTCTGTAGGAGTTTGAGTGAGTTAAATAGACAATTCTGAGTAGAATTAAACATCATTTCAATTTTGCTAAGATGTGACTCAAAACAGGTGGATTAACATTTAAAATACACAAACAGAAATATTCCCAAATGGAATTAAATGTGCCCAAAATAGAATGCTAGCAGCAGCTAATCTCAAGAGTACCAAGCTTTTGAACTCTGTTGAAGGTTGTTCACCTGATGAATTTCATTATGACTAATTAAAAAGTAGCATTTTTGCATGTAAATTTTAAGATTACATACTTATGTGTAAAGTTACAGATCTGCATGGCTGTTGCCTGTTCCACTTTTCAACTGGAAAAGCCTATTTTAAGAAAATACAAGGAATTGGGGGGGTTAAAATACATATTTGTCAAGCAATATTTTTCAAAGATTTACACACTAATTAAAAAGGAATAAAAGTTATAAGTATGTAAAATGTGTTTTGAAGAATGTCGTAAGTCTAAGTTTACAATATGGAAAAAATGTCTTAAAACACCCCAAATCAATGTAAAAGACTTTGTCCAGGAGGACATCTTATGCAACAACTAAAGTGAAGACGTACCATTTAGCAGGAACAACAATCTTCCCGGACGCAAAAGAAAATGGGGTAGAAAAAAAATTCATCATCCAAAACAAGGTAACTACAAATGGGAGTTTAAGGTGAACGTTTCTAGGCTTCATCTACACTTGGAGCGAGCAGTGTGACTCCCAATTGGTGCAGACATACCCACGCTAGCACGGGCTGCACAAATAGTGGCAGAGGATAGCTACCCCAAGGATGTACTCACGGGTTCCAGGTCGGTTTGTATTTGGGGTGGCTAGCCCATGCCACTGGTCACTGCTGTCCATGCTACCATAGCTATGCTACTATGTTTAGCGGGCTAACTCAATGACATCTAGCACAAATATGTCCACACCACTATCTCCAAGTACAGAAGTATCACTAGAGTCCTGACTTCGGCAACACTCCCATTGATTGCCATGGGAGTGTTGCCCAAGCTAGG
This sequence comes from Lepidochelys kempii, assembly GCF_965140285.1. Classification (NCBI taxonomy): domain Eukaryota; kingdom Metazoa; phylum Chordata; order Testudines; family Cheloniidae; genus Lepidochelys; species Lepidochelys kempii. The sequence goes on from NC_136386.1 coordinate 101,881,629, forward strand.
ACTGCAGGATTTGGCCTAGGAACTGCACTGGTAAGGAATGGGAGTGGATTAGCTATAGACTAGGAGATGCAGCATACCGCATTTGAGACCAGTAACTAGTCTGCCTACTGAAAGATGTGTTTAAATTTCATATCAGAGATATGCAGCTAGTAACATAAACCCTTTAAGAAGAAACCCAAAGAACACACTGGGCTTGATTATGAAGATTCTTTACTGGAGTTACTCACAATTTACAGCAATGTAAGTAAAACAGAATCAATCCCCCTGACTTTAAACTTTGTTTTATAATCCATCCTTGTCAGAAAATGTTTGTTTTCAAGAGAGCAGTCAGAAATTGTTGAGTACTGTGGACACCTGCCAGTGGGGAGCTGGGAGGCCTCTGCACAGCGGAAAGTAAGTTGGAAAACAGGTGCAGAGGGGGAGCTGGAGCTCACATTTTGTGCATGCACATTTTGTATGCATATACGGTTGCATTTTCAATCTGTAATTGTCTCTCACACAGAGAGTGGGGCTTGCCCAGGGAGATTTCAAAAACAAAAGGACAGACAAAACATAGGAACATTTCTTTTTTTCAAAAAACCCCTCACGATTTTAGGTCACTCATGATTCTTGGGTTCTGACTCATGATTTTTAAAAAATTCCTGGCACTAGCAATTCTGCTTCTTCCAACGTGGAGTCCCATGCAAATTCAGGGACCTCTGCCAAGGGGTAAAGTTCTATACCTGTGGTATCCTTTCTGAGATCGAGGCTTCATTTTGAAGTTGTGAAGAGTGCCATTTTAATTCTGGGTTTTATAGTTAAATAAATAAAATTGTGGTTTGCGATCTTTTTGCTTGAATCTCAAGACAGAAGCTACATACTGTATAAAGTCCACTACACATTTCAAATGGGAATCGAGGACAACGTGCACCTTTGGCTGTAAGAAGCCTGAGTGTACAGAAATCCTGTTGTCACTTGGCTGAAGTAAAGCAGAATTATCTGGTGTGATAGCAAGTGATTGATTTGACAGAACAAGGAGTAATGGTCTCAAGTTGCAGTGGGGGGAGGTTTAGGTTGGATATTAGGAAAAACTTGTTCACAAGGAGGGTGGTGAAGCACTGGAATGGGTTACTTAGGGAGGTGGTGGAATCTCCTTCCTTTGAGGTTTTTAAGGTCAGGTTTGACAAAGCCCCGGCTGGGATGATTTAGTTGGGGATTGGTCCTGCTTTGAGCAGGGGGTTGGACTAGATGACCTCCTGAGGTCCCTTCCAACCCTGATATTCTATGATTCTATGATTATGATTCAAAATTACATAGCACTTAAACTAAAAGGCAAATACTTTGTGTGTTTTTCTAACCAGTTGAGCTAACACAAACTCTATATAAAAACTATACTTACTGGAATTAGCAATTCAGACCTGGCAAAGCCCAGCAGAGTTAAACTAACAGAATTAAGATGGTTTTATTAAGCCTGTGAATAAATCATTTTTATGGTTGTCTTGGAGGGCTGTTTCATATTTAGTAGTGTCATGGTACTGATGAGACCATTATGGGTGCCAAGGTCTCATTCTAAAATTCCCATAGCAATCTAAGGGCTCATCCACACTTAAACTGCTACAGTGGTGCAGCTTCAACTCCCTGAGAGGCGATATCTATGTTGAGGGAGAAGCCCGCCCATCAACACAGTGCTGTCTACACTGGGGATCAGGTCGGTATAACTACTTCGCACAGGGGTGTGCGTTTTCCACAGCTCTGAGTAACACAGGGTAGACCAAGCCTCCAAAAAGTTTGAGTTGGGCTGAAAATGTTTAGTCTCAGGTTTGCTCTACACTACAGACTGATGTCAGTATAACTACATCACTCAGAAGCTCTCCCTTTGGCATAGGTAGTGTCTCCGCTAAGTGCTATAGCAGCGCAACTGCACCAAAAGTATAGACAAGCCCTCCGTTTAATCAGCTGCAAGTGACTGTTTTGTGAAGTTTTAACAAATATAGGATGAGTCTTTGAGGTACGCAAGTGTGGAGGGGGAAATGTTTTTCTTCTTAAACAATTAAGAAGCTTTTTCTGCTTAACTAAAATAGGTTAGCTTTTTTAACTTTAAACATGTAATGGATATAGACTTCAGTGAAAACAAGCACCTTTGACACATGAAAGAAAATCCTCAGAAACTCATTTCTTTAAAAACGCATGTTTCTATAGATCCAGATGCATACTCTAAAACTGTAACAAAACTGAAACAACTCTGCCTGGCCAGTATGTCGTGTTCAATTACTCAAACCTTTATTTGTGAACGAACAAAATTTCTTATATCTTGTGAGCATTTGTTGTTTTGAGGATTAAGTCCATGGCAAGTCTGAAGTTTAACAAACAAAATTCTGGTTATCTAATCACTCCTTACCATCTTCCCAAAATAATTATCTTACTTAAAATACTTTCCAGATTTTTTAATTTAGGCCTTTAGGTTGTCTCTCAAATTCTGCCTCAGCCAATAGTGACAAAAAAAAGTCATTACCATCTGGTAGGAATATGGTATTCATAGACTTAAAGACTTCAAGGCCAGAAGGGACTATTGTGATCACCCAGTCTAAGTTTCTGAACACTGAAAGCCACAGAACCTCACCCACCCACTCCTGTAAAAGACCCCTAACCTCTGGCTGAAATACTGAAGTCCTTAAATCATGATTTAAAGACTTAAAGGTACAGAAAACCCACCATTTACTATAGTTCAGCAGTTCTCAAATGATGGGTCGGGATCCCAAAGTGGGTCACAACCCTGTTTTCATGGGGTCACCAGGACTGTCTTGGACTTGCTGAGCCCAAAACCTGAGCCCCACCACCCAGGGCCAAAGCTTGAGCCCCATTACCTGGGGCCAAAGCCAAAGCGTGAGGGCATCAGCCCTCAGCAGCATGCCTGAGGTTACAGGCTCCCTGCCTGGTGCTGAAACCCTTGGGCTTTGGCCTCCCCACCCAGAGTGGTGGGGCTTGGACTTGAGCCCCCCAACTTGGGGCAGCAGGGCTCAGGCAGGTTCAGGCTTCAGTCCCCTCTCCTGGGGTCGTGTAGCAATTTTTGTTGTCAGAAAGAGGTCATGGTGCAATGAAGTTTGAGAACCCTTTGCTCTTGTTTAAACCTGCAAGTAATCCATGCCCCATGCTGCAGGGGAAGGCAAAAAATCCACAAGGTCTGTCAATCTGACCAGAGAGAAAATTCCTTCCCAACCCCAAATATGGTAGTCAGTTGGACCCTGAGCATTTTGGCAAGACCCAACGGCCAGACACCTGGGAAAGAATTCTCCATAGTAACTCAGAGCCTGCCCCATCTAGCGTCTCATTTCCAGCCTCTGGAGATATTTGCTAATAATCACAGATTGGCTACATGCCATTGTAGGTAGTCCCATCATACCATCCCCTCCATAAAATTATCAAGCACAGTCTTGAAGCCAGTTAGGTTTTTTGCCCCCACTGCTCCCCTTGGAAGGCTGGTCCAGAACTTTATTCCTGTGATGGTTCGAAACCTTATAGAATCATAGGACTGGAAGGGACTTCGAGAGGTCATCTAGTCCAGTCCCCTGCACTCATGGCAGGACTCAGTATTATCTAGATCATCCCTGACAGGTGTTTGTCTAACCTGCTCTTAAAAATCTCCAATGATGGAGATTCCACAACCTTCCTAGGCAATTCATTCCAGTGCTTAACCACCCTCACAGTTAAGTTTTTCCTGATGTCCAGCCTAAACCTCCCTTGCTTCAATTTAAGCCTATTGCTTCTTGTCCTATTCTCAGCAGTTAAGAACAACAATTTTTCCCCCCTCCTCATAACCTTTAAAGTCCTTGAAAACTATTATGTTCCCTCTCATTTTTTTGGTTTCCAGACCAAACAAACCCAATTTTTTTCAATCGTCCCTCATAGGTCATGTTTTCTAGACCTTCAATCATTTGTATTGCTCTTCTCTGGACTTTCTCCAGCTTGTCCACATCTTTCCTGAAATGTGGCACCCAGAACTGGACACAATACTCCGGCTGAGGCCTAACCAGCACAGAGTAGAGCAGAAGAGTTACTTCTCGTGTCTTACTTACAACAGTTCTGCTAATACATCCCAGAATGATGTTTGCTTTTTTTGCATAGTGTTACACTGTTGACTCGTATTTAGCTTGTGGTCCACTTCGACTGCCAGATTCCTTTCTGCAGTACTCCTTCTTAGGCAGTCATTCCCCATTTTGTATGTGTGCAACTGATTGTTCCTTCCTAAGTGGAGTACTTTGCATTTGTCCTTACTGAATTTCATCCTATTTACTTCAGACCATTTCTCCAGTTTGTCCAGATAATTTTGAATTATAATCCTATCCTCCAAAGCACTTACACCCTCCCATCTTGGTATCGTCCACAAACTTTATAAATGTACTCTCTATGCCATTATCTAAATCACTGATGAAGATATTGAACAGAACCAGACCCAGAACTGACCCCTGTGGGACCCCAATCATTATGCCCTTCCAGCATGACTGTGAGCATTCATTTAATTTCAAGCCTGAACTTGTTGATGCCATTTATATCCATTTGTTCTTGTGTCAATATTGGAGCTTAACTTAAATAACTCCTCTCCATCCCAGGTATTTATTCTGCTGATGTATTTATAGAGAGCAATCATATTTCCCCTCAGCCTTCTTTTGGTTAGACTAAACAAGACAAGCTTTTTGAGTCTCCTCTCATAAGGTAGGTTTTCCATTCCTCTGATCATCCTGGTGGCCCTTCTCTGCACCTGTACCAGTTAGAATTAATCTTTCTTAAACATGGGAGACTAGAATTGCACACAGCATTCCAGATGAGGTCTCACTAGTGCCTTGTCTAATGGTACTAACACTTCCCTATCTCTACTGGAAATACTTCACTTGATGCATCCTAAGATTGCATTAGCCTTTTTTTCATGGCTGCATCACATTGGCCACTTATAGTCATCCTGTGATCAACCAATTCACCCAGTTCTTTCTCCTCCTTTGTTGCTTCTAACTGCTAAGGCCCAAACTTAAAGCAAAAATTCTTCTCATTAGTCCCTAAATGTATGATCTTGTACTTTGCACTATTAAATTTCATCCCATTTCTATTACTCCAGTTTACAAGGTCATCAAGATCTTCTTGTATGATATTCCAGTCCTCCTCTGTATTGGTAATACCTCCCATTTGTATGTCATATGCAAATTTCATTAGCACATTCCCACTTTTTGTGCCAAGGTCATTAATAAAAATGTTAAATAAGACTGATCCCCAAACCGATCCTTGTGGAACTCCACTAGTAACCTCCCTCCAGCCTGACAGTTCACCCTTCAGTATGAGCCATTGTAGTCACTCCTTTAACCAGTTCCTTATCCATCTTTCAATCCCCATTTTCTCCAATTTAACTAATAATTTCCCATATGGAACTGTATCAATTGTCTCACCAATATCCAAGTAGATTCGATCTACTGTATTTCCTTTGTCTAAAAAATCAGTTATCTTCCCAAAGAAAGAGATCAGGTTGTATTTTATCCCAGTTATCGTGTACCTCTATGTCTAAACTACTTTCTCCTTCAAAATTTATTCCAAGACCTTACATACAATTGAGGTCAAACCAACATTTCCCAATCACTTTTCCCCCCTCTCTTAAAAATAGGTACTATATTAGCAATTCTCCAGTCTTAGGATATGATCCCCAAGTTTAAGGATTCATTAAAAATCCTTGCAATTCAGTTTGCAATTTCACATGCCAGTTCCTTTAATATTCTTGAATGGAGATTGTCCAAGCCCCTGACATGGTCCCATTAAACTGTCTGAGTTTGACAGCCAGCTTGGATGTGGTAATTTCTACTTCCATATCTTCTTTTCCATTACCACCCTGCCACTACCCCTAAATTCCTCATTACCTTTATTAATTACCATGCCGAGAATTTCTTTAATCTCCACCCCCATCCTCAGTGCTTAGCGGTCCAACTTCTTTTTCCTTGTTTTATTTTATTGATAAGGCTATAAAATCTTTTACTATTGGGTTTAATTTCCTTTTCAAGGTCCAGCTGTGTGCAGCTCTTGGCAGTTCTCACTTTTTCCCTATACTTTCTCACCTTCAAGAAGCGGTTTTCATTGCTGATCTACTCCATCTTCCATTCCTTACAGACTTTTTGCTTTCTCTTAATATCCTGTTTGAGATACTTGCTGATCCAGGTTGGTCTGTGAATTTTCCCTACGAATTTTCTCCCCTTGCTTGGGATGCAGGCTTCACATAGTTTCTGCAACTTTGATTAGTAATCACTGGGAGTAGTAATAATCACTATGCTCTTGAATGAACTCACAGAAGCAAATGATAAAAGACTAAAACACGCTATCACCTGTGTGTGAACACTCTTCATAAAGCAATCACTCTATATCTAACCTATCAGTTCTCATCTTCAAAGGCAACCTGTTCCACCTTGCATTTTGCTGTAACACAGAGTTCCTTTCCAAGACCTGAAGAAGAGCTCTGTGTGGCTCAAAATCTTCTCTCCCTCACTAACAGAAGTTGTTCCAATAAAAGATATTACCTTGTCTCTCTATTACAGGAGTGGGCAAACTTTTTGGCCTGAGGGCCACATCGGGGTGCAAAACTGTATGGAGGGCCAGGTAGGGAAGGCTGTGCCCCCCAAACAGCCTGACCCCCACCCCCTATTAGTCCCCTGCCACTTCCCGCCCCCTGACTGTCCCCCTCAGAACCCCAGACCCATCTAGCCCCCTCTGCTCCTTGTCCTCTGACTGCCCCCTTCTGGGAGCCCCATCCCAAACTGCCCCCCGGGACCCCACTCCTTATCCAACCCCCCTGCTCCATGTACCCTGACTGCCCCATCCTCTATCTACACCCCTGCCCCCTGACAAGCCCCCCCCCAGGACTCCCACAGCCTATCCAATCCCCCCTGTTCCCCGACTGCCCCAGAACCTCCGCCCCATCCAATCTTCCCTGCTCCCTGACTTCCCCCCGGGACCCTCCACCCCTAACCGCCCCCCTGCTCCCTGTCCCCGACTGCTCCCCAGAACCCCCTACCCAACCCACCAACCGCCGCCACCGCCCCCTTACCATGTCACTCAGGGGCGAGCCTCCCGGGCCAGTAGCTCAGGGGCCACACAGGACAGTCCCACAGGCCGTAGTTTGCCCACCTCTGCTCTAATATCTTGGGACCGATACAGCTACAACTACACTGCATCGTCTACATATAGACATTTATGAATCTGCTATTGCCTCTGAGCTAATGTACCTTCTTCTTTAGCTCAGAAAGTAGAAGTTCATACTTTTAGGTCCCTAAATCCTGAGTTCAACCATGAATATGGCATTATCAGCACCACCTGTAAGGATACCCCTTGACGTAGCCCTGTGGAGATTAAGATCCAGAATTCTCAGTTCAAAGTATAAGCTTCTCCTGCCTAATCAAAAGAACAAGGTCCATTAGTTCAGAGGCAGTAGCAAACTCAAACCTCTGCATATGGACTAGTCACTAGAAAGAGACCAAGATCCACACACTGTTAGCATGAGTTACACAGACATTTAGATATATGTGCACATGCTTTTATTTCAATATACAGATGTAGCTTTTCCTTAGGACTTTACAGACACACAGATAATACCCCTGAATAACTTCTGAATTTCCCCCACCTTCCTTCAGAACAACATCCAAAGCGGTAGCAAATCAGCTAGGCCCTGGTGTCTACTGTGCAATTACAAATGTAGCTGTGTTTCCTGATTGTCATCCCAACCCAGCCTCTAGCTAGCTCATGAGTATCAAGGAATGGAGGCTCCTTCACAGTTTTCCTTATGTGACCTGTCTCTCTCTGCTAGAAGGCCCATGGCAGGGAGGGATAGGATCAAGGAAAAGGATGAGGTCACTCAATATCCATACATTTCTAGACTGGAGATCATCATGACAGGTTACAGAGTAGAACCAGGTTGAGGAGCCGCTCTGCATCTGCACTATCATGAACCTTCACCCCCCATGAAAAATCACCCCGAGTGCAGCAAGTCTGAATGATTTACAGTGCTAGTGTGGAGAGGCTCCCAGCGCTCGGAGCTAATCCCCATGTGGAGGTGGATTCCCAGGAGCGCTGGGAGACCTCTCTCCCAGCGCTCGTGCGTGACCACACTCGCACTTCAAAGCACTGCTGCGGGAGCGCTCCCGTGGCAGCGCTTTGAAGTTTCTAGTGTGGCCATGCCCCATACCATAAAGCAGAAAAACTTCCTAGAGTAAACAAGCTCAGGGCTGTTCTACATTACGGAGTTCAGTCCGTTTAACGACATCACTCAGGGCTGTGAAAAATGTCATGCCCTGTGTGATGCAGTTAAGCCAATCTAAGCCCTGATATAGACGCTGCTAGATGGATGGAAAAAATTTTCTGTCGACCTAGCTACTGCCCTTCGGAGAGGTAGATTTAGCACAGCGATGAAAGAACTCTTTCCGTCGCTGTAGTAAGCGTTTACACCACAGGGGCAGAACCGCAGCTGTGCTGCTGCAGCACTTCTAGAGTACACATAGCCTCAGAGAAAGAGGTTCTCTCTGGTTTCAGCAGAGGGGCTTCCGCTGTATTATGGTGGGGAACCTGGAATGGGCTCAGCCATGCGAATCGTGGTTAAAGACGGTGTTTTTAATTTCAGGCCATGAGAGATATTTGGCTGAATTTCTAGGTCTCGAATTTGAATGACAACTAAAAATGAGCCCACAAGTCACACTCAATTGCGCCATATTAAATTATTAATTAAATCGTTAATAAAACAGATAACAGAGGAAGTTAATATACCCAAAAACCTTTCTAACATATTGTTAAGATTCCTATAGTGGTCTTAGATGAGTTTACTTTTCAAGAAAAGCTATTTAATCACTGTTTTTAATAGTGTCAAAATTATGTATTAGAAGGAACCCTGCCTTTCTGTGTAATCAGAAAAATTATTTCCCACCTCCCAGGAAAATAAATTGCCTATGAAACTAATCTGCTCAGGTGTCAACTCTTTCTGGGATAAAGATAAACAAAGGAAAACCATAGCAAAATTCAAGTTTTACTGATAGAAAGAAAGAGTCAGAGATTTGTTCTTTTATAGAAAACTCAGCTTAAAGAAAGGCAGATATCATGAAACGAAATACACTTCTGTTCTTCAGAAGAACCTAATCATAAGATTAAAATTAACATAACTTGTTTTTTTGAAGTGAAGTTTTCTTCACCTCCTTTGATTTAGTGAAAACTCCTGAAATTGTAGTTATACAATACAGTTCAAGTAGTACTGCATGTGGTTCCTAAGATATTTTTAAAAGGCTGAAAATCTCTGTTCAGCAAGTTCTCTTAAGGAACATGGCTCTGATCACTAATTTCCATGCAGAAAGCAAAATTTCCTGTAATTAAATTCATAGTCTCCAAACCTGGAATTTAATAGTGAGTCGTGTTTACTTTAAATATATTACGAGTGAACTGAAACGATACTTTTCAAATCAGCTACTGAGGTAATAATGCCTAAGGGTAAGACTGTCTGGCCCTGCTTGGAACCACGGAGTGAGAGAAGGCACAAGAAGGTTTCTATCCCCTTGAAGTCCTACGCTGGCATTGCCACAACATGGCCAGGGAGCAGAGCTACAGTTCCATATTAACACTTGGAAGCAGAGCTAGCCTATCAAAGGGGATAGTGTGACAGCATGGCAATGTAACCCCTCTGCAGTGGCCAGCAAATCTAGTCAGACACAGTGGGACGTACAGACTGCACCCTTGCACAGAACAGTAGTTCTGACATTACAAGATCTTTCCAAAAGCTCCAAGTAGAATTATTCACAATCCTGTTTTTGCATGTGCATTTTCAAAAACTACCTAAAAGCAAAGCTCAGTGGAAAGGAAGTTGATCTTTATCTGCAAATGAAGCAATCTGAAAGTAACACTTAGCCATGGTGTGGAAACGAAATCTCTTTGGTAATGATCATAAATCAATCTGCAGACTATACTAGTGGACCAAGTCTATTTGGTCAGACCTCCCCAGAAAAGTGATCTGAATATAAGAACACTTGAACATGTTTTTGCAAAGAATTAAAAACCAGGATATTTTCTTCATAACTATTTGGGGTAGGTGGATACTTAAATCTTCACACCGTAGAGTTTATATAAATTCACAGATAAGTCATGAAGAACATATCCTGATTATCAATTTTTTGTAAAAGTATGTCATAGGTTAATTGGAGTCAGATAGTTTCTGACCCCTTTAATTCTTTTGAGGACAGAGCTGACAGCCTTACAGTAATGCCCAGTGCTCAATACTCGCTTCTAGAAATGAGCATTTATACTTACATATTTATTATTTATTTGTATTATGGTAGCATATGCAGGCCCCAACTGAGATAAAGACCCCATTGTGCTAGGCACTATGCAAACATATTGCAACAAAACCCCCTAAAAAATTCTAAATAGACAAGGCAGACAAAGGGTGGGAGAGAAGAATTATCATCCCCACTTTACAGATGGGGAGCTAAGGCACAGTGATATTAAGGGCCAGATTTTTAAAGGGATTTAGGTGTCTAAAGGCAGATAGGTGCTCAGTGGGATTTTCAAAAGCACCTAGGCACTTAAACTCCCATTAAGGCACCTACACACCTTTTAAAATCTGCCCTTAAGTGACTGAGGAGCCCAAGGTAACTCAGGAAGTCTGTGGCAGAGCCAGGAACTGAACCCAGATCTGAGTTGCTACTCCAGAATCCAAACAAGACCACCTTTCCCCTCAACTTCCTGGAAGGTGCCAGGGCTGAAAAACCAAACTCCTGAAAGGATTGACATACCAGTTATAAATTGAATAGTCCCAACAAAAGCTCTGCCTTGTTTAAAATATATATCTACAAAGGGCGACATTCTCAATTAAATTAAATTAAACTCTAAATTAAACACCACTAGCCATTACCAGTTGCATCCTACTGTGCTAACTTGTATGTCGTTTGCACTGCTGTTGTAGCTGGGTTGGTCCCAAGATACGAGAGAGAGACAAGGTGGGTGAGGGAATATTTTTTATTGGACCAACTTCTGAGCTTCACAGAGCTCGAAAGATCTAAAGAAGAAATCTGTGAAGCTTCACTCTTCCACCAACAGAAGTTGGTCCAATAAAAGATATTACCTCACCCACCTTGTCTCTCTACATTACATAATAAGTTTGGAATGTAAATTCTAACTATTTCAATTAATAATGCAACATTTGTACTAATTAGTTTTAGCTTTATTTCTTCAACTCTAATTCTAAAACAGACAAAATCCCAGACTTCTAATATCTGCTTATGTGTTACACTAAAAGAATTAATGGAGATATATCTCTCTTTTACAAATCTAAAGTATACTTTTAATTTCAACAAAATATTGCAGTAGTTATTTAAACTGGTCTGTACTTTACTTTCCCATTTCATTTACATTCTCTGCTCAATATATGGCAACTCTGTTCTCTCTCTCTCTCTCCTTAGTTATTTGTAAGATGTATTGTTTGAGGGTTAACTTTTTTTGTTTTAAACCACAGATGTTTCTCTCATGATGAATCTCTAAATGGACAATTAAAAAGAACATGTCTCCCTAAGTATGGCTTGTGTTCAGCAAGACTTGATTTTTATTTTCTGTCAAGACCTTTAGAAGGATTTAAAGATAAAACAGTAATTAAAAAGAACAAAAATGTAGTGTAAAGTCCACCATTAACATTACATGACTACAGCTCACACCATCTCTCTCTCCCTTCATCTTCTTCACAAGGTTATTTTTAATCTTTCAGTCTATCAGTACTGTTCACAGGCTCATGCCATTTCACTCTTCTGGTCCCCAGGACAACCACTTGCCACTCATTCTGCTTCCTGCCCTGCCCCATCCAGAGCTCACTCCCTCTTCCCCTCAGCCACTGATCCAATACTCCTCTAATTTCACCTTCAAACCTCTTTATACACTTTCCTGTAGTTTATGACTGTCTCTATATGTCTTTTTGAGAGCATGTACCATTAATGGTGTTCCAGTACAGTACTTTTCTATGAGAGAATTAATCATTTAATCTTTACTTGTAATTCTCTCCCACAATGTAGTGTACTTCATCTTTCCAAGATAGAAGGATATTGGATATATAGCAGCAATCTTTCCCATTCATGAAACTGTCTGCATTTGGAGACATTTTATGATATGAGCACAGCATTGATTTTGCTTGTCCGACAGGTTCATTATAGAATGGTACTGCAGCCAGATGAGACCCCTTGCTCTTCTAGCATAGGACAAGTGTTACTATCAGAACCACTATCAAGGCATAGCAGGAATAAGCAAATGTATTGGGAAAACTCAGTATAAAAGGGTGGGTGCAGTTTTAGAATTCCACCTTTTTTCTATCATGGGGAAGTGATAATCACCCTCGATTAATAGAAAATCCAGATTGGACTAATTGGGGTAGCTCTATTCCACAGTAGTAGTTGAATAGCTTAATCACAGTTCTTCTCAGTTTGTGGGTTGCAACACCAAAGGTGGCCATCAGCAGTTATTTGTTAGTGGGGATGACAAGCCTAGCTCAAAATCCTCTCTCTGATTTTGCGGAAACAGAATGAGTCATGCACATGTAACTGAACAGCCTGCAGCATCAAAGATACTATTTCTGCTTGTGCCAACTGTACCAGTTGTGGTTGCATCTCCTGTGAAGAGCACACAGGATTCTGGAGTGCATTTAAAGAGAGCTGTTGAGTGGTTGAACATGGGCTCCTGCAGAGAAAACTTGAGAACTCCCTGCTTTATCTTACAGTTTCCATTAATATCCTTAAAACTTTGATGGAAAAAAAATGGAGGAATTTAAAAAAACATGGGAACATGAACTGTTTCAGTCTGAGTTCAAATGAAGTTAGTCACAGTAGTTTTGTCACCAAAACCCTAACACAGAACTATATCTTCTGTATACTGTTGCATATGTACTTTCCTTATAAATAATCTTAGGATAGACAATTTCAATCTCAACGTAAAAATCTGTTACACATTCCTTGTGACAGAAAAGCTACATATGAATCAATATCACGTTATAAAATAGTATATAATACAACTTTTCCAGATCGTATGCTGCTCTGGGGAAATTCACTATATTATACACCAGGGATCGGTAACCTATGGCACGCGGCCCATCAGGGAAATCCGCTGGCGGCCGGGACAGTTTGTTTACCTTCAGCGTCCGCCGCTTCAGCCGATTGCAGCTGCCGTTCGCCACAGTTCGCCGTTCCAGGCCAATGGGGACTGTGGGAAGCAGCACGGGCCGAGGGATGTGCTGGCCACCACTTCCCGCAGCCCCCATTGGCCTGGAATGGTGAACCACAGCCAGTGGGAGCTGCAATCGGCCGAACCTGCGGACGCTGCAGGTAAACAAACCATCCCAGCCCACCAGCAGATTTCCCTGATGGGCCGCATGCCAAAGGTTGCCGATCCCTGTTATATACACACATATATATATATATATATATATATACACACACACACACACACACACACACACACCGATTACAGCATTAGTGGTCTATTTAATAAAAATCTCAAATACTGGCTAGCTAAATATATCATAAAAATTAAAAATAAACAAATATAGCATTTCTATTCATTAGGCCAGTTACGGCATTTATCTGAGCAGACAATGTGTTTATGATACTTCTACAGTATATTTCTGGAAATACAGATGTACCTATCTGACAGTCTATCTACTAATCGGATGCAAGTTTCAAGGGTTCATCAAGTATCAAGTATCTTGATACTAAAAAAAGCACATCATGATATTTACTTTAATGAAACTATAAATGCATTGCCCACAAAGGAGTTCACAGTAACAACTTTTAATGAAACAAGGAGAAAAAACTCTAGTCTCCCTTCACATTTCAACCTTAATATTGTGCTATCAAATTCCAATTCAATGGCTAAGTCAGCTTTCATAAATCAGATGTCTCACTGAAATGCTTGTTTTAATTTGGAACAGCAAAATTGTTCAAACCAGGTGAATTATAGCATAACATTTTACAGAATAAATCCTTCAATGTGTGAAAAATGCAGAGTATCATAAAATAAAATGCAAGTATGTTTTATGTAAATCCATGAATACATACATGCCAAACACTAACAGCCAAATAAATAACAATAAAAGATGAAACAAGTGAGTCACGAAAAATTGGTATAATACCAAATAATAGTTTAAAATACACACTATACTAATTATCTGAAATACTGAACAGCAAAATAGCCACTGCATTATTAAATCATTGCTGTAGGATACATTTATTCCCCTAGTATAAACAGTACTTTAACTGATGGAATGTAACTGCAACCCTTTATCACTTGAACATTTTAAATCTTCATCTATAAAGATACTCACATGGAAATGTAGGCTGATTAGTATTTAGATGATCAATTCATTCAAATCCATAACCACAGCATAAAATCTTAAAGCATCCAACCAGTCTATTGATGTGTGTTCAAAATATTATAGACAGATGCATCTCCTTCACAGTTTTCATTCTCTGGCTGTTGGCTCTCATGCTTTCTCCTACCTTCCCTCCCTTTTTCAACAGTAACCAAAGTTTAGTAGATAAAATTCAGCAGCAGGAAATAAAGTGAAACAATCTCTTAATCTTCAATTGAACTAACTTAAAAAAAAAGACCCATCATTAACTGTGATTAAACAAAGTAAAGAAGAAATGAGGTCAATAATAAATGCAGTGTAGAAATTAATGTAGCTAGTTATATCAATACAACCTTATTGCTTGCAGACACAGTATAGAATCCCAGCTGTGTAATCAAAACCCTTCAGTATAATACAGGCTTGCAAAAAGAATCTTAGGGGAGCAATACTGGAATTACTCTCAACCTCCTGAGATTCAAAAGCACAAATCAGTAAACGGAAGCAGCTTGAAGCAAGGTGATAAATGAATGACACAATATAAAAGTGGCACTATTCCTCTGAGTGCATAAACTTAGTTCCCACACCCCATACTTTTAAACAGTTATCTTTTTGCCAGGCGAATTTCATTTTCAATTGACATAAGATTGCTTTAGAACTTTCACATTTCTTTACATTATTTTAATCTAGCAGGAACATAAAAAATAGAACTATCACTTTAAAGCACACTTGGGCTATTAAATGTGTTACTGTTTTCAGAAATATCGTGTAATTTCTTACCACCACAAAGTAAGGCATCAAATAATACATCTATGCAAAAGTAGGCATTGCTTCAGTTAGCACACCTCTTGTAATTACTTAAATGCATTTAAAACTTTTTTTAATCTTATAGCGAATAGTATGAAAAAAGAAAAAGTAAATCAATTATCTAAGTAAATGACAAAAAACACCACATTCACTTTTTTGAATATGAAGATGCATCTAGAGTAAACTGCAAACTAGCAAAACTGCTCAAAATAAAATATAATAGTGTGGCTAAATTTTCCAATATTTAAATAAAGAAAACACAAATCCTACCTCCATATTTTAAATTAGGTACAAATTTTTTTAGTGAGGAGAGGAAGAGTTCTTAATTATTTTTTCACTGGGAATTTACTAAGGAATACATCTTCCTCTAAAGAGCATAGCCAGAGAACAGAAGCACAGTAGTTTTTCTTGTCATTATTCAAGATATTTTCTATCTACAGCCTTGATCCCGTAAGCCTTCACACACATGAAAAGTAGCCCTTACTCTCACAAGTACATCCATTAATTTCAATGGGACGACTCAAAGGATTCAGGACCCATAGCAGAATCTGTTATTCAGCTTTCAGCCTCGCACCTAACAGCTCTGTGAATGTAGTTAACTCTATATTTGTCATTTATGTCTGGCATTTTTTACAATTTATTTTTAACTGACCGACAGCGCAGCATTAGTTGCTTGTGAGTACCTTCCCAGAGGCTTTAGAAAAGTAGCAGCTCCAATTTATTTTTACTGATGAGGAATTTTGAAACAATAATCTAATAGTGCTGTAATCACAGACTAATAACAACACTTGGCTGCAACGGAATTTGAGATCTCTGGTATTCCCAAAGGGTGCCATTATTTCCAATGGTTGCCATGGTGATACTGCAGTACAGCCGCTGTGCTTGTTCTGCCGCTTCCCATGGCAGTCATATGAAAAACTTAAATCAAACCATTTGTTTCACCCGGTACAGTTTTTCTGAACAAATTGTATACACTACTATAATGTAAAACTTCAGTGAACTGCACAATTCTGCTGCATCGCTGAGCTTAACATTACAGTATACGAATACATTATGTATAGTCCTTAAATTAGACATAGTAAAGGCCAGAGGCTATCATTCTAAACACAAGACCATTTAAGCACCTCACTGACCTTATGACCAACGTTAATTAGAAATGTATCTCCACAATTGCTGTGTGGTATATTAAAAAGTACAGCTACAGAACTTTGCAAGGGCATCCCCGTTTGAACAGTGACACTAAATTAGATTCTTCTGTCTTTCAATTTCAAATCAGCAAGGCAAGGCAGCCGTTTGCCCCAAACTGCTATCTAACAGGGCTCATCTTGGCGGAACCATGCATCCTAGATATAACGCAACTGAATACACAGATATGTCCTATTTGAGTATGCCTTCTATTTATTTTAGCAGTCTCTATTGTAGAGTTTGTGGAGGAGGAGGGAGGAGAAAAACATTGGGTCTGCTGTGTTAAAACTAATTCAGTATTCTCCTTTTAAATGCTTTTAGCTTTGGGGCCCACACAGTTACTTACAGGCTGCAAGTAGGACTGTACACTCAAGCTCCTAAATTCAACAAAACTGAGTTACAAAGTCCTTTGCTAAAACACGCCTAACACAGACGTCCAAAGAACAGATTTTAAAAACTAACTTCTATATTTCTCTTCACTTCTAAAGGGATGAAAAAGTGTATTTCATTATTCTTGATGGACGAGAAATGAGTGGACATTAGTCTGATTTACTGACAAGTCTGTACACTTCTGAATGGGAATATTAGATGGGAAAAGCAAACTGCATCTTATAAATCACAGATGCAGCAGTATTTTCAGATCTCCATCAAAATAACTTTCTTCATGTTCCAGGAAGTAAATTCTTTCCTCAGACTGTGGGAAGACACTAGTGCCTTTGCATTAACCCCTTCCCCAACACTCAAATTCTTTGGACATAAATCACCTCCCAGTGGCGTAGCCACGTGGAGCGAACAGGGGGAGCGGACTAAAAAAAGATGCCATCCGCTTGTACTCACTCGGCGGCGCTCTGGGTCTTCGGCAGCACCACAGTGACACCATACTTTAGTGCCGCCGAAGACCCAGAGCAAGTGAAGGACGCGCCGCCAGGTGAGTAAAAATTAAAAAGGCACCAAACAATTAAAAAGACGCCACTTGTGCTAGGTGGGAGAGCAGCCGCTGCCACGCTCCCCCCCACTTATGCTACTCTGTGATCACCTCTGTGATCTTATTGTTTAACATAAGTTGTTAACACATCTCTTCCATCTTGTATTTAGCGGGGACACTATCAGTTAGTTTCCAAGACCTGAAGAAGAGTTGTGTGGAAACTCGAAAGTCTGTCTCTCTTACCAACAGAAGATAAACAGAAGGTCCAATAAAAGATATTACCTCACCCACCTTGTCTTTCTAATCCTTTAGTCAGTCTCATGGCCCTTTTCTGAATCCTTATTTATCAACATCCTTCCTAAATCGGGCCCCAAAATTGGACATAACATTGCAGTAGCGGTCACACCAGTGCCAAATACAGAGGTCAAACAACCTCTCTACTCTGATTTAAGAATCCTCTATTTATGTATCCCAGGATTGCACTAGCTCTTTTGGCCACAGCGTCACATGGGGAGCTCATATTCATCTGATTGTCCACCATGAACCCCAAATCCTTTTCAAAGTCACTGCTTCCCAGTAAAGGGTACCCGATCATGTAAGTATGGCCTACATTCTTTGTTCCCAGATGTATATATTTACATGCAGCTATATTAAAATATATATTGTTTGCTTGTGCCCAGTTTACAAAGTGATATACAGATCACTCTGATCAGTGACCTGTCCTCTTCATAATCTACCACTCCCCCAATTTATGTCATCTGCAAACTTTATCAGTGATGATTTTATGTTTTCTTCCAGGTCACTGACAACAATATTCAACAGTGTAGGGCCTAGAACCAATCACTGTGGGACTCCACTGGAGAAAGACCCGCTTCATGTTGACTCCCCATTTACAATTACATTTTGAGATCTATCAGTTAGCCAGTTTTTAATCCATTTAATATGTGCTATGTTAATTTTATATTGTTTTAGTTTTTTAGTCACGTCAAATGACTTACAGTAGTTTACGTATATTAAGTCACCAATAGAACCTTTATCAACAAAACTTGTAATCTCATCAAAAAAGATATCAAGTTAATTTGATAGGCTCTATATTCCATAAACCCATGTTGATTTGCATTAGTTACATTACTCTCCTTTAGTTCTTTACTAATCAAGTCCCACATCAGGAACTCCATTATTTTGCCCGGGATCGATGTAAAGCTGACAGGCCTATAATTACCCAGGGCATCCTGTTTATCCATTTGAAAGAAAACTAATGTTGCAACAATATTTAAGTCTTCTCAAACTTCCCCAGTGCTTGAAGACTTATTAAAAAATCAACATTAATGGTCTAGTGAGTTTCTCAGCCAGTTCTTTTAAAACTCTTGGATTAGAGATATCCAGACCTCCTGATTTCGAAGTGTCTTACTTTAATAGCATCTGTTTAACATTCTCCAGAGATACTAGTGGAATGGAAAGAGTGTTATCACCATATGATGAGACTATATCATCTGTTTTTCCCAAAAATATGGAACAGAAATATTTATTGAACATTTTTACCTCTTCTGCATTATTATTGACAAAGTTACTATTTCCATCTAGTAATGTACCAATATCTTTGTCAGGATTCTTTCCGTTCCTAACATATTTAAAAAACACTCCTCCTTATTGTCCCTAATTCTACTGGCCATAGATTTCTCCTTGTGTCTCTTTGTTTCCTTTATCTATTTTCTACAATTCATAACTTTTGGTTTATATTCATTGCTATCAACTTTACCTTTCTTCTATGTGATATATATTCTTATATATATAGATTCCATGGCTCTCTGCATAGTGCAGTCTCTGGGTGCCTTGAGCCATCAGCAGAAATCAGTCTGCTTAAGTTGAGGTTTTCAATCAAAATTTCTACCCACCTCCTCCACCCCACTACAAACCAGGTGTCAATACAATTCACACCTTCTAAGTGGTATCAACAACTTTGCAATTGTCTGTTTTCAGAAAAAGAGAAGCATTTTCACCTAGTACATTAGAAAAGAAATTTTTGTCTTTGAAACACTAGATGAGAATGAGGTAAAGATTGTCTAAATTCCTCAAGTAAGTATATTGAATCATCTGTCCACTCAGGACCAGATTAACCGATCACTGGGCACAAGGGAAACATACACTTCTGGGCTCCTACTGCTACCTTCTGATATGAATACAACAAACAGCTGATAAATGGAAAGAAGAAGCAAAAAACCACACACTTCTATGATGTTCCCTCCCATACATGCCACTGCAGTAAATTCCCACCACAGCTTGTTCATTTACTGCTGTTGGAGAAGGAAGTGGGTTTTTTTAAACCAATCCCCTCTCCTCTCTCTTTGGTTCTGTTGGAAATGGCAAAGGAGTCTCAGCTGTGTGAGAAGACTCTCTCTAGCCACTCATGCTCTGGTGCAGATTTGCAAATGAACTGTTCTTTCAGGTAGTGCACAAATCCACATTGGTTTAAAAAAATCCACACACATACACAAAATACGAATTTGGGCTATAGGCACATGCCTAGTTTGTCTGTGCATTAATCCAGCCGTGTTCGGTCCCCTAGGGTGGTGTACATACTAGCTTTCAATCTTTCCAGTGTAGATATGGGGGAACTTCAATGTGACTTATTTCAATTCATGTATTTATTTCATACTACTTTGGGTACAGTATTATGGCTTAACTTTTATGAAGCTATCTAAAATAAAATTCTTCCAGGTTACATATCTGTTCTTTCAGGATAAGCTGAATTTGTCCATAAAATGAAAAATGACAAAGAAAAATACACTGTCAATATAATAATCTCGAATATTACACCAACATCATCTCCAAGATGAAGCTACAATTCACACATTGTAGCATGTTTGCTGAAGCTTTGCCATGTTAAAAACCATACTCTGAATTAATTCACAATTGGATAGGAACTACAAGTCCAATTAGAAAAGTATTAGAATGAGGTTCGCCCTTCTAAGATCTTGAAATACACACTTTAAAAAAATAGTATCCTCCTGGTTACATGTTAATAAAATAAGTAATAAAAAGGCAAAATATTTGCATATCCTGCTGACATTTTAGCCATGTATTCAATACATATCGTATATACACCACAAGATGTTTCCAAAAGGAAGCAGAAGATGTGCAGAAAGATCTCCATCAAACAAGCCTGTAAAGGAGTCCCCTAAGGCTTTCTTCCCAGATGATGGGAGAACCTGATCATGCCCAGTTACTTGCACTGGGTGGCTCCAGCAAAGTCCCTTACTTCTTACCAGAGGCCCCTACCCCTTGCAGGTCTTCTCAAGACTCTTCTTGGGAGTTCACTGCCCTCCTCATAGGATCAGGGTAAAGATCTCCTGGATGGGAGTTCCCCTTGTGACTCCAGGAGTCACTCTAGAAGTTTCCTGCTTCGGGCAGACTTGCTCCTCCCCCTGCAGCTTACCACATTTTCCTCCCATCATACATGATTGAAAGACCATAATGGTGGGGTTATCCCTGCCCCCAATGCCTCTCTAGCACCTCCCTCATCAGTGTATGGCAAGGGTCGGCAACCTTCAGCAAGCAGCCCATCAGGGTAATCCGTTGGCAGGCTGCGAGACATTTTGTTTACGTTGACCGTCCGCAGGCACAGCTCTCCACAGCCCACTGGCAGGGAATGGCGAACTGCGGCCACTGGGAGCTGCAGGGGGCCATGCCTGTGACGGTCAACGTAAACAAAAAAAATGTCTCGCGGTCCACCAGTGGATTACCCTGATGAGCCGTGTGCCAAAAGTTGCCGAACCTTGGTGTAGAGTATATACACCCCATCACATATTCTCAAAAATGACATTGGGAGACCTAGGATAGCACCACCCCAAGTGCCATGTCTGCATCTGTCTGAGGTATAAATTCCTTTGAGAAATCTCGGTTGATGAGCACTAGATCACAGCATAAAGTCTCCTTTGGCATTTTAAAGGCTGTATCATACTTGATTGAACACTGCACTTTTCTAGGTTTCCCATCTCTCATCAGGTCCATAAGGGGGCTACGATAGTGGCAAAGTTAGGCATGAAGCATCTGTGGTATCCAGCCAACCTCAGAAATTGTCTGACTTGTTTTTTGGCCGTGGGTATTGGGTAGCTAGTCAGGTCCTGTACCTTGTTTACAAGTGGGCATATATGCCTGCCTCCCACTGTATATCCCAGTACATGGGTTTGCTATTTCCAAACCTACACTTAACTGGGATGGCAATCAGATCAGCTTTGGCAACTGATTGTTGCACCATGGTGACATGGCAGAGATGGCTGTCCCAGGCTGGATGACATAGGAATATGTCGTCCAGTTAAGCCATGGTATAGTGCCCATGTGGAACAAGCACTGATACATTAGCCTTTGAGAAGTTGCCACAGCCCAAACGGCATGGTTAGGAAATGATATACTCCAAAAGGCATGGCAAACAGTCTTTTTCCTGGATTCTAAAGTCAAGGTGATCCACCAATAGTCTTTTGTAAGGTCTATTGTAGACACATACCTGGCTTCCCCAAACTGTTCCAGTACCTCGTCCACCAAGGTATAGGGTACACATCAAACTTGGAGATCACATTAACCTCGCCGAAATCAAAGCAAAACATCATTGTGCCATTGTGTTTCAGGGCAAGAATTATGGAGCTTTGCAATTCACTGCACGACTTCTCCACTACACCCTGCTTGGAGTTTGGTCTTAACAGTGTCCCACATCTTCTTGGGCAGGGACCAAGGGTTCTCTCTCACTTTCTGCCCAGGGTCGGTCTCAATGTGATGGTATGTTAGATGTATACACCCAGGAAGGGGCCTTTTGTTCAATCCCTAGTATCGCCCCACAATTGGCAGTGTTATCCATCTATGTCATCAGAATTTCAGGTCCTAGATCAGGATCAGTGGCAAGGGGAGTGATAAGGAAGGCTTCTCTGTCGTGCTAGGCCTTTACTAAGGTGATGTTGTACAGTGGTTCTCAAAACTGGGGGTCATGACCCCTCAGGGGGTCACAAGGTTATTACATAGGGGGTCGAGAGCTGTCAGCCTCCACCCCCAATTCCCACTTTGCCTCCAGCATTTATAAGTGTTAAATACAAAAAAAGTGTTTTTAATCTATAAGGGGGGCCACACTCATAGGTTCGCTGTATGAAAGGGGTCACCAATACAAAAGTTTGAGAAACACTGGGGAGTCCTTTCTCTTCTCCTGGTGTTGTACCTTGTAATCGACAAGACCTATGCATCACAGCACCTCGAACGGCCCTGCCATCAGACCAATAACTTACCGTCTGTGCTCTGCAACAGTAGTGGAACTCAATCCCCCAGCTTGAATACTCATAGCCATGCTCCTCCGTAATGGGCTGTTGCCTAGTGTTATTGGAACCCCGATAGGTTCTTCCAGGCAAATACCTGCAACTTTTTAAGCCATTCACGTAACTGGAGGACGTACTGGATCAGGTTTCCTGCTCCCGGTCCATGGCTTTCCCAGGACTCCCCACAGAGCACAGACAACATTCTGTTGTTGCTCCTGTTGGCACGTGGCTACTTCCCTTTTCATCTGCTGCTGTCCTTGCTGCTGGGCGAGCGAGCTGTCACAGCAGCTGCTGCTGCAAGGTGGCTTGTTGGTGATGATTTTCAGTGACCCATTTTAACAGCCATTCTAAATCAATCTCTTGTGAGGGTCCTTACAACTCCACAACCTCTTGTGGTTTTATTTTTCCTTCCCTTCCCTTCTCAGCTCTCTGTATAGTGACCCCTCCCCCACACCCGGAAACCCCTCCACCCAGCCCCTCAAAACCCCACCCCGCTGAGCCTCACCCCATGCATCAAGAGCCCCCCACACCTGGACCCACACCCCACCGAGCTCCAACCAGCTGCACCCTGACTCCCCCCCCCAAAAACCCCACTCCCCCAGCCTACTCCCACACTGAGCCATAACCACCTTCACCTGGACTCCCCTGCAGAGTCCCATTCCCCCTGCACCCAGAACCCCGCACCGAGACCCTGTGCATCCAGATTTCTACCTGCATCCAGACCCCCCACATAGCTGCCTGCACCCAGATTGAGCCACACAGAACCCTGGTAAGCTTGAGGGAATTCTGCACCAAAAAATTTAAAAAATGTAAATTCTGCAAAGTTCTGCATATTTTATTGCAAAATAACATGGAAACACAGCAACAATATAATTATACCATTTTCAATTTTTTTGATAATTTATTTCAAAATACTTGTGGATTTTAACTGAAATAATTGAAAATGGTATGATTATATTGTGTTATTTTGACAAATAAAATATGCAGAATTTTAAAATATTGTGCATATAATATTTAATTTTTTTGGCACAGAATTCCCTCAGGAGTAAAAAGCGCCAAATTTATTATATTTGACATACATGTCGCCATTCCTCCCATCTCTTTGCCTCTTCCCTGCTTGCAATCCTGGTGGTCATAAAAGTACTTGTAAATATCAATATCCTACCAAGGTATAGGAAAAAATAAGTGGGGACTGATGTAGTGCACCTGTATGCAGTTATACCACACCCTGCCCCAGGGTTCTAGGTTTCTTGCAGGAGGGACGCTCAGCAGAGGAGTTGGGACATTTAAACAGTGTTGCAAAAATCTCATTTTTGAGAGAGCAGTAGATTTATTTTTAGCTTCATCAGGAACTTTGACATGAATCCCTCATTATATGCAAGGTTTTTTCCCCCCATTTATAAATATAAGCATGATTTCCTATTCCATCAACCTGCATTCTTTGCTCCTAGATGTATAACCTTGCATTTAGCTGTATTCAAAGTCATCTTGTTCAAGTGAGCCCAGCTTAAAGAAATCCAGACCAGCCTATGCAACTGACCAATCCTTTTTACATAAATTGTTTCACATTTAGGGTGGGGACAAAAATCAAACTGAATTATAACCTTGCATTCATTTTGGGGCCACACATTTTCAGGACAAATTTTTTTTTTCATTCATTAATCAAGGAAACTAGATTGAATGGGTTTTCTTTAAAACTCCCATCAACATTTCCTTAAGGATATGACACATACGTGTCTTATGTTTGGCAAGATCGATTTAAAATTTTACAAGATACAAAGCAACTGAAAGACTATTTCAACCACCATGCTTCATTTGAAACTCCTCCCCTTCATAATAACAACAAGTCATTCCACATTACCAGAGCCATGCTGAGAATAAAATATTAGATTTAAAATATTAGATTTTTAATAAAGTGTCTATCATGTGCAGTTCCTTACATATGTCAATGACATTAATTTGCCAGACAACAAACGGAACTACTTAAATGTAGCATGCATACAAAGTGTAAGGTGTAACACATAGCCTAAAAATTGTTGAAGAAAGCTACCCATTTCCATCCAAAGTGCATTTTAAAAAACAGAGGTCAAATCAATTTAGCTCAGGGTGACTGCAATTGTACATATAGGTTAGCCTCTGAATCCAGTACTGTCAGAGTGAACTGAATACTAACCAAGTATGATCAGGCTGTTGCATGGAAATATTTCTACGCCTGCTGAGCTAACTAACTACTACTTACTGAAATGCAACCTTTAAAACTGTGTATGACATTCAAAATTATTAAAATAGTATGCTTCACAAACAAGATAATATGGATGAACAATCATTATAGCATTATGTATGCTACGGAGAGGAGTTTAGTTGTTTATTTGTAGCAAAAGAAAAGGAACTAAACCCTAGTATGACGGGCCTTAGGTAGTGTTTAAGGGTTTGATGGCAATGAACACTCCAAAGCAACATATTACTTCTGCCTGATATGCAGCAAGAAAATTTCCTTGCACGGACTGTGAACTTCAAACTGTCCAAGGAGCCTCCCAAAACCCATTGGGGAATGGCTACACTTTGCCTAGCTTCCCTCCACTCATATATCTTTCTCTGTCCCACGTGACAAAAACTGAAGGTTCACCACAGGGAAGTGAAGTCCATACAACTGTCTCCCGCATTTGTTTCCATTTCCCAAACTGATATTTCTACTACATTTTAATGTCTATTCCATAAAAGAAAGAGAGTTATTTTAAAGGACAAGAACTCTGGGGAAAGAGATCAGAATTCTACCTGAGATTTATATGCACTCACCATGAATAAAAGATAAAAGGGGATAGTTTACAAAGGAAGCAAGTTAGTCAACCCTAGAAATCAATGTACAGACAACAGAATGGACTGTGCATACCAGTGGTGGGTTAGTATATTCTCAGTCACTGAATATAACCCCAAACACATACAATCTCAGGTCTAGTTGGCAAGCCTAGATAATGAGTTATTCATTCCCACATGCTGAATTTTGACATTTTTCAAGACCATTTTCAGCATTTCTAGTATGGTGCCTTGCAATTGACATATATTTGCTTTTAGTCTGAGACCAGGCCTTTTCAAAATCACAGCCTCACACACTACAGGATTAGCAGAGATACAGATTCATTTGCTCACTGGGTGATGTAACAATTAAACAGTTGTCAGTGGCTTATTACAAACACAGCAGAGGCCCAAGCTCTTCCTTAAGACAGGCACTGGAAGAGGTGAAGTAAGGAAAACAGGTGAGGGGGCACAGGTTCCAGAGGCTGGACTGGGGAAAGATAAAGGAAGATAAGTGGAGGGGAGCTTCATGGAACTGTCATCCTTCAGGGACAAACATCTCAAAATTGACCAGCTTCACAGCTGCACTATGCTCCTTGATAAGTTCCATCCTCCACTTTTCTTGGTTGTATTGCTCAGTTATGCTGTGTTCTTTCTGTAACGTGTGGTAGTTTCACGTAGGGATTAATAAATACACAACTCAGGCTTGCTCCTTTCTAGAACTCCATTGAAGTGTTTGTTTCAAAGCAACAGAAGCAAAAATACATAAAACTGTGCAGCTTATTTATGAGCTCCCAAGAGCATTATTTAACCCATGTTACTTAGTGACCCCTTTTGGAAATCCCTTGTTCCTCAAGCTAACAAAACAAAAGCTACATGACAAATACTTGTTAGAAATTATGTTATTCTCCCCACCTTTTACAATGCATTCAGCTGAGATGACATTTTAATTTAGCATACTAATTCTACATCCATAGTAAATGACTCTCTCAATTAGCTAATAATACATTACAGTATGCATTCAGTGATTACATGCAATTTAAAAAAAAAATCCCACTGGCACTAGAAATACACAAACAAATTTTTTTTTCAGGGGGCCTGTCATAAATATAAAGGGAAGGATAAACACCTTTAAATCCCTCCTGGCCAGAGAAAAAACCCTTTCAGCTGTAAAGGGTTAAGAAGCTAGGATAACCTCGCTGGCACCTGACCAAAATGACCAATGAGGAGACAAGATACTTTCAAAGCTGGGGCAGGGAAGGAGAAACAAAGGCTCTCTCTGTCTGTGTGTTGCTTTTGCAGGGATCAAAGCAGGAATGCAGGTCAGAACTCCTATAAAGGGTTAATAAGCAATCTAGTTAGATATGCATTAGATTCTGTTTTGTTTAAATGGCTGATAAAATAAGTTGTGCTGAATGAAATGTATATTCCTGCTTTTGTGTCTTTTTGTAACTTAAGGTTTTGCCTAGAGGGATTCTCTGTGTTTTGAATCTGATTACCCTGTAAGGTATTTACCATCCTGATTTTACAGAGGTGATTCTTTTACTTTTTCTTCAATTAAAATTTTTCTTTTAAGAACCTGATTGCTTTTTCATTGTTCTTAAGATCCAAGGGTTTGGGTCTGTGTTCACCTATGCAGATTGGTGAGCATTTTTATCAAGCCTTCCCCAGGAAAGGGGTGTAGGGTTTGGGAGGATTTGGCGGGGGAAAGACATTTTGAAGCGGGCTCTTTCCCTGTTATATATTTGTTAGATGCTTGGTGGGGCAGCAATAAAGTCCAAGGGCAAAAGGTAAAATAGTTTGTACCTTGGGGAAGTTTTAACCTAAGCTGGTAAATATAAGCTTAGGGGATTTTTCATGCAGGTCCCCACATCTGTACCCTAGAGTTCAGAGTGGGGAAGGAACCTTGACAGGGCCAGAAATGACTCAACAGGCAAGATGATCATTGCTGGACTTGGGAGACAGACATTTTACTTTTGGCACTTCTGTGTTTAACTTACATTGAGTAAAAGAAAGCAAATCAGTCAGGAGGCCAGTGATGAAGCAACATGCTCAGAAGTGGGGGAGAAGAGAGAACTGCAAGCAAGTTTAAAATCACAGATTAGGAATATCCCACTCCTTGCTTTCCATCCTTTTCCTGAGGTGGGGGTCAGAGGGCCATGGCCCCATTACTTTTCACCAGCTGTAAGGGGAGGGGGAGGAGCAGAACGAGCAGGGTCTGGGTGGGGAAGAGGCAGTGGGGGAGCAGGGCCTCAGGGGACTAGGCAGTGCAGGGGTAGGGACAGGGCCTCAGGGTGAAGGAGTGGGGCCATGGTTCCCCACTTTTCGGGAGCTTCCACAGCTCCTGATTTACCACTGTTATACAATTGCAACAAATCTTGTACAAAGTATGTCATGTAAGGTGTCAATGGAAAAGTTATGATTTGCTGAATATGATTATCCTGTTTATATGCACGTATCATCTTTGTACCTAAAGTCTCCGAGGGACCAATGTCTGCCCCTGTGAGTCATCAAAACATGTAAGCACATGTGATATGCTTATGTAACCCTGAACTCCATCTTGGGACAGTAATTTTCCGGGTACCTGGTCTGCAAGCTTTGTTTGAGACAGTAAAATTCAATGCACATGGCAAGGGATATTAAAAAAGGAGATGTTTTCATCTCCATTTTGTCTTTATTTCTTGCTTCATTTCTCTGGACTGGCTTCTCCTAACGAGGAAGCTTTGAACAAAGACTGATGACCCCCCAATACGTTTGAGTAATTGCAGGGAGAGGCTTTTGCAAGCTAGCAGTTTATTCTGTCACTGCTATGATCCTGATCTATGCACACTGAAAAGAATCTCATGTTTGTATATGATCTATTAACCATTTATAACTCTCTTCTTTTTAGTTACTAAAGGATTGGCAGTGGCGTGATTACTGGGTAAAATCTGATTTATATATTGACCGGGCAAAATGGCAGGTCCCTTTGGATTAGAAAGACCCTATTATTTGATTAAATTGGTTTTCAGTAACCACTCATCAGAGTCTAGTGTCTGGGTGGTGCGCCAAGGGCTGGAATGCCTTAAGGAGACAGCATTTATGGCTTCTTATTAACCAGTGTGGTGAGAAAGAAGTTACTGGTTTGGTGTAATCTAATGAGAGAATAACCACCAGTTTGGGGTGAGTCTGCCCTATTTCACAGCAGTCTGTCCTGTATTTGGTATTCTCAGCTGTGACCCACTGAGGCACAGTGACAAAAGGTTTATAATTAATTATAAACTCTGGAATAGTCTACAATGTACTGCTGCAAAAGGGCTGACTGACCCTGGCACTATCCAATTCAAACATAAACAGACCTGTTTCTTGAATGCACATATACAACTGGATTTGTAATTTCTGTACTATCCTTCCCTGACAAACCGAGGGACACACCCCACCCATGTACTTATTCTCTACACCAAATACTGACTTGGACTCTTAATACATTCCAAAGGTGGCGCACCTGAGCCCACTTATCCACTGACACTTTAAAAACTCCCACGCCCCAATCTGGATCTACGCTGGCCATGTGATATGTATGTACCCAGTGAACCTTGTAACCAATATTTGCATTCCCCCATAACCCAAGCCTGACCCCAGATGTACAGTACCTTCCCTCTTAACTTGTGTAAATTTGATTTTAAACATTTACTTTGCAATCTTGTTTTACTTTGCCATGAAAATGAACATAATAATTAGAAAAGGAGTACTTGTGGCACCTTAGAGACTAACCAATTTATTTGAGCATGACCTTTCATGCATCTGATGAAGTGAGCTGTAGCTCACGAAAGCTCATGCTCAAATAAATTGGTTAGTCTCTAAGGTGCCACAAGTACTCCTTTTCTTTTTATAATAATTAGGAAAGATTTGCCCAAACTAACACTGATTTAAAGCAACCTCATCCACTGGTACGAGTATCATGGTGTTTGGCAAAGTACAGAGGATAACAAATATCTCATTTACTTTGTTTATTGTTTGGCTGATTGTGTGGAGTTTTGTTTTGTTGTTTATCATTTTTCAATGCTTTACAAGGACAAGCTGGTGACAGCAAGGCTGAGTTTAGATTTATTTGTGCTACTTGTTCAGAGCAGCATGTGTGTTTCTAAACTTAGGATATTTAAAATCCCCACTGTTTAATGCTGCTACAATGTGCACTACAAAAATCCACAAATTCAGCTGTAGAGATCCACAGCTAAATACAAGGTAGTATAGATTGTTTAGCATAAGCAGTTAACCCATATTTCAAGGGACCATTCAAGGAGAAGTGGCCTGTTAATACTCCTTCAGTCACATGGGTGAAAGGAAAGGGGGAAAACAGCAGGAGGAGGTTTCAGAGTAACAGCTGTGTTAGTCTGTATTCGCAAAAAGAAAAGGAGTACTTGTGGCACCTTAGAGACTAACCAATTTATTTGAGCATGAGCTTTCGTGAGCTACAGCTCACTTCATCGGATGCATACCGTGGAAACTGCAGCAGACTTTATATATACACAGAGATCATGAAACAATACCTCCTCCCACCCCACTGTCCTGCTGGTAATAGCTTATCTAAAGTGATCATCAAGTTGGGCCATTTCCAGCACAAATCCAGGTTTTCTCACCCTCCACCCCCCCCCACACAAACTCACTCTCCTGCTAGTAATAGCCCATCCAAAGTGACAACTCTCTACACAATGTGCATGATAATCAAGGTGGGCCATGTCCAGCACAAATCCAGGTTCTCTCACCCCCACCCCCATACACACACAAACTCACTCTCCTGCTGGCAATAGCTCATCCAAACTGACCACTCTCCAAGTTTAAATCCAAGTTTAACCAGAACATCTGGGGGGGGGGGGGGTAGGAAAAAACAAGAGGAAATAGGCTACCTTGCATAATGACTTAGCCACTCCCAGTCTCTATTTCAGCCTAAATTAATAGTATCCAATTTGCAAATGAATTCCAATTCAGCAGTTTCTCGCTGGAGTCTGGATTTGAAGTTTTTTTGTTTTAAGATAGCGACCTTCATGTCTGTGATTGCGTGACCAGAGAGATTGAAGTGTTCTCCGACTGGTTTATGAATGTTATAATTCTTGACATCTGATTTGTGTCCATTTATTCTTTTACGTAGAGACTGTCCAGTTTGACCAATGTACATGGCAGAGGGGCATTGCTGGCACATGATGGCATATATCACATTGGTGGATGTGCAGGTGAACGAGCCTCTGATAGTGTGGCTGATGTTATTAGGCCCTGTGATGGTGTCCCCTGAATAGATATGTGGGCACAGTTGGCAACGGGCTTTGTTGCAAGGATAGGTTTTTTGGTTAGTGGTTCTGTTGTGTGGTATATGGTTGCTGGTGAGTATTTGCTTCAGGTTGGGGGGCTGCCTGTAGGCAAAGACTGGCCTGTCTCCCAAGATTTGTGAGAGTGTTGGGTCATCCTTCAGGATAGGTTGTAGATCCTTAATAATGTGTTGGAGGGGTTTTAGTTGGGGGCTGAAGGTGACGGCTAGTGGCGTTCCGTTATTTTCTTTGTTAGGCCTGTCCTGTAGTAGGTGACTTCTGGGAACTCTTCTGGTTCTGTTTCTTCACTTCCGCAGGTGGGTATTGTAGTTGTAAGAATGCTTGATAGAGATCTTGTAGGGGTTTGTCTCTGTCTGAGGGGTTGGAGCAAATGTGGTTGTATCACAGAGCTTGGCTGTAGACAATGGATCGTGTGGTGTGGTCAGGGTGAAAGCTGGAGGCATGTAGGTAGGAATAGCGGTCATTAGGTTTCCAGTATAGGGTGGTGTTTATGTGACCATTGTTTATTAGCACTGTAGCGTCCAGAAAGTGGATCTCTTGTGTAGACTGGACCAGGCTGAGGTTGATGGTGGGATGGAAGTTGTTGAAATCCTGGTGGAATTCCTCAAGGGCTTCTTTTCCATGGGTCCAGATGATGAAGATGTCATCAATATAGCGCAAGTAGAGTAGGGGCTTTAGGGGACGAGAGCTGAGGAAGCATTGTTCTAAATCAGCCATAAAAATGTTGGCATACTGTGGGGCCATGCGGGTACCCATAGCAGTGCCGCTGATCTGAAGGTATACATTGTCCCCAAATGTAAAATAGTTATGGGTAAGGACAAAGTCCAGCCACCAGGTTAGCCGTGACATTATCGGGGATAGTGTTCTTGACGGCTTGTAGTCCATCTTTGTGTGGAATGTTGGTGTAGAGGGTTTCTACAGCCATAGTGGCCAGGATGGTGTTATCAGGAAGATCACCGATGGATTGAAGTTTCCTCAGGAAGTCAGTGGTGTCTCGAAGGTAGCTGGGAGTGCTGGTAGCATAGGGCCTGAGGAGGGAGTCTACAACGCACACTTTGCTTCTCTACAAAAGAAAAAGGACACTAAACTTTCTAAACTACTACATGCTACAAGGGGCCACAGCAATGGTTCCCTCAACCCACCTAGCAAAATTGTTAACCTATCCAACTATACTCTCAGCCCAGCAGAAGCAGCTGTCCTATCTCGGGGCCTCTCCTTCTGCCCCTCCACCCCCACGAACATGATACAGTTCTGTGGTGACCTAGAATCCTATTTTCGACGTCTCCGACTCAAGGAATATTTCCAAAATACCTCTGAACAACATACTAATCCACAGAGGCCTCCCTACCAACACTACAGAAAGAAGGAATCTAGGTGGACTCCTCCTGAAGGTCCAAACAGCAGACTGGACTTCTACATAGAGTGCTTCTGCCGAAATTGTGGAAAAGCAGCATCACTTGCCCCATAACCTCAGCCATGCGGAACACAATTCCATCCACAGCCTCAGAAACAACTCTGACATCATAATCAAAAAGGCTGACAAAGGAGGTGCTGTTGTCATCATGAATAGGTCGGAATATGAACAAGAGGCTGCTCGGCAGCTCTCCAACACCAGTTTCTACAAGCCATTACCCTATGATCCCACTGAGAGTTTTACCAATAGCAACTACAGCATTTGCTCAAGAAACTTCCTGAAAAAGCACAAGATCAAATCCGCACAGACACACCCAAGACTGGGAGTGGCTAAGTCATTATGCAAGGTAGCCTATTTCCCCTTGTTTTTTCCTACCCCCCCCCCAGACGTTCTGGTTAAACTTGGATTTAAACTTGGAGAGTGGTCAGTTTGGATGAGCTATTGCCAGCAGGAGAGTGAGTTTGTGTGTGTGTGTGTGTGTCCCGGGAAAAAAGGGGGGGGGGGGTGAGAAAGCCTGGATTTGTGCTGGACATGGCCCACCTTGATTACCATGCACATTGTTGGGAGAGTGGTCACTTTGGATGAGCTATTACCAGCGGGAGAGTGAGTTTGTGTGTGTATGGGGGTGGGGGGGTGAGAAAACCTGGATTTGTGCAGGAAATGGCCCACCTTGATTATCATGCACATTGTGTAGAGAGTTGTCACTTTGGATGGGCTATTACCAGCAGGAGAGTGAGTTTGTGTGGGGGGGGGGGGTGGAGGGTGAGAAAACCTGGATTTGTGCTGGAAATGGCCCAACTTGATGATCACTTTAGATAAGCTATTACCAGCAGGACAGTGGGGTGGGAGGAGGTATTGTTTCATGATCTCTGTGTGTATATAAAGTCTGCTGCAGTTTCCACGGTATGCATCCGATGAAGTGAGCTGTAGCTCACGAAAGCTCATGCTCAAATAAATTGGTTAGTCTCTAAGGTGCCACAAGTACTCCTTTTCTTTTAGCAGGAGGAGGGTTGTTAGTGGGTTATAGATTGGTGTAATAAGTCATAAATCCAGTGTTTCTATTCAGTCCATTATTCTTAGTCTCCAGCAAAGTTATGAAATTAAGCTCTCAGGCTCGTTGTGCAGGTTTCCTTTGAGGATAAAGACTGATAGGTCAGATTACTTGGTGAAAAGTGTTCTCCCACAGGTGATATGGTGTTTTTGTCTCATCATTTTCCTGCATGATTTCGTTCAAGAGCATTGTGACCGCATGGTTTCACCCACATACTTATTGGGTACAGTGTACTGGAGGAGGGACACCACATGTTGTGATAGGCACATGTAAAAGATCCATGGATCTTGAAAGGTGTGTTGTGGGGGGTGTTGATCATTGTAACAGTGGAGATATGTCTGCAGTTTTTGAATCATTACATTATGCTTAGTGAATATCTTCCTGAAGGGAAATTAGAAAAATTGCATCTGATTAATAGATCTGTAGGAATATAATAGAAACATGTGTTAGGGGAATCTTGGCCACAAGCAGGTTTAACTAGTCTTAAAAGCATATTCTATATGAAATCATTCACCAGCATACTTCTCCATAACCCATAGGAATTCAATTTTGTGAAGGTTCTAATAAATTAATTAATTTCCTTCTCTGAGCTCTGTCAAGTTGGGTTCCTAATTCAAAGAAAGCTTCCCTTTATATGGCGGGGGGGGGAGGGGAGGGAGAGAAAGAGAGAGATTAGTTCCAATCTATTTCGGGCATTCCCTAATATTTAATTAGGCTTTTCTGTAAAATGTAGCACAAAGAGAATACATGATTCCCTGGTGTGGTGTCAAGGTTGATTGGCACCTGCTTCGGATGACCTGCATGACAAACTTTTAGCTTAGACAGTCATGTAATGTAGCCAAACCCCTTCCCAAAAGAAAACAAAACAAACCCCTTACTTTGACACCATGTCTACCCATATTCTCTCTCTCTTGCCAAATTAAGTAGAATTTGCTGGGGTGGGGGTGAGGGACTGCTGTGCACTACCAAGACAAGAGAAGGAGAGTCATTTCTCATTGGCACTTCTTGCATTTTGGTGCATTTGTCATCCTATTTTACTTCTTATTTGCTTCCTTTCATACTTTGCCCCAATTAGGAGCAAAGGGACCTAATTCTTAACAGCAACCTCTCAGATATGTTCAGTATTTTACAGAGCATTGCATCTATATCAAGAACGAGGAAAAGAAAATCATCAGTACCAAGAACTTCATTTTTATCTTTCCACAATTAAAAACATCTACACAAATATTTAACTGTTTAAAAAAACACTTCTGCAGTAAGGGGAGAATTTATCTATCTGGTAAGTATATTTAGTGCTCCATCCTGTGAAGAGCTGAGTACCATCAAATACCACGAAAGTCATTGGGAGAGGAGGGCGCTTAGCACCTCATTGAGCCTTCTAGGACTGATTTCCTGTTTCGGCAACTTACATTCAAACTACTTTTTAGATTTCCAGTTTGCTCTGTCTCAATGTGAATTATGGCACCAACTTACAAAGGAAGCTGACAAGAGATCTGTTTCTGCCAGAGCCATCCGTTTCTACTTACTAAGCAACACGGACAAGAAAAACGTGTTTGTGGGCCACAAAGCTCCCAATTTACAATGCAAAAATACACACTTCAGTGAATTTAGGACCTTGTCTACACTGAAGAGCTTTGTCGACAAAACAGTGAATGCATACACACTACGATGCAACTTTTGGCGGCAAAAACGCCTTGTTCTGGCAACAAAATAAAACCACTCCAACAAGAGACATCAGGCTTTTTGCACAAAATTTTCGTCAACAAAGTGCCAGTGCTGGCAGCACGCTTGATTTTATCGCTTTAATTGGCCTCCAAGAGGCGTCCCACAACGGCCATTCTGACCGCGCTGGTCAGCAGTTTGAACTCCACTGCCCTGCAGCCAGGGCCGTCCTTACCCATATGCAAAGTACACAGCTGCGCAGCTCCAGCCCCTGCTCTGGCTTTTGCCACCCCACCCTTTCCCCCCCCCCCAGCCTCACCTCTTCCTGCCCCTGCTCCGCCCCAGCCCCACCCCCACTCACCTGAGGTCTGCAGAAGTGCCGGGCCTGCACTCACCGGCCCCAGCCGTGCCGCTGGTGAGTGCTGGGGGGTGGTTCCGACCTCCCCCCCCAAGCCAGCCCTCCTGCCTCCCACAGAGGCCTGGGAGCAGCCCCCCCCACTCCCTCCTCACACAGGGCTGGGGCCCCACACACACACACCCCTTGGGGGGGGGGCTATGTAGGGCCCCAGAATAGCTAGGGACGGCCCTGCCTGCAGCCAGGTAAACAACCAACCATCCCTCCCCTTTAAAAGCCTCGGGAAATTTTGAAATTCCATTTCCTCTTGGCTCAGCATGGAGAAGTCTCATTGCCTTTTCCCAGGTAACCATGGCAGCTTATTGCAGCAGATGCTCTCCTGCTCGGAGCTGCTGGATATGCTCAGTTTATGGGGAGAGGAGGCTGTGCAGTCCCAGCTGCGTTTGTGGTGTTGGAATTTTGATACCTTCGGGCAGATTTCACGAGGCTTGTGTAAGAAGGCTATGACTGGGACACACGGCAGTGCAGAGCATAGACAAAGGAGCTGAGGTAGGCGTACCACATGGCGAGGGAGGCAAACTGTTGCTCTGTTGCTGCACTTAAGACCTGCCGGTTCTATAAGGAGCTGGACGCTATCCTCAGTGACGATCCACCTCCACGAACCCCGTGGATACTTTGGTGAGCCTGCAGGTGGCGGAAAGAGGACCAAACCTGGAGGATGAAGTCATTGATGAAGAGGTGGAGTTAGACGATGATGTGGAACTCCCAGCGGGGTGGCCCGGTGGGGCAGGCAACCAGGAACAGTTCACCACTCCGGAGGTGTCTAGCCAGTCTCAGCAATTGCTCTCTGGCAAGCAAGAAGCAGGAGAGGAGATGCCTGGTAAGTACCTGTGGTTTGTGTAGTGGGGAGGTGGCTTCAGGGTGTAGAAATGTACAAGGCTGGCTGTGTTTCTGTGAACTAGACATTTCCCTGTGTAGCTAATCGGTATGATGGAACAGGGTGTTGATGCACGCCGAGATCTCACGGGAATCCTCCAGAGAAATCTCTAGGAAAGTTTCCTGGAGGTACTCGACAGTCCTCTGCAAAAGGTTCCTTGGCAGAGCTGCTTTGTTCCTTCCCTCATTGTAGGAAATTTTCCTGCACCATTTGGCAATCACTTGTGGTACACAGGCGAGCAGCATAGGGACCAGGACAGAAGCCACAAGCATGTAGTAGATGTAATCTCGCTTATCTTCTTACCTTCAGCAGTGAGATATCAGCTACAATGACCCCCGCCCATGGAAAGTGTGGGAGAATTTTAGAATTTTTTTCCCCTAGTTGGCAGCACCGCAACACTTGTGGAGTGCTTTTTTCCCCATGTAGAGCGTGCATATCCCCCTGCCCTAGGGTGACCAGATGTCCCGATTTTATAGGGACAGTCCCGATATTTAGGGCTTAGTGTCATATAGGCGCCTATTACTCCCTACTCCCATCCCAATTTTTCATACTTGCTGTCTGGTCACCCTACCCCCACCCCAAGCCAACACTCGCCATGCTTTGGATGTTTGCCGACTTGTGTGCTTGCCAAGGGTCAATCAGAAAGTGACTGTTATGTTACCAGAGGCGTATTTTACTGAAATGTTTCAATACTGTGCGTAACTTAACCATCATGCTTCTGTGCACTGTTCCTTGTGCTTCAGCAGATGTGGCCTTGAGGAACACACCACACAACGGCCAAGTGTCTCCGCCAGATAAGAAAGCACCCAAGCCGGAGCAAAGACGACATACTCTGGGAGGTATTGCACTTCTCCAATGCAGAGAAAAGGGAATGCAAGGAATGGAGGGAAGCCAAAAGGCAGGACAGAAAAGAAAATCAGGAGTTTGTTAAGGACGCTACTGAGTGGATAATTAAAGTCATAGAGGAGCAAATGCAGATTCTGAAGTCGTTAATAATGCTGCAGACTGAGCAGATGCATGCCCACCCTCCCCTGCAGCATATTCAGAACTCTTTTCTGTGCCCCCTGCCCCCCAACTCCACCTGTGCCGTCCTTTCCACTTTCCGGGACTTCTCACTTTCCGCTGTACTCCACTCCTCAGACAACTTTCAAAATGATAGCTGGACCTACACACAGCTCTGAAAGTCTGCCCTTCCCTGGTGCCTCCTTTCCCACCAAGCATCTTTGTGTGCGTGCACGTGTGCGTGTTGTTTCTTGTGCAATAAAAGCCGAGTTTTTGAATGGTAACATCTTTATTTGTTTCCCACAAAATTGAGATAGCAAGCGCTACCAATACATATACAGGCAGGTCAATCATTTGCTTACTGGAATGTAAGGCCCCAAATTTCACCGTTGTTCCATGAAAACTACATGTAATGTAACATTGCAGCACCATTCATAGAGAATACATGACTGGTTCTCATTTTCAGAGTGTTGCCTCAAAGCCTCCCTGATTCAAATTGCCCCCCTCTGAGCCCCTCTGCTAAGCCCTGGTATCTGGCTGCTCAAAATCAGCAGCCAAGTGGTCTCTGCCTCAACACTCCACCCCTGAGCAAACCTTTCACCCTTAGCTTCATAAAGATTATGCCAGGTACAACACGCAGCTGTAACCATGGTAATGTTATCATGAGTAATTGAGGTCTAACCTGCCATAAAGGCATTGCCAGTGTGCCTTTAATCTGCCAAAGGCACACTCCACTGTCTTCTGGCACATACGCAGCCTGTTGTTGAACCACTCCTTACTGCTGTCCAGTTTCCCGTGTAAGTTTCATGAGCCATGACTGTAAGGGGTATGCCAGGTCTCCCTGGATCACTATGGGCATTTCAACATCCTTCACTGTAATCTTCTGGTCTGGAAAGAAAGTCCCCGCTTGTAGCTTTCTGTACTGACTGGTGTTCCTGAAGATGCATGCATCATGCACCTTTCCTGACCACCCCGCATTGATGTCAGTGAAATGCCCACGGTGATCCACAAGCACCTGCAACACCATGGAGAAGTACCTCCTTCCTATTGATGTACTCCATTGCAAGGTGATCTGGTGCCAAAACTGGAATGTGTGCACTATCTATCGCCCCTCCACAGTTAAGGAAACCCATTTCTGCAAAGCTGTCCACTATTTTACACATTTCCCAGAGTCACAGTCCTTTGTAGCAGGATGCAATTAATTGCCCTGCACGCTTGCATTAATGCAGCCTCAGTGGTCGACTTCCTGACTCTAAATTGATTCACTACCTACTGGTAGTAGTCTGGAGTCGTCAGCTCCCACACCGTAATTGCAACACGCTTCTCTACCAATAGTGCAGCTCTCATTCTTGTGTCCTTGCACCGTAGTGCGGGAGCGAACTCCACACATAGTTCCAGGAAGCTGGCTTTCCGCATCTGAAAATTCTGTAGCCACTGCTCGTCACCCCAGACCTGCATGATGATCCGATCCCACCATTCAGTGCTTGTTTCCTGAGCCCAAAAGCAACGGTCCACCATCTGCAGCGGTTCCGTGAATGTCAAAAGCAATCTAAAGTTGCTCCTATCCGTATCACACGGCATGTCAAGCAACTGGGAGTCTTCTTCAGTAAGGAACTTCGTGATTAACTGCACTGCCATCCGTGATATCTTAATCCCAGTTATCAGTGCATAGGAGAGCAGCGCAGGATCCATCTGTGGCACCAAGCTCCATATTCTTCATAGAGATATTGTTAGGATCTGAATATGGCATAACTAAGATATGTTTTATACAAGATGGGTCATGTGAGATATCATTGGAAAGGTTAGGATTTTCTGAATGTGATTATCCTATTTGTATGCATGCACGTATCATTTCGGTATCTGAAGTTAGGAATACTGACTATGTATCAATTGCGAAAGTGTTTGCACCTGGGAAACACCCACCAAACAAAATACGATCAGTCTGGCTGCTTAGTCAATAAATCATTAGGGAGAACAATAGGTCTTTGAAGATGCTAATCTCCCACCTTCCTGAAAAGCTTCCTGGGACGCTGCTTTGACACTGCAGGGTCATGTAATCATGTTACCTGGTACTGGACACCATCTTGGACTACTAGTATTTTTCATTTTTTATGAGGTGTGGAATCAAACTGGGAAACAAAGGCTTCCCACCATATGTAAATCCTATTTAGGGCTGGGGAGTGAGTTAATCAGGGTCAGTTCTTCACTGAATCCCCACTCAAGATGACTGCTAACAACCCCTAAGACTGAACTGGGGAAGAACTAGACCCAGGCTAGAAGGTGTCTGGCCTGTGAAAGGAATGTCTGGAATTCTAAGCTGTAAGCAAAAGAAGTTTGTCTTCAAGAATCTCTGCAAGTTACTTAAAACAACATTTCGGGTGAGAAATTACTACTTGTAGCCAGTTTCTTTTCAGTGTATTAAGTTTAGTTTGCGTGTTTGCTTTATTTGTTCAGTAATCTACTTTGATCTGCTTGCTATCCCTTATAATCACGTAAAAATCTATCCTTTGTAGTTAATAAATTTGTTTTGTTTTCTAAAACCCAGTTTGTGCAATTCGTAACGGGGGTGGGGGAGGGGGGAGGCTGTGCATATCTTCCTCCACATTGAGCGAGGGGGGCAATTTTCATGAGCTTACGCTGTACAGATTTCTTTGCACTGCAACACGATACCATTTTGGGTGTGCACTTGAGTACTAGGCAATCCCCTAGCTGAGTCTTCCCACACAGAGCTGATTTCAGTGTTTGTGTCCTTAGGTGTGGCCCTACCTGTGTGTGTGCTAGAGGAGGCTTGAGGGCCTGGCACAGCAGGACAGAGTGAGGCTGCCCAGGCTGATAGAATGGGCGGGTTCAGTAGGACCCCATTATCCCAGGTGGCACCCCGGAAAGTGGGGGGCAACTCATCACACCATCCCTTCTCACAAAGATGCCAGAGTGCACAGCAAACAAAGGCCATTGAAAAATGCCGTGAAAGAAAGCTGGAAGCCCATAGAATGCTGGGAAAGAAAACATTTCATCATGGGACACTGAGCCCGGTCCAAAGATGTGTCGTGATCCACTCCGCCTTCCCACAGGGCAGGTGGTGTTGAGCTGGACTGTGGGATAGGTACCCACTGTGCATTGCTCACATTGTCAATGATAGTGCCCCAACTGTGTACATGCTCTGCCAACAAAGGGAGCGAGTGTGAACATGCAATACCGATTTTTGAGTGCCGGCATGACTTTAGTCGACAAAACTCTGTATAGACAAGGCCTAAGACAAGCTTATCATCCAGATATTCAGTTATATTACATTTTGTTCAGTTGTCATTTCATATTATGGATCAAGGGTGAAATTCATTCAGGTGTAGACGGCAACTGAAAGGCTCCTGATTACCACTTGAGTCTCACTGTCTGAGTATATGGGGGAGGGGAAAATGGACAAACCTGCTGTGCGGGGGAAGAGGGGAGGGCATCTGGGCCCAGTTAGTGCTAAGGGAAATGCGGAGAGACCACTGGATCCATGACGGCATGATTTCAGTGTCTGAGAATCCCACACACAGTGCATGAAAGAGTTGAAGCTACTATCCCAATCCATAAATGCAGAGGATGTGTATTTCATGCCCACCTGCAGGTTTGAGGTGTCAGGGGACCACACACTGGGGCAGCCAGTTTTATCTTCAGCAGTTTTTAATGCAGCTCGCCATGCAAAACTGAATTTCCCTGGCTTTGTACAACCTAACTAGCAAAAAAACTGGAAAAAGATATATTCATTATTTTTCCTTTAATAGAAAGATTTAGCATGTATCACTATAGATTTTCACATATCAGAATGATTACATTTTCCCTTCACTTAGCCTGACATAACAAATGAGTCAGTAAGTATGAAGATCGAATTAAGCAGTAATTTTAAAAAAAAAAAAAAAGTAAAAGCTTCAGTTGAGCAGAGCTCCCCTAAGTCTGTTCTTTAGAGGACC
The DNA here is from genome assembly GCF_965140285.1 of Lepidochelys kempii. Classification (NCBI taxonomy): domain Eukaryota; kingdom Metazoa; phylum Chordata; order Testudines; family Cheloniidae; genus Lepidochelys; species Lepidochelys kempii. Next base: position 101,922,669 of record NC_136386.1, read on the forward strand.
ATAAGCACTTCCTTTTAGATTTTTTCAGGTTCAGCAAAGCACTGTGACTTACATGAAATGATATTTTTAACTCCACTGCATAGGAAACTAAACAGTGATCAAACTTGCTATGTTTTCACAATCGTTTCTGATGAAACAGGTTAGCAATAGCATCATGGAGCATCTTCAATATGAAAGTAATGAATTTACATATGCATGGATAGTAAAATTGTACGTAGAAAAAAGTTAACATTTCATTTTCTATTTCAAGCAGCAGGTTAGAGCAATACTTTGAACAACACAGCAGCAGCAATTCTCTAATACTGAGAATAATAATTAAAGCAGTAAATATTTAAAGTACCTTTTCAGGTCTCTATTTTCTTGTAGCATAAAATAAAACTACCTATTTTCTGTGAAATCCTAGGCCTTGATCCTACAAAGACTTATGCATATGATTAATAATAAGAAGGGCTGGTCCCATTAACTTCAAAGGGACTAGTCGTGTGCTTAAAATTATACGTGTGTTAACCTTCGCAGGATAGGGCCTTAGAGAACCACTCTCTTGGATTTAGGTAACAGTTCCTCAAATTCTGAGATTTCTCACCCTTCCCTTCTCAATAGAATAATTCAAAATTTTTAAATGACACATAAGTCGTAGTTTTACGATGAGTCCCCATTTTATATCTTCTATTGAGATCATTTCAGGGCTGTAGAAATACCCGACGGCTTAGTAAATCATAGCAGTTTACTAAAAACATGCTTTGATGTAATTAAAAAAAGGGAGGAAATAAGTTAGTTCTATTACATATTTGAGACATAACTGTATAAAGTGTGTGTGTGCTTACTTATGTATATGTATACATACACACTTAGCTAAGTTAAACAAACTAATGACTTCCTTTTCTCATTTATCTCTGCCATTCAGGGTAGCAGCGATTGAGAACCAGTGTCGCAGCATAGGACTCATTTTTTTCTATCAGCTGAAAGTAGTTCTCTGCCAAACTTATGTCCAGTGCTGCGGAGCAATTTTATCGAAGAAACTCAATGTCTTCCCACTCCCCACCACCCTGCAAGCTCATGGAACGGGTGCTGCTCTACCGTCTGTCTGATATTATTGAATACATCCTCCCAGTGGAGCAGGCAGGATTTCGCCCGAAGGGGAACTGCTGTGACCAAGTAGCTTAGCTTACCAGCAACACTGAGGCAGGATTCCAACGTAAGCTGAAGACAGGAATCACCCTTGTTGATCTGTCCTCAGCATACAACACTGTCTGGAGACAGAGCCTCCTCCTCAAGGTCTCCCTCGTAATTCACTGTCGACAAATGATCTGCCTCCTGGTGGCAGTGACTGGAGACCTACACTTTAAGGTACACCTTAATGACGAGATCAGTAGACCAAGAACTCTGAACTCAGGCATCCCTCAGGGCTCTGACCTGGCCCCAATACTTTTTAATCTATACACCGTGGATATATCAGCAACGGAGTCAAGGAAATTCATGTATGCGGATGATATTGCCCTGGCTGTTCAGCATACAAGCCTCCATACCATCAGCTGCACCCTAACCCGAGATCTTAGCACAATGGCTGATTATTTCGAATGCTGGAAATTTAGGCCTAATCCAAAAAAACCTCCATGGTAACTGCTTTCCATCTGAACAATAAAATGGCTAATACCAAACTTGATGTGCAGCTCTGCGGTGAGAGCATCAACCACGAAGCTAATCCAAAGTATCTTGGTGTAACACTGGACCGGAGTCTGACCTTTCGAGAACATCTCGAGAACATCCATGATAAGGTCAGGTCTCGTGTCACGCTTATCAGAAAATTGGCTGGAACATCATGGGGCTCCAGTCCACGGACTTTACGAACCGCAACAATTGCCTTGGTATATTCTGCAGCTGAATATTGTGCATCAGTATGGTCTCATAGCACTCACACTAAACTCCTTGACACTCAACTCAATAATGCTATGCGCGTAGTGTCAGGGACGCTCAAATCTACTCCAGCTGACTGGCTCCCAGTCCTATCGCATCTAGCCTCCAGATTAGAAGAGCTGGGCAGATGGGCCTTTGGAAAGACATTCCTACCCAAGAGGTCTGAGACATTTCCTACAATTCACAAGCATGGAACTGAATTTCAAGGCTGATTCCCAATGTAAGTATTCCTTATATAATTTAGGGTTGTCTACACTGTGATAAAAAACCCACGGCATGGAGTCTCAGAGCTGATTGTACCCATTCTGCTCGTAGGGTCTCAGAGCCTGGGCTCTAGCCCGAGCCCAAATGTCTACACTGCAATTTTATAGCCAGGAAGCCCACACCCTGTGAACCCAAGTTAGCCAACCTGGGCAAGCCACCCCATGCCACCTCTTTGATCACAGTGTAGACATACTCTCAGTAAAATATATAGGGGAAGGGGAGAGTATGTTTTATATTTGAAAAGTTCCAGAAAATTTGTAACATTGTGCTAACAGAGTGTTAAAAGCTTGCTTTTCTCTTCTGAACCTTCAGGAAAAATAAACCAGGAGCTTTCCTCCAAGTTAGGGAGGTTACGATTCAATCTGGGGAAACAGATTTACTTGAAAGGGTCAGGATTGCCTTTGTAAACTGTTGCATATACCTAGAGAGTTAGAAGGCTCTCATACAGCGAGAAGACAAAATAAGCCAATCAGGTTTTAAGAGAGCACAGAGGCAACTTAGCCATCTTCTGAATCATAAGCATTCCAGGCTCTGAGGAGTTTGATATCTGGATTTTAATTTTGCATCTCAGGCTCATCAGTAATCCTGCTTCTTTGGAACTTTTTTGGAGTATTTATCATATGGTTTGCCTAATGAAGAAGGATTTCCACTCTGTTTTAAGAGAGAGACGCACCATCCCATAATGTCTCTGGGTGAAACTGAAGTCAGCACATTTAGGAAAGGAAGGAGCCGTTGAAAAGGTGAAATTCTGGCCCTATTGAAACCAATGGCAAAACTCCCATTGACTTTGATGGGACCATGAAGATTTGTTTACAAGATAGTATGTATATGCTGAAACAAACAAAAAAAACCAATAAATTGTGCCTCTCCACTGTATACATAGGCCCGATGCTCAGGGATGCCGAGAACCTGTAGCTCCAACAGACTTCAAGAACACAAAACACAGCAACATTCAGATAAAAAACAAACAATTACTTCAATGGGAGTTATAAGTGAAAAAAATCAGACCCTGCGTGTTTATAATGGACAGATTTTTTTTAATTCTCTAAACCAGCTGAGTTTTCTTTATGAGTGAATTGCCTTTGAGGTTTCTGTCTGAAAGCATCTCTCTTTTTTTAATCCTGTGTGTCAGACAGTAGCTACCGTATCTGTCAAACTATGGTCAGTATATTTTGCATTTAAGATTTTTTTATGTGGTTAAAGTCATTCATCGAATGTTTAGTGAGAGTTATCTAGATACTTATATGGTCCTCATCACTATAGTTTCTGAACAAATCAAGAGTTAAAGTAGTAACAAAAAGGAAAAAAAAAACACCTTATTTCCCGCCTCCACCCCATCCATGCCTTCTATTCATACATTATTTAGACACATGTCTAATCCAGACACATCTGTGCTGATATTCTATCCATTATATTCATTTTACCACTGCTCACTAACTTTGCTATAGTTAACCGTAGGCCAGTCTCTCTTTCATTGTATAGAGATTTCTCAGGCTTTTCACAGATATCACTAGTCGAGTCTAGCTGAATGGAATAATTTCATACCAATATAAGTCATTTTTCTCGAGGTACTGGAAAAAATTAATATATAATCTAACATTATTGTTTTAACAAATCCACAAAAGCAAGGCCAGTCAACTAAGAAACTAGAGTAATGGTTATGCATAGCCAGGTGCCAAACTATATGATTTTAGCTTTGTGTCTTTTCCAGACTATTAATGTAGTTTATGTTTACATGTGTTAACACAATATTTCAAGTTTTATGAAAATATTGTATTAAAAGCAATTTCCACATGGAACAATGCAAGGAACTCTTTCAGTGAAAATTCAGGGAACTTCATAGCCCATGTGCATTTGCACAAATCTATGTTTCTCAAATTCTTCCCAAACTCCAGTAAACAGGAATTTTGCATGACTCAATTCTCAGAACCCAACATTCATGGACCTTGATTGCTCAGTAACAATTCATTCATAAATAAAAAAAATACAAAACACAACTTTTTGTGTTTGAGGTCAAATATGACTTTTACACTTAGTAGAAGAATGCACAGATCCCTTTTAATGCTTACAAGTAGCCCTGAAAATCTTTCCAATGTAGTATATACAAAATCATTCCAGTTTCATATTAGTACTAGGAGATACAGAATAAACATGTCAAAGAACTGGAGACATTCCCTCCATAGTGTTGCAATGCTGGCATTTGTGGCAGTTTATAGATTTCATTATTTTAAAATATTTATCCATTCTTATTTTTAGAGAAAACATTTTCTCTATTTTTGTTCAAGTAAAATAATATAATTTGTTTCATGTCAGAACAACAAAAGAGAGACACGTTTTTAGCAGAACACTTCTCTTTTTAGAGTTAAGTATTATCATCATGATCATCATCAAGAACTACAATATTATGCTTGCTTATAATGCTAGAGTAAAAATAGTCTCCCTCTGTTAGTCGATGTACTGCTTCTTATCAAGGAGGTACTTGAAGAAGCATATAACTGCAATTGTCTGTTATCAGGCTATTAAATTCTGTCAAACTCAGATCCTAAGACTGGTACTGGTAATGAAATGCAGTGTGACAAAGTTGCCTACCACAAGATTAAGACGCAGCGTGCAAGTGTAGTGGCAAAGGAGGGATTTAGGGATGGGAGTATAAATTTATTTGGGAGGGTGACTGTTTAATTCTATCCACTTCCCTTGCACCCAAAGAAAGTTACCTGGCAAAGTAAATAAGACAAAAACTGGACTGCCAACTTGATTTCAGTCTACTTTTATTTCTTTGCCCACTTTGATTTATTTCATTGTCTCTTCAATTTTTGCTCTTCTTGTCCCAGAGCTGTAGTATATAGAGGCTAATCTCAATCAAAACCAACAGGCCATTGCAGGCTATCAGATAGTACCATAACAACAAGTATGATCTAGATATACCAATAAACATGTGGTAGCTCAGTGAAGTGGCTTATGTCACTCTTGAATACCTTATTTTCTTTATCTTTCATCACCAATCCTTTTGTTACTCATGAAACAATCAATCACATTACTGCACATATTCTGTTGTTTCTCTCACTCTCTCCTAGTTACAGAGTAGTAGCCGTGTTAGTCTGTATCAGCAAAAAGAACGAGGAGTACTTGTGGCACCTTAGAGACTAACAAATTTATTTGAGCATAAGCTTTCGGGGACTAAAACCCACTTCATCGGACGCACGCAGTGGAAAATACAGTAGGAATTTTCTCTCCTAGCTAATGAACAACAGGATAATTTACTATGCCATTCCCCTCCTCATTTCAGGGATAAGGGTTGAAAAGGCAAACATTGGTGAGAATTCTTTTTGGGGTGAGAAAAGTCTGTGAAGCAGGGTGGATAGATTTAAATCAAAGCAATTTAAGTTACCATTTTAAATAATGATTTATATCAGCAAGTAGAAAAAGTTAATTTAAATAATCATTTTAATTGGGTTTTGTATTTGTACTTTTCCTAAAGAAAAGTTATTTTCCTAAATAAAGGTTGCTTCTCATTGGTTGGTAACCATCAAAACCTGATGATTTACAACTAAAAGATAGCCTCCTTTTTTTGCCAACCAGGAGGATACTCTACATCAATGCACATTTATTGAAGAAATTACATAATCTGAAAAAAATGTAAGTTAAGCTTTTACATTTTTATTATATTAGAAAATAGTGAATGATGCATTTTGTATTTAGATGGTTGATTTTTTTATTTGCATTTTGTGTCAAGCTCTATTTGGATGGAAATTCAAATTCAATTCAGTACACAAAATAGCATTTTAAGGTTTATTTTAAATTTATAATTACATAAAACGTTACCTTAAATGTGCTGGATACATAATAAAAAAAGTTTATCAAAACATGATTTGCATTAAAAACTAATTGATTAATTAAACAAAGGAAGTATTGACTGTAGTAGTGAATTGAATGGATTGTTTCTGGTCACCATGTTCTACAAGATGTTAGAACTAGTAGATCTAGTCCTCTCACACCTAGTTTTCATTCATAGATGGGAAGAAGAAAACAAGCTTTCCTGCTTTTCAATTACCAATTAGTTTCTTAACTTTGAATGAACTGATCATTGAACAAAACTCTTTGAATAAACTGAAATAAGGAAAAAGTTCCCTCTGTATCTACAGAAGATACTACTGCTGTCAAAAGCTGGTTTAGCATGTCAGCAAACTCTTGTGCCAGGTGCTTATCCAGTGACTTCGTCCAGTTCAGTGGTATGACTTTCTTTAAAACTTGGCAGCTAACGCGTACTGTTTAATATTACTGTTTGTATTTAATATAAATGATTATAAGTCCAGGCCTTAACATAGGTTGTTAATTTCAAATTTAATTTTAAAAAAATAAACCTGTATTTAATTTAAATAAAATAATCCAATTAAAAAAAACAGTTTTTCTTAAATCATCTATTTTTATCCAGCTTGGTTAAAAGCTACACTTCCACCCTGTCCCCGATCCAAGGGGAGAAGAGAACAAACATTTGCAACATCCCCACTTACAATTAGTAAGAAAAGAGTAGGTTGGAGAAAAATGATGCCTATTGTGTTCAGACCATCTTTTGCAAGAGCCCACACAAAGTATTAAAATGCAGACATAGAAGCATGATGAGAGAGATTGCAGATTCAATTTTATGGAAGTACTATAACCTGGCCAATAAGGGAACTGTGCAATCTCTCTCTCTCTCACACACACACTTTAATTTTGCACCTTCAAGTCCTTCAGAGAACAGGTCAGGAATGAACTGAAAATCTGTACAAGCTTGAAAGCTTGTCTCTCTCACCACAGAAGTTGATCCAATAAAAGATATTCCCCCACCCACCTTGTCAATCAAAAACCAAGTCAGTTAAGATTAAAGGTCTCCTTTTCCCTAAGAATAAGACCATTTTTGCACAACACTTTATTATCAACTGACCCCCAACAGGAACACAATTACAATGAAGGCAGCACTGTTTTGCTGATATCAAGGTCTAGAATAGTTCATTTTCAGCAGTTTTCCCAACAGGAGATCAATTTTAAGAAGCAATTACCATTAATGCAATTATCTGAGTGTGCTCCCTAATGGGTTTCACATGTGTGTGACTGAGATAACACAATACCTTCTTTAAAGTGACTACAAGCCAATGAAAGTTGAACATGCTGAAGATATGTGCTGAACAATGCATTTGGTGAGTATTCAATAGTGGGCTCTAATATATAATTTAACAAAGAGCGTAACCCACATAGCAAAGTATAAAATTAAATACAACATGGTGGCAATATACCCTGGAAACACTGATTTCATCCACAAGATGAGTAATTTTTAATGCCAGCAGCATGTTACATGTGGTGTTCTCAGCCAGGTGTTGCAAGATTAAATAAAGGAAAATAGAGTACTCACCTGAAGAGAGAAGAAGCTATAGGCTGTAAGAAAAGAAAAAAGGGAGAGGTTAAAAAGTTGTCACTTGTTCTCCATTTTCAAAACTTTATTATTTTACAATGACAGTAATGTAGAGCTAGAAAGTTGTCCAACACAAGGCTCTAACTCTGGTTTTAAAACTTTATGGCCCAAAACATCAGCTTATTAGTACTGTAGTAGAGCCAAGAAACAGCAATGAGAAATAGGGCCCCATTGTGCAGAGCAATGAACAAACATAGTAAAATACAGTCCCTGACCCACAGAGATTACAATATATATTTAAAAGACATAACAAGTGGGTGTAACAAACTGAGGGAATTGTAGGATGGAGGATGAGAATACCTGACTAGCTGTGTGTAAAAGGAGCAGAATCAATTCTTTTTATATATAAATAAGGAAAGATGAAAGGATATCAATAATACAACCTACTTCATGCAAAATGCCTATACTTAAAACATCTTTAGTTGCTAAAGAGCCAGTATCTGTCCTATGCATCTCCAGAGAAAACAAGTGTGAGCTGTTTGTACATGGAGAGGAATCTTCCAAATCTATGCCTGTGAATTATTTAGGTTTCTACATTACATATTTATACAGAGCAGGAACAAGATTTTGCCTGTAAACGTTTGTGACTTTTGCGTACAGAAATTCAGGACGAACTGGTTGCAGTCTGATTTCTTTGTATGCCAAGTAGTAGTACCAATGAAGATGCCAAAAATGTCCCTCTAGTAAGAGGATTACATCTCTTCTGACTGGCCCTTTTCTTCTTCTGAAGGAATGCTGAAAGGAGCAATTCATACATCACCTGGCTCCAAGGTGTCTCAAACATACCCAGGGATTTCCTTTTTCATGTAACAGCAATACACAATCTAAAAGTTTTTCCTGTCTTCAGACAATTGAATACAGCTGGCACTGAACCCTCCTCTTCCTTATAGCTTCTTTTAGTGCCTAGTCAAGGAGCTCTATGAAATACTTTTTGAACAGTAGAGAAATTTGCTATCTCTAAGGTGCCACTAGTACTCCTTTTCTTTTTGCAAATACAGACTAACACAGCTGCTACTCTGAAATGTAGTTCACATTCCGCTAGAAAATAGAGCACAAAAAGGGGGCAGAAGGCAGAACAAAGACTGAGATGAATCCAGAGCAACAGAAATGTTTGCCAGTTTATCAGAGCTACACTTTATTCCAAGGGATCCAGAAGCAATTTATCCATTCCTGGTGGGTGAATTAGAAGGTGAATAAGTAGTCTGCAGAATACTGCTTTATACAATCATTACTGCAGCTGATTTTGCTGCACATCAAAAAGAAATGGAAATAACTAATTCTAATTCTGCATTATAAAGATTAACAGGCCACAAATCCTTCCAATAGCCCACTGAATTCAATAAACCTAATTATTTTTCCTGTACATTCTGCACAATACCATCCTGCCATGTGCATTTGCTCTCCTTTCCTACTATGCTCTTAACTTCTGCCACCGCATGAAACCCTTCAGCCACTATCCTCCAATTTGTGAATGTGACCTACCAGCATAAATAAGTGGAGAGAATTTTGCTCCCATAACTATTTGCACTCACAATTTAACTTAACTATATATATGGTCAAAATTTTTCAAATGAAATATTTGATTGAAATGTTGAAAATGGTATTTATTCAAAAGCAAAAAACTTTTCATTAAAGTGATGACTTCACAAAAAAAAATTTTTTGCAAATAAACTATCTCCTCCTCCCCCCCCAAAAAAAAACCAACTGAAATTTAACCAATTTTTTTTTTTTAAAATAGCTGCTTATTTTTTCCAATATTCCAAAATATTTCTGTAACCATTTCATGCAAAAATTAAACAAAATTCTTCAAGAAATCTAAAAAAACAGTCCACTTTGAACTTAAGATGATTTCAAGTGTTTTTGCTAAAATTGTTTATTTTTCAATCAACTCTACCTCAATTGCACATGCAAACAGTTAAAGGTGCCAAACTACCCATCTTACTGCAATGAAGTGTTATGAGTATGTCTGTGCTGAAGAAGTGATGAATGCTCTTTGAAATCATGACAGTGTTATTGTATCCATGTTGATCCCAGGATATTAGAGAGACAAGGCGGGTGAGGTAATATGTTATATATTGGATCGAGAGACAGACTTTCAAGTTTACACAGCGCTCTACTGCAGGTCTCTGTAAGCTCAAAAGCTTGTGTCTCTCACCAACAGAAGTTGGTCGAATAAAAGAAATTACTAACACCACTTCTAACTACCTCAACTGTAATGATAGACAAGGTGGGTGAGGCAAAGTTTGACTGAGGCACACTCTGTGTAACAGCTAAGTATTAATTAGTTTCATACAGGAAGGGGGTTAAGGCAAGTACGTGTTTAAGACCTGCAGCATGTGTTTGCAGGCCTATAATACATCATATTTAAACATTTAATAAAGAGAAGCAAATTGAGCGAAAATAGGCCACATACAGCATACTGTTTAGAAAAGACTGAATGCATCCGATGAAGTGAGCTGTAGCTCATAAAAGCTTATGCTCAAATAAATTTGTTCGTCTCTAAGGTGCCACAAGTACTCCTTTTCTTTTTGCGAATACAGACTAACACGGCTGCTACTCTGAAACCTGTTTAGAAAAGGGTTACTAAGAACATGAATATGAAAGTCATGGTCCCATATTCTTCCCTTCTCTAAGGCAAGTGGGGTAGGGGGGAGGAGAGGAGAGAGAATACGAGTAGCAACTACTCGGGAGAGCACAGGAGGAGCAGCAGCCTGGTTTCCATGTCTCATCTCTTCCAAAGAAGCCCCTCTGCCTATACCCCTGAAGTCACAGATTCTAAGGGGCACAGCACAGAACTTGAAGACCAGGGGCAGGGCTGGAACAAAAAGGTGTCCATAAGCCATCTTTCCACCCTCCCAGTCCTGGGCTGCTCCTGGGACAGGAGAGCCCCAGTGTAACTTACACAACCCTAGGGTCCTGTCTAAATTACAGCAGCATCCTCAGGCTGCCTTTTGGGCCTGTTGCTGCTTTGTCTCATCTCCAAGGCCCCAACATCCCCCTGCACTCAAGCCCTGTTCCCAGCACTCTCTGGCTGGTGAGGAGACAGTATCACAGTTGTTTCATGCATTGCCTGATCTGAGGAAGTCTCCCCAGCTGGATACAGTGCATTTATAGGCTTATTTGGCCCTTTTACACATTGTACCATAACTACGTCAATGGGCAGGAGAATCTCACCCACCAATCTGAAAGCCATAAGGACATGGGCAGCAGGTTGCATAGGCTGGGGGAGACTTTGCCTCCCTAAACAGCCAGGCGTGACCCTGTGCGCTGCTGTGACCACTCCCTGCGGCAGCGTGCGGCTCCAGTTTCCCAGTGCTCCACTGGGGCTGGGACCATGCGCCTTCCCCTGTTCAGAAGCTGGGGAGGATGCGGCCACCAGTCACCCACCTTCCCTGGGCTGGGAAGGCTGGGGCTGCGCCGTCGCCTGCCTTCCTGGCGTTCCGGGACTGGGGAGGCCGTGGCTGTCAGGCGCTCCTTTGGGGCTGGGTGGCTAGCTGCAGGACTGGGCCAGTGGCCACGGTGTGGGGGAGAGGCAGCTCTGGGCTCCAGCAGGAGGGAAAGGGGGGCTCAGCTCCAGCAGGAGGGGTGGGGCTGGAGGCTAGCCTTCCCCAGCTGGCGGTTCACGCGCTGCTCATGCACAAGGGACCATTATGACAATTCTGTCTGACCTCCTGCATAACTCAGGTAATAGAACTTAACCCAGTTATTACTATATCACCAGTCCTCCTCTACTTCCAGAGATCTCCCCCACCAAAGATAATACTAAACTTGTCCACATTATTTTCCAAGGTTTCTTGCCTTCTATGGACATTCAAAGATCAGCAGTGAGTTTTCTAGATATGCAAGGACATTTGGAGGCTTAAAGACTCAGACTCCCCTCCACCCCTCTTCCCAGCAGGGATTTCCCTACACCACCCCACCCACCCAAATTTCCCTCCCCGCATTACATGCAGTGTTGCCCATTTAGTCGGTTGGAAATTTGAATGGAAATTGAAACATTAATACACACTTTAAAAGCATATACAGTGTATGAGAAAATATTTTAACCTGAGAAAGCATAATGGGTTTGAAAATTATGAACAAAGACAAATTTCCTCATACAGCTGTTATGACAACGTTGGCACATTTGTTTCGACTATATTGGCCTACTTAATAAATTCTAATTATTATTTGTAAGCAAGGTCTGAATGATCTCTTCCCTGACAGCTAGTGATGAGCCAAGGGTGAGTGAAAAGGCTTCAGGACCAGATTGTATTTACATGAACACATCTACTCTGCCTAGGTATCCAACAGACAGAGCTGTGATACCCAAGTGATCAATTTTGGCTGGTGTTGGATTACAAATCACTTGAGTATTAAATGTGGGGGTCATGAAATGTTGTTATCCTTATTGTAAGAGTAAAGGGCAACAGAACTGTACTTAGCCTGACTGAATGAGGGGGTCTCCCTCAGTGCTTAATTTGTACTAGGGCTTGCCAGGGCTGAGCCCCGGCAGCTCTAGGCTTGACAGTTCATAGCCCTGGGACCTCTGGGCTTGCCACATCAGTTATGAAAATAACAAACTTGCTTGAGCCCCAGCACCTCTTTCATTACAAAGTAAGCACTGGTCGCCCTCAGCTGAACTGCACTCCTTAAGCAGGAGGTTTGGATGCCATATCCTAGTGGAGAGAGACAGAGAGAAAGAGGGTGGGGCACAGGTGTTTTGCTTGGTGGAGTGGGCTCTGCCTAAGAGTCACAGGCACTATTTGACCTGCGCCTCTCTCCTGTTCAGAGATAGAGCTGATTAGGCTCCATAGAGAGTCTTTTGGTTTGTTAAATGACCTCTAGAGCTGAAATCACTGATAATCAGGTTTAAGTGCTTGGACCTGCTGTGGGACAGTGTTTCTGCGGAAGAGACAGCCCAGCCTGCATTAGCAGCAAGGTTCCCCCACTGAGAGCTGAAATACCTGAGAGCTGGGTGGAACCTCGAGAGGCCGACTCACACAGGTCACAGTGGCAGGTGGCAGCAGAAGGTGATGGTGCAGGGCCATTGTGGACAGAGCAGTGGAATGAACGGTGGCACAATGAACAGCAGCAGCCAGAGCATTTGTTTGTTGGACTATGTTTTAGTGACTTTGCTCCAGAATACTGGACTTTTGACTGGGAAACATAAATATACATTTCCTAGTAGGCCAAGATTTTAAAAATGCATTATTTGCTACGGTCGTTGTCTCACATCATTGCTGTCTCGAGAGGTCATTATCTTGGGAGGTTTCTGTACTAAACTTTTTTATTATAATTAATTTTTATGTAAGAATGGCCATATTGGGACAGAACAATTGTCCATCTACCCCGGTATCCTGTTGTCCGACAGTGGCCAATGCCAGGTGCTTCAGAGGGAATGAACAGAACGAAGAATCATCCAGTGATCCATCCCCTGTCGTTCACTTCCAGCTTCTGGCAAAAAGAGGCTAGGGTCACTCAGAGCATGGTGTTGCATCCATACCCATCCTGGCTAATAGCCACTAACCTCCATGAACTTATCCAGTTCTTTTTGAACCCTGTTATAATTTTGGCCTTAACAGCATCCCTGGCAAGATGTTCCACAGGTGACTGTGCACTGTGTGAAGAAATACTTCCTTTGGTTTGTTTTAAACTTGCTGTCTATTAATTTAATTGGGTAATCCCTGGTTCTCGTGTTAAGCAAAGAGGTAAATAACACTTCCTTATTCATTTTCTCCACACCAGTCAAGATATTCTAGGCCTCTATCATATCCCCTTTTAATCGTCTCTTTTCCGAGCTGAAAAATCTCAGTCGTCTTAATTTCTCCTCACATGGAATCTGTTCCACACCCCTAATCATTTTTGTTGCCCTTCTAGGTACCTTTGCTGTCATAAATATAAAGGGAAGGGTAAACCCCTTTGAAATCCCTCCTGGCCAGGGGAAAGCTCCTCTCACCTGTAAAGGGTTAAGAAGCTAAAGGTAACCTCGCTGGCACCTGACCAAAATGACCAATGAGGAGACAAGATACTTTCAAAAGCTGGGAGGAGGGAGAGAAACAAAGGATCTGTGGGTCTGTCTATAGTCTGTCTTTGTCAGGGATAGACCAGGAATGGAGTCTTAGAACTTTTAGTAAGTAATCTAGCTAGGTACGTGTTAGATTATGATTTCTTTAAATGGCTGAGAAAAGAACTGTGCTGAATAGAATAACTATTTCTGTCTGTGTATCTTTTTTGTAACTTAAGGTTTTGCCTAGAGGGGTTCTCTATGTTTTTGAATCTAATTACCCTGTAAGGTATCTACCATCCTGATTTTACAGGGGGGATTTCTTTATTTCTATTTACTTCTATTTTTATTAAAAGTCTTCTTGTAAAAAACTGAATGCTTTTTCATTGTTCTCAGATCCAAGGGTTTGGGTCTGTGGTCACCTATGCAAATTGGTGAGGCTTTTTATCTAACATTTCCCAGGAAAGGGGGGGTGCAAGTGTTGGGAGGATTGTTCATTGTTCTTAAGATCCAAGGGTCTGGGTCTGTAGTCACCTAGGCAAATTGGTGAGGCTTTTTACCAAACCTTGTCCAGGAAGTGGGGTGCAAGGTTTTGGGAAGTATTTTGGGGGGAAAGACGTGTCCAAACAGCTCTTCCCCAGTAACCAGTATTAGTCTGGTGGTGGTAGCGGCCAATCCAAGGACAAAGGGTGGAATATTTTGTACCTTGGGGAAGTTTTGACCTAAGCTGGTAAAGATAAGCTTAGGAGGTTTTTCTATGCAGGTCCCCACATCTGTACCCTAGAGTTCAGAGTGGGGGAGGAACCTTGACATTTGCCAATTAAAATATATCTTTTTGAGATGGGGTGACCAGACCTGCAGGCAGTATTCAAGATGTGGGCATATCATGGATTTATATAATAAATGTGGAGGAGCTTGGTTTACCAGACTGATCAGCCAAGCCAATACTGACAACCTACATGAAAAGGCTGCAAAACACCATGCCTCTGGACTGCATCAACATGTAGAAAGGCTTAAACCAGTCGCTGTCAAAGCCAATTTTAGAAGAACTTAATAAGGCTGTAAAGAATGCTGGAGACACAACTCAGTTTATGTGAACCAACATGGCTGTGCATCATACTTTCTATTTAAGCAAGAGATACCACACACTACAAACTGGAGGCCACTGTTAAGTGCATTGTCACTTGTTTATCCTGAAGTTGGACACTGTCTCCGAACAAAACTGGCAAGTGCTTGCTATCTTTTGGCAAAAAATTCAGCTGTCTAGAAGCATGGGATGCAAAGTGAAAGACTCAGCAGTTGAAAGAGTGAAGAACTCTCTCATCACATTAAAAAAATGTGCATGCACGGCTGATGTATACACCAATTCAAATAGGCATCAAGTATTAAGTCATTGTGTATGTTATCTTGATGTCCGTGCCAGGCCAGTAGATGCATTCTAAAAATGAGGTTATAAAAGACACATCAGCTGCATCTGTGATATCTTAGAAGAGTTAAATGTTTGTAAATTGAACTGCAAACAGATGGCTGCTTGTGCATTTGATGGAGCTACAAACTTCTCTGGAAGACATAGTGGAGTACTAGCTTTGCTCATAGAAAAGTGTAACCCTAAACTCTCCTACACACACTACAGAGGCCATCTACTCCAGCTAGCACTAGTACAACCTGCAGAATCTTCAAAAGACATTAAAAAGCCATAAATTTAATTGCTTTGTTATACTCTTTTTTTCAGTAAGAGTCCAAAATGACTGAACAACTTGGAAACAAACAGAAGATACACTGGGACTGAAGTTCAAATTAGTCTACCCTGGGAAAACGTGCTGGCTTTCTCATGAGCGATTCTTGGCTGTTGTTTTAAAATTACTGGCTTTGGAAAGTATCTACCAGGATAGGACAGATCTAAGTAGAGAGGCTGGTGTACTACTTTTATTACTAAAGTTCAGAGAAGACTATCGTCATTTTCTGTCTTTTAAGTCTACCGTTGAAACCACTTGAGTCATTAAACAGTGCCATCCAGGCATCTGCTACACCAATAGTATATCTTTGTCCATCAATAGAAGCTACCCTGGGATCAATCACAGAGCTATCCTTTGAAAACATACTGGAAGAAGCGAAGACTTCAGTCCAGAAGTTGACTAATGAAAGCACATATATGGACTCCTTAAGAGAAGAGGACAAGAAGTGTTTGTTAAGCCAGCTGGAAAAATACACAGACTTGATTCTTACAAATCTACAATAGTGATTTCTGGATTCTACTCAACCTCTATGTAGCTTTTATAGATGGCTGTGTTATAAAACACCTACAGTTGAGTGGAAGTGAGGCACTACCAGCAATAGGTCTGCTATGTGATCAGGATAGAATAGAGAATTTTGAACACAGAATGGAATATCATACGACGAACGAAGGAAGATTTAACTTCAACTTCTTCTTTATCACTAGTGGTTCGACCCAATCTTTGTGCTATGTTTCCTGGGATGAAAGAAGTTGGAATTGTTACTCCCAGTCACAGCAGTTACAGTGAGCATTCTTTTTGCTCATTGAATAGAATTTTGTGTTCTGAAAGAAGTCACCTTCTGCCATGTGTCCTCATGAAGGACTAGAAGTAAAGGACACACAAGAAGACACCAAAGAGTTGTGCAAAATTACAACAAGAAACCAAGAAGGATGTACATGTAGTGCTTCAAAGTAGGCTTGAATAGCCAACTTTAATTTCTGTGAGGATTTTAAAACATGAGTTAAATCTAATAAAATGGTTGTGAAACATTTTTCAGTTTTTACTATGGTGCCATACAGCCCACCTTCGCCCTCACGGTCTCAACCCTCATCAGCCCTCAGCCCCCCTGTATATTCAAACTCCCTCACCCTCCCCCATTTTCAATTCCTGGGTAAAACACTGCTTCCCAGTCTACAGAGGTCAACATTTCACCCACTCAACAGAAAGATCTGAAGGAAACTATTAGAGTTTCCTGACTCCTACACAGGTGTTTCCTGCTTGGGGGATATGACATGACTTATGGTCAGTGAGACTACCATGCTTTATAAGGATTAAAGTTATTCTAGTGCAAAGGGCTAGAGGAGGCCCCATGCATCACTCCAACCCCAGTTAAGGATTTAAGTGAAATTTAAACCATATGCAAGTCGGTGTGGAGGCTCTACGGGGTGGAATTTCATTTTTAGCATTATTTAAGTTCCAATAAGAGATTTAGTATTCAAAGAGATAAATATTACCACCATTAATGTTTTAATCTGCAAATTCACAAACAAGACAGCTATTTAGTATTTTAAAATCCAAAAATGTTTAACAGGCAATTGCTAAAGATTAATACAAAAACTCTACTAACACACATTTCATTTTCTTCCCTAAAACATCTAACAAGAAACATTAATTTAATATAGGATTAAAAATGATTGAAGACTTAATCTTCTTTATATTCTTACCATAAGACATTTTAAATTAATTAACACATTAATTACCATACATTTAAAAAAACTCCAAAAAAAAAAAAAAACAGGTTTAGATATTCCCTAAGAGACAAACTGATCATCTTGAATTATACTCGCCACCTCTTGCCAACTTTCACACTTCAAAACTGACCACTCATTATACCAAAGCACTATTTGAGCTCCTGGTCCTACATTTCATGGTTAGAGTGGTTAGGCATGTTGCCAGTAGAATGCTTTTTAAACAAAAACTAATAAAATAAGAATCAACCAGTTAAAAAAATATAATAATGAACATTTTGTGCCAGGCCAGTGGTCATTCACATATTTCATTCTGACCACTCAAATATGCACTAATTTTTCAATTTCTGAAAAATTAAAAGTTAGAAACTGTAATGATGATTTTGTGTGCAATGATCTATCACAAAATATGGCATTTAATCTAATTTTTATATTCAGTCATTATTTTCCAAAATTTCTAGAAAAATAGGACATCCTTATTTTTTCTAGCTGAAAATATGTCCTTAATTATTTTGTCATGTTTTCTTGTGATACTATTCAATTACTGAAAATGGCGAACATCTTTCTGGAAACAAATATATATACTGAGTTATGAGGCAAAAGAAAAAGAAACAATTTTAAAAGTCAAGGCCATGCATGAAGGTTTGAATCCTCTAAAGCTAAAATGAATGGCTAAGCAAAGCATCTGAGGCATAACAGCTTTTTTGCTGGAGGAAAAACCAATTTATATCCCAGCTCACTGAACAATTTCTAGTCGAGTAAGTTTGCCTCAAAATGTTATTACATGATATAAAATTCATACATGCACAAAATATTATGTCTCTTTAAAATTATGAAATAGCACATGCTACTCTGAAACCAGTACATATATGTCCTGTTAGATAAAATATAATACAAGTTTCCATTATTTATGAAAGTATTCTATCCTTACAAGCTCAGACGGTATGAGATTTTGAAGGATTTCATGAGAATAAAAACAAACAATTACAAAAGTATCAAAAAGCTATAACTTTCAGGGTTGTACCATAACTATAGTAACAGTGCATATTCAGCAATGCAGTCCATATTCACTATGTAATAAATTCTCCTCTCAGTGTCCCTATTGTTACACTCAGATGTTGATTCTCTTTGATAAATGATTCCAAGTATCACTACTTAGGTTTTTTGTTTTTTTTACTGAATTAACCACATCAAGTAATATATACAAGTACAGTTTCCTGAAAAGTATTTTAGGTGAGCAGTAATACTGCATGGCTGAATCATCATCAAATGAGCAGAGAATGCAGAGCATTTCCCTGTTGTGTTAGGTCAAAATACAATGAGGAATAGATATCATGCACCTCTGATGTCACTGGTGACTGTTATAACACAATCAGCAGGCAATTCCATTTTGATTCTGGGCAGTTACAGAAATGATGAAAAAGAAATGTAATGAAACCATATTTCTGAATGATCTCTTGGGACGCAGATCGTCTCGGATACATGCTGACCATGCCAAGTCTCACAGTTTCACTGTTTACCATCCAGGCACTGGCAAAGCTGTTATTGTCTGTTAAGTCTAATAATCCATGACAGGATAAAAGTATGTCATGACCAGTCTGAAACAGGAAAGGAGTCACCCCTACCAAAGGCCCAAATCCACATTCCTTGTACAATACACACTCTCACCAGGCTCAGTGCGTGGTTTGGGGTGTGCAAAGAACACAACTGGGACCAAAATAACATCCAAGTCTGCCGCCACTTCCCTGGAAATCAGAAAAGAGAAATGCTCCAAGAGCCTCTGCCACGTTGGCAGGCCCTACTTGTTTCTTACCTTTTGACCATTTGCTACTGACTCACAATAGAACAGATGCCAACAGCTTAGGTCAGATGCACGCACGTACCTGGTAATCAACACTGTGCCTGGAATTAGTTTTATATGTTTGGGTACTGTTGACACTGCTTAACTCATTTACATATATCTTGACAACAGTAATTTAAAGGTTTTGGGATTGATTTTTTTTAATATAGCCTAGAGACAATTTTGGCTCATCCAAGCTTACATTTGTCCTTCAAGGATACTGTCAAGCACTTTTTCCCCCACCAGAAAGTCTATGATTTACATCTGCAGAGAAGGAATCAACCCCCAGTGTAAAGATGAAAAGAAACTGTTTGAAACCCTAAATATGCTTCAGACAAGTAATTATGGAGAATGAATTAGTTATCCACACAGTCATTAAGCAACCTCCACACTTGCATGAAAGAAATGAAATCATCTCGAGACAAAAAGGTCAGACTCCAAGGTCATAATAGAGGTAGTTGACTATCCTGTTAATTATCCTTAAACTATCCTCAGAAGTTGGTTGCAAGCATCAGGGGAAAGAGCTAGACCTCTGAAAATCCAACTCTCAATTTCTAGCTAAAAGAGAATGACTTGCAAAATGAGTCATCCTGATCAGAATCATTAGTTTCACAATATAGCACTGAAACTACATTCTAATTTATTTAGACTAACATCAAGGCAGAGTCACAAAGTGACTATTAAATTAGTAGAATTTACAAAGGGAAAAAAAAAACCCACAATTTCAGAGGAAAAAACCTGATCAACCACTTCACATCTAGTGATTTCCAGGTACATTTCCCCCCTTTCATGACTGTCACGTGTCTTCAAAGCATGATTGTAGCATCCTACCATCCAGAGGACAAAGTACTCTTCTCCTTGGAAAAAAAGAAGAACATGGCATCATCTCTGTATGTGATGCAACCATCTTTCCACTTCCATTTCGCCACAACTTCAGGATTTGGCCATGTTACTACCATTTACTGGATTCAGGAGATTTCCTACCACACAGCAATGACCCAAAGCATGAATTTTCACTATACAGATGCACAATGCTGTCCTATCACATGGCACTATAAATCACTGTGTATCATGCACAAACACAGAGAACGATAGCTGATGTTGAGCTAGCAAGCTGATTTAATTTGGTCTCTTTGGAATTGGTGCAAGAAGCAGCCATCTGAAACAACAATTTACACTGGCTTGTGAACGACCTGGATTTGGTCATTTTTCTAACTTCTGTGCCCGAATGACACATACTGGATGCAGTACCGATGGCTAGCAAAGTCATCTGCAATAGATCGTTGGTGTGGTTCTCACTGCAGATCCATAAACTGGAACAGGAATTGTCATAACTAAGAAACTGCTCTCAGCATCCCTTCCTTTAGTTTTCTGGAACATCCTGCATAAAACAAAAATCTCAGTATAACATCTCATTCAGACTCTCAAAGTGTTCTCTGGGAATAGGTAACTTTTTGCTATAACCAATTTACAGAAGGATGGTTCTCAATACACATAAGAGGATTGCAACTAGCTGTTTGGCTCAATCAAATGTCAGATAGCAGTAGATTGTAAGGCAAGAGTATGTAAAAATAATAAAATAAATGCTTTTTTGCTTTTAGGAATATAAAACCTTACATAGCATGGGTGGGGCAACAAACCAGATCTGATATTTGTGACCTTGTTAACAGAGAACATTCTTAGTACCTATTCAGGGAAGGCTTCAGCCAGGGCCAATGGAACCTCACACAAGGGCCCCAATGTATTTCTCCTAGGACCTAGAAAGTTTAGATCCATGAAGAATGCCCAACAATCAGAGGGCTGTGGTCATCATAAGAACTGGGAACCCCAAACAACATAGCCAGGATAGGGATCCAGGAGAAATTGTGCACAGTTGCTTCTATGGTATACCACTGTCTCAAAACGTTTTCCTCCTCGCTGAATCTGGTGTCCTTTGCTTTTAGATGTCCAGCTACAGTAGCTCTCTGTGAGGCTGACTGCCAGCGTAGAGAAGAGAAAATATTTGTACTCCACCCCGTATACCCATCTGTTCAGTTCTATTGGCCAGTCATGCTAGAAGAGGAAGGCGAGTTTCCCTGTGGTGGTAGGATTGGTACTCCTGCTCTGCATGAGGACTTCTGATGGCGCACAACATAGGGAGAAAGATTAGAGTTTAATTGACCTTAATGGCACCCTGGAAGAGGAGGGGAAGAATGCTCTACTGCCTGACTCACAGGCCTCATGTTCCACTGAAGCTTGGGGTATCAGGGTACCATAAGAGATGTCTAGACCATAAATTGGCCTGAGCAGATATTAAGAAGGAAAACTAGGCAGAGAGAGTTTGGAATTGAAGTGGAGGGTCATTCAGTCCTCATTAGATAACTGAGCCATTCACTAGCCCCATCTCCTCCCAAGCTGGACAGACTGCCTTGGCTGATGTCTGCCCCAAAATGGTGAGCTGGACAAAAAGGTCCTGCCACAGATTACACCAGGCATGATTCATAGGAGCCACAGCACTTGGTGCACTCTCCTGGAAGTTTCTGCTGTGGCACATGGTGAAGCTACACTTCACTCAAGAGCTTCCTGAGCCGTCAAAAGGTAACTGCATGCTAGGGAGACAGTATGGGCTTCAGAGGAAAAAAATGGCAGTGCCGGGCATGAATTGCCTAGCAACAGGAAGGGACAGAGCCTACCATAGCAAAAGACAAAAGAAGCAGCAGACCAGTTTCAGGCTGAGGTATGATCCTCAGAGGAAGAACTATGAAAGGCAAGGGAGTTGTGGGAATTGTACTGTAAGGAAGCTAGCAGAAGCCAGTGTTGGCGCAGGAAACTGAGGTCAGTCTATGAATGGTAGGCCAGGTCACTGAAACTGGCTGTGTCAGTCCATAAGAAGTTACGTCTAAACCTAGCCTATGGGATAACCATCTAAACCAACACTGTGAATAGCTTTTATTAGTTCTTATTTTAGTATTAAGACAGCGCCTAGTGGCCCCTACTAGGGATCAGAGCCCCCATTAGGCTATGCAGTGCAGAGGCACATCAAAAGATAGCCCCTGCCCTGAAGAATCTACAATCTACATCTGTTGTCTGTTGTTTTAGACTTATACAGACAGAAGGGAAAGCACTGGGATTATTATGAAGTATGCTCGGCTCATCAGCCATTGTCAGATTTTGAGGCATCACGGCAGAGGGGAGTGTTAAGAAGGACCTAATGGGGTGGATATATGAGCTGCTGCTGAGCTGTCACGTCAGGCCTGAGGTGACACAGTTTGAGCATCAATTAAACTAAGTCAAAATAGGGCATCCTCATTAGAAATAAGAGTGTCTCCAAATCAGAAGATGCGCCAATTTAATTCAACATGCAACCAATTTAGTTAAAATCAGCACTCAAACTGCATGTAGACGTACCCGCAGTTTCAGAGCAAGGGGGGGGGGGCGCCTGGGAAAAGCAAAAGGGGCAGATGGTTTCTGTAAATCCACGCTGATGAGGATTTTTTCTTTGACGAACTGACAAACCAAAAAAGACTGGCATTGGAATCCCACTGTAGTCCACCTCCCAACTCTGCTGGAGTTTGGATTTGTGTCCCCAGTTCTGCCATATTTACACTACAATCGCTATTCTTTCTTAAAAGCACCATTTTATATCTTGTATACTGGTATTGTTGGCAATTTAATACTATAAATTCTCATTAAAATTCAGATAAAAGGATATTTTAATGTCATACATGAGAAAAAATTCTCAGATAATTCCAACTTTTTCTCAAAGTCAACAAAATAATCCTATCTTCACTTGAACTGCTGAGCACAAGCACCTATTTTTCCCTCAAGTCACTGAGAAAGTTTGAGACTCATCATGAATACCTCCTCCACATAAATGAACACTGCTGTATTCATTTAGAAAACAAAAACAGTATTATAGGAAAATATGCTGCTCTCCATTCTGGTGCAATATCCTCTGGTGCAATAACAGTGTAATGTTAGAAATGGCATTCTGCTCAGCCTAGCTAAAACAATCAGAAACTTCTTCCACTATAAAACAACTGTAATATATTACTGTTTTGTTTATTTCCTTTTACACTGCAACACTAAATTTTACAAGACAGGATATGCTGTGCTATAAAATGAAGATGTCTGAATAAACTATTTTGTCTTTCTGTATTTTACTGTCCATTCCTTCACTGCCACGTACTAAAAATTTTATATATATATACACACACACATATACACACACACAACTGTACTTCAATAACAGAAAAAGCCTACCCCAAACAAGCTGTAATTTCATTACATCAGCCTGCATTATAGCTTCAAATGAAAAAACTACATAAAGATTTCAATTTAGGAGTGTCTGAACAGATGAACGTGAAAGGAAAGTTCATCTCAGGTCAACTTGATAGCTCAGCTGTCAGTGCTTTATACTACCACAAAGAACTTTAAAGTCTGGGCATTGTAAATATGACTTTTCAGACTCCAGGAAGAGTCAGCATTCACTTTTCTTTTATCACCTTTTCCTGAATGTATGTCATGGAGGTCAGAAAGTCAACAAAGCACCGAAATGTGTTTGAATTCATTTTTATTCTGCAAAATGCTTAAACAAATGTTTACAGTTCAGCACATGCTGACCTGGGTCTAGATGTGGAACTGAGACATTCATAAAACACCTTCTCCACTTTCTATAACCATACTTTTCAGTCCCTTCTTTGTGTTTGTATGAGAGAATAAATCAATCAGTGTCTGGGATCACTCACTGCAAAAACTGAAATAATGAAAATCCAGTTTACATTGATTTTAAAATGCTAAGCTGTTAGATGCTAGGCAAAATGATCACTGCTTGGTCTCCAACTAATCCTGAAAAATACACAGATGATTAACAGCATATCTACTGTAATTGACAGCCTCAGATGGGATGATAATACAGGAGCAATGGCAGAAATGGGGCCCAGGGAAGAATTAAAACCTATACGAAAATAACAGATTCTTAGAGGCCAAAACCCTACAAAGTTTAATTTGGTCATGTAAGGCAGTTGATGAATATCACACACCATTTATTAGTACAAGGCTTCACTATGAACTGTCTGCAAACAGGATTTTTATAAAAGAAGGACTAACTTTCAAAACAGATCTTTTTACTCATTTATCTTAGCTCTTTCTCAGGTTAAGACTGTTAAGAGGGTATTATTTTTACAAGCCTTACACGCTTCATTTAAAAAGATTTCCATTCTTATTTGGTCTCTCCTGCTCTGCTCCTCATTCTCAACATAGAGTGGGAAAAAACAAGGGGAAAAATTGTTGCAGAACCCTAACCTCTGAAGCATGGCTCAGGAAGCCTTAATCAAATATAAATGGCAGGGAAAGTCAGACTGGAGAAGAATAAAGGACCACAGAGACCTGGAGGCAGAAATGTATATGATAAAGGGGAAGGTGACAAAACTGTATCACCTAAAATTGCATAAATTAGACAAGGCTGGGCAAGATCAATACTTGACTGAGAGACTTCCAAGAAAGTCGCAATGCTGCTAGAAATGGAGCTGATGATTGAGTACATACCACCACATATTCAATATTGAATCAAATAGCCCAGAATGGTGGCAAGCGTGCACTATGGTATCTTCCAGATCGGATGTAAAACTGAGCTATTTATAATATGTCACTATTAAAAAATCCCATGGCACTGTTTGCAAGATTAGGGGGCTCTGCAACAAAATACAGTATTTTTCACCTTCTGTCAAGATGGCATAGTGTTGTAGTGTATTGTTAAAACATTTCAATCCAGCAGTGGCTGCAGATTCTGAATTTTAATATATGTACATCCTGAAAGTTCACACATATAGCATTCCCTATTCCTGATTTCCTTTCAAGTATAAATTTTACTGTAATGCTGATTATTAATGTATGTCATTAAACGTATAAGATGTGCGATATGGTAGAGCTTCAAGACCAATTTTAATGTTATTGGCCTTTATTTCTCAACCTCCACATTAAATTATGGGCAGCTTCTCTCTCCTCCACCCCCTTTTTTTGTTAATGAATGCTGTCACCTGCAGCATTTTGTCTTGTAAAATAGTTTCCATTTTAACACACTGTTTTCACATGCTCAGAACTTTTAAAAATAGTCCCCTTTTGGCCTGAAATTTTCTATGAGTTCCTGCCTGAAGATGAATTTTTAAGTTTTAAGTCTTTTTCTTAAGTTCTTTCTGCTGTCAGCAAGAATACAAAAATATACTTCCATTTAAGATCTGATTTGCAAGCACAATCCTAGATTTAGTGCATGCCTAATTTTGAAAATCTGGACAAAAATCTGTGTGATAAGAGATTACTTTCAACACACATATGTAAGTAAGGTTGTTTAAAAATGCATTATACGGGACTTGTAAAATACTATGGGGTCACACTAGAATGTTCCAAAATTTACACAAAAGTAGGCAAGAGTTGGGTTCATCCTTAACTTTCACATTTCCTGACTTAATTCTGAAACCTAAACATTGCATTAACATAGATTTTTGCATTACTTATATAATCAGACTGAGTTTGCAGAGTATCTTGGGAGTCTTCTGATGAAAGACTCTATATAAATGAGAGTCATTATAATTAAAAGTGAGTTACAAGGCCTGCTAATCTGAGAAACAGTAGTAAATCTAGAGGGACGTGTTCATTTTTAAATGTAGATCCTTGAAATTTCATCAGGAGTGGGGAAGTGTAGGAGGAACCTTCAATTATTACCTTTTTGCAGTGGAAGGATTTTGCAGAATCCTCAGATTGTCAGGCTTATTATGAAAATTCAGTTCAGACACCATGTTCTAGTTTCTAAAAGGGGCCAGTGCTCTTTTTTCAGGAAATACTATAGTTCAAATTAAACCCAATATGCTGGTCAGGAATATTTCTGTCTGAAAAAGCAATTTTCCTTTACATGTATTATTTATCTGTTTCATCTCTTGAACTCTCCCATATGGGGGA
Organism: Lepidochelys kempii; assembly: GCF_965140285.1. Taxonomy (NCBI): domain Eukaryota; kingdom Metazoa; phylum Chordata; order Testudines; family Cheloniidae; genus Lepidochelys; species Lepidochelys kempii. The sequence goes on from NC_136386.1 coordinate 101,948,518, forward strand.
AGGGAGACTAAATTCTTAACCTTGAAAAAAATCTTTAAAACTGAACAACAAAAGAGGGAGATGGGCAAAATGCCTGTAGAAACATTGCTTTGATTTTGACACATGGGAATAAAAGAAAAAAGGCATCTAACTCTTTTTTAATCAAAACATCTTCCATCTCATGTGCAAATTGCAACAGCTGAGAAAGCATCCTACTCAATCTCCCAAAATTGGTGTCAGCATGCTTTATGTAAATATTGGTTTACAAGGGATGTGTGTATACAGTAATCATCTTGGGGCTCTACTGGATTTACCACTTGTGTCGCATGTTGGAGAAACAGCAATTCTGACGTACATGTGGAGGGGTAGTATAAACAGGAATAGGTGACTGTAGCGAGGAGACGACTCACCGGTGCGGCGCCTCCTGCTGGTCGTGTCGGGAATTAGCTCTCCAGCCTTCGGAGCATCTCCTCCTGGCCGGTGTCTTGCCTGCCACTGGCCCCGTGTCCCTCCCAGACCCCGGTGCCCTTTCCCTTAGGGTTCTGCCCCAGCAGTACCCCCACACTCTGGGTCTCCCCACCCAGGGGAACCCTCAACCCTCTAAACCCACCTTGCTTCAGTGGCTACTGCCAGTCATCATCTAACCCCCGCTCACTGGGGAAGACTGCAGTGTAATGGCTACTCATCATTGGCAAAGGGTTTTAGGACCAGCTGCCTCTGCAGCCCCAGTACCTTTCTGGGCCTTTACCAAGGCCTGTAACCTGGGGGTTTACCAGGCTGGAGCTCCCCAGCTCCCTTTGCCCTTCCCCAGCACTGCTTCAGCTCTAGGTACCTTGCTCCCAGGCAGCTAGCCCTTCTAGCTAGGGCTAGAGTGAGACTCCTCCAGCTTCTAGTCCACAACCCTCTTATAAGGGCCAGCTGTGGCCTGATTGAGGCATGGCCCCAGCTGTGGCTGCTTCCCCCAATCAGCCTAGCTGTTCCCAGCCATAGCCTCTCCAGGGCTGCTTTAACCCCTTCAGGGCCAGAGTGGAGTGACCACCCCGCTACAGTGACCTAGTCACTTGAGATAAAAGCCTATTTTTTTTTAACAGACATTAGAGTGATACAATTGTTATTAACAACCCACGTTGTTCTCTGGGAGGGACAATATCTATTAAACAAGTTGACAGTGGAAGGTTTAATAGATGGCTCAATAAATTCTACATAAATTCTTATTGAATACACATCTGGAGAATAACCCTGGTTGCTCAGTGAATTTCTGAAATGTTTAGGGCAACATTCTACATTCATTCGGAAAGGATCACTGTCTAACAATTTTCCCCCAAGCAATCAGACCAGTTTTTACACCTAAAACTAAACAAACTAAAACAGCAAGATGTCTTTCAAAACTAAAGATGAGAAACGAAGAGAACATCATGTTGTACCAAAAACAAGTTTATCAGTGGGCAGCTATCAAATAATGTAGCTAAAGAAGCCTGGATTAGGCAGTGCCACCATTCCATAAGTTCTGTAAACACTGTCAGCTATGATACCTTGATACAACATTGATGTGCCCTTTCCTGTGTGCTTAGAAAAACCACAAAAGCATAAATTTAGAACTCAAAACTGAGTTTCATGCTGAAATCCAATGCTCTGTTGTTATTATTCAATTCCTTTGGCTTACCTATGTGTTCGTCTTTCTTTTCAAATCAGTCTGCATGTTATCATTAAGAAAATATCCCCAATTCTGATCTGACAATCTGAACAAAACTGCATAAAGTTATGGTGAATTTATGATTTTCAAAATTTTAATAAAAAGGAGCCACAGCCAAAGAAGACAGAAAAAGAAACCTTCGTGCACGTAACAACTTTTTTTAACGTAGAAGAAACTATGAAATGCATCACTCTGGGTGTTTATTACGGCTCTCTCTCTTTACAGGAGACCTGATCAGAAAAATTGTCCAGGAAATAGTAACAGGTAATTTCCTTCTTCCTTCCTTGGGGAATGGTAAATAATGAAGGACAAGTCATTGATACAGAGTGATCTGGATTGCTTGGTAAGCTCAGCACAAGCAAATAAGATGCATTTTAAAACAGTTAAATGTAGATGTGTGCATCTATGAACAAAGAGAGTAGGCCATTCTTACACAGATCAGTGTCTGGAAAACCAAAGAGACCCACCTTGGGTAAGAAAAGTGAGGCAGGGAGTCCCTCAGTGCCATGCTCAGCCAGCTGTGGCGGGGATGCACCACGGAGCAGCTACACTCTTGTAATAGCATTGCTGTGTGAAAGCACTGAACTGTTGCAACAGCTTCATGAAACTGATCCCCTTTCAACAGTATTATGGTCCAGTTTGGACAGAACCAAATAAGATTTTTTTCATGACCTAATTGTGGAGGCTTTAAGTTACCTCCAAAATTAGGTAATCAAGGAAAATTTAAAATCAAGAGAAATCAGTGGTACAATTGGCTTAATACTGACCTCCCACACAGATATTGACACTTATGATGCCCAAAAGCCTTTTGGCTTGTTGGCTATAAGACAAGAATGTATTCAGGATGCTCCAAGTAAGCAAGCAAGCTCGATAAACCAGAGGAAATGGACGTACTACTGAAGAAAGCCTACTAATATCAGCAGTTAACAGTGTGGGGCACAGACTGTTTCACAGAGAATTAAAACAAAATCTAGCAAGGCAGGAATGTGAAGGAAGGTATGTTCCAGCATTATACTTCATACCATAAAAAAGACATAAGAAAATAAGATGATGAATAGTATTTCTTTGAAATATTCATAATAAACATATCATTGGACAGCACAAAAGGTGGAAAGAAGGCAGATCTGTCTGACATGGAAGGAAAGCATGTTTGTGCATAACCCAAAGGACAGCCAATCAAGCACAGCTCATCCATGTAAAATTATGACCTCTTAATGTTGCCAAGGTTACTGAGATTGATACAAACTCAGGTTACTGAGGCAGCTTTAATTGCACCCACAATTTAACAGGTAAAAGTAAAGAATTTCAATAAACTTGCTGATTTCAGTCAACACTTTCCGTTTATACAGTTTGTGTGCCTCATTTTCACCATGTGCAAATCCACTTGCATAGAGTTATTGTCTCTGAAATGTGCCAATAAGTTACCTCACAGTGGCAGCTATTTCTTGTTCATATGACAAAGAAAATCTGAAGGTAACCATTGGCAAAATTTAAGCTTTTTAGTTAGAGTTACTGTACCTACATAAAAAAGTTTCTCTGAGACATATATTCTCCAAGACAGAAAATGTAACATCATTTGATTTGAGCAAGTGAGCAGAATAGTTTGGGGGTTTTGTTTTGCCTTTAAAAAAAAAATCACAGCTGGTTAAAATCTGGTACAAAAGGTACATATTGAGCTTTGTTTGGAAAGTACAAAAATATGTGAGAGAAAAAAAATATTGCAACAAAAAAGAGCCCCAAAAAGCACAGACCGTTACTCAGAAGGCAGGTGGCTAGTGTCATCTTAAGCTCCACACTGTTTCCAATAAAACATAAATTTAGTACACATGACATGGTATATTTTGTCAAAACAGCAAGATATTAAATAAGGTCCCTTAATTCAGACAGGATTTTTGAAGAACCCCAGAATCTACAGGATTTTCGAAAGAATTACAGAATTAAATCTGAGCACCAAAAGAATAGTTCTGGAGGATTTTTGTTTGCTTGTTTTAAAGAACACTGGTAAATTAAGATCCTGGCACTGTACTGTGCATCACCGAGACTAATTAAAGTACATGTGGGGCAGGGGGATGTAGCAATTAAATAAATAAAGGTAAATGCAGGTCTAACATTGTATTTGAGAGGCTTAATTTCCTTTGGATGTTAGAGATGGACCAAATCATTCCCTTTCACACAAATCTGGAAGTGTGGGAGAAGGGAAGAGAGGAGAGAAATGTTCAGAATCGAATCGCTGGATTAGAAACTGCTTTTATGGTTTTGGTTCTAGGTGAGATCCAAAACCAAGGGATCTATTCTCTATGTCCAGTTCAACTGCAGCTGAAATGTGAAAACAGATATTCTTGTGAGATTTGGTTCTGGATAGCAGAAAACTCATGAGACTTCTACCACTCAAGAGGGCCTCACAAGGTATGCCTACAATGCAGGTGAGAATATACCTCCCAGCTCAGGTAGATACACATGCATGTACTAGTTCTGCTTGAGCTAGCATACTAAAAATAGCCGTGCAGATGATGCAGCTCCAGCACTCAAGCTCAAACCCCACCGCCATGCTCCCGCCTGGTCTGAGCTCAGGTGGCTAGCTGAAGTTTCTGCCAGAGCCATAACACCCACAGTACAATTTTTAGCATGCTAGCTTGAGTCAGGCTTGCTCCCAGCTGCAGTGAAAACATACCCAAAGAGAAAAGGAGTACTTGTGGCACCTTAGAGACTAACCAATTTATTTGAGCATAAGCTTTCGTGAGCTACAGCTCACTTCATTAGATGCATGCAGTGGAAAATACAGTGGAGAGATTTATATACACAGAGAACATGAAACAATGGGTGGTACCATACACACTGTAACAAGAGTGATCAGGTAAAGTGAGCTATTACAAGCAGGAGAACGAGGGGTGGGGGGAGCGGGGAACCTTTTGTAGTGATAATCAAGGTGGGCCATTTCCAGCAGTTGACAAGAACGTGTGAGCAACAGTGGGGGGGGGGGAAATAAACATGGGGAAATAGTTTTACTTTGTGTAATGACACATCCACTCCCAGTCTTTATTCAAGACTAAATTAATTGAATCCAGTTTGCAAATTAATTCCAATTCAGCAGTCTCTCGTTGGAGTCTGTTTTTGAAGTTTTTTTTATTGAAGAATTGCCACTTTTAGGTCTATAATCGAGTGACCAAAGAGATTGTTATAATTCTTGACATCTGATTTGTGTCCATTTATTCTTTTACGTAGAGATTGTCCAGTTTGACCAATGTACATGGCAGAGGGGCACTGCTGGCACATGATGGCATATATCACATTGGTAGATGTGCAGGAGAATGAGCCTCTGATAGCGTGGCTGATATGATTAGGCCCTATGATGGTGTCCCCTAAATAGGTATGTGGACACAGTCGGCAACGGGCCTTTGAGGAATTCCACCATAATTTCAACAATTTCCATCCCACCATCAACCTCAGCCTGGACCAGTCCACACAAGAGATCCACTTCCTTGACACTATGGTGCTAATAAGTCATGGTCACATACACTCCACCCTATACCGGAAACCTACTGACAGCTATGCCTACCTACATGCCTCCAGCTTTCATCCAGACCACACCACATGATCCATTGGTCTACAGCCAAGCTCTTTTCCATGGGTCCAGATGATGAAGATGTCATCAATGTAGCACAAGCAGAGTAGGGGCATTAGGGGACGAGAGCTGAGGAAGCGTTATTCTAAGTCAGCCATAAAAATGTTGGCATACTGTGGGGCCATGTGGGTACCCATAGCAATGCCGTTGATTTGAAGGTATACTTTGTCCCTAAATGTGAAATAGTTATGGGTGAGGACAAAGTCACAAAGCTCAGCCACCAGGTTTGCCATGACATTATCGGGGATACTGTTCCTGATGGCTTGTAGTCCATCTTTGTGTGGACACTATGGTGCTAATAAGCAATGGTCACATAAACACCACCCTATACTGGAAACCTACTGACCGCTATGCGGATACAGACTAACATGGCTGCTACTCCGATACCCAAAGAGATCTCCAAATCCTCACCCAATCCTCATTCAGATTTGAACACTGCCTCTTCATGCCACCTCTTATTTACTTTCTCTAAATATGTTATTTGCTTGTTTTTGATTAACTTTCAGTTTGGACCATGAAAATAGTCAAGTCAATGTCATTTGCATTTAGCTTCCATTTCTAGTGAACTTCATTTTCAGGTGCTCGTACGCCAGCACAATGATCCAATGTTTGCAAAATGCATTGTAAAAGCATGTGGTTTTGTCTGATTTAATTCAGGTAAACATTTCTACTCTGTTTAGGTTTTGTAAATGCGTGGCTTTACAAAACTCAACATTTGGGACAAATTTATATGTTGTTGTCAAAACAAAACAGTAAACAACAGATTAAGGCAATTAATGATAATACCACCTCACTCTTAAATAGCGCTTTTCATCAGTAGATCTCAGATCACTTTGCAAACCAGGTCAGTATCACTATCCCCATTTTAGAGTTAGAGAAAGAGAGCCACAGAGAGGTGAAGTCACTTGCCCACGGTTACCAAGCAGGCCAGTGGCAGAAACAGAAACACAACCTATGCCTCCCGATTCCCAGTCCAGTGCTCAATCCACTAGACCATGCTGTTTAAACATACTTAAATAAATCTCCTGGTTGCTACAGTGTTGCTAGGATTCAGGATGATGCAAATTTTGCATTGACAACTAAAGATACTGTAACTGACTGGGGTTTGTTATAAACTTAATCCCTCTGCATCTGTGGGTGCCAGGAGACTGTCAAATGTGATATACATCAGGAGTTATTATTGCCCAATGTCTTGTCTTTTCTCTCCTGCTTCCCCTCCACTTGTCAGTTGACCTCTGGTTATTTCCATTTACCTATCTCCATCCAGACTTTTTTTTAAGTGTTAAAGGTATTTTACCAACTACCACTGTCTTTGATTTAATACCACGTTCTCAATTTAAAGCACCTGCCTTCTCGGGGTTTATAGGAGTCATCTGACTGCAATATAAACACATGGGCTAACAGCAAGACCAGTGTTCAGCTGGCAGAACAAGAAAACAGATTCCCACAAAAATTATGAACAGAATTTGTATTTCGAAGAGTCAGAAGGAAAATAATTTTCTAGTTGGAACTCTCTTGCATTCCTCAGGACTTCAGGTCACACATATTAAAGGCTGCAACAAAAATATATAAATCTGTGACTGCAGTCCCAGAGGATCAATGAAATCCTTTCTTCATTGTCCTGACTTGTTTGTTTGAAAACAAAGAGCACAAATGACTCCAGCATCCAGGGTTTACCAACCATGTGAAAAAAAAAAAGTCTACCTTTCACAGTTCTTACTGTATGCAGACATTACCACTGTATAAATCCAATCAATCACCATTTGCGTGCCTTGAAAAACAACATAAAGGATAGCATCACCCACTGCCAAAACAAATATACCAAATCCAAAAGGGATTTGGATTACACAGATTCATCCCAATTGCCAAACAGTTCATAGAGCATTCCAGTATGAAGATTATTTTTATTTGTATTAGCACCAATAGCACCTACAGACCCCAAACAAGTTTGGGGAACTGTCTAAATAGATAATCCTTGCTCAAAGAGTTTATAATCTAATTAGGCAAACACAAGAAACAAATCAAGAATATAAAAGGAAAAGGTGCTGCAATTTTTTTTAATAAAGCAGCTGCCTCCCAATCAACTGCCGTCCATGTGCCCCAGCAATGCGTTTCACCTTACCTACCACAATATGACCTCATCCAATCCTCCCCACAAAAACAGAAATGAGGAGAAATAAAAACCAAAGCAGTTTAGTGCATCATCTTATGTCTGATTATGTTGGCCCCAGCTCTAGCCCTGGTTAAACACTTTTGCATATGTTTAAAACTAACAGCTTTAATTTTAAAAAAGTCCTTTTGAATCTTGTGGATTCAAAACTGAAGTTCTATTCAAAGAATCAACACATACTGCAAGTATTTACATATCACCATAGGGACCTAAAATCAATTTTAAAAAGCTTAAAAATAGTCAAAAAAAAGTTAAGCTTTATGGGTTGCCATGGGAATTCTTAATTGAAGAACTCCTTTTTCTCTTCCAAATGTCCTTGTTTTTCCTTTAACATTTAGATGTCTGAAATTAATGGATCCACTTGATACCTTCTGAAAATTAATTATCTAATTCTTGGGGTGATTATGAATCTATAGATTTGTGTAGATTCATTAGAAACAAATCCTAGCAAGACATCATCTCATAACAGAAATGTCATTCATACTAAAATGGAAATTCTGATGCGACCAAAATTATTTGGGGTTTATAACTCAATTGAATTCAGATCTTAAAACTGATAGAGAGGGTCTCTGTACGGAAGCATTTTGTTTAAGAAGTAATTAAAAAGTGCCTTTTATTATACCGCAAATCAAACTGCTTTGTTGTTTTTAAAATATAACGTGTAATGCATTTTTCCGGTCACGTGAACTAAACACAGTATTTTATATCCACATGAAATTTCATTTTGGCCACCCTCATCCACTTTACAATTGTCACCCAACTTTTTCTAGGGCTTGCCCACACACTATTTAAATTTTTATATCATAGACTGGATGTTTATTTTAAAGATACGTTCTAGTTCAAATAGGAGTTATGTTGGGGAAGTTCTGTGGCCTGTGTTATACAGGAGGTGAGATAAAGGCTATGTCTACGCTGGGCACTTTACAACAGCATGGCTGTACCACTGCAGCCGGGTCACTGTAAGGGAAGCAGTGTACCTGCTCTTTGTCACTGGGAGAGAGGTCTCCCGGTCCAAATAAAACTACCCCCAATGAGGAGTGGTGGCTTCATCGACGGGGAAAGTGGCTCCCACGGACAAAGCGCTGACCACACCGGCACTTCTCATCATTAAAACTTTTGTCATTCAGGAGGATGTTTTTTTCACTCCCCTTAGCAACAAAAGTTTTCATGACTTAAGCATTATTCATAAGTTGGTAGGTTCAGTAAATTAAAAAAAATTAGATATGATTAGCTTGGATATAAGAACTGTATTTCTATAGCACTGAGTTTGACTCATCAGCATTGGCAGGGCCAAAACAACAATTAAATCATCTCATTTCAAAAAGTATAATACTACAAAGAACCTTGGAAAAAAAAATACTTCCAGATCATACCCCCCTACACACAACTCATTTGTTTGTTAAAAACAGATCAATTTGCATGGAATCACAAATGAAGATAAAAGAGGACTGCAAAACCAGGCAGCTTGAGGGGCTTGTACCACCACCTGCTTTTTGTACAATAGAGGGTATCTTCCCCACACCAGCCCTGCTGTGGACAAAAATGGAGCAAATTGACGGTGAACGGTCATTTTTCTTAACCTTTTGCTGCTTCTGACCGACGAGGCGAATTCTAGTTTCTATGCAAAGTTTTAAAGATTGTTGTCAACCTCCTAAACCAGACAGTATGAATGGCTTCAGTGTTAAAGGCTACGTTAAGAGAAAGCTGCAGGGCCAGTAGTGCTGCATCAAACAATGGTTATTTGTCATTCTTGCTGTCAGAGCCTGAGCAGTTAGCAAGCATCTACAAATGTGGTTTTAGCACCTGTGGTTTAAAAATATTGTCAAAATACAAATTCTCTTTTTCTATAAAACTTAATCATCCAATTTTTGTTTTTAAAAATCTTTTATTAAGCCATCAGTTTACAATAATACAGCTATTCAATAGAACTACACTGATTGGGAGAATCTCAGGGCATGATACAGAAGAAAAGTCAATTATTTTTAAAATCATTTCACTCCAGCTTTACTTTTTCTCTTCATTGATGTCATCTCATCTGCAGAGCAGTTTATAGCAACAGTAACACAACTACAATTTTGCTGGCATGCAAAGCAAGTTTGCACACATTGGTTCAGAGCATTATACGTTTATTTTATTTGCTAGAAAGGAACATTATAAAAATGCACAAGGACCTCCCTTCAGCTACAAAGATGTTACCATGGTGTTTCTAGCATGCTTTTTTTGGGTGGCAAGTGGGTGGGTGTGTTTTTAATTGCCAAATTACATCTCAAAGCATCTTTCCTTATACAAGAATGTATATATTAAGTTCCCTTTATTAATTTGGATTGAATTAGAGTCCTGGATAAATAACAGCACCACTTCGGAAAAGAACAGAAAAGACTAATCCTTTCCCTCCTAACATCCAATTGTCTACTGCCCGGTTCTCAAAATGTTTTAATCTCCAAACTACTAGGAAGGTTTTATGAACTACAAGTGGTCCATAGACCACATTTTAAGAGCCACTGTCTTATAACAGGTTGTGCTCTCTTTGAGCTGTCATATTTAAAAAGAAAAGAAAAGAAAAAGATTTTCTCTTTAAGTTATGAGTTGAGGACAGAAGTTCCTCCATTTTTATCCCTTTGATACAATGAGATAGCCATGAGAGCTGGTTATTAGTTGATGCTTTTGAAATATTGTGTTTCTAAATTATAAAGCACCTGGGCCTACACTTCTGCCATCAAAATGCTCGTTTGACAGCCTTCTATTTTTATTCTAGGTTATGCTGTCAGCACTTAAATGCACACTTAACTTTCATCATGTGAGTAGTCCCACTGAAGACAAGCCCGTAAGTGCTCAAACCAGGGTTCTCAGAGCTTCCAGGCTCCCTGCTGTAGAGCTGGGAGCTGAGCCACAATTATAGCCAGGGATCCCAGGTCTTTCTGGCTCTCATCTTAACAGCAGGAAGCCTGAAACCCCTACAAGCCCTGGCATGGTGGGCTACCCCAGAGTATTGGGCCTGAAAGCCCAGGGTCCACAGCCTTGGGGCAGTTTACATGGTGGAGCGCTCCATCAGAGCCTTGTCTTTGATTTGCCGATTGGTCATCGAACCCAAGATGTTACTGCAAAACATTTCAGGGTCTTTGAATAGGCATTTTCGCACATAACAGAGTTTCACTAGAAAATTTTCAACCAGCTCTAGTTGACTACTCAGCATTTTTAGGGCCAAATTCTGCCTGCAACCATAAGCATGTAAGCAGTTATGCAGGTGTACTATATTCTGGGGGAAGCAGCTGGACTATTGTGTTGAAATAGGAAAACTCTCTACCATTACTTTTACCATGAAGCCCCATTAAATCAGCCTGATTTACTTTTACAATTATTTGTATTGAAACACCTGGTAAATTATGACCACAGTTGGACACTCTGATGATTTTCCACTGAAATATATTCACGGTAGGAGTGATTCCCTAAGGCTTTCTACAGGAAAGCATTCACTAACCTGTATTTGTTTTCAGGGTGGAAAATTTCTCTTCTGTAGTTATCTGCTGTATTCTGGGCCTCTACTACAGCAATGTATTAGCAGCTGTAACCTCTGTATCATCATGGCTGGCTACATGCCTAATTCAGAAGCTGATCAACTGCTTAGCAGGAGTACCTGCAATCAGTGGTGAATTAGCCACTGGGCTTGTGCCCAGAGGCCCCTGGAATAATTGGTGCGCCCAACTCCTGCCAGAAAGCAGGGCCGGGGCATGGCAGCATCCCCTGCTCCGCACTCCCGGCGCTCCAGCCTGGGAGCAGGGTCAGGGGCTTGCCCTGCCTGGCACTCCAGCCTGGGAGCCGGGGAAGCCCCTGCGCCCCGACCCCGGTCCCCAGCAGGAGCATCGGGCAGGTGGGGCAGCGCAAGCCCCTTCACCCTGACCCCACTCCCCAACAGGAGCACTGGGTGGGCGGGGGAAAAGGGGCAAGCCTGCTCTAAGGGGAGAGGGGATGACTGCAGGTTTAAAGGGTGTGGAGGGGTCCCCACTTGCTCTGGCCCAGAGCCCCACAAACTCCTAATCCGCCTCTGTCTGCAATTGTATGTTCAAAGCACTTTTCAAACTCTGCTTTGAAAAAAATATAAATAAAAAAAAAAAACTTGTTCCCACCTGCTGCTCACCACACCCGTTCTTCCACTCCTTCCACCTCCCCTCCACCCCCCCCCCAGCCCTTACTATCTCTGTATCACCCACACCATCTCTGAAAAGATCACAGCTCTCCATAACCCCTTCATATCTTCCTCCCTCCAGCTCTTTGCTCTCAGAGAGACCAATCTAAAATCTCTGCCTGTCTCTCTGATACCTCCTTGTGCATATCTAGCAGTCAGCTCAAGCTCATGGCAAAAACAGAGCTCTAAGTCTTCCCCCAAACCATCCCCACTATCTCCTTTCTCAATCACTGTGGACAACACCACTATCCTGCCTATGTCACTCAGGCTCATAACCTAGGTGTCACCTTCAGCGTGGACCACTCTCTAGGTCCTCACATCCGGGCTACGTCTACATCTTGCACATTCTTTTGGCATCACACCTCTCATATATGGCCTTTCTTATCCATCCACACAGCTAAAAATCACATCCAGGCTCTCATCATTTTGATTACTCCAACGCCCTTCTTGCTTGCCTTGACAAATGCTAGCTTGCCCCATTCGCATCCATTCAAGATGCTGCTGCATAGATTCTTATCCTAGTCCATCGCTTTGACCATGTCATCCTCTGTTTGCATCCCACCACTGGCTCCCGCTTCTCTATCACATCAAACATAGCTGCTTGTCTTCACTTTCGTGAATCTTTGTGGCCTCCCTCATTCACTATCAAGGGCTCCTGACTCTGACTGGCCCAAAATGCCAGCCTCTATTCACCCTCTTATGAATTTTACATACAAGCATCTTTGTGCTTTCTTCCATGCTGCCCCTGACTCCTGGGAGAAGCTCCCTAGAACATCTACAAAGCTACCTCGTTATCATCCTTAAAACTCTCCTTTTCCATGATGCCTACAAAAACAATTGTCAACAGCTGGGCTGCTGGAGTAGTGAGACCACTGACTATCAGGCTGACCAATACGGTCTCATTGTTTCCTTGTATTCCACTGCCTATCTGTCTGTATTCACCTGTTCCCTAGTCTTATTCTTGGATTGTAAGCTCTTTGGGGCAGGGCAGCTTTTTATTCTGTATTTTTTACAGCATCTAGCACAGCGGGGTCGTGCTCCAGGACCAGGGCTCATAGGCACTATGGAAACACAAATAAATACTATTGGCTGACCCAGAATCCCTCAAACACAATGAAAGAATGTATATTTTTAAAAAGTTTAATGTTGAGGATTTGAAACCGGTGGATACGCATGTGCAAGGATATCATATGTAACATTTCCCCCCATTTCTTATGGAAAAGATTATCAAGACCTCTGAAAGAGGGGTTGCAGTAGTCTTAAAGTAAGATATTTATTCTGCAATACCTAAATATAACCTTCCGGAAACTCCAATTCTAGATTCAGAATACTATTCTGTTCCTTGAAGATATGTCTACACTGCAGTTAGACACCTGCAGCTAGCCCAGGCCAGCGGACTCAGGCTCGTGGGGCTTGTGCTGCAGGGCTGTTTAATAGCAGTGTAGACTTCCAGTCCACACTGCAATTAAAAAGCCCCACAGCCTGAGTCAGCTGGCAGGGCCAGCCGTGGGTTTTTAATTGCAGTGTAGACATACTCCTAAAGTCCCAAGTAAGCTGATCTTAGATCATAGAATATAAGAACACTTTACATTACACTAGAAAAAAGTATGAGGTATACTGTACCCATTTCATGTACCCATCCGTTGTCAGAACTGGCACAATATTTTAAACACACAAGAGTTGTGGTCTGATTTTCAGAGGTGCTGAACAACTGTGGGAACTCAAGATGCACAGCATGTTGGAAATTTAGGCCAATGGTATGTAGCATTCAAAATCAACCTGTGTGTTATACAGACACAAACAATAGGCTTCTGCCACAAAGAGCTTAATATATAAAGTAGTAGACAATCTGTACACCAATGCGTGGGAAAGGATACAACCCAAGTATATTTTCTTACAATTTTAGAACCTTTCCTAATTTTGTTCATTGTTTTTATTCACACATTTAACTCTTGCCTATATTCTAATTCTGGTTGTTAATTTAGCTCTGCTTTTCCCTTTCATATAAATAAATAGCCCTTGCTTGTTGCCCCATATTTTCTTCTCTCCTGTCCTTTCTAATAATCTTTGTCAGCAATAGAAAGATGAATTGGTTGGAGAGAACCAGTTCAATAATTAATGGTTCCATTTGTCCACATTAGCCATGGTGATTCAGTTTGACAACAGCTGCAGTTTCACCTGCAACCACACTGGTGCTGTTTTAAATTGTTTCAGCTGCAGTGCCCTCTCTCTGAGAACATATCCCATATTCCCCAGCAGAGGTCCAAGAAGCATGCATTAATCTTTCTCGTCCACTTATTTTAAATTACTATCACACTTATCTTCACCCTCCCTCCCCATGCCCCAGGCTGAATTCTGCGCACCATTGCTGTATCTTCTCACTATTTAGACTACCAGCTCTTTGGGGCAAGAACTGTTCTTATTTTGTATCTATAATGCCTGTACAGTGAGGCCCCAATCTTGACTGGGGCCTTTGGACACAACTGCAATACAAATAATAGCAACATTAGAAGCCCACTGTGGAGAGCACTGGACTAGAACTGCAAATACCTGGGTTCTATTCCCAGCTCTGCCACTAGCCTGCTGGCTGATCTGGCACAAGTCACTTTCCCTCTCTGTCTCAGTTTCCCCACTGTCAAATAGGGATAATGATCCTTGTCTCCTTTGTAAAGGACTGAGATCTATGGATGAAAACAATTATGTAAGAAGTAGGTATCAGTACTAGAGACCCTGTAATAGGTCCCTGCTAGCCAAGCACATTGTATGTTTAACAAGTTTACTTTGAGATGCATACACTAAAAATAATACATTAAAAAACTATTTTGGCCCTTATTTCAGAACATTTGGTTATAAATCAGAATTGACAAATTTAAATAGGAGGATAGTGGGAAAGGGAGGGGAGAGTAGAAGAATAAAAAATCACCAGAATAATCATTTATAAGAGTTCCCTTAGTCATATAAAAGCTGCTTATAAAGTAGCCTTACTCCAAAATAACTTATTCCTATGAAGCTGGGAAACTCCAAGTCACTTAAATTACAGTAATATTAAGATAGCAATACATCCATGCTCCTTGGAACTGGCTTTAATCATGTGAGATTATTCACAGAGAATTTATTTTAGAGAAACAGAAATACAAGTGAATAAGTGAAATTAATACAATAATATGTAATAATAAGCCATACACTTAAAACTGATGAGCCTGTAAACCAGAGTATACTATATTCACTTACATAATATAGTCTGAAAATAACCCCATAATCAGTTTTCCATTCTGATTATGACCAAAAAAAAAGCAGTTTGAATATGTATTTCATTTATATGTTAATTCAGCAGTGTTGTGTAAGAATACCTGATGAAACTGGGAATAGAAAATTCTAGGATCTGAACCTGCTCTCACTGAAGTCAGCAGCAAAACTCCCCTTGATTTCACTAGAAGCCAGATCTGCCCCCAATGAGGAAAAGTAATATACTGATATATTAAGAACACAACACACACATTTCTCAGAAGAGATTGGTCATTTCAGCTGTTGTATTTCTCCCACATGCGCATGAGTGATTTCTTTGTTGCCCCACAGAGAGAAGCAGAATGGTCTGACTGCAGCGGTGGGAGCCAGGAATGTCTCAGTACCAATCCTGCTTCTAACACTTTCTCAGTGGATGAGGGACCTTTGAAACTGGCACTTTACCTCTTTGAGACTCAATTTCTCTAGTTATTTAAATGGAGATATTTACCTAACAATGTTAGTGGGGAATCACTAATCAGCAGCTGATCTTTGCAGGATCAGGCTCCTAACGTTTGTAAAACACTTTGAAAGCATAAGCAGCTATGCAATTATTATTGGCATCAAGAATAATGGAGTACTATCATTCTTTCAATGCTGCCAGGATAACATGCACCTCAATAGCAGTTTTAGCAATACACATCCATTCAAATATCAGGTCATAGCCAGATATTCTGCAACTAGCAGTAGACGTTTTTTGAACATACTCTAGTGCACCTGCTGTGTAGAGTAATTGAGGCTTTATTTAAAGACATAAGCATGACTAAACAAAAACCCTTTGAACTACGTCAGGCCTCTAATCATCATCCTGTAACTATTGATACAATGCTCCTTCCTCCATTTGTATCAGTCATGGGATCAGATCACCATCGTGTATGAATCCATACATTTTACATGGAGAACTATTCATATATTTTATAATGAAACATGAAAGACTGCAAAATGAGGAACTGAGTCCCCAACTGATCAATATCAGGAAGAGTCCATACACCCTGGGAAATAGCCAATAGTAGGTCTGAATTACTGGCAGCTACAGAAAGACAGCTCAATAAAAGAATAAATAATATCTAATATGGATGGATCCAATCACTGACAAATGTATCGTTAGCAAGCGAAAAAAACCAAGTCATGTAAGTGGCTCTGCTAAATAAAAAACCTCAGAGAGGTTGTGAGACAGGTAGTCCCAAAACAGGAATATTAAGGATTTTAACCAAGGAGTTGAGCAAGCATGTAATACCAGTGTTTATTACAAACAAATAAAAATGGGTGAATATCCGTGCAAAAAATTAACTTTGCAGCCTAGGTAAATATTGGGATTAATATTGAAGGGTGGGAGGACAGGAAAAAAAAGCAACAAATAGAGTTTATTAAACCATTACCTCTTTAAACAAAGAGTTGATGAAACCATTACCTCTAATCCCCATTACAAAAATAAAACTTTTCTTTTTTAGAACAACTTCCTGTTGGTGTCTGATACTTCATGTAAAGGGCTTCAGTGTAAACAAGAAACAAAGCATAATCTCATCCTAAAATCACACTCTCTCCTGTCACAGAGGTGGGATGCAGGGGCTGAAAGCCAGGAGAGAGCAAGGGAAAACAGGGCAGAGGGGAGAGGTAGAGCTAGAGGGTGATGGGAGATGTTCAGGGGAGGGATATGAAAGAACAGGAAATAATCCTGCTACTGATATCCAACACTGGTCCATCAGATCCTAGACACGGAGACACAGATCTGCCAGCAGCAACGGCCAGTACCTCCTCCCTGCGCATCTCATCTCTGCTCCCCAGGAATGCAGGGGGCTGAGAGCAACCTATTCCCAGCTCAGGTGCAGAAGTCCTGGGGTCAGGAGGAGACTCTGTCCAACAGAGGAAGTAGAGGGGGCTCTGTTGAAGGGCCCAGCTACTCACCGGAGCTATCATGAAGGGCAGTATTCTTAGGGGGCAGAAGGGAAATGAGGGGAGGGGCTGTCCAGTACTCACTACAGCATAACAGCTGAGGAAGCCTTCCACTCTCCGTGGGCTTGTTGCTGCAGTGGTCAGGCAGCTTTGGCTATTAGGACCCCGCTCCCTGCTTGTCTCGTTCCCCCACTGTGGAGCAACAGTCCCAAACCAGAAGATTCCTTCTTGGCACAGATGCGCTGGCCATCAACGAGGACTCCATCAGCTGCCATCTCTCCTTTCAGACCCGGGAGCCAGGTCCAGGGAGCTCTGGAACTTCCCCAATTTGTGTGGAAGTTGGTAAAGCCTGAAAAATGGTTTTTTTCAAACCTGGGGATTTTTCAGGGGAGAAAAATGAGAACGAATGGCCTTAGTTATAGGGGGATCATCTATCATCTAAGAGGTTAAAAGGCTGTCTGAAGCAATGTTATACAGTTATAAATTCATAAACAGAAACAACTATTGGTATTAGTAACAGTACAGTGTACTCTTCATAGTAGAGGAAAGAATCAAAAGCAGAAAGAAGTCTGGACAAGAACTTACTCTCTAATAAGACAGGTTTCAGAGCAGCAGCCGTGTTAGTCTGTATCCGCAAAAAGAAAAGGAGTACTTGTGGCACCTTAGAGACTAACAAATTTATTTGAGCATAAGCTTTCCGTGAGCTACAGCTCACTTCATCGGATGTCCACTGAATGCATCCGATGAAGTGAGCTGTAGCTCACGAAAGCTTATGCTCAAATAAATTTGTTAGTCTCTAAGCTGCCACAAGTACTCCTTTTCTTTCTCTAATAAGAGACTCTGCAGTAGATGCCACAGACGCCTGCAAACACAAGTAAAGGAATAAGCGAACGCTGATAACAGATCTCCCAAAAATGATAAACAAACAGCTATGAATCCATACATTTCCACCAATACAGACCAAAGTTTTTTTAAAATTTGTCAGTCCTAAAGGAAAAGTGGAGCCATACCTACATAAAGTCTAAAACAAGGAGAGCATTTGTCATGAGCTGTCTCTGAGTTAACACAAAAAGATACTGCAGACAAAAGGGACTTCCATTACACCTGCCACTTCAAGCCCCACCTCTGCAAACCACTGACCTGCAAGGCAAGATGAATTTTCCTTTACATACTCCAAGGAAAGGGCTTGATTAGGAGTTTGAGTAAAATCATGGGGTGATGTGATATTTAGTCACTGTCCTGCTTACAGGGTGATGGGACTGCTCACGGAGGGATTGAAGCCGTGGAGATACAATGATCCCTTCGGGTACTGCAGCATGTTTCTCTCCCAGCAGGAGAGGAAGTGGGATTATTACCTCATCTCCTTCCCTACCCTTTGGAGTGAGTTTTGCTCCCAAACACATACAGTGGCTCTTCATGCCTCGCCTTTATGCACAAAGGCCAAGAACAATCTGGCTCTTCATAAAGCAAAGCAAAGCAGGAGTGTCCATTCAAAGAAGATAGGAAGCCTTCTAGTACATTATAGCAACGTCAGCTCTTCCAGCAACTTCTCCCAGTTCATTCAGCAATCAAATTACCTTTGTGCTATTAAGTAGGACAACCCAATTTGTTCAAACTGAATTGGCTAATATAAACATATTCTTCCTCTCATGATTGCATTTCAAATCAACATTCCATAGGCAACTTACCTCTAAGTGAAAGTCTAATCAAACTTAAATGAAAGCACTCAGAGTAAAATATAGTTTGATAGAGCACCTTTCATACTGCAGGCATCTGAAAGTGCTTTCCATATTGTATTTATTATTTCAGCATTAGTACTGCAATGTATGCAGACAGAAGATGTTAAGCACCCAGCAACAGCTGACAGACAACATAGACAGAAAGAGACAGAAAGAGAATGCTGACCAAGCCACCAGGGCTAGTATCCACTCTTTCTGAACATACCATATGGTCTTAACTTACATTGAGACAGCCACCAGAAAGGAACAGAAGAGATCTTACATTAACATTTTATCCAAAGGATGACATTTCTGACAGTAAGAATCCCATCTACATACTGCTCCACTGGAATATCAAAATTAGGTATGAATTCAAGTCCCAGTTTGGGATTGGAGTTCACAACCTTCTTGACCCTGAGACTAGGGAGCTTCTGTCATAAATATAAAGGGAAGGGTAACCACCTTTCTGTCCCCAGTGCTATAAAATCCCTCCTGGCCAGAGGTAAAACCTTTTCACCTGTAAAGGGTTAAGAAGCAAAGACAACCTCGCTGGCACCTGACCAAAATGATCAATAAGGAGACAAGAATCTTTCAAATCTGGAGGGGAACAAAAGTTTCGTCTGTCTGTGTGATGCTTTTGCCAGGAACAGATCAGGAATGCAGCCTTACAACTGTTAGTTAGTAAGTAATCTAGCTAGAAATGCGTTAGATTTCTTTTTGTTTAATGGCTGGTAAAATAAGCTGTGCTGAATGGAATGTATATTCCTGTTTTTGTGTCTTTTGTAACTGAAGGTTTTGCCTAGAGGGATTTTCTATGTTTTGAAATCTGATTACCCTGTAAGGTATTTACCATCCTGATTTTACAGAGGTGATTCTTTTACCTTTTCTTTAATTAAAATTCTTCTTTTAAGAACCTGATTGCTTTTTCATTGTTTTTAAGATCCAAGGGTTTGGGTCTGTGTTCACCTGTTTAAATTGGTGAGGATTCTTATTAAGCCTTCCCCAGGAAGGAGGGTGTAGGGCTTGGGGGGAAGACATCTCCAAGGCTCTTTCCCTGGTCTTTGTGTAAGACGCTTGGTGGTGGCAGCATATGGTTCAAGGACAAGGCAAAGTTTGTACCTTGGGGAAGTTTTTAACCCAAGCTGGTAAGAATAAGCTTAGGGGGTCTTTCATGCAGGTCCCCTAGACTTCAGAGTGGGGAAGGAAACTTGACAGCTTCAATTCAAGTAATTTGAAACTTAAACCCTGTCAAATGTTTATTTCTACTAAAAAATAAACCTCATTTAGATAGCTGAAGTGGTTTTCAGAAAAGCATTTAATACTTTAATTATGTACAAGGCATAATGTTCACATGTGATTCTTTGATTCACATATTAGATTGGTAAACTATTTGTATACAAGGATCCATCTGAGAGAGCTGTCAACAACCACCTCTCCCAAATGAAAACTGAAGAAGCCAGTTCATTTTTTCTACATTCTTTCATCATCTATAATTTGGAATACAAAGTTATTTTTCTGTAGTCTTTCTAGAACAAGTTCTAGAACAACTTGATACTATCAGTGATGCATTTGCTCCTTTCATTTTTTATATTTCCCCATATGATTCAATAAAATTCTGCCTGTAATGAGCCTTGAAGTCTTTTTTTTTTAATGGAATAAAGAGAACAATGTACTTGAGATCCTTGGGTATAATTCAGGGGATGGTGTGCACAGGTGTTGTAAATTCTCTCTTCCATTGCTCTGATCCTGATGTTGCTCTGGGTATGCCCTCCTCCCTGTGCTGAGGTCAGCTCTAACTTGCACCCACCTGTAACAGCCATAAGGGCCAACAACATTGCTCTGTGTCAGCAACTATGATCCCAACTATATCGCCTTGTCTTTAACCAATCCTCCTCTCCACAATGCTAACTGCAGAGAGGAAGTGTAGCATACAGACTTCTGCCTCGGCTCTGCACCAGTGTGTGTTACATATTACTGGAATTAAAAGCAGAACTTAAGAGTACTTGTAGTGCAAGAACAGTCAATGTTAACATCCTGTCCTAACATATTCTGAGGACATGGTTATGCACCGTTACGTTAGATAGGATTTAAAAAATGTAGAGGGACATAAACCTTCATGCTTCAGGGTATAAACATTGCTTTCCCCATGGACAGATTGTTCCATAAATGTCCACTCCAAGTTTTCTTGCAACTTCTTCTGAAGCATCTGGTAATACAGGCTGGCGTGGATGGACCACTAATCTGATCTGACCCAGTATGGCAATTCCTATGTCTTATCAGTGCAATGGGGCCAAAATACTATGTATACATACACACTATCTAAGCATGACCCAACTAGCCCTGAGTTTTCCTGCCCCGAACACTCAATGAAATAAAAGTGAGGCAGACTGAGGACTGAACAGGGGAGGCTGTGACATTGCACTCCATAATGTTTTATAGAAATATGCTTATGAGTGTAAATATGACATAACTGGAATATGTTTTATTCTAGATATGCCATGTAACATATCTTTACAAAGCATATGATCTACTGAACATATTCATCCTATTTGTATGCATGTATCATTTTTATATCTGAAGTTATGAGCGTTGGCTCTATGCTTGTATTTAAAGTGTTTGCCGTAGGGAACACATCAAGGTTTGGCCAACATGTTGTTAAGGGATTACTCAAGTAATTGGGAGTACTTAACTAACAATGGACTTTGGGAGACTCCAGTCCACATCTGAGCTTTCCTGGGAATGTTCAAACTAACATGTAAACAATGGCAATGGCCTGCAAAAAGCTGAATCATTCATGGACATGTGACTTGCCCAGGTGGCTACAAACTCCATCTTGTTGCTGAAATTTTGCACAGAAGAAAAAAAGGGTTTCCACCCACAAGAGAGAATATAAAAAGCCCTGGAAGCCTCTCCATTTTGTCTTCAGAAGCCTCTCCACCCCAAAGAGATGCCTGAAAGAAACTGGAACAAAGGACTGTAACTACGGGGCTGTGAGTGATTGCCGGACCCGGCCATAAACTACGTTGGTCTGAAAAGGATTGGGCCAAGACTAGGAACGAGTCCAGTCTGTGAAAGAAGCTTATTGGAACATCTCTGAGGGCAGATGTGAAAGTAAGCAGGTACGCCCTAGTACAGCATACCGGTAAGTCACTCGACTTACTTTCACCCCTGTCTGAGGGTGAGATTTCACCTGTACTCAGTTTCTTAATGTATTAGGCTTAGACTTGCGTGTTTTGTTTTATTTTGCTTGGTAACTTACTTTGCTCTGTCTGTTATTACTTGAAACCACTTAAATCCTATTTTTTATATTTAATAAAATCCCGTTTGTTTATTAATTAACCCAGAGTAAGTGATCAATACCTGGGGGAGCTGTGCATATCTTTCTATCAGTGTTATAGAGGGTGGACAATTTATGAGTGTACCCTGTATAAGCTTTATACAGAGTAAAATGGATTTATTCAGGGTTTAGGCTCCCAGAAAGACTGAATACTCGGTTCTGGGAAAGTCCATGTTAACTGAGAAGCCCCTGGGCTAAGTGAACTGCAGGGGGGCGCAGCCCAACCTCTTGGTCTGTGCTGGAGCAAACTGGTGTGTCTAGCTCAGCAAGACGGGAATGGAGGGAAGCCTTTTCTGGCAGGGGGGTTTATTCTCGCTGGTATCCCAGCACATCTAGTGACAGTCTTAAGGGAGTTTCTGTAACCCAACCCGCCACAGAGGCTTCTTGCATATTACATCATTTGATGTCAAGGGAATCAGGATGAGAGGAGAGATAGGATGGAAAGAGCATGACAGTCTCCTTGAACATTAAAAATGTTATAAAAATCAGTCACATCAGCATCGAGCTTTGATAAAAGTTATATACTACTTCTTATAACTAAAAAATAAAAAACTCCATGTTAATGCAATGAAAGTAGGTCCTCTCCTGGAAAGCTGATTCAAATGTTAAGCACAATAACCTGTCATTTATGCTGTTTCATCTTTGAATAAATTCTGAATTTAATGCTGAAGTCATATCTACACTGTGATATGTATTGGGATAAGAGATCCTGATTGCAACAAGTAAATGTCCTGACAGAGTTAAAACATGGTTTGTCTTCCAATCTAGAACCAGCCTCAGCTATATTCCTGAACAACGTTATAGCAATAGACTGTCACAATGCTGTAGCACAATTCAGGAACATGGTTAAAAAACGGTACTGTGGGCGAGACTGCACATAACACGACCCAATCATGTTAAATCTGCTTTGGGGAGTATCTAGTTCACCCAATACTATAGAAATTAGGGTAGCTACAGCACTTTAAATTAGTCACATACATGCTGCTTACAAATGTTGACAATGCATTTTTCAGCATTTGTATTCTGGTTTTGTAACTTTGATAAATTAGGCTGTTTAAAGAGGTTAATAGGCTCAGTCTCATTGCCAGTAGCATGCACATGTGCCTCGACTACTACTACTTTTGCAGCTACAGTATATAACTGAATACTTTGCATCCTAATCTTTTAGGTTAGGAAGTCCCAGTATGAAAAAATATGAAGAATTGGCCCCATAAAATTATTTAAAAACTGCACCAGGAGGTATAAGACACACTTCTCTGAAAAGCATGGCAGAAAGCATGCATAGGTGCTAGAAAGCCCAAAAGCGGTTAGCAGGGATGAGGCAGAGCTACCACCACCCCCTTCTACACCAGCCTGGCCAGCAGGACTGGAGCCTCTTTCGAAGTATGTTAAGCTCCCACCTTTACACGCTCTCTTCCAGAGGTATTTTAAGTTACCAAGAATCCACACCCCAACACATCCTCTGGGGGGTTGGCCTGTAAGAGATAGATTAGTAGCTGTGGTCTTGAGATGTGCCCTAGTTCAAGTTTAATTTAGCTTTTCAAGACTGATCAGCACATGTGTAATTTAAAAGTGATTTGAAACAGAAAGCTAGGTAGTTTGACTTAAAATTAATGAGATTTTGACAATTGCAAACAAAATGGTAATGAAATCCATTTAAACTGATCGCTGATATCTAACAGGAAAAGCAAACCTAACTTTAGTATGGTTATTCGCAGCCTTTTCTTCTGCAGTATGAAAGCTATTTTACCATAACCTTGCACTTGGTGACCATTCATAAACCTTGCTCAATTGTACAAGATTAGCAAAATGAAAGAGCATCAGAGAAATTCATGTTGCTCAGTAATAATTTAATATTTTAAGTGACAATATGCACTGTCATCACAAGAGCTAGATTCATTCTTTTGCTTTGTCCAAACAGATGTTCAAAATGTAAATCTACAGAAACATTTTAAATTTGTCCAGATGCTTAGAATTTTGGACGCAGACAGTGTTCATTGCTTGCTCAAATCAGTAGTATTCTAATAGATGGAAAGAAGCTTGGCTTTGTAGCACAGGCAAATATATCAGATATATTATGGGAAGAGTAGGACTACAAAGGCAAAGAAAAACACAAGGATGAAGAGATAGATAATGGAGAAGAATATAGAATATAATGAAATTCAAACACTAGTAAAGAAATGAAAGGAAGCGAAGATGGGATTTATTAAAGGGGGAAATAGTTGGGTGGAAAAATAGGATGAGGCAGGGAATGATGGAACAATCAATGCAGATGAATTGCACGGAAGAAGATTTTTAACGTTAAGGATTTTTTAAAAAACAGCTACAAGTTCTGAGGGTGAGTAATCTGGTTGAGAAAAAAAATAAGTGTAAATTGTTAATAATAAATAAATATGTAAAATGATAAAATGTGTTAGGAAAGTTAGTGATATCCAAAACAATGGATACTAGAGAAATTCAAACCTTTACTCCAAAATTTGTATAATAGAACAATGGAAACCTGAAGATTTCAGCTCAAGAAATTTAGGAATACAGCAAACCTCAGCATTTAGCTATAGCCTACTAATCAATATGATTTAAATAGTTTCAAAATAAATGGATTACCTAGTCATTTACTGCAATGGTGAAGGTTTGTTGTTTGTACTGAGTTTCTTTCTAAAATACAGCAATTTGTAACTACATCCCAGTATGAATGTCAAGGAAGGAAGGAAAGAATTAAAATGTGCTCTACCCTCCAAGAGACAGATTAAAACACACCTGGTGTAGTAAGAGAACTACACTGAAGCCAAGTAAATACATTTCTCTACACAAAGGCAAAAATGACAAGAAAATTATTAATTTATAACAACTGACTAGAAATAAAAAGTCTTCAATTATGAACTCTCAAAATGGCCCAGACACTAGTTTTATCCTGATTCAAATCTTGAGTGCCATTCTAGTCATCCTATAGAATCATGAATGAGGCAATATATTTTCAAAAGGACACTAATGCCTTCTCCTGTGGAAAACAAAACTAAGGGAGCAGAAATCTGTGAAAACATGACCGATAAATGTCAGGAGGAAAAGAAAGCATTGTATGATACCATCTAATAAGCAACCAATGCCTAGATGAGAAGCAAATAGTGCAGATAAACTAACAAAACCATTGTTTGAGAGCATTTAGTAATAAACTTCTGGAGAGAAGTCACACCCACAGGACCGTTTCTAGACAAGATACCAACAGGCTTACAAAAGCTAAGCCCTGTCCTCATGATGATCGTTGGCTAGGACCACATGCTTATGAACAGATCATAAGTCTCAAGGTCATCATTTTCAGTACTTTGTTAGTTCAAGAGAACAGAAGAGACAGGGAAAGGAATGCGGAGAAGTGACATGACTTATGGTATGTGGGTCTGAGCCACAGCTCATTGAAGTCAGTGGGAACCTTTCCATTTTCCTAAGTGGGCTTTGGCTCAGACCCTATATGACCACCCATAAACACACAATCTTCACCTTACATTAGTACTTTGATGCCCCAGTACTGCAGTTCTAAACACTGATATTGCCTCCATTTAGTGGGAGAAAGGGACTGTTAATAATATTTTTATGCCACATTCATCACCACGATCCCCAAGTATGTTCAGTATCCAAGAGACACTTAAAAAAAGCATTTGTTAGAAGGAATTAGACTTTGGGTCTGTCAACTTTGACAGTATCCTGTTACTGGGGCAGGGTGGGGCGGGGGGGAGCATACACACACACTTTATTTTTTACAAGACTGTTTACTAGTTTAGGTAACAAGGTGAAGAGTCACACTTTTTGCAAACAAGTTTATACAACCTCTTTCATGCATCAATCTGTATTCTGTTCCCCCTGTCATCTAGACTCAATTTCAGCACCCATTGAATATGACACACACTACCCCTTATACACGTTAGCCACTTAAATTATTTTCACATTCCTTCAAATATATTTTATTACAATAGGTGTTTTATTGAATTACAGTAGGTTTCTGGTTTTACCTCCGTTTTCTTTTTGGCCGGTGACATCTTGTAAGAAGGACAAATACCACAAAAATGCAAGCACATCCCAGTTCTAAAAAAACCAGAAAGCCTGTAGTTTTGAGTTTTCACCTGGAGAAATGAAGAACCTCCATGGGTGCGCAGATGCATATTTCACTCTGAAATATCCACTGGTGTTTTCATACAATGACAGAAACTAAAGGTGGAAAAGACTTAGGGCTTGTCTACATGGACCAGCAAGTGTTCTAAAGCAGTGGTTCCCAAACTTGTTCCACCGATTGTGCAGGAAAAGCCCCTGGTGGGACGGGCCAGTTTGTTTACCCGCCGCATCCGCAGGTTCGGAGGATCGCGGCTCCCAGTGGCCATGGTTTACTGCTCCAGGCCAATGGGAGCTGCTGGAAGCGGCGGCCAGTACATTCCTCGACCCACGCCGCTTCCAGCAGCTCCCATTGGCCTGGAGCAGCGAACCGCGGCCACTGGGAGCTGACAAACCTGCAGACGCGGCAGGTAAACAAACTGGCCCAGCCCGCCAGGGGCTTTCCCTGCACAAGCGGCGGAACAAGTTTGGGACCCACCTCTCTAAAGGATGTGATTTGTAAAGCACTCTAATGCTTTGCCCTCTAACTGTCCTGTGAAGACCTTGCTGGTGTGCTCTAAAGGGTACTTAGTTCACAGGACTATGTTGACGCAAACTAGCTACCTTTTAGACCAGCAGGATCTATATGGAGAAATCAGAGGGCAACACAGAGCACTCTACAAATCATGCCCCTCTAGACTGCTTTGGACGTGCCATGTAGACAAACCGTTATTAACTCATCCACTGTACTTTCCTGCGTAAGCAAGAGTCTCCTCAAATTTATATATTTCAGTGTTTTGTCTGACAGTGTTAAATGTCACAAAAAATGAAGTTTCCACCACTTAAAGACAACGTTAACAGACCCTACTGTCAGGAAGTCTCCTGATACCTAGCTGATTTTCCCCATTCTTAAATTTCATCCCTTTACCTCTACTTATACAAAGCTTCTTCTAAACAGCATTCTTTCCAGCAATGCTTGGGGCCTTCTTTTTCTGATAGCGCTATTATCTGTTTTAGGACTGAAAGGGGATGAAGTTAATCCATGATATTTGACAGTGAAGGCTTTTTTACTATGCCCTTTCTTTCTGCACACTGTCTTTAATAAAGAACAGTGCTATCAGTTAGTAACAGACAGACCAATATATCCTAATCAAGGTTTCTTAGTTTTAGGGCATCACTATTTTCCTTTATAAAATAGCTATCTATTCTCAGACGTTCAATACGCAAGCTGTTCTCATTTGTTTCTTTATTTAAATTGTGCAAGAAATTTTCAATTGATACCTTTTTACTTGCTAATATCCCTCAGTCCTACTTCCACCTTAAATTTATCAGAGATGCTTCCAGAGTTAAGTCTTCAGCACTAAAAGTGCTAGGGACTTTCCTTCTCCTAGGCAAGACAGATTAGCAACAGCAACTTTTTATCATAAGAATAATCTGATCAGGAAGTTACAGATGATGGTACCAGCATATTTCCAAGAATCAATCATTGCAAGATGTGTGAATTGGAGACTTAGAGACTGATTCTGTGAGGTGCTGAAGTTCCTCAACCATATTAAGACCAAACAGTTGAAAACTCCAGCAGAACTGGGCCTCTCATCAATCACTTATTGAAGTTAATGACAAATTCTAAATCTGTTTCAAGGTGCTTCCAAAAATATGCAAATATTGGCCAGATCATCAGCTCGTATAAACTGGCATAGCTCCACTGAAGTTAAGGACCAGGCCTGCTGCATTTTTAAAAGTATTTAAAAAGTTTAATTTTACCTTTTTTTTCCCCCTTACATTCACTTTCAGACAATTATTGAAACACCCCACAAAAATACTACTTACTGTTTTAATGGGAGCTACACTACAGGTCCAAAAGCAATATTAAGATTAGGACCCTACCAAATTCATGGTCCATTTTGGTAAATTTCATGGTCAAAGGATTTAAAAAATCTTAAATTTCACAGTTTCAGATATTTAAATCTGAAATTTCATAGTGTTATAACTGTGTGGGTCCTGACCCAAAAAGGGGTTGTGGAAAGAGTCGCTCAGCTATTGTAGCGGGGGTCCCGGTATTGCCACCATTACTTCTGTGCTGCTGCTGGCAGCTGGAGAGCGGTGACCGCTGGCCGTGAAGCCCAGCTCACCATCAGCAGCAGCGGCAAAAGGTATTTGCCACCCTTACGTCTCTGCCACTGCCGAAGGTGGGTCAGACCCAGCCCTGGGAAAGGCCCACGTAGGGGAAAAGGAAGTCCCATCCTCCACAGCCTAGCCGGGACTAGCAACTGGAGCCCAGCGCACAGGAGGTTAAAGGGGACTTGGGCTGGCTGTATGTGTGTGGCAGGTGGGCAACCACAGTGCCCCCCCGACTCCTGTGTCCACCCATATGACTGACCCTGCCCCCCCCCCAAAAAGTGATGCCTCCCCATACCATGTCACCCCCACTTCTGCACTTCTGCTGGTGGCAGAGCTGGGTTCCTGTCCAGCAGCCACTGCTCTCTGGCCGTCCAGCTCTGAAGGCAGCGCAGAAGTCAGGATGGCAATACCATGACCCTCCTACAATAGCCAGCTTTCCCAGGGGAGATCAGATTTCATGGTCCACAAGTAGCTGAAAAACATTGCTAGGCCAAATTTATCTCAGATTTTGGCTTTTCTTAATCCACAAACATCTCTGAACATAAATACCTCATTTTGAGGTGGGGGAACCAATAAATCTGTGGAACTAGGTCTGCATTGTGTTTGGACAGCGCCAGCTCAGTGGTGCTCTGATCTTGATTGAGACCTTTGGGGCTAGAGCAATGTAAATAGAACAATTATTCTATTCCCCATTTACTACCACACCCCCCCCCCAAATCAGAGATTGATTTTACACTTCTATACTAGGATAACCTAGTCCCACTCACAACTGTTAGTGGAGGGGGATAATCCATGTGCAGATGAGATCCAGACAAGGCATGGAAAGGGGGAATGCTGGCTCCTTGGCATAGAATCATAGAATATCAGGGTTGGAAGGGACCCCAGAAGGTCATCTAGTCCAACCCCCTGCTCAAAGCAGGACCAATTCCCAGTTAAATCATCCCAGCCAGGGCTTTGTCAAGCCTGACCTTAAAAACCTCTAAGGAAGGAGATTCTACCACCTCCCTAGGTAACGCATTCCAGTGTTTCACCACCCTCTTAGTGAAAAAGTTTTTCCTAATATCCAATCTAAACCTCCCCCACTGCAACTTGAGACCATTACTCCTCGTTCTGTCATCTGCTACCATTGAGAACAGTCTAGAGCCATCCTCTTTGGAACCCCCTTTCAGGTAGTTGAAAGCAGCTATCAAATCCCCCCTCATTCTTCTCTTCTGCAGGCTAAACAATCCCAGCTCCCTCAGCCTCTCCTCATAACTCATGTGTTCCAGACCCCAATCATTTTTGTTGCCCTTCGCTGGACTCTCTCCAATTTATCCACATCCTTCTTGTAGTGTGGGGCCCAAAACTGGGCACAGTACTCCAGATGAGGCCTCACCAATGTCGAATAGAGGGGAACGATCACGTCCCTCGATCTGCTCGCTATGCCCCTACTTATACATCCCAAAATGCCATTGGCCTTCTTGGCAACAAGGGCACACTGCTGACTCATATCCAGCTTCTCGTCCACTGTCACCCCTAGGTCCTTTTCCGCAGAACTGCTGCCTAGCCATTCGGTCCCTAGTCTGTAGCTGTGCATTGGGTTCTTCCGTCCTAAGTGCAGGACCCTGCACTTATCCTTATTGAACCTCATCAGATTTCTTTTGGCCCAATCCTCCAATTTGTCTAGGTCCTTCTGTATCCTATCCCTCCCCTCCAGCATATCTACCACTCCTCCCAGTTTAGTATCATCCGCAAATTTGCTGAGAGTGCAATCCACACCATCCTCCAGATCATTAATGAAGATATTGAACAAAACCGACCCCAGGACCGACCCTTGGGGCACTCCACTTGATACCGGCTGCCAACTAGACATGGAGCCATTGATCACTACCCGTTGAGCCCGACAATCTAGCCAGCTTTCTACCCACCTTATAGTGCATTCATCCAGCCCATACTTCCTTAACTTGCTGACAAGAATACTGTGGGAGACCGGTCAAAAGCTTTGCTAAAGTCAAGAAACAATACATCCACTGCTTTCCCTTCATCCACAGAACCAGTAATCTCATCATACTTGCCAATGTCCTCCAAAAGTTCCCCAATAGAGAATCCTCAAAGATCCAGATCCGCAGGCTGAGACTCAGGGCTCAGGCAGGGTACAGTTAGTCTCTGTGACATGCTACCCTGCCCTGAAGCACAGCATGCTGATGAACACTGATGGTGTTGCCCCATCCAGCTGAGCGGCGAACAGTGGAGAGGCTAACAGAGGGAGTTTGCCTGGGAGCTGTGCGAGAGGGGGTATACCAAGTGCTGCATTAGTGCATTAGGGGGCTGTACTGGTGAGTGTCTGTTGCGGGGACAGTTTGTCAGTGTGCTTGATTTTTTGAACAACACCTGAGGAAGCTCTTAGAAGGAAGGTAATATGGATGGGAGCATTCAGCTGTTGTGACCTGCACAGGATGTGCCATGTTTGTCTTTCTTCCACGGGACAAAAGCGACTTTGTCTATACAAAGCGGAAGCTGGTCTCCATATTGGAAGAGAAGGTTCACAGTCTGGAGAAACAAGTATCGACCTTGCATTGCCTAAGAGAAACTGAAGATTTCCTGGACAGACATCAGGATATGTTTCTACGGACACAACATTCTGAAGATTCAGAGCAGGCTGCACAGCGGGGACAGAAGGACGGTGAAGAAATCTGGCAGCATGTGACCTCCAGAAGAAGAAAGGGGAACGTCCATGTACCAGCAATGCAGATACAGGCGAGCAACCGTTTTCATGTTCTCTCCACAGGTACTACTGTGGAGAGTGGACCAGATGATACATCTGAGGGACGAGAGCAAAAGGAGACTCCACCGACTGGAAGGAATGAGATGCACTGTCCTAGGGATGGGAGCTCCATGACCACCACTCCCAAGGGAAAGAGGCGGGTGGTGGTTGTCGAGGCTCCCTCCTCAGGGAAACTGAGTCATCTATCTGCCGCCCCGACCGGGAAAACCGAGAAGTCTGCTGCTTGCCAGGAACTAGGATTCACGATGTGACGGAGAGACTGCCAAGACTTATCAAGCCCTCGGATCACTACCCCTTCCTGCTTCTCCACATGGGCACCAATGATACTGCCAAGAATGACCTTGAGCGGATCACTGCAGACTACGTGGCTCTGGGAAGAAGGATAAAGGAGTTTGAGGCGCAAATGGTGTTCTCGTCCATTCTCCCCGTGGAAGGAAAAGGCCTGGGTAGAGACCATCGAATCATGGAAGTCAACGAATGGCTACGCAGGTGGTGTTGGAGAGAAGGCTTTGGATTCTTTGATCATGGGATGGTGTTCCAAGAAGGAGGAGTGCTAGGCAGAGATGGGCTCCACCTAACAAAGAGAGGGAAGAGCATCTTCGCAAGCAGGCTAGCTAACCTAGTGAGGAGGGCTTTAAACCAGGTTCACCGGGGGAAGGAGACCAAATCCCTGAGGTAAGTGGGATACCAGGAGGAAGCACAAGCAGAAGCGCGTGAGAGGGGAGGGCTCCTGCCTCATACTGAGAAAGAGGGGCGATCAGCGGGTTATCTCAAGTGCCTATACACAAATGCACGAAGCCTGGGAAACAAGCAGGGAGAATTGGAAGTCCTGGCACAGTCAAGGAATTTTGATGTGATTGGAATAACAGAGACTTGGTGGGATAACTCACATGACTGGAGTACTGTTATGGATAGATATAAACTGTTCAGGAAGGACAGGCAGGGCAGAAAAGGTGGGGGAGTTGCATGGTATGTAAGAGATCAGTATGACTGCTCAGAGCTCAAGTATGAAACTGCAGAAAAACCTGAGAGTCTCTGGATTAAGTTTAGAAGTGTGAGCAACAAGGGTGATGTCGTAGTGGGAGTCTGCTATAGACCACCGGACCAGGGGGATGAGGTGGACGAGGCTTTCTTCCGGCAACTAACGGAAGTTACTAGATCGCAGGCCCTGGTTCTCATGGAAGACTTCAATCACTCTGATATCTGCTGGGAGAGCAATACAGCGGTGCACAGAAAATCCAGGAAGTTTTTGGAAAGCGTAGAGGACAATTTCCTGGTGCAAGTGCTGGAACAACCAAGTAGGGGCAGAGCTCTTCTTAACCTGCTGCTCACAAACCGGGAAGAATTAGTAGGGGAAGCAAAAGTGGATGGGAACCTGGGAGGCAGTGGCCATGAGATGGTCAAGTTCAGGATCCTGGCGCAAAGGAAGAAAGGAGAGCAGCGGAATACAGACCCTGGACTTCAGAAAAGGAGACTTTGACTCCCTCAGGGAACTGATGGGCAGGATCCCCTGGAAGAACAACATGAGGGGGAAAAGAGTCCAGGAGAGCTGGCTGTATTTTAAAGAATCCTTATTCTTTAAAGATGACGTTACAGGGACAAACCATCCCAATAGTAGAAAGAATAGTAGATATGGCAAGCGACCAGCTTGGTTTAACAGTGAAATCCTTGCTGATCATTAACACAAAAAAGAAGCTTACAAGAAGTGGAAGATTGGACAAATGACCAGGGAGGAGTATAAAAAAAATTGCTCAGGCATGCAGGAGTGAAATCAGGAAGGCCAAATCACACTTGGAATTGCAGATAGCAAGAGATGTTAAGAGTAACAAGAAGGGTTTCTTCAGGTATGTTAGCAACAAGAAGAAAGTCAAGGAAAGTGTGGGCCCCTTACTGAATGAGGGAGGCAACCTAGTGACAGAGGATGTGGAAAAACCTAATGTACTTGTGGAGAAAGAGGTGGTTCAGGACTATTTAGAAAAGCTGGACAAGCACAAGTCCATGGGGCCGGATGCGCTGCATCTGAGAGTGCTAAAGGAGTTGGCGGATGTGATTGCAGAGCCATTAGCCATTATCTTTGAAAACTCATGGCGATTGGGGGAGGTCCCGGACGACTGGAAAAAGGCTAATGTAGTGCCCATCATTAAAAAAGGGAAGGAGGAGGATCCGGGGAACTACAGGCCAGTCAGCCTCACCTCAGTCCCTGGAAAAATCATGGAGCAGGTCCTCAAGGAATCAATTCTGAAGCATTTAGAGGAGAGGAAAGTGATCAGGAACAGTCAGCATGGATTCACCAAGGGCAAGTCATGCCTGACTAATCTGATTGCCTTCTATGATGACATAACTGGCTCTGTGGATGAGGGAAAAACAATGGATGTGTTATTCCTTGACTTTAGCAAAGCTTTTGATATGGTCTCCCACAGTATTCTTGCCAGCAAGTTAAAGAAGTATGGGCTGGATGAATGGACTATAAGGTGGATAGAAAGCTGGCTAGATCGTTGGGCTCAACGGGTAGTGATCAATGGCTCCATGTCTAGTTGGCAGCCGGTATCAAGCGGAGTGCCCCAAGGGTTGGTCTTGGGGCCGGTTTTGTTCAATATCTTCATTAATGATCTGGAGGATGGTGTGGACTGCACCCTCAGCAAGTCTGCAGATGACACTAAACTGGGAGGAGTGGTAGATATGCTGGAGGGTAGCGATAGGATACAGAGGGACCTAGACAAATTAGAGGATTGGGCCAAAAGAAATCTGATGAGATTCAACAAGGACAAGTGCAGAGTCCTGCACTTAGGACGGAAGAATCCAATGCACTGCTACAGACTCAGAACCGAATGGCTAGGCAGCAGTTCTGCAGAAAAGGACCTAGGGGTGACAGTGGACGAGAAGCTGGATATGAGTCAACAGTGTGCCCTTGTTGCCAAGAAGGCTAATGGCATTTTGGGCTGTATAAGCAGGGCATTGCCAGCAGATGGAGGGACGTGATCGTTCCCCTCTATTCGACATTGGTGAGGCCCCATCTGAAGTACTGTGTTCACTTTTGGGCCCCACACTACAAGGAGGATGTGGATAAATTGGAAAACGTCCAGCAGAGGGCAACAAAAATTATTAGGGGACTGGAACACATGACTTATGAAGAGAGGCTGAGGGAACTGGGATTGTTTAGTGTGCAGAAGAGAAGAATGAGCGGGAATTTGATAGCTGCTTTCAACTACCTGAAAGGGGGTTCCAAAGAGGATGGCTCTGGTCTGTTCTCAGTGGTAGCAGATGACAGAACGAGGAGTAATGGTCTCAAGTTGCAGTGGGGGAGGTTTAGGTTGAATATTAGGAAAAACTTTTTCACTAGGAGGGTGGTGAAGCACTGGAATGCGTTACCTAGGGAGGTGGTGGAATCTCCTTCCTTTGAGATTTTTAAGGTCAGGGTTGACAAAGCCCTGGCTGGGATGATTTAGTTGGGGACTGGTCTTGTTTTGAGCAGGGGGTTGGACTAGATTACCTCCTGAGGTCCTTCCAACCCTGGTATTCTATGATCCAGTGGAGTTCCGAGAGCAGCACCATGGCTGCCCTTGACAATATGGCACCTGCAGGTATCATAGAATCATAGAATATCAGCGTTGGAAGGGACCTCAGGAGGTCATCTAGTCCAACCCCCTCCTCAAAGCAGGACCAATCCCCAATTTTTGCCCCAGTTCCCTAAATGGCCCCCTCAAGGATTGAACTCACAACCCTGGGTTTAGCAGGCCAATGCTCAAACCACTGAGCTATCCCTCCCCTCATAATGCTCTCATGCTCTCAAAGGCCCCGGACATGAGCAAGGGTGACTGGTAGCAATAAAGCACATAGCGTCCACAGATGTCTAACACCTCTGACAGTTCCCCTGGAATTTTCAGTTAGGACACTTTCCTATCCCTTCTGTAGAAGACAGAGAAGGTAAACTCAGAGACAGAGAGACCCTTGCTTTTTTGCTCACAGTT
This sequence comes from Lepidochelys kempii, assembly GCF_965140285.1. NCBI lineage: Eukaryota > Metazoa > Chordata > Testudines > Cheloniidae > Lepidochelys > Lepidochelys kempii. The sequence continues at coordinate 101,983,325 of NC_136386.1, forward strand.
GTTCAGACCACCAGCCTTTTGTAGTACATTATCAATGGACTTATTTATTTATTAAAAACAAAAAAGGATAAGAAAACTGCAATTGAAAGTCTGCAGCCAGTATCAACCTCCTCTATTCTGCAAAAAAAAAAAAAAAAAATCTCCAGAGACTCATTGTGCACCGAATACAAAATATTTCTGTAGGCCAGACGATATCAACAGTGAAATCATTACACCTTCAGAAAGTAAACTGAATTCAAAATAATATTGCATGTATGTCTTTAAAATAGATTCCAATACTGCAATAATAACCAAATAACCAAAAGGAAAAATAAATCCTGTTAAAGCTTAACTATTTTACAGTGGGTGAGCACACAATACTTCAGTAAATTGCCTCTGCCAGCGCTCTCCTAGCCCTCAGCCTGCACAGCATCATATTTTCACTCCGGTTTATACAAATATTCACATTTGTTACATATTCTCTAGGAGTATATGTATAATTTTTATCAACCAATGCCAGAAATAAAAATAGCCATATTTTTCAAACCACTGTTCCTTATTATACTATGGGGTACACAATATACTTTGTGAATCAGACTGCACAGGGAATCCACAGCAACACAGATTTCAGTAGGATTAGCATGCAGAAGGGCACAGGCAACAAGAGAGGGGGGGAAAGCGTAAGACAAGATTACATTTTTACAAAGTGGGCATGTAGCAAACTGGCCACTACAGCCACATTTCAGAAAGCTTGAATTCTGTGTGTCCAAGAGTAAATCAGTTAAAACAATATTTGAAGTATTATATAGGATGGCAAGTGATAGTTAGCCATTTGTAAAATTAGCATTCTATAAGTGATACCTATAGCTACACTCTCCACAAAATATGAGATACAGTACTTTGTAATAACATATCCATTCAATTTATGATGCCTTGGATTACAGGAAACCAAACTGTATTTGATTTTGTTTTCATTAGTGATGTTTCAAGAAATCGATAATAAAATGATTATCAAGAAACAAAGATGTGTTCACCACTAGCCAGTAAAGTGAAAGCCTACACATTTAGCTACAATTGCCAATCAATCAAAAGATCCTCTGTACTCCAAGGCAATAAAATGCAAGTGGATGCAATAGCCATATTCCCTGCTGGTCACATTTTACAATCTGTAGGGAGGCAATGTAGGCAAGCTGTATTGTACCAATATGTGGGCAGTAAATTAAAAAGTATGTATTATGTATTATATGTGGGCAGTAAATTAAAAAGTCTTCCAGCTTATGTATGTTATATACCACGACTAATATCAAGCAATATCCTTTGATATGCTTGATATTTTTTTGCTATATTATTCATAAATTAATTTGAAATTATATGCAATATTGCTCAAATTTTAAAACCTAACACCACTTTAAAGAAACAATTCTGCTTATAAAGTACCACCCATTAAAAAAGCAGCAGGATCTCTTTGAGCAATTTGTGGGATCTCCTGTATCTCCTTGTCCATCTTTAATAGGATACACATAGTATTTGCATACTGGACACCAGTAAATTAGGCTTGAATAAAGACTGGGAGTGGATGGGTCATTACACAAAGTAAAACTATTTCCCCATGTTTATTTTCCCCCCTTCCCCCCAGTTCCTCACACCTTCTTGTCAACTGCTGGAAATGGCCCACCTTGATTATCACTACAAAAGGATTTTTTTTCCTCTCCTGCTGGTAATAGCTCACCTTACCTGATAACTCTCATTACAGTGTGTATGGTAACACTCATTGTTTCATGTTCTCTGTGTATATAAAATCTCCCCACTGTATTTTCCACTGCATGCATCTGATGAAGTGAGCTGTAGCTCACGAAAGCTTATGCTCAAATAAATTTGTTAGTCTCTAAGGTGCCAAAAGTCCTCCTTTTCTTTTTGCAGATACAGACTAACACGGCTGCTACTCTGAAACAGTATTCATGGTACTCCTGCAGATATTCCTAGGACCTCCCCTCACATTTTAATGAATGCTACTATCTAATAATATTTTCTGTGCATCTCTTACCTGTGTTCTTTCTTGCTAAAAGGATTTATATGAAAATTCCATCTTAGTTTCTCAAGTGTTCAGTTGCTCTTGCTGCTCACTCATTCTTTGGAGTTGATCCTTGCCCTCTGATGAGAATTAACTAAGGTCTCTTCAGCCTGTCTATACTGATTGTCCAGGTGGAAGTGCATACTGTATGCCTACCTTGGGTGGAAAAAAGGTGGGGCTGGGGCGTGGAAGAGTTATCAGTGCCCTATGCTCAGGCCTATGCTCCCCTCTACCATTAAAATAATTTCATATCCAAGGCCATGAGCAGCATTTGATTGCAACCATATTCACTTTGTACAGTCATTTCACTGATAGCATCTGATTCATTTCTTTGTACAGCTTTTTTGGGATAGCATTTAAATAAAATTTAGGGTATCATCACTGTTTAAGTTTTAAAATAGTTGCTGAAAAACAGATTACAACCTCACAAAGGATAACAAAAGAAACAGAGGAGTACTTTCAAAACAAAGCTTCTGTTTTCAGGCAAAAGTGTAGTAGTAGTAACTACCCACAAACAAGAGAATAAAATATAAAATATTTAGTGCCTATGTGTAATCAAGCATCTCCCATAAAAGTTACTATTCTGTTTTGTCCTTTATATTTAAAAACAGCCACTGTCTCTGGGATTTCCTAAAGAACTGTCCACCCTAATGCCGTGATAACAAGGTCCTAGGGTGGCCAGTTTCCTAGGAACACATATTGGCTATCAATGTAAAGGGGAAAATAGGCATCTAATAGCATCTTTGAAGTAAAGCAAAATCAACTTTTTTTTTTTTAAATAGAAACCCCTTCCATAATAATAAACCCACAAATGGTAGCCAGTGTTCTAGAGGCCATTTCTGAAAAACAGAACTAAAGACACAAATCTGGTGCTGAAAGGAGCAGTGGACTAATGCGTAACTTAGCTTGTTACCTCTGAAAACTTGAGTTAAAGTTTTCCTTTGTTCACTTGTCCTCAGTGATACTTTATTATACAGCTACAGTTAGATACATATATAAGGGCTTGTCTACATGGGAAAGTTATACCAGTATAAGGTAGGATGTGAATTTAAACCACTATCATTTTATCCGTGTAACTCTCCCGTATGGATACTCTTAGCCCAGTGCAAGAGTGCCTCTTTTCAGTTTATCTTAGGTCACTTTGGAAGTGGTTTAAACTAAGCCAAAAAAAAAAAAAAAGCTATTTTTATTCTGGATTAAGAGTGCCCAAATGGGGGAATTATACCCATAGTAGCTAAACTTCAAGTGTTATACCGGTATAATTACACTGTTGTAACTGAAAATTTTTCTAGAGTAGACAAGCCCTTTAAGATGCACCTATTGACAATCTCTACTACTACTGACAACAAAATATGTAATTAAAAACAGTTACGCTTATGAGGATTTCAATTAAGTCAAATTAAAACATTCAAATACAATATTACTTTCTTTACAAAAAATCTAATGCTAATTTTTTTAAATAGGTAGAATACCTGGAAACTGAACGGTTCAGGGACCCAGCCTGTTCCTCACTATCACACAATCCATTGTTCACACTTAATATCCTAAAATTTGAAATAAGAAACAAAATAGACACAAAGGTCAAAATAAATTACTAGATTATGAAGTGTGTCCCTTCAAGAGAAAAATGAGGTTTGAGTAATTTGTTATTTCATGCCTGTGTATATTTTTGCAAATTTGAGAAGACAACACTAATTTGAGGAAGAGTAGCGCAGCAGGGAACAGGATGGATTTCTTAACTGTTCATTTCCAGACATTCTAACATTTGTTTTTTCAAGAGGATGTAAAATTTTTGTAAGTTGTTAGCTAGACTCCACTGAAACACATTTTCAACTTCCGCTTAACAATGAATTTTGTTTGTAAATCCGAGGACAGGAATCCCCTGTGATTGCATCCAGCCATTGAATTCCACGTGTCTCTAAACCCCTTTCGGTCTGGGAAGTGACTGATCAATATTCTGATCTCAGTTTTTCAAACACATTCCGAGGTATAGACCTCATGTCCGACACCCCTCTTGGGCAGTGGAGCCTTGCAGTCCAACCACCTAAACCCCGGAATCAGTACCTCAGCCCTCCCAATGCTTCAGCATGTCCCACTCCCCACAACAGCCCACCTGGCAGTGGTTTTCTAACTGCACCTTTTAGGAACCACATGACAGAGAAGTGAGGAAGCATGTATAGCAAAAGAATCACTTACACACACACACCCCTTTAGAAGTACAAGAGAGTTAACATCAATGCAATCCCCATCAGTCTGACCTCACCACCCTTGACCTCTGAGTTTGGTCCAACTCCTTAGGCCAGGCAGCCCTTCTAGCCTAACTGATTCTGGAAGTGGAATGGCCCTCCTCCGCACAGAGAGCATTCCTCTTTTTAAAACAGCTTCTGTCACCATTTCTGCCCATGGGCTTTTGCTCGGAAATTTTTCCAGACTCCAACCCCAACCAATCCTTCAGCTACTGGGTAGAGAATTGCTCAGGTCAGTGCCCCTGCTGATAGAAAACCTATTGTTGCACTAAAGTAGAACTATTCAATACTGATGGCCCTTGATTGCTCTGTCACTGCTTCCCACACTCTCCCTCCACTAGATGTCAAGTCCCTGCTACACATTGGACTTTTTTAAGCCAAGGGTTCCCAAACTTTTTTTTATCTGAGGCCCACCTGTGCAGCTGCAATAGACACTGCAGCCCACTGTTAACACTTCTTGAGGAAAATAATTTTAATTACATATAAACTATAACACTGTAACTAAACAAGGTACCTTTCCTTTTCATTGTAATGTAAAAAACTAGAAATCCCTAGCAATATGCATTTAAAGAAATGCTTCAAGATCTTTGAAACTAAACTGTTACTGGAGAATGCAGCTGCGCTGACAGACCACCCACGACTGTTGCTGCCCACCTTTGGGCCCACAGTTTGGGAACCCCTGCTTTAAACCACAATGAAGGTTACATTAAAAATAGAAGTTGAAATACAATATGGAGTTCACAAAACCAAAATGGAATTCATAATCTGACACAGACATATCCCACACTACATCATAATGTGATCACACACCATCTTCCCCCCAGAGCCTCTGACTCCTTCAGTGCACAGGATGGACTGGCCTCAGTGAATGAGGCTACTGTTAAATACGCCTTTTTATAAAAAGAAAAGGAGTACCTGTGGCACCTGTGATGCATCCGATGAAGTGAGCTGTAGCTCACGAAAGCTTATGCTCAAATAAATTGGTTAGTTTCTAAGGTGCCACAAGTACTCCTTTTCTTTTTGCGAATACAGACTAACACGGCTGTTACTCTGAAACCATTCCTTTTTATGTTCATTGTTCAATGCGTCTCATCTGCCGCACACCATTCTACCTCTGCACTAAATAAGAATGGTTTTTCCCCCACCCTTGGCCTGACCCTGGTTCTCATCACTGTAGCATGCCCATCTCAAAAACCTGGATGAATTTATTCTCTCAGCACCCAGTCGGAGAGTACTATCAGCAGTAGTACAGATGTAGAACTAAGGAACAGAAAGACTACCAAGTCAAAGATCACACAAGAAGTCTGTGGCAGAGGCAGAAATAGAACCCAGATCTTCTAGGTACCAGACCTTTGCACTAACCACAGGACAATTCATCCTCCCCAGTAAATGCACAACTCATCTTCATCCACTGTTCACCATACAAGTTCTGTTGCAAATGAGAAAAGCTTACTACTGACACTAACATAATTTGACACTATATAACTAGTGCAGTGAATAAAGCAGATGGTTTAGGGTCCACATACCTAATTTGCTGAACAAACTTGGCTCATTCACGGATGACCATGTGCCTCATATGAGGCAGGGGTCCTAGACGACAGGGCCAGAGTTTTATAGTTCAAACTGTTCCCAATTAATATTCATCCTCCAACAGGAAAAAGAACAATAGCCACAAATCTCAGAATCCACACAAGCTGTTCCTCAGACACCTCTAGGCCTGATTCTGCAAGCAAATCTGCTTGAGTACAAGGGTTCACCTTAGGGGCATCTGACTGCAAGATTACAGTTTAGTCATCAATCTACTTCAACATAGAAATATGGACTCAATTCAGGCCACATTTAGTATGGAAGAAAGGGAAGCAATAAAGACTACCAAACCCCAGAGATTCCCTAAACAGAGTTGAGGTTTTTTCCTACTTCCAACAGCTTCAGCACCACTGCTGTATCTCTGCACAAGAAGTTTCACATTTGCAGCTGGGTCCATAATCTAAGCAAGTAGAGAAGAGGCGCAATAAAAAGGATACAAAGTAGGACAACTGCCAACTAAAATAGCAAGTAGGAAGATGAACAGGAGCTCAAGCAGTTTTAACTGAGATCATAGCTCAAGCCACATAGATGAAAACCTTGACTTAAAAAACAAAAACCACACACTCGCTGAACATAAAAATAGTGATCATCATCTTGCACCTGCACTTCACATGTTCAAGATAAATTACTGTAGTTCACTCATCTTAAAATCATACTGAAGATCTCTGTGTAGCTCAAAAGCTAGCCTCTCTCAGCAACAGAAGTTGTCCAATAAAAAGATATTACCTCACCCACCTTGTCTCTCTAATATCCTGGAACCCCCAACACACCTACAACAACACTGCAAACAACTGATATTTTAGGTATATAAGGATCTGTGGTGTTAAAGAAAGTGCCCAGCGGATAGAAAATTAGACAAAAAAAGAATATAATCTTTTTAATACATGAAGACCGTTTAAAAGAGGATATGAAGTATGTTCACGTACATGGGAGAACAACACTTTTACAGTTATAGAATATAATGGGATACAGAGCTCAAAAGTCAATGGGGACCACACACAAGTGTGAAGTTAAGTACTTAATTAACTCTGGACCCTAACCAGATAACATGACGATAAAAACAAAAGGAGATAAGAGGGTACAGCAGAAATCTTTACCCCCTATTGCATTCCCCTCCCTTTTAATTTTGAAATCCTTTTCTATTTAACTCCCTCTCGCCCATCTTTGTTTGGAATTTTCACATTTCCTTTCCCATCCTGAACCATCTTAGCTCTGACATCTCGCTACCCCCCCACCGTGCTACTTCTTGACCTAACTCACCTGTCATTCTTCTCCTGGCCCAAATGCCTTTATGCCACTGTATCATTACTCAGCAAAACGACAAAAACAACGCTGGCTGCCCAGCGAGTCCTAAGAAAAATATCAACAGGAAAGAGGACTGTCCCGCCCAGAATGGCCTTTCCCCTGGTCAGTCTTTCCCACCATTGCTGTTCCAGCCCCTCCACTAGCAGAGGGAGGGAACGGGGCTGCTGTGCCTGGGAAGAAGTATATACATGTCTTTCTTCACCCAACCTTAAAGTATCAGAACCTATAAGCTTTGATTTGTTATTCTTCCACCCACACGTTAGAGAAACTTAATCAGTCACTTGCCAAAGAGAGCTCCCATCTATGCACATAAAAATGTACTGTAAAATGGCATTTCAATCTTCCAGCTGAATGCAATTAAACTAGCATCAGAAGTGAAGATCACGTTCCCCCATCTTAATTTTGAGAAGTCACTAATTACAGCGCATATGGAAACTAAGAGCTATTCAAATGATGTGGGGGTTTTTTATTACCCATTTTGGTCCCATTCTGTACTCCAGGTTTCCCCATAGCCTTTGAAATGATTTCTTAAAAATAGACTTGTCTCCTACATCACTGCCATTTATTTAAGATCAGAACCTACATGAAATAAGTGTCCAGATCTGTGGATCAGACAAAACAGAGTCACAACCTAAGGTCAAAACTATCCATGATGAACGAATAATCTATACAGTAAAGGAGCCACACTTATTGGCATCTTTTCAAAAAGACACTTTTCCAGATACATGACAAACAAAAATTACCATCCCATACCAGATTAGCTATCCAGTCTTGTCTAGTATCTTGTCTATTAAAGTCCCCAGAACTGGATAAAGTGTAAGAAACCCCACATTAGACATTATTAGACATGGTCAAAAATATTAGGTTTGGGATAGGGGGATTTTAGGGGGATAGGGGGGAAAAAATGGGCTTCTCTTGGAAACAAAAAAAAATGTGTTTCGAAATTTTCTTTCAACTTTTTTCAATTCAACAAAAGAGAAAACTGAAAACCAAAACCTGAAAAATTAGTTTTGTTTTTTTGTAAAACCTAAAAAACAAAAATCTAGAAAATGTCCACAAAAACATTAGGAAAAAACAACCTTAAGTTGTTCATTTCTCTCAGCATTTTTCATGGAACATACTACCCATTTTCCAATCAGTTCTAGAAATTACATGTGCCTCCATACCTTTGAGCATTTTAATTTCAACCATTTTCATCAACTAAGCACAAACAGAGCTGACGAGTTCTGCAAAGGGATAAATCGTTAAAGAAAACCTCAATGCTGCATGAGGTGGGTTTGACAGGAATTCCATGGTGATCCAGTCAACAGTGAACCACAATGTTCAGTATGGTGTCAGGAGACACCGTGGACTGCTGAAACTGGAATTTTGGAGATGAAGAGCACTGTGTTAATGTAACAGGCTGGCAGCCGTTGCCTGAAAACCACATCCTGCTAGCAGAGGATGACCCTGCTGGAAAATGTTGTGCCTTTTGCTGACTATCTGTTGCAGGAAGTTCTGTTTAGTCCAGCCACTTGTAAGGAGTGGAAGTGGCTCTCTTGAGTTGGGGTGTAGGCCAAGCATTTTTTAAAGAGGAACACTGGGAGCAGCCATGTCTGGGAAATGGCTTGAGTTGCATTTTGGGTAATTTCATTTGGCATAAAATGAAACCTCAGGAAGGGGTTAAATTTCGACCCACTACAAGTTGTGTGACCAAGATATGGTGCAGATTTGCGAAGCCACTTGCTTACAAGAAGTTGTTATGTTTTAAGCTTTGGAAGATTTCTTGAGCTCTGGATAAGCACAAGAAAAATCCAACTAAGTCAAATAAACACGAAAACAAAGCAAGAATGGGAACGTATGGAAGAGAAAGAGGAAATATGATTTTTTTTTAAATCTATGCTACCCCATCCAAGAAAGAACAGAAATTCGTGTGCAGCAATTTTTGCCACACATGGTGGGCTCAATACACTGTTTAAAGACTGCATGTAACCCATGTGAGAAATCCTTTTTGGCAAAATCCTCATAAAAGCACAAAGTAAATTAAAAATCCTCTTATCCTGTCTTTTCAAAGCAGAGACTTAGAAATGATCCCAAATAAAAGCCTCATACCTAGTCAACTCTAAACTTTGGGGGAAGTTGAAAACTGAATGTCAGTTTTGAAGCTCAAGCCTGTCACTACTGAAAAATACATATCAAAAGCTGGGGGTTACCATAAACCTATCTAACAGGAGCGTTGTGAGGCTTAAACAATGTACGTTTATTAAATGTTCTGAGATACTGGAAGGAAAGATCCTATGTTGTTCATTCCTTGTGTACCTTAGAAACTCAGCTTGGTTAACAGTCCCCAGAATTGTACATCTGGGGCAGAGCCAGTGCTAGGCATAAGCAGACTAAGCAATTGCTTAGGGCCCCGAGCAGCTCAATGGAGCCCCCTATTTGCTTTTTATTATGTGTGTAGCGGGGGGGGGGGGATATTCTTACTTAGGGCTCCCACCTCTTAGCCAGAGCAGAGCATTCCCAGTAATGACTCCAGATACCACAATATCAGCTGCATTAGACTAGATGGACATACAGACTGTGGAATTTGCTGCCCCATTGGTCCAGTGATTGTTCATCTTCAGGACATGCTACAAAGACTGTTGATTCAACCAGGCTTTTTCTGAGGGAGAGGCATCAAGGCTGGCCTTAGGGGCGGGCCCAGGGTGCCATGGTCAGGGGGCACCGTGCAGCAGCACAGGGGTGCACACTGCCGGCTGGAAGGGGAGCACCACAAACTTGTAAAGCTGATGCATGGGGTGTGGGAGCAGATTTCTCCCTGCTTCATCCCCACAGAAGAATGGTGGAGGGGAGAGCATGGTGACACTTCTCCACCCCCCAACGATCCTCACCACCCCCATAGGGGGCTCTGATGGGGGAGCAAAGAGCAACGCCAAGCACTCCATGCATCCAAGTCATTTTCCAAACCTGGGCTTTGCTGTGAGGCGAGCATCAGGGATTGCTGCCCTGCTGCCCTCCTCTTATGCAGCCCAGGGGTGCAAAAATACAATGGTGCCATTTTCCCTAAAGTTGGCCCTGCGAGGCATTGTGGAAGTTCAGGAAGCCCCTGATTTTCAACAGTCAGTACTTCAGTGGTATTTACTTCATTACAGATTTCAATCTCACACACACACACACACACCACCACCACCAACACACAGACTAAAGAGCACGGATCACTCCTACTACTTGAGTTTCTCAACTGAAGTAGCAAGTGCATTATTGTTCACCTGTGCAGACCAACACTGGAAAACAACCACTGGAAAAATAGCAAACAACAAAATAATCTTATTTCATGAAGAGCTAAGGCAAGAAATATGGCCAAAATGTACCTTTCTGAACAGTAATTTTATGATAGATTTTAGTGTTGCTGAGAGCCAGATACATAAGCCTTAGGGCAGAAGTATCTGCATAAAAGATGCTCCTGATAAATATATATCAAATCTATATTTCATTTTTAAAACAGGGAGAGTTATGTTAATCTCACTCAGTTAAAACTGACAGAGTGGTTGGTAAGTGCTTATCAAAGCACCAATATTGAGTGCAGGAGGGAGTATAACATGGGTTTTATAAGCGACAACACATTTGGTTCTTATTTAAATGCCTGAAAGGCACCCAAATCGGGCTAACCCTCATATTAGCCCCCCCCCCCCCCCCACTGAATGATACACAGCACTCCCCACAAACACAAATATTATGCATTATCTTCACAAAAGCCACACTGCTGGAAGAACAGGTAGAAAATACTACACCACAAAGCTGCCTTCCACACATCACACCTGTACACTTAAGCTAATGTCTGTGAAGTGCTTTTAAAGCAGAGCACCACTGTAATGGTTAAGTAAAATATTCACTATTTTACGTCAGAGCCAGCATCCATGCTCTAAGAACTTAGGGTGAAACCCTGGCTTAACTGAAGTCCAGGGGAGTTTTGCCATGGATGTAAGCGGAGCCAGGATTGGGGTTTTAAACCTCCTTGGCTGGAGCAGGAACTTAAAAGGGAAAATGAAATTTATTCTTAAAGTACAGTTGTTTGTCAGATAATGACCCTTTTCCAGCTCTGGCCTCAGAACTGCAGATGAGCGGTAATAACAATTTCCAATGAAAACAAGCGAGGCCAGGCGCTCACTGGAGCACTCTGGACGCAGGAGAACACAGGGTTTCCGGCCACAGGCTGAAGCAGGGCGATGGGAACACCCGGCCGATTCCCTGGTTTCTGACAGCTCAAGCTGGCGTCAGAGTTTCCCAAGGTTGCTGCCAGGTAAGTGTCTCACTTCAGCTCACTGCCAGCATGTGCTTCTCTCACTGCACGAGAATAACTGCGCTGGTCTCATTGGCTCCTTCGCTGTGTGCCAGGGAACATGCAATCCGCCGCCGCACCCTGCGGGCAGCTGCACAGAGCAAGCGGGCAGGGCACCGCCAGCGCACCCCGCTCTAGCACCGAGACCGTCCGCACAGAGCGCCTTCGCGGCTGGAGCTGCAGCCCCCTCCCGCCGGTGGCCCGGGCTGCCCTGGGCGGCGGGTTCAGTCCCTCTCCCCGTGCCCCGCCCCGGCTCCTGCGCATGTGGCTCCGGCTGGAGACATGCACCGGGGCTGGTTCTGCCGAGGGTTGCAGCAGCAGCAGCCCCATGCCCAGCTGGATGGGTTCGCCTCGCCCGGCCCCACTGCCTTGGTACCCAGCTCCTCTTACCTCACGGGGACTCGCCCGGCTCGGCCCCGCCGCCGCCCGCAAGCAGAGGCAGCGGGCGCACGGCCGCCCCGGTCGGTGCAGCAGGCGGGGGACGCCCTGGCATTCACCCTGCCTGCCGGAGCAGCAAATCTTCGCCGCCTCCGCCGTGCGCTCCGAAGCGGCGGCGTCAGCTGGGGAGCCGCCTGCTGCTCACCCGAGGGATCGCAGCCCCGGCCGCCCGGTGCCGCCCGCTGGGGAATCCGGCCCTCGCGCTCCGGGAGAGGCTGTGCTGGGGCCCGCACCCGTGGGGACTGGAGCGGGGAGGGAACAGCAGGGTAGCCTTGCCAGTAAGGAAGGAAGCCGCTGGGGGCAGAGATTGGAGTAGAGGACAGCGCCGCTGACGAGGGAGAGGGAGAAACTAAGAGCTGGCAGGTGAGAGGGACTTGGGGATGGGGACGAGCAGCGAAAAGAGGTGAATTACAGAGTCAGAATGAAGGAGACAGAGAGCCGGGGTTTAAAGCTGGCCTTCCTACTTGTGGGCAGAGTTTTGAACTGTTTGCACGAATAGTAGTATTTAGGCACCTGGCTGCACCCACAATCCAAATAGCTACACCATTAAGGAGTTAGAATCAGGTTTAAAAAATTGTGTTCTAGTCTTGCCTCCTAAATTACCCTTGATTTGCTGTAGGGACAAACCCGTATATCTGTCTCCATTGGTCAGCCAGGAAGGTTGAGGCCTGATCCTACCATCACTTACAATAGGGTTGCCACTTCTGAGGCCTGGTCTACACTACAGGGTTAGGTCGAATTTAGCCGCGTTAGGTCGATTTAAAAATGAACACGTCCACACAACCAACCCCATTCCGTCGACCTAAAGGGTTCTTAAAATCCACTTCTGTACTCCTCCCCGATGAGGGGAATCGTGCTAAAATCAACCTTGCTGGGTTGAATTTGGGGTAGTGTGGACGCAAATTGATGGTATTGGCCTCCAGTAGCTATCCCAGAGTGCTCCCTTGTGACTGCTCTGGACAGCACTTTCAACTCTGATGCACTAGCCAGGTACACAGGAAAAGACCTGGGAACTTTTGAATTTCATTTCTTGTTTGGTCAGCATGGCGAGCTCAGCAACACTGGTGACCATGCAGTCCTGGAATTGCAAATGAGCTCCAGTATGGACCGAAAGGGAGACACTGGATCTGATTGCTGGATGGGGAGAAGAATCTGTGCAGGCAGAACTCCGATCCAAAAGAAGAAATGCAAATATGTTTGCCAAAATCTCACAGGGCATGTTGGACAGAGCCTACACCAGGGACATACAGCAGTGCTGCGTGGCGTGAAAGTTAAGGAGCTCAGGCAAGCCTAAAGGACAATGGAGGCAAACGGTCGCTTCGGCTCAGAGCCCCATACATGATGCTTCTATGAACAGCTGCATGCCATTCTAGGGGGGACCCTACCACTATCCCACCCCTGTCTATGGACACCTGCAAGGGGGGAGTCTCACGTCGCATGGAGGAGGATATTGTGGATGAGGAAGAGGAGGAGGATGAAGAGGAGGAGAATGCGTAGCAGGCACGCGGTGAATCCATTCTCCCCAGCATCCAGGACCTTTTCATCACCCTGGAGCCAATACCCTCCGAAGGCAGGATCCCTGACCCTGAAGCCGGAGAAGGCACCCCTGGTGAGTGCACATTTGTAACTACAGTACAGGGTTTAAAACCTATAGTGTTCATGGTCATGTGATTGAAATAGGGAAATTTTTGTAAGGGAACAGTAAAAGGACCCCGTTCATGCTGGGCTGTTTACGCTTGGCTAAAAGGGATCATCCCAGAGAATAGCCACTCGGTGGGGTGGGGTAGGTGTGTGCTGCACATCTACCCAAATACTGCAGCCCCTCCTTTTAAATATGAAACCCAACCCATTGCTTGCTCTGGGAAAGGGGGGTGCTGCAGTTTGAAAACATTCCCACATGTTATGAAGGCGTAAGAAGCCAACTCAGTTTTACTCTCCCTTTTTATCTCCTCCCAGGTGCAAATGTTTCTACGCTCCCACTGTCATCTCTGTCCCTGAAGTTATCGCAGATTAGAAAGTGAAAATAGTGCACTCGCAATGACATGTTTTCCGAGCTTATGCAGTCCTCCCTCACTGTTAGGGCACAGCTTAATGCATGGAGGCTTTCAGTGGCAGAGGCCGGGAAAGAATAAAGTAAGTGAAAAGAGCAGAGGCAGGACGCGATGCTGAAGCTAAGCGGGGAGCAAACGGACATGATGAAGCGTCTGTTGGGGGAGCAAACAGACATGATGAAGCATCTGTTGGAGCTGCAGGAAAGCCAACAAGAGCACAGACCCCCGCTGCATCCTCTGTATAACCACCTACCCTCCTCCCCATGTTCCATAGCCTCCTCACCCAGATGCCCAAGAATGCGGGTGGAGACGCTCCAGGCACCCAGCCACTCCAGAGGATGGCCCAAGCAACAGAAGGCTGTCATTCAGTTTGATTTTTAGCGTGGCTACAATAAATAATGTGGCCTTGTTCTTCCGTCCTCCCCCACCCACCTGGGCTACCTTGGTTGCTATCTCTTTTTTTTTCTTTTCTTTAAATTAATAAAGAAAGAATGCATGGTTTCAAAACAATAGTTACTTTATTTCGAAGGAGGGAGGGTGGTTGGCTTACAGGGAATTAAAATCAACAAAGGGGGCAGGTGCCATAAAGAGGAAACACACACAACTGTCACACCGAAGCCTCGCCAGTCATGAAACTGGTTTTCAAAGCCTCTCTGAGGCACCTTGCTGTGCTCTTCTAATCACCCTGGTGTCTGGCTGCTCAAAATCGGACACCAGGCGATTTGCCTCAACTCCCCGCCCCGCCATAAATGTCTCCCCCTTACTCTCACAGATATTATGGCGCACACAGCAAGCAGCAATAACATTGGGAATGTTGGTTGCACTGAGGTCTGACCTAGTCAGCAAACAGTGCCAGCGAGCTTTTAAACATCCAAAGGCACATTCTACCACCTTTCTGCACTTTCTAAGCCTATAATTGAAGTGCTTCTTACTACTGTCCAGGTTGCCTGTGTAAGGTTTCATGAGCCATGGGAGCAAGGGGTCAGCTGGGTCCCACAGTATAACTAGTGGAATTTCAACATCCCCAATGGTAATTTTCTGGTCTGGGAAGTAAGTCCCTTCTTGCAGCTGCTCGAACAGCCTGGAGTTCCTAAATATGCGAGCGTCATGCACCCTTCCAGGCCATCCCACATTGATGTTGGTGAAACATCCCTTGTGATCCACCAGTGTTTGCAGCATCATTGAGAAGTACCCCTTGCGGTTTATGTACTGGTTGGCAAGGTGGTCCGGTGCCAAGATGGGGATATGCGTTCCATCTATCACCCCACCACAGTTAGGGAACCCCATCGCAGCAAAGCCATCCAGTATGACCTGCACATTTCCTAGAGTCACTACCCTTGATAACAGAATGTCAATAATTGCATTGCCTACTTGGATCACAGCAGCCCACACAGTAGACTTGCCCACTCCCAATTGATTCCCAACTGACCGGTAGCAGTCAGGCATTTCAAGTTTTCACAGGGCTAATGCCACTCGCTTCTGACCTGTCAGGGCAGCTCTCGTCTTGGTATTCCTGTGCTTCAGGGTGGGGGAAAGCAACTCACAGAGTTCCAGGAAAGCGGCCTTACGCGTGCGAAAGTTTCGCAGCCACTGGGAATCATCCCATACCTGCAACACTATGCAGTCCCACCAGTCTGTGCTTGTTTGCTGAGCCCAGAATCAGCGTTCCACTGTATCAACCAGCCCCACTGCCACCATGATGTCCCAATTGCCACAGCCCGTGCTTTCAGGAATGTCTGTGTCCATGTCCTCATCAAAATCCTCCTCATGCTGGCGTCTCTTAGCCCAGTTCTGCATATACTCCAGGACAATGCGCGAGGTGTATACAGTGCTCACAACAGCAGCGGTGCTGATGAGCTGAGTGGGCTCCATGCTTGCCATGGTATAGCATCTGCAGGAAAGCAGGAGAGCAGAGTTGCAGCGGAAGCGGTGGATGATGACGGTTAGCAGCCCTACTGCACCATCTGCTGACAGCAGCACCCAGGACACAACTGCAGCAGTGATGCTGAGCTGAGCTGAGTTGAGTGGGCTCCATGCTTGCCGTGGTATGGCGTCTGCATTGAAAAAAGGCACAAAACGATTGTCTGACGTTGCTTTCACGGAGGAAGGGGTGATTGATGATGTGTACCCAAAACCACCCACGACAATGCTTTTGCCCCATCAGGCATTGGGAGCTTAACCCAGAATTCCAATGGGCAGCGGAGACTGCGGGAACTGTGGGATAGCTACCCACAGTGCACCGCTCCGTAAGTCAATGCTAGCCACAGTAGTGAGGACACACTCCACCGACTTAATGTGCTTAGTGTGGACATACGCAATCGACTGTATAAAATCGATTTCTAAAAATCTACTTCTATAAGATCAACCTAATTTCATAGTGTAGACATATCCTGACTTAAAAAAAAATAAAAACAGACATTGAGGACTGTGGTTAGCTGATAAAACTGGACAACTGGCAGTGTGCAGGAGCCCCCTTACCGATTTCCCCGGGACAACTCTCTCAAGAAAGGAACAATCCTGCAAAGACCTGGACAGGTGGCAACCCTTGCACTTGTGAATTCTGTAGCTTAAAATCAAACCTTGAAAAATGGGCAGGTTTAGTTTATGACAAGGTGACAAGGGGTTGGGAGGGAAAGTTCTTCACTCGAGCGGAGAAGAACACACATTTCTCTGGTAAGTTGATATTTTTTTCTGTCTTTGAAACTGTTCAGGTGTGTGGGTTCTTAAAATAAGTCCTGGGCAGAGAAGGCAGGTGAGCTGACCAAAGATTCATTTATTATAACACATCTTCAAATGTACGTGCCTAATTATGTTTCTAGTCACCTATAATTTTAGGTACCCATTTTATCCAGCTAGATAATTGAATCACTTAATTCACATAACTTCTGTTTTGATGTTATCTGCTCCCACTCTTGTGCATGACTATACACTCTTTAAAAGTACAGAATGTATCTTGGAACTACTGAGATATAGATGCAGTTAAACAGATCACATGCGCAATACTTCTAACCCCAGTATTATGTTCTCTGATACACTCCAGATGTACAGTTGATCTGGGGGAAAAAGCACTGAGGCAGCCCTGAGAGGCTGAATATTGATATCATTATGATTTAAAGAAGTGGCTACAGGGAAAAGCTAGAAAAAGGGTGATGAGGGACAGTGAGATACTGTCTGGTACAGCCAAGTTCTTTATCTGCTGAACTGGTAGTTGTCCAAAAGAGATTAGGAATCAGTGATACAGAGAATATGATGGAAACTTACAGACAGACTTTTGAACTCTTGCAAGAGAAGTTCTAAAAAGCTTATATACCATACAGGAAGAAGGAGGAGAAAAAAGAAGAACTCTAGAGTCAACAATCAGAAAACCTAGAGAGGACTACTAAATTAACTACTAAAGTATAGTAACATTCACAGCTTCTAGTCTGACATCCTACCAATGAAAGAAATCTTAGTTCTCGGGTAGAAGACTGTGAAAGAAATTTAGTTCTCCAGATCATGCTAATTTTCTTAATCATAAAATAAAGGCTGAAGAGATAAAACTAAAAGACTGGATTACTGATACCACATCTGACAATATAAACTGAGAAGACTCCTTTTTACACTATGTGAGAAGATGTTTATAAACATATTGTACATGCATACATAAATGCATTCAAAACCAAATTAGCAAAAAGCTATCAGTATGATATTGTCCAATAAACTCAGAAAACTGAAAGGATGAAATGCTGTAGTAAAAATAAGATAAGCATCAATAGATGATAATATCATTAACCCAGTTCAGCACCAACATGCAGTCCATTTCACAGTCCAGTGGACATCTGTCTTTTTCTATCTGTCCATCACAAATCAAATGGATTCTCAGAATGTTACCAAAGTGCTCACCTATCTTCTTCCAATTTGCTTGAGGAACTACAAGACCACTGACAGAATTCTGGCAGGAACTGATATCTACATTTCTTGTTTCTCACTGTGGAAATAATAAGGAAGGAGAAGTGGTGGAAACTTTCCCATGAATAATTATAGCCTCTGCTTAATCTTTGTGATGAAAAATACTCTTGATTCACTTTAAAATTATATAGAAACCTATAATAAGTAATAAAATGCAATGTTAAAGCACAGGTAACTTATTTAAAACAATTCAGCATGATAATTTATCCTTTCACATCTTAATAGCTAAAGTAAGATAGAATCCTATTTTCTAACTGCTACACTGCCTGTTAGAACAAAAGAAAGTAATGCATGATTATAGCTTTGAGAAGAAAGATTTTAAATAGGAGTGTCCATTGTCTCAATAGTGGACTTTAATGAGACTATCTATATAGCACCTTACACTCAGAGAAAGCTCTCAAAGTACTTTACAAAGTTTACATACTTTTTCTGTTTTACTTAGAAATTAATATAATGTGTGATTTATGAGGTGGCACAAGGGTATGCGGCACTTTACCGACATATTAGAAAACAAGGTGTAAACCTCTTGACAAATTTACAAAATCAGAAATAGCACAACAGACAACAAAAACCTCACATGATTTGTTTAATTGTACATGTATCTCAGTAGTTCCAAGATACCTTCTGTATTTTTAAAGAGTATACAGTCAAACACAAGAGTGGGAGCAGATAACACCAACATGGAAGTGATGTGAAATAAGTGATTCAACTATATAGCTGGATGACAAATGGGTGCCTAAAATTATAGGTGACTAGAAACATAATAAGGCACCTACATATGAAGATGTGTTGAGCCATGTCATAAATTAATCTTTGGTCAGCTCTTCTGCCCTCTCTCTCCAGGGCATATTCTAACACCCCAAAACCCCTGAAGAGCTTCAAAGCCATAACAAAATCAACTTGCCAGAGAAATGTAAGTCCTTCTCCACTCAAGTGAAGAACTCTCCCTCCCTACCTCTTGTCACCTTGTCATAAACTAAACCTGACAATGTTTCAGGGCTAGCAAGATTTAATCCCTGGGCCAGTGCCAGCTTTCCTATACCTAAAAGTGCTGTAATTTTAATTTTTAAATGATATTTTGGGGTAGAGAAAAAGATACCTTAGGGCATTTTTAGAGATTTTTATGGCTTTCTTTAGGATCTGTATAGTTGCATGCTGGTAACCAAGGCTTTCAAGGCTAAGGGATATGAAAAAAGTCCTAATATAATTTAAAAGTCAAAGGCATTCCCAAAATAGTGTTTCTAGTTAATTTATGTGGCACATACAGAATGCATGATGGTGTGGTTGTGCTGTAAAGATTTTAACAGCATTCTTATGGGATCACTTACATAAATCATTTGATATCATGCCAATAAAATCTTTGTAATCACACTAATGACATCTATATACTACACCATGTATTCTCTAAATCCAAAACCTATATATACATATGCACATATATGTACACATGCTGTAAGCAACCCAATTCTCTTCCTTCAGATCCCTCCTTAAACATATATATTCAGTCGCTTCACCCGTCTCTGAAATGCAGCAATTTCAGAGCTACTGCTGCTAAACTTTGCAGGTATTATAGCATCTTTAATGATGGCTGATGATTAGGATCTCTGCTTTAGGTCTCAATCTGCTTAAGTTGTGTCAAGACTAGAACTAAGGCTATGATTTTGGCATGGAAATTTTTAGTAAATTTCATTACAGAAGTGCAGGTAAAAACAATGAGTCAGAGAAAGGTCACCAAATAATATAGTTTTTGCTACATTGTTACGAATTATACCTAATAGGTCACACACACAAACTGTTATGAATTATACCTGACAGGTCACGCACAGGAACTGCTGCGAATTATACCTGATAGGTCATGCACAGTTCGAGTCTAGGCTGAGGCACACGAACAAAGTCCACAACTGCAAAGTTCCCAAAGATACTAAGTTTATTACGCTTGAGCGCGGTGCCCCCCTGCTAATCAGGAGGGGACCCAGAATGCAGGTTATACAGAGATTATATACCTTTTAGCAAAGCAAGTTGCCCTCGTGCATCGGAAACCTTAGCCAATAGACAAACCCTTCCCTTATCTACCACCTATCCCTGCTAGGTACATTCCCCGTGCTAAACCATTACTTCAACTACACAACATGGTCCTAAAGCAATGCACCAGTAGCCTTTCTTATCAGGATGGGAGGCTCACATCAAGGCCAGGAAGCAGAGAGTGAGGAACAGACAAAGAACAGAAACAGGGAGTTGAGACAGGCTGGAAACAAAGGGTGGGGGGGGGGGTTTCCACAGGAATGCAGTATCTAAGGAACACTGCTCCTGGTGCATGATGTGCTTGCTTTTAGACAATGGTGGGCCCCAAACCAAAATGGAGTCCTTAACATACATCAACATACACAAGAGTATAGTAAGGATGCTGAAAGGTGAGGCAGGCAGGGAGAGGGGCCTGAAGAGCAAGCCCACCCTGCAGTCACCCTTAGCAGTGGCTCTTGTCCTGTGGGGTTGAGCCCAGCTTTCTGGGCTTTGCAACCTGGTGCATGGAGTCGCAGTGCTACTCAAGTATGGCCTGTCCACCCCCGTGGAGATGGAGATGGAGGAGCTGATAGGTGGGTAAAAACTGAATTGTGCTGTGACTCAGTGTGCCAGGTCATAATGCCACTCAGTTTGGGGGCCTAATCAAATGTGTTTTTACAGCCATTTCCAAGATTTCTCAGAGTTTATTCAAATTCACAATTTCTATGATCACCATGACAAAATCATAGTCCTTACTAGAACATATCTCAAGCTCAAATATTGTTGCAATACAACATGGGAGAATATCAATTTCCGTCACAGGCTCTTTGAATGAGTTAACAGCAATATGTCTTTTGACTCTGCCAGTGGGCAGGTCATTCTGTTATTCTTTTTTAAACATCTGCCCATTTCAAAGTCTCATTAATAATGAGCATAATGTGATTTCCTTTTAGAAGTATAGAGCTAAGTTGGCCAGTCAATTCCTTGTGGCAGACATATAATAGATGTACTGCTTCTTGTCCCCATATTTTGAGTTCTCAGAACTGTTCAAAGGTAGAAAGCATGAGACGCTTAGACTATGGAGCTAGTTTGAAATCTGTCAGAATAAGACAGGATATGATGTGGGAACTAATAGCAGAAATTTTTGTTTCTCACCATGCAACTAATAAATCTTTTGAAGCACTCATTAATTTCACTGCTGCCTCCTGTGTTACCTGGTTATTGGAGTGAACAAGCATCAGGTTTCCTTTTTATCACAGTAGATAGCTTTCGCCCTTCCCTTCCTTGAATTACCTAGTGGTGCAAATACTGGGGCAAACTCATTCCTGGTATAGCTCCATTAGATTCAATGGACCAGAAATGAATTTAGCCCTGATGACTCCCTGCTGGAGAGGTGAATCATCTAGCTACTGCCAATGACTTTATTGTGCTCACCACTTTTAAGTATGTGTTTCAGTATATTCCAATAATTACAATGGCCGGTAATAGAAGAAATGTAATGTATTAAAATAATCCACTGGTGTCAGCTCTGATTTGTAAGACAAGCATTGAAAAGAGTGGATTTAAGAAGCATATACATTAGAGTTTATATTTTGCACTATATGAATTTCATCCTCAGGCATTCTCTTGTAGCTTCAAAAATTTGAAAGTTTTTTTTTTAAATGTACTATATCTGTTATAGCTCCTCCTAAAGAAATGATCCTCAGTCTGTGGCTCCTTGAGATCCTGCATATAGCTGTCATGGAGACAACATCTCACGCACAGGTCTGGTCTCAGGCAGACCAAGTGAAGATCACAGGGATGCTCCCCGTGTCTCAAACATAGGAGACAACACAGGCAGCCTTGAGCAAACAGGCAGAAGCTGCTTTGAGCCTTTCAAGTCCCCTCACACGGAAAAAAGAAAGATGAGAAACCTTGTTTTCCTCCCAGCAGTCAGGATGGGATTGGAAAATGGTATAAAATGGTGGTGTAGTGTAGTGTGTTGGCTTGAGGTTGCACTGTGATGATTGATTGGCATCAATATGATTAATTGCATCACCATGATGCAGGGTCACAAAGCAAATATTATAATGGTAGGTCAAGATTAGGGTTACCAACTTTCAAATCACACAAAACCAAACAGCCCTGCCACTCCCTTCTCCGAGGCCCTGCCCCCACTCACTCCAATCCCCCCTCCCTCCGTTGCTCACTCTCCCCCACCATCATTTACTTTCACCAGGCTAGGGCAGGGTTGGAGTGTGGGAGGGGGGTGAGGGCTCCAGCTGGGAGTGCAGGCTGTGGTGAGGGGCCGGGGATGAGGGGTTTGGGGTGCAGGAAGGTGCTCAGGGCTTGGGCAGGTGTTAGGGGAGTGCAGGGTGCAGGCTCTGGGAGGGAGTTTCAGTGCAGGAGAGAACTCCAGACAGGGGCAGGGGTTGGGGTGCAGTAGGGGGTTCGAAGTATGTGGTCCCGGTGGTGCTTACCACAGCTCCTAGGAAGCAGCTGCCGGGTCCCTGCAGTGCATCGCCTTGGCGCATGGGTGGCCAAGGAGGCTGTGCGCGCTGCCCTCACGCCTACAGGCGCTGCCCCTGCAGCTCCCATTCATCATGGTTCCCAGCCAATGGGAGCTGTGGAGCCAGCCCTAGGGGCAGAGGCAGCACACGGAGCCTCCCTGGCCACCCATGAGCCTAGGGGTCACAAGGATCTGGTGGCCGCGCGGAGCTAGGGGAGATAGGGAGCCTACCTTAGCACCAGGCACCTGCTGTGCCGCCGACTGGAGCCACCAGGGTCCCTTTTCAACCGGGCGTTCCGGTCAAAAAGTGGATGCCTGGCAACCCTAGTCAGGATCTCACTTCACCACATTGTGGCTGTGTGTGACTCCAACCACTGACAAAGTGGCTTTACTGCCCTTTAAGGTCAAAGGTCAATATGCTAGACCCCCTTCAGAATCCTTAGAGAGGAGACCAGTGTTGGAAAGCTTACCGCAAGAGGTCTCTTTGTGCATGGGGGAAAGGATGCTGTTCAAAATTCAAAAAGTAAACAGGTAATAAAGGGAATTCAGAAGATTTCACAAGTGACTGTCAAATCTGGGGCAGTGAGGGTCAAATCTGAGGCAATATCTTCTCAATTCCTTGCCCCTAAATATAGGAAGCTATTAAGACTCATCTGAAGTATTATATAGGTGTTCAGGTTGTACAGCTCTTTGCTCATTATCTGGTAGTTTGCATTCTACATTGTAAGATTCTGGAAGTACAACTCCTAATATCGCTGGATAACATCGTAACAGCACATTATGCACTCAACCTCTGGACCTGAAGACTCTCTTGTCGTCGTCCTCTATAATCTAAAATTTAGTAGTGTTATTAACACCTTAAGAGTCCCTAAAGGTCAAGCCATTTTATTTCAATCAATATGTACTAACACACACAGAACTCTTATAGGATGATAGTATTATCGCAAGGTATATTTTGGATGAGGGTAGAGAATTCCTAATCATTTTCCAGTTTATTTTCCTCTGTCCCTACCCAACTTACTTTTCTTTGAAAATCTAATAAGCTCATAAAGCCTGTGATGCTGAGTGAGCACATGCGGAAAACACAAAAATTCACCCCTCGGGAGACAGCAGAGACATGAGAACCAATGTCCTCTAGCTGTTAAAAGCAAAGCACAAAGTCCTGAGTACCAGATCTCATTCTTCCCTTGAAAACCTGCTACCACATTCAGAAAGTTGAAGCCAGTACGAAACTAGATCAGTCACTGAAACAGAGACACAGAAAGAAGAAGTGATGCAATATGAACACCAAACAGAACTTTCAAAGATTTATTTTTTAAAAGCATCAGGAAAAATGAAAGAAGAGATAGGAGAAGGGAAGCATTGTGTGAAATACAAGTCACAGTTTTGAGTGATTATTTTTTATGTCTCTCTGACAGAGGAATGAGGGATGGAATTGAAGAAGAGAAACCAATATCTGAGCTAAACAATTGATAGAAATATAGAAATGCACATTGAGTTCTGACTAAAAAGATTCAAGGATGTTCTCTTGAAAAAATTTTCATATAAAATTTAAAATTATTTTTCTAATACTTGTTTGTGCTGTAAGAAAGATCAAAGCAATAGGAGGATAAAAATACCATAAATCCATTACATATCAGCATAGGCATGAAGCTCATTGCATTATCACTCTCATCATATACAACCAGAGGAATTTCATTGTGCTAATTTCAAATCCCTCTCATAATTCCATTCTACCCCTCTGAATAAGTTATTTCAGTAAATTTGAAGGTTTTACTGAGTTTAAAATTCTAATGTAATCTCCCAATTTGATACAGAATTTACCAGCTTTTCTTTATCAGATTCTACCCCCATCCCCACCCCCATTCTTAGTATTTCTACCTTAGCCACAGACAGTCACTTCCTCTAAGCGTATGTTTTAGAATGAGTGTGGTGCTATGTCACTAATCCTGATCCTTCAAGATTGCAGTTACATCCAGCAAGGTGCTGAGCCAACTCAGCTCCTATGGAAGTCAATTGGAGTTCACAGTTCTAGGCAATGTCACAGCCTGAATGATTAAATCATATGTATCCACCCAGAATAGGTAAGAATTTCAGGAAGTCTTGCATTTGAAAATGAAAGAGCACAGAGGCCTTGAACCTGATGTACAGTACCTCAAGAATAGCAAATAAAGAAAACAGCAATACTCAGCTAAACAACCTATCAACCAGAATGCTGAATCCTGTCAAACCTGTGTTAATAATGAAATGTTTTGAAATAGTTTTAAACTAAAATTGGCATTTCTGAAACTGCTAGCGTCACAGTTGGTCAACACTAAAAAACCCTGTTCTTCCGATTGTTAAAATAATATTACAACAGGCAGGAATTGTTTTACAGTCACTTGGCCTTGGGTTTATCCTCTCTTGGGAGTTCACGTTGCTGATAAACACAGATGATGTCATTTGTCTGGAAGACAGCCTTTACCAGTGTCATGATGCCTTGTGTGATATGGAGTGGAGTGGTAAATAAATCCTCTGTGCTCTGGGTGCAACACACAGCATTTTTTATAGAGAGGAGAGGAAAATAAAACAGTAAATAGAGCAACAAATATACATGAAATATTCTCAGACATAAAATGATTTTTGGATAAGTTAAAGAAAAAAGCCTAGAGTGGTCCTAACCCTTTCAGTTCCATCTTTGGCACGCATGCCATAAGTTGCCTACCCCTGCTCTATAACCTACATCAAAATAAAACAGAGAAAAAAGGATATCCTTGTTAATATTTACTGTTACAACTCTGGGTCTATCAGGGTGTCTGAAAGTCTTTTGGATATGGACATAGGAGAACTATATTTCAAGATTAGTTACCAGTCTTACCTGCTTCTCCTCCTGTACCAGCTCAGAATGCTTTCTGGGTTGAATACAAATCTTCAAGAAAGCACTAATTTAAGATTTCTTTGATCTCTTCATGAGCTACAATATTTTACAGCCAGTATTTTTTAAGCTCTAGAAGATATCTAAGGAAATCTGATTTGAAAGACTAACGCTTGATTTGGTTTCATTTCACTTGGCAAAGCACAGCCAATAGGAAATCATTTGATGAAGAGACATTGTAGTGGCAGATTCCTACTGTCCTTTGTTAGACTAGTATGGTTGTAACTATGGCAACATCTTTTCTCCAGACCAAAGTTCAGTTATTTTACAACTTTATTACCACTGCTGTTAGTTCAAAGTTTACTGGCATAATTTTCTACCAGTACAAAACTAGGTCTATAATCTCTAACAGCAGGGAACAGTCTCTTTCAGCTTGGAGCTCTCATTAACAAGACTAAGGAAAGAAGAAAAGTATAACCTGCACCACAAGAAAACACATCTCTCTGATAAAATGCCATCCAGAAAAAAAACATTGATGTTTGCATCTGCCTGTTTTACCAGTATTTGGTCTTTTGTGATAGTCTGCATCGTTCTTGCAAACAAAAACTGGGTCTCAAGTAATGTTAACTTTACCGAAGGAAATTCAAGTGCTATTATAACCGTCACATATGGGGTTTTTGAAGGTGTGTGTTCAAAGAAGGTGATTGGTGGACTTGAAACGCCAGCCAAAAATTTCCAAGGTAACTACTATAGTGAATATAAATGGATACTGTTGTGTTGTCTTACCTTGATACATTTCATTTTAGCAGATACTATGAAGAGCAGTTCATGTCTTTTATTTGTTTATACATATATTTTTATTGAAGACTAGAGTATTTACATACTAACATTATGGGATTTAGGAGAGTTGTAAAAATAAGAGAACAAATAGTACAGCACATAATAGCAGCAACACAATTGCAAACAGCAACCCTTTCACATTATCCAGGATCTTATTAGTTCATAGCTTTGTCTGTGGGAAGTATCAAGGTAAAAGGGAAACAGTTGTATTAAAAACAGCAAGTCTAAGTTTGCAGAAGCTTTCAGTCAATAGCGGAAAAGTAGTTACTGCTCATTTTATTATCGTTTTTTTTTACAAATTATTTCAAAAAGATAATACAGTTCCTGCTGATTTGGAATGACATGCATACAGTGCTCTGACCAAAATGTTAGGTTTTAGACAGTAATTTTATTCTAAAACATGATTGTCACAAGTTTCATGTTAGGCTGTAAAACATTTAAACAATTTAACAATGCCAGTACAAATATTTTGGCAAAATTTGTATAAATTGATTGTCATTTTAGTTAGGTATTGGGTAATATTCATTTTTAGCCTTTTCTTTTAAGGCTCCTTCATTTTAACTTGTAAATAATGGAGCCAGTCAGGTTAACATATAAACTAGTATTTTTAAAATCTTTTATGTTTGCATGTTACTGTAGCTATATAATACTAGCAATTCCTTTTTGACTAACATGACAATATGGAATTTACCTTGCAACATGAGCTTGACATACACCTTTTATAGGGATGTTTCTCCATGAGACTACCAAAGGGTACCTGTCAACATTCCACTTTGATAAACTATGACATGAGATTTCCAACACAACTCAGGGAATTAGAATAAGTTGTGTTCTTCCACCCAGACGCATCTTAGACTTCACAACATCTGAAAATGTCCAATAGATTGGGTCAAAGCTGAACTCTACACTTACAGAAAAATCAGACATATATATCTTCAGTTCTTCATATTTCCTCTTACTAGTAAATTTACCATAGGACAGAAGGACGACAGGCAAAAAACAAAGAAGAGAAAGTGAGAGGTGCGGGGGAGGGAAAGGAGAGAGAATATAGATAGGCTTGGCAGAATTCAATTTTTATATTGTTATAATTTTGTTGGATAATATGGATGTTTATTTTTAATATTTTTTTCAATTTTTGTCTATTAACATTTTCACAGCTGTGGAAAATTATGGGGCATGTCAGACAATAATTAATTACAGTAGATGTTGAAATTAAAAAAGTTAAAGCTTTATATTATTAGAACACATATTGTCGACATCACATGTCAAAATATACAAAGTAAATACCCTGAAATCAACCTCTAGCAATTTCCTAACCAGTATTTTCTTACTCTGCATATATATATTTAAGTTATCATCAGTGGAAATATTTTTTCATTGCTTTGTGTATGTTTGGTGAAATTGACGATTACTAAACTTACTGATAAAAATCTCATCCTTCCAAGCCTAGATATAGACAAGACGAGGGGAAAATGAGGAAAGAGAGAGGGAAAAACAATAAAAGATGAAGTTTTACCTAGGGGAACCTTGAACAAAGATGCTATATATATAAGACAAGCAAATATTAGAAAAAATATATTAGAAAAAGCAAAATGGAACTAGTAAAAGCTAGGCATGTACATAAGTGTTTGCAAGGATCAGGGCCTTACACTGGATTTTACACCAGTGTGACTCTATTGGCTTCAAAGAAACTATTCTGATGTACTCCTTTGAATGAGAGAAGAGAAGCAGGCCACAAAACCTATTGAGAAAGTCGGGGAAGAATGGTTTAAAATAATTAGCAGACAAGATGTATATTTTATAGATTATTTTATATATGATACTTTTGACAAAGACCATGATGCCACAGACAAATTAACAGAACAGAACTGACCCAGACAGGACCCCATCCTAGTCTAGGAAATAGTAATCAGGATAATTTATTTTTACACACTTAACATAATCTTTTCTGAGTTTAGTAAGGAGACTCTACCTGCACCCAATGACAAAACATTACCAAGACCACAACAATATGTAACATTGACAAGATACTTTCTATATGGTGTAGCTGCACTGAAGTCACCTTTGGCTGATTATCTATGATAACAGCATATTATCAAAATTATGAGGATGGCAACATTATTTCAATGCAAGTTATAAGGACCACATTACAATGGGGAAAAAACCAGTTGCAAGTGTTAGTAGTAGAATATCTTAAATATTTTAAAAATGAAAATAGTGACACAGTTTGGTATCAGTCCATTGAAACAATTTCAATTAGAACAAAGGTTTTGGGGACAGATCAGCCCTATATTTGTCTAGTTAAAATATTATTTTAATTTCCAATTTTGTATATAAAAAAGGTTGTTTACGTTTGACTGTATCCCTCTCACACCAACGGACATAGGTCCTCATCCTAGCTCCATGCAGACGGACCTTCATTGACTTCAGTGGGCACAGCAGTCTAACCACACAGAGCTCATTGCAGAATCAGGGCCTTAGATTGGAAGCAGTTTGGGGTATGCACCTCGTCTTTGTGTTTTTATAGCAGCTAGCACAATGGAGCCCCAGTTCTGATTATGGCCTCTAGGTGCTATTATAAAATGAAAATCAGTCACAGAATACTTGTATAGGTAGGGCAAGTAGGCTTTGACCAAGCAGAGAGAGATTTGTGACCCTGTTTTGTTCTTCTCAAATTAAAGTAGAAGTGAGATTTTAAATACGACATTACTAAATGATTAGCTTACCACAATAGCTATTTATAGTTATTGAAAAATAAGAATGCCTGAGATATTTAAATTTGAAAAGACCCAGAGTTTATTCTGGCCATGAAAGCTACTTTAAGGGAGATTTTTATTATATAGACAAAGATATGTTTAAAGAATAGTCTAAATATATTTTTCTTTAAGTTAAAAAGTCTCTCAAATAAATTCCTCTAGGAATAAAGTCAGTGTAGAGTGCACTTGTTGTAAAGTAATTCTTAGGGTCTGTATTGTACATTATTATTTATTTGTTAAAGTCTATTGTATATGATTCTACAAATTTTTAAACATACATACACTTCTGTGAAAGATTATTTTCTTAATTTTTTAACCTCATCTGTTAAAATGATCATCAAAAAAGTTAAGCCACAAGAGTCAGAACATTCCAATACTGTACAGTGTCCTCCATCCAAGGGTCTTGAGGAATAGTCATACCTTTAGGTTAATGTGGTAGCGGATGGTGAAGAGAGCTCTTCTGCCATCCTCACAAAGGCTGCATTCCATGACCACCTCCCCATCAGTGAAAAGAAAGAGGCTCTCAAAAGGCCGCATTTATGTGAGAAAATAGAATTGACAGTACAAGTTATGCACCTTTTATTGAAGGGGAAAAAAAAGTAACCTCAAGAGCAGTGATATCTTTTATTGAACCAACTTCTCTTGGTGGAAAGGATGAGTTTTTGAGCTTGACAAAGTTCTTCAGGTCTGGGGAAGCTAACCAGAGTGTCTGAGCTAAATAGAAGTTGGGACAGATTGTTAAGCATAAGGGTCTCCACATGCTATTGGAGACCACTTAAAATGAAGTAAGCAATTAAGGGTTAGCATGCACTTGGGTGTGTTACAAATTTTAATAAGCCATAAAACCATTGTCTGTATTAAGTCCATGGTGTTTAGCATCTAAGCAGAGTTATGAATTTCAATTCCCAGGCTCATTTCTTGAAGGTGTTGTGCAGATTTCCTTTGAGAATGAGGACTGAGAGGTTACATATGGAGTGATCGCTTTGTGAAAATTGTTCACCTATGGGTGATTTTTTTTGGTCTTATTTTTCTGTTAGTTCATTTGAGATATAACAATTGTCTGGTTTCACCCACACCACATAGTTGTCGAAGGCGCATTTGATGCGCTGGATGAGATACACCGCATGTGTAGAACCCATGGATCTTGAAAGGTGTGTTGCAGGGGGAAGGAGGAGAATACTGATGATTGTAGCAGTGGAGATAGGTCTGCAAGTTTTGCATCCGTTGTTCTGGCAAGATCTGGTGGCCTTTGGGGTCTATGGGAAGCTTAATTCTAATGATAAAGAGTTTGGGGAGATTGTACTGTTGTTTGAAGGCCAGAAGAGATGGTTTGGGAAAGATTTTCTTTCAAGATGTGGTCCCCATCAAGTATGGACTGTAATTGCTTGATTATACCCCATATGGGTTCCAGTGTAGGGTAGCAGGTGAAGTTGTGGTGAAAAAAAAATCTATGAGGGAAGCTAGGTTGTCTGTCCAGAGGGGGGAAAAAATATCATTGATGTGTCTCAGGTATACAGTTGATTTCATAGTACATTTTTTCAGAAATTCTTCCTCAAGATGATCCAGGAAGAGACATTGGCATATTGAGGAACCATTTTACGATCCAGGGCCATTCCCATGATTTGGACAAAGTGTTTATTGTTAAATGTGAAGTTGTTATGGGTGAAGATGAAATGGATGAGTTTGACAATGTGTTTGGGGTGGATTTCTGAATGTTGTAAATTATCTTGTAGGTATTTGAGGCAAGCAGTGATTCCATCATGGTGAGGGATGTTGGTACATAAGAAAGTAACATCCATAGAGGCAAGGGTGGTGTTCTGGGGGAGGTTGTTAATGTTGCAGAGTTTCTGGAGGAAGTCAGTACTGTCTCAAAGGAGGCTGGCCCTTTGGGTAGTGAGTGGTTTGAGGATGAAGGAAGGTAATCAATGTGCAAAGTAGTGCACATTGGAAAACATAATCCCAATTATGCCTACAAAACAATGAGGTCTAAATTAGCTATTACTACCCAAGAAAGAGATCTTGGAGTCATTTTAGATAGTTCTCTGAAAACATCTGCTCAATGTGCAGCCGTAGTCAAAAAAGCTAACAGAATGTTAGGAACCATTAGGAAAGGAGTAGATAAGACAAAAAAGATTATAAAGCCACTGTGTAAATCCATGGTATGCCCACATTGGAATGATGAATGCAGTGCTGGTCACTCCATCTGAAAAAAGATACATTAGAATGTACAAATTACAGAGCAGGGTAACAAAAATGATTAAGGGTATAGAACAGCTTCCATACGAGGACAGATTTAAAAAACTGAGACTATTCAGCGTGGAAAAGAGAAGACTAAGGGGCAGGGGGCATGATAGAAATCTATGAAATCATGAATGGTGTGGAGACAATAAGGAAGTGTTATTTACCCCTTCACAAAACACAGGAACCAGGGGTCACCCAATGAAATCAATAGGCCGTAGGTTTAAACAAACAAAAGGAAGTACTTCTTCACACAGTGGAGTCAACCTGTGGAACTTGTTGCCAGGGGATGTTGTGAAGGCCAAAACTATAAGTGGATTAAAAAAAGGTTGTTTTTTTAACCAACTGGTTGAGAGGTTGTAGTTGGTTCCACTTTTTGTCTGTGTGTAGAATGGCAGTCATCAGGGGTTTTATTTGATAGTTTTGGGTTTCCTCCATGATCTCCAGGTAGGCTTACTGATTTTTTTCTTCCAGCGTGTGGGAGCATGCAATGATTTCTTGTCTGAGGTGGTGTAGCGATGCGAGACTCACCCCTGCAACACCTCCTGCTGGTAATCCAGGGAATTAGCGTTCCAGCCTCCAGAGCGCCCTCTGCAGGCTAGTGTCCCACTGCCACTGGGCCCAGAGTCCCTCCCAGACCCCAGTGTCCCCTTTCACGGCAGGGTGCCGCCACCTGTGGTACCCTACACAGATTTGGGTCTCCCCTCCCCAGGGAGACCTCAACCCTTACCTCAGTCTATGGCCACTGCTAGTCTTCACCTCACCCCCATTTTCTGGGGCCAACTGTAGTGTAAGTGCCATTCATCATAGGCAAGGGGGACCTGCTGCCTCTGCCTACCCGTGGGCTGCCCTCTGCAACCCCAGTACCTCTGTGGCCTTACTCTAGGCCTGCAGAATTTCCAGGCCGGAGCTCCCCAGCCCCTCTAGCCTTCCCCCAGCCCTGCTCTACCACAGGTACTCTCTCAGCTTCCCAGCAGCCAGGCCCCTCTCCCTCAACAAGGTAGAGGAAGAGTTCTTCTACGCCTAGCTTCACTGGCTTTTATAGGGCCAGCTGGGTCTGTTTGGGGCATGGCCACAGCTGAGGCTGCCTCCCAATCAGCCTAGCTTTTTCCCCTGCCCCGGCCCTCTCCCAGGGCTGTTTTAAGCCCTTCCAGGCAGGAGTGGGTGACTGCCCCGCTACAGGTGGTCATTTGTGGAGTATATAAGGTGCAGGAGATGGTTCCTCAGTTTTTCTAATATCCTTCTGACGAGCAGTTCAGCATCTTTAGGGAAATAGATGTTGTTCAACTTGGCTTCCTTCTTCTTCATGTTGTGAAGTTTCTATTTTAAATGTCAGAATTTGAAATCTTCCATAGTAGTTTGCATTGTTGTTGTGTTGAATTTTCAGCAACCATTTTTAATCTTTCCAAGCAAAGATTCCAACAACTTTAACATGTTGTTCATTCGTTTTATTATGTGCATCTTTATATTATGAGACTAGCAATTTGCTTCATGGCAATTTAAAAACTAAAAGGATTTTAAAATGCACAAACTATTTGTCATCATTTAGCTACCAGGTAAAAGTGGAAATGTCTAGCTTCAGAATCCTGAAAGATCATATTTTTTCAGAGTATAAAAAGGATGATAATACAAACGTGCACAAAGAAAATGTGAAGGGAGAGGTATGCTTTTTCTTCAATAGGTTTTATACAACATTTATTAGGAAGAGTTATGAACATACTTTTAAATATACAGCACATCCTCTCACTAATAGCAAGCATCTCGTGCACTATGGATCTCTATGACATATTCTGTGCTGGTTTCCCTTGCGGAACTCCCATTGATCTCAGTGCATGGTGTGTGTGAGAAATGGAATGGGAAACGTTCTATAAAGATCTGCAGCGTGAAATAAAAAGGAGAATTTTGCCCTTGTAAGACTGTTCTTGGGATCTAAGGAATTTGCTGGCAACAGCACTGTGATTGTTTTTAAAGGGTTAGTTAATTAGTAGCCTTACAAACAGACTAACAAAGACCTTTACAAATGACAGACCTCCCAAATTTATTTATTTACTCCACTGAAAGATATATTGGATTTCCTGTTGTACATTTTGGAAGTTAAAGTACAGAACACAAAAAACTTGACCAAGGTAACAGCAGCCTACTAACAAGCTGCTAATGATTTATATGGGGTAATTCAAGTACTTTATACTTTCATGAGCTGGCAAAAATTCAGAAGCTGTTAGTCACCTCAGAACATTTGTGTACCTACCGAAGTATAAGCAGAGTTTGTGTTTTAATTATTTACCTATGGCGGGCACATCAGAAAAGTTCTATTCAGCTAATACCGGGTGGGAAGTGTTTTGTCAATGGCTTGGCTTGTTTTCAATCTGAAAGCAAACTTGGGCCATTTTTAGGGCCATTTATTTTGTGGAGAAGTGGCAGGGTGAGGTGTGCATACATGCCAGTCTTGAACTAACTTTATTAAGAAACAGGAAGTGACATCATTAGAGGAAGTTTTATTATTTTTCCAGTACCTTACAGAAACTCTTGACAAACACTTGAAAAGTACTGATGCTAGAATTGACTTAACTGATCATCAATTTTCATGCAGACAGGTGTTCTGTGATGCCTCATGGGGATGTATCAAGCTGGGTTGGATTATATTGTACTTTAAAAAATTATAGTATGTAATGTAAATTTTTAAATGAATGTAGAACTTGTGAAAGGTATCAAACTGGTAGCACTGGAGATTGAAGACACCCAGGGCAGTAGCCTAAACTTGTTCCCACTGAAATCAATGAGAGTTTGAGCATTTAATAGGGTCCTAAAGCCAATACATTGTCACAGTCCTAAATATAGTCCAAAACCTGACCTATCCTTTGGTAAAAATAAAATAAGCAAATAGATGTAGGAAAGGCCAGGTAGGGTTGTGGGAGAATTCCACAGGCGGGGGCAAATGTCCACGGCCTTCGTACATGGAGTGTTTTGCACTGTAAATGCACAGAGGGTTTTATTTAAATGTAGATTCATACCGCTTATTTTCAATAAAATCTGCTTTTGCAGATTCCTTTTGCTGGTTCCAGCTGTGAAGTATGGGATTTTATTCTAGCATCCAATAAAATATTACAAACACTAGAAAGGCAACCTATAACATATGACCTAAAAACCTTTTTTTAAAAAAATCCTATGCTGGATGGGACATGCTACTTAGTGTGTCTCTAAATACACTGTAACAGTGTGCAGATATATTGTATCTGCTAACTTGGGATTGCAATGTGCCTGCATAAGATCAATCACTCGTGGTCAGGGAGTAGAGTGGGTCCAGACTCATGATTAGGCTCTCTCATGATTAGTTAAACTTGAGTGAACAGGTTAAAGTAAGTTTGGCAGAGAAGAATGGACTGATCCTATCCATACAGACCCAGACTTATTTTGTGAAATAGACAAAAATTAGTAATAAGACTATATGCATAATAAAGCTGAAGTAGCACTTGCTTCACATCAGCTTTGTGAAATGTCCACCTCCTGAGTCACCATCTTTTCCTATTTATTTCAAGCAGAATTACTGACATTTGTATATAGTTTACATAACAGAGCCTCATCTGGTGTTACATAGAACAAAGTTTCCAGAAATTGGCTTATGGTATCAAGTATCCTCAGATCCCAGGAGTAACATGTAAAACAGGAGACAGCAGTTTCCTTTCCTGTTTATTTTCAATGACCTATTTTAAAAGAAACACAGTGGAGGCCTGATCACTGTTACGATTTCTCTAGTTATAGACAGTAAACTCAGTACTCTACAATAATCTGTTGTATCCAAAGGAGGGGTGGAAATGAGTTTTTTCTGTGGATGCTGACTGGCACAGTTCCTGTTTGAATGATTGTTCTAATGTGGTTGGGGTTTTGTTGCCATACTAATTACATATAAAGGCACCTAGAGCCTTGTATAGGTATCTTTTCAATATTATTTAAATCAAAATAAGTAAATACATAAAATATCCAGGTACAATGGTACCCTATTCTCAGCATAGACCTACTGTGACTGCATCTGGAATATTGTGTTCAGATCTGGGCATTTTATTACCAGAACAATACTGACAAATTAGAAGGATTTTATGGAAGACAGAAAAATAATAGACACAGCAATCTACACATATAAAGTAATAACGAAGGCCCAGATCCTCAAATGTATCAAGGCCCAACTGCCCTAGTCTCAAGGCCCAACTGTACCCCAGGTTCCCATTCACAAACAGATCTCTGAGACTTAGGTGGCTATAAGTATATGCTCACAATCAGTTTTGTATTTTCAGCAAAACTTGACTTTTATTAATATCAAATATTGGATCTGGTATTAACGCTGAGCTATCATATTTCAGTGACAGCGTTGGGAAAGATAGAAATGAAAAGTTTGAACGTTGTGATTATCTTGCTCCTGGTTCTCAGTTTGCTTAGCTCCCTTATGAGTTCTGGATTTACATGCTGCAACACCGTAACCAATCCCTACCAGACATTTCTGGGACCCATTGGAGTCTATACATGGAATTCCCTAAATGGTAAGTATGTACTGCATACTATTCTAAAGGAATTATATAATATACTGCATAGAGAATGCCTGATTGTCATGTACATTAAGGCCCTTTTACACCACTCTGGTAAAGCAAAGAAGGGGGGGAATGTGTGAGTGAGTGAGAGAGAGAGAGAATGTGCATGCATACATCAATTATAGGACTTGATTCTCATTTACACATGCATGCATACACACCAACCCATTTCTAAATTATATATTATATAAATTATATATATAGGGTAGACTTCTAATCTCTAGCAAGAGCTCTGGCACTTATCAGGAGTGACAGCAAGTCAGCATTATCTTCTCACTAGTAAGATTTAAGGATTGCATGTCTATGAATTTAATGGTTATGGGAGGACTATGAAAATATCACAAACCAGCAACATTTGAAAGAGAATTCTATTTTATTCAGGTATTATGCTATAACTGTCACCATGGTATCTGAGCACCTTGTTCCTTCAGACAGCAATTAAATTGTAATGGTTATTTTAAATGAATCCATCATTCAGTAAGTTTCTGGGTGCATTGATTGCAATAATAAAAATGAAAAAACAGAGGTAGTTATTTACAACATAATTTAATGCAATTAAATGCATGCACATCACAGCAGAGATCTGAAGCTGACCCTTCTCAAACTACAGAAATCAAGGCAGACATGCAGGAAAATGCAGGTATTGGAAGTGACTAAGGACTAAATTTGCAAAGGTATTTAGGCACCTATGTGCTTTTGAAAATCCCACTAGGTACCTATCTACATCTTAATGCACCTAGATACCTTTAAAAATCTGGACCCTTGTGTCCAGTTCCATCTGGCACTGAGCCTCGTTAATTTCACTCATTTCTGAAGAAAAGTCAAATCTATCTTAAGAGAGCTTCAGCCCATTGTTTATGCACATGCGAGCATAGGACCACTCAGAGCAAGTTTAGCAAGGTCAGAGGAGATAGAAATGCAGAAGTAGTAATTAGGAAAGTACTCATTCTCAAGGACAAAATGATATATTTTATATTTATGTTGTATAGCAGTTTTTAAACTAAGGGCTGTGGGAAAGGTGCGGAGGAGTGCATGGTTCGGACATCCCTGAGGGGAGATTCTATTAATAGAGAATCTCTATGTCTTAATGAGGACTAGAGGATGGAAAATGATAAAATACAGGCTGGTCTGATCAGAAACAGTCAAATAAAAAAAAGTCCCATTCAGTTACATTGTGTAATGGCAGACAGCTAAAAGGAGACAAGTTTTTAAAGTGCTTATGTACCAATGCTAGAAGTCTAAATAATAAAATGTGTGAACTAGAGTGCCTCTTATTAAATGAGGATATTGATATAATAGGCATCACAGAGACTTGGTGGAATGAGGATAATCAATTGGATACAGTAATACCAGGATACAAAATATAACTGAAGGACAGAACAGGTCGTGCTTTTGGGGGAGAGACATTATATGTGAAAGAAAGCAGAGAATCAAACGAAGTAAAAATCATAAATGAATCCAACTGTTCCATAGAATCTCTATGGATAGAAATTCCATGCTCTTATAACAAGAATATAGCAGTAGGGATATATTACCGACCACCTGACCAGGATGGTGATAGTGACTGTGAAATGCTCAGGCAGATTAGAGAGGCTATTAACATAAAAAACTCAGTGATAAAAATGGGGGATTTCAATTATCCCCATATTGATTGGGTACATGTCACCTCAGGACAGGATGCAGAGATAAAGTTTCTTGACACCTTAAATGAGTGCTTCTTGGAGCAGCTGGTCCTGGAACCCACCAGAGGAGAGGCAATTCTTGATCTAGTCCTAAATGGAGCACAGGATCTGGTCCAAGAGGTGAATATAGCTGGACTGATTGGTAATAGTGACCATAATATAATTAAATTTAATATCCCTGTGACAGGAAAAACACCACATGGTTCAACACTGTAGCATTTAATTTCAGAAAGGGGAGCTACACAAAAATGAGGAGGTTAGTTAAACAGAAATTAAGGGGTACAGCGCCAAAAGTGAAATCTCTGCAAACTGCATGGAAACTTTTTAAAAACACCATAATAGAGGCTTAACTGAAATGTATATCCCAAATTAAAAAACATGGTAAGAGAACCAAAAAAGAGCCACTGTGGCTAAACAACAAAGTAAAAGAAGCAGTGAGAGGCAAAAAGGCATCCTTTAAAAAGTGGAAGTTAAATCCTAGTGAGGAAAATAGAAAGGAGCATAAACACTGGCAAATGAACTGTAAAAATACAATTAGGAAGGCCAAAAAAAGAATTTGAGGAACAGTTAGCCAAAGACTCAAAAAGTAATAGCAAATTTTTTTAAGTACATCAGAAGTAGGAAGCCTGCCAAACAACCAGTAGGGCCACTGGATGATCGAGGTGCTAAAGGAGCACTCAAGGATGATAAGGCCATTGCAGTGAAACTAAATGAATTCTTTGCATCGGTCTTCACGGCTGAGGATGTGAGGGAGATTCCCAAACCTGAGCCACTCTTTTTAGGTGACAGATCTGATGAACTGTCCCAGATTAAGATATCATTAGAGGAGGTTTTGAAACAAATTGATAAATTAAACACCAGGTCACCAGGACCAGATGGTATTCACCCAAAACTTCTGAAGGAACTCAAGTGTGAAATTGCAGAACTACTAACTGTAGTCTGTAAGCTATCATTTAAATCAGCTTCAGTATCAGATGACTGTAGGATAACTAATGAGATGCCAATTTTTAAAAAGGGCCCCAAGGTGATCCCGGCAATTAGAGGCCTGTAAGCCTGACTTCAGTACTGGGCAAACTGGTTGAAACTATAATAAAGAACAAAATTGTAAGACACATACATGAACATAATTTGTTGAGGAAGAGTCAACATGGTTTTAGTAAAGGGAAATCATGCCTCACCAATCTACTAGAATTCTTTGAGGGGATCAACAAGCATGTGGACCAAGGGGATCCAGTGGATATAGTGTACTTAGATTTTCAGAAAGCTTTTGACAAGGTCCCTCACCAAAGGCTCTTAAGCAAAGTAAATTGCCATGGGGTAAGAGGGAAGGTGCTCTCATGGACTGGTAACTGGTTAAAAGATAGGAAACAAAGGGTAGGTATAAATGGTCAGTTTTCAGAATGGAGAAAGGTAAATAGTGGCATTCCCCTAGGGGCTGTTCTGGGACCAGTCCTATTCAACATATCCATAAATGATCTGGAAAAAGAGGTAAACAGTGAGGTGGCAAAATTTGCAGATAATACAAAATTACTAAAAATAGTTAAGACCCAGGCAGACTGCAAAGAGCTACAAAAGGATCTCTCAAAACTGGGGGTGACTGGACAACAAAATGGCAGATGAAATTTAATATTGATAAATGCAATGTAATGTACATTGGAAAGCATAATCCCAACTATACATATAAAATGATGGCGTCTAAATTAGCTGTTACCACTCAAGAAAGAGATCTTGGAGTGATTGTGGATAGTTCTCTGAAAACATCCAGTCAATGTGCAGCAGTAGTCAAAAAAGTGAGCAGAATGCTGGGGATAATTAAGAAAGGGATAGAAAATAGGACAGAAAATATCATGTTTCCTCTATATAAATCCATGGTATGCCCACATCTTGAATACTGTGTGCAGATGTGATCGCCCCATCTCAAAAAAGATATATTGGAATTGGAAAAGTTTCAGAAAAGGGTAACAAAAATGATTAGGAGTATGGAACGTCTTCCATATGAGGAGAGATTAATAAGACTTGGACTTTTCAGCTTGGAAAAGAGACGGTTAAGAGGAGATATGATTAAGGTCTATAAAATTATGTCTGGGGTAGACAAAGTAGATAAGAAAGTGTTGTTTACTACTTCTCATAACACAAGAACTGGGGTCACCAAATGAAACTAGTAGGCAGCAGGTTTAAAACAAATAAAAGGAAGTATTTCTTCACACAATGCACAGTCAACCTATGGAACTCCTTGCCAGAGGATGTTGTGAAGGCCAAGACCATAACAGGGTTAAAAAAAGAACTAGATAAATTCATAGGTCCATCAATGGGTATTAGCCAGGATGGACAGGGATGGTGTTCCTAGCCTCTGTTTGCCAGAAGCTGGGAATGAGCGACAGGGGATGGATCACTTTATGATTACCTGTTCTGTTCATTTCCTCTGGTGCACCAGGCACTGGCCACTGTCAGAAGACAGGACATTGGGCTAGATGGACCTTTGGTTTGACCCAGTAGGGCCATTCTTATGTTCTTATATACTGCAATTTAGACTAAAGAAATAGAATCCCACTGTCTACTTTATTCCTAGAACTTCTAACCAAAAACAAGGATTCTTCTTCAGTCATATTAATACAGGCAACACATTTATGCTGTAGCACCATTTAGGTAACTTCTATAGTGACTTACATCTCTACATATCTTCTAAAGTTTGTGGGGAAATGTGGCTCTTGGATCTGCAGTTCAGCTCTCTTATCTTTGGTAAGATCTCTATTATGTATAACATGCAAATGCCTATTGGTGTCAATAGGATTCCTGTATATGGGTCAAGTGGATAATATACTATGCATATCTCTGCTGTGGGTCCAACAGCAAGACTTCCCCCTTAGATGGCTTTACTCCCACTGAAGTCAAGAGGAATCCTTCCATTGGCTTTAATAGGAGTTGAGTTGGACTCAGAGGTAGGTACACAAAACATTGCACATCAGTTGTCAGACAGGGCACAGTAAATTCTTTAGATAACTCCCCAGAATATTTTATTTATAGGAAACTCCAGATTTTTCTTCCAATTGGTTGAAATGCCTAGAATGAAATAGATATTAGAACTGTTATATTTGCATAAGTGTACCCATATAATATCACAGTGCTATTTGTAACATTGTATTCCTATTTTCTAGGCATCTTCATTCTTCTAATCATGATATTGTTTGCAGTGAACGTAGAGGCAAACAAACTGTCTGTAGAGTTGGCTTCAAACTGTGTGTTTTCTTCAAGTGAATATAAACACTCCAGAAACAATTATGAATATTCATATTGGCTCATGCTTCTTATCTTTCTTTTGAATGTTGCAACTATCATCATCATCGTCTTCTATCACCATGCAAGGTATTCCAAGAGGAAGGAACAGGAGAGACCCATTGAAAATGCACCAAAAGATGGTATTTTATTTTAGTGATACCAGTTCTTTCATTTAAAGGTAATGTGGAAGAAAATTGCAAGTCAATATGTGGACAATCATGGCTGATAATTTAAACTGCAAATGTATATTGTTGTTCACTTCAGTTGTTCATTGTGCTGTCCGCCTATCTTTAGTACTGATTGAATTAATCTTCATCATTTTAGATCTATTTTGCCATAAATGTTTACAAATTATTTATTGATAAGGGCATCAGTTAAATGAAGTTGTATAATGATCCCTATGTGCACCATTTGTCTGTGGGCCCTTTAAGAATGAGCTTTGCATAGCTCACCTTCCTGACTCCTCCCCTGGGGGAGTACCTATGTGAAGTTAAGAGTCTGGAAGGAACAAAGCAGCAGCTACAGCACAGTGAAGACCAGGACCTCTCAATGGGTGGAACACAATCCAGAATTGAGTTTTTAGGGGATCCCCACTGCACTGCTACTGTCTGAGTGGGCAGCAGCAAAGTGTAAAGGGCATTAGGACACAGAGATTTGGAAAGTGAATGCAAGGAAACATTCCATCTTCGTGCTGCTGCTCCTTCAGTCCTACCCCATTATGCATCCAAGCAAATCCTATTGCAGCCCTTCTCTCCCCATCCATGCATCATTCAGCATAGCCAGTTTCCACCTCTTGCATTCTGACTTTTCTTGGCTGCAGAATGGCCTCTAGGGGCTGTTTAATTTGTAGTGAGGGCTGAACCAGCACCAGGACCAGGGTGGCCTAAAAATACAAAGACCCTTTACTCTGCCCTTTGAAGTCTGAGCTCAATCAGATGCAAGGACAGGCCCATTATTTTGATTATGGACATAATTCCTGATTGGAAAGCGGTAGACTAATCCAGAAAACATAAGAAATCTTGAAGATTATAGGGCAAAGTCACTGGGGCCTCAGTGCTTTGCCCTCCACTGCAATCAGTTGCCATTTCTCCCCCCCCCCCCTTTTTTTTTCATCTTTCACTTTCTCTTTGAGCCCCACAGTAAATGATCCCGTCCACACTTAGAATTCACTGTTGCTCTTTGCCTCACCAATCTTCCTCGGTTACTTTATTCTGGAGTATGAACTCACTTCTTCTAGCGACTACACTCACATTAGGCCATGCAGAGTAGCAAACAATATGAACACCAGTGCAAAATCAGTGCTATTGCTGGAGTCTTGTTCCTGTCTGGAGTGGCTAAATAGAAACATTGTGGTTTACATGGTGACCCTGTGCTAGAGGGACATTATGTAATCATAAATAAGGAAGGAGATGGTCTGTTCAGTTAAGAGTGAGATGGTGAGTATCTACAAGTCAATTATTAACCGCTTGTTCACATTTGCAAATGTTTTTTAGGACCCCTGTTTTAGACTATATAAAGACTTTTTTTTTATTAACACAGCTAGTGGAATGATAAAGCTGCACCTTGTACAGGTGTGGTCCTCCTGTTTCCTGAAAATAAAATCATACTGCCCTTTTGCACTGACACAGATAGTGAATATTTACAGGATAATATAAATGCCATGGCCGAAGCTCTTATTCATTACATGGAGCTGAATAATTAAAGTATAATGCTTCTAACTAACGGAACAAAAAAAAGTATTCTGTAGTCTTTAAAGGGAGTTTTATTCTCTAGCTTTCTAACTTCCTGCAGCGAGGCTGAGCTGACTCCTTCTCTTTAGGTGCTGATAATTTTCACCAACTGTATTCACATCTTCCTCTGCGCAGGAAGGCAGACCCCATGGCATCCTGTAAGCTTACGCTCAATGCTCATGTTGCAGGGATGGGTGTTCACAGACTGAAGTGATTAGCACCTTGCACTCTCTTGCCCCTACCCCAAACTGCTGGGAGACCTTTCCCAATGATTTAACTGTATCACACAGTCTCCCTTTACCATACCTTATCAAGCCTGATTTACAGATGCATTCATTACATCGGAGGTATATGATGAAATACCACAGCGGCTCCAAAAAAGAACACTTGAATGGATACAGGAGTTTTGGAAGAATGTAACTTCTCAGAAGGTTGACTCAAGCAAATAAAACCTCTTCTGGAGCTTGTTGGTTACGTCAACATAATTTTCAAGATTAAAGTATAAAATCTCCAGTGTATTTTGCCAGATGAAGGTATAACCCGCTGCAGAAATCTTACCTTAGAGCAGTTTATATGGAGCAGATCAGTACAAAGTTAGGGTGGTATTCTGGAAAAAAGCTTGGGTCGTTTATCTTTGAGAGATTGAATAGGTGCATCAAACAAGAGACCTTTCCAGTTTTCACTTTATGATAAAACCCTTGCATAGAACCACTTTTCATCACTGCAAACATTTCAGCTGAAATGTCAGATACTTTGCACACACAAGCTAAACTGGCACAAAGCCAAACATTTGCCAGTTTTGCTTCAGCTGCAAAATTTTTCACACAGCTTCAGTGAGCAATTGTTACAGCTTTGCTAAGCCAACATCCATCACGCAACATGACTAATCCTGCATCTGTCATTAGGTAGGATAGAAACAAAGTCATTGTAATAGAGAATTATTAGAGGACTTATGTCTCCTCCTTTGAAAGTAAGAGGGTCAGCCTTGTTTCAGTATTTGTAGAGCAGCAACAGATCATTTTCAATAATGGACAAACTGCAGAAGATTCAACAGTTTGCTTCTAATAAGCAGCCTCAGTTCTGGGTCCTTATCTGAACCTCATGGGTCTGTAAAAATCAGGCTGAAAATCTCACAAGATCTCATGCTTTTCTTGTGAGATTTACATGTTTTACTCCATTGATAATCTTTTTGATATGCTGTGTAGACTGGCACCGGAATAGAATCAAAAGCGTAGGTCACGGCAGGGTTAGTGGTTTGTCTACATTCACTACATTTACAGGACCAGTAACCTAAGGCTAGATCCTGCAACTGGCTTCACATGGGCAGACTCCTGCATGAAGCCTCACTACAGTTAATAGGGCTCCATTTAGGCCCAAGAGCCTGTCTGCATGGAGTCTCGGGCAGGATTGGGGCCTTAGAGACTATGGGCCAATGGCAGTTTTGCCATTGACTTCATGTGAATGAGTATTTGGCCTTAGACCTGAACTTTAATCATGGTACTTATTTATTCACCTGGATGAAATGTAGATCAAAATTATAATGTTGCAGAAATCCAAATTTTAGCAGCAGACAGTTAGGATTTTCCATACAAAGGCAGATCATTTACTTTTTGTCTGAATGTTTTTAGATTATGGGACACAAGAAAACAAGCATGAAAGAAAAGTAAAGTTCCCCTTAGAGAGCACAGAGTTGGGGGGAAATGGAAAACTGTTTGCATAAATTGTTGTGCCCCATTTTCCACTGAAAACGTATTGATTGTAATTTTCCTGCCACTTCTAGTTGTAAGTTACATAGCTACATACCACTGCAGACTAGGAAAATGCGTCTGTTGGTAACAAAGAATTTACATGAAACAACACTGATGTTAGTTACCAGGTAACTCTCATGGTTTCAAATGCAACTGCTGTGAGTTTATCACATTATTTCCATAGAATATAGTGCAGAGGTGTTTTGTGGCAATAGTGAAATTAACTTACATCACAATGCTGAATCAAACAAGCCAGGAAACTATTCAGGACAGGGACCATGCCTTTCTCTTTGATACTAAAGATGTGCTTAGTAAACCTTTGGGTGCTATAAAATAATCCATCATCATCAGACAGTATTACACATACATGCCCATAAAAGAGCTTAATAAAATGAATTTATCATTCTGCAATAACATCTATTTCTACTCCAGCAGTAAAGAGTCTGCCACAGGATGACCTTGCATTTAGCCTTTAGGATAGCAAAAAGAAATTGTTTTGTCTGTTGCCAACCAGCCAACCCTAAAAATGAATACAGCTATATTCGGTACATTTATCCTCTTAATGAGAACAGATTCTGGCAGTTTTGCCTTAGGTGAAAAGGAAAAAGCTTGCTCTGTCAGCTTGACATGCTACTGAAATAAAATCAAGTGTCCATCTTATCTGAAGACCAGAGTGAGTAATTTCGTAAATAAAGGAGCTGCACATTTATCACTTGCCAACAGTTCAGCGTAGCTTTCCACAATTAGCAATGTTTGGTCTGGTCCAAAGAGGGATCCAGTCTTGAGCTAGCCTAAAGATGAATTCCCTTGTAACTTTATTTG
Source organism: Lepidochelys kempii (assembly GCF_965140285.1). Lineage (NCBI taxonomy): Eukaryota > Metazoa > Chordata > Testudines > Cheloniidae > Lepidochelys > Lepidochelys kempii. Next base: position 102,028,283 of record NC_136386.1, read on the forward strand.
GCTGATATTTATCACAGTGAGATCAGGAAGCATGCAAAGCATTGTTTGCACTGTAGCTTATCTTTGGAGAAAGCCCTATGTATTATGCGGGAAGCTGACCTAGATTCTTCCGTCAAAGCTCACGGTTTCTTTTATAATCTGGCACTGAATTCTGAAGTACACTGAGAATGCTGCAACAGAGTAAGGTAAAGTCAGACCTTCTGCACCAGTTAAGCCTGTATCATAGCTGTGCTGGGCTATCACAGGTAGAATGGATCTCCTTTACAGGCTAGCATGGAAAGATGTGATAGGTGCAGGCAAGAGGAGGGCTGATGGGATCCATGTTTAAGTGTATCCACTGGCCATAACTCCCTGCACAACTGGGGTGGAAGGGCTGCAGATTCCAACACATCCATCACCACAGGCCCTTGGCACTCCACCTATGTAGAGCATGACTACCATAGGCTTTATGTGGGTGAAGTGGATTTCACACACATCAGAGGGATGTTTTTGTTGAATTACACATAAAAATGAATAATCAGTTTTCCTTGGGTTATTTACTCATATTAAACTGAATTTTTGCCTGCCAAACATTTTCAATTTGCAGCTTGCTGTGGAATCACCAATGCATAGAATCATAGGACTGGAGGGGACCTCAAGAGGTCTTCTGGTTACTCCTGAGGGCATTCTGCACCAGAAAATTAAAAGTTCTGCACTAGAAAATTAAAAATGCTGCACATAATATTTTAAAATTCTGCAAAATGTATTTGTCAAATAAAAATAGAGACTCCAGCATGCCATTGGGGAGCACAGTCCAGTAGCTGCACAACGGTAGGAAATCACTGTGCAGCTCCATACCTGGGACACAGACTCAGCAGTGAGGCTGCATCCAACCCTGACACAGCGCAAGGACCAGGCCTGCCCCAGAAACACCTAAGGGCCCTGCCCCTCTGTGTCAAGTGCTCCAGGTGTGCAAAGGCAGGCTCCAAGTGTGGAAGGGCTTAGTGTGGGGGGGATCCAGCTGTGAGCTGAGAAGGTTCTGTGTCAGGCAATCTGGGTGCAGGCGGCTCAGTGGGGGATTTGGTTTCGGGGGGGATCTGGATGCACAGGGCCTTGTTGGGGGGTTCTGGGTGCAATGGTAATGGGACTCTGCAGGGGGGTCCAGGTGAAGGTGGTTGGGGCTCAGTGGGGCAGGGAATGGGGTGTCTGGATGTGGGGTCCAGATGCTGGGGGATTGGTGCTCAGTGTGGTGGGGATCCAGGTGCAGCTGGTTGAGGCTCGGTGGGTTGGGGATCCAGGTGCGGGTGGCTCATCAGGGTGGTCCAGGTACAGGGGGAGTGAGGCTTATTGAGGGGGTTCTGAGTGCAGGTGGGGGGGTGAGGCTCACAGGAGGGTCTGTGTATGAGGGGGTCTCAATGCACAGGGGTTGGGCAGATGGGGGAGCAATTCCCTGTACTGGGATCCCTCCCCCTGCAGTTGAGGAGCAGTGAATACAAAGGAAGTGGAGGGGAGGGGGGTTTGCAGAGCTTCCTGCAGCTGGGGGAGAAATCTGGGGGTGGGTCCTCCCCAGCCCAGCTGGGACTAGCAACTGAGCCTGGCACAGGGTAAGAGCCACCAGCTGGATCTTCCCCAGTCCCACCTCCTTCCCCACAATAATTTACCCCTCTGCCGGCTGCCCTGGGCACCCGAAACATACGGCTGGAAAGGGTCACATGACCACTACTGTGACTTCCATTTGCTTCCCTGTCAGAAAGTCATTTTTCTGTGGGGAAGTAAAGAAATCTGCAGGACACACAAATTATGTGCATGCAGTCCCCTGCACTCAAGGCAGGACTAAGTATTATCTAGGCCATCCCTGAGAGGTGTTTGTCTAACCTGCTCTTAAAAAACTCCAATGACAGAGATTCTACAACATCCTTAGGCAATTTACTCCAGTGCTTAACCACCCTGACAGTTAGAAAGTTTTTCCCAATGTCCAACCTAAACTGTCCTTGCTGCAATTTAAGGCCATTGCTTCTTGTCCTATCCTCAGAGGTTAAAGATAACAATTTTTCCTCTCTCCTCTTTATAACAACCTTTTATGTATTTGAAAACTCTTATGTCCCCTCTCAGTCTTCTTTAGCCAGACTAAACAAACATAATTTTTTCAATCTTCCCTCATAGGTCATGTTTTCTAGACAGTAACAATATTGCATAATGGATGTTGTCAGGGCCAGCTTGAGAGGACAAGTTTGTGGGTTTGGCACCCAGGAAACTGTTGAGACTTTCTGCACTGGGAACAGATGCCTCTCTTCTTTCTGAGCTAAGTCAGAGTGACTTGAACTGTTGAGGGGTAGAGACTGGAATTCCTAGTATCCTGCCCTTGACAACAACCACCAACCACCCTCTTTCTCCTGCCTAATATCCACCTCTGTATCCAAAACAGATGGATAAACAGGTCAGCAGGATGTTTCTACTAAAATGACCAGCATTGAAATAGTTAACAATACACATTAAAATTGACGTAATTGGCTTTCAGATTCATCACTACACGGTAATAAATGGGGCAGCTCCAACCCCTCAGCGCTATTGCTTCATGTTTTGTGCAGACTCAAGAAGGCAGCAGGGCTTCACCATTTGTCACACATTTGGAAATTTTTATTCACAACCATGAGGATTTGTGACAGGCTTTACAAACCCCACACTAAGGCAGAGACAGAGGAAGGGCTGGCGCAGTACTGGGCCAAGGAGGCTTTGTCTCTCAGCCACCGCTGAGTGTGCTTCTGGGAGAAGACCAGAATCAATGGAGTTTCTGCAGCCCTGGGTGGGAGAGAAGAAGGAGTCCATTTCCTGGAGGAGAACTGCTCTGCAGCAACAGGAGAGGAAGCTTGTACTGTGGGTACTTGACTGAGTCTCCCCTCCCCCACAGATGCTCCCCAAGAGGGAGGGAGGGAGAACCAGCAAAGGCTTGAAGACTGCAAGCATCAGCCTAGGCTGTGGAGGTCTGGAACTAAGGGCTAAGTCCACTGTGACCACACCCCAAACTGAGATGCAGTTGTGGTAGGAAATGGCTCAGGGGAAGTGAGCAAGTGGGCCAGCCTAACGTAAATCAGTACACACAGTTTCACATTCAGGTCCTGAACTGGGACCTGGGGGGGAGGGGGGGAAGGACCAGGGTCCCCTTTTACCCAGCCCTAAAGAGGGTAGGGCTAGGGGTTACGTCAAGGAGGCCAGTCCAACTAAACCTACATCCAGAGGGTGAACTAACAGAAAGGTTGGAGTTGAAGGCTCAGACCAATAGGCCTGTTGACTGCCAAAACCACCCCGCTACAGGGCTATGAATATTTTGTTAAATGAATTATTATAATCTTCTAAACAGTTCTGTGAGCCTGGGTGGATTGTGCGGAAAATGCTATGACTGCAGAATCCGTATCTACGGAGACAAAGAAGATTTCCATAATTTAGATGCCTCATGAAACTTTCAGTTCTCTTAAGCATTAACAACTATAAAATGTATAAATATACAAACACTCCAATAGGGAGCAACAACTTTTAATATAGCGACATCGACTTCACAGCATAACAAGGTCTCATTAATCTTATAATTACAGGGAAAGGATTCTACCATAGCTTTGCTGTTTTCCAGAGACAGAGTGAGACTCAGTAGTATTTAGTCAATAAAACCAATTCCTATTACCCAAGGACAACCACGCTAAAGAATGAGCCAGCCTTCACTACCTAAAATTCTCTGCTGCTTGGAAAACGGCCAGGTATAATAATCAATTCTCAAAATAAACACAGTTTCACTAACATGATGGCTGTTCATGAACCATTTTAAAAGTGAAATAAATTCTTATAACTAGTAATAGTGCTAGCATGCTACAGATTTTAGAAGCTGTAGAGCTGGAAGAAAGAGATCCCATACAGCAGGGGTGGCCAACCTGTAGCTCCGGAGCCACATGCGGCTCTTCAGAAGTTAATAAGTGGCTCCTTGTACAGACACTGACTCCGGGGCTGGAGTTACAGGTGCCAACTTTCCAATGTGCCGGGGTGGTGATCACTGCTCAACCCCTGGCTCTGTCACAGGCTCTGCCCCCACTCCATCCGTTCCCACCCCCTCCCCTGAGCCTGCCATGCCCTGGCTCCTCCCCTCTTCCCTCCAGAGCCTCCTGCACACCACAAAACAGCTGATCGGGTGGTGCAGGGAGGGACAGGGAGGCGCTGATCAGCAGAGCTGCCGGTGGGTGGGAGGCATTGGGAGCAGATTGGGGGAGCTGATGTGGGGCTACCGATGTATTACTGTGGCTCTTTGGCAATGTACATTTGTAAATTCTGGCTCCTCCTCAGGGTCAGGTTGGCCACGCCTGCAACACAGCATAGTACACGAGGGCTGGAGGCAGGGCTGTCTCACTTGCAGCACTGTAAAGAAAGAAAAGTACACAACAGTTTTCTCAATGGTGAAGAAACAGCAGGGCAGCTTTGTATGCAATGTGGAGACTTTAGGGAGACAGTTTAGTCATTTGCTAATGACAAGATCAGCTGTGGTACTGTTGATCAGAGGCAAAGTGAGTAATTTAAAACCCTTTCTCTAAATGTCCCTTTACATTGTGAAATCACTTGGATAGCCCCTTAAATATAGATCAGCCTAAAGAACTTCTATGCAAAGATCTACAGCAATGCCTTCACCTACTACTGCAGCAAGCTGTTTGCTCTTTTAATAAATTATGGTGACCCATATTTGCTAACTTATGGTCCTTTATTTAGCAATGTCACTTTTCACCAGTCTCCTCTTGTGACTCGCTTTTGTACAAGACAGACAATCAGATCCATCAAAACGTCACTGTCCCTTAAATTGAGTAAGCTTGCAATCTTATTGCAGTTACCTTTGCCATTCATCATCCCACATCTCATCTCCTCCCTAATGTTTATCACTCATGTTTAAAATTGCTTGTCATATTTAAAGTTGAGCTTGTAAGTTCTGGTGAAAACATATGCTCATGCAAACAAAAAGACATAATATGCCAGGGGTTAACATTAACAGATCACTTTTAAATTACTTTATGTAATTTTCATTGTGAACAGCTTTAAAAAAAAAACACACCACAAGACTCTGATACAAGACTGTTACAATCTGATGCTGCAGGAATACTAGTATTCCTCGAGATGAGATACTCTACCAAGCTAACTGATATAATAGTGATGGACAACCCTGAAAGGGATCTCTTAGCTTATGGTACCTGCTATCCTGGGCAACACCAGGGACCTCCAGTGCTAGATTCATGAGTTGCTCCAGCTTGAGCTAAAGAGCCAGGTTCTCAAGCTGAAAGCTGTCACTAGAATAAGGCATGGAGTGGGATGTGTAATGTGCACTGACCTGTAGGTTACATACTTCCTCTGGATAGACAAATCTCATCTTAAGCAGCTGAGGCCCTAAAAGTCCAAATCCCAGATGAGGCCCCCATCTATGTAACATACCATGATCTGTAAGTTATGCAAGCAAGTTTCTTTGGTGCAATAAGCCTCCTAAAGCAACTCCTTCAACCACTCTCCCCATGGCACCTTTGTTATGAGGAGGCTTCTCCATTGGTTCTGATGGCAACAGTGCTCTGTGGCGACATCATGACAATCCCACCCTTGCTGTCAAAGTTGCTGCATCTGCCACATGCCTTATGGCATCACTGGGGTGCGTTTTGGTGAAAACACTCCCAAAGAATGCTTTCCAAAGAGTCAGATCGACTGTTAAGTCTGCAGTCTTCAGCTTGAATGTCACAACATTTGCGGTGTTGCCTTCAGATTGGAAGTGAATTAAGAGAGGAATATGCTGGCACTTGGGAAGCTTTATTGCCATAACAAAAACTCTCACACTAATTTATCCTAGTCCATACAACTTCCCTGGGCAGGGTTCTTGTCTCTATACAGAACTCTTGCTAATTTTGATTTGCCCTGAACCCCATTAGATTGGCTTGCCCAGACTAACAGTTTTCCAAATAAAGGGGAAAAGCACCCAGTTATCTCATTAGCCCTCATGTTTTCCCCATTCACTCTCGTAATTCCCAGAACAGTATTGATGGTGAACAGTGAACAGCTTCCTGCAGTGTTCCAGCTTGGAACTATATCTTGCATTTTAATGTTTTTTTCTTCGAGAAAACACCGGAGGTGCCTTCTACCAACACTTGTGTCCTGCTCTGACACCAGCATCACCCTTCTACTGAGCAGTAACAAATAGCCAAAGCCTTGCAGGCTGTCTTTCCAGGGGAGGAGAAATCTGTGAAGGGGAGTTGTCATGGGGTTCACTCACCACTAGTGGCACCTCCTCCTGGAAGTCCTGGAGATCAGCTCTGCCAGGTGTTGCGCCCTCCCCTGGCAGCCTCTCTGGTCATCTTCTCACTGTATGGCCCCCCCCTTATTCCAGGAACCACAGATTCATTCTTATGATTCAGCCCTCCAGCCAGGTCGCCATACATGTTCCCCCTTTCCAGGGTAGATATAACAAAGTCTTTCCAGGACTCCCAAGTAGTCTGCTGTCCTCTGCCACATCCCCAGTGGCTGGTAGAGGAACCTGGGTCTGCCCTATAGTGTGGGTTCCAGCTTAGGGGCCCTCCAGTCAGCAGCCAAGGTCTGCACTCCTATTCCTTGCTGCTATACCTGAGCCTTCTCCTACCTTCCTGGCTTCCTTCCTCTCTGGATTTGCCAGCCTCCGAACTCCCTCCACTCAGGGAGTGACTGCAGCCTACTTCCCTGAAGCCTTCTTCTGTTGCCAGCTGCCTGACTTTTTACAGACCCCAACTGTTCCTGTCCAGCTGATCGTGCATCCAAATTGTTCCCTGCTCCCTGACTCCTCCTTCAGGTGTACCCTCTGGAGTTAATTGGCTTGCCTGGCCATCTTAACCCCTTCCAATCCTATGTAGGGTGGACACCCCATCACAGGAGTCAAGTGCATTCTAAATGTAACTTGCTTTATTTACATATATGCTCCTGTCCTGGAACAGAGGTGATCAAACAGCATGCAGGCAATCCCTTTTTCTAGGAATATCACCCCAATGCCTGATTGCCATGGAGAAACTCTGCCTCAAAAATTGACTTCAGAAGCAGAGTAGAAAGCAGACTCCCCACCTCCTTGCCCAGTTCCCTTTCCTGGGGCCACTGCCTTTACACATAACCTTGCATAATAAATACTGCCTAAAAACAACACAGCAGGTATTCTCAAGACTAAACATTTTCTCACATGCTTAAACACCCTTGGAAAACTTTGTGCAACAGTGCCACCTTGTGATTCCACAACAGTCAATTTGACATTGCCATTTGTCATTTAACACTGAAGTCAATGGAACTACTAATGTGCTTAACGTTACATGCATGCTTAAGACTTTACTGTATCACAGCCTTAGAGACTAGACTTCATTGACACCTTTGAATGTTCCATCTGTATGTTCTTGAACTTTTAGATACACCTAGGAATTTACTTTTGTGAGCAGAAGGACTTAGGTCATAGTGACAAATATTCATGTAAATGTTGTAATTTCACTTAATTGTCTTGGAAAAGAATTCTGGCCACTAGTGAGCTCTCTCTCTACTAGCTGGTTAGATAGTGTGACTCCTGCCCCCATTCATTCCTTTAGGCCCTACTTTCTAACTCTCTTGTACACAGATGGCTAGTTGTTTAGCAACCATTCACTTGTATTTGTCAGGCACTACTGCTTGCCCTTTAATTCTGTACATCTTAAAGAACAGTTAGAACCAGAAATTTTCCATTCTGTCTGACTAAAGAATGCAATGATCTTCAGCGTACCACAGTAACTCTCATCACAGAGTAGATTCTAAAGGACCTAAGAGACAAATATTTTAGAAATTTTCCTGGAGGTGCATATGTACACTCAAACACACATTAATAACAGGAGTTAAAAATGTCACAGAGCTCAATACAAACAAGACATACTGTGTTTATTCTCTTTCCTATCCACATTCCATTTACTAGAGACATGCATCTTATCTATAGTAGGTTGGAAGTTGGTGATGTTGATATCCTTTACTTGTACTTTTCAAGATGGCCCTTCATGTAGATCAGTGTCACTGAACACTTCTCTGTGAATCCAAAGTGGAGAGTGACCTAATGTCTTGAATACAACATAGTATATTAACAGGAGGTCAGTGATATTAAATAGTATGATGGAATCATCTGTGGTGTATTGCTATGACAATTTCTTATACAGGACCATAAATGTACACCACACTGAACAATTACGTCTTTCTCTCCTAAACATCTTACATTTAACAGACACGAGTTGGTGCATTACAATATATCAAAATTCAGAACAGATTTTGGTTTTGTTAATATTATTTATTAATCCTTTCAAGCCTCAGCAATATGTTCAAATCTCCAGATCTGCTGGAGCCCAGCAGAATAAGACAAATAACTGTTCTAAGTCTCATATGTGGAGTATATTGCATTTAAGGTATTTGCAAACATCAAAATGTATTTTTAAGGAGGAAAGGTGATTAAAATAAGAAAAATAAAATCCATTAAAACAGCTTATTTGAATGATTCTAAGGCATTTAGAATTATTTTTATTGTAAAATCATTATGATCACAATTTAATATTATCTTTTATCAGACTTACATTCTCTAGAAAGATAAACTCAACTCTTGATGTCTTCTTAAACAACTTCCTAGTTGTTGTTTGCATTGAAAACCATAAGAGGGCAGCATAATCCTTTTCGTCTTAACCATCTCTTTAGGAAAACTGCTTTGATCTGTATAAACTACAGATATTAAGATAAGATATTAAACAGGCTGCTGTACTGTCCATTCACCATTTATAGTAAACTTTCTTTCTCTGAATAAAGGAAAACAAATGAAAGAGCCTTTTGGCTTTTTAACTCTACTTGCATTAGATCATCATAGGCAGAGACTCAGAGGTATTGCAGGAGCACCAGGATAGATTATTTATACACACCCTATGGAAATGGGTTTTTTTCAGTTCCTAATATAGAAAATATGATTACAAAACAACGAGGAAGCTGATGTACACAAAAATGAGGGGGGGGGGAGAATAAAAAGAGTACAGAGCCACTTAATGGAAGTTCATGATGTGATTATGGTGTGATTAACTTTATTGATAACTTTACATTTTAATGGTTCAGTTCCAAGCTATCTCATTTTCAGTCCCAATTTTCAGTGTATGGGAAGAATATAAGGCCAGTAGGATAGCAGGTTTTAATTGTATGCCACATAAACTGCTTGATTCATGAAGTAACAACAAAGATTCTACAAACAACAGTAGAAACTTTCCATAAGAGATAACATTTCCCAAATGTTGTTTCTTCTTACCTCCTGGGGCCATGCTATATGCAGAATGTGGGAAGGAGAGGAGATACATCCATACCCATGTCTTGGGTTGTTGCACCAACCCACAGAATTTTAAAGTACATATGATTTTCATGTTGAAAGGCCATACCCAGACAAGGCTCGCTACTGGGTCAGAGTCCAGTTTCAACCAAGCAGAGTATCTGCTACTCTCTACTACCTCTTACAATGGTTAAGACTGTGTCAAAGAGTCCTTAAGTTTGTTGTGGATTTTTTTCCTGATCAGTTCTAGTGGTTACCTAAACAAATATTGGCTTTTATTATTTTCCTTAATTTAACAATGATTTAATCATTCTATTCTTATTTGAGTGGTTGCAGCACAAAGGGCCAAATTTACTCACCTTATGTAGAACCTTAGGCTATGTCTGCACTAAAGATCTTACAGCTATGCTGCTGTAAGGTTTCCCAAGTAGCCACTCTATGCCGACAGAACAGAACTCTCCCATTGGCATAATTAAACCAGCCCCAACAAGCGATGGTAGCTATGTCAGCAGGAGAGCATCTCCCACAGACATAGCGCTGTCCACACTGGTGCTTCTGTTGGTGAAATTTATGTCAGTCAGTGGTCTGTTTTTAGTCACACCTCTGATCGACAAAAGTGCTAGTATAGACCTAGCCTTACTCCTTAATTAGGAGTAATATCAATAAATCAATCTACTTTCAGAATAATACACTGCTAATTTCAGTAAGACTATCAAAAACAGGCCCAATCTATTTAAGGGAAGTGGTCAAACCGATGTTTAACTGACCAGAGCATTTTAACACTGCAGTTTCCCTTAAAAATAATAGAATACTTTCTTACAAAAATCTTTGAAAGTCCTTGCTTTCCCATGAGTTCAAGGGGGTATTGAATTATCTCAGTCTGACTCTGCATCATCAGATTAGAGCTGCTGCTGGAAAATGTCTGTACAATGACAGCTTCCACTCAAGACCATTCCCAGTGTGCTGGAGATAGTGACATACATCATGTCTAAAAAGTGTTCTTCTCAGTGGGACTACCTGAGGAATAAGGCACTACTCAGTGTGAGTAATGGTGTCAGGATCTGGCTTTAGGTATTTACTGAACTATGTAAGATATAATAATCAGTCACTCCAATAATTATTCGGTGTCCAAGTGATGGGAAAAGCTTAAGAGCTGCGTAGAACAGGACAACACATCAGTGGAAAGCAGTGGTGTTTGGTTTGCGTATAGCCCCAAGGTAATTTTTTGTGTTAATGAGACCACCAAAGGATGCTGACATGTTTAGATAATATCCTAATTATAGCAGGTTCAAAGAGTATCTTCCAATGCATATAATATAAATGCAAACATTAGTTTATTAAGGGCTTCGGGGTTCATTTTAGACAAAGACAAATATAGTCAAGTCTACAGTTCCTGGTCTCTATAGAGAATTCCAATATATTATAGTAAAGATTCTATGGCAAAAAGAAAGAGAGAGAGAGAAAACATTACATTAAATGCGCCAGGAAATCAAGGTTTCAGGTTCAGACACCCAAAGAGAATTAGCAAATCTAGTGAGATCCCTAGATGCTCTGTTGCCAAATGTTTCAATGGAAACACTATATTAACAGAGGGTTTACGAATATATCCGCTGGACACAAGAAAGTCTCAAAAAGATTGGGTAAAAAGGGTAAGCTGTTGAGGAAAGCTTGGCAAGATCTAACATAAAGGTTAGCTTTAATAAGAATAACCCCAAACTCTTTCATAATCTTACTAACTCCTCCAAATGTGATAGAAGTAGATTATAATTATCTTATATTTATACAGTGCCTTCTAGAGCCACCAGGAAAAGACCTGGAGACATTCCTGAATGATCAAAATGCTAGCTGCCTTTGGCATCAGTCTCAACACAAACAAGCTGGAAGAGACTTCAGCCTGGAGAGCATCAGTGACAGCCTGTGAAAGGAAGAGAGATTCTTTCAGTGCTAACAGGCCACAAGATAGTTAGGGCTGGACAAAATTTCTCAGCTGAAGCTTCCCCCCCCTCCCCAAAAAAACCCACCAAAAACGCAGCTTCGGGTTGACTGAAACACATTCTGAATTGGTGTCAAATTTAACAAATTGTTTCAGTGGGGGGAGGGGGGGATATTAAAAGACATTCCAAAAAATCCAGATGTTTCATTTTTACATCCAAATTTTTCATCCAAAATGACTTTTTTGTTTCAGAATTTACTTCAATTTCTTTTAATTAAAAAAAAAATCTCAAAAATGAAATATTTCATTGTGGGCTGAACAAAACATTTTGTTTGACCCAAAACAATTTTATTTATTTTTCTCATTTTTCAGAATGGCCAGCGAGCTGAAAAATCAGTTTTTCACACAGCTCTAAAGACAGTGGTGTCATATGACAAATGCAAGAGGAGTCAGGTCAGACCCGACAAATATACTCACGGGCAATAGGGTGTTGAAAGTGAATCATTACAAGAAAGAAAAGGAGGACTTGTGGCACCTTAGAGACTAACAAATTTATTTGAGTATAAGCTTTCGAGAGCTTCTGCTCAAATAAATTCGTTAGTCTCTAAGGTGCCACAAGTCCTCCTTTTCTTTTTGCAGGTACAGACTAACACGGCTGCTTCTCTGAAACCTGTCATTATGCATTACAAGAAAGGTATCTAAACATCAAATGCACTTGCTGAGCAAGGGTGCTGAAACAATTTTTATAGTGTGGGGTGTTGAAAGCCACTGAACCAAACTGTAAAGCCTGTATATAACAGAAACCACTTCAAATCAGGGGATTCTGCAGCACTCCCTGCACTCCTAGTTCTAGCACCTATGTTTCCGAGTGCAATTTGCCATTCAGCCACTCTCTTCAGAATTTGGAACTTTCCCTTGACATAGATTTTCATCAGTTAAACACCAGGAGGAGCTAGATTAAGCCATTTAGCCACAGCCCTGAGTAAGCTGCAGAGTGGAGTCACAGTGCCTCAGGAGAAGTTTGGAGAGCAAGGTGACCTAAAAAAATCTTAGGCCCTGTTTGCATTAATGTACTTGTGTCACTGTACAAAGTGGAGCTTATACTGCTGGAGACACACTGAAGTAAGCTATGTAAATCCTATTTTGCAAGTCTGCAGCACATCTATATTAGGGGTTTGCAAAAAATATAGATTAAAAAATGGTCTTTTTTGAACCCAACAAAGTGAAAGCAACTCTGAAATTCAGGTAATTTTCAAGAAAATCATTTTTCTGCATGTCTACCAGCTCTATAATACCATTGAAGAGCCCTTAGATGAGGAGGTAGAAAGCATAAATCTTCTTGTAACAACAATTTGACCTAGAATCTCTCTCAAAAATCATTTATTCTAGTGTCAAAAATACTTGCTGCAATTGAATGTTTTAATTTATAATAGTTTCCCCCTCCCCACCAAAAATGCACACAATGAGTACGTTAAATATTTGGATATGATTTCTCCATTATCAGCCAACTGATAAGCAGTAAAATTTGAATTAGCTTTTAATGTAAAATGCACTCCATTAATGATCTATTCCCCTTTGAAACGACTTACATATGTTTCAGTTGCAAATTCCATGCCACTTAATCATGCAAATCATTGTGCTCAGATCGCCTCAGAGAGGATTTAGCTTTCATCTATTTTCCTGCACCGTTTGCTGTTAGAGATATTGTAACTGAACTTTGTGAAAAGCTATGAATTTAGAGACCAGGCACTCTGACCTAGAAAAGCCTAGCTACTAGCCAGGCTATGGGACCCACAAAGCTTGCGGTTGTGAGCCCCCTGATTTTGGGACCCAAAAAATTTCACTTAAATTTAGAACAAAAATGTAAGGGCCCGATTCTTGGATAGGATAAGTTGTTCTCTGTGTAGGAACAAACAAGGTGAGGGCACAGGTGGCTTTAGGGCACCTTTGTTTTCCCCTGAACCTTGGGGCACATGGGGGGCCAGTTTAACCTGTCATGGCACCTAACTGGGAATTGCCAGAGCACAGTGGCACACTGGTCACACATCTTTTTTGCCTGGCTATGCCCCATATGCTACGATGGGGTGGCATGGAACTGGTTTAAGAGAAAAACCTCAGGAGACCAGTTAGCCAGCTCTACAGACTTTTTCAACTCCTGGAACAGTGGACAGGGGCCATAACAGAGCAGAGAATCTGACTAAAATCTCCAGCCATTTTCATTGCGGAGATAATTTTCACTGATTTAATTGCCACTTATTTTTCCTGGAATTCATGTGATCCCGTTTTTGGCCCAGGAAATACAAAGGGTCAGGCAGAAAAGCACCATTGCCACCATAGTGCTGCGTACAAATTAGATTAGCTAGCCTTTAACAACTTCTGCCTGCCTCTCTCCATGGGATTCATGGGCTAAAAGAGGATAACATCTATCTCACAGTCCTTGTTGAACCTTGTAAATGTGAAGCTTTTGCATCAGAGAGACAGAGAGACTAAGGAGGTCCTTCGAGAAACTTTTAGCCATGGTGAGAGAGATGAAAATGTGGGAAGCCAAGGCTACGTCTACACTATGAAATTAGGTTGAATTTATAGAAGTCTGTTTTGTAGAATGCATTTTTATACAGTCAATTGTGTGTGTCCCCACACAAATGCTCTAAGTTCATGTAGTCGGCGGAGTGTGTCCACAGTACCGCGGCAACCATCGACTTCCGGAGCGCTGCACTGTGGGTAGCTATTCCACAGTTCTCACAGTCTCTGCTGCCCATTTGAATTCTGGGTAGAAATCCCAATCCTTGATGGGGCAAAAACATTGTTGTGGGTGGTTCTGAGTACATATCACCACGCCCCCCCCCACTTCCCTCCCTCCCTCTGTGAAAGCAACAGCAGGCAATCATTTCGCACCTTTTTTCCTGGATTACCCGTGCAGACGCCATACCACGGCAAGCATGGAGCCTGCTCAGCTCACTGTCACCGTATGTCTCCCAGGTGCTGGTAGATGCGGTACTGCATTGCTACATAGCAGCAGCTCATTGCCTTTTGGCAGCAGACAGATGACTGGTAGCCGTTGTCACCGTACTCCGAAGTGCTCTTTTAGCTGAGCTCGGTGAGGTTGGTCAGGGGCGCCTGGGCAAACATGGGAGTGACTCAGCCAGGTCATTTCCCTTTTAAGTTTTGTCTCATGGCAATTCAGTCTGGCAGTCCTACTGCACCGTCTTCTAATGAGCACCCAGGAGATGACAATGGCCAGCAGTCGTACTGTACCGTCTGCTGCCAGCAAGATGTATAAAGATAGATGAAGTGGATCAAAACAAGAAATAGGCCAGATTTGTTTTGTATTCATTTTCTCCTCCCTTCCTCAGCGAAATCAACAGCCTGCTAAACCCAGGGTTTTGAGTTCTATCCTTGAGGGGGCCATTCTGTTTCTCCTTGATGCAAAGCCACCCCCTTTGTTGATTTTAATTCCCTATAAGCCAACCCTGTAAGTCATGTTGTCAGTCACCCCTCCCTCCATCAGAGCAACGGCAGACAATCATTTCGCGCCTTTTTTCAGCGCAGACGCCATAGCACTGGGAACATGGAGCCCGCTCAGGTCACCGTGGCAATTATGAGCACTATAAACACCGTGCACGTTATCCAGCAGGATATGCAGAACCATAATCCGCAAGAAAAGCGAAACCAGGCGAGGAGGCGGCAACTGCAGTGCGGTGACAAGAGCGATGAGGAATGGACACAGACTTCTGACAAAGTATGGGCCCCTGCAATGTGCACATCATAGTGTCAATTGGGCAGGTTCATGGAATGGAACGCCGATTCTGGGCCCGGGAAACAAGCACAGAGTGGTGGGACCGCATAGTGTTGCAGGTCTGGGATGATTCCCAGTGGCTGCGAAACTTTCGCATGCGTAAGGGCACTTTCATGGAACTTTGTGACTTGCTTTCCCCTGCCCTGAAGCACAAGAATACCAAGATGAGAGCAACCCTCACAGTTGAGAAGCGAGTGGCGATATCCCTGTGGAAGCTTGCAACGCCAGACAGCTACCGGTCAGTCGGGAATCAATTTGGAGTGGGCAAATTTACTGTGGGGGCTGCTGTGATGCAAGTAGCCAACGCTATCACTGAGCTGCTGATATCAAGGGTAGTGACTCTAGGAAATGTGCAGGTCATAGTGGACGGCTTTGCTGCTATGGGATTCCCTAACTGTAGTGGGGCGATAGACGGAACCCATATCCCTATCTTGGCATCAGAGCACCAAGGCAGCGAGTACATAAACCGAAAGGGGTACTTTTCAATAGTGCTGCAAGCACTGGTGAATCACAAGGGACGTTTCACCAACATCAACGTGGGATGGCTGGGAAAGGTACATGACGCTCGCATCTTCAGGAACTCTGGTCTGTTTCAACAGCTGCAGCAAGGGACTTACTTTCCAGACCAGAAAATAACGGTTGGGGTAGTTGAAATTCCTATAGTTATCCTTGGGGACACAGCCTACCCCTTAATGCCATGGCTCATGAAGCCATACACAGGCACCCTGGACAGTAGTCAGGAGTTGTTCAACTATAGGCTGAGCAAGTGCAGAATGGTGGTAGAATGTGCATTTGGGTGTTTAAAAGCGCGCTGGCGCAGTTTATTGACTCGGTTAGACCTCAGCGAAACCAAATTCCCATTGTTATTACTGCTTGCTGCGCGCTCCACAATATCTGAGAGAGTAAGGGGGAGATGTTTATGGCGGGGTGGGAGGTTGAATCAAATCGCCTGGCCGCTGATTACGTGCAGCCAGACACCAGGGTGGTTAGAAGAGTACAGGAGGGCGCGGTGTGCATCAGAGAAGCTTTGAAAACCAGTTTCAAGAATGGCCAGGCTATGGTGTGAAAGTTCTGTTTGTTTCTCCTTGATGGAAACAACCCCCCCCATCCCGGTTTCACTCTACTTTCCTGTAAGCTAAGCCCCCTCCACTCCCCCCTTTGATCACTGCTTGCAGAGGCAATAAAGTCATTGTTGCTTCACATTCATGCATTCTTTATTTATTCATCACACAAATAGGGGGATAACAACCAAGGTAGCCCGGGATGGGTCGTGGAGGAGGGAAGCACCGGTTGGGTGGTGGAGGAGGGAAAGACAAGGCCACACAGCACTTTAAAACTTATTGAATGCCAGCCTTCTATTGCTTGGGCAGTCCTCTGGGGTGGAGTGGCTGGAGGCCCTCCCACCACGTTCTTGGGCATCTGGGTGAGGAGGCTATGGGACTTGGGGAGGAGGGCAGTTGGTTACACAGGGGCTGTAGCGGCGCTCTATGCTTCTCCTGCCTTTCCTGCAGCTCAGCCATACACTGGAACATATGAGTTTGATCCTCCAGCAGCCTGAGCATTGACTCCTGCCTTCTTTCAGCAAGCTGATACCACCTACCATCTTCAGCCCACCACCTCTCTTTGCGATCATATTGTGTTTTCCTGCACTCTGAGATTGTCTGCCTCCATGTATTTTGCTGTGCTCTGTCAGTGTGGGAGGACAGCATGAGGTCAGAGAACATTTCATCATGAGTGCGTTTTTTTCATCTTCTAATCTTCGCTAGCCTCTGGGAAGGAGAAACATATGCAGCTGGTGGAGGGGAAAAAAAGGGAGAGTGGTAGTTAAAAAGACAATAGAAGATTTTATAGAACAATGGGTACACTCTTTCATGGTAAACCTTGCTGTTAACATTACATAGCACATATGCTTTCATTACAAGGTCGCATTTTGCCTTTTATTGAGGGTATGCCGGTTTGGTGTGAGACATCACACACGCAGGGCTGGGCAGCAGAATTTGGCTTGCAGGCAGCCATGGTAAGCCACAGTCTTTTGGCTTCTTTAACCTTCATAACATGTGGGAATGGTTTCAAACAGCAGCGCCCTCATTTCCCATACAAAGTAGCCATTGGGTTGGCCATTAAAAATGGGTTGGCAATTTAAAAGGAGAGGCTGCGGTTTCCGTGTTCATGTGCAGCAGAAACCCAACTAACCCTCCCCTCCCCCCACAACACCCAATTCTCTGGGATGATGGCTTCACCCCTCCCCACACAGCTAACAGCAGGGAAGATTTCTGTTCAGCCACAGGCAAACAGCCCAGCAGGAACAGCCACCTCTGAATGTTTGCTTACTAAAACCACCCTATTTCAACCAGGTGACCATGAATGAGATCACTCTCCTGAGGGTAACAAAGAGAGATAAAGAACGGATGTTGTTTGAATGCCAGCAAACACCGGGACCATACACTGCAAAGCTTTGTTCGGCAATGATTCCCGACTACGTGCTACTGGCCTGGCATGGTAAAGTGTCCTACCATGGAGGACAGAATAAGGCTGCCCTCCCCAGAAACCTTTTGCAAAGGCTTTGGGAGTACATCCAGGAGAGCTTTATGGAGATGTCCCTGGAGGATTTCCGCTCCATCCCCAGACACGTTAACAGACTTTTCCAGTAGCTGTACTGCCCGCGAATGCCAGGGCAAATTAATCATTAAATACGCTTGCTTTTTAACCATGTATAATATTTACAAAGGTACACTCACCACAGGTCCCTTCTCTGCCTTCAGGGTCCGGGAGCCTGCCTTGGGTGGGTTCGGGGGGTACTGGCTCCAGGTCCAGGGTGATAAACAGATCCTGGCTGTTGGGGAAACCAGTTTCTCCGCTTCCTTGCTGTGAGCTATCTACAACCTCCTCTTCATCATCATCATCATCTTCCTCACCCCCAAAACCCGCTTCCCTGTTGCCTCCCACTCCTTGGACAGAGTCAAAGCACAGGGTTAGGGTAGTGGTGGCTGCACCCCCTAGAATGGCATGCAGCTCATCATAGAAGCGGCATGTCTGCCGTTTGCCTCTCTGGTTTTTTGGTAGGCTTGCCTGAGCTCCTTAATTTTCATGCAGCACTGCTGCGGATCCCTGTTACAGCCTCTGTCCTTCATGCCATTGGAGATTTTTTCCAAATATTTTGGCATTTCATCTTTTCGAACGGAGTTCTGCCAGCATGGATTCATCTCCCCATACAGCAATCAGATCCCATACCTCCCGTTCTGTCCATACTGGAGCTCTTCGGCGATTCTGGGACTGCATGGTCTCCTGTGATGATGAGCTCTGCATGGTGACCTGTGCAGGTGAGCTCGCCACGCTGGCCAAACAGGAAATGAGATTCAAAAGTTCACGGGCCTTTTCCTGTATACCTGGCCAGAGCATCTGAGTTGAGAGCGCTGTCCAGAGCGGTCACAACTGAGCACTCTGGGATAACTCCCAGAGGCCAATACCATCGAATTGCGTCCACAATACCCCAAATTCGACTCAGCAAGGCCGATTTCAGCGCTAATCCCCCCATCGGGGGTGGAGTAAAGAAATCGATTTTAAGAGCCCTTTAAGTCAAAAAAAGGGCTTTGTCATGTGGACGGGTGCAGGGTTAAATTGAGATAACGCTGCTAAATTTGACCTAAACTCATAGTGTAGACCAGGCCCAAGAACAGACAGCATAGAAGGGGATAATGAAGAAAAGGTATACATTGGTGCTAGTAAAGGATACAGCTGTGGCTGGCTCACTGCAGAGGGAGAGTCTACCCATGCTACAATCACTCCTTCATTTGCTCTGTAGACATACCTTTTATGTGAAGAACTGGGCTAGCCTTTATTTTCTGAGCCTTTTGTTTTTGCACCAATTGCTTCACCCACAAGATCAGAATCAATGACATGGTCCACAATGTTTCTAGTGAGGCTCTGGGGGAAGAACTGAATTATCCTCTGACAGCATCCCAGGCCGATTGATACAAAGTTGACAACACTTTTCCCTTTGGATGCAGGGAGAGCACTAAGCTGACCCCTTAATGAGATCAGAACAATTTTGAACTCTTAAAAAAAAGTAGGGCCTGATTCTCCACAGCCTTGAACTTTGGCTAATCATTGACACCTGTGAGAACTAGGAGAAAAGTGCTTGCAAAATACCACTACACTAATTTGGTGGTGTTTTGCACTCACATTGCCAACAAGTAAATGGCTGCACAAAGGTGCAAAGTAACAGAAAATCAGAACCGAAGTATTCAGCTATGACGTACTGGAAGGAAATACGATAAACAGAAGAATGCATCAGCATCATGGAGAACAATTTTAGAAGGATGAGCAACTTGCTTGCATTGGCTTCATAGAATCATCACAGAATCATAGACTATCAGGGTTGGAAGGGACCTCAGGAGGTCATCTAGTCCAACCCGCTAGTTATCTCAGAATAACTGAGTGGATGGTGTGTTGTTGTAGCCTTGCCGGACCCAGGATATTAGAGAGACAAAGTGGGTGACGTAATATCTTGTATTGGACCAACTTCTGATGGGGAGAGAGACAAACGTTCAAGCTTACAGAGAGCTCTTTTTCAGGTCTGGGAAACTTAATCAGAGGGCATGACTACACTGGAAACTTCAAAGTGCTCCCGTGGGAGTACTCCCATGGCAGCGCTTTGAAGTGCGAGTGTGGTCGCGTGCGAGCGCTGGGAGAGAGCTCTCCCAGCGCTCCCAGTAATCCACCTCCACGAGGGGATTAGCTCCGAGCGCCGAGAGCACGGCTCCCAGCACTCGGAGCCTGTTTACACTAGCACTTTAAAACACTCTGGGGGGTGATTTTTCACACCCCTGAACCAGCAAGTTAGAGCACTATAAAATGTAAGTATAGCCAAGCCCTGAGTGTCACAGCTAAATACAAGGTGGAACAAATTAACACATATTTCAAGGGACCATTCAAGGTGAAGTGCGTCATTAACATCCCTCCAGTCACATGAAGGAAAGAAGGGGGGCTGGGGGGAACGGGACGAGAGATTGTAATAAACCATAAATCTGGTGTCTCTATTCAGTCCATGATTTTTAGTGTCTAGCAAAGTTATGAATTTAACCACGCAGGCTCATCTTTTGAAAGTGTTGTGCTGGTTTCCTTTGAGGATGAGGATTGATAGGTCAGACATAAAGCGGTCTCTTTGTGAAAAGTGAGTGGATGGCTACATTCTAGAAGGTGAGGAACTGGAATAATTCTACTTCCAGAAGAACAAGGCCAAGACAGGAAAATAAATGTAAAAGTGATCACAATTCAAAGACTGAATAAAAAACAAGCCTAACTATAAAAATAAAGAGCCAGTTCCTCAACTGGTATAAATCAGCTTCACTCCTTTGACTTCAGTGAAGCCATGCCCATTTACACCAAAGTAAATTAACTTGACTGAGGTATTCCCAGAATTCCCTAAACCAATCCTTCCTTGCAGATTAAAGGACAGATCTGCTGCCCACTGTCCAAATCAAATAGCTGATCTGGGTGCTGGGACAACTGGGGGGAGGAATTCTTTCCCACCTACCCCAGTCCATGGAGCAGCTGAATGGCTGCTCAGCAGTGGCCACTGAAGCCCTCTGTAATGCAAAACCTTACTAAGGCAGTTCAGCAACTAGTGAATGCGGGGCTTTTCACAGAGAAATTCAGTATTGTATTACATAAGGCATAGATAGGTACAGAGTTAAAAAATATTTTTTACTCTACTCAAATTTTCTTTCTTTGTCCTTCATCATCATCATCTTCTGTGGGGGATGGAGGTTGGGAATGAAACTCCTGTTTGCCTTCTCAGGACATTGGAAAGTTCGGGGGGGGAAATGTAACCCATTGCAACTGATTTTTCTTTCAATATCTTCACCAAATAGCCTGTACATTTGCCATTGAGGCAGGAAAAGTTGCTTCATGGATGGTATGACAAAATGCTTGATAGCTGTGAGGTATCCCTGCTTGCCTCCACAATGCGGCTGGTTCATTTTTTGTTGACAGGTTCTGACAGAACTCTGCTTTCCCATTCAACAAAGTAAACACTAGCGCACACAAAGAAAACCCAACACACAGATTTCCTAAATATGCTCTAAAGCTTGACCTATTTTGACTAGTAGAGAAGGGAATTGATTAAAGAAATGGATTGTTTTTAAATACAGTAGATATTGGGACAATTTCTGGCTTTGGCCTACGCATACGTTATATGCCCCAAAAGCTACAGCCAGCCAGTTGCAGGGCCCAACTGTTGCGGCCCTATCACTTATATGCGACAGTGCACATAGTTGACCTTCCAGTCTTCCATGAGGCGAGGTCCAAGTCCCCTGGTTTTAGCAGGAACTCAACCATTTCCAATCCACCTGCAGTCTTTATGCACCCAACCATACTTGAATTACAACTAGCAGGAGTTATCTGGTTGTGGTAATTGTGGAAGAACCCAGGGTACATCAGAATATACATAAAAACAGCATTGTGGAAACAACATTAATTTGTGTGTATATATATAAATGTACACACATATTGCTATATATATATATAGCTCCACAGGACTATTTACAGGAAAAATCAGGCATCTTAGCTGGGTTGATTGAAGTACAGTTCATCTGGGAAGTGAATTTCAAATTTGAAATCACACGTATGAGAAACTGGATTCTATGAGTCACATCCATCCAATCAAGAAACAGAAACTTCCCAAACAGAAATAGATGTTTAATCCAAAAAGCTCAAATTCTGAATACTTACAGTGGACTGCTACAGCATGAGCTATGGACCAAGAATTATTCAGTGAATAATTTTAAATAATGAATACAGTTGAGAAACTTGTGAACAGTTAGCTGATAATTCAGGAATAGGAATAATCGGTGGAATGCCTCAAGTGAATTAGTAGTTACAAGCTAGTCATCCAGCTGTAGTTAAATAAAGGGGGTGGGTTGTGAACTGGAATAACTCTACACATGAAGACAGTTTATAGCCCTGAATTTGCAAGTTCATTGCCATGGGCAGCTCAAACCCATCCCCGCATCCCAAAAGATCCAGTCGCATTTATGAGCTTGCAGGATTGTGCCTAAAACAAAATTAGAGGTAGGCCACACTGGAAAATTTGAATCTGTGAATTCAGCCCATCTCAAGCAAGCATATCATGCATAATGATTAGCTCCCCATCCTCACTAGTTTTTTTTTTTTAAAAAAAAGTCCACACATAACATTGGAAAGTATCTTTTCCCCAATTGTTTGATGTTATTATGTATCAAGACACTAATTTCTAGAGCAAGAGAGTTTAGGCCCAGATTTTTAAAGGTATTTAGGCACTTCTGCATTCAGCATTGCAATACCAAGCGATTTGCATTTTATAAGAGATTTAGGCACTTATGTGCCAAAATTCCATTAACAGTCAGTAGGATTTAAGTTTCAAAGTGCCTAAATCACTTTTTAAAATGAGGCAGATTCCTAAATTAGTTAGGTGTGCAGTTATTGAGAAAATAATCACTCTGTATAGTCTAAAGATGATATTCCATTACATATACACCTTTAATTAGAACCCAACAGACAATTTTCTGTATATTTTCATTCTGTTTCAACATATAATTCTGTTACAAAAGTTAATGCAAGAGGTTGTTAGAACAAGGAGGCTTTGCTGCTCTTGTACACACTACTACTATGTCCATGAAACAGTCTACCGAAAAGTTAGCCATTTCTAAAGAAATGATCCTCCAGAGACCAGAGTAACAGCAGTTGCAGGAACAAATTTCCTTTTCTCTCAGTGGTAGGATTAAACACAATCAAGTAGCTAACTTAAAACACACACACACACACACACACACACACCAGCTTCTTTCCATCAATTCTATAGTTCCAGGAACAGCACTGTTACCCTGGCACAGATGGAAGGAATGAGGAATTAAAAAAAATAAGAGACAGTTTTTAAACATTTCCCTGAAATACACTGTCAATTTTTCTTCATAAGAGTTGCTTTAAAACTTCCAATATGAGAGGGCTTCCAAATGAGAGAGACCTGATGCATCCACACTACAAACTGCATGAAATAAATAGAGCCTCTTTGAACATATAGAAAATGCTCTTACTGTATCTAATAATGATAACAGAGTAGCTGATAGATGACAATATGTTGCCTCAGCATTAATTCATAGCACGTGCACAGTGGAAATTACCACAAAGAGCAAATAAGCATGAGAA
The DNA here is from genome assembly GCF_965140285.1 of Lepidochelys kempii. Lineage (NCBI taxonomy): Eukaryota > Metazoa > Chordata > Testudines > Cheloniidae > Lepidochelys > Lepidochelys kempii. The sequence continues at coordinate 102,051,500 of NC_136386.1, forward strand.
GGCCAGGTTTTCAAAATAAGACACACGGTTATGAGTTCATACCTAATTATGCAGGGAAGTGACTGGTGTGCGTACATTGACGTTAATTGTCCGATGTGTCTAAACATTGGGTATATGCATGCATAGGTACGGTACACGTCAATAGCTGCATGCTCGTACACAGGACCCTCTAAGCCACAATATAATGAACAGCTATCTAGAAGCTCAGATTTCTACCCAGTTTATTATTGCAGCAACTTCTAGCTGCTTTTCTGAGTGTTTTTCCCAAGACACAATGAATTTCTAAAATATTACCACCTGTCAGCATTTCTAACAGAGAAGGTAAAAAGATAATTAATGAACATCCTATCTTTCTTCACAGATTAGCTTCAATACCTTCCTGAGTTGAGGAAAAGAACTGCTGACTGATCCAAAACCATTGAAGAAAAAGGGAAAACCCTCATAGACTTGCATGGGCTTTGGGGATCAGGCTCTTAGTGAATTAACATGACAAAGATGGGAATCTCTTCTTGTTTACCCTGTAAGCAAAAACTGAAGGGGATCAAAATATCTCACTAATCTCTTCTTCCTTTTCTCACCTTCATTTAAACAGAAGATAACATGGATTAGAGGGACCTGAAAGGTATTTTTGTTTTATCCATGAAGTTCTCTAGCACATTTTGCATCTCTTTGGGGACAAAAGGGGTGGGGGGGGGGTGGAGGGAGGGAGGAATAATCTACCAGTGCTTAACTAAACCTGGAACCTTAGTGTATACAACATCATCATCTAGACTGTAACATTTGACAGTTAGGTTAAACCTGTGAAGTGAAATAGATATTTAAAACAATGATACATGAATTGTTTAATTCCCAGCTAATTGTACCATGCTGCTACATTGCTAGCAAACAATGTAACAAGAATGCCAAATTAATTAATCAAAATCTATTAATATAGTTGCCTATCCATTTTTGAAGCTAAAAAATATTATATTTTAATTGCCTCAGTACTGGCTAAAACAATACTGGATTTGTTTATAGAGATCATTAAACAGAGATGGCAGAGGTACAAAGAGATTAGGTATGTATGTTTGGATCTGGATCTAAGTATCGTCAAAGTTACAACTCAATGACCAGCTCCTTAGCAGAACATTCATGGCTGTTGGGCTTCAAATTTGAATTTGACAGTTGAATCAAAAGTCTCCTGAGAACAACTGTTTCTGTAACATTTCTGCTGCCTGCTCCTAGAGCCCCCAGAGATCCTAGCCTTGCCCAGTAGTCAATAGGTCATCTGAATAACCAAGATGTATCTATGCTTAACCTGAGGATCTGTAACTCTTGCCCCACACCTTCTGGGTGGATGTGATAATTAACTTGTCTGTCCAATCCATTGTTGTGATTGTAAGGTATTTCTATGAAGTACCTACCATACTTGTGGGCAATGTTAATACATAAATAAAAACCTTTGAGGGAGGCAAAAGGGGGTAGGGATTTCAATCCTCCACGTGCTCCTTTTTCGTGGAGCTCCTGGGGGAGTTTCTGGCTATCCTCTCCCAACCACCTTCTGAGGTCTGCTAGGTCAGACTATTGCCACACAAATCCTATGCAGTTTCTGAAGAATAGTAATCGTCACACAATACCACTCACATGGCAACAGGGAACCTTTACTGCCAGCTACAATACAAAAGCCCTTTGCAGTGTCCTACCACAGCTGGGAGGTGGTATCACTAACAGGGAGAGGGCTCAGAGCCTGTGCGGAGAAGGGACGCAAGAGAGACCAGTGTGGTAAGGGAAGAATGCACATGGGACAGCTTCCAAATGTGGAAGATTGAATCTAACCCACAGGTTTGGATGTTGAATCCTGACTCATGAGATCTAGTCCTGAATATCTCCCAATTTCAGAATCTTGATTTGGGCCCATCTCTGAATGAGATGCATAAATACAGAAACATATATTCCAGACAAAAGATTCTCAGAGTTTTGCACAATGTGGACCATATCTTCATGAAAAGGACTATCCTCTTCCCCATTCTTGATTGTGTGGGCCACCTCTCTCTCATCTGTGCCTTCTGGCAATCACAGCAATTGCTTCCATGGAAAAGTAGTATTAGGGAAATATTTAGTGTACTTTTAGCTTCTTTTAATATAATTTAGCAGATGGAAACAATGAGGAGAGCCAGGATCATGTGATCAAGCAACTCTCCACAGACTATTGGCGGATTCGCCATCACATGAAGTCTTTATATCAAATTGGGATATCTTCCTGATACAGATGCTCTAGCTCAACCAGAAGTTATGATCTTGATGCAGGAATTACTTGGTGAAATTCTATGACCTCTATTAAAATCTATGAATTCAAAACAACACTTTTGGAACTTCTATGTTAGGCATGCATTCGATATAATTGAAAAGAGCAGGAGGAGGCAGCCAAATTTATTAAAAGCAGTCTCACTTCCACATGCAGGTAGATGGTAGGGAAATCGTAGCCATCTTGCTGGCTTCAGCCCCATTGACAGTATTAAGAGATGATGGCCATTTTGAATAAGGGAAATTTATGAGTAAGCATCCTTTCAACATGTTTTTATCACAGTCACTGGTGTTGTGATAAAATTGCAAGACTTGGCAATACAGGACTTGTCCCCTTGTCCAAAAACTGCAAAGTCATGGTCATCATTTTCGTTAACATAGCTCCTTAAAGTTATTTTCTAACTCACTTATTTCCTAGTATAGACAAGCCTTTAGAGTCCACCCTGATGCACTCAGAACAGTTATACCAGGCTTTAGAGCACTGGTGTGCCCATGGCCTGACAGCGAGACAGTGTTTACATTGACCATCCGCAGGCACAGCTGTCCACAGCTCCGAGTGGCTGCGGCTCACCATTCTCAGCCAATGGGAGCTGCGGGAAGCGGCATGAGCTGGCTATCACTTCCCGGAGCTCCCACTGGCCAGCAAGGACGAACTGCGGCCTCTGGGAGCTGCAGGTGGCCGTGCCTGCGCATGGCCAATGTAAACACTGTCTCGCGGCCCGCCAGCGGATTACCGTGATGGGCCATGTGTAGCTCTCGGGCCGCAGGTTGCCCACCACTGCTTTAGAGAGAACACAGTCTATTGCTCCCTTAGCTAAATGTAATATTGATGCAACACAAGCTCAAGAGGTAGAGGTGAGTAAACAGGGAGCTCAGTGAATCTCTCCCATCTAGATAATGTATTACTCTAATTTTCTTTATAATTTCAGTTTATTATCACAACACAGTTGGGAGAGAATACAGTAGCAACATATTTCCCAGTGCATCCAGTTTCCTACGTCTCAATTGTTTAGAGCGAATCTCTTTGGGATGGGAGTCTCTTCCTAGTCCATCTATTGTACAGCATCAAGTACATTGTCATCACTAAGTAAATACTGAACAGTGTCAGCGAGTTCTTGCTGTCTTTATGTTATTGCACATTATCTCAAATGCAATCATGTTAACAGTTTTCATCTAGTGCAATGTAACCAATACGTGGCTGAACTAAACATTTTATCACTCAGACACCAAATTGTTGTGTTTTTTTTTTATGGTTGTAATCACAGGAAAAAAAACCAACACCTCAAGCCAAAATTTCATCTGACCTCTTGCATCTTTTTTGACGGATTTGGAGCACATTCACAACATTTATAGAAAAGAAATGGATGTGTTGCTCCTGGAGTAGCAAGAGACTGACAGACTGTTTTAAAATAAATACAATTCAGGGCATGGTAAGCAAAGCCAAAACTTACCTAAATACTTTTCTTCCCTGTGCTTTCCTAGACATGCAGTCACCGCCTTGCAGTTTCTAGATATGGAGTTACAGCACTATTGCAGTGCACAGGATGGCAGGTAGCAAATAAAGCAGAAAACATTTCCATAAATATGTGCAAGCCACAGAAAATATCTTGCAATTTCACTTAAATTCACCGCATGTGAGCTTTCCTGTGCTAAAACTGCAGTAAGCATTATTCAGAACATTGGAGTTACCATCTTTAAGGTTTTAAACCAGAGCACCAAGAAACTTAGTTTCTAGTATAATGATGTAGCTCCCCAAATACTAAACAAATGGCTGATATATACCGATCAATTCCTTTGTATTTTAGGTTCCATATAGAACAGGATTAATTCAGAATTTTCTCCTCTAACTACCATCCTGTAAGGAACATATGGAGTTCCCCACTTCACCGGTGGGTAAATATATACTGATGAGATGCATTTTTTAAAACACATTATCTTCTCTCAGATGCTGTGCCAAATTCTGACATTGGTGACATAGGCCTAATTCCTCCAGACTACTCACATGCACAGAGCTATATGAAAAATCCAAATGATTTTTGCCTATGCTCCAAATGAATTAATTCATCAAAATCAAATACAATAATTGTTGCCCTTGTTTATACATAACAATATCATTAAATGAGGTCTTCTAGCACCATGTAGTCACATCAAAAGTTGCCTTATACAGCGCTATATCAGGTTACCCTATGGTAAATTGCTGTACCAAAGCATACACTGGTTGCTGGCACTTAAGACATACAGGTTGCAGGCAGCCTCCTGTGGGGTCATTTTAATCTAGTAGTTACATGACACTCTGTTGACCAGATGACATTTACAGTCTAATTTAGAGTCAAAGAATCATAGAAGATTAGGGTTGGAAAAGACCTCAGGAGGTCATCTAGTCCAACCCCCTGCTCAAAGCAGGATCAACACCAACTAAATCATCCCATCCAGGGCTTTGTCAAGCTGGGCCTTAAAAACCTCTAAGGATGGAGATTCCACCACCTCCCTAGATAACATGGTCCAACACCCTCATAGTAAAATAGTTTTTTTCTAATATCCAATCTAGACCTCCCACACTCCTTGTTCTGTCATCTGCCATCACTGAGAACAGCCGAGCTCCATCCTCTTTGGAACCCCCCTTCAGGTAGTTGAAGGCTGCTATCAAATCCCCCCTTACTCTTCTCTTCAGACTAAATAAACCCAGTTCCCTCAGTCTCTCCTCGTAAGTCATGTGCCCCAGCCCCCTGATCATTTACCTATGAGTCTCCTCATCAAGAATGTTTACTGACAGTGAAGTTGTTTCAGAAAAGTAATGGAAGAATAAAAGCAGTCAGCATGTGAGATGCAAATGAATTCAGAATAAATATATTTTCAATTAAGTTATGCTGCCTTTCTTCTGATACCATTTCTAAAAGTGAGAGGAATCTAAATATTTATTAAAGAAACAATGGCTCTTAAAGTGCACCTATCGTAACAGTCTTTAAAGAGCCAGGGAAAGAAAGAGTTCTTTAAAGTATGAGTGAGCAATGTTTAATTATTATGACTCTTAATCATGGCCTTAGTATATTTACTAAAAAAGAAAAGGAGTACTTGTGGCAACTTAGAGACTAACCAATGTATTTGAGCATAAGCTTTCGTGAGCTACCGCTCACTTCATCGGATGCATACGGTGGAAAGTACAGAAGATCTTTTTATACACACAAATCATGAAAAAATGGGTGTTTACCACTACAAAAGGTTTTCTCTCCCCCCACCCCACTCTCCTGCTGGTAATAGCTTATCTAAAGTGATCACTTTCCTTACAATGGGTATGATAATCAAGGTAGGCCATTTCCAGCACAAATCCAGGGTTTAACAAGAACATCGGGGGAGGGGAGGTGTGTGGGGGGAAACAAGGGGAAATAGGCTTGAATAGAGACTGGGAGTGGCTAAGTCATTATGCAAGGTAACCTAAGTTAATAGTATCCAATTTGCAAATGAATTCCAATTCAACAGTCTCTCGCTGGAGTCTGGTTTTGAAGTTTTTCTGTTGTAATATCGCAACTTTCATGTCTGTAATCATGTGACCAGAGAGACTGAAGTGTTCTCCGACTGGTTTATGAATGTTATAATTCTTGACATCTGATTTGTGTCCATTTATTCTTTTACGTAGAGACTGTCCAGTTTGACCAATGTACATGGCAGAGGGGCATTGCTGGCACATGATGGCATATATCACATTGGTGGATGTGCAGGTGAACGAGCCTCTGATAGTGTGGCTGATGTTATTAGGCCCTGTGATGGTGTCCCCTGAATAGATATGTGGGCACAGTTGGCAACGGGCTTTGTTGCAAGGATAGGTTTTTTGGTTAGTGGTTCTGTTGTGTGGTATATGGTTGCTGGTGAGTATTTGCTTCAGGTTGGGGGGCTGCCTGTAGGCAAAGACTGGCCTGTCTCCCAAGATTTGTGAGAGTGTTGGGTCATCCTTCAGGATAGGTTGTAGATCCTTAATAATGTGTTGGAGGGGTTTTAGTTGGGGGCTGAAGGTGACGGCTAGTGGCGTTCCGTTATTTTCTTTGTTAGGCCTGTCCTGTAGTAGGTGACTTCTGGGAACTCTTCTGGTTCTGTTTCTTCACTTCCGCAAGTGGGTATTGTAGTTGTAAGAATGCTTGATAGAGATCTTGTAGGGGTTTGTCTCTGTCTGAGGGGTTGGAGCAAATGTGGTTGTATCACAGAGCTTGGCTGTAGACAATGGATCGTGTGGTGTGGTCAGGGTGAAAGCTGGAGGCATGTAGGTAGGGATAGTGGTCAGTAGGTTTCCGGTATAGGGTGGTGTTTATGATGGTTATGATTATGCAAGGTAACCTATTTCCCCTTGTTTTTTCCTACCCCCTCGCACCCCGCAGACGTTCTTGTTAAACCCTGGATTTGTACTGGAAATGGCCCACCTTGATTATCATGCGCATTGTAAGGAGAGTGATCACTTTAGAAAGCTATTACCAGCAGGAGAGTGGGGTGGAGGGAGAGAAAACCTTTTGTAGTGGTAAACACCCATTTTTTCATGGTTTGTGTGTATAAAAAGATCTTCCGTACTTTCCACAGTATGAATCCAATGAAGTGAGCTGTAGCTCACGAAAGCTTTGCTCAAATAAATTGGTTAGTCTCTAAGGTGCCACAAGTACTCCTTTTCTTTTTACTCTGCATTGATTGGCAGAAGTCCCCTTACAAAAAATTAAGCTATTGTAGAGTAAAACAAAAGAAACATCAAAGTGAATTTATTAGTTTGTAAGATTTCCACAATCTGTTCATGGACATTCAGCAAACAGAAAAAGAAGCTAAATTCATTGGGTCATATTATGTACTGTAATTATTTGCTCTATTCTGAGCACTGATATGTATACGCCTTCACTGTGAAATCTACAAATGGAGGGGAGAGGGGGGAATAAAATAAATTACATTTAAAAACCATGCATGTTAATATATCTGGTGCCTGCTGTTTTCCGATGCATTGATTGTGAGGATGTGTATAATGTTAAATCAGCTAAGTAAGCAAATGTCTTAAATTACAAAATATTGTATACTTCATAGATCATTAATTACCGATGTATTGTGATTTACGTGGCATGCCACATTAACAACCATATAGCCATTCCTTATATCAACTTGAGGACAAGAAACCCAACAACCCACCCTCATCCATCTTAATTTGTCTTTCACAAATGTAGGAAATGGGAGCAATAATTAGGGCTGCCATTTCACCATTCTAATAATAATGTGGTTAAAATCTTCATAATTACACCCTTTGTCTCTTTATCTGGTTTCCCTGAATTCTGAAAGCTGTACCATTTTGGTCCCTTGACATTAGACTTGAAATAAATATGCTTGCATCTTGAAACAATTTTTAATAATACAATCTGCTGGAGAAGGAATGTGGTCTTCCAAAAGTAATTATAGACCAAAGCAGTTACATCAGAAAAACGTCAAATGGAAGAGGGAGTGATGCAATGGAAAGAATACAACAGAGTGGACAGCATTAAAAATTAATATTTACCAGCTACACTAGCTAAATTTGTTATGTTATTTGCAGTCCTTTCCATTGTAAATCTATAGGTGCTCCTATAAACCCAAAATAATGTGGCACTGTAAATGATGATTTTTAATAGCATCTTTTGTACTAAGTACAAAATTGTGGGAGAAATATAATATTAAATGTCAAATATCCATAATTGCTTATTATGCAACATGATTTATATCACTTAAGTCAAGGCCAAGTTTTCAAATGTGTCTCTAAAATTATTCACTGAAAAATTGGCTGGTGCACCAGTCTGGACTCTGAACCCGCTACATTTGTACATGCAAATTGGATAATTATGCAGCTAATGAACCTTTTGTATGTGCAAATCTGTTTTGCATGTGTAGAAAGTTTCACAACAAGGTGTGTTATGAGGGTTAATTTGTCTGTAGAACGTTTTGAGAATGTTAGATGAAGAATGCCATATAGACTAAATTTTTCTTATAGTGCTATTTTGTAATTGGTAGCTACTATTTAATATTAAATTAAATAATCTCCCTTCCCCGGTCTCATCTATATACAATATGATGTGCAAGGGTGACTTTATTTCGCCAGGATGATGGTGATCATTTTGCCAAACTGTTGCCATGCAACGGATATAAACAAACTTTGGGGATCCACTTCAGTCCAACAAGCAGGTTTTCTTCAGCCCCTGAGGTGGCCTTGCCAGGTCCCAATAGTCCTAGAATATCAGGGTTGGAAGGGACCTCAGGAGGTCATCTAGTCCAACCCCCTGCTCAAAGCAGGACCAAGCCCTAATTTTTGCTCCAGATCCTTAAATGGCCCCCTCAAGGATTGAAATCATAACTCTGGGTTTAGCAGGCCAATGCTCAAACCACTGACCTATCACAGCTGCTTTTCAAACCAATGATGGAGAATTTGCCTGAAGGGATCTTGCTTCCTCTAAATTCTTTTTGGAGGAAAGCATAGACTTTTATGCATTCCATCATAGAAATGGCAGGCAAGTTCTATTTTGAAAATCCAACAAATCCAACAACTCAATTTGTCAGTGTCAGGGCAGGGCAATGGTCTGTCTTCATCTAGCAATAAGAACCCTTCCAGCTCTTAATGGAAATGAATATTAAAACTGTGCATGCAGGAAATATTCTCTTTTAAATTAAAATAAGACTAGTCTTCTAGAAAGTGGTATTTTTAATGATAGTGTATCACAAAATTATTATACATAATGTGCCTTATGCAGTGTTACTGTAGTTGTACTGGCTCCAGGATATTAGAGAGATTAAGGTGGCTGACGTCATTTCTTTTATTGGACCAACTTCTGCTGGTGAAAGAGTAAAGCTTTCAAGCTTACACAGAGCTCTTCTTCAGGTCACCTTGTCTCTGTAATGTGCTTTAGGCAGTTTAAATAGCAATTTATACAACAATTTTATGATCTAATAAATTGTGTGGGACATCTATATATTTTCCCTTCCGGGAAATTTGTTCACAATTCCAGGCAGTTAGAGATTGGCTTATGCCCTGAAGCATGTGGGTTTATATCCCTTACAATTTTTTCATCTTATCTAATGTAACTTATCAAATATCCACTCATTATCCATATAAATGTCTAGTTCCTCACTGAATCCTACTAAGCTGTTGGTCTCAATCTCTCGAGGCAACGGGTTAATTATGGGTTTGTGTTTAAAAAAAGGGGGGGGCGCGAGGGAGTGTTAAGTAAGCAAAGGCTGAGAGTTGCGTCCTAGAAACCTGACCTCTACTCAGAATTTCAGTGTTTTTCAGGCCACTTGGATTCCTGGAATGATCCTTGGGAGACCTGTAACTTTGGCCTTTAAAATGGTGCTTTAGTAACAAAGCAACAACATCAGGACCATACCCAAGAAGTATGTGACTCATATAGTCCATATCCTTAAGTGAAGTAAACCTGGAGAAGAATATACCAAAGGAGGACCCAGTCTGGCAGGAACTGCTCGAGCCAATGCTACTTGCAATCTTGCTGAAAGAAGAGACTATAAACAGCAAGTTGCCAACCCTAGTTGTAAAAAGAAAAGGAGTACTAGTGGCACCTTAGAGACTAACCAATTTATTTGAGCATGAGCTTTCGTGAGCTACAGCTCACTTCATCGGTGCATCTGATGAAGTGAGCTATAGCTCACGAAAGCTTATGCTCAAATAAATTGGTTAGTCTCTAAGGTGCCACTAGTACTCCTTTTCTTTTTGTGAATACAGACAACATGGCAGCTACTCTGAACCCTAGTTGTAGTTCTGACCAAAACAGTGTTATTTTGAACTTAATCTTATAATTAAGTAAATACCAGTTCTTCCCCTCATTGAATAGCACCTGATAGATAAATCAGGAATAAAGTCCACATGAGTTACTGTATTTGAAAAATAGCTAAAGATAATTATTAAAATCATGTTCATAATTCAAGTAAGACATTAACTGAGATGGGAAAGACCTGTAAGCTGGTTGCTATGGAAAAGATTTTTAAATATATTAAAGTTGTCTAAAGATCAGATCAGTCTATGCTTTTCTCTCCAAATCCCCATCTCTGGTAGGATTTTGAAAACTCCTTGGGAGTTAGGATTTTCAAAAGTGGCTAGGCATTTAACTCCCTGCCTGCATCTTTAGGTGCACACATGCCTTTAAAATCTAGCCTCAAAGGATTAATTAGTTTATACATTATCTTTCAAAGTCTTGAACTATCCCATAATAATTATAATGCTAGGATCCAGTGGACCTGGGTTTTGTCAGTTGATATTATTCTGTGGATCACTGGCCGAAGATTCCTGGTTCATTAGAGGCATTTGCACAATTTTCACAAGTAGAGTTTTTGTTATGCTAGAAGTCACCTTTACAAAAAAGGTGCACATGTACGATTATGAGCCCTATACTCCACCGCTGAATCACTGAAGATACCAGTGGGCATAGTGTGCCCCAAGAAGCTTAAAACTGGAAGGGTTAATTCAGGACAGAGAGTGAAGATGTTTTTACCTCAAAGGCTAAGTTTTAACCAGTGGGCATATAGCGTTGATGCATCCAGTATAGAGGGTGAAAGAGAAAAAAAAATACTGAGGTCAATGGGGTCTGGGGAAGAGAAGAAAGGGCACAGGAAATTACAGAAGGGACCAGCAGCAAGGAAAAAATGTCATAAGGTCAAGATTCAAGAGTCATTGCAAGACATTTTTAATGATGAAGTACTGTTTGCAAATTATGAATGAAGCATTTTAGCTATGTGTGCCAGCAGGCTGCAGCAGGAATTCCAAGCTTTTTTAATGTGTGCACATTTTTTGCTTTGGTTTAACAAACTCTCTCTCCCCCAAAATTCTATCCAATGAGCTGTATCCAAGAGGAAAAAGCAGCAAAATTTTAGTCTAGAGGAAACTGCAAAAGACTCACAGATACGACAATCTCATGTTTTCCACATCAGTCCTGGGAAAGTAAGCCTCTAAGTTTTGCATGGGCAGTTCTAGCTCTGGTTTGAATCTTAGCAGAGATGCAGGGTGCATGTTGCACATACCATTAATTCAGCCAATGGAAGAGGGTTTCTGTTACAGGACAAAGTCTACTTGAAAATTGCAGCCACTGGCTAACAGTCACAAAGGCCAGAGAGCTCACAGGCAGAAAAACACTTTCATTCTCATTTCTTTTCAGATGAAACTTTCTGTAAAAACAATTCACCACATACAGGTTTGGATTTTTTTTGTATGTAATGCTCCTGTTCATAACTTGAGTTAATTACTTGCAAAGCAGATTTGATCAATCAAAGCTAGTTCCATAACTATATGTTTCTTAAGGGATCGCTAGGTAGGTCTCCAGTACTTTTGCCAACAAGCATATTACAGTGATCATCTTCTGATTACGCTAACAAACTATTTGAAATCCGCTGCACATGGTTGCCCATCAGAAAACTTCTCCATGCTCCTGTGACTGATCACAGGTTATCTGCCCTTATTCTGTTTCTCTCCCATACCAACTGAGAAGCAACGTATGTTCTGTAGGTCCTCCACAACAAGAGCCAACAGGGTTGTGCCCGGGAGTTGGTCTGCATATATATCTTCATACACCCTCTCCCACTATGATCTAGCAGTAGTTCTTACGCAAATAATGTATAGCCATATTCTCAGCTGATATAACTCCCTTTGCCAGAAGAGGATTTAGTCATGTGTTCCTGGCAGAAATGGCCTGCATGTGTGCATAGCTGAAAGTTGTTGCAGTGCAGGGAGTTATTTGTGGGGATGCTGCTAGACAGAAAATGGATGCACATTATTTTCAAAATTGTTAGTTTGTGAAAAACAAATTTCCTCTATCTTCTTATTGAAAACCCAGTTTCACTAAATAATTTAAAAATGATTTCAAAAAAAGTTACTGAAAAACAGAGACTGGGTCCATTTCAAACTCTGCAAAATGGAAGCAACTTTGAAATTTTGCACTACATCATAAACCTGTTTTTTTTAAATCACTAAATATTTGTTAGATGAAATCAAATACAGTTCACTATCCTGAAGAGACAAATTTGCATTTTAAAAATAGTTTGCTGCCCTGCAAAGCATTTATTTCAAGGTTGTAGCCTGAAGAATGCAAGGTTCATTAGCTGATCATATTGCTGCAGAAAAATCAAATAGGTTATATGACCATAATGTAGGAAGCCATGTCACTCAAAAATTTGAAAGATCTCAAGTCTATCACGATTCAGTGTAAATTACTGCTATTTGGCAACTAATCCACTTGGGTTTCTGTCAAGACATAAAAAAAACTGGCAAGATTTAGTATGTTGGAATTTAATTAGTAACTCAATGTAAACAAACTCTGGATGCACATTTTGAATGGGTGAATCCATTTTTACAATCAATTTTTTAACAGCAGACAGACAATACAATTTAATTACCACTCTGATCAGCACTGTATCATAGCATATAAATAGCTTGACTTTGGAAATGACTCTGAAGCAATTTGTTAGTCAAGTGCATTAATTATGAAGACATGCTTTTTAATCATCTTTCCAACCTCTTTCATATTTAATCAGTCATTTTCCACCTTTAAAAGAAAAAAAATCACACATTTCTGGAGGAGATGGAAATCCAAATGCACAAAAAGAAACCCAAAACAAAACAAACTAATAGTCACACCCAGTGCCTGAATGGCTCTCAGCTGTCCACTCATTGAAAGAGATGTTTGATTTTTCCAAGATCACCACTGTAAACAGGTCAGACACAGCTCACATTAGGAACTGTAAAAGACCAAGACAGGACTGAAAGCATGCAAGATCTATTGCAGAAAAGAATAATGATGAAAGCTAATGGAATTCTAAATAGATCCGGTTATCCCCTTGACCTGTAGTGACCCTACCGAAGTACTAATTTCTGGAGTGCTACACCCTTAACATCTATCATTGTTTGTTAATTACAGTCTGGTACAGGATTACATGCCAGGGCAGGATGAAGGTACAAAAAGAAATACACTTTAGTCCTTTTGTTTAGTCCATCAGCCAAGCAAATTTGATTTAATAACCTCATATTAATAAACTCCCAAAAACCTTTCATTGCAGTTATTACAAAGTTATGGAGTAACAGCAGTGACATCCTGTTTCTCCAGTTAAGGCTCCAAAACCCATTTAATTCTAAATCTTATTCTTAAGATCTCTTTTCTGCAAGGACTTAGAAATTATATTGTTTTGGGCCAAGGATTGCGCAGATTATATTTGCAGTCTCCATCCAAATGTAATTGATTTTTGAACAATTACAAGACAATAACAAAAAAAAAAACCCAAGGAGTGGCACCTCAGAGACTAACAAATTTATATGGGCATAAGCGTTACAGTTGGCATGGCAACACCCATTTTTTCATGTTCTCTGTGTGTATATATATCTCTTCCTACTGTATTTTCCACTGTATGCATCCGATGAAGTGGGTTTTAGCCTATGAAAACTTATGCCCAAATAAATGTGTTAGTCTCTGAGGTGCCACAATTACTCCTCATTTTTTTTGCTGATACAGACTAACAAGGCTACCATTCTGAAGACAACACCACTTTTTGGTGCTGACATTAAAAAGGGCTTAAATTTTTTGCTTTTGCATGACTCAAAACCAACTTACTTTTAGAAGTTCAAATGTGGCACACACAGTTAATAAGCATATGTATGTTGCATGTTTGAAAAAATTTATATGGGCATAAGCGTTACAGTTGGCATGGCAACACCCATTTTTTCATGTTCTCTGTGTGTATATATATCTCTTCCTACTGTATTTTCCACTGTATGCATCCGATGAAGTGGGTTTTAGCCTATGAAAACTTATGCCCAAATAAATGTGTTAGTCTCTGAGGTGCCACAATTACTCCTCATTTTTTTTGCTGATACAGACTAACAAGGCTACCATTCTGAAGACAACAACACTTTTTGGTGCTGACATTAAAAAGGGCTTAAATTTTTTGCTTTTGCATGACTCAAAACCAACTTACTTTTAGAAGTTCAAATGTGGCACACACAGTTAATAAGCATATGTATCTTGCATGTTTGAAAATATTTGGTTTAGAAAGTTGCTCTTAATGTTCAAATTGCTATTATTAGTTACTCAATGCTTAAAATGTACTCGGTGTTATATAATAGAGTAAGGAAGATTTGGGGTGAACTCCTGGCCCCACTGAAGTCGATGGGAATTTTGCCATTGACTTCATTGAAGTCAGGATTTCACCCAGAGATTCTACCCCAGCCACCTACAATCTACACTGAAGTCAATGGAAAAAATTCCATTGATTTCCCTCAGATCTGGATTGAACTTGATTATACAAACCAGATGCAGTTACGTAAAATATGATCCTGTCTCAACATTTTGTAGGTTTAAAAACATTGTATCCTTCTTTGGATTATTGTTGAAAAACTTTGTAGCGAGAAGTGTGGATTTTAACAAGAGAGTCTGGCTAGTTAGTGTACTATTCTAAGTTTATGGGTTCAGCATAGAAGACACATAGAAGATAGAGGACAGTGAGAGAAGGGTACATTTGGAGAGGTGACAAAGGCAGTATGAAAGGAGAGGGAAGGATGGGCTGTAGAGATGTTGTACAGGAAGAACATACACGACCGCCTGCCTAAATGTGAGTGAGAAGGAGAAATGGGTAGGGGAGGACAACACTAAGGTTACAGGGAGAAGAGTGAAATAATCAACCATGACTGAGAAAAGAAAAAGAAGGGGGAAGATTTCATGACAAAAGATGAGTAATTCTTTGTTTTTGCTCTATGGAGTTTCAGCTTGAACATCCAGAATGAAAAATAAGACACATTCAGCCCCACTTCATACTTAAAGATAAGCAGGTGGTGGTGAGTCCCATTATCAATCAATGGGACTACTCGGGAGTTAAAGTTACAGCATGGTTGAATCAAGGCCTCAGAAGATGGGAGCTGGAACAGATATGCTGGAGATGTCACTGGAAAAGTCCAGGTAGTGCATGTTACTTATCAGAACCAAACATACAACTGTTTAGTTTTTTCAGTAATTGCTTCCCCTTGCCTCAGAATTTTTTTCTCTGTGAGGTGATCTTTCACTTCCTAGCTCTGCTGGTAGTCATTTTGCCTCTCTCCAACTGGATAAAACAAGCAATATTGCATGGGGGAGGTGGAGAGATCAGGTGAAAGAATCTCTTTACCCCTAGTTTTTCTCAATTTGGGCCCATTGTCTTGAGGAATTAAGAATTTACAGATTGCTCAATAACTCTCAGATATCTCTCTTTTCTTCTCTATTTGTTTCATTGTGGCAGCGCAGTAGTATGCAGGGTCAAGACCGCCTTAAAAGTTCCACATTAATACATATTGTAAGAAATCCCTGGCCAAGTAGGGGCATCATAATTGCTATTACTCTGCACATCTTGGCCATGAGATGTTAAGAGTGTAAGGAGTGAAATTTCAGATCCTGTTGCTCCAAAAGTACAGGGACCTATCTTGAGCTATAGAAGAATCTCCATTAACTTTGAGCAACACAAGGCCTATGACACACCGTTGTCCAATAGAGAGTAGTGGTATTCATACACTTAGAGGGCTGAATTTGATCCAGTGCTCCATGTGGGTGAGCTTAACAGTTAGGGGGGATACTACTGTCAACAACTTTGTGGCTTGGAATTGTTTCAAATCTGCAGATGATTCCCTATTTTCCAAGAAGCGGTTTTGTTCTGATGGTTGTATGGGAGATATCTTCCTTTATTTCTGCAAAGTCTGCTTGGTTATTACTACAGGTGATGAAGTAAGTGCAAAGCAGCCAGAAAGAAAAGGAGTAGAAATCAGGAAAATCAAGGGGTGGGGGGGTGGTCGGGGGCATGGTCAGCAGAGAGCAAAATCTTGTTTTAAAAACAAAGTTTTGTAAAGCTACATTTTAAGGATTTATAGCCTACCTGAACCTAAGATTAGTTTCTCTGTTTCTCCATGTGTGTCTGAAAATTTTCTTATCCTCTGGTGCCAGGTATAAAATTGTGTTGTCTGTACAGAAACTGGTATTTCAAATCATGTGGGAAACATTGGGACAAATGTATTTCCTAACTGAAAAGAAAACATTTTAAGACCTGCAAGAATTTTGCCTCAGGAAATTTGCTCTTAATCTTCACGACAACACCTCTCTCAGATACTTTTGAGCACTTTAAGCCCTACAAGAGGCCAAAGTGACTATTCCCAAGGTATTTAGTTTCTGCTCACAGATTTTTCCAATGATTATGTGACTTCAGAATGAAAAAGCTGCTCCTGTTGTTGTCAGACCAACAGACAATTGAAAGAGTGTACAAGAGATTGAACAAAGACATCACCTTCTGGACCAACCTCTTCCCCCACCCCCTGCCCCCATTCACCCTCCCCCAACACATACACACAAAAAGACTGACAAAAACCCAGTATCTGTAAACCTAGTTTCAGAATAACAGCCGTGTTAGTCTGTATTCGTAAAAATAAAAGGAGTACTTGTGGCACCTTAGAGACTAACCAATTTGTCTGAGCATAAGCTTTCGTGAACTACAGCTCACTTCATCGGATGTATACTGCGGAAAGTGTAGAAGATCTTTTTATATACACACAAAGCATGAAAAAGTACCTCCTCCCACCCCACTCTCCTGCTGGTAATAGCTTATCTAAAGTGATCACTCTCCTTATAATGTGTATGATAATCAAGGAGGGCCATTTCCAGCACAAATCCAGGGTTTAACAAGAACGTCTGGGGGGGGGGGGTAGGAAAAAACAAGGGGAAATAGGTTACCTTGCATAATGACTTAGCCACTCCCAGTCTCTATTCAAGCCTAAGTTAATTGTATCCAATTTGCAAATGAATTCCAATTCAACAGTTTCTCGCTGGAGTCTGGATTTGAAGTTTTTTTGTTGTAAAATAGCAACTTTCATGTCTGTAATTGCATGACCAGAGAGATTGAAGTGTTCTCCGACTGGTTTATGAATGTTATAGTTCTTGATGTCTGATTTGTGTCCATTTATTCTTTTACGTAGAGACTGTCCAGTTTGACCAATGTACATGGCAGAGGGGCATTGCTGGCACATGATGGCATATATCACATTGGTGGATGTGCAGGTGAACGAGCCTCTGATAGTGTGGCTGATGTTATTAGGCCCTGTGATGGTGTCCCCTGAATAGATATGTGGGCACAGTTGGCAATGGGCTTTGTTGCAAGGATAGGTTCTTGGGTTAGTGGTTCTGTTGTGTGGTATATGGTTGCTGGCGAGTGTTTGCTTCAGGTTGGGGGGCTGTCTGTAGGCAAGGACTGGCCTGTCTCCCAAGATTTGTGAGAGTGTTGGGTCATCCTTCAGGATAGGTTGTAGATCCTTAATAATGCGTTGGAGGGGTTTTAGTTGGGGGCTGAAGGTGATGGCTAGTGGCATTCTGTTATTTTCTTTGTTAGGCCTGTCCTGTAGTAGGTGACTTCTGGGAACTCTTCTCGCTCTATCAATCTGTTTCTTCACTTCCGCAGGTGGGTATTGTAGTTGTAAGAATGCTTGATAGAGATCTTGTAGGTGTTTGTCTCTGTCTGAGGGGTTGGAGCAAATGCGGTTGTATCGCAGAGCTTGGCTGTAGACGATGGATCGTGTGGTGTGGTCAGGGTGAGAGCTGTGGAAAATTGTGGAAAAGCAGCATCACTTGCCCCATAACCTCGGCCGTGCGGAACACAATGCCATCCACAGCCTCAGAAACAACTCCGACATCATCATCAAAAAGGCTGTCAAAGGAGGTGCTGTTGTCATCATGAATAGGTCGGAATATGAACAAGAGGCTGCTCGGCAGCTCTCCAACACCACTTTCTACAAGCCATTACCCTCTGATCCCACTGAGAGTTACCAAAAGAAACTACAGCATTTGCTCAAGAAACTCCCTGAAAAAGCACAAGATCAAATCCACACAGACACACCCCTGGAACCCCGACCTGGGATATTCTATCTACTACCCAAGATCCATGAACCTGGAAATCCTGGGCGCCCCATCATCTCAGGCATTGGCACCCTGACAGCAGGATTGTCTGGCTATGCAGACTCCCTCCTCAGGCCCTACGCTACCAGCACTCCCAGTTACCTTCGAGACACCACTGACTTCCTGAGGAAACTACAATCCATCGGTGATCTTCCTGATAACACCATCCTGGCCACTATGGTGTAGAAGCCCTCTACACCAACATTCCACACAAAGATGGACTACAAGCCGTCAAGAACACTATCCCCGATAATGTCACGGCTAACCTGGTGGCTGAACTTTGTGACTTTGTCCTTACCCGTAACTATTTTACATTTGGGGACAATGTATACCTTCAGATCAGCAGCACTGCTATGGGTACCCGCATGGCCCCACAGTATGCCAACATTTTTATGGCTGACTTAGAACAACGCTTCCTCAGCTCTCATCCCCTAACGCCCCTACTCTACTTGCGCTATATTGATGACATCTTCATCATCTGGACCCATGGAAAAGAAGCCCTTGAGGAATTCCACCAGGATTTCAACAATTTCTATCCCACCATCAACTTCAGCCTGGTCCAGTCCACACAAGAGATCCACTTCCTGGACACTACAGTGCTAATAAACGATGGTCACATAAACACCACACTATACCGGAAACCTACTGACCACTGTTCCTACCTACATGCCTCCAGCTTTCACCCTGACCACACCACACGATCCATTGTCCACAGCCAAGCTCTGTGATACAACCACATTTGCTCCAACCCCTCAGACAGAGACAAACACCTACAAGATCTCTATCAAGCATTCTTACAACTACAGTATCCACCTGCGGAAGTGAAGAAACAGATTGATAGAGTGAGAAGAGTTCCCAGAAGTCACCTACTACAGGACAGGCCTAACAAAGAAAATAACAGAACGCCACTAGCCATCACCTTCAGCCCCCAACTAAAACCCCTCCAACACATTATTAAGGATCTACAGCCTATCCTGAAGGATGACCCAACACTCTCACAAATCTTGCCTACAGACAGCCCCCCAACCTGAAGCAAATACTCGCCAGCAACCACATACCACACAACAGAACCACTAACCAAGGAACCTATCCTTGCAACAAAGCCTGTTGCCAACTGTGCCCACATATCTATTCAGGGGACACCATCACAGGGCCTAATAACATCAGCCACACTATCAGAGGCTCGTTCACCTGCACATCCACCAATGTGGTATATGCCATCATGTGCCAGCAATGCCCCTCTGCCATGTACATTGGTCAAACTGGGCCGTCTCTACGTAAAAGAATAAATGGACACAAATCAGATGTCAAGAATTATAACATTCATAAACCAGTCGGAGAACACTTCAATCTCTCTGGTCACGCGATTACAGACATGAAAGTTGCTATTTTACAACAAAAAAACTTCAAATCCAGACTCCAGCGAGAAACTGTTGAATTGGAATTCATTAGCAAATTGGATACAATTAACTTAGGCTTGAATAGAGACTGGGAGTGGCTAAGTCATTATGCAAGGTAACCTATTTCCCCTTGTTTTTTCCTATCCCCACCTCCTCAGACGTTCTTGTTAAACCCTGGATTTGTGCTGGAAATGGCCCACCTTGATCATACACATTGTAAGGAGAGTGATCACTTTAGATAAGCTATTACCAGCAGGAGAGTGGGGTGGGAGGAGGTATTTTTTAATGCTTTGTGTGTATATAAAAAGATCTTCTACACTTTCCACAGTATGCATCCAATGAAGTGAGCTGTAGCTCACGAAAGCTTATGCTCAAATAAATTGGTTAGTCGCTAA
The DNA here is from genome assembly GCF_965140285.1 of Lepidochelys kempii. NCBI lineage: Eukaryota > Metazoa > Chordata > Testudines > Cheloniidae > Lepidochelys > Lepidochelys kempii. The sequence continues at coordinate 102,071,513 of NC_136386.1, forward strand.
GGTGCCACAAGTACTCCTTTTCTTTTTGTAAACCTAGTGACACCATCAGCCAAATCTTTGCTTAATTTTTTTAAAATAAATTCTATGGTCTCCAGATTTATTCTGTATTGAGATATGCAGGAAAGTAAATTTTCAAGCAGCATGTGACAGTAAGTGTATTAAAAAGCTGAGGTGTACTTAGACAAATAAGCATTCTGGTCCATGACATGCAGCCTACAGCTACTCCTAAGTGCACTGAGCATCACAGCTGTTGTGATGGCATCTTCCTCTACTGCTACTCAACTCCTCTTTAGAAGAGGTGGAGTACATGAATTCTCTATGCAGTTGGATACTGGAGATCAATATCAGAGAAAAGTAATTCAGTGTAATTAATTGCGAAATGTACTGGGGCTCGACTGTGAATCCCATAATCCCATCAGTGAGCAGTAATTATCCACACAATTAGGCCCACTGAAGTAAATGGGACTTTTCATATGATCAGCTCATCAGTAGAAGAAACAGTTTCAGAATCTGTCCTGAGTAAATATTTTTTCCAAAGAACCTCAACTTTATTTCTAATAAAGTTCCTGTCATGTACTGGCTGCAGAGTGCAAATGCATTGGGACACAGGACAGTAATATAAATGCACTAGAGGCAGATAGAATAGGGAGATGTAATGGTCCAAAACAAACAAATACATTTGGTACACTGGCAGACCAGGTGCCAGCTTGTGCCAAGGTCCCCATGTCTCAAAGGAACACTGACAAATGCATATAGTTGGCTGTTATAGCGTCTGAGGGGGATTATACTTGTTAATTTGTTGGTGAAATCTAAGTATAAAACTTCCAGCCAATTTGGGGTGTGTTCCCTGCTTTTTAAACAGTCTGCCCTGTGGTTGGTACTCATGCTATTGAGTCACTGCAGGCAGCTTTTCCTTCCAAAGAGCTTCAAAAACTCGAGCCCTAAACACAACTGTTAGCCAGGAAGCCAAGAGGGGGCACGCTGGACAGAGAGAGAAGACGACAGAAATGAAGCTGAAGTAGCACCAATGCTCTGCTGCCAAAATCAAAGGTATAATCTGTTTAGGATCACATCCTGACCACTGTCTTTGCCCTTGCCTCCCTTAAACCTCAGGGAGGTAGGTCAACAACTTGAATGTGGCAGCGTGGGGTGAGAGCTAATTTGCATGACATCTCCACTTTCCTGTCAGAGTTGAAATAGGTACTGAATAGTTGGCTGGAACTGGCCATGCTCGTTGGCTGGCACTGTCTTCAGCTGGTTTACATAATCATATGGAACATCTGACAATGATCAAGTATCACAGAAAGAGTTGCTTTCCTCTAACACTGAATAAGGAATTTTTATTAGAATAAGAAGAACACTTATCTCTAATGCTACTTTGGGATTGTCTACACGGTGGGGTAAGCAAGCTACAGTAGTGTGATTTTTATAATGCACTATCCCGATGAACATTATTTGGTCCATGTAGACTCTGCTGGTGCACACTAATGATCCCTTACTGTGCTTTAACATAGTACAAGCCAGTCAGTGTGTTTTAGAACTCACACACCTGTAGGCCACATTACCCCGCTATGTAGCCAAGGACTGTTATTCTCTGCTTCACTATATAGTTTCTGCCTGCAAACTTCTCCAGCCACATCCTGCCTGGATTTCTGCTACAAATTTAAAAGAAACACATATCGGTAAACTGCCTTTTACTGATGTGTGAACTGGGCAGACAGTATAGCCTCAAATGAATAATCATAACTTAAGTTAATAGAATGGGCCCGATTCACCACTGTGCTATTCTATGCTTGTGCCAGCATATTTAATTGACTTCAATAAAGTGACACCATGGTGACTGAGGCCTAGGCTATTTAATCTCAAAACACTTCATAAACTATACCCAGGGATCATTTCATCCATAGCTGGGATGAAACGTAGTGGCTGTTTAACAGTGCACAGCAACAGTTCAGCACAGTTTAGGACAGGAAGTGGAGAATCCACATCTAATTGGAACTGCTGAGGGAAGTCAGGTAGGCAGAAAATAAGTTACCTGAGTTGAAATTTAACGAGGACATGATGGCTCAACTCCCACCACCGCTCTTACAAAAAGTCCCATGGGATCTTTAAGCAACTCAATGCACTGGTTCAGCACCAACTCACAGGGAAAAACATCCCTATTTTCTATGGCATTTAGGTGTTCCTTGGTGGCCTCCCATCTAAGATCTTGTAACAGCTGATAGAAACCCTGGATAAGGTGAGCTAGGAGCGTGCATGTTACTATTTCCTTTCTTTCTTAATAAAAATAATTTAAAACAGATACCTGCAGTGATATTCTGGCCCCACTGAAGTCAATGGGAGTTTTGCTATTGACTTTAAAGGGACCAGGATTTCACCTCCGTATATTACTATTATTTATTATTTCTATTGCGTTAGCACCTAGCAGCCCCAGCCATAGCAGGATCCCATTATACTACATGTTGTAGAAACACAGAACAAAAAGACTGTCCCTGCCTCATTTCGATGCATGGGCGTGTGTGTAATTTTAGGAACATAAAACACCCTGTCAATGTCAGTAAGTGGCCCTTGGAATTAAGGATAGTTACTTGGCAAGTCTACATGCAATGAGTGAAAGATATATACCGTGGGAGAAATCCTGGCCCCACTGAAGCCAGTGACAAAAATCCCATTGACTTCAATATGGCCAGGATTTCACCTTATAGATTCTGAATTATATTTCACTAGTTTATAAGCAAAAAATTGATGACATTTACCACTTTAAAATATTGCATGGGAATAATTTCTTATGTCACACAAATGTTTTAAAATAATTTAAAAAATGAGAGAGTTCTTAATAGGTAAAATACTTGGATATATGAACACGATCTCCAACTGAAGTCAGCTGGGGCTTCATGTGTGTGCCTGAGATCATAATTTGGACAATGGAGTCATGGCCAAATAAAAATGATTAAGAAAAAATAAATATTGGTTTATTCATCCAGTAGGAGTTCAGTGAGTAAAACAGTTCAAATTAACTAGGAAAAAATCACAAACTGCAGCTTATTTTAATAAAAATTGATATAAATCTGCAATTTTATTCTGCAGATTAAGGCCCCGATTAAGCAAAATGCAGACCTTTAAGCATGTGAATAATTTCACTAAAGTAAGTAGGGCTAAATCAGGGCCTATATTATTTATATTACCATAGAATGGCATTGGTGCAAAATGCTACATTATGCAAAGGAAAGAAAAAGTGTGCTTTCACGACTCTCCCTGATATATTTACAAACATCCTTGGAAGCTGCCAGCAGAGGTCACAATCAGAGATTTCCCTATATCCCCCCTGAACTCCCCCATTTCCCCCTCCCCCCCGTGGTCAATTTAGTCATTTTCCAACAACCCTGCCCCCATAAATTCAAACACCCCGAGTCACAATTCCATTCCCAGTAGTCCTAATCTTTTTAGTGTTAGTATTGAGAAAAATAGCACTGGTACTTGCCTGCTGTAAATTTCTTGTTATATGAAAAGCGATACCATAATGGTGCAATAAAACTGGAGAGATATGGGAAAGGCTCAGGGTGACATAAACCTGCCAGTCATGACAACATTACACATAGTTGAGGAAGAAAACAAAAATAAAAGTGCACGTTTCAATGTGTTGGTTTTCAGTAGAGGTCCCAGTGAGATCAATGGGAATGTTGCTCAGCCAGGTTTATTCTTGAGAGCTATAGCTGCAAAGCAGCTCCTATGAACCCTTTCAAACATGCCAGGGGGCTCCCAGAAAAGAATCCAGACCTTAGTTTATAGTACAAATGCAGGGCCACTGACCTTATTCAAACTCCTAAATTGTCTCTTTTATAAATTAAGTTCAGAAACTTTTAATAACTACTTAGGGAGTAATTTTTAAATGTAGGCTGCTTCTGCCATGCGCTGGAGATTTTTTCCCCCTCAGCAACAGCTGGCCAGCATAAAGGCCTTATTTTATGATAATTAGCTGTAAATTGGTTTTCAAAACAGTGAGATAGAGCTTCCATAGATGGAATAGCCAATGGCCTAGTTATGTAGTTGTTATGCAACATTCCAATTAAAAAGTATATCCTAAACTCTAAAGGCATTTGAAAAAATATTTTGAAATAAAGGCTATTTGATGCTCTTAAACTAGGAAGCATGATACATTTGCCATAATGCAAACATTGCTCTAGTCAGAACATAAGAATGGCCATACTGGGTCAGACCAAAGGTCCATCAAGCCCCATATCCTGTCCTCTGACAATGGCCAATGGCAGGTGCCCCAAAGGGAACGAACAGACAGATCATCATCAAGTGATTCATGCCCTGTCACCCAATCCCAGCTTCTGGCAAACAGAGGCTAGGGACACCATTCCTACCCATCCTGGCTAATAGCCATTGATGGACCTATCTTTCATGAATCTATTAGCTCCCTTTTGAACCCCGTTATAGTACTGGCCTTCACAACACACTCTGGCAAGGAGTTCCAGAGGTTGGCAGTGCATTGCGTGAAAAAATACTTTCTTGTGTTTGTTTTAAACCTGCTACCTATTAATGTGGTGCAAAACTGCTTCCCTTTCCCTAATTTCTCCAGTAGCACATGCCTGAATTCTTTAGAAGGACTAAAAAGTATACGGTAAAAATAGTATAAATTTTGATGGCATACTTCCTTAGCCATGGAATAGCTCCATTACACATACTTGCTTTAAGAATCAGAGCCGGTGCTAGCCCATTGGGAGCCCTAAACAGGAATAGTCTCCCCGCCACCCCGCATACTAAAATAGGCAAGTTCTTTACTCCCGAGGGAACTGTGCACCAAAAAATTAAAAATTATGCAAATGTTATTTGTCAATAAATAAATGTGGCTCCAGCATGGCAGTTGGGAACACAGGCCACTGGCTGCACTGAGGTGGGAGATCACCCTGAAGCCCGCACCTCCCCCAGTACCAGGACTTGGCAGTGAGGCTGCACCTGACCCTGATAGTGCAAGGGCTGGGCCTGCCCCAGAAACACCCCGGGGTCCTGCCCCTCTGTGTCAGACACACCAGGTGTGGGTAGGCAGGCTCAGCCCAGCAATATCCAAGTGTGGAGGGGCTTAGTGTGGGGGGATCCAGGTGTGGGGTGAGAGATTTCTCTGTGGGGCAATCTGGGTGCAGGCAGCTCAGTGTGGGGGGGGTCTATGTATGGAGGGATCAGGATGCACAGGGGCTCGTTGGGGGGTTCCGGGTGCAGGGCAATCCGACTCTGCAGGGGATCCAGGTGATGGTGGTTGGACAGGGGGGGGTGGAAAGATGGATGTGCGGAGATGGGGCTTGGTTGGGGGGGTCTGGGTGTTGGGGGAGTGGGGCTTGATGGGGTGCGGGTCCAGGTGCGGCTGGTTGGGGCTCAGTGAGGTGGGGATCTAGGTGTAGGGGTGCTTGTTGGAGGGATCCAGGTGTAGGGGGGCAGGACTTGTCAGGGTGAGGGTTCGACGGGCCTGCTTAATGGGGGAGCCCCAGCTGCTGCCAAGGGGACACTGCATGCCAGGATCCCGCTTCCCCCCATGATTCCCCACTCCCCTTTTTTCTCCATCCCTCCCTCCTCACTCCCACATTCCCCTCCCCCTGCCCTATTCCACCCCTTCCTTCCTTCCCCACCCCGCTTACCCAGGCCCACCGCGGGCACTCACTGCTGCACAGAAAACAAGCGGGCTCCCAGCACGCAGACCGGGAGCCCCACTGGCACTAGGACCCAGGAGGCTGCGTTCAGCTGCAGAGTCCGCGGAGCCCGAGGGGAGAGGCAGCCTCCAAGCTGGGCAGCTCTGCGTTCGCAGAAATGAGGAGGGAGGGGGGCAGTGGCACGTAACCCCGTGTGCCCCCCCCATACCTCGCCTCTGTTTTAGGGGGGCAATTCCCCCCCCCGAAAAAATAAACTGCACACACGGTCGCCCCGCACCGGCTTCCCGGCCGTTTTCTGCAGGGAAAAGCACGAAATGTGCGCGGCTGGGGGGCGCTTTCTGCTCCGGCCGCGCAGTCCCGCACAGTCCCCCCGGGAGTAAGTCACTGGCAGGCGCGTACGCTCAGCCCTCCCGCGGCGGTGATCACGCAGGCCCGGGCCCCTCGGCCCTGTGGCTGCTCCGGGCCCGCTGCCCGGGCCGGCCACATGAATTCTGCACCCCCCCCCCCCCATGGGCGCAGAATCCCCCCGGGAGTTGTTTTTATAATAAAATACAAAGAGGGGCCCCTTGAGCTGCTGGGGGCCCTGAGGAATTGCTTAGTCTGCTTACACCCAGCATCCTGTCCCCTGTAAATTCAGACTGAACTATGAGGGCTTCTCGGGGCTGGCTCAGTGTTTGCAGAAATAAAGTGCCTGCAGTTCACTGCTGACGATATTGTACCAGCATGACACAGAGGAGTACAAGGTGTTCATTGTCTGACAGACAGAGGGGCATAAAATTAACTGCTGTGATGTCTTTCACTATCCCTCAGTGGGAGCCTTCACAGTAAAGTACAAGTTACCTCGCAGCTCCAGCATTCATGCTGCAGTTACAACTTCAATAATGAGGTCGTGCACAAAAGCGGGTCAATACCTTACTCTTCAGGATACCATACCCAACTGACAACATATAGGTAAATTATGGGATTGATTTAAACGCCAGTAAATCTTCATCTCAATGCAGAGAGATTACACACATGATTTACGTTACATTAAAAAAAATCCATACATGTCAAGATAGAGGTATAGCCCTTAGCAACAAGTTTAATGTTAGTGGTACAAATTCATACTACATCCATAAATCCTAACATACTTCCGACTTAGGCCATAACAGTGATTTTCTCTATCCCTCCCAGCTTCCAGGTAATTTTTTCTATCTGTTCTTGATTTAGATAACCTTTATCTATTTTCTAAAGTCATTCTTTCTCTCTCCCCTGTAGCTTGAAACAGTTTTGCACATCTCGGACATAGTACTATACATGGGCCTGGCAGCTTGGCATATTGTTAATTGCTTTTTTAATATAATTTTTATAATCCGTGTGCAGGTTGAAAACCAGATACGGTTATGCAGCTGTAGAATTGTACCACCAGCATAGGGCACATGTCATTCCATCAGTGTCTAATGAATCTTTTACAGGCAGCATACGTCAGCTAAGTTTTGCTGCCCTGAAACAGTTCTGAGTCAATGCAGTAGTTATAGTTTAGGGCTAAAGGACAGTTTTGCATTGTCCATGACCTTAGTTTTACAATACTTTAACCGAGCAATGTTTGTGTTTTCTCATTTCTTTCATGTGCATAAGTGAATCCAGCTGAGGAAAAAAGAAGATTATTTCATCTCTAATGCATTTGAAATCCTCAACCTGGTGCCTGCTGGAAGCCATGTTTTTCAGACCAGGTAATGTGGAATATGGGAGCTGGAAATTCCAGGCGCAGATGAATACGCTTCAATTCATGCTGTGTCTATTATGAACAGCATTAGTCTGAGTGACAAAGCAAGGCAACTTATAGCACTTTTGAGACATCAGCATTTAAATTAAATTATCTTGTTCATATAAAAGGCAGAATTTTGCAATAAAGGGGAAATAGAGGGAAAGTTTGGATGCAGACTTTTAAATAAAGTCTAACTTCAACTCATACAGTCTCTCATCATTTTGTTTTAAATGTTACTCAGTACATGAATGAATGGTAAGACTGGGTTGCTAAATTTGCACAAAAAGGTCATATTGGTATATGCAAAGTAAACACTGCATATGTAAACTGATATGGCAGATTAGTCCCAGAAACAAAATTCTCAATTTTCAGTCTGGAAAATAACACAGTGGTAATTAGACAGACATTCTCTGGACAAATTGGCCCCCAAAATGTTTTTAAAAGTAATCCTAAAAAGGTTTCCACGATTAGTTAAAAAAATTCTAATGAAATAGTTTTTAAAGCACTGTATTATATTTACAATCTGCTTGGATATTGATTTCCTGGAAAATTCAAACAAATGAAATTATAATTTGCAGAGTAAGGAAAGTTATTTATTTTAGAAACAAATAGATTCATCCATTTATAAGCGGCCTGTAATTTCTGATATATGCAGCATAATTTTAGGGTGACCAGGTGTCCCAATTTTATAGAGACAGTCCAGATATTTGGGCCTTTTTCTTACATAGGTGCCTATTATCCCCCCACCCTCTGTCCCGATTTTTCACACTTGCTATCTGGTCACCCTAATTAATTTACATATTCTTGATCAGTGGAACGTTGATAGTACATCATACAACATGCAGGCTGTGGCCTAGGTGCCATAGGTCTTATATATGAAAGAGTATATTGCAGATTCTACATTATTTTATGGAATTCTTCTAAAAGTTTTAATTTCTTCTGAGCAGTTACAAGGTAAACTTTCATATCAATCTCTCAGTGAGGAAAACCTGGGTCGATGACATGTTTCTTTACTAATTTGTGGGAGCATGAGACTGTCAAACTATCAATAGAAGATTAAGGATCGCTGTGTGAAGTCAATGGGCAGCATTTAATTTTTGGACTACTCTCTAATGGTTAAGCAAAGATGAGGGGGAAAAAATAAAGCATAAAGGGAAACATTTCATCAATAATGTTACCAAGTTTTTGGTAGAGCAAAGTGAGGCCCTACACTCAACTTGACTTTTCTCTGCTTGTCTGTTCACAATGGGATAACTTTTGACTACCACCTTTGATTAATTCCAAAGTTTCAGGGAATTTTCTAGTCATCAATGGGCAGAACCCTATTGATTTGGGGAAAAATTGGAAGGAAGAAGTAGGGGGGACAGAGCCCCTGGCATCTTGTTAGTACACATATCAGCTTTAAATAAGTTGGTAATGGTCTATAAATCAAAAAAGACAGTTGATGGCAGCCATTCACACCTTCCAGCATAGCTCCTTCCCATCTCAGCTCTGTCCATCCTCCCAATAATGTTTAAAATGTTGATACCCTGAATTACTCATCTCCCATATAGAAAGGGGAAAATATTTTAACAAATTGTGGGGTGAGCAAAGAGATGCAAAGAACCTCAGGTGTGTGCAATGAGCTTGACCAACAGAAACAACGCAGTGTTGACCAACAGAAACAATGCATCCGATGAAGTGAGCTGTAGCTCACGAAAGCTCATGCTCGAATAAATTGGTTAGTCTCTAAGGTGCCACAAGTACTCCTTTTCTTTTTGCGAATACAGACTAACTCGGCTGTTACTCTGAAAAATGCAGTGTGTGACCCTCTAGCCATGGGTAGGCTAAGACAGGAGAAGTCACAAGAGAAATAGTGGATACATGGAACCCCTGGAATATGGTGGAGAGAGGAATGGGGGACAGCCTTTGGCACAGATGGGAGAATAGGGGATGCTGGAAGGTGGAAGAGAAGGGAATGGGGCACACGTAGAACTCCTACCATTGAATGGGAAGGGAGCACACAGAGCCCCTAGCACTGTGGAGAGGAATCTGGGAGGCACTTAGCGTATGACTACACTGCAGCTGAGAGGTGTGATCCCAGCGCAGGTAGACAGACTTACACACCCTCAGGGTGTATATTGAACAGCAATGGACATCCCTTGTTCCAACACAGAAATAAATTATAGTTGTGCTGGAAATATTTCTTTAAAAAAAACTCTTGTTTTAAATTAAATTTGATTATCTGAGTGTCTGGAGATCCAGGACAGATCATGGCAGGATGTAAAGTTATTACACTTTACCAGAAGCTTTTCCAGTTGTACTAGGGATAAGTGAACTGATTCAGAATGAATGAATAAATAAATAAATAGTTAAAAGAGAACTTTCTTCTGTGAGCTTTGTGTCTGAACCGTATTGATTGTAAATCCCTGAGACCTTTTCTTTATATTTGGTTTCTGTAAATGGCAGCTAGCACATCTGCTTCCCTTTTCTGTTCCTAGTGTTCTATCAGTATGCCTGAAAGGTGTCATGTACACTTTGTACATGGCCCACCATTGTACCAGGTCAGACTTCTGTACTGATTTGGACTGGCTACAGAGATTCCTTCCTAGAGAGGTACACCAGCTGCATTCATGAGAAGATCCTTTTTCTATGCTGCCCGGAATGAATGGCTGTTGTGAGTATAAGTAATATAGCAAAAAGAAAAGGAGTGCTTGTGGCACCTTAGAGACTAACCAGCTTATTTGAGCATAAGCTTCATGAAAGCTTATGCTCAAATAAATTGGTTAGTCTCTAAGGTGCCACAAGTCCTCCTTTCCTTTTTGCGAATACAGACTAACACGGCTGTTACGCTGAAATAAGTAATATAGGTCTCACACTGCACCACCTAGTGGCTGAACTGTATAATGCAGTTTAGCATTCCATTCCAGCCTGTTCCCCCTGAAAGTCAGGTTCAAGCAATTTGGAAGAAAAATCCCCATTCTGGAACAGGAGTCACTGGATCTCACTGCTCTAGCACTTCTGTTATTAAAAGCACTCGAATTCTGAAATCTCTTGATCTCACTTACCACCAAGGATCATGAAATCCAGTGCACTCTGAATATAAATGGCATAGTGCTTTCTGTGGTGTAGGAAAAACTTAAAATTAGAAGCTATTACTTCTAATACTGTGAGGGAACTGTGAGGGATTTCCTAGCCTTACTTGCAGGCTAGGGGATTCTGAAGGAAGCCATGTGAGCTGGATCCTAAGTTTGAAGTCTGTAAAAAGCCAGCCTGGAGCAAGGATGGATGAGTTGTATCTCTCTGCCTTATATAGCAGCCTGGTTTGTCTCTCTGTTTTTGGTTCTTGTGTGTTAGGATTCTGGATTCTAAGACATGGAGTCATGTTACTCTTTCAGGAAGACAGCAATGTATTTTATAATTTTTTCTAACTTCTCTGTGTGCATGCTGTGAGCACAACACTTTCAAATATTGAAAGGAACAGAACAGTGAACCCTAGCTGAGGAATTTCTAAGTTCAGGGCTCACGGTTCCAGAACAGGAGAGCTGATCAGCCAGTCACCAGAGATGCTCACAGCTCTGGGGAGGAGATATGGGTGGAGGAGCTGTCTTGCTAGCTGGCCCCTGAAAGTGAGACCATTGGTTAACTGACTGCCCTCTGAGGTGGGAAAAGGCCACTCAACTGTTTCCAGAAGCTAGACTGGGGCAGTGAACCTACTTTCTAGATCTTTGAAACATGGAGGAGGTAGGCAGTGGGCTGTCAAATTGCCCCCATGAAAATGAGTCCAGGCTCTAAGGGAATCAGAACAGGGAGGATGGGTGACAGACCTCAGGGCCTCCCATGAGGTAGGAGGAAGATGACTTCTGTTGGAAGGAGGCAATTGCATAGCAACAGGGGAAAGTCACACAGCTTCAGGTGGACTGAAGCATCTCAGAACATTCAAATAAGCTTTTAAGTACTGGATACTTAGTCAAGCTGAAACTCTGATCCTTTTGATACTGATTATTATTTGTAAAAGCCCTGATAGCTTGGTAAGTGCTCAGGCTTCATCAGTAGTTGGTATAGGAGGAAACATTCAGGGTGAAAATTCAAAGTACCTTAATCGGAACTATTCATCCTAAAGCAGAGATCTGTTTTTCTTCCTTAGAAAGTTTTGAGTATGGCAGAATACACGCACTTTTTTTCACCCCAGAGAACAGGCATATTAACTTTTTCGCCATTTTATAAAATCTGCAGAATTCTGATGCCTTGATCACAGTTAACAAAAGGTGACCTTGGGTTCCATCACATTATTTAGTCTGAATTATATTGACAGTAAATACAGTCTGGAGTTGTTTCAGGTGTTAGGTAGGCAGGGAAGACAGGTGTCTTGGTTTGATTCTTACTACTGTGAAATAATAGCAAAACAGATTTAATTGTCCAAACGTTTACAGTAAATTACCTGTTCTGGACAAATATCTTCAGAACGTATGCAAATGGTGGAATGTATGTTTTCTTGGCGATAGCAAGAGCACAATATAGTAAAACAGTTACAATTTCTTGTACTAGCTGTGGCTCTGAGGACTGTGATAATACATTCTTGCTGCAACCACCTTTTCACAGGTGCCAAAAGTATTTCTTGGGAATAAACAAGAGTCAAATCACCGTTAGACCTGTAGTTCAACAGTTATTGTTTATTCCTGCTCTTTGTACAAATATACACATGCGGGGAAGGGAAATGCCAGAAATGAAAGGAAAAAGTTTGTCTCACTGATGCTTGCTTTACTGATGTTTGCTATGGTACACAGACAGGTCTGTCATAAACAGGTGTTCTTTAACCTTTAGACCATCTCACTTCCCCAGCTGGGAATGACATCTAGCTGGTATGCTCTGGTCTCTTCCCACCAGAGCAAGAATGCGTATGCTATCTTAGCTTGTCATGCAGGTTAAGGCAACGACATCATGGAGTTCAGTTAATTCCAAAGCTGGTCAAGCTTGGAATCAATTAAACAGAAGCCAGAAATAAGGGACAGGAAAGAAAATGTAAAATGAAGGTGAACTGACACACAAGACACTGGCTAGGAGATATAAAAGACTCCTATTACTGAGATGTTGCTTTAGGATTCAGCTTATCTGATGGCAATGGCCTGCTGTGCTCACTGGCCTGTTTGTATCAGAGAATCTCCCCAGACTTTTGGAGATGTTGAGCTGCCATAACATGAGGGCTTGAGAACATTGCAGGACCCAGAAAGATGCCCCCTATGCCGCTCTCAAAAATATTCAGAATGAGAGTACTCAGCCATTATTTTCCCACTCATCTGACACTCAAAGCCAGTTTCTGGTGTCCCAAACATTTATTTCCATTTAAAGGTATTCTAAGCCCATCATTAGGCCAACTTGTGTCTTCACAGAAGTCTGCATAGATCATCTTTGTCTCAGATTTCAGCCTAAACGAATTCACTTCATGCAATTCCGTAGACAATTGTGTGTGACAAGTTTACAAGTCAGGACAACTCACTGCCACCTTTGACCCACTTCAAGAACCCGAACATCATAGGCTTCAACACAACAGTAGTCCCCTTGATAGCAAGGTGAGTGCTCCCATCAGTAAAACATTACAGTAAGGAGTAAGCATTTACTGAAATAGTCCTTTATCTTTTTCTTCATCTGAGTCCTTCACTGTTGAAACTCTTTGTAACTAAGGTTAAGATTTACAGATGAAGGAATAAGAACATAAGAATGGCCATACTGGATTAGACCAATGGTCAATCTGGCCCAGTGTCCTGTCTTCTGACAGTGGTTAATGCTAGATGCTTCAGAGGGAATGAACAGAACAGGGCAATTATTGAGTGATCCATCCCCTGTCGTCCAGTCCCAGCTTCTGGGAGTTGGAGGTTTAGGGACTCCAGAAGCATGAGGTGGTGCCCCTGACCATTTGGCTAATTGCCATTGATGGCCCTATCCTCCATGAACGTATCAAGTTATTTTTGAAGCCACTTATACATTTGGCATTCACAACATCCCCTGGCAACAATTTCCACCGGTTGACTGTGTATGGTGTGAAGAAATACTTCCTTTTGTTTCTTTTAAACCAGCTGCCTATTAATTTCATTGAGTGACCCCCGGTTTTTGTATTGTGTGAAAGGGTAAACACTTCCCTATTCACTTTCTCCACACCATTCATGATTTATAGACCTCTATCTTATCCCACCTTGCTCAACTCTTTTCTAAGATGAACAGTCCCAATCTTTTTAATCTTTCCTCATATGGAAGCTGTTCCATGTTCCTCATCGTACAAGACAGTTTTATTTTTAAAAGAAACCTCAAACATATTTTGTTACAAGTGACAGATACAGAATATGTGGTATTATGGTGTGGTATACAGCCACTTAGGGCCTTACCATGATGCCAAATGAAGCCATCCCAAACTCAGACCATCATGTTTTCCTGGTGTGAATGTGCATTGATAATGTACAGTAATTTGTATTCAAGTCCTGATTGAGTAGTTGTTTTCTTGACTTTTTAGTGCTCTACACAACTCCTGTATCACTTTTCAATGTTTGAGACAATACATACAGATGGGAACAGAGAACACTGACCACATTAAAAAAAAAAAGGATCACGTGAATATCTTTTAAAGCAGATGATTGGTATCAGGTTCTTAAATGGGAAGAAAAACACCAAATCAGAGAGGAATCAAATAACTGTGCTGTCTAGGACACAACATAGTTCAACAAAGGCTATACATAGCTTAAGAGGCATCTCCAAAGCCACCAATACACTATATTATATGAGCTTCCAAGGAAATTAAACAACACGGTTGAGATAACCATAGCGAACATGGATTGGCATCTGGATCCTTGACAATCGCCTGAAGATAACAAAAAAAAGTGGTGCAACCAGCTAGGTATACATTTGTTAGGCTGGCATAAGAAAGACATATAGACAAATAATTTTATTTTTTGAAAAAACTTAAGGAGATCCCAAATTAAATGTAAGTATTTTGAATGCAATGACACTACACGACTAGCAAAAAAAAATTATTACAAAATACCCAACATATCATTTCAGGAACTGAATATTTCATATGCTTTTGCATGGAGGAGAACCTTTACAAACTAAATACCATGATTCAAATTTGCATAAAGCACAGCGTTTTCTGTACTGTAAATGATGCCTTATAAAAGTCAGTAGAAAAATTTTATTGTTCAACAGATGAAATGCCACTCAGTAGAATAATTAATTTTAATAATCAATGTTATAGCAAGCTCATACAACACCAGTAGCATCTGGCTAGTTATTTACAAAGCAAAACAAAATGCCTGTACTCTAAGTGGAGGCCTCAATAACATTTTCTATGCATGATCTGGAATTCAAGTTTCCATTCAATAATAATATGCAGTGCTTAGAAGGGCTTTTTTAAAATCCTTTTTTTACAGCCAAGAATGACAAATTTTGATATTTCTTCAAGTTGCTTTCAGTAAAATTTAAGTATTATTTAGACAAAGGAAAAAAAGATATACTTATTTATATTACTATGACTATCAATGAGAGTCATGAAATAATGCTGGGGGATAATTTTAATCAAACATTTATCAGGAAAAACAGGTTTGAAGTTTTAAATCCTTTGATATAACCTGGAAATGAGGCAACCTGAAAATTTCTGATAATATATTTTTTAAAAGAGCCTGGGCTTTGCTGGAGGCTGTCTAGTAGATAGAGCACTGTATCTTGATGGGGTTTTCTTTTCCTTACAGTACAATATGTGGTGTTGTATATCCTGAGGTATTAGATTCGCAGTGACATTAAGTTGGCATTTGTTCAGAATTTACTGTTTAAATATACTGACTTACAAGCACTTCTTGCAGTGTCATGAAGTGACAAATATTTAGTTTCAACTGATCCTGTCTCACTACTAATGTACTAAATGCAGTTTTTGTACTTTAGAAGGTCTGGGAACCAGAAAGAAATACTAGGCTAGATCAGTGGTTCTCAACCTATTTACCATTGTGGGCGGCATATGCAGCTCTCTATGTGTTATGTTGGCTGCACCCACAGACAATATATATATACACAACTTGTATGGCCCTGAGGATGTCACATGGAATGCAAGCAGCCCACGGGCAGTGGGTTGAGAACCACTGGGCTAGATTCCCTTTTTGGTCAGGTCATATTACATCAGTAGGGTGGTGCAAAGGGACCTAAACAAGTAGTTGGAATCTGCAGAGTTGGAGATTTCCCCCAGCGTTGGAGTATCCCATCTGGAGCAGAGTCAATATAGCTAGCTCCTACTCCACCCCACTGCAGCAGAGGGTTGGTAGGGAGAAGATGGGGTGTGGCTCTGTGCTCTAGGATACACCAGCTTGCATGTGGCATCTTGGAAGCTGTAGCCAGTAGGCATAGATTCAGAAGTGGATTAGGGGTTTGTGAGGCCCGGGGCCAGAGGAAGTGGGGGTCCCTCCCCACCCCTTCTGCCTGCAGTTTCCCCCGTCCCCCTGCTGGGGAAATGGGGTTGGGGCACAGGGGCTTGTGCCGCTCCTGCCGGGGAGCAGGGTTGGGTGCAGAGGCTTCCCCTGCTCCCCAGCAGTAGCACTGGGTGGGTGGAGCAGGGCAAGACCCCGTGCTTCGACCCGCTCCCTGGCAGGAGCGCCAGGAGGGAAGTTGGGGTGGGTCGAGGCACAGGAGCATCCATTTTTCCAGCCTCCCGCAAATTGGCCCAGTGGCTAATCCACCATGGCATAGATTAGAGAAGCCTCATATTGGTGCTGGGCATGTAAAATGGGAAGTCAGAAATGGCTCCTTTGTGACTGAGACTTGAGGTAATGGAGAGGGTGTGTGGTCCAATGGACAGGGCACTGGACTTGGACTGAGAAGAACTAGGTTCTGCTTCTGTCTGTGACACTGACAAAGTGAACTTTGGCAACTGTTTATGCCTCTGTTTCCCCTTCTACTCCCCCACCAGCTCATCTTGTTCATTTAGTCTGTAAACTTTTGGGGGCAGAGGCTGTCTTATTATGTGGAATCTTGGCTTGGGGCCTCCATGAAACACGGATACAAATAATTATCCAAAAAGTACATTTGTAATAAAGTCAAACTACATTGAGAGTTCCAAGTATCTAGAAAAAATAATACGAACAGCTTGCATATTACATTCCTTATGCAAACACTATACTTGCAAATTCCAAATGAGGCAACACATACGAGATGTTCAGTAAGCTAGATGCTTGTGCTTCTGCAAGTGATTACTTCAGATTAAGCTCAGCAAAGATACATGAGGGTTTTTGAGATGTAAAAGCTTACTACCCCGATATCAAATGCATTCAGGAAAGCAATTTACCAAGCAAGCACTTAATTTCAGTGTGCTGAAACTATGTTTGCAAACTACTGACTTCCTGTCACATGGATTGTATTTAAGAAGCCCATGAAGCACAGGAGTAAATAGCTGTTTGCTGAAGTGTCACTTCCATGCTGAGGGGGATGGCCACCCTGTGAAAGCCAGAGAATGATACAGGAATGCAATCTGGGTGGGTAGAAGATGAAACAATAAGGACCACAGTGGCTCCATTTTACCTTTGCCTAAAAATCAGGAAGGCTCTTGATAAATATGACAATATATCCTCCCATATTTTTATTATTTCTGCCCCCCTATTCATCCATATGCCACTGACTAATTTCATATAAACATTGGTCTTTTTTTCATTGGGAAAGTGTTTGTGAACAGAGTTTCTAGTGTAAGTTGCCTGTTTCAAACAGCAAGAATTTTATAAGCTTGCTGTTCCAGCAATACTGACTGATTGCTAGGCAGTGCTCTGTGAAGCTTTCCAAGTGTGGATCACAATGGACATATATATTATATGGAAACTCAAAACAGATTAACACTGAAAAAAATTGAGATCTTTTATTCTGGTCCAGGTTCACAAAGGCAATTAATTAGCCTCTATCTTGAAAAGCTTCATCACAGGCACGCCCAAACTGCTGGAGCATGCTCAGTACAGCCTTAGGGCTTCTAACATTGGCCACCAGGTGGCAATAAACAAAAATGCCTACAGCATTACCACATACTGTGGGTGTGTGTGTATAAAGTTCAGATGAGTTTTCTGGCCCTGAGTTTGTGTTCAAATCCCTTTCCAAATCCAAAGGTAAGGTTCAAGTTTCTGAAATGTTCACCATCTTACATGATGCAGGATTAGCAGCCATGTAGGATAGTATCAAGTTACTTACCCATTGTTGCTGTGAAAAGTCATATGGGGTAACTCAAAATGTACCAGTGAATAGTAGTTTCAGACTGTTTATATATATTCTGATGCAGTGGAAGAAAAATCCATATCTAGCATGGTTAAAAGTTCATGGATGAACTGCAATTTTTTACGCATGTCAACCTCAAACCAAGGTTGATTTTGAGCACGACAAGGCTTCCATGTCAAGGTAGGTGGGCAGGTGGAGGTATGTGGTAGGCACCCTTGCTGATGTTCCCAAGGAACTGTAGAACTCATCTCTGACATGGAAGCTGACACTTGCTGCTTAACTAGTATCCCAGGGTGAAAGCATTTTCTCAGACTGTGTTTGAGCAACTTGAATAAAATAAAGGCTTCTCTACATACAGTTAAATCCATACAATTTTTGTATTTGTGTAGTTAAAACAATACACCCCCTGTATTGTGGATGCAGTTATACTTGTCTAAAGGTGCTTGTACCAGTACAGCTTATTCCTGTACAGTAAAGGGAATACACTGGTATAAAGATGTGTTATACCTGTATATAGTTTAACTGTGGCCATACTAGGGGATATATCAATAAAAAAATCAACATACCCTTAAACTATAATTGTTAAACCAGTATAAAAAATGTGTGTCAGTCAGTCTAAGACACTGTTTGAGTGAATGGAGTCACAAGGCCATGGGTAGAGCCAGTCAAATCTTAGAATTTCCAATTTCTACAGGAAATTGACATTTTGAGATCTGTTATTGTTCCAAATTGGAACACAAATAAAAAAATTCAAAGTTTCCCATAAAATGAAAATTTGTGGAAAAAAATTCTTTCAGGTCAATCAAAATGTTCAGTTTCAATGAAATCAAAATTTTTCACTACAACGGATTTTTTTAATTTCATGTTCTATTTATAATTGACAGTATAAAATTTCAAAAATGAGAAGTTGCTTTGAAACAAAAAAAAATCTGATGTTCTAAAAGTGGAAATGGAATGTTTCAACCTATCAAAATGGCCCCCCTTTTTAAAAAGAACAAAATGGTTAAAAAAAATCAAGATTTTCCCATAGAAAGTTTTGTTTTTGCTGACATGGCATTTTCCAATGGAAAAAATGTTCGGTCAGAAAATTTTTAACCACCTTTAGTCATGGTGTTCAAGAGCGTGTGTGAGTTCCCTATTTTTTTCTTTACTCTCAGAGATGCTGCACAGTATGAAGGATTGTGTTTAAACTCAAGGGAGTTCCAGGAACAGTTCATTTAAATGCTCCACACTCCACTATACAGTCTCCTATCTGTGTTTGTGGGAAAGAGAAGATACAGGGAAGCTAATGGGCAATGCCCATGTCCTAGCAGCATCAAAATAGAGTTTTCTAAGGACATTTGCTCACATTTGAAAATTGATTTCATTCAAACATGCTTAAGTCCCTTTTGTCGGTCTTCTGTGAAAATCCGAACAAATGAATTGTACTCAGACAATTGCTCACAGAAAGTGAATTGTAACTTTGCATGCTCAGGATATTTATACTAGAAGCAGTATAAAATAAGGCATAATTATTGACACAGTGTGGGGCTTCTAAAACCCTTTGCAGAGCCCTGGCAAATAGGCAATTAAACCCAGGGCTAGCCCACAACATTTTGGCACCTGAGACGGGGAGCTCAAATGACACCCCCCATACCCCCTCGCTTGGTCCAAAACTTTGAAAGGTCTCAGTTCTGCCTTCTTCCTGTTCTACTCCTCTCATGGTACTGCTCTGCTACCTACCCCAATAAAGGAGAACTAACAACTTTAAATGCCTTGTTCAAAAATTTTAAGTAACATTTAACTTTCAAATGCCTGAACAGCAAATGTAACTTTTCAGCAGAGTAAACACTGACATTTTTATCTGTTTGAATAATCAAAGCGGTGCTTTCCATGCTTTCTTGGTTGCAAAGATTGGAACTGCTTCCTGCTGAAGGTCCACAGTCTGGGCCAGCTCGTGCTCTATTGAGATGGTTACAAGGCCGACCAGCCTCTCCTGTCATTGTGGAGCGTAGATGCATTTTTATGAACTTCAGCTTGGAGAAGCTGCGTTCTCCACTGGCAACTGTTACATGAAGTGCTAGAAGTATGCACAGGGCAACAAAAGCATTTGGAAAGAGGGTGGTCATCTTATTTGTGCACATATATTCCAGAACAGCCTTTGGAGTTGATCCTGCTGAAATGCATCTTGAAAGGGCTTTCAGTTCATCAAATCACTCAAATCAATATCGCGCATGTTATTATGTGTCAACAATGTCTCTAGTGCCCTGAATTGCTGGTGTAGGTCTTCTTCAGGTATAATGAGGAGTTTTGGAATATCATACAACATCCCAAATATACTGCCGTGTTCCTTGAGCTGCATGAAACGTTCAACTGACTGTATTGCACAATCTAGCACCCGGTTAAAGAATTCAACTTTGAATTGTTGTTGTGGGTCTCTTATGGGATTATCCCGTGCCTCGTAATCAAAATATCGTCTTCTTCAGTGACTCTTGTATTCTTGAATGGGTGGGAAAATAGCTTCAGTGTGAAGTTCCTCTGCCAACTTCTTTGTACTCTTCAGAACATTTTGAAATGCCTCATCTGACCGGTAAGACTGTAGGTCTGACTTTGCTTTGTCCAGTTGTTCCATTGTGTTAGGGGGCTTATTCCTTCACCCACTTACTTCCCTGGTCCTTCTCGCATGAACAGAGAGCAACAATACCCGAAGTCCAAAGGTGCAAACAATTCGATGTTTATTGGGGTGAACTTCCAGCAAGCATGATTCCAGTTTCCTTCCTTAGTGTCCCCCTTCCCAGCTCTGACACCACAGAGCTTTACACCTGTGTCCCTGTTCCCATTCCTGCCCTTAGCCAAACATGATTCCAATTTCCTTACCCCCATTCACTGTTCCCATCTCCCCCACCCACACACCCACCCCCTCACTTCCTGATTGACTGCAGACTATATAGTAAAACTTGAGTTCCGCTTAGCTATACCTTAACCAATCATTTTCCTGAAATTTAACTAACCCATCCTAACATATTGTAACATGATTATGTAACCAATTATATCCCACCACCTTAATTAGTTTACACCTAGCAAAATTAATTATTCAGCAGACAGAAACAATCACAGAACCAGAGATTATATAGACAAATAATAGCAAAGTGGGAACTATAATGACAAAACAATACAGAAGTGAGGATTTCACATCCCAGCTATTGATAAGTGAGTTCTTGCCAGACAGGATGCTATCAAACTAAGTTTCCTTTTACATCTTCTAGGCACTTCCCTTTCTTTGGAGGCGATAGGCACTATCAGGACAGGATTGTATTCCTAACAGCCCAATAGCACCTTATTTCAATGTGACTAGTTTGGAATGTGAGGATGTGACCGGTCACTTCCCAGCTTATGGCTGCCTCTGCTGCTTAGCCAAAGGCCTTAGCCTAAGAACAGGGACTCAGACTGTCACAGTAAGAGAAGGCCCTTACACCAGCAGACAGTGATTTTGATTCTTTCTTTTATACCTATAGAACTAGCCCAGTGATAAGAATACATCTAAATTCTTAGAGTATAGGCCTTTACAGACAGGCCTGAATATCTGTATCCTAACACATTGTTCCAGATATATCAAGGTCAACACCTTGGAGTCTCTTGCTTACAACATTTATTTCAAACAGGATGTCATGCCACAACACTAAGCCATACAGAAATTTGAAGTTATGTATGTTTCTGGTGATTCCATTTCTCTCTGCCACTGTTCTCCCACGAACAGTTCCTGCCATAGCATTATCCTCCATAATGGCAATGATGGCATCATCTTTATTCCCAATTTGGTGTTTGATAGGCTTTATTGCCTCCACTCGACTTTCCCATCATGTGGCACTCAGTGGTTTGAGTATCAGAAAGGATGTTCCCAGATGTTACTTCAAAATTTGCCATCGATGAGTTGATGCAGAGAAAAATACATAGATGCTTTGAATTACATTAAAAATGTCAGCAGCCTCACTAGAAGCTGATACTGAACCATTGATCACCAAGTTCAATGAATGAGAACTGCATGGGACAAAAAAAGTTCGAGGGTTTAGTGTTGATATGATATGAATGAAGTCACTTATAAGGGTCAATAGCCAACACTATGGTAATTGTTGTACTGAATCCTCATGAAGAGGTCTGGCAGATATTTTGCTAACCATGCATTTACTTTCCTGATGTTGGTGCTCCAACTTTTCTCCCAGAAGTACTTTCTCAGGATACTGATACTGATTTCCGTGAGTTGTAGAATTAGTTCCTAAAAAAACACTTGTAACACCTTGTATTATTGTTAGAGCTGGTCAAAAAAAAATGCAAACATTTTCAGGGTTCTCCTCTAATCAAAAATTCAATTTGTCCATAATTCAAAATTTGAACCAGCTCTAATAATTATAAAATAATATCAAACCCTGGTGGCCATGGCTGTGCGACTGTAGATTTGCTTTTCTTGGATGAGGATTGAAAAAGGGTTTTATGATAATAAATAACAATAATCCCAAATCATAAGGTAATTTTCTAGTGCTGATCTGCCAGAACATTCTAGACACCACAAACAAACAAACAAACAAACAACAGAAAACATGAGTTTGAGTAACAAATACTTGAAACTATATCACTGTGCCTTGCCAAAAGTGTTTTATTTTTAAATACAAACCCAAAAAGCATCTTTCACCTCTCTTTAAGCATCGTAATGTCTATGGAAACTGCTCATTTCAACTACAAAGCTGAAGAGGCAGAGATTTTGGCGGCACCTAGTTGGAATTTGCACCTACTTAGGACAAAAATCACCCATTTTCCCATCTTAGAGGGCACTGGAACAGTCAGCAAAATATTGGGACCCAGTTTCTTTAGAGCCACTAATATTAAAGGCATGAAACTTAGAATAGACTCTCTTATATGTACCACACAGTGCCTCTTTCCCATTGTATGACTGGCTCAATATGTACACCACTTTACATGAGAGATGTTCAGAGTACTTCAAGATTATACAGTAATCACAAGATTTATTTATTAATGGTCACATCATAATCCCAAGGAGTGCAACTGAATTTCTTCATGATGCCATATGATATTTAAAGCAATAACTTTGGAAGAGTGTCTGAAGGGAATTGCTGGATGTCCCATTAAGTGTTGACAAAGCACTGGAGAATATATAGTAGGGAATCGCCTTACAATGGCAGGGGCAGATGGACACTATAACCCAATAGGCCTTTTCCAATTCTGACTTGTATTATTCTGTGATTTACTTTCAAAGGTGCAGTAAGACAACATAGAATCATAGAATATCAGGGTTGGAAGGGACCTCAGGAGATCATCTAGTCCAACCCCCGGCTCAAAGCAGGACCAATCCCCAATTTTTGCCCCAGATCCCTAAATGGCCCCCTCAAGGATTGAACTCTGGATTTAGCAGGCCAATGCTCAAACCACTGAGGTATCCCTCCCGCCCCACATCTGAATACAGTACATTTCATATCTACCTTTTACAATCCCACTTGAAGTAGTCATGAAGAACAATTGTTAATAAGGAAAATAAGCTGATATATAAAAATAAATTTGTCACCTGAAGACTTTTTCTGTGAAAGTATGATTTATGAAAGACAAAAGTTGGAAACCAGTAAGCAACTTTATTTACATAATGAGATCTGGAGCCTTTCAAAAAGCTCAGTAAACCTCACCTTTGGCATCAAAGCCTGTGGGCATTATGTTACAACTGAAATGTATCCGTAAATAGTGGGTTACTTTGCATGAGCTTAAAAAGGCAGCAACTAACTTGTCCTGACAATATGCAAAATTGCACAATGAAGAATGCACCAGAAGTTTGTGTGCAGCACTTCATTTTATGTTTTGGTTGGTATAAGTAGCTAATCCTTTTCTTGCACATGAACAGGAAATCAGAGATGGGGTCAAACCCAAACTCCAGATCTGAATACCCCATACATTTTGGAGAAGATTGAATTTGGAGCCAAACTTCGTTGTTCAACCCTACAGCCAAGTGGAGACCTCTTGCAACTCTCCACCCTCCTCAAACCCACAAAGCTTATTGAAGTGAAGCCATCAAAAGATGGCTTAATAATTATTTGCATATATCAAGTGCTGATTTCCCTCATTTCATTCAAATTTCTAATAGGAATAAATAAATAGACACTGGAAAGTAATATAATTTCTGGCTGCACTTTCACATAATACTGACTACTTATGCATTCAAAGTGCTAACGAAATGAAGCTAAATAAACTCTACAATTATAGTTAAAACAAATGAACAATGGTCTTTAAAAATATAATTTATTGGGAACCATCTCAAAAATATACTTTAAAGTAAGAGAAAAGTAAAATATGGGCTCTATCTTTGTCTTCAAAGCTGCTGTTTTAAAATAGCACCAAGGCAATTTCATACACCATGCAACAGTATTAGAATTTGACCCCTTTCACAAAGAAATGAATACTACATAGATCCAATGCCATTTTTGTTGTTTACCATAGCTGTGCAGATCAAGACATAAAGAACTCCCAGACAAGAGGCAATATAGTCCAACAATCCAATCCCATACCTAAATCAGTATCAATACATCTGTTTTAACAGGAAGCTGAGACAGCGAGGTTCACAGGACTTGGAGAAGCAGGTTCTAATGCTACTTCTGAGGTATTGCCAACCCCAAATGTTCAAAAATCATAAGCCGTACTCCCCAGAGTCCTAAGATTGACTTAACCATGAGATTTTAAGAAGACAGCTTTTGTGTTGTTTTGTCATTGGGGCCTTTACAGCTCACATTTTCAAACTTATCTCCACAAGCCTGAGGTTTATACATTTTTTTAAAAATGAAAACACAGAGTCTTATGTAATCACATAACTCCAGGGGCTGAGTCTTCAGGAAAATCACCAAATATCACGAAGCTTGCAATAAAATCCTAAGAGTTTGTAGTTCTATTTCTGACACTGTTAAACATTCACAATCTTTAAACTAAGACCTAACATAACTTAAAATCTTGCTTATCCTCTATTGGGAATGGTATCTTGCATTTTTAGGAGGACAGACTCACTGATCCAATAGCTATTTCCCATCTCTAACTACCATAAATCCAGAAAGCATTACACATAGGAGAAGAGATATTCAGTGACTAGAATAAAACACACTTAGCTTTGGCTTGCTGGAAAGTTCCAGTACAGACAGTAGTAGCTCAGTAGGGTGCTCTGCCCTAAAACACATTAATCAGGTTGAAGTGATACTTCAGGCCTCCCTGTTCTTTGGCAGGTGAAAATCAATGACATTATGTGGGTGACAGTGTTCTGGGTGGAGATTTGATTGTGAAGAAGGAAACACAGCTGAGCTCATTTCTTCTCAGTACCTCTGCCTGATTGATTAATAATGCCAGACTTGAAGGAGAACATGTGTTTCCTGTGCTCTCCTTGCCTGTAACAAAAGCTGCAATGATGATTGGTCAGAAGGGATGAAGTTGAGGGGGGGAATTCAGGGCAAAATGTAGCTTTTCAGGCTAGGAGATAGATTTTACCCACAAGTAGATCCTGGGGTTCCACCTATTAGTTAAAAAACAAAACAAAAACAAACAAAAAACCCAAACCCTAGAATCAGGATTCTTGTTGATCATTCCACCTAAATAAATGTGAAACATACAAGTATACAGGTTTCAGAGTAGCAGCCATGTTTGTCTGTATTCGCGAAAAGAAAAGGAGTACTTGTGGCACCTTTAAACATAAATTTGTTAGTCTCTAAGGTGCCACAAGTACTCCTTTTCTTTATATAAGTATGCACTCTACCAGTGAATTCATTGCTATTGTGACTTTAAAGGGACACTGTCAGCCTAAGTTTGGCCTAATATTTTATTTTTATAAAATGAATCAAAGATAAACATTCCTCTTAAATGTTTTTGGACAAAACATTGCCATATTCTGCCAGTGCTTGAGACCCAGAGAGTGAAAATGATTAGAAACCTACTGGAAACAAAAGAGAAATTGAGTAGTCCATCTTCATGGCCCAAGCTGACAGCAATGCCCCACACAAACAGAAAATTAGATTTTTAACATACTTTCATTTAAAATTACTTAAGATATTATTTGTAGTGAAGAAATGTGTGCTTTTTTTAAAATTATTATTAACATGTCAGTGTCACTTTAAGTTTGCAATGTGTGCCTCAAACCTGTGGAAATGGTTTAAATAGACATGACTGTGGAGTTCAGGTTGTTTTTTTTTTAATGGTAAATTTCTGCTATGGTGAATGTTGTATAACAATTTGTCTAGGCACCTCCTCCAGAAGGATTAAGCATGGTTTTTGTTTCCATAAATACATCATACAAATCTGCTTTAATTTGCTCAGGATTAGTCTTATTACTGCTGCCTGCTAATTCTCTCTATTTTTATTTGCTTTTTTTTACCCAGTTATTTTTAATATGCTGCAGTTTTATGGCCTTTCCAGAAGCCATGTTAATGGATTTTGCTGTACTGTATTTCATGATGCATTCACTCATGTCCTTCAATACTCGCAAGCCTTCTGCAGACTCTTTAACTCTGTAAGGTGAAAAAACTGCATGATATGCACCAGTGCTCAGCAGGCATTGAGGCCCCTGTTAGAGAACTTTAAGATGACATAAAGGCAAGGTTGATAATCACTGTTTGTGTCTCTTTGTTGTTTAAATTACTGCTCGCAGGTGCTATTAATATAATCACATAGTGACACCTTGATTTAGAGCCAGTTACAAGTATTGGAAGGGAAATGTTATGTGGCCTAATTATGTCTTTTAGACTGTAGTAACAGTTTCAGTTTGTAAGGGTCAGACTCTTACAGGAGTATTAATTATGCTTAAAAAGGCTGCTTCTTTATTTAATGTAACTGTTTTAGCTTGTTTAATGCAAGTGATTATGTGTTCAGTTAACAAGAAAGCAGTAAATCAGTGTGACATCTTTAATAAAAAAAAGTGTTTATGTGAAATAAATTCTTTTGAGTGATAGTTTTCTGTACTGTGTCTTTCCTCTTCCCTCCCAATCTAATTTCTCGTTTACCATGTATCACTTTTCCACCCTGGTGCCCATATGGAGTAAAACAGTCAATCTTCTCTTGCATGCTACCTGGTATTATCCACACATGAACCATTGTTGGTCCTATTTTCTTCATTCAGGAAATGACAGATACTTCTTCGCTTGCTCAGGAAACTGTTCTTAATCTGACACGATGCTCTTTGAAAAATGAAAGCTCAATGCACCGATGCAAGACTTCAAATAAATGCAGTCAAGCAGTGCTAAAATCTGAACTCCTCACAACTGACAACAGATGTAGGAAAAAGTCCTTTGTCCTTGAGGCATAGTTATTTATAATCTAAAGTTAGAATGAAGTGAAGGGCAGAAATAAGAGTTCATAATGGCAAATGAAAAGAAACATGACACTTCCGCTATGAAAAAATTGTATTTGTACACTTTCCCTCATTGTTTATAGTATGCTTCTCCTTGCACTTTGTCATGCTTTTCAACAGCTCGTTTTCATAACTTTGGCAATATCTTCTGCTCTCTTTTTCTTCCTTTCCCACTAATCATGCTTTTTCATGCCACTCCCTATACTTGGAACAGCTTTCCCATTAGTGTACACTGAGACCTATCTATCTCCTCTCAATCTCTTCCCAAATCCCCACCTCTTCTGCCAAGCCTATCATGATAACATCTACATGCTACTCTTTGGGCCTGATCTTCCTGCCCCCCAACTTGGAGATATGCCTGCAGAAAAAGTGGGGGATCAGACCCTTTGTCCCCATTTGTGCTTTTGGCCCAGTCTCACAAAACCAAGCTCACAGGTGTAGTCCTTACTTAGGGCTTGTCTTCACTGCAAAGTTAAAATCAGGTTATAACTTGAGTATTGTTCTTAATTCAAGTCCCATCCACACACAAAAATCTTTAACTTGAGTGTGCTGATACTTTTAACTTGTGTTGGCTAGCTTGTCCAGGTAAAGGCTAAACCTCAACTGAGCACAATTTGTTAGCTGCTCACATGACCACTCTGTATTATGAATGCAGGCTGGCTTCACTTGAGGCTACTAGTCCCCCAGTGCCTTCCCACAATTCCCTGCATGAGCCTGGAAGGGCTAGACCAGTTCTGCCATAATTCCCTGGGAAAGAACTCAGGGTTGCTCAGGTCACTGTGAGGCAAAGAACCAAGGGATGCACCTACAAAATTCCTAGTGCCAAAATGATGAGTGTAGCGCCAGGGTGGACACAGCAGCTCAAGTGTTATTTCAACTACATAGCCCCTCTCGCTTGCGCTAGGCTAACTCGTGAGAAGTAGGTTGTGTGTAGATGACCTGAGTCAACTCTAAAGTGAACACAACCCCTACACAGCTAGTCATGTTGACTTCAGCAGAGAAAGTCCGATTGAATGTCCCTTGAGAAAAAGTTCGCGGAATAAAGATAACAGGTTGTAAATTCTTGACTGGGGCAAGTGTTTCTCTTCTTTGTTTTGTGCTTAGTGTATACACCCTGCTCTGAAGTACCTTGTCCAGTCCCTGTGCTATATGTTGAACAATCAGTACAAGCATGAAAAAATAGGTTGACTAGTTTCTGCTCTTGAGTTCTACTTCTGCAGGGGTAACCAATTATTTTTTGTCAAGGTCCAAATTTCTTAGTCCATGTATTGTCAAGGTCCAGAGTGCAGAGAAAATAATACAAAAACGATAATGATAATAATAAGTAAATAAAAAGATGTCACAGGCTGTTCAAAAGCCTCTGGCAGTCCAGATTTGGCTCACGGACAGCCTATCAACTATCCCTGTGCTTCTCTTTCTGAATTTATTTCCACCAGATTCTGAGCCTTTAATTCTCAAGGGACTGTCCAGAATTCTAGACCAGGAGTCCAGTTCAGCCCCAACATGAGCTGGGGTGACTCTGTTTACTTCATTAGTGTTGCACTCATATCAAATCTTAAAATGCCTTAAAAATAAAACGGTTGATATACTCTAGGTCAGTAGATGACACGAGAGTAGTGTCCTTGCATTTACTAAAATGTGGGCTTTATGACTGGGATACAGTATGCCAGAACATTGTGGTTTTGAAATCAGATGATTAATTGATATTACAGTAGCGTCCAGAGGCCCCAGTCAGAACCAGAGCTCCATCTTGCGGCTAAGAACCGTTCCTAATGCCTTTGGACTTATTCTGTAACAGATATATATTTAGGTGTTTATGGAAAATAAACTGAAAGGACTAATAAAGGTTGCTGGGTAATCTAAAGGAAAGTATTCTGCCAGATTTTTGAATGCAGTTCGATTTTATGCATACTCTAGGAACCAGTCACAATCAGTTGTAAGGCTTTGTTCATGTCACATAGTAATACACCGTTCGTTGTCCATTTTCAAAAGAAAAAAATCTTATTTACATGCCTAAAACTGTAATGGATTTTTTATTGCTTTCTGCTTTCCAGCAGACAAAGGATGAGATTATTATTAGATGTTGGCATCAGGACATCCTGAGAATGAAAGCATACCTGTTTTAATGCTGATCTCTGATCTTCTTAAGCTTTTGCTCTTTCTGCTTGTCTCTATGAACTACCTGAATAGTATGATAATGAGATTCTGTATCTACCATGCTTAATGTATGCACATAAGTCTGCCCACACCATTCTTTTTTTGCAGGACTGGGGCATAAATCAATGGCTCACTGCTAACACATAGTACCCTCATCAGAATCCCCCCTCCCTCCGCTCCCTTACTTTATGTCCTGGAAAACTCACAGATCATTTTGTCACCAAAATGTCAGTAATCAGGGTAAAAATAATGTCTTTGGCCAAGCTTACATAAATGTGATTATTTTAAAGTTTAGGTGTTAAGGGCACTGCATACACTCATAGCCCCTGAGTTCTCAGCCACTTCCCTTCCTCACATTCATATTTCCCTTCCAGATTGGGGCAGTTTTTCACATTCTCAGAAGATTGTATATTTTAAAATGGAGGGTCCATTTGCATTACTGTCCTATTTCTCCTACCTGCTCTTCCTCTGCCACTAAGTGTCATGGAGGGCTCACCAGAGATGGAGCAAACATGATCCCACTGAGCAAGTTGAGCTTAAGATGCCAAGAGAGAGACAAGAGCCCACGGAGAGGGAAGATTGGGAGTGAGGGCAGGTTGAGGCACAGGACTGGGATCCAAGAGATCAATGTTCTATTCCTGGCTTTGCTGACAGAATTCCTATATGATCTAGTGCAAGTCACTTTGTCTGTCTGTAGCAGTGTTTGCACTGCCCAAAAAGATGCAGGGGAGATCAAGGGGTTTACAGTGAGATAAATAATGTGAATTAGCTATCTTGCTGTAAAATCCTGGTGGAGCCAAGGCACAGGTAGGTTTTACTATGATGTAGCTGTAGCTAAGAGAGGTCAACACTATACTCCACCCCATCTGTGGCTGACCTCATGTAGGCATTGTGTAGTAAGAACTCCCTGCAGCTTCTCCTCACTAGGATTTTACCGCAAGAAAACAAATGTGCATTAGTTAGATAATTGTAAAATACCATATACCTTTACTAGAAGTGAAGACATAGCTCGATACTAAGGCTATGTCTACACTGCGCACCTTACAGCGGCACAGCTGTGCCCCTACAGCTCAGCAGTGGGGTTGGTGTGCAGCAGCAAACAGGCCACATCTGTCTCCTTCCCTGACTCGGCCCCAGCTGGGCTAGGGGCTCCACCTTTTGTACTTCCTGCCCCGCTTCTCAACTTCTAGTGGGAGGGCTGAGCCCAGCCAGACTCCACCCAGCTGGGTGGAGAGAGTGGTCCCTCCCGCTCTGGCTCTGTGGGGCCTATTTCCGTTCCTCACTGGCCTCACGCATCCTACCAGAGTTCCTCCGGTCGACGTCCGCTGGCTCCCTTGGCAGCTTTGAGGAGCAGTGTACCTGGGTCAAGGGACAGTCATTGTGAATGGCTCCCTTAGTACTGTTTTATATGTACTGTAGTTGTAGCCAAAGATTCAACATAAGGGATGCAACAGAAATAGTTGTGGTACGTGAAGTAGCGTGAGATTAAATCCTGTATCATATATAACATTTCCTAAAACCTTAGCTGTATGATTCAGCAGTTCTGATGCTGGTACTTACAATAATGAGATAACAGGTTTGTGAAGAATGGAGATAAATTTTGGTCAGCAGAGCTATGGCTGTGGTCCAGCTGGAGATCAATCCTGCTCTGCGTCTGCAGCAACACTAGAATAATCATCCTACTGTAAATCAAAATGCAGCTTGAAGCGGTCTTCAGTAGGCCTATGTGTTTATGTTAGTTTAAGCAAGATTTAGCCCTCAGGCAGCCCATCAGGTTAGACATTCCTCTAAAAACATAGTAGTAAAGCTGCGTATACATTTTGTAGGCCTACTTGTGTTTCAGCTCATTGAATAGAATTGCTTTCAATGATCAGAAGAAAATGAGCTGAATGCAATGTGAAGTGGGGTCCAATGGCTAGGGGAAAAAAGGGTCTGATTGTTTTAAACACACGTGTTATTTAACTACATAAAAGAGTTTTGGAGTCACATTGACTTTATGAGAGAAAAAAATCATGCTGCATGTAGTACTTATTTTTCCAGGTTTAAAATGTCTCTGTTCCTCAATTTCTTTCTGTATTGGTTTCACTGCAATTTTAGGCTCTGTCTACTCTAGCACTTTTGTCGGCATAACTTGTGTCGCTCAGGGGTGTGAAAAAAACACACCCCTGAGCAACATAAGTTACACCAGAAGAAGCACCGGTGTGGACAGTGCTATGTCAGTGGGAGTTGCTCACATACCTACAGCTGCTCATTGTGGGTGGTTTAGTTATGTCGATGGGAGACCTCTTTCCTATCGGCATAGAGTGGCTATATAGGAGATCTTACAGCAGCGCAGCTGCATTGGTACAGCTGTGCCGCTGTAAGGTCTCTAGTGTAGACATAGCTGTAGACTCTACTTCTTCCCTTTTCCCTCCCAGCTGACGTCTGTGGGGAGCATCCACAGTACAGCAACTGTGTTTCACAAACGACACAAACTCAGAATCCAAACAGCTCCAATAACATCTCCAACCAAAGATGTGGAAGGCTGGGGCTTAATTTTCTTTCCCTGTCTTCAGTTACGTCAGGGCTAGCGATTAAATTATTAAAATACAAACCTTATGGCGAAGAAAACTTATATTGATGCTTAAATCAATAAGGACATACTGTACCACCATGACAATGAAAATAGTGTAAAGTATTCAAGAATAATAAAAAAATACTATAGGCTGCTACTCTGTATTGTTTGGAGCAGTAGTATATAATCATATGTAACTAACAACTGTATCATAATGTATAGGCAGATTACATATGAAAACTTCACTTCTTAATTTCCCAATATCTGAGTGCTTAACTGTGCAATCTGAAAAGTCTCTTAATACACATGCATACATATTAATATACTCAATAGTACATAGTGTGGAATATGGCCAAAGTCTACAAAGGTGTGTACAATGAGTTACTCTTCCAAAGATGCTGTAAGCTACTTATAGGGGAAAAAGCATTATAAGAAAGGCTGATATTTAGTTTAATTACCACCATAAACACAAAAAAGTTCATTGTCCTGAATGAACTGACCTTTGAATTCTCTGGTGTGTATTATCCACAAAAATAGCATGCAATCAGACCAATGGCAATTGCTGACACATGCAAACGGAGGTAACTCTATGGAGCAACATTCCATCAAAAAATGTAGAGAGAATACTATCAAGAACAACATTTCTTTCAAAACTAGAAGCAGCAGCCTTGATAAAAAAAAAAAAGAATACCTTGAATGTCAAGACCTGGCAATGAATGCGCTAAAATATGATAAAAGAATGGCTGCCCTTTCAAAGGGTATCATTTAGTCATCCAGTTAGTATCTGTGTCATCTTTAGCTGTATACAAGGGGAATTGAGATTCCGATCACTCTGATGCTGTCCATCATAAAGATGTATTAAATTGTAGGAACCATGACATTTATAGGATGAGGTGCAGTCAAGGCTCTTGTCTCCGATTAAGCAGTAGGTACAATCTCCTGAGGAGACGAATCTTACTGATAAAATGGACATTGGAGTTTCTTAAATAGCCATGTGTAGGAAGTTCCTTTATCAAGAATATGTAATTAAAATTTCCTGTCATTAGAAAAAAAGAGAGAAAGTAACTCAGAAATCTCTTGTTTGTTAAAGAAAACAGATCAACCAATTACCTCATTCTCATTACCTTTGTTGTATTAAGAAGACTGTTTGTTTTTCCTAGCTGCTTTTGAATTTGTGTAAGCAAAGAATTCCTGAAGAGGTTTATGCAAAGCCAACAGATATTGAGAGGGTACAGTTTTGCATTAAATTGATGTTACCAACTGAGAACAAATATAGAGCCATGGACTAAGTATTCTTTCCACAGTATGCATCTGATGAAGTGAGCTGTAGCTCACAGAAGCTTATGCTCAAATAAATTGGTTAGTCTCTAAGGTGCCACAAGTACTCCTTTTCTTTTTAAGTATTCTTCTAAATTCTCAGGGCCCACTCCTGAACTCTTGCTAAAAAAGGACTCAATTTTCAAACGGGTTTTGGCTCCAAACAGGGCTTTTGGACCTGTAAAAACTGCCACAGATGGAAATTGTGCCAACCCAGCAAATTCAAAGGACAATGCAGCTGGGAGTAGTGTGCGTTTGTATACAGTACCTGGGTGAGGCATTCCCAGGAAAAATCACCCACCACTGTATTTGTGAAGATGCTCTCAGAGACAAACATGTGACACCTCAAAATGGGCCCACAGCAGCTACCATTCACCCATTTGTCTGTATTCTCTCAATACACCAGCCATTGTAAACACACACACAGGCAGATCCTCAGCTTTGTGTGGATTTCACTTACTTCAGTGGAGCTAAACAATTTACACCACTGAAGATCTCTCCCATATGCTATTCAGCAAAATGTATATGCTATCCAAATCACTGCCAATATCCCCACAGCTCATAGACAGGCCAAATTAAGTTCTGACAGGATGAAAAAAGAGCAGGAGGAATAGGAGAAGACCCAGACACAAACTTCCCAAACGCTAACCAGGCACCACGGGACTACTATAATGTCCGGCTGAACTTCTGTGATCTCCCATAGCTGTGAGGGGGAAGGGCAGTCCTAGATGCAGGCGTGACAAGGAACTTAGCACCTATCAGTGACACACCAGGGCTCATAAGTCACTCTGCTTCTACCAGGTGCAGAGGGCAGTTTGGAGATGCCAATCCAAAAAGAGGGAGTTGTTAGGAGACATTTCCCCTAAATGTCCTAAGAAAGTCAGGGCACATTGCCACGTACTCATTCAGTCCTGGATGCTGTAGAAAATAGTCACCAGAGTTAAATGAAAAAAAGATTTTTCAGTATTTTGGAGCTTTCACCCAAATGAAAGTAAAATACATAAAACCATTAGAGATGTTTGATATGAAACAGTTACAAAAGGATTCTTAACAGACTACACCGATTTTATGCCATATTAAAATATTTCTGAAAGAGTAAAATGTTTGATAACATGTTTGCATAATTTAAAAACATAGGTGAGGCAATTTCCTTCAATGTTCTCTGTATATTTCAGAAGTATCCTAGGACTTTCAATAACAACACTGTTGGAGTCAAATCTTGCTTCCCTTACTCTCTTGCGCAGTCCTATTTAAGATAATGGACTTGGGAAAGTGAGTCAAGAACAATTTGGCCTTTGGAAATATTTTGTATTCAAATAGCTCTGAAAACAATCTGGAAATATAAAGAGCCCCTGGGGAATGGAAAAGTTAATTAACACTGTATTAACTTCAGAATCTACTTCTAATCCCCTGGAGATGCTGGTAAAACTCATTACTTCTTCATCTAAGTCAGGAGTGGAGTTGACCGTCCTCTTGAGACAACAAAGGTCCCACTCCTCTTCCCATTAATTTCTCCGGCAGGAGGACTGGATTCTGTCTTATCTATGTACTCTACAGGGGTTTTTTTTCTCTGTTTGCTTTTCTATTTCCAAATCAGCTGATCTTATTCCTTTACATCATTAATGATGGTGGATATTTTTTCTTTTACAGTAACCATACCAATATAGAAAAATTTCATTTTAAGTCTCCTAATGATGGAGTCACCCTAGTATTTTAGCTACTAATTTTAACATCGCAGAGACCTTGGCTTATTGGATATTTCAGAGCTGGATCTTCAGCAAAATGTATATACTATCCAAATCACAGAGATGGTTTCTCTGCCTCATGTCTGCTTCCAGTGATCAATTTTTCTCCTTCTTTCAGTTTCCAGACACCCATTTTATTCTCTTTGCTCCCAGGTCTCTAATTCTCAGATCCATTGATAACTACCAGAAATATCCTTTGGGTGAAATACTAACATTAAGGTTGCTTAACAAAGTTGCTTTGGCATTAGAGCTGTGACACAGAGGGCTGAAATCTCTATTGCAGCCAATGTATCTGTTGGGGACACAGCAACAAGGGAAATTCATTTAAGCAACCTTACTGCTATCACTAAAATATTATTGCAATGCCAATGGAATATATCATGGATTCCAATTTCTTACATCATATAATCTTGCCAAGCAAAATGCAGTAAGAATGAATATAATCATGACCTGTATTTCTTTATAACATGAATTAATGAGCTTCTACTGTCATTTTCAGTGAGAAATATGGAGAGTGTGTATTATTTTCAGGATTTCAGGAGTGTGAGAAAATATCAGAAGCATGAAATATCTCACTCCCTTAACAAACCCTTTTTTTCGGTTATTTTACAGCCAGCAGGAGAAAACTCTTGTAACTTACTCTGAAAATTGATGACTACTGGTAAAAGATCTAGTAATGATTTGGGTCACTTTGAATTATAAAAGTCATCATTGTACTCTTTGCTCTGAAGTATCTCGGAATATAGTGTTGTAAGTGTCAGACTGAATGATATGTAGTATATTTAGCTAACCTCTGACTCAGAACTTATGTGTCTCTGGTTATACACTG
This sequence comes from Lepidochelys kempii, assembly GCF_965140285.1. Lineage (NCBI taxonomy): Eukaryota > Metazoa > Chordata > Testudines > Cheloniidae > Lepidochelys > Lepidochelys kempii. The sequence continues at coordinate 102,107,068 of NC_136386.1, forward strand.
ATGATGAGAAGTGCAGATACTCAGTGGGGCATCCCTTATAGTACAGACACAGCACCAGATATTGGGGCAGTAATTCTGGAACTCTCTAAACATACTTTACTGAAAGCAAAGTTTATGTGAAAACCCACAGTTCTACTGTTTACTTCATATCTCTACTGCATAATACATTACAGTTCTCCCAATGTATTGGGTGGGCACCTTTCTAAAGCTAAATAATGTTTTTAAAAATGCCATGAAAAATATGGAATTATAGCAAACTTTTCTTCAAGTAACATTTTAATCTCAGGGGCACACCATACACTCATGATAACCCCCCAAATGGAGGACTTCCTACTCCTCTGCTCATGCCATCAACACACCTCCTATGCTGGAGCCCTGAGTGGCTGCGGACAAACATAGGGGCAGCTTTCCTGGCTCTATGCCTTTGGAGGATTTCCTTACACCCAGGGAATCCTCAGCTGGATACTTACGCCAACACTGAGTCTGATAAATTCAAGTTAATCATTAAAATGGCTGAAGAACCAAGAGGTGGACAAGTATTGTACAAATGAACAGAATGCAAACATTGTATATATCACAGATGGGGAGATCATCTGCCCTCCAGTGAGTGATTACAAAAAGGCAGTCATCTCCTCAGAGAAGGGTCAGATCCTGCCTCCTTTTTCAGTTTGACTTAAGGGACAAGGCCCCCAGTTTGCACATGTAACGTTTGTATGCTCAGAGTGTAATGTTCCCACCATCTTTTTAGACTAACTGCCTGCTTTAAGGACCTGAGACAGTTTGTTCTCTCTGGGACAGGTCTACGGTGAAGTCTCCTAGAGCCATTGTCTTATGCTGAACATTGCACCCCAATCTCAGTCTCTTCTCTTCTGCTTACACCAACAACTTGCTGCTCTAATCAAGACCCTTACAGATGCTACTTCAAATTACTATATTTTTCCTGAGTCAGATATACTTCGCTTGCTATTTAATCTGAAAACACATAGGCTTATCTCCTGATTTTTTCTGCTGCAAATGCATTGATGATGGCTGATAATCCCTGAAATCTAGTTTCTGATTCTTGCCAAGATGACACGTCTGGACACCCAGTCCAATACTAGCACAATACTGAACACTAACTTCAGAGGGCACCATTAAAAAATTCCACCAATTTGAGAGGTCCTACCAACTCCAGAGATATTCATGAACTTTATAATGTTAGAAGTGGTAGAATCCACCACACCAGGGGACTTCATCATGGTGTTTGCTGCAATCTCCAGCATTCAACCTGTGGCAGCTGCTATCTTCACAATCCAAGATGGTTACCATTATAGAGAAGCCAAAGCCTTGCAACCCATCTGTGTGACCAGCAGACGCTTCCTTGAAACTGTCTCATGGGTGTGTTGCTTGGAGTTAATTTGGTGGTGGCTATCTTTAAAGCCCTTCAGTGCCCCAGATAGTTCCCAGCACCATAAATATGTAGTGAGTGGGTTTCACTGTTTAGTTTCCTAAAATATCTTTAAAATAATGTACTGTTATATGATTAGCAGAGAGTGGGAAAACTTTCGAAAAGGAAAAGGACAAGATGATCAGTTGAGCTGTGAAGAATTAACATGTAGATTGAGCTACATTGTTACTTCTAAGGAGGATTGAGAATATCGCTGCTACTTCCGTAACTTCTGAGAATACACAAGGTGTCTCAATCTCCATTAAAATCAACCTGGCACCTTACACAAGCCTTAGAACTCACTTAAATGATTTTAATTTCTTTCCTTTTCTTTTGGGTTAGTACTCTTGACCTGCTAATCTAACTGAGTATAGAGAGGGTATTGCATTTTTAATCACATCAAAATGATGGGACCCCTTAATAGTTCATTATTTTCTGCTGTAACCATTTAATTAGAAACTCATCCACAAGTGGGGAAGCTGACAATTCTCTCATGAAACTGGCTAAAGACCCAACTAACATCAACATCCATCACAAGCATGTGCTCTTGCACTTGTTAAACTTTCTTCTAAAAGCTTTTTTTAAAGCTCTCTCTCTCGCATTTAAGTTACAAGGCAAGCGATTTCCCTGATTTATTGCGGAGATCTTAGTTTAAAAAAACATTGGACTCTATTAAAAATGAAGCAACTAAAAACATATTCAGCCTCTTCATCACCCAATCAGGGACAGTGAAATTAACCCCTCCAAAGACCAAGCCTTGGTTTTGACAGTGTTGGGGGAATTAATTTCACCTCCTTTTCCTGCAGAATCCCCCATTCTGCTAGTAGACTGCAGCACTCAGACCAGCCCTCCACAGCTGCTCCACCAGCCCATAGGCTGAAAGAGTGGCTGTTGCTCCTTTTGCACATTTTTTGGATGTGTAACTGCTGACCCAGAAGCCCATCCCCCAGTCCATGCAACAGCCCCTTCCATGTTTTCTTATTTAAATATGTACAATATAACTTTGCTGTAGCTTGACCAAATGAGGACATGATAATCTACAAATGTCTGAAAGCTATAAACACCAAGGAAGGAGAGGAACTATATAGATAGCACATGGTGGTATAACAAGGAGAAAAGATTGACAATGTGTACTGTATTCTATAAACTTTGATTCATAAACCAGAATTTGCCCTGTGAGTAATTTACACTACATATATGTGGGATGGAAGTTAACTGAAGCCTAAAACTTAATCTGCACTCAGACACTGGAGTGGTTTAATTTAATTTTTTTTGCTTAGACATTTTTATTTTGGTTTAAGAGGTTTTATCTGGGTTTAATGTAATCCTTTTTTACCAGATTAAGATAGACACTTTCATTTGGGTTAACACACAAAATTTCATTAATTTCATTTCATTTGAAAGCACAACTTTAGTTAAACCAGTATCAGTTTGTCTGTGGACAAAACCTAAAATAAGAGTCAAATCTAGCAGCTGGGTAAAGCTGAAAGGTATGTTAAGCTGTACTGCAAATTTTAAAGCACTGAAACGAAAATATAATGAAAGCAGGCGTGAAGCACTTAAATTACAAACAAATCTATACTAAACTAAATAGACTTACTGAAGGTGTCTAGTTCAGCAGGAGTCAATATTTTCTTCATTTCCACCAAAGAGATGACCGCTATTGGCCACTATTTCCCAGAGGGTGGCAGCATGATTCTCTCATATCACGCCGTGATTCCCATAGAAAGTTTTTATGAGCAGTTTGTGAAATTATGTAACTGATCCGATTTACGGTTGTAGAGAGCCATTAGACTCAGATATCAGATATACATTTCATCTCCTTTACAGTGGTGTGAAATGAAGAGGCCATTCTTCATTGAACAGTAAGGATTTGCCCTAGCTGTCATCATACTGTAGAACTAAATATTTAACTGCCCCCTGAGATTAGGGATATGCCTGGTTTCACTAGAGCTGCACAAACAAATAGAAGTTTCATATGACTAAATTCAACATTCTATTTGTTCCATCATTTTCCCAGACAAAAAGTGTGTTATTTTTTTAAAAATAAAACAACTGTAGAATATACCCCCAAAAATGAAAATTCAAGGCTTGTTTCCCTATAAAAGCATCCTCGAGACAAAAATGCAAGTAAATACCATAGACAATGTAATTTCACTTTGTGCTTATTGTCTCAAACTCACAGATGACCTGCAGGAAAAAACCCCACAGTAGTCTATCACAGAGGAAACTAATTGTGCTAACTATTAATTGGTAAACTTTTGCACTTTGCCACTGAAGTATGAAATTTTAGCATTACTACATTGCTGCAAAATAAATAATTATATCATAGTGAGAAGATGACATTGTTGGTGATGCTAACGAATCAGACACTAACAGCAGCAAACAAACCCATTTATTTGATCCTGTCCTTTGTGGATTGTGAGAAGGAAATGTTAACGTCAGATTCTTGCTGTAGACAAAATTATATTCATATGCACCTGAATGAATAGTATTTGTCTTCTTCAGGTATTTACAAAAATAATATGATGTGCAATTACTAACTGTTGGGTTTTTTTACAATTGAATGCTGACTTTTTCAGCTAAATTGAAACTACGTCTGACAACTGTAAAACGATACACCTTTCACAAAAGGTGTATCTATTCCCAAACCTCCTAAACACCTTACTTCTGAAATCCTGATCTGTGATACAGCACTTCAAGGAAATTCCCAGCACAATGTCATTTGTAGAGTCAGAAGAGAAGCAATAATTAAATGCTTCAGGAAATACCATTTTCTAACCATTAAATAATTGAACATTCTTCCCATATGACATGGGCATAATACTTTATATAAAAACATGGCTAAGCATGCATTCCTCTTGCATACCTCAAACAGACAGCGTTTCTAATGTGCTAGAGTGATTAGGACTCCCAAAACAACTCCCATAATAAAGTGTTAGTTTCAGAGCAAGTTATCACAATATCGCAATACTATTCTGTTACAAAACTAGCCCAGTGCAACGTAAGGGCAATGGGGCAAGTCGCATGAATAGGCTGAAGGATAGAGCTCTTTTTGCATTGCTGAAAGCAGACTTGTAAAGTGCTGCTGTCTCATCATGTCATATTAGCAAAAGCAACAAATTCAGTGGTTGAGGACAGAAGTGAGTGTAGGCAACAGGTAACGGTTTTCTGTATTTGTACAGTGCCTAGCACAATGGAGTCCTCGTCCATCATTAGTACTATGGTAATACAAAAAATAAATAACAAGTAGTATAACAACCCCAGATTTGTTTCCCATATGTAAAAAATATGCCAGGCACACAAGGGCCTGGCCATTTAACAGCGTGCAATATGGCGAGTATATGGGGACAGTTTTCAAACCCTCTAGTCATGAGCAGTGGGTGGCCAGGTGTCGGGTAACTTTAGGAATAGAGTAGTAAAGACTACTAAAATTATTACACTCAGTGGTTATCTGGTAGATTTCCAGCTTATGAGGGTACTAAAGGCCCACAAAAGGCAGCTGCTTGAGGGGGCTTGTGGTTATTGAGGCCCGTATGCTGCTGACCTTGGCACAGTGATGATTCCCCCAAAGTGGCATTGGAAGATGTCCTGCCATGGCAGGAGAAACCAGGCTGCTCTGCCTAGAAATGGCCAGGCAAAGATAAAACACTACTGGCTTGAAAAGTTTGGTGAAATGGTTCCAGAGGACTGGAAAGCTGTTCAGGCCAAGATAAATGTGTCCCTCCACAAGTGGCAGACAGCCCCTGTGACTGCAGGATACAGGTGTAAGCCTGTCCAAACCAAGCCTCATCATGCTAACCGCATGGTGTTTCTACCTCTTTCCTGAATCTAAACACAGTAGGCAAGTGTTGGACTAGAAAACCTGCTTTTCTTCAGTTTACAATTCATTTTCTGCAAAATCATGTAGCTTGAATTATTAGCTAAAATAGCTGTTACCACTCAAGAAAGAGATCTTGGAGTGATTGTGGATAGTTCTCTGAAAACATACACTCAATGTGCAGCGGCAGTCAAAAAAGTGAACAGAATGCTAGGAATAATTAAGAAGGGGATAGAACATAAGACAGAAAATATCATGTTGCCTCTATATAAATCCATAGTATAGGGGAATGGAACAGCTTCCGTATGACGAGAGATTAATAAAACTGGGAGTTTTCAATTTGGAAAAGAGACAGCTAAGGGTAGATATGATTGAGGTCTATACAATCATGACTGGTGTAGAGAAAGTAGATAAGGAAGTGTTGTTTACTACTTCGCATAACACAAGAACTAGGGGGTCACCAAATGAAATTAATAGGCAGCAGGTTTAAAGCAAATAAAAGGAAGTACTTCTTCACATGACGCACAATCAACCTGTGGAACTCCTTGCCAGAGGATGTTGTGAAGGCCAAGACCATAACACAGTTCAAAAAGAACTAGATAAATTCATGGAGGATAAGTCCATCAATGGGTATTAGCCAGGATGGGCAGGGATGATGTTCCTAGCCTCTGTTTGCCAGAAGCTGGGAATGAGCGACAGGGAATGGATCACTTGATGATTACCTGTTCTGTTCATTCCCTCTGGGGCACCTGACACTGGCCACTGTCGGAAGACAGGATACTGGGCTAGATGGACCTTTGGTCTGACCCAGTAGGGCCATTCTTGTATTGAATGTTCACTTCTTGGCGTGTGTAGCATACAATCGCTGCCAGTGGGTTTTTTTCAAGTGTAACCAAATAAAATGAAATACAATGCCTGAAAATGGGAATGCTTTTTGACATCTTTGTCAAATTTCCCTTCTGTTGGTTTTGCCTAGCATGGCATTGAGCGCCACATAATAGCAGCAACTCTGGGGGGGCAGCATCAGACTTTTTTGCCCTTCTTTGTTCTTTTATAAGCCCACCACAACTCCTTCCTCTTTGTCCAGCATGGACACTCACATCCCTGCTGTACCCCAGCTTCTGCATCTCCTTTACAAGATCATTGCATATATATTAATTCCAGTGGAAATTCCAAAGCTGTGCCAGCTCAGTTCCTTCGTCCACAGACTGAGGAAATCCAGGCCCTTTCTCCTAGACCAGGCAGCAGCAAGAACTTTAGCTGGAGCTTTACCTGGAGCCATGCTGGTACAGGTGTGCTTCCAGGGTGGCATGGAGGTAAAGAGGTATATTTCCAAAACAAGCTGGGTGGTTTAAATGGGTTTCTGGTCACCGTGACCCCTGGGCAACAGAGAGTTTAAAAATTAGACCAGAGCAGTCACTGCTATGTGGACATTGTGGGCTCGTTGCTGGAGGAATCCTTGTCGTGGTAGAGGAACTTCTTCATTCATGAGGGCATTGTGACACTTGACTGTACCAGTAGAGGGAACCTGGTTTACTTCCCCAGTAAAAGTTCATGGTTTTGTTGGCAGGACTCAGAACTGAGTGGGGACATGTGCAAGGCTATGCCGACAGAAGGCAAGTTTCCCAATAAAACTGTGTTGTGTAGGCCAGACCAAAGTATTCGCAGGAGTATCCTTGCCAATGACTCCTACAGAAGCTGGACTACTGAGGTGTTCCAATGGAGTCAGGCAAAGGGAAGCTCCTTCTTTGGGGATCAAGCAAGTTATCTGGATTGTGAGGCTTCTCCCACCAATATTTGCCTTTTGAGAATAATAAGTAGAATTTTCAGGGGAATAATCATTCATGGTAATATGTATGAACATTCTGGGAGTTGCACATACTCTCCTGAATAAACTGCCAGCTGTATGAATACTTACCAACAACAAATAATATGACCCCAGCAATAACATCAGATGCCTAGTCATGTTGGTTTGAGAAAACGTTCAGGAAGCCTGTGGCAGAGATAGGAATAGAACTCGGAGTGACAGAGTGGGATAAGTCTGTATCAAATTATGAACTCCATTTTGTATTATGGGTTGAACACATGTCTAAGACTGCCTGAGGACAGTGTATTGTACTGCATTCCAGCCAGTGCCCTGCCCAGGAAAGGTGCTTGACACCCTGTTGAAGGACAATCACTAAGAAGCCATCAAAACTGCAGTCTGGAGCTATCCACTTTGAATGACTCAACTACTGGCCCACCTCCCTGGAACAATGGCTTTACTAGACAGGGGCCCACAGGTGGGGGCTGTGTGACTGGGGGAGGAGTTGGAGTGACCCAATGGAGGACATGGCTCAGAGACAGAGACCCTATTTAAGACCAGGGATCTGGTCTGTATAGTGGCAGACCATCACCACATATAATCAGGAGTGGCAGGAGGGAGGGAGGGAGAGCAAGTGCGCAGGAGGGATTCTGTGACCCAATCTGAAACACTGACAAACCTCAGACTCACAGAAGGGGTGAGATTAGATATAGGGAGGGTGTGTCTCAGGATTTTTGTTATTTTTTGAAGATCTATGCAGTTAGAAAATTCTGTTGATAAATCTATTGTTCCTTGCTTTCTTGCCACATTGTCCCCAAAGGGGTTAAAACAGTAGCCCAACGTTCACACAGTCTCCATGGAGTTTTGGAGGAGCATATATATATATGCAAGTGGGTGGGAGAGGGGGCGGTTCAGGAAGTCTGAAGCCCTGGTTTCAGGGCTAGAGCAGCTAGACTGCAGAGTCCAGCATCCTAAGAAAAGGTTCAGCTAACGAGTCGGAGCTTGGGAGTATGTCATGTAGACCCAGAGCTAGAAACGATTAGTCCCTTATTAATTTAAATCTATGAATCTCTGCTATCATAAGTGAGGAGCACAAAAACATTAAAATGTAAATTAAAAGGTGTAACATTATCTGATTAAAATATGACCATATAGATCATTTTTGCAACCACTGTTATATATGTGCAACAAATCTTGTACAAAATGTGGCATGTAAGATGTTGTCATAAATCTAAAGGGAAGGGTAAACCCCTTTGAAATCCCTCCTGGCCAGGGGAAAGCTCCTCTCACCTGTAAAGGGTTAAGAAGCTAAAGGTAACCTCGCTGGCACCTGACCAAAATGACCAATGAGGAGACAAGATACTTTCAAAAGCTGGGAGGAGGGAGAGAAACAAAGGGTCTGTGTCTGTCTGTAGTCGTCTTGGCCAGGGACAGAACAGGAATGGAGTCTTAGAACTTTTAGTAAGTAATCTAGCTAGGTATGTGTTAGATTATGATTTCTTTAAATGGCTGAGAAAAGAATTGTGCTGAATAGAATAACTACTTCTGTCTGTGTATCTTTTTTGTAACTTAAGGTTTTGCCTAGAGGGGTTCTCTATGTTTTTGAATCTAATTACCCTGTAAGATATCTACCATCCTGATTTTACAGGGGGGATTTCTTTATTTCTATTTACTTCTTTTTTTATTAAAAGTCTTCTTGTAAAACACTGAATGCTTTTTCATTGTTCTCAGATCCAAGAGTTTGGGTCTGTGGTCACCTATGCAAATTGGTGAGGCTTTTTACCAAACCTTGTCCAGGAAGTGGGGTGCAAGGTTTTGGGAAGTATTTTGGGGGGAAGGACGCGTCCAAACAGCTCTTCCCCAGTAACCAGTATTAGTTTGGTGGTGGTAGCGGCCAGTCCAAGGTGTAAATTTTTGTACCTTGGGGAAGTTTTGACCTAAGCTGGTAAAGATAAGCTTAGGAGGTTTTTCATGCAGGTCCCCACATCTGTACCCTAGAGTTCAGAGTGGGGGAGGAACCGTGACAGATGTCTATGACAAGGTTATGATTTGATGGTTAGGATTATGCTATTTGTATGCATGTATCATTTTTGTATTTGAAGTGATGAGTATTGGCTCTATACCTGTATTTCAAATATGTGCTCCTGCGGTAACGCCCACAAAGTAGTTAGCCTGCACATCTTGGAGGGACTATTCAAATTAAGTGGCTCATCAAGAAACACTTAATTGACAATGGACCATGGGAGATGCCCATCTACACTGAATGGACTGTCCTGAAAATGTACTGTCTGAAGTATAGGTAATGGCTTCCTGCAATGACTAGGCAAAATGCATAGACATGTGACTTGTTCATGTGACTCCAGCCACCATCTTGTTACTGTACTTTTACATGGTAAGAACAATTGGATTCCCTCCATGTGGCAGAAGATATAAAAGGCCCTAGAAACCCCTCCATTTTGCCTCTATCCTGCTCCAGCCTCTGGACTATGAACTTATACTAATGGGAGCATTCTAACCAAAGAGTTGAGGACCTTCCAATGATTTGGAAGCAGCCAGAGTCTTGACTTAAGCCAGCATTTGTTCCATCACTGCTACAAGCCTGAACCAAGAACTTTGCAATTATTGTACGTATTTGATTCCGTTAACCAATTTTAATGCTCACCTTTCATTCTATGAATAAATCTTTAGTTTTTAGATACTAAAGGGTTGGCATCAGTGTGATTTTTGGATAAGATCTAAGTTATAGATTGACTTGGATGTGTGACTGGTCCTTCAGATCAGAAGAACCTATTATTTGAAGAGATCGGTTTTAAGTCTAGTGTTTTTGGTGGTAATACAAGGACTGGAATGCCTAAGGAAATTGCTTTTATGACTTCTTGTTAACTAGTGTGGTGAAACAAAAGTTTGGTATATCCTATGGGGGATTAGCCACCAGTCTCGGGGTGTATCCGCCCTATGTCTCAGCAGTTTGTCCTGAATTCGGCATTCTCAGTTGTGGTCCAAGAAGGGGCACGGTTACAAAAGGTATCCAAGCTTATTTTTCTGAATGCTATTTCTTTACCATGGTACAGTACATTGGGTATTGGGCAGATAGCTGCTAGGAATGACATCTACTAGTAATTCTCTACTGCACAGGATCAAATTTTACCCTGGAATGTAACATTTCTTTAAAAGAAAGAGAAATTGCAAAACCAAATCAGACCTTCCAATGTAGTCTGGAACCCTGCCTTGGCAGTGGTGAGTACTTGATGCCTTAAAGAAAATGAGAACATAACAGGCCAATGTTCAAAAAGGCCCTGATCATGCAAGGTACTGAGGACTTTTGTGAGATGCTGAGCACCCTCAACTCCCACAGACTTTAATAAGAGTTGAAGGTGCTGAGCACCTTAAAGAACTGAGTAGTAAATCAGAAATAATTCTTTTGCCACATCCAAAGGTGAGCAACTTGGGCATGAAATCTTGAAGTTTAATTTTGGATGATCTTATCTGCATGGCAAGTTTTATGGGGATGAGGGGAAACAGAATAAAATTTACGTGGATCATTTTAACAGAGAACGAACAAACTAGTGCTGAAAAAAGTCTCTGATTTTCATGAGTTAATATAATATTGAAAATATGGAAGCAATAAGAAATGTGCTTTTAACCAAACAGGGCCAAATTCATTCCTGTTGTAAGGAGGGACAACCTTTTTTTATTTCAGTGGAGTTGCAAGCCACTTACACAAGATCTGATTATGGCTCTAAATGCTATATTATTAGAAGAGATTAATTCATGTTTTATTACCATTACTAAAATATTATAACTAGACCTGGTCAGAACCCAGAATTCTTATTCCCTGGGAAATTCCAAAAGTTTGATTTTTTTTTCATTTCAAATCAGAACGAAAAAAACAAAAACAAATTTCTCACAGAATGACATTCTGTTTTGACCTTATCAAAAAGTTTAGTTTAAATAAGGGCATCACCATAGATCTGAGCACCTTCCAATAGTGCATTAAGCAACATGGCTAATGTTTGTCACATGTTTTTTCTCTCATCATCTCCCAAGTTGGAGAAATGTGAGCAGTGAGGTAGGGGTTTTTTTTGGATTTTTACACACACACACACACATTGCTCTATGTTGGTTGGAGAAGGCAAAGTCAATAAATGTGCCTTGCTGTTAGGATGGAAAGAAGGTGATGAGATTTGCAATGGTCCTTAATTCCTGGGGAGGGCATTCCAGAGTCTTGGGCTCGCCCTGAGAAACTTCCATCTGCAGCACAGCTGAGCTTTACCATTATGGTAGAAAGTTCCGTTGTTCTAAAAGAGTGAAGTCATCAGATATGGTTTGCATCCCAGAGTTTTAGTGAATATTTTGGATATCCTGGGCCCAGGCCATGGAGCACTTTTACAATAAGGACTGAGACCTTGAACTTCATCCAATATTGTATGGAAATCCAATGTAGAGAGTGGAGGACAAATTTGATGTACTCACGGTAGCCATGATTGCTGAGGATACCTGCTGTAGTGTTGTGTACCAGCTGGAGTTTCCTAAGTGCTGGTGGCTTCATGGCCATGTATATTGCGTTGCTCGCTCAGGAACAGAAGATTTGACACTGGCCAGTAGTTGGCTAGAACTGATGTAGCCTGGGAATAAAATAGAATTCTTGTTATAAATGTATTTTTTCTACTTTGTGTTGTAGCAAAAAATAAAGATGGGCATAAAATTTTAAAAGTAAAATTACTGATGCTGAAAGCAAAAAGAAGAGCATGAAATAATCCCAGACTCCAATCCTGCAAGCTTCTCCATCCATCCAGAACCCCAGGTAAGTTAACAGGGCTGTACAGTGTGCCCATGTACCATGAATTGTAGACTGGGGCCTTATTTTTGTACATAAAAACACTAGTCTAATTTCATGTTCTGTTCTAGATAGATCCTACAGTAGATTGTATAATTATTCTCAACCAGGTAAATCCAAGTCTCACTCCCCTTACAGTCTCATTGGGTCTGATTCTGATCTTCCTTTAAGTAGCTTTACATTCCAGCAACTTAAGTGAATGTTACTCCTGATTTAGATTAGTGTGGGATCAGAATCAAGTCATACAATAAAACTACAGGTGTGAGTAAGGTGAGCAGTGTTTGGCCCATGTTAGGAATAATTCATAAAATAGTCTAGGGAGATGATTGGCATCAATATTCACTTAGGGCCTAGCTCTGCTGCCTTTACTTAGGTTGTACAGTGACTTTGGGTGTGTCTATGCTACAACAGCACAACTACAATGCTCACTTAACTACATTTCTCAGGGATGTATGTGACTTTTTCACACCCCTGAGCAATGTAGCTAGGTCGACCTAAGTTTTAGGCATAGACCAGGCCTTACTGTACGAGTATTCCCATTGGTTCCAGTTTTGGGATGAGTCCAATGTATCTACTTACAGCAGGGGAGGGCAAACTACAGATCCAACCCATCAGGGCTTTCGATCCAGCCTGTGGGATTGCCAGCCCCATGGTGCAGTGGGGCTAAGGCAGGTGTCCTGCTTGCCCTGGCCCCATTCCGCTTCTGGAAGCGGCCAGCACAACATCCCTGTGGTCCCTGGGACCCCTCCTGTACCTCAACCACCTGCCCTGAGCCCCCTTTTGCACTCCAACCTCCTCCTGCACCCCAAACCCCTGCCCTGAGCCCCCTCCCACACACCACACCCCCTCCCCACCACACCCCCTCCTTCATGGCCTTGTATATAATTTCCCCACCCAGATGTGGCCCTCGAACCAAAAATTTTGCCCACCCCCAACTTGCAGAATAAGGTCCTGACTCAGGTCTGCATTTAATTAGAATTGCAGTGCAATTCTAAACATGTACTCAAGTCCAAGTGACTCAGTGGGACTTAAATTAAGTACATGCTGTCCTTAATAGGGATGCTTTCCTGAACAGAAGCTTAACACCAGGAGGCAGAGTTTGACCCCTAAGATTACATGACAAATGTTTAAAGGCAGTGATAGCTGTGCTAAGCTCACTTTCCTGAAACGATAGTTTTAAAACATGTTTTCTTGATCTGCTATCTTAACCCTCATGAGATGTTTAATTATTATTACAGAAAGAGAACAGTGAAAAGGGAATTTAAGGAAAAGTACTGACTCCCTTAAGATTACACTGGGAACACAAAGGCCATGTCATTTTAAAAAGTCCAGAGTTTAAAATTGCTTGTTTGAATCTGAAACCTTTAATTAAAGTATTAAATCTACTCATTCTTAAAGTCATTTCCATCTCAATTGCAATCCAAACAAATCTGCCCCAAGGCTTATCATAGCAAAGAGGTTTCGGACCGAAAAACCAAGGTTACATCAAACCGGCCAGAGTTACTTTGTGTCAGGTGCTAAAGTTAATGTGTGCCTCAGGCAGATGAAGGGCATTAGCCCATACAGCAATGAAACATCGAAGTACATGTGATAAATTACCATGTATTGCAATCAAATACAAGTCAAAGCCTACACACTGTGGCAAAAAGAGTAATACGTATGGAACACATTGTGCAATAAGCTGCTAAAGAGAATTCTCATTGAAGCTAATGGAGAGTTGTGCTCAATAATCAATTACAAAATATTGCTGTGTATACATTTATATTATAAATGTAATATCTTTATATTGTATATATCTGTGTGCGTACATATTGCCCAATTATTGTAATACGCACATACCTTATCAAATATTTCTTTTTTCTAACTTTTCTCTTGTGATTGCCTGCCTCCCTCCCCCCCTTACGTTCATATAATGACTATTCTTGATAAAGGTTTGTCAGAGACTGCACAGATGAACAGGGGAACGGGATGAAATTGTCAGTAGTTCTGGAGACAAAAACAATGTAAGTGTTACAAAGAAAAATGAACTTTGTTATCAGGCTCAGAGACAGGCAGCCAAATCCTATATACATTAATGCCCCTTTATACTGCTTAGGAAGTTTGAGGAGACCTAAAAGTGGATGCAAATTATATTCACCGTATTGGAAAGTACCCTTCATGGGAATGATAAGAAGGTTCAGGATATGTTATTATTATTATAGCAAATTTCATAACAATCTAGAAACACTGTATTGAACTTTCATAAGGCACCTTAATTTGCACAAGCAATGCAGATGTGAGCCTTATATATCAGGCTCAGTGTACCTGGATTCAGCAGCATTCTGATGTGGCAAGCTAGAAATTTTGTGGCATCTTCATTTAAATTTTAGAAATTGAGGTTTTAATGAACTAAATGAGAAAATGAGATAGTACAGTCATTACAGATGCCCCAGTGTTATTTATTTTGATATTAAATCCAGCCTATTTGAAATTATTCACACATTTTCCATGTTTAATTATGCCAAATTGAAAATGCAGAACTACATCATAGAAGTTGTCAGGGGAAGTTGAGGATTATGACACTCGGTAGGTGGCAGATGTAATATGAAGTGGTTTAGGATTGTGGAATTAACAGATTAGTTGGATGCATCTGCTAAATGATCAGCAGTGAAGTAGTTAATGTTGACATTTAAACTGACATCTTTAGGTTTCAGTCTTAACAATATATAGGAGATGTATTTTTAAAACACTTTGGCTAACATGTTTTAACTAAAACTAATGTAGACAAGGCAAATTGTATTTTAACATGTGTTAGTTGGTCAATGTGAACAGTAGGCTTGCCCTTAGGCTTCACCTCAACCAGTTTGTGTTAAAATACAATCATGAAATTGCAGAACCGCTAACTATGGTATGTAACCTATAGCTGCAATCAGCCTGTGTGCCACACGACTGGACGGTAGCTAATGTGACACCAATTTTAAAAAAAGGTTCCAGGGGAAATCCTGGCAATTGCCAGTAAGTCTAACTTTAGTACCAGGCAGATTGGTTGAAACTATAGTAAAGAACAGAATGATCAAAGACACATAGATGAACACAGTATGTTGGGGAAGAGTCAACATGGCATTTGTAAAGGGAAATCATGCTCACCAATCTATTAGAATTTTTTGAGGGAGTCAACAAGCATTTGGACAAGGGTGATCCAGTCAATATATTGGATTTGGACTTTCAGAAAGGCTTTGACAAAGTCTCTCACCAAAGGCTCTTAAACAAAGTAAGGAGTCATGGGATAAGAGGGAAGTTCTTCTCATGGATCAGCAACTGGTTAAAAGATAGGAAACAAAGGGTAGGAATAAATGGTCTGTTTTCACCATGGAGAGACATAAATAGAGGGGTTTCTGCAAGGATCTGTGCTGGGACTGGTGACATATTCATAAATGATCTGGAAAAGAGGGTGAATGGTGAGGTGCCAAAATTTGCAGTTGAATACAAAATTACTCAAGATAGTTAAGTCCAAAACTGACTGTGAAGAGTTACAAAGGGATCTCCCTAACCTGGATGACTGGGCAACAAAATGGCAGATGAAATTCAATGTTAATAAGTGCAACATAATCATAGAATCATAGGACTGGAAGGAACCTCGAGAGGTCATCTAGTCCAGTCCCCTGAATTCATGGCAGGACTAAGTATTATCTAAACCAATCCTGACAGGTGTTTGTCTAACCTACTCTTAAAAATCTCCAATGATGGAGATTGCACAATCTCCCTAAGCAATTTATTCCAGTACTTAGCCACCCTTACAACCTCCCTAAGCAATTTATTCCAGTACTTAGCCACCCTTACAGTTAGAAAGTTTTTCCTAATGTCCAACCTAAACTGACCTGGCTGCAATTTAAGACCACTGCTTCTAGTCCTATCCTCAGAGGTTAAGAACAACAATTTTTCTCCCTCCTCCTTGTAACAACCTTTTATGTACTTGAAAACTGTTATGTGCCCTCTGAGTCATCTCTTTTTCAGACTAAACAAACCCAATTTTTTCAATCTTCCCTCATAGGTCATGTCTTCTAGACCTTTAATCATTTTTGTTGATCTTCTCTGGACTTTCTCTAATTTATCCACATCTTTCCTGAAATGTGGTACCCAGAACTGGACACAATACTCCGGTTGAGGCCTAATCAGCACGGAGTAGAGGGAAGAATTACTTCTTGTGTCTTGCTTACAACACTCCTGCTAATACATCTCAGAATGATGTTCACTTTTTTTGCACAGTGTTACACTGTTGAATCATATTTAGCTTGTGGTCCACTATGACCCACAGATCCCTTTCCGCAGTACTCCTTCCTTGGCAGTCATTTCCCATTTTGTATGTGTGCAACTGATTGCATTTGTCCTTATTGAATTTCATCCTATTCACTTCAGACCATTTCTCCAGTTTGTCCAGATCATTTTGAATTTTAATCCTATCCTCCAAAGCACTTGCAACCCCTCCCAGCTTGGTATCATCCACAAACTTTATAAGTGTACTCTCTCTGCCATTATCTCAATCATTGATGGTGATATTGAACAGAACTGGACCCATATCTGATCCCTGTGGGACCCCACTCATTATGTCGTTGCAGCATGACTGTGAACCACTGATAACTACTCTCTGGGAATGGTTTTCCAACCATTTTGCACCCACCTTATGGAAGCTCCATCTAGGTTGCATTTCTCTAGTTTGTTTATGCACATTGTTTATGTGCATTGTATAATGCACACGTGAAGAAATAATCCCAACTATACATACAAAATTATGGGGTCTACATTAGCTGTTTCCACTCAAGAAAGAGATCTTGGAGTATTCATGGATAGTTCTCTCAAAAACATCTGCTCAAAAAATCTAACAGAATGTTAGGAACCATTAGGAAAGGGATAGACAATAAAACAGAAAATATCATAATGCCACTATATACATCCATGGTATGCCCACACCTTGAATACTGCGTGCAGTTCTGGGTGTCTCATATCAAACACAGTATTTTAGAATTGAAAAGGGTGCAGAGACAGGGCAGAGATTAGGGATATGGAACAGCGTCCATACAAGAAGAAATTTGAAAGACTGGGACTGTTCATTTTAGAAAAGAGATGACTAGGAGGGGATATGATAGAGATCTATAAAATCATTAATGCTGTGGAGAAAGTGAACATACACAAAACACAAGAACTAGGTGGTCACCTGATGAAACTAATGGGCAGCTGGTTTAAAACAAACAAAAGGAAGTACTTCTTCACACAATGCACAGTCAATCCACAATGGAACTCATTGCCAGAGATGTTGTGAAGGCCAAAAGTATAACCGAATTTGAAAAAGAATTAGATAAATTCATGGAGGATAGGTCCATCAATGGCTATTAGGCAACATGGGCAGGGATGCAACCCCATGCTCCTGGTGTCCCTAAACCTCCACCTGCCAGAAGCTGAGACTGTATGACAGTGATGAGTCATTCAGTAATTGCCCTGTTCTGTTCTGTTCAATCCCGCTGAAGCATTCGACACTGACTGCTGTCAGAGTCAGGATACTGGACTACATGGACTATTGGTCTGACCCAGTATGGCCATTCTTATGTTCTTAATTTGCTCTGTCTACTCTGTGTGTGAAAACAGAAAATAAAGTGAGCAAACAAATTTCATTTGCCACTGCCTGTTTGAATTTATAGTAAACATCTTCTGTTTATCCAAAAATCCAGTGTAGCATAGAGAATTATTGCATTTACTATACCCCCTAGAGCTAAGACTAAAATGTTTGGGCTCAAATTCAATCCATTTACAGACTAAGGTGTTTTGTGGTGCTGTTTTGTTGGTTTGTTTTTCTGAAGAAAAGTAATTCCCTGGTTTTCAGCGTATTATAGATTCTTTAAGAGATAAGTATTCTGTGGCAAAACCAAATATATTATTTGGAATTCATCATCCGACTTTTCCATTTCTTTAAATTAATCCACCCGGCACCTTACAGGTCTGGTTGACATGCAGCTGAAATTAAGTTTATCCTTATGAGCCAGAGGTCATTCATTATGCACTCTCCAAGCTCACTCTATGCCATTTCGTGGGGAGGAATAGTAACCAAATTATGCCTGGCTGTTTTTGTAAGGAGGACCTTTGTTTGCTTAGAGAGACTTCCAGACTCCCTTGGTTTAGGATCTGAGGCTGGGTTCAAACCACAGTTCCAGAGGTAAATGTTAAAGCAGGTTAGCCACTAATCCACCAGCTACAGTACCACTTAGCACTGCAAATGGTTGATCACATTTTGCTTCCAAAAAAGAAGCATTTTGATTATCATCTGCTTGTATACAAAAGCAGTGCACTGCTCTAGATAGATAGTGGTAGCTTTGGTATATTGTAATCTCAATGTTAGTATAACTGGTCCAGATTTACCAGTATGCCCTGGCTCAAATCAACCATAAACCTGTTTTAACTAGCTTCTTGAATATTCTCCCTATGTAAGAGACGCCTTGGTAGTAGTGTACAGAGCCTTCCCTACCCACTCTATGCTTGAATGAAAGGAAGTGTTATTGGGGTATGCCTATATCCAACTGTTCCCTACATGGACAGCTAGCACAAGATAAAACAGCCCTCAGATTGCTCTAATTTTCTCTGAGCAGTCAGCCAGCTCCTGCACTGCCTCGGATCACGGGGAAACATCAAGATGTCCTAAACCCACCGTTGCCATCCCCCTAATCCTGCCCCAAGTGCAGCTTGTCTCGGCTTGGAGTTCTGGCTCATTGCCTGCAGATGTAGTGAGATGCTGAAGCTCAACAAAATATGTATAGTTTGGCAATCCTGAAAATCTCCAAGAAATAACTCTGCAACGAAGACTACTTCTGGGCTCCAATGGGCTTTTGGCCTGAGCAAAGAAGGCAGCGACAGGCTCAGGTCTCTAACCACCGTTGGCCAGGATGCAAAAGTCTTTTGTACAGCCCTAAACTCTTTCAAGTTGGAGCCTGACAAACAGCAAGGCAATGCTTCACTCAACTAGGAAGGGGGGAAACCCGTGGGTTGCTTATATACAACAGCCTATATGTATACGTTTTCACTAAAATCAGCAATTATACCGTTTGCCCCCCTGCTGACACAATTCTTCCCGGAACAGATGCTTTTACGTAAAGGAATTACAACTTCACCGCGTAGTTTAGACTGATCTGTATTTACAAATAAACTTTTCTTCCGATCTGAAACGATGCAGAATTAGACCACAGCTCATAAATAGACAGACGGCTGGCTTTCCTAGACATTTGACATACACGGAGTCCGTGGGAGCAAGATCAGGAAAAGGGATCCAGATTCTGCTCTCGCTGAAGTCAATGGCCAAACTCCTCCGGATTTTAGTGGATGAAGGATCAGACGCACTGTCTACGATAAAGTGACAGAGAATGTCCATGGTCGAAAATGGCTAGACACCTATAGCGAAGTGGAATCTCCTGTTCCAGTTTTGCTGCGTGTTTTCAGGGGAGCTGTAAATGTTACTCTTTACCCTGATGTAAATTGCCCCAAGCTAAAAATACTTCACTCGGTCAATATAGCTGGATCCGGATCACTGTAATCCTGCAGCAAAAGAAAATGTGGGTTGAGTGATATAATTTGTTTCCCAGCTCTGAGGTCACAGTGTCTTCAGTCTGTCTCAGGGGGAGTTCTTTGGCTCTGCCAACACGTATTGTCTAGCGGCTGCTAGCACGGAACTTGTTTGTGGGACTCATGTCAATTTCACTTTACTCCTGACCGCAGATGGAAAGAATGCGTTCAGTTATAAACCAATTATAAGGTGTTTTACTTTATTTACTTGCTTTGATTTCAGCACGTCATGTCTCTTATTAAAAGAAAAACACACATTTATCTGGGGTAGGGCTGTGTTCCCCAAACCCCTTCCCATCTCCTGCCTTTTATTATCTGTGTTTAATTATAAATTAGGTATTGTTTCTTTGTTCTTCCTAATAAAACGCAGTTTACTTTAATCAGTGTGTTTCAGAACCTAAAAGCAGATTTTATAGCTTAATGTATCTCTCTTTATCCGTCTGCTGCAAGAAATTTAGCAACAGGAATTTGTCAAGCTACAAGTTTGGCTCTTCACATTATTCTGCAAATTAGTAATTTACTTACCGTATTCACCAGCATTTTATAAGGAAGCAACTAAAATTAAACGTACTGCAAACAAATAACGTCAGTGTTACAGCCAGTTGTTACTGTTTTGAAACGCTATGAAACAATATCTTGAAACATTGTTTTTTATTCTGACCAGCTGTAAAATAAACTAACCGACTAGACGTGAAATATTGTTTTTAATGGACAGTTTTAGAAATAAAAATATAGGTAAAAATACAGGGATTATATTTACTCTATTTTAATGGCCAGGCTTGGAAATAGCAATTTTTCTCATATGCAGCATTCGCAACTGCTCCATTATATAAATATGTTATTTACAAGACTGCAGTTCGACACTGGTCAAATGCTATAGCTACAGTGAAGTCTCATTCTAGGCCTGTTTTAGAGTTGGATTCTCTTTTAAGACATCTGCCTAGCTAGAAAAACCCTTACACATACATAAATCTTGCATATTTTAACTCCTCTTTTCTGGAAGCACGCAATCCCACATAGTTTTAAACTCTTAAGTTTAGTTGTAGGGCTGTTTAAGCTTGCTGCTTTAAAAACCAAAACATTTTCCAGCATATCTTTCAACAAGTGAATCCAAGGTACATCAGTCATTTATCCAGCTTTTTCTTTTTAGCAGACCTATATTTTTATCATGTGCAAGAGGTGGAGCCTCCAAACTCATTTTAACAGATTGTGTAATACATCATATTGTTTGTTATTCAAACTCACGGACCTTCAAAGCACGATCTAAAACCAAGAGGAAAAAGGCACCAGGCAATAAGAAGTTAAGTGAGTAGTATTAGCCAAACCGATCTTGATTCCTATCAAATATTTAATAAAAAGTACAAACTTAACCTGAACTTTTGCCCAAACACTCCCCTCTCGCTAATTAGAGCCATTGCTCTGAGCCAGCTTTATGTAATTGACAAGCAACCAAGTGATTTAGAAGTTTGAACTTTGCTAGCTAAAATCTGCAATGTCAGATTTAGCTTTCTAGTTGTTTAAAGCTTCTTATATTACATTATAAAAATATATATAACTTCGGAGTCTTTTCTCCAGTTAGCACTTAGAAAAGGACAAATTAGAACATGGCCTTTTGAAGCAATAATGTTCATTCTCTTTTAATAAATCTCCCGCAAGTTCTATCCCACATCAGACATGTTGCAGCACCAGGCACACCAAGGAGAAAAGTTTGTTGGCGTTAGTTTTTTATAAGACTATCCCGAATGGTAAATTAATATCCTGCAAGCTTCCCTGCCTCAGATAACTCTCTTCCATTTATTTAATTTTAATATTGAGAAATAAAGCTCCCCCCCCCCAACTGGCAATTAAATTTCAAAAATCTATCCTTCTTAAGCAATGACTCACAGGAAAAAGCGTGATACAAGTTCTCGGACCGAATTTTGGAAGTCTCCATAGTTGGGGTGGGAGAACAGGGTTTGTCCTCTAAATTTCTACCCTCCGCCCCAGGAAAAAAAAAAGATCGTTGAAGAGGTTAGCATTCAGGAAACTAGTAATTAAAGAGCTCCTCAGCGGGGATCCGGATTAATTTTGGACGCTCGATTAAATCTGAAATTCTTCATATAAATTATTGTCAGCTCCATGGGCTGACACAAAGATGATCTTTTGTGTTGGAAAAAATAAAAGAGTTTATTTACAAACGGTCCTGAAGATTGGACGCTCAACACGCGAACCTGCTGATAGTACCACAGTGTGAAAACAGGGGAACGGATTTTACGCCCTGTAAAACAAAATAAGGACTGCTGGGATCTGCTCATGGCTGGGTTTATTTCAACAATGTAGGCACAGGTTTTGCCTCAGTCAGCCAGGCTCTATTTGAAGTTAAGCAGTCACTTAAAACGCGTCCTAACCGACACCAAATTACAAGTTCAGCTCTGAAACCTTTTGTATATTTGGAGCCTCCATTTAAACCTCTGCAAGGCAGAAAGACAAGACTCACTTTTAACCGGCTGAAATCCTAGCTGGGTCCAATTGTTTGAAGGCTAATATTTTAAATGCCAGTTCGTTGTAAGCCAGTGCTCACAGTATATTTGTGGGTTATTACGGTAGAGGAGAATGAACAACAAGTAGAATGAAGAAAAACACCTGGTGCTAAAGTATCAAAAATATTTCCACAGCGGAAGATACGATTCCCTTTCTCCCCCTTTGGCACACCTGGAGCAGTCGGTTGCCGTCCTAAAATAAGCTAGGTATTAAGAGATACTCGATTTACTTAACACAGATCCTTCCACTAGCGAAGTCTCCTTTCGACACACATTGCAGGAGGTGGTACGTTTTCCTGGCTGCAGGAGAACTCCGCACAGCTGGAACTATCCTCCTAGCGCTTGCAGCCATGGTAAACCATTTGGCAGTTAGACTCGCACAGGATCAAGAATGGTTCCTTGGCTCTGTGCTCCTTAAAGTCCACCGGCGCCTTGAGAGAGATTTAAGTGGAAGGAACATGACTGCGATCGGATTGTTTTGTTCGTTTGTTTTTAAATATAGCAAACATTTAATGACTATAGTATAGTCAGAAGGCCGGATCCTCAGCTGGTATAAACTGGCTGAGGATCTCCCCAGTTCAGATGTATTTGCAAATCATTTATATGTTTGAGAAATCAATTTCATGGCCGGTTCCCTGAATAAAGGCCCAATCCGAAGCAAAACCCCTCAGAAAAGGCTGAATTAGAAATGGCGTTTCCAATAGCAGCCTTAAGGTGATATTTTTCTCCTTTTGGGGGGCCTTAAGCTCCATTTTGTCTTGTCGAAAAATCGGTTTAATCTCAGGTATTTGACGTTTCGATTCCGAATGACCTTCCCACCAGACCGGAAAGTCTTTCCCAGCTCTTATTCGCAGGAGAGTTTGTCTGTTAGCAAACCTGCTGTACTCCACTCCATTCACCCTCCATCCTATCTGCTCGAAAGCCCTTATCAGCTCCCAGGTTTCGGGACAAATGTTAACTTCGATGACAGACACCAGGTTTCCAAAATCAGTATCGGGCAATACTGCGCTTTACTTGAAGTAATAAAAAGCACCGAAAAACAACTTTGCAGTTAACTGGCTTCAATTCTGTGTTAAATTCCCAGTGAGAATTATTTGTAGTCATTATTTTAGTTTAAGAAGGCACCCGTTTGTTTAAACCAAACTCTTGTTATGCTGTTAAAGTCTGGAGAAGAATAAAATGGATACCATGCATATAGTGTGTCCAATATCTCAATTATACCAAGCTGAAAGAGCCTCTTTTTGGTATTGCCAACATTAGCATTCCGGGACTGGTGCCCCTCAGACTGAAAAATATACCGTGTATACAGAACAACGACCGTTTGAAACCGCGAAGTCATTTTCTAAACGGAAAAACCTGAAAGAACAAATAAACCTCATTGTCGTCTGTCAGGAAAAGCCATTTTAATTTTAAGTATTAGATGGAAAAATGTTATAATTCCATAAAACGTAGAAAAGAAGAAAATAGTTTTGCATCGCGTTAGAATTAAAAAAAACCCACACGATTGGGGAGCTTTTTGTTACCTAGATTGCAGAGATCAGCAGCACATTACATGGGAATGTCACCTCTAGGCGCTCTCACCTCGATTTTCAAAAAAGGGTTACTTTATTCTAACAGCTGTAGAGAGCCATTATATATAATGTATATATTACAAAAATATTTCTATCTTGTGTATTAGTGCATTTTGTTAAGGTCAGTCGTCTAGATCAGTATGCATAGCATCAATACTGTAAACAAACTACTGGATGGGATTCTGGGTGTGGGGACACCTCAGTCAAATGGAGTCTATAGACATTTAATTCGTGTGTGGGTGTGTCTCTGTGTGGGTGTGTGGGTGTGTTCGTTCTAAGGCACAATAACACAGTGTCCAAAACTAACAAGAAACTATTTTGGGTACCATGGTATGTACAAACTTCTAGGCACAGAACATGGCTTCTGTGATTTGCACCGAAGTTATTCCACAGTCAGTTCAAACTTCTGTCCCGTCCCTGCTGTAAATCAGATGATTGACGCTGAAGCTGTTAATGAGCCCACTTGGCTGGCCGCTGGCACAGCCGTTCATTCTCGAGTGGGCCAGGGGACTCAGTTCGGAGTTCTCAGTGCCGCTGCTGGAAGCGGAGCAGGAACTCGGAGCAGGCACATCTTGCCTCCCGGCTGAAAACTCGCCCGCCAGCCCTCCCGAGAGCTGCCTCGCGAAGCCCTGGTTCCCATGGACAATGGCCTGCATGTTGGAGGCAAAGCTGGAGAAACACGGGCTCCGCTGGAGCGCCGGCGTGGGGGAGGATTTGGGCCGGCTCCCGGCGGCCGGAGAGTGCTGCGGTGCAGGGGAGCCCAGGCCCACCAGGCCGGAGGAGTCTGGAGACTTCAAGGCACCGCCGCTCTCGTCTTCCGCTTTGTCGGGCGCTCCCGGGGCGCTGGACCCATGAGCCTCCGACCGCCTTTTCCTCTTCCTTCGAAAATTGCCGTTGTCGAACATTTTCTCGCAGTTCGGGTCTAGGGTCCAGTAATTGCCTTTCCCTGTGAATAAAGGAACAGCACATGGGCTCAGGGGATGGGGGTACAGCTGGGCCAGGGCTTTGTCCCGTTAGTCAATACCTGACTGGTCAAAGCTTCACAGGGCAGAAGAGCAGAATACTGCGGGGGCAGTCGCCAGTCCCCTGCCCCCTGGCGACAGCGACCTCTGCAATGGTTAACCGACGTGTAACTAGCCACCCGCCCCCCAACACAAGCCGCTATTTGCGTTTACAGCCAGCGTGCTAATAATGTTAAACAGGCCCGAAGTTTAGCATCCAAAAGCGTCTCTACTCACCCTTCAGTGAGCTCCGCTGTTATTTCAACCCTTGATAAATAATACTCGCATTTTACACTGGGGGCCTGGGAGCTGGTCCGTTGCAAATGCCAGCGTGGGTGTGACTTTAGTCCCTTGGCGACGCAGTACCTGTATGCAACGTGCTCCCACTCAGGAGAAGAATGGGGGTTTCCTTACCTGGATCGTCTTCATCCCTGGGCACTTTCTTAAAGCAGTCGTTGAGGGACAGGTTGTGCCTGATGGAGTTCTGCCAGCCAGCTTTGCTCTTCTTGTAAAAAGGGAAGTTTTCGGCCACGTACTGGTAAATCTGACTCAAGGTCAACTTCTTCTCCGGAGCGTTTTGGATGGCCATCGCTATCAGAGCCGAGTAGGAGTAGGGGGGCCTCACCATTTTAAAAAACTCCTGCTGGCTGGAGAGAGACAACCAGCTGAGATCTGCCCCTGCAAAGCCTGATGCAGGGGCCAGGAACTGTCTCTGGCTGGTCCCATAACCTGAGGGGATGAAAGAAGCCCCATTATTCCCAGAGAGATAAGGAGACGCGTTGATGGCAGGTCCATTGATCCAGAGGTAGGGGTTCGCTGCTGGGGGGCTATATTCGCTCAGCCCATAGCCTGCTGGATGAGCTGATGGCCTCTGAGGGTGGTGATGGTGGTGCAGGTTTTGCGGGTACATTAGGTTATCACAGTACACCGCCATGTCCAGTAAATCCTGTGCATTGGGATGCTGGAGGGGGGCCGACTGTGGATTTGCGGGCTGCTGCCCAAAAGAGTTCATAATCCCCTGTGATCGGTGGAGTTTGAAGGACTGGAGCACAGATCATCAGCCCTGGATGTCTCGGACTACTGAGCTCCCAGGCACCAGGGAAAGGCATTTAAATAATGGCCTGGGGTAGACTCAGGCTGCAGGCGACCTCAAACCAGAGAGCAAATAGCAGAAACAGGCTGGAGCATGGGGCAGCACCGCCCATTCGCCACTCCACCTCCACTCAACCAACGGGCTGCCCCACCTACCCTGGGCACAGCCTCTCCGCACCCTCTGCCCAACCCACCCTACCTCCACTTCCTCCTGCACCCCCCACAGACCACCCCGCCCTCTGTACCACCCATCCTCTGCATCGCCCCCTTCACAGCCTATATACCACCCTCCCCCGCTCTCTGCACACCCCATCCTCTGCATCGCCCCCTTCACAGCCTATATACCACCCTCCCCCGCTCTCTGCACACCCCATCCTCTGCCCTGTCCCCTCCCGCACCCTCTGACCAACTCACATAATGCCCCATCCACTGCACAGATTCCTCCTGCCGCCCAACCCTCCGCAGCACCCCTCCATCCCGCACCCTCTTCTTCACGATCAGATATGACCCCAGCTTCTGCACTACCCCACCCTCTAAAGAGACCCCTGAACTGAGCAGCCCTCTGCACTACCCCGACACCCCACTCCCTCCCGTACACGACGTCACCTTCTCCCCCGTGCAGCACCCTCCCCCCCCACCGTGCTCACAACAACCCACCCGCCAGGCACCCATCCTCTACACAACCCGCCTTGCACCGCCCCCCGGTCCCTTGACCCCCGCTGCTCCCCCCAGCCCCGTCCGCCCGTTCTCGGCACTGCCCGCTGGCACCCCAGGGCCTGCGCGACACACACACACTGTGCAAAACAGCCGCGCCCGCCAGCGATGCCCGCCACAGACTGCTACCCCCAGGGCAAGCCACTCACCGGCGCCCCCGAGCCGAAGGGATGCCGCGTACCCGCCTCTCCTGCCCCAGAGCCTGCCGGATACCCCAGCCTGGGAACGCGCGCAGAGCTCTTCCACTTCCCGCGGCGGCTCGGTCCCAGCCGGAGGCTGGCAGCGCAGAGCCGGGTGTGCCGAATGGCCATGCTCACAGAGCAAACAAGCGGGTGGCCGAGGAGGGGAAAGAGGGCAAACGAGATCCCGTTTGTACCTCAGAAATCCTCTCTCTCTCCTTGGGCAACAGCAGCAGGGGAAATCACTTTATCGCCGAGGAGCAAATGCGAAGAAGCTGGCAGCCCACGCTGCTCAAGTTCAGCGCTCAGGAGGAGGAGATCAGGGTTCCTGCAAACAATCCGTGCTTTTCCTGCCCGCTTCCCTCCTCCGCATCAAAACCGAAACAGCGGGACTCGAAGGTTCCGTGCCATTGCTATCCCACCCGTGTGTTGTTGCCTGAAAGAGCTGCTCAAGCGCAACTCTTGCTTATTCTCAGTTCAACCGAACATTTCCAACAATATGTGGATTTAAGCCAAAATATTAAATTTCCACATATTTCCTAATCATGTTTTCTAAACGAAGTAGGAAGGACACTGCCACCACCCTGTGGTTTTCAGGCAAGCAGAGGAGAAACAAACCTTCAAAGGAAATACAGTATGGGCAGGTGCAATATAGCTCCAAGGACAGAGTTGCAAAGTCAGGCACACAACTTTTGTATACACCTCAGGTCCAAGAATGCAAACTGACTTCACCTGTACAGGTGCCCACATACATGGGAGACCAGGGGAGGGGCAGGTGCGAGCTAGAGACATGTGTGCCTCTGCTGGCCTGATCCTACTCTCCTTGTGCACCCAAACTTCCTATTGCACCAAACCCTGAGGACATTAGTCCTGCAGATAGGAACTTCCTAGGAACTCTGAAGATGCTCAGATCACAGGGGTATGAAGAGGCTGAACAGCTATTTGTCACAAAGGTCCACAAGGGGACAGTGCCAATATACATGAGTTTCCCACACTTCCAAGCCTACTTCAGCTGATCTTGACCTTGTTCTAAGCTGTGTGCACAGACCAAGGAGGCTATTACAGCCCTACACCTTCCTGGTGCAACCTGTACTCAAATGCAAAATTGGAGAACTACTAACTGTAGTCTGTAACCTATCATTTAAATCAGCTTCTGTTCCAAATGACTGGAGGATAGCTAATGTGATGCAGATTTTTAAAAAGGGCTCCAGGGGTGATCCTGGCAATTACAGGCCAGTAAGCCTGACTTCAGTACCGGATAAACTGGTTGAAACTATAGTAAAGAACAAAATTGTCAGACACATAGATGAACGTAATTTGTTGGGGAAGAATCAACATGGTTTTTGAAAAGGGAAATCATGCCTCAGTCTACTAGAATTCTTTGAGGGGGTCAGCAAGCATGTGGACAAGGGGGATCCAGTGGTATAAGGTACTTAGATTTTCAGAAAGCTTTTGACAATGTCCCTCACCAGGCTCTTAAGCAAAGTAAGCGTTCATGGGATAAGAGGGAAGGTCCTCTCATTGATTGGTAACTGGTTAAAAGATAGGAAACAATGGGTAGGAATAAATGGTCAGGTTTTAGAATGGAGAGAGGTAAATAGTGGTGTACTGGGCCCAGTCCTATTCAACATATTCATAAATGATCTGGAAAAAGGGGTAAACAGTGAGGTGGCAACATTTGCAGATGATACAAAATTATTAAAGATAGTTAAGTCCCAGGCAGACTGGGAAGAGCTACAAAAGGATCTCTCAAAATTGGGCAACAAAATGGCAGATGAAATTCAATGTTGATAAATGCGAAGTAATGCACATTGGAAAATGTAATCCCAAGTATACATATAAAATGATGGGGTCTAAAGTAGCTGTTACCACTCAGGAAACAGATCTTGGAATCACTGTGGATAGTTCTCTGAAAACACCCACTCAATGTGCAGCGGCAGTCAAAAAAGCAAACAGAATGTTGGGAATCATTAAGAAAGGGATAGATAAGAAGATAGAAAAAATATCATATTGCCTCTATATAAATCTATGGTATGCTCGCATCTTGAATACTGCACCCAGATGTGGTCGCCCCGTCTCAAAAAAGATATATTGGAATTGGAAAACGTTCAGAAAAGGGCAACAAAAATTATTAGGGGTACGGAATGGCTGCTGTAAGAACATAAGAACGGCCATACTGGGTCAGACCAAAGGTCCATCTAGCCCAGTATCCTGTCTTCTGACAGTGGCCAATGCCAGGTGCCCCAGAGGGAATGAACAGAACAGGTCATTAAGTGATCCATCCCCTGTCACCCATTTCCACCTTCTGGCAAACAGAGGCTAGGGACACTATCCCTGTTCATCCTGGCTAATACCCATTGATTGACCTATCCTCCATGAACTTATCTAATTCTCTTCTGAACCCTGTTATAGTCTTGGCCTTCACAACATCCTCTGGCAAGGAGTACCACAGGCTGACTGTGCATTGTGTGAAAAAATACTTCCTTTTGTTTGTTTTAAATCTGCTGCCTATTAATTTCATTTGGTGACCTCTAGTTCTTGTGTTATGTGAAGGAGTAAATAATACTTTCTTATTTACTTTCTCCACACCAGTCATGATTTTATAGACCTCTATCATATCCCCTCTTAGTTGTCTCTTTTGCAAGCTGAAAACTCCCGGTCTTATTATCTTCTCCTCCTATGAGATTTTGTTATTTACTCCTTCTCATAGCACAAGAACTAGGGGGCACCAAATGAAATTAATAGGCAGCAGATTTAAAACAAACAAAAGGAAGTATTTTTTCACACAATGCACAGTCAACCTGTGGAACTCCTTGCCAGAGGATCAGGGCCATCCCTAGTGGGGTGCGGGTCCCAGGACAGAAGTGACGGATTTGTCTCTTCTGGGACTGACTGCGCTGGCCAATCACACCAGCCCATGGGGGTCCCCAAAGTGAAGGGCCAGGAACGGTTGCCCCAATTCACCCTATCCAAGGGATTGCTCTGCAGAGGATGTTGTGAAGGCCAAGACTATAACAGGATCCAAAAAAGAACTAGATAAGTTCATGGACGCTAGGTCCATCAATGACTATTAGCCAGGCTGGATAAGGATGTTGTTCCTAGCCTCTGTTTGCCAGAAGCTGGGAATGGGTGACAGGGGATGGATCACTTGATGATTATCTGTTCTGTTCATTCCCTCTGGGGCACCTGGCATTGGCCACTGTCAGAAGACAGGATACTGGGCTAGATGGACCTTTGGTCTGATCCAATATGGCCGTTCTTATGTTCAGGGGAGATACAAGGGCCTGGCAATGGAAGGGCTCACCCAGTGGCCAAGGCTACAAAAACCTGAAAAACCTCTGCCCTTGTTTGCAGGTATGTAAGCATGGATCTTTAGAGATTTCAGCCTAAATTTTCAAAAATTGCCTCCTATAATGTGGGGACCATTAAAGGTGAGCCCATTTAGAAGCCTGGCTGTGTGATTACATTCTCAAATCAGGAAGTTAGGATTCTAAATGGGAGAAAATATGTACATAGTTAATCGTGGGTGCTAAACTTTACCTCCGGTATTGGAGGCTGGGTTGATGCTTTGTTAAACATCAGGGCCTTCCTGTGAAAATAACCAGCTCACTGTGCCTGTCTCTTGTATGAATTATTGACACTGAAACCATTGAATGAATGTTTGCTATGACAACATTTGATTTCCAGCAAACAAATAAATTTGCAAGAAATCACATATGTTCTTTTCCACTCCTCCCAATAGAATTTATTGACATTTGGAACTGAAACCTACCATTTATGAAAATATTCAGGAATATATATGAACTCATGGCCTTTTACACCATAAGCTGTGTGTATCTCTTCCCACATGCTAGTTGCTAGTCATTTTCAAATCCAGTTCCCCATGTGCACATAGAATCATAGAATCATAGAATATCAGGGTTGGAAGGGACCCCAGAAGGTCATCTAGTCCAACCCCCTGCTCAAAGCAGGACCAATTCCCAGTTAAATCATCCCAGCCAGGGCTTTGTCAAGCCTAACCTTAAAAACCTCTAAGGAAGGAGATTCTACCACCTCCCTAGGTAACGCATTCCAGTGTTTCACCACCCTCTTAGTGAAAAAGTTTTTCCTAATATCCAATCTAAACCTCCCCCACTGCAACTTGAGACTATTACTCCTCGTTCTGTCATCTGCTACCATTGTGAACAGTCTAGAGCCATCCTCTTTGGAACCCCCTTTCAGGTAGTTGAAAGCAGCTATCAAATCCCCCCTCATTCTTCTCTTCTGCAGGCTAAACAATCCCAGCTCCCTCAGCCTCTCCTCATAACTCATGTGTTCCAGACCCCTAATCATTTTTCTTGCCCTTCGCTGGACTCTCTCCAATTTATCCACATCCTTCTTGTAGTGTGGGGCCCAAAACTGGACACAGTACTCCAGATGAGGCCTCACCAATGTCGAATAGAGGGGAACGATCACGTCCCTCGATCTGCTCGCTATGCCCCTACTTATACATCCCAAAATGCCATTGGCCTTCTTGGCAACAAGGGCACACTGCTGACTCATATCCAGCTTCTCGTCCACTGTCACCCCTAGGTCCTTTTCCGCAGAACTGCTGCCTAGCCATTCGGTCCCTAGTCTGTAGCTGTGCATTGGGTTCTTCCGTCCTAAGTGCAGGACCCTGCACTTATCCTTATTGAGCCTCATCAGATTTCTTTTGGCCCAATCCTCCAATTTGTCTAGGTCCTTCTGTATCCTATCCCTCCCCTCCAGCGTATCTACCACTCCTCCCAGTTTAGTATCATCCGCAAATTTGCTGAGAGTGCAATCCACACCATCCTCCAGATCATTTATGAAGATATTGAACAAAACCGGCCCCAGGACCGACCCTTGGGGTACTCCACTTGATACCGGCTGCCAACTAGACATGGAGCCATTGATCACTACCCGTTGAGCCCGACAATCTAGCCAGCTTTCTACCCACCTTATAGTGCATTCATCCAGCCCATACTTCCTTAACTTGCTGACAAGAATACTGTGGGAGACCGTGTCAAAAGCTTTGCTAAAGTCAAGAAACAATACATCCACTGCTTTCCCTTCATCCACAGAACCAGTAATCTCATCATAAAAGGCGATTAGATTAGTCAGGCATGACCTTCCCTTGGTGAATCCATGCTGGCTGTTCCTGATCACTTTCCTCTCATGCAAGTGCTTCAGGATTGATTCTTTGAGGACCTGCTCCATGATTTTTCCAGGGACTGAGGTGAGGCTGACTGGCCTGTAGTTCCCAGGATCCTCCTTCTTCCCTTTTTTAAAGATTGGCACTACATTAGCCTTACATTACATTATCTGTCTGTGGAAAAGCTGTGGGAGACATTACCTAAAGCTCACCAGCCAAACACATGGCCTAGGTTCAACTTATTGCAAGCCCTCCATATCCAACTTTAAACAGACCAAGTACCATGTAATTTAGCATGCTGGCCCTGAGATAAGTTATGCTTCCTCTTACCAATAGATTTGATTTCAAAAGAATAAAACAGATTTCTCCTTTTGGTATCATTAGCTGTGCACATCAGTGAAATGATAAGCATGTCTCACAGTTTGCTTTTTGGCTATGGCAGGCCTCCTAAACTACTAGTGGTATGTCACAACCAAAAACCATGTGTATGTGACACACCTTGCACATCACTGAGTCATACAAACAACATACCACAAAATGCAGACACTTTCTCTTCTGATTTGGACAAACATTTTTATTCTGTTGTGTTTTCTCCTATCTGGTGTTCTAAAACAGTGAAAAGAAAACTCTCCATCCATAAACTAGTCATCCTGGATATGAGATATTTCAGAATTTAATGCCCAATGGATTTTCAGCTTTATTTCTGTGACTATCCTCACTGTGGAAATGTCTTATCCTTTTAAATTTTAGAGCGTTGGTCTTAGAAAAATGGCTACAGTTCCTTCTTACATAACATGGAACATATGAAGACATGATTTTAGCCTAAGAGGCTACATTGGGTTAGGGAGCTAAAGTACTTCAGAGGGTGTCTCAAATCAATAAAACGCTTTAGCGTGCTAATATATGTAATCAGTGTTTTAGATCAGAGAATACAGGTGTGTGGCGGTGTATGCACACCCATCCCCCTTTGGGGTGGAGCATGGATGTGTGGACACCACAGTTACAGTCTACCAGACTGTCCTGGGACTCAAGACAGTGAGGTTCACTGGCCAGAGTCAACACAGGAGTCCTCAGGTGCTGGGCTGCATGGCCTAGTGGCCAAATCCAGGGGCCACCACAAAAGGCCCACCCTACTTCACCGAATCCCAGCCCAGGGCCCTAACAGCGGCAGAGTGGTCCACCACTGGGTCAATGGGGAATCCAGTTACAACAGGCTCACCTTACACGTGTGGGGGATACCACTCATTCCACCTCCTTGGGCTACTTCCTACCATGCTTCTTGAAACTGTAGTTCATATGATGTTGGGGTCTCCGGGCTCCTTGGCACAGATAACTCCCTGGGACTCTTACTCCAGCCAGTCAGCTCTAGGCAACAGGTCTCTGGTCTGGGTCTTGGGCTCCCACCGGCAGTGGCTGTAACAGCTCCCAGGCTGGAGCCTCCACCAAGCATCCTTCCTCCTTGGCAGTCAGCCCAGACTGAGCTGGGCTGCTCTCCTTTATACTAGCAGAGCAGTTGGAGCGTGCTCTAGTGCAGGGTATGCACATCCCATCAAAAGATGTGATATTATATACAGCTCACATGAAACTCTGAATTTTGCAGCCTGATTCTGAAGCTTTAGGGGACTGGTTTCTTTCTAATGGAAGATAGGAAGTGGATGGTTTATGTTCTGAAGCATGAGGGTTTATATCTATTATATATTTTTATTCTACCTAATGAAAATGTGGATGTTCTCCATGAGAAATCATACATTTTCCCCAAATGCCCCCTTGCCCACACAACTATGTCAGCTGAAATTATGCTCTCACCTCTGAAAGATGGGGTGTCTCAGAAGGCAAAATGTAGTCTCTTTTTTTTTGGTGAATGCAATGTGTGTCATGTGCTGCCTTTGATAGGAACAATATCTATTAAGATCAATAGGAGGTATCACTAATAGTCACATGTTCATTGGACCTGGCATAATGTTGTGTATATGGGGGGCATGGGTGGATTGGGACTTGTCCTTGCTCTCTTTCCTCCACCTGCACACTGCCCGGCTCTGGGGCAATGGTGATCCAAGATGCGGTGAAGATGGCACCACAGCTTCTTGAAGTGTGCTTGGATTGCCCACACAGGACTTGGCTGTGGAGCAGGAGGAATGGGGGTGGAGGTGGGAGACAGGCTGAGGACTGGGAGCTACCCTGGGACTGGGTAGTGGCTGAGGGAAGAAAGGCAGAGGCTGAGGCAGCAAGGAGGGAGTTTTTATTTCATTCACTCCCTAGGTTCCTGCTGCATCCTAGAAACCCAAAGATTTTGCTTCTATCAGCCTCTGGAGGGTGATTCACCAGCAGACACCTCATGACCAATGTTCCCTCTAATTTTTGACAGGCCGTATACGCAAAAAATTTCTTCTGTGAAAATTGTTGTTCTTCTGTGCAAATTTTTGTGTGTGCAGTGTTTCGCCATGTGCGCAAGGTTTAGGATCTGTGTGCACGTGCACACGTGTACAGCTTAGAGGGAACAGTGCTCATGACCCACTCCTGGGTTATGCCTCATCAGTTTTCACTGAGGGGCTCTCCACCCTGAAACTTGCTTCCTTATCTTGGTTTGGTAGAAGAGCCTAGATCTGTTGACCTTCAAGATACGCTGCAAGGTCCACCTGTTTTCCTAAACTTTTGAGAAAGCATTAGGGTTTAGGAGACTATATATAGGTTTTGGGGGTGAGACTTGATAGGATTTTGTGGTGGCTAGTTTGTGGGGTGAAGCTAGGTGAAGTCAGGGTGACTCTGTGATGGTTCACTTCTTGTGAAATTATTTTACTGGAGGGGCACCAAGAGTACCTGGACAGACACATTTTAAAACTATAAATGGATTAATTCATGTCAGTGAGAAGGTGAGTGGACACTGAAGGCAATATATGCCCATAAAATTTTTGTCACATTTTAAAACCAATTGTATTCACAACAGAAAAGTAGCAAGAGCTATGTCCTCCCCACTTCAGAGGAGTTATTCTGGAAAGAAAATTGGCTCCAAATGTAAAACGATTAAATTATAAGATATTTAATAAATATTTCATTACCTTGTGCTCATCACTGGGCTAGAGGTAACCAAACCTGAACGGTTGTCTTTTTCTAAGTAGCAGTGAATGTGTTGATAGATTATATAATTTGGTTGAAAGGTTGAGTGTTTTATTTTGTGTTACAAAAGACAGATGGGTGTCAACTAAAAGTGCAAGGGATAGAAAATGTAATTTCCAGATGTGAACATGTTTACATGCATGATATCAGACCTAGAGGCAGATTAGTCACTAAAGTGCAGGGAAAGAAGATTGC
The DNA here is from genome assembly GCF_965140285.1 of Lepidochelys kempii. Lineage (NCBI taxonomy): Eukaryota > Metazoa > Chordata > Testudines > Cheloniidae > Lepidochelys > Lepidochelys kempii. Next base: position 102,142,076 of record NC_136386.1, read on the forward strand.
TGCCACCTGCTGGAGTTCTGACTCATTGCATATTTTCAAAGCCAGACTCAGAGGGGACAGAGGGGCACTGAACATACTATAGATTTTCAAGCATAAATTCCTTGTGGGAAAAGACGTGATATTGAAGTTTGAAGTGATGTTGTTGTTTAGAATTTCTTTTAATATACTGCAGTGCAGTTGGAATAGTTCATACTCCCCATCCAGTAGCAAAAAGCAGGTAATTTAAGTTAGGGGGATTTGTGCTGTTTGGGAGACATGCCTTTTGCTACTGGGAGTGTTCAACTCTCACTGCATGTGATTCAGAGAGCAGCCAGTCAGCATCAGGCAAACAAGCACTGACGACAGTTGATCTGGACACAGCCGCAATGAGGATAAACACAAGGGTGGATTTTAAGTAGCAGTCCGGAACTTTCTTAAACTTAACATAGGGGAGTGGGGTTACCTGCCCTATCATGCAGACTCCTACGTACCAGCCATTTTAATTGGCTCCTATGAAGGGGTTACAGGGCTCCCATCATATAACCTATAAGTAAGGGTAGACCCTTTTCAGCCCGCTCCTGGGACTTAACTTCATCATCTGAATCCCACAAGGGCAACAGAAGGGACTAAAGGATGTCGGGGAAAGGGGAGCACCTTGATCCACGAAGGCCACAAAGTCTTCCCCTATCCCATGAGTACAAGGCCCACCAGCAAAATGCAAGGTCTTTTACCTGTGGGAACCAATCCTTTTAACTGGACTGGAAACCAGGTGTGAGTTGCGACAAACTAACATCCTTATCAGGTACTACCCAAACTGAGCCTCCAAAATGCTGCGAGGCAGGTAAAAACTCTGGGGCTCAATGCCAATTTGGCCCCTATGGGAGGAAAAATTCCTTCCTGACTGACCCCAGAACGGGTGATCAGTCAGACCCACAATAGCCACAATAGCTCTGATGCTCCCATTAGATGGTGGAACTCCAGAAACCGAGCAAAGAGAAGCTCCCCATGGCCTGGGCTAGGGTTTAAATAGAAATCACACAATACCAGCAGATCTTTAGTTGTGGTATTTGGAGCCCAAATCTCTAGGGAACCACTCACATTTTAGCATTGTCAACTCCGACCATCAAACTCAGTCATAGGCCTTTAATCTGAACCACACACCTTATTCTAAATAGAAAAGGAGGACTTGTGGCACCTTAGAGACTAACCAATTTATTAGAGCATAAGCTTTCGTGAGCTACAGCTCACTTCCTCAGATGCATATCGTGGAAACTGCAGCAGGCTTTATATATACACAGAGAATATGAAACAATACCTATTCCCACCCCACTGTCCTGCTGGTAATAGCTTTTCCTTGGCTCATCTCTACTTTTCTAATTAGTCTCTAATCCGCCAGAAAAAATACTCAATGCTACTATTATGGAACTTGGCCCATTCTTCCCCTTTTCATGTTTTCTTATATGAGGCTCCACATCAAGGGATCACAAACTGAAAAAAAAAAAAAAAAGGTGTCAGTAATATGATCACAGAACAGTAATCTTATCCTGGTTGTTGTAATGTTGGCAGCTCTCTGCTCAAAGTGGTTAAAGTGTCATGGCAACTCAAGAACATAGTTTCTGACTCTACATCATGTGTTTAATGATCAAATGCCAGAGAGCTGACCGAGATGTGCATATGCACAAGTAAACCCACAACTAAGAAGCGGCAAATAGTGCATGTGTAGTTTTACAATAGTAGTTTACCACTGCAGCATCTCTATTTCACTGCACGTGCTGAAATCTGAACTCAGACAGATCACAGTGTTTCTAAATCCAGTTCAAGTAGTGTAAATGTGTGCCCCTCCCACTTAAAATAATTTTTGTTTTCTTAATTGTGTGACTGTAATGCCATCTAGTGGAAATTGTACCAGCTGAAAATAGCCCATTTCAATAGCTAGAATCACACATTTTCCAGCATTTCTAAATATACAGGAACAGTTAAGACACAGTTATATATATGTGGTATATTATTGACAGGGAGAGTTATGGAATAGAAACAAGAAGTATTTGCCCTGCAACTTTTGCCAAACGGTACCATCTGTTCCTACCTGACGTATTGTTACCAAGCTTAATATTTGTAAATGTGATGAAACAGAACTTCGTTAGAAGCTACTATACCATATAGCAGGAAAACAAAATACATCTCCAATTACGTTACAGATTTGGTCATAGAGAGTGGAGTTCAGGATCAGGTGTTTGGATAATAGACTATTAACATCTACTTTTGTCTCCCTCTCCCTAAAAATTATATTGCTTTAATTTATGAAAGCTTATGTTTGGAAATGAGCTTCTTCAGTGCCTTCAATATTTCTCCATTTCCTATAACTTGTATGTGCTTTGTTGTATCTGCTTTAAGGAGCTGTATTAGTAGAGTTCACATATATGAAAGGTATTGGGCAAGGTGGTTTGTAGGGCTGATGCAAAGTAGCCATAAAGGATCGGAGAATGGGTCATTTGTTTTAAACATTTTATTTATACCTCTTTTAGTTATTAATATCTTTTATGAACTATAAATTGGATTGTTGACCATACCCATTTTCTTACACCCTGGTAAGCAGTAAGACAGAGCATGCCAGATATAAAGGCTGAGTCAAGGTTGTAGAACTGAGTGGTTATTGTAATTATACACAGTGGGTCTGCCTGTACTTTGTACTGTCTCATGTTAGGGATGGTGTAGAGTGGCAGGCTGAGGGGGGCCAGAGGTAAGGTCAGCTCCTCCCTGTTCCTGCCAGCTCTTTTGTGGGGTGTGGTTCACCCCTGAGAGTTCACAGAGGGAGCAGTCCTTGTGTGGAGGATGTAAGATGCAGGCAAGGTGCACAAAGCTATCTGGCTATCATTACTATAAAGCTTGTATCCATGGTTATTTTTTCCATCAGTTCATCTGACTTGGTCCATCTTTCTTCAATTAGTTCAATTGTTAATCTAACACACGCAGTAAGTTGTTTCGTGTTTCTTAATCCTTCCATTTTTGTCATCCACATTTCTAGAGTGAGCATTTATTTTTGCAATCATAGCACTGACATACATTTATTAGCTGAAGGTTTTTAAACAGGTGTCTGTTTAACTTCAATACATCATTACATTACCCTAAAACCATAATAAATAGGAATTTGGGGGATAATTTGTTTCTCCGGAATACTGTGGTCGCTCGATAATTAACATCAAGTTAAGGTGAAGAAAGCGTTAGATTTGTTTCTTGGTTTTACCAAAACTTGTCTAATCCAAGGTTCCTAATTTTAGAAAGTTTAACTATGAGCAGCCAACAAATGACAAAGCTCAGTAAAATGAATCACATTATTTCTACACATGTTAGTGATTAAAGTTTTTTTATGAGGCAATATGAGTAACTAGATCTTCTGACCTATGGATAGCCCCTTGTAGTTTATCAGGTCTCAACATTAAAGCAAGACCTCCTAAAGTCAACAGATTCAAAGATTGTTTTACAAGGTTAAATAACAAGGGAATAATTTGCGTAAGAGCAAAATATGTGTTCAGCCAAGTATCTGTGACAGACTGCTAGAAGATGCCATAATTCTTAGACACTAGAGTGTTATCAGAGGAGGAAATGAGAAGAAAAATAATCCCTCTAGCGAGGCAAAGAGCTTTTTGGAAAAGCTTACTTGGATAATGCTGCTTCAGGGCAAAGAAAGAGAGCAAATGAATTGACACCTCTCTGCCTCAAGGGCACAGGTGAAACAACTTACTGAGCACTTTACTAACCTGTTGGAGACTCACACGAAGAGCAATGGCCATCTTTCACAAAGGGATGCAGCTATAGTGATGCAGATAGTGTCTCCAACAAAATGTAACTCTATCTTCCATATGTCACTATAATTGATGAAACACTAGCTCTTGAGACTGAGAGGTTTTAAACACTTTGCATAGTTCAAACACTCAGCCATTCTGTGTTACTGTTACCCAGTGATGGGGTATGGATTTGTGTCACTTCTTGGACTACAAGGCACCACTTTTCAACTATTAATCACAGACAGAGGCTAGGAATCCAGAACCTTCATTAAAATGTAGGTGACAAAGCTTCATAATTCTTTCAACATACTGGTAAGTTACCTCTTTGTTCAGAGCGCTGTTTGCCTTAAGGGATTTTATTTCTCCTCCTTAAATAAGATCTTATTTTAAAACTGTGAAATTTATCAGATAATCTTATACCTAAGGCCAGTAGATCTTGGATTTAGCTGCAAGAACAATGAATTAGTTACAATATAAAACATAACTCTATAGTAGGCATTAGGGACAACAATGCCTGTAGCAGCAAACATATTGAACCGTGCATAAAAATGCCTATCCACTTAAATTAGTGTTGTTAATGCTTCAGTAAATAACATTCTCATTTCTAAATGTTAAAGGTTTAATCTTTGCTCAAGAAAACCAGGACATAAATGTTTCATTAAAAATGTTTGTGGGTTTAATCTATTTTTTAAACAATATTCCTGATATTTATGATATTTACTTTCATATAAATGATTCTCTCTAAACTTTCATTAAATGATTCTGTTTATATATATATATATATAAAATGAAAGTTTATACATATAAACAGACTCACTATGTGAAAGTGTGTACACATACACACAATGGCTGACCACTGCCTGAGAACAGGAAGCAGAGGGGCCAATCCATCTGACACACTGACTGACGTGGGACTCTCAAGTTAGGGAGAGAGCATATAAGCTTTTGTTGTTTTTCCTCTTTCTCTCCTCCATATGCAGATGTCAGAGCTTGACCTCCAGGCTCTGTAACCAGAGAACAATGGGAGGCTAGGTGTAATAGACCACCCTCCAAATGTCAGGTTGGGCACTCTGCCACCACATCAGTTATTAGCTACAACACTGCTCCACAGTCACAGGATGGGGAGGAAACCATGCCACCCTAGTTTATGATTGTAGCAGAACGCAGCCTGTTGAGCCTGGTCCAGGATCTATGATCAAGTGGGCAAGAAGCAGCAATGGACTCCTGAATGTACTTAGTGTGTTAAACTTCCTTTTCCATAAGAATGGCCATACTGGGTCAGACCAATGGTCCATTTAGCCCAGTATACTGTCTCTGACAACTGCTAGTGCCAGATGGTTCAGAGGGAATGAATAGAACAAGGCAATTTTGAGTGATCCATCAGCAGTTGTCCAGTCCCAGCTTCTGGCAGTTGGAGGTTTAGGGACTCCAGGTGCATGGGGTTGCATCCCTGACTACCTTGCCTAATAGCCATTAATTGACTGTCCTCCATGAACTTATCTAAGTCTTTATTGAATCCAGTTATACTTTTGGCCTCACAACATCCCATGGCAACAAGTTCCACAGGTTGACTGTGCATTGTGTGAAGAAATACTTCCTTTTGTTTGTTTTAAAATGTCATCAGGAGTTATAGAGTACCACAAATTGAATAGGAGCCAACAAAGCGATGCAGCTGCAAAAAAGGCTAATATTTCAGTGTGTATTAATAGGAGTATGGTATATATGACATGGGAGATAATTGTTCAGCTCTACTTGTTGAGGCCTCAACTGGTGTACTGTGTTCAGTTCCGGGAGCCACACTTTAGGAGAGATGTGGAAAAATTGGAGATTGTCAAGGTTCCTCCCCCACTCTGAACTCTAGGGTACAGATGTGGGGACCTGCATGAAAACCTCCTAAGCTTACTTTTACCAGCTTAGGTTAAAACTTCCCCAAGGTACAAATTAATGTTATCCTTTATCCTTGGAATAACCACTGCCACCACCAAACTCTAACTGGGTTTACTGGGAAACGTAGTTTGGACATGTCTTTCCCCCCAAAATCCTCCCAACCCTTGCACCCCACTTCCTGGGAAAGGTTTGGTAAAATTCTCACCAATTTGCATAGGTGACCACAGACCCTTTTGTTTCTCTCCCTCCTCCCAGCTTTTGAAAGTATCTTGTCTCCTCATTGGTCATTTTGGTCAGGTGCCAGCGAGGTTACCTTTAGCTTCTTAACCCTTTACAGGGGAGAGGATTTTTCCTCTGGCCAGGAGGGATTTTACAGGGGTTTACCCTTCCCTTTACATTTATGACAGAGATGTTCTCCTCTGGACTAACAAATTATGAAAGGTTTAAAAAACCTGACCTATGAGGAAAGGTTAAAAATACTGGTACATATTTAGTCTTGAGGAAAGAAGACTGAGTGGGGGACCTGATAACAGTCTTCAAATATGTTAAGGGCTGTTATAAAGAGGATGGTGATTAATTGTTCTCTATGTCCGCTGAAGGTAGGATAAGTAGTAATTGGCTTAATCTGCAGCAAGGAAGATGTAGGTTAGATATGAGAAGAAACTTTCTAACTGTAAGGATAGTGAAGCACTGCAATAGGCTTCCAAAGGAGGCCTTGGAAAGCCTGTCACGGGAGATTAGAACAGGTTAAACAAACACCTGTCAAAGATGGTCTAGGTATACTTGGTCCTTCCTCAGGGTGTGGGGGCTGGGCTAGATGACTCTCAAGGTCCCTTCCAGTCCTACATATCTATGAACCTAAGTACCTTTTTATAGAGAGAGTGATAACACTGCTCATAGTTATGTAGACAAAACCTGCACTGTGGCCTATGATTTTTAATCTTGACAGCCCATTTACATTTAGTTCTGTGCCTGGGAACAGTTTCTGTGTAATCACTTACTCTATATTATAGTAGATAAGAATACACAGACTTTCAGCCAGATTTTGGGCTGCAGCTGAGGAATACCTGGCATGGCTCACAAGGGAAAGGAAGAAATGCATTAAAGCCCATGGAACCTAGACAGCTCCAGCTATTTAATGGAGCTCTGGCTACACTCCCTGCACTGGCTATAGAGATGAGGATGGCAAAAAAACAACTACAGTTATACACCAAGCCAGTATTTTCCCCACTCTGGAGGAATCAGTGGCTGAGGAAATTGCTTAAGGGCAGCTTTGTGAAGATGCAGTGGCCTCAATGTACCAAAAGATCTGGACCTTTGCAGACTGTAGTGTAAAATGCAGACTACTATGATTAAAAGTGATGGAACTTAAACACTTTGATCTGTGAAGAACGTTAGAAAGCATGATTTTGCTGCAAGGCCTATAGGGAGGGTTTACAGGGGCTCAAGGGAATCTGTACTAGGACCTGCAGGGACAAGTTTCAATTTTCAACGGTTTTCACTGCAAATTACAACTAGAGGGAGATAATTAAAATGTATGTTCAACAGAGATGGTTTTCAGGTGCCAGTTCTTTTACAATAGAATGGGACAAAAATTTTTGCCAACAGTTGTCTGTCCCAAATATGCTGATTTGACATGTTCTGTGGGAACACGTCCATTCCATTGAAAGTTTCAATGGAAAGCAGGCAGGTAGGATGGTTGGCTTGGCCAGTGGACAGGCCGACTGCCCAGCTCCCCATGCTCCCCACCTAATGATCTAAATGGCTCGTGCCACCTTCCTGGGCACACAGCTAGGTGGCTGCTGAGGATAAGAGCAAAAAATATCAACAGCCTGAAATTTCCTACAAAATAGAAATTCCCTTTTGACGACCAGTTCTATTTTAGAAGTACACAGAAATTCAAGCCCATCTGAATCCAAACACATCAAGCCAGATTCTCTGGTATGTTAATGTTGCTTTAAGATGATCTGGTGATACAAAGCCAGCTTAACTGGCCAGTGGAGGATTCTTCTTGCATAGGGGAATCTTCCTGTGGTGAAGGGCCACTCTAGTGACTTCTGTGGCATCCCCATTCCTATCTCCCAGTATAGCAGGTATGTCCATCCAACCCATTAACCTTAAAGTAATCTTTCTGACTTCCTTCGTAACCTTGGGCAAGTCACTTAGACTCTCTGTGCCTCAGTTTCCCATATGTAAAAATGGGTATAATGCTTCCCTACCTCACAGAAGTGTTGTGAGGCTACATACAATAAAGACTGTGGAATACTTTGAGATCTACTGATGAAATAGCACTATATAAGGGCTAGGTATTATCATTTGAAAAACAAACTGGGTAAAAAATCTTCAGTACCTCAACATGCACAGTATTATTGTTTCACTCTCTTTCAGTTGTTGCTGCTACATTCTGCCTCTGTCTAAAAGTCTGGTAGGGAAGTGGGATTTGATTTCTTAGGGAACAGACATCTCTGCCTTGCAACTTACATAGTCATTTATTCCGGAGCAAAGTGAAAGGAGAGTTCTGATAGGGTAGCATTCTGAACCTGCTTTGCACAAGTGTAAACGGCTATACAAGGTAATGGAGAATGAGGGTATGTCTACATGGCAATAAGACACCTGTGGCTGGCCCATGCCAGCTGACGTGGGCTGATGAGGCTTGGGTTAAAGAGCTGTTTAATTGCAGTGTAGACTTCAGGCTCAGGCTGCAACCTGAGCTCTGGGACCCTACCACTTCTCAGGATCCTAGAGCCAGGGCTCCAGCCTGACTTTGAATGCGTACACTACAATTAAACAGCCCCTTAGCCCGAGCCCCATGAGTGTGAGCCAGCTGGCATGGGCCAGCTGTGGGTTTTTAATTGCAGTGTAGACATACCCTGGGGCACCTGAAGTTGAAATGTGCTGAATGGTGTATAAGAGATAATGCAATCATCCTTGGTATGGCAACCCAGATAAACTTTTGCAGTTTCCAGGAAAAGGAAGAGCATGATGTGCATTCCTATGACTTTAAAATCCCTAGATGCTGATCCCCCTGAGCTGTGTGAAGCCAGGTGTAAATTAGAGCAGCTCTGAGGGTGCTCTAACTTGCACCAGGGGCCAGATGGTTTCCTGGCTGGCATCAGGATTAAGGAAATGCAAAAGTAGCATAAAGCCATCTTTGCCCCACTCCCTAGTGCTGTACCAAGTGCAGCTTGATTGAACAGGAGAATATGGGCAAGAATGTAGACACAATTATACTAATCAGTGGATTATAGCAAATATAACTGATAAGCTACAGGTGGGAAATGGTACCACTACTGTATATAGCTTTAGAATTTTTTAAAAAAGAAAATCCTATTTTAGAAAAATAATCAGATATAATACAAAGCCCAAGTCAATATTTTGCATTTCCACAGCTATAGACTTCTCTGCCAGATATTGGTCTTGCAAACTGCACTGTACTAGGGTAAACACAGTAATACATTGTTCAGACTAATGTCTTGTCCTTTAACTGTTCGTTACACTAAGTATTTCATAGCTTCCAATTTCCCTATAAAGGGAATAAAATTAATCTAAATGATTTCCAACTTTGTCTCTAGGCATCTCATTAGATATTTCAGCACTAAGAAAATATAATCCAATTTAAGATGGCACTCTAATTTGATGCCTTTTGTAATTTGCAATGCCTTCTAAGATTCCTGTGATACAAAAATCAACTTGAAACTGTCTTCATTTGTTCAATGAACACATGCATTCACTGTGAAAAAGATTAGATCTGAAAGGTAGTGTATTTTAGAATTATTCCTTTTAGAATATATTTTACAGTACAAGGAGATAGCTGGTAGCAAACTACAAGATTGATTGTGCATTGAGGCATTTTTTCAGGGGGAAAAAAAGAGAGTCAAGGATGTAACTGCCCGGAAAAATGTTTTAACATGAAGCAAAATACATTCCTCATATTACAAAAAGCCCTGCTTCTTGCTCCCTAGCTCTCCACACGCCTTTTGTTTTAGGAGGGTACCACTTCATTTTCCTCCTAGGGACAAAGTTAAATTATTTCCATCAATTCCATACTCCTAGTACATGTAAAAGAAAATTATTATGCTGCATCACCAAATCATATTGCCCTCACAGGGAAGCTGTCAGAAGCAAGTGCTGGGTACCGAAAACAGAAGCAGAGCAGCACTGTGATTCAGGAGATCAAAGTTCTATTCCTGGTTCTGCCACAAACGTGCTATGTGACCTTTTGCAAGTCTTAGGGCCTGATTCAAAGGCCAATGGGCTTTGCATCAGGCCTTTAACTTCCTTATACTTCAGTTTCCCCATCTATAAAATGATGGTATACTAACCTACATCAGGTTTCAGAGTAACAGCTGTGTTAGTCTGTATTCACAAAAAGAAAAGGAGTACTTGTGGCACCTTAGAGACTAACCAATTTATTTGAGCATGAGCTTTCGTGAGCTACAGCTCATGCTCAGATAAATTGGTTAGTCTCTAAGGTGCCACAAGTACTCCTTTTCTTTTAACCTACATCAGTGGTTTAATAGGCTTAATTCTTGATTTAAAGTCACTTCAAGGTCTTGAATGGGAAATGCTATAGAAGATCACTGTGTTATTGTTATTATTGTCATACTTATTATAATATTAAGCAAAAATCTAAGCACATACATTTCTTTGAGGAAAAAACCTTGGAACTGAAATGAACTTTAAATGCCCCCAAAACTATTAGAGTATTTCCTTTGGCCTTCATTTTGAGGGAAATGTCTCCTACACCAGTTTCTCATAATTTCAGATCTCAACATTTTAACTAAGTAGAGTTCCACTTTCCATGTCACATGTTTTTGTACCCAGACTAACACAGGTTAGAGATGTATAAAACAGTTTAATTTAGAATTTCTGCTTTTCAATATTTCACTCCTCACCTCTTCCCAAAAGGAAAAAAAAAATAATGCTCATGAATAAGCTTTGATTCACATCCCTAGAGAATAAAGTTGTCTATGTGGCCAGAGAACAGGGCATAGCAGTGTAAACTTTCACATACAAAATAACATTCACTGTAAATATAAAGTATTTCACAAGCAATCTTCTTCTCATAATGTAATATATTTTAACCAATGAAAAACAGAGGGCCAAATTAATCCCTTGTGTAACTTCACAGAATTCAATGGAGTTAGACCAGAAATGTTGCAATGTGTTGATATGACATGAAAATAAAACACCACATGAATCAGTCAGTTATAGTTGATGTTCGTAATAGGACAGGTTACAGGTAATAATAATTCTGCTGACATTAATTGGAAAATGTTGAGGTACTATATATAATGGAGTGGAAACAGAAATGATGGATGTAAACGAGATTTGCTTCTTTGTAACTAGTTCTTTTTCTAACCAATGACTCAAGGCAGATTAAAAACAGCCAAGTCACTGACGTTAAACAGGGTTGCAAGTTTGTCACCATATTGGCAGAAAACCTATTTTAATACCTTCATTCCTGAGTAGGACTAAGAAAGTAGCTTCCATTATACTCTGTGCATTGGCTAACTATTTCCAATAAAAGTCACCCAACATCTTGTAATTATACTGAATATCTTCCTGGAACCTTACTTCCATAAATGGTGCCATCTTTTGAGTTATATATCATCAGTGTGCCTTGCTCAGATTATTACACTAATATATCCTTAGGAGAACAGCTTGCTTTTGTGATGGATTAGTATAATGCAGCTTGAGAACTAGTGCTCACTTGGATAATGTACTATGCTCTCATTCGGATGTATAAATATAATTCAGTACATCAAAAGGTGCCACTCTGGTGATATATTCCTCAGAAAGTGGAGCAGCCTAAGGAAGAACAGGCCCAGGAGTTTATGATAGGGTGTTTCTTAGCAACCAGTGTTTGGAACCACATCAAAATATAATTTCCATCCCTGTCAAGAGACCGTAATATCATGAAACTTGATATAAATAGAAAATTCAGTAGTTGTAACTAAACCATGAGGTCAGATAACCTGCCCTGAAGGAAGTGTGACCTAGAAAACAAAATTCAGAGGAAATTTCAGAGCAAGGTAGTAAATGCTCCATTTTTACTTTTGAGATGTTTCATCCTTTTTAGCTTGCAGTGTGAACTCAGGCTAAAGTGTTAGTGAATAGGAGCTGTCTCATTGGGCCCTATTTATAAGATGAACTGATGTTCTTTATTCTCTCCTGTGTTCCTGCCTAGGATCCAGATCTAAGGTGGGAAGGTGTTGATTGATAACTCATATATACTCCTTTTCCCTGACACATGTTTAGCAGTGGTACTGCTGGAACTTTTATGGCCCTATGGAGGCAAGGGGTGGGGGTAAGAAGAATGGGTCTTAGACATTTATGGCACGGTAAATTGGAGTTTTCCCATTTCAAAGTGTATGTGTGGGTGCTGGGCAGGGGGACAATGAAGCCTAACATAGTGGATATTTGTGTATAGCTGCATTTTCAGTGGTTTTTAGATCCTCTAAAGTCTTCATTACATTTTTACTCCAACATCTCAGAAATTGTTCTCTGCTGCTACTGGAGGCTGAGGCTGCCATATGGCAGACTAGAATACATACAAGAGTTTAGCAATATAGGCCTCACAAATATGAAAACTGTTTAAAAATGTAAAATCCTGTAATGGCTTAAATCTCTGTCTGTATCTTCACAGGAGTGGAGAAAGCCTGGCCAGCATTTGTTCTGGTTTTACAAATTGTTGAACTGTTTATGTTGTTAAGGTTGTTAAGTTTAGTTTAGTTTTACTACCTTGTGTCCAGGCTAGGGTTGCCAACTGTCTAATCGCACAAACCCAAACACCATTGCCCTGTCCCCTTCTCCACCCCTTTCCAAAGGCCATGCCCCTGCCCCTTCTCCGAGCCCCTACCCCCACTCACTCCAGCCCCCCTCCCTCCCTCCCTCCGTCACTCGCTCTCCCCCACCCTCACTCACTTTGACCGGGGTGGGGCAGAGGGTTGGGGTGCAAAAGGGGGTGCAGGCTCTGGGCTTAGGGGGTGGTATATATATATATAGTATATATATGAAAAGATGGGAGTTGCCTTACCAAGTGGGGGGTCAGTGCTAACGAGGCCAATTCAACTAAGATGGAAGTGGCCGATTGAATTGGCCTTGTTAGCACTGACCCCCACTTGGTAAGGCAACTCCCATCTTTTCATATATATACTGCTTACTGTATTTTTTAGTCCACGCATCTGATGAAGTGGGTTTTAGCCCATGAAAGCTTATGCCCAAATAAATTTCTTAGTCTCTAAGGTGCCACAAGGACTCCTCATTGTTTTTGCTGATACAGACTAACATGGCTACCACTCTGATACAAATGGGAATGTTTTGGTCTCTGAAATACTGAGCCGTGACAAGTTAATACTCAGTTACATTACCTTTCTTTCACAGACCAACACTACAATCCCTGCTGAAGGTGCTCAGTGGCCCCTCCCTCAAGCCTCACTGTTTCGTCTCTGCCTTCCTGAATGATTAGTTTGCACTATTGCTTGCTGCCCTTTTGTTTATTTGGCTCCTCTGTTTCATGCCTTTTGCTGTCAGTCATCCTCCAGTTTGGCTGGTTGTGCTTGCTGCTACTCCTGGCCTGGCCAGCTGTAATTCCTGCAGCATAATTCCTTCTGCTCGTTTGGTTCCGGTGCCTGAGGCTACCACTTAAACTAAACTCTGCTCTCAATGCTGCAACTCATGCCAAGTATTGACTCTAGTCCTGAGGATGATTGTTGTTTAGTCTAAGTATTTAAAATAACCTTAGTCCCCTATCCTGTCCCAGATTCCTCTAACTGGGAGAGAGAGAGAGAAGGCACTGTTGCTGTTTGCTGCCTGGGGCAGGCAGAAACCACAACACCCTGAACTAAAAGACCTGCCCCGCTCACCTCCGGGGTGAAGGGAGAGAAGGAGCAGATGCACTTTGCTGCCTGGCGTGAGAAGAGAATTTTAGACACTTGAGAGTGTTGGGATTATCTGCTTTTTAAAAAAATCATTTAGTGTATGATGTAGCTGTCAACACGTAGGCCAGTGTATTTGCAGGGAACGAAGTGCAGTGAATGGGAGAAGGAGGAATAGGTGCTTTATTAAAGAACCACAAGAAAGGAGATTGTATTGGGCTTGAATTTTTTCTACCAAAAAGGGGAAACTAGCTACAGGTTAAACACCTGTGACCCTCCCTTCCCCACAAAAAATAACCAGGATTAAAGACCTCTACACAAAGTAAATTGATAAGGGTCAAAGGACAAAAGAGCAAGTAAGCACATCCAGCCTCTTGATTAGGGTTCCTAAGTGCTACCGTAATTCAAAATACCAAAAATAAACAATCCTAAAAATTCAAGGTCGTGGAAGAATTATTAAAATAGACAGTAATAGCAATAGGATATAGTGGCTATTTCATGGCTTTACCAAATATCAGTTAGTGGGAGTTTATCTAGACCGAAATTTTCAGAAGACAGTGTAGTTTATGGGTTTAGTCTGTGCCTACAAAATATGTGCCTGGAAATCTGACTGCCTTCATCTGAATTTCAGACACAAATCTTTGTAGTTATATATCGAACAAACTGGGTAATCAGACATGTACCTATTGAAATATATGCACTCAATTTGTGGGTGCAAAAAGTGCAGGTGGGCACTTTACATCCACCAGTTTTGAAGTTGCATTTTTCACATTAAAAATTACATCTGTAAATAGGGAAGCTGGGCCACAGCCTAGACAAAAATTTGCCTCAATGTGGAAACAACTGCAGCTTTAAGAACTGAGTAACTAGAAAGATAGATGATGTAGAGAAAATAACCCTAATCGAAAAGTCTTATTGAATTGAATATGGATCAAACCTGTAATAGCGTTCATCATAAACTATTTAGAAACCTCTGTCATGTAACGTAACAGAGAATGCCATCCTTTCTGTGGGTTTATTTTTTTTACCATTCTATAACACTATATCCTAAGGGTATCATTTTCTATTAAAAGCTATAGGATGGTCCCATAAACTATAGAAAAATGTTTGTTAATTATTTGGTATTTGTATTACAGGGGTGCCCAGAAGCTTCATTCAAGACCGGGGCCCCAGTATTCTAGGCCCTGTACCAACACATAGTTAAGTTCCTGTCCAAAGAACTTATAGTCTAAATAGACACGGGCAATTTGAGAAGGGAACCAGAGCTAGATATGGAAGTCATGTATCCAGTTTAAGGATCACATTCTTTTTTCCAATAAATTCTACAGGAGTTTTTACATAGAAGATTTTACACAAACTTTTGGTTAATATAATTTGCAGGACCAAAACTTTGTGCTTTGGAAAACATAGAGTTTCACAAGGGAAGTATGCAAAGAGCTTTTCTTCTCCTTGACCTCTGCTCCTACACAGAGGGACACAGGGACTTGTATTGTTTACTTGTTAGCGATGTGCCATGGCAATGAAAAGCTGGAGGATGAAGGTAGAGCTGGGCAGGAAGCAGTTTTCCCATCCTGCTAAAATGTTTGAGGTTTCAGATTCTTTTCCAGTTCCACATGTGGATGAAACCATGACATTTAACCAAGAATAGCCAGGTGTTATGGCACTCACCCAGAATGGGGGAAGATATGGGTTCAAATTCTTGCTCTGAATCAGGCAGAGCAGGGACTTGATCTGATTCAGAGCAGCGGAATAGAACCTGGATTTCCCCAAGCTACATAAGCACCCTAACCACCTGCCTATTATGGGGTCTCTGTGTTTCTCTCATTTTGATCAGAAATTCTACCCAAGCCCAAAGAAGAGAACTTTTTCTGATGATAAAGTTTCATCAAAATAGATATATTCTAGTGAAAAGTTTTAGTTTTGATGAACATTTTCCAATGAAAAAAATGTTTTGTCCAAAAGTTTCCAACAAGCTCTTGATGAAGGAGGTTAATGTAATCTCAGGATTGCATTTTGTCAGTTTTGTCCCTGTTATAGTCTTATAAATAGTTTCTTAGCAGTGATTAGAACTTAGTTTATACAGTGTAATTATTTTGCATAATAAATCTTATTATGTAGCTAATAAAAACAACTAGGATGTATATTTTGGCTAAAAGAGGTTGGGAGTTTATTAAAGTTATAAATTATGGATTTGACTAATGCAGGATAATAAGATTGAGCTATGTTGTGTATGCACTAGAGTAATCATTCTCCTATTTTTTCCTGATATTCTGTAGTTATTAGAAATTGTGCCCTATTAATCTTTGAACTTCTTCCACAGCTTCTTATTGCTATAAAAATGAATAACTCACAGAGAATCCTAGTGCAACCGCCAGTCTCTCAATTCAGCAGCAAGTTAAGTTACAAATTACAATCAATAAAGTAAACATCACAGTGAGAACATAACGATCCCCTCTCCTCTACTTACTAGGAAAAATACCCTCAAGCTAAAAGAAAGCAAACTCTTCCAGAGCAAGATAAACATCTAAAAATTACATTTACACCAGCATAATACTTCAAGTGTAAGTGCTTAAAGCAGAGTAAGGGATTTCAAGTCAAAATGGTTTTTAATAACAACAACTTACTATTTTACAGCATCTTTCATGGAATAGATCCAAAAACCCTTTTAGAGATAATGGGCTAATTTCAGCCCCGCTTTCCCAGGCATAGACGCTTTTGGAGGCACCATACACAGGAAAAATCTAACAAGGAAGAATTTTCAGCATCAGGAAGTGCATGTCTGACAGCGGTCAGGGAGACACGGGAACTAGTGCATTTAGGTGCTATGCAGGAAGGAGGGCATCCAAGAGTAACTGGGGCTTGCATTGGCATGGAACGTCTTATCACTTTGCCAATCAGCTCCGTGCCAACAAAAGAATGATCCCAGCCATCTAACCCATACCTGGCTCATCACCTGTCCCTACACTACATCCGGTGAGGGGCATGGATCAGCATTTATGTCGCACTACCCATCAGTACCCAGCGTGGGGAAGCTAATGATCCAACCAGCGGACCAAATTTGGTGATGAATACTGGTCACGTGTCACCTGAGGTATGGTGCACGTACGCTAAGAAGAAGACTGCATCCAGTGGTATTCCAGAAAAAGCCTGGAAAAGCAGGCCTTGCTGCATACACTGAAGGTAAGATTATCAGATCTGGCAGACTGAGATGGCTTAATAGAACAGTCTACACAACAGTGTCCTCTCAGTGCCCTCCCTCACCTGAACTACTGTCCTGTGTGACGTCTTTGCTGGACTATGAACTCTTTGTGTTTGCGACTTACAGCTACTACATGACTTCCATAGGATTCCGTTCTGATTCATGAACAGATATAGCTACAGCGGGTTCAGCCCTGGGCTTCAGCTCCAGCAGCTTTGTGCTGGTCAGGGAGTACAAAGAAGCTGGAAAGCTGCCCTAGAGGGACAGAAGAGGAACACAGGGGAATCCTCAGGTGGTACAAAGTCCATGGAGCTGAGTATCCCCCTCCCAACTTGGAGTACGGTGAGTTGACAGAAAACAGCCCTTTGTCACATCCTCAACCACTTATAGCAAACTGTTAGCTTCTTTAAATTATGTAAGGGGCTGGTTTTGCCCTCAACTAGCCGAGGACCAGAAAGGTGGTTTAGATTCACCTTCTTTCAGCACGGTGAGGACTGAGCCCAATGTATTGTTTTAAAGATAGGTTATTCTCAGTGAGGAATGAAAAAAAAAAAATCAACACATTGCAAGGCCTCTGTCATTCTCTGTCTGCAAACATTATTGTTAAACATTCAAAATTGCATCTTAAAAATACAGTTGCTTCCACTACGCATCATCAGCAGGATTTAAAATGAGGGCATTTAGCACCAAAGCACACACCACTAACCCTTGAGCTAAAAGAGTAATTCCCTTTAAGTTGCAGCAGTTGCCTGCCATCTTCCAGGTGTACTAATCACTAGAAGGGGGATAAGACAAATAATTTACAAGTGTATTTCATAAACATAGTGTTTATTACCATGAGTGGTCCGAGCGATATCTGAACAGTAATGTTTATTTTCCCTAAAGGAGGTGACAATGTTGATTTTGAGGATTCAATAAACTTCAAAATTTAAGTACACAGTCAGCTCTACAATATTTTTCCAAACTATAGCAGAGTAGACAATTGTGAGATACAGTTAATGGTTTTTCAAAAGTGCACTGGCAAAATCCTGACCGATGGCCTTCTTGGAAAACACTATTCACTGCCACACCCTGCAGCACTAATACGTAGTACAGTAGTCACCTATGGCAATGGAGCGCCAGCAGTCTTGCTGGTTTAGCTATGACTGTGTAGAGTATAAATTTAAATATTTAGGGGTTTACAACTTGCTCCTATAAATCACATCACTCTTAGCCTTGGACTACAGTCCGAGTCTAGACGTGATTTTATTTTCTTTACAAAATGTAATTCTTATCTGATTTTTTTAAAATCTTATCTGCAGGATAATAAAGGGAAACTGTTGTAGGTTCAGTGTTGATCATTTTATTTTGCTTGTCTAAACAAACGTTAAATAAAATCTTACGGGCCATTGACAGTAAGGCAAACTAGGTACCTATGGTATTTAAATAAATAGGTAAATTATTAAATTTTAAAAATAGGCAACTGTGCATGCAAAGTAACTTTAAAAAGAAGTCTTACTGCTCAATGCTCATTTTATATGCAATCTGTAGTAGTATTTGAGTGGCTCTGTATCAATCAATGATCTTACATTTACAAATAACTAGGCCCAATTCTGCTTTTGTGGTGGTACCTCAACTCAAAGCAGACTTCAGCCTGGCAGATCCAGCCACCTGAGGATTCTTCCAGCATGGGTGAATCCTCCAGTGTCTTAAGGCTACATCCTCCCTCACTCCTAGTTACTAGCACCTGGGCATGGCCAATGTACCCCTGCATCTGGGGGATACACAGCCGTTGGAACACTTCCTGGGAGTCATTGCAGCTGACGTACAATTTATTCTGGGGCCCAAGCCAGCATTTGGGAGCCACCTGGATTTGGAGAAAGTGAAAATTGGCTTATTACCACCTTTGTGCTTCCCACTTGCCCAGGTCTTGTGCAGAGCAGACTAAGCTGGAGAGAATCTGGCCCAGTTATGTTTAATGTAAACAGACAATGTACTTTCTATAACAACTTTGCATACAATACATAATCATCCTGAACATAATCCAGAATAGTCATAGTCTTTACAGTGTGTATTGTTTTGAATGGTCAGCAAGAGCTTATATGCAATAAAACTATTTGGGAGGAAATAGGGCATATGAGTCGGGGAAGGCTTTCAAGGCTACACTGGATTCAGCATTCTGAGGAAGTGCTCTGTATCTGTAGTCCACAGAATGTTACCATTCACACTGAAAATGATGAATTCAGAATATATGCTTATCAGCAGGCGGTTAAAAAGAGCATTTCCAGGTGTGGGGAATAGTAGCTTTTAAGTGCTACTAAAATTCTACCTGTAAGTAGAATAAACCATCTCTACTTTCCTCACTTTAATGTGTTCTGCGTGAATGCCAAGTAGAAATATGTCACAAAAAGATAGAAACATGGGGGCTATAAAGAAAGGAGGCTTTTGGAGGGAAGGTGAAGCATTCTCTTGCCATGATTTATATTGCAGTCCAAGGAACAACAAATAGGCCACCCTAAATTGAGGCATTTTTAGAACTCCATGTATTTTCACGTCAAGCTAGCATGAGCATTTTTAGTGCAAATGTTTCTGTAAATATGAAATAGGGGGAAATCCACAGAGGGTCGATGGGCAGACATACTTCTGATTGTGCTGTGTGGGGAACTTTAGTGCTAATGCCACTAGGCTGTGCTTTAATACAATAGCCACTGCCTGCAAGCAAGTGAAAGATTTTTTAATAAGTTTAATGCCCTCGGTGCAACTTTATTTATTTAGATGTGTCTTGTGATGTTCCCACATTTATATTCAGCACATTTTAAATACTGTTGAAACAGCTCTCTCTCTATTGTAGGAAAGTGAAATGGGGGGAGCAGGCACTGGTGAGCAACTGACAAAATCAGACAGGCTTCTGAACCTTGCATTGCTCTATTTATTACTTGTTTTTTGTATTGTTTGGAACTATTCATGTTTTGCCTGGGTCATCTGGGGCCCAATTTTATACCCTAACTTGTGATGGGTAGTTTCTTATATCATGGAATATACTGACTGGAGCCCATGGGCCTAGGCAGAGACTAAGGAACTACTCAGTAAGGGTGCCAGAATCAGGCCCATTATTTACACTCCTTTTAATGCTAAGATAAAGTTTTGAAAACTGCATGCTATGAATAAACAGAGGTCACCTTAAGAAAAGCTGAATTTTGTAAGCATGGCTGTTCAAAGCAACAGCAAAGCTGCACCACACTGAAAAGAGCAGAAGCCTGATGAATGTGAAAGGCAAAAGGTTGTATAATCTGCTAATGCAAAATGACAAAGACATCATTAGGAATGAAGGTCAGTGGAATAATTTCTCTGACTGTAGTACAGTGAGGCTTGCCAATTTGATGAACAGCTGTAGATGTGCTGATTGCCTTGGGATATTTTGGGAAAATGCTTCAGGGCAAATAAGCTCTTTTGAAACAAACTTTCAATTTTTAATACCTTCCCACCTAGAGAAGCAGGGCTCAGGGCTATCAGCTACTAACAAGGGTGAGCCAACGTTGCAGAAGTTTTTTGAAATTAATGTGAGAGACGGAAGGCTTTCAAGAACTGATCTTGACTCTCCGGATGAGACACAAGAAGCTTGGCACCAAACTTAAAAGGAAGAGAAAGGTGGCAAACTAACCACAGAATCACCTTGGCTACAAACATGGAGCCTGAGTCTCTAATGCCTGGCACCTTGTGCCACCATTTATACCCATGCAAGAGTGAGTGAATCATGTGTGTTAAGTGCAACCAACTCAGACTGACAGAATTTTACATCCACTTTTCACAGGTGCACACATGGTGCAATGCCCTGGAGAATCAGGTCCCAGGACTCTAAAATCAGGTTGTACACAGATTATAATGGGTGGTGCAGATACACTGCCCTGCTCCACTCCATTTGTGCTGTCTGGGGTGGTGCAAACTATCCATATCTCCTAACTGGCATGGAGCTAGCATACCTGGCTCCTATGCCACTTCCTTCTTCAGCCTCGTGTAGAGGATATAGGGAGGGCATGACATTAGAATATGATGCTTTAACTATCTCCAACTGACAGACAAGTCATCTGGGAACCATTGCAGGCTGATATACATTAAAGCAGCTCACTCTAGACTGCTCTAAACCTAAACAAAGGCTAGGGTGCAGCTGAGCCCTCCTGTTTGCTGCACTGAGTACTTCTCAACAGATAATTTACCCCAGAAAGACAAGTGCTTCTGGGGATGGAAAATCACACCTGAGAGATCTCTGAGAGGTCATGGATCTGCATGATGGGAAAGAAAGCCCATAAAATCATAGAATATCAGGGTTGGAAGAGACCTCAGGAGGTCATCTAGTCCAACCCCCCTGCTCAAAGCAGGACTAACACCAACTAAATCATCCCAGCCAGGGTTTTGTCAAGCCAGGCCTTAAAAACCTCTCAGGATGGAGATTCCAACCACCTCCCTAGGTAACCTATTCCAGTGCTTTACCTCCCTCCTAGTGAAACAGTGTTTCCTAATATCCAACCTAGACCTCCCGCACTGCCACTTGAGACCATTGCTCCTTGTTCTGTCATTGGCCACCACTGAGAACAGCCGAGCTCCATCCTCTCTGGAACACCCCCTTCAGGGAGTTGAAGACTGCTATCAAGACCCCCCTCACTCTTCTCTTCCGCAGACTAAACAAGCCCAGTTCCCTCAGCCTCTCCTTGTAAGTCATGTGCCCCAGTCCCCTGATCATTTTCATTGCCTTCTGCTGGACTCTCCAATTTGTCCACATCCTTTCTGTAGTGGGGACCCCAAAACTGGACTCAATACTCTTGATGTGGCCTCACCAATGCTGAATAGAGGGAGATAATCACTTCCCTCAATCTGCTAGCAATGCTCCTACTAATGCAGCCCAATATGCCATTAACCTTCTTGGCAACAAGGGTATGCTGCTGACTCACATCCAGCTTCTCATCCACTGTAATCCCCAGGTCCTTTTCTGCAGAACTGCTGCGTAGCTAGTCGGTCCCCAGCCTGTAGCGGTGCATGGGATTCTTCTGTCCTAAGTGCAGGACTCTGCACTTGTCCTTGTTGAATCTCATCAGATTTCTTTTGGCCCAATCCTCCAATCTTCCCACCACATGGTCTGTCATACATATTGCTTCTGAATCTTCCCTTCTGTCTCTGGGATTCCAGCCAAGTCAGGGGGCCTTCAGTCATGATCTCCCAATAGGTTTGTTTGGAATAGCTCTCCTTGGCACAGTGTTCAATTAGACATCATTTAAGGGGAACAGGGGCCTTTCCATTCTTGCTACAGCTTAAGCAGTACTCTCAATCCCACTTTTTCTGGGAACGACAAACTGTCTTACTCATCAATAAATTCAACCCTGAATTAGTGAAGGCTGTTTTAAGCAGCTCAGTGCAATTTTATTGGCTGCCATACAATAGGTATAGCTTATACCTTAGGACAAATGAAGCCACATTTTGTTTCCATTTTCATTTGGCATTGCCAGTTTTAGGGGGAAAACAACAAAATTGAAACAATATCCTGCCACTGCTCTGTCAATCTTGTATTTACTTTTTTACTAACACCCCCACCTATCCACACATACAAACACCTTTTTTAGTGGTATATTTTGGGGCATTCTATTGTTACAGCATTGAAAAAAATAGCAAAATTTAAAAAAAACAGAGCAAGGACTAAGTGTACCAGGTGATTTAGTTATAATCTTAGGAACATTATGTTTGAGAGTTATGGAAATGTTCTATTGATATATGTGATATATAATATTTTGAATTAGTCTAAGATGCTGCTGATATACTTCTTTAGAACCCATACAGTTTCATGTACACATTGGGGAAGAAAAAAAAACAGATGAACATGTGCAAAATGTGAACTTGCACACATAAGTGCCTGCATGAGAGTGTGACATCTGAAGAAGTGGTTTTTTATGCACGAAAGCTTATGCCCAAATAAATCTGTTCTTCTTTAAAGTGCCACCACACTCCTCATTTTTGTGGATACAGACCTACATGGCTACCCCTCTGATGTACATCAGTTACCCATTTTCCTGCACAACTTGGGAAGCCACTTTAGAAAAACTAAATCTTAAAAAAGGTTTGTAAAATGCCCGAAATCTTAAAATAGTTTTGTAAAATGCCCAAATAAGGACAATGAAGTGACCTTAGCATGTCAAAATGTGGTGGAATAGCAAGCCTTTTACAAAACATAGATGAATTGTGAGCCCTCGGCATAAGTTATGATGTCTACCTTCCCCCTTCCCTCTCACTTATCAAAAGTCACACCCAAACTAATGAAAACCCTGTCTCAGATTATACTGTACACCTAATTCATTCATATGTAGCCAAATACAGTACTATGGGATTGCTGCAGGAAGGAAAGACATCCTTATTCACATTATATTTTTATAGAATACAGTGAATTTTACTAATGCCAAATCTGTTCAATACTCCCTCAGACAGAGCAGTGAGTAAAGCACAAGACATATATTGAATAGCATGGCATTATTGTCCTGGTATAAAGCATTAGTGCACTTGCTTCCCTTGTAGGCATGATGCTAAAGGAATTGCCACTGGGGAGTGGCACTTTATTTCTGCTGTCTGTGATACTAACAGTGCTTGCTCTCAAAGACTGTTAGAGGTAAATGATAAAAATTACCAGCACCACCACCATACCAGTGTCTGCACTGAAGAAAAATGATGTCTGAGAAGGATCTGCTAAGGGAACAGGAATAATCTTGCAATCAGTTGCTTATCACAGTTATCCAATATAAGTGGATATTTTCCCCATAAAAATGCCTCGATACCCACATTATGTAGTGCTCCATTGCACATCTGTCTCACAGCCATTCTGGGAAAAATTCGCCATGAGGCATTAGTAAAAGCATCTTATTCACTATTTAAAAGCAGAGATTAGACACTAGCATGTTTATGTGTGTGCACGCGCGCATGTGGAATCCAAAGCTATTATTTCATCTGATATCTTGTTAAGATTACACACAGCTGTTGCAGCTACAAACATACAGGCCACATCATAGTGTTTTGCATAAAGTCAGACCACTTTATGTTCAGGATTTGGCACTGCCTGTAAGAGGATCCACGTTCCTGACCCATATAGCAATGCAAGCAGTACACAGGTTTGATAGATCCTGAACTTTGACTAAACACAGAGATGTATTTGCATCCATATGAGAGGCACAGACTTCATGCAGGAAGCAGCAAGACCTATTCAGAGGATGTGTGGTTTACTGAAATCATTAGCACTCTGCTTGCAACCGAGGTAGACAAACTCACCAATGTTTTGCACAGTGCTTGAACTAACCTGCACTGCTGTTTCTGGAAGCTCAGCTCCAAGGTTCTGGACTTTGCCCATGAGACATTCAACCTCATAGTGCAGCCAGCATCTTGAAAACCTTGAAGGGCAGGGCTGAAATTCTCTTGCTCCTCCACAAGAAAAGTAATGTCACTGGCATAGCCTTGGTCAGTGAACTCTTCTTGACCAGCTTTGATTCTGACATGTGGAGAGGCAAGTCCTAATATCCAGTTGGTAGCTTGATGGAATAGTGAGAGTACATCCCTGACACATACCTCAGGTTGGAAGAAATGCAATGAAAGCCGTGAACCAATGTGCACTCTCACACCAGTACCAGTGTGAAGATCACATACCAAGGTTAGCAGAACATCTTGAATGCCATCTCTTTTCAGTGTGAGCCAAAGTGTGGACATGTTGCCCAAATCAAAAGCCACTTTGATATCAATATACTTCATGTGAAGTGGGCAGTTAAATTCTCAATGTAGCTCAGCCAGAAGCCAGAGAGTAAGGGCAGCATCCATCATCGTCCACCTGTCAGTGAAACCTGATTGCTGGGGACGACGATGTCAAGGAGAACATGAATGAAGACCTTTCCTTGGACCAATAACAATGAGATCAGCCTGTGTAGTTTCCACACTCAATATAAGATCCTTTACCATTGTACAAGTACACTATGATAGCGTTTCCATTCTGCTGGTACTCTGCCTGATGCCCACAATTTTACGAACAGTTGAGGCATGCCTATGTTCACTGGTTTCAAGACACCTTTGGAAGTTCAGGTGGAATATCAGCAGGTTCATCAGCACATCCATTCTGTAACTTTCAGATGGTCTTTCATACTTCCTTGAGTGTCGATCAGAATTCATCCCTGGGTCTGCAGCCCTATAGTTTGCTAGGTCACATAGCTCTGGATGGTCATCAGCAGGTGTGTGGCTCCGCACACCTTCAGAATGTGTTTTGCATATGTCCAAGACTTTGCTGATGAACAGGGAGAACCATTTGGTTTTGTGATAGGAATATTAGAAGACAGTTTATGACACCAGCTAAGCATATGATAGCTCCGTAGGCAGAATGCAGATTGCTGTGCTTTAGGCTGTCCTCTGCTTTGCTGGCTAGGGAATTGATGTAGTATTGATGTAATTGATGTAGGGAATTTTCCATGACCTGGAAAATGCCTTTCAATTGTTTATATTCATGGACATCTCTCTGCTTGATATATTAGTGAAAAGGCAGAAGCATCCAAATGCCTCTTTAGAAAGCCAAAGTTTCTTGTGCAATCATCTGAAGCTGATTGTTTCAGCTTTCTGCAGCATGATATAGCACTACATATACCACTCCAGATAATCTCTGTGTTGTCCAAGAGGGTTCTAAGATTATGTATGTGATCTTCAGTGGCCTGCGTGCATCTCATGGCTTTAGCAGGATCCTCGGAAATATGCTGGATGTTGTACTGGTGGCGGATGTCTGGCTTATGAGCAGATGGAAGATGCAGCGAGAGCTGAGGGGCAGCTAGTTTATGGTTCGTGTTTGCTGGTGCTTCTGCATTGCCGACGACCCACTTAAATATCACTATGGAGCAATTTCTGATGAGGATGTGGTCATTTTCTTTCATGGCACGTTCATTGTTTGAAAACCAGGTCCAATGATGGTTATTGCACTGTCTAAACCAGGAACCCATGACAGACAAGCCCTCAGCCATACACTCAGAAGTTGAGTGGTGTTGCCATTTGGGAAGGCCAAACCGCAGGGGTCTATCACAGTTTCATACCCAGTTCGATCACAGCCAGTCATAGCACTGAAGTCTCTGAGCACTAGCAGTGTGTCACATGGTGGAACAGACTGGATTTTTGCAGTTAGGTGGTGGTAAAATGTGTCCTTTTCCACAGGTGATACATCTCCCTTTGGTGTGTAGGCCACAAGGACAGATAAACGTCCATGATGGTGTTGAAGCTGAGCATAAAGTAAGCATGAGGATTAAGGTCTGTGCCAGAGGCTGTCTAACAACAAGTGCCACACCTTGAGTACACTATGGACCACTGGAGTGGAGAAAGGCTGCTCCTTCTTCAGTGACTTGATCACTTTCTGGCAGGTGGGCCTTTGTGATGCCAGTAATTATGAATCTGTAGTGGGTGAGCTCTTTGACAAGGCCTGTCTTGTACCCCGTACTATTCAGTGTCAACACATTCTATGTGGCAACATGGAATGTGCCTCGGAGGTCTGATTTGGACTTCTGGGGAGTTAGGGCCATCTGAGCTGCACCTTCACTGAGCAGGATTTGGTTCGTACCCATCATATGCCTGAGAAAAAATGCCCATCCTCCTGAGGTTGGTAATAACTGGGGATTTAACCCTTGTGCTTTTATCATAGTCTATCATGGCTGGCTGCCTGTTCATTTTGCTCTGCCTCCTTGGGAGCTGGGAAACAGTTTCTTTTTGAGGGGCAAACCATCCCCATTTCCAGGAACTCTTCTGCCAGAGGCCATTGGTTCCTGAGGGCATGGACAACTATTTCAAAGATCTAGCTCCTCTTCCTACCTGTGTGGTTTGATGAGTGTTTAATCCATTGTCATAGCTCATCCACCTTCACCACCATTGGTTAACGTGACCCTCATCTGCTGGGTCCATCGCTGGCCTTTGGTTGTCACCCTGAGCAGAGGCCCTTGTCGAGTGCTACTGACTGGAGCCAGTCATATCCCAGGCTTACATGGGCAAGGATGTAGAGCATCAAACACCACTATTACACACTATTGGTAGCAGTAGTACGCTATTATTCTATGTGTACACAAGCCACCAGAGGTTGCCAAGACAAAGTTTGCCAACATGTAGATGCATTCTGGATGTGCCTCTTTGACCATTATATTTAGCTAGTTAATATACACATACTGAGAAGACTAAGTATTAAAAATAATGTAAAATATCTGGAGAAACAGAATTAAGTCCTATCACCTGCTGTCCATGCTTAGAGATGCTACTAAAGGGTCACCATAATTCCTCTTCGTTGAATTCCAGATAAAGGGGAGCCACTGCTGGCCATGTTTAGCACTTTACTCTCCCCCTCCACAAATCCCACAGAAGGTGACAGCATTGGCAGCTGCCTTGGTGAAGTATTCCACTCTGAAAAATAAGATCAAAGTAAAATAAATTGATCTTCATCTCAGTGCACTACACTACTCATCCTCATCATTATTCCTTTTTATTAGTTGTATTACCATAGCACCAGCAGCCCCACATGAGATTGTAGACTCAGTGTGCAAGGTGCTGTACAAACACATAGTGAAAGAAAGTCCCTATCCCAAATAGCTTGCCGTCTAAATAGACAAGACAGAACAAAGGGCAGAAGGAGAAAAATAGGCAAAGAAGAACATCTCACAAAGGAGTAATTGTTGGAAGGATTAATATATTAAAGATTGTGAGATGCTCAGATGCTACAGTGATGGGAGCCACAGAGAGAAAGAGAGAAGTGATCTAACCAAAGTCACAGAACAGGTCAACAATAGAACCAAGAATAGAACACAAGTCTTCTATCCACTGGATCACTCTGCACATCACAGCTATTTATTCAGCAGCATAGCACGTCTACTTTCCAAATAAGAGATCCATACAAGGCAGCCCCTCATGTGTCTCAGGCTGTGTAGCATATAAATCACAAAGAGTCCATAATTAATACCTAGCTCTGTTATAGCATTTTTCGTCAGTAAATCTCAAAATGCTTTACAAAATAACCAAGATTTCATTGTCTCACCCATTGTATTCTCTCCATAGCTCATGCTTGATCATCTATGATTCTATGATCTGTGAATTCCGTCAGATGAGGAACACGTTTTCCCCATATCACATGCCATGCTTTAAGATGCCATTATTCTTACAAATAAGATGTTTATGTGGAATAATTTCAGGCATGTCAACATTCCAGCGGGAGCTCTCCCACTTTCTAAGGATTAATCTTTTTGCAAAACTAAGGCCAATTATAGTAAATTTTTTAAAAGGACTTTGTAGTCACATCTCTCTGTCATCAAGTGTCAGCTCTGATATGGAGGTTGTCAACCAGCACCTTCCATTTTTCACAGTTGCAACAGATCTGTAAAGCTTCCACTCTCCTTTGGATATCAGTCCATTTGACAATATTTCTGAATAACTGGCTCTTTCTGGTTTGCCTGTGACCTTACCAGAGAGTATGAGTACTGTTCTAGAGTAACAGCCGTGTTAATCTGTATTCGCAAAAAGAAAAGGAGTACTTGTGGCACCTTAGAGACTAACCAATTTATTTGAGCATAAGCTTTCGTGAGCTACAGCTCACTTCATCGGATGCTGGAGCTCATGAAAGCTTATGCTCAAATAAATTGGTTAGTCTCTAAGGTGCCACAAGTACTCCTTTTCTTTTTGCGAGTACTGTTCTAGTCACTCTGAAATCAGCGTGCAATGTGTCTGTGGACAGATGTTATTCTTTTACCTAGGGTCTCCAGTAATTGTGCTCTTTTTACATTCATCCTTCTCAGCACCTCATTCATAGTTTTGGTTATCCCGCTAATTGTGGTCATATACGGATGAAAAATCATGGAGTAAACATCATTCTGACTCAGCCAGCAACTGATCATTTCATATGATTTCTAGATCATTTACAACACTAGGGTAAATATTACTAATATTAGGATATTGCCAAACAATGTGTCAAATTGCCAATCTAGTTACCACACCACCAACACAAACCCTTATGCAGTAGGACACATTTGGCTATATTTGCAGCAATTCAATAAATTTGGTGTATTATTAAATTGTCATAATTTAATTTTAGATTCACTTGCACATGTAATACTGGCATCATGCAATTTGTACTCTCTCTTAAAGCACACATATAACTCATATTTCCAGCGATAGGGGCATTTTCTAATAACTTTTTTTTAAAAAATCAGGAAGTCGAGTACCTTTACAGTGAAAAACTCATTTTGGCTTACAGTATAACTGGCTATCTGTGTTTAGAATGCACAGCATGAAAACAATACTATTTTTGAGAAATTTCATTTGTGTACCTTTCTGGGAGACATTAAAGGGAAACATCACTTTGAGCAACAAAAGCCTTTGATATTTTCAAATGGTTAATGCTGTGCAATAAACAGTAACGTACCACAAATGAAATAACTTCAAAGGATCCATACAAGCCCTGCTTTATTACCTTTGAAATTATGAAAAAATAATGAATGAATATTGGAACCATTACTCACCATTAATGGGATCTCAAGACTTATGGCAATTTATTACTTTCTTAATGTACTCTAGTTATAAGATTCTCATGTCAAACAGATAATGAAGCTAAATAATTTGAATTAATATTTGTAGTACAATAGCAGCAGCTGGTTTTTCCTCATAAACAATACATTCAATTCTTTGCTTTCAGCAGGAATACTGCAGGATCTAGATAATTCATACACAAAAGCTGTGTTTAAGTAACTTTAGGGCTGTGATGCAAATCATCAAAAGCAAGCAGCATTTTGCATAGATATTGTAGCACATATGATAAGTGTGATCATATCCTGATATGGCGTGCTTATAATTATGTATTTTAATTAATATGATTCTAAATTGAGCATTGACAATAAGGTGGCATGGGTGTATATCAATTATTTCCTTATTAGCTCTAGTTCTTGAAGCCCCAGTGGTGCTAGAATTAGGGGTGCTGTCACACCCCCTGACTGGAAGTAGTCATAACAAACACCAAACACAGGGATTCCATCAGCAACAGCCCAACTTTAAAATTGTTCCACTACCCCTGTGATGCCCCTTAATTAATTCCAGTTTCCAAGGTCAAATTACCTTCTTTTGACCACCATCCCTTTCCATTTTGACATCATTCGACAGTTCAGAAAAACTTGGCTTTTCACAAAAGTTCATCATCAATATATTCTGAAATGTTATTCCTGTGGGAAAAAACCCTTGCCTTACCTAAAGGGACATGGCTAATAGCTTATAGCAAAAAAAGGAAGAGGAGGTATCAGTCTTAATTTTGAATTCCACTTTGTCTGTTGGTGTCAGGACCGCGTTAATGCTATGTAAACATAATTCCGTAGGCTAATTTGCTGGTTGGCAATCTTTTGACGATGAAAAACAATCCCTTAGAGACGAGAGTTGGCAGAATGATCCAACATGTAAAACAGAATAACTTTGATTATACAAATATCTGAAAAGCTATCATCCAAACCAAGTTCATGCCCACCCATACACTCACTATATTTAAAATTCACTCAGTTATCCAAAACTTTGACCATATAAACTTATTTAATGTCTCCCAAGATGTTTGGATAACAAAGGTTATTATACTGGACACATTTGCTGATTTTTCTTTAAAAGGGCCCAGTGGCGAACTTTTTACTTCTACTGATGAGCAGTTATTTTCCTGAGTAGCTCTATGACTCCAGTGAGACTAACTACACACTAATGGGATCAAAGTGTTCACAATCTGGCCATAAGTGTATATTAGAAAAGGACAAACATCCACATTTTAAAGAACACTCTTATAATTTTTGCTAATTGGCATCAGTCTTGGGTAATCTTGGGAGATGATTTTTGCAAGGAGTCACTATGCACAAAAATTAAATGGCTCCTGGAACAGAGTTTCTCCAGAATAGAGTTTGAGGTACAAAAATAGAGTTGTGGAGGAAAGCTAGCATTGCTATGCCTAAACCATACTTATTTCCAGCCCCTTTCTTAAGCACTAGAACTCACTAAATATATGACATTACTATAAAATACATATAGTGTGAAGTTCAGCCCTGGTGTAACTTTGCAAAATCCCAATAAATTAGCGTGTCTGCTTACATCAGGGTTGAATATAGCCTACAAAGAGAATTTTAAAAGCAAGAATATTAATCTAATGGAGGCTATGTAAGAACTATTATAGCCATGCCACATATTTTCTAACATTGTAAAACTCAGAATAATACCTCTGTAGCCTATTATAATAACCTGTAAAAAGTACAATTACTTTTCAGGGGTTATATTGTAAATCTGTACTTTGATTGTTATGGCGTGATCTGTATTAAGACTTACTCAGTCTCTCTTTCTATCATGCCAAAAGTCCTCCTACGATATGACATAACAGCTTCAGTATGGTCCACAATGACAAACTCTATGATGAAAATGTGTATATGTGGTACATCATTAAGGAAGGTTGTGTAACCCACAAGTGCCTAATAGGGAGATCTCTCTTTAAGAGCTGTATTGGGGGAAGATAGGAATGAGTTGTGTCTGGGTCATTGTTGCTAGGCAGATGCACAATTTGCACTCTACACTCAGAAGTTTTTGAAATTGGGTGTGGTAGTTTTGAGTATTCTCAATAGGTTCCCAGTAGCTGGACTCAGACTCCGTGAGGGAAGCTGCCTTACAAAAGGCCATGTGCCCTATGTGGGTTGGGAGAAGCTGAGCCCAGGAGCAGAAAGCAGGTGGTTTTCCCTTAACTCTGAAGCATTTTGCAGCAGGACTCAGTGATATCCTTAACCAGAGGTGAAAGTAAGCTGGTATGGTTCAGTACAGTATACTGGGAAGAGCTGGTACGCTGCCGACTGTACCGGCAGGGGGCAGCTTCCCCAGGCCGGAGATTTAAAAGTCTCAGGGCTCCCGGCAGCGGCTGGAGCCCCAGGCCCTTTAAATCGCCAAAGAGCCCTGCTGCCGGAGCCCCAGGGTAAAGGCGGCTGGCAGCGGGAGCCCCGGGCCCTTTAAATCTCAATTTAAAGGGCTCGGGGATTCAAAGGCCCCACCTCTTCCGGTTGAGGCCTCACTCAGGACTCTGGGGTACTGTAAGCTTTTTAAGTTACTTTCACCCTTGTCCTTAACTTTTCCTTATCTATAGAAAGGGGAAATTGCAAGGGAAAACTAATTTTTTATTTCAATTGTATACTTGGAATGTTTGATTTTAGCCAAACTGTTCTAGAAGTGAGCTATAGCTCACGAAAGCTTATGCTCAAATAAATTGGTTAGTCTCTAAGGTGCCACAAGTACTCCTTTTCTTTTTGCGAATACAGACTAACACGGCTGCTACTCTGAAACCTGTCAACTAGTATGATTCGCCAACTTTTCTCTTATTTGAATGTGATGATGGGGAAAGAATCACTTATATTTTGCTATTCTCAGTTTCTATTTTTCTTGTAACAGGTTTTTTAAAATCTGTATAATTAACTGAGTGGTTGGTTACTTAGTTAGCTGACTAGCTAACTGAGTGATTTCAGCAGAGGAGGAGGAAGAGTCTGTCTGGATTCCAGCTGAAGATTTCTCCAAGCAAGTGTAGGGATGATGATGTTGCAGTGCTTTTGACTCAGCAGACTGGTGATCAAAAACTCAGGTGAACTCAACCTAAGCTTTTGGGAACTCTGAGTTACTTCTCACTGTGTTTCTGTTGGGCCTTACCTGTTTAGATTTAATTTTTTTTCTGTGTTTATGCTTATGCATAACTTTGAAGATAAGGTATGTGGCTTATAAAGTAGTCCTGTTATGTTGTAAAAACTAAATTATAAAATCTTATAATAAAAAAACTATTAATAAAGTTGGTACTTAAGAATTAAGTTAATTCCTTTTGTTCTTTTGGACTTGATTGTAGGGAGGTTGACCCTGTGCAATCCTTGCTGAAAAGCCTCAATGACTGAATTCTGCGTTTCCATGTGCCTTTTCTGTGGGAGTTGTTTTTAGGCACCAGGAGAAGGGCAGTTAAGTAAACTCTAGCCCACCCAAAGGTTACACGAGCATGCATGCTGCCTCCTTATGGCCCAAAGCAATTTACTCTCTGAGGGACTGACTACAAGAGACAAAGTTCCAGAAGGGCTGTGAGAGCCAGAAATCTGAAAAGAAAATGATTTTCACTTGGCTTTAGTAGTTTAAATATATTACACTATCATGAGCATGATAAACCAAATGCTACATTATAGAAACACAAAGACCACCCCTGCTATAGCTTGGGCTGTTTGGGCTGGATCCTGCCACTCAATTCACCACTCTAATAAAAATGGGCAATAAATCTGGGCAGCTGAGGAATCCTTGGGTGGTATACTAATGACATAACAGGCCTTACACCACTGCCTTGTAGCACCTGGCTTTGTAGGCATGACAGAAGTATTGCAGAGGTGGGGAGAGTATGACTAGAGCACTGCTGTATTTTGGCAGTCCCTGGCAGCAAGGTGCTATTACCAGATAGGTCACCCTGAGGTTGTTCTACCTTATGCCAGGGGCTGAAAGGCCCTCAGAATTGGTTAGGAAGGGGGAATAAGATTAGCTGAGAATCACCTTTGCCTGCCTTCTCTCCCCAGGATTCTGAACCAGTGCAGCTTAGCTGGGCCCAAGGATTGGGACCTGAACTGAAGCCATGTCCTCAAAAGTGTTCATTATAGAGCAAAGGCCCCCTTTGCATCTCCCATCCGGAGCTGCACTGTTCTCTTCAGTCATAGCCACAGATCTGGACCACTAACTGTACCTTAGAGTTCAAGTCTCTTTTTACAAAAGTAACTCTTTTCCAGTAATGAAAATCAAAGCATCTGAAAACCACTCACTTTTATAATTTAAAAATATTTCAATAAAAGAGTCAATAGCATTTTTTCATATTTGGTAATTAAGTTAAATCTCAGCTGAGAGTCAGTGTGCACCAGGTTTCAGCTTCAAGTGAAAATAAATGGCTGAGTTATAAAGCCCTAAAAATAGGAATTCAAAATACAATCACTGACACAACCTTCATTTGGGCCCCTACAGTATTATAAAAGACATTTAGCAAACAACAAGGTAGCTAATGATGCAGTAAGCATTTTCATACAGCACTCAGAGACAATTCACCACACATAATTAGAGCATTACTAGAGGCATCAACTGTCTAGCATGCCTGAAAAACAAATGTCACCTGCTTCAAAATATGGTAGTGATTCTAGTTAGCTTATGTGCAAAGCTTTAACAGTCATAGGAAGAAAAGAATACAAAAATATTATGCTAATGGCATGGCTCACATCTTGTTTTGAAACATCACAGAAATTTGGAAGAGGTCTGTTTTTCAGTGTCATTTATTGAACTTTATAATAAGCTTTATAATAAAATGAAGGTACAAATGGTTGTCCATCAGACAATGAGCAAATACTATAAAGTATATAATGTACTGGCTAACAGCCCTGTTCATCTTATTGCAATGGTTGAGTAGGTGTGAGGAATGCAGAATAAGTTCCTAAATTACTATGTGTATCCTGTCTGGGATAGAATGTCAGACCTGTTCAGCTGGTTGGTACTATGTCACCCTCAACTGGTGGATGACCAAGTATATGAACCTCACATGCTACAGCTAACTGAGCTATAGAAGCCAGAATTGGAAAAGCCATATCAGGTCAGCTCATTCATTTTCCTGACATATACTCAAATTGCAAATTTTCAGTAAAATTTGTATACTGATTTTAAGCGAATATAAATCTGTGACATTTGTACAATTATATGCAGTACCAGCACAAATTTATTAAAGTGCTATGATCAGCATAACATTTTCACATATTTTTTTAAATATTCACAGAAGTGACAAGAATACATCATGCCAGACTTGCATTCGTCACCTGGAACCAATGGTACCTCACGTTTAGGTGATAAAACAAACAAAGAATAATGAGCAACTCTGGTACAAATCTACCTGTCTATATTTCCTTAAATTCCCCTAAGGGCTAAACTGTGGCGTTAAGCCATAGTCCTCCATAGGGGAAAGTGTAAAGGTGTACTACCCAGTCAGAACTTCTAGAAACATTGCATTTGAGGTGTGTCGTACTGTGCCTCTGCTACACCCTCTAAAAGGAAACGGGAGTGCTCCAAGTGAGACTGGCACCCCTTTGGAGACACTATGCCTTCTACAATAGGAACCCTTCGGACACAGCCCTTGTTCTCCCTGAGCACAAGGGACGTGATTATACCTGTGCAGAGACTCATGGCTTTGCACAGCCTTTTCCCTCATACCCATGCAGGGCAAGTGCAATAATACCTAAAAGTGAGAATTCAGGACATTCATAACTTTACCCTCCTCACAGACTGTTTACTTATACTCAATTTCTTCAGGAGCCTGACATCAGAAATAAGTTATTTGTTTATTTATATTGCTCTGTTTCTCCATGAGAGGCAATGGACCCTCCTGAGGAGAACTAGTGAGCTCTTGGAATGCTCCACTCCTGCCTTGAGGAACTAATCCATTGTGACAATCAGGGTCCAGACACCTCCCAAGAGGAGAACAGGGGCCCTGAACCCCAAAGAATAAGCAGCTGAATCAACTGGTGGTATACAATGTTATTGTGTATAAAATGTCTTGAGTAAGACCTTTTATGAAAGTTTGTAATGTTCTGAACTTGATGGTCATTATTGGATATGCATACAGACTGTGATTATGAATCTCTGTATTTATGTATATAGAATACTATGCCCATGACCTGTACAACAATTTCAAATGCACCTCATACCAGGGAAGGGCTCCTTCCAAGTCAGGTGTTTACACAAAGCCAGATGCATATAAGGATCCCTGGTACAATCCAGGAAAAGCAAAATGACAGACTATTACAGTTAATGGGAAGACATTGAGACACCCTGGCTACCAAGTTGAGCAGGAGCTTCTCCCACTCTGAGTAAACATGAATACCATATTTAAGAGAGTGAGAGAGGGGGGAAGAAAACCCTGCAAACCCTTGAGAGAAGGGGTTTGAAATGAAGGCTATCCAGTACAGAGGGACAATCTTGAGGGTGGGGTGCAGTCTGTGAACACTGGGTCCCCCCATTATGTTTATTTTCTGCGTAACTTGTAGGTGTTTGCTTTTCCTTACTGTTTCATCTTTGAAGCTGTGGTTACACAACTGAATAAACTTTGTTTATTTTTAACACAAGCAGGTCTCTGGTGTGTGGACTGTGTGTGCCAAAGTGACCTGATAACAGAGAACTATTTTCACATTTTGGGGGGTGATGAACCAAAGTGGAAAAGTCTAAGTGTCTGGTAATTAAGAACTTGGGAAGATGGATTTGTGGAGACTCGGGAGCAGAAGGGCTACAAGGAGTAATTAGGCTGGTAGAAGCCAGGGTGAGAATTTTATGCTTATGGTCTGGCTACTGGTGTCAGGGATCTGAGTCATAGCAGCATAACATTAAGGCACCTAAAGTTCCAAGGCAGGTGACGACAGAACCCCTTACTGGTCTGGGTGATCCCCAAAATGTCACAGACATCATTGACACAAGTGGGGTTAGAGTGAAAAGCAAGGTTTGAGGGGAAACCAGGATTTGGTCTTAGTTTGGTGTAATTTCCTGTGTAAAAACTTCTTAATCACTCATATGTACCTTTCAGGAGCTCATCCAACCGCTGAGGTCAGTGAGGGTCTTTCAGTCTATTTGAATATTTGCTGTTTTCCTGTGTGTGGGTCTGAGTAGACTCATTTGGAAAGTTTGTTCATCCACTGACTTTCCTTTCTTCAAGCTCAACAAGACTATTAGAGCCAAAGGCCCTAGATTCTCTCTCCTACACCCAATGAACAGGTTCTGTAACCAATCTGTGGTCATAAAGAACAGAAGCTAATTTACTGGGTATGTCACACATGTGGCACCAGGGATAGAACACAGGAACAGTAAAGGGCCAGATCCCCAGCTCTTATAACAAGGGGGTAGGTCCATTGACTTCAAAGGACTTCTGCCAGTATACAGCGGCTCAGGGTCTGGCATTGATTCCAGAAATACAGATTTGGTACCACTTCAGCTAACGGAGAATCTATGGACTTTGATTAACGAGAGTAGCATATTTTCTAAAACAAGATTGGACTAATAGAGGTAGAGTTATTTGTGAATGCTATCAAGAAAAATTAACCTTTGGATTTAATAGATTTTACATTATTTTTCTGATCTCTCCTTAGCAAAAAGGTGCCAAGGGAGATATTATACCCTACAAGACATTTCTAGCAAAATGTACAACAACTAATTATATTAAAGGAGGCTACAGTTTTCATTTACGAATACCTTCAACAAAAATAGAGAGAGTATACTGAAAAACAGATAAGGGATTCTAGCTATTTTGTAGTGGGAATACTGGAAGAAGTGGGTTTGTGATTGAGTCAATATAATGGCATTTTTCAAAGTATTTGGCTCACACAATTCAGTGAAAAGTCAATTGACTGTCAGAATATTTATTTTGGAATTGAGAGAAATCCATTGTAAAATTAATAGTGGTCCTTTATTTGAAGAAGGCTTTGTTCTGCAGGACTTGCGAAACACTATCACCACTTTTACTGCTTACACTTAGTTGAAATTTGTTTGTGGTTATTAATCTTTCCTAACTATTGAGAAATTCTTTGTCTCCTTTTAAAAAAGTTAACTAGTATTTCAGCAAAAACCCAACTTGCTATGTAACTGACAACTACTGATGGCCTTGCTTAAAGCTTCTTATAAATCTATAAACATGCCAGCTTAGTTATATTTTTGCATGAGTAACCTTCACAAAAGCTTCATAACTGTGTGATATATCTAAACATTTTTAAAAGAAACTGGTTCATCTTTTATTCCATTAATTGATTTATCAAAGGGGAATAGGAACTGAGAGTTTACTTACACCAACTCAAACAAAACATCCCAATCAAAAGTAATCCGGATGAAAATTCTGATCGCTATATTAGGGTAACAGGTTTTCCTGAAGGTGCTAAGGTGCTGTATGAGAAGTGACACTACTGAAAGAGACCATCCGTGAGAGACAAATAAGGAAATATATAATTCCTGACTCAGTACAATTTTAATTTGCATAAGATGGTGGTTCTAAATTTTACCCTCAAGTATCTGCATTTCGCTCAGTGTAAACATATTATACTGTGTGTAAAATTAAAAACACACGATCACTTGGGTTGAAAGGAAGTTAAAGAGTTCTGTAAGCAAAACTGCATGTCAGACATGGAAAATATTGTGTAAGTTGTATTGCCTTTAAAGGACCTGATTCAAAACTTAATAAAATCAATGGAAGGACTCCTATTGACTTCAATGGGCTTTGGTTCAGGCCCAAAGAGCGCAGTGAATATACTTAATGGGCCAGATCCGTAGCTGCAGCCAATGATTGGTCTGTGCATCTGGAAGGGGTTGGAGGAGGTGCAGAGATGGCTAGACTACCAGCACAACACAGAGCAGCCTTTAGTCTACTCTAGCAAGTGCTGACTGCCACCCAGCCCAAAGGGCTGTTACTGCTCCTGGGAAACACTGGAGTACAAGGATGTGTGAACACTTCTTCCCCCAGTCACAACACCTGTTCTAGCCATAGGAGGTTAAGGAGGGAACAGGAACTGCTATGGTGGTGCTATGCTGCCCAAAGTTCCCTGAAACAAAGGAGGTTCCCCTTCCTCTGGTCAGTTAGACCAGCTTTAGGGCAAATCTGCTGCTGTGGCATGCCACAGAGTTGCTCTTATGGAGGATCTGGCCAATTTTGTCCAGCCAGCTACTTTTTTACAGAGATTGCAATCAATCCCATAAATACATTGCTTCTTCCTTCAGACTGCATGAAAATTATAACGAAATTTAGTATTAGAATGTAACTCAAAATAAATTATCGTAGAATACAGCGCTTTAAAATTTGTTACTAAAGCTGTAGTTCAGAAGGTTGCAAAAAAGATAAGCACTCTGTTTTGAGTTATAGTGGTACTACAGAAGTGTCACAATCTGCCCGCTAGCATCCACCAAAATAAAGCAATTTAATATAGCAATATACATATGTGCACAATGCATACATATATATATATATATATAATGAGCTAGTCACACACATTTACATTTTTAATTTAGTTTTGAGCCATTTAATATCTCTATTAGAGTTAAACTAATTGAATTTGAATATTCCATTACATTTTTGTTGATAAGAAAATCTCTAGTTGAGTAATAAATTCAGGATCTCAAATGACCACTTGTACCACAGAAAAAGGCAGATTTCTAAATGCTTTTTAAAAATGTAAATCGCTTCACAAACACTTGAAACTTTAGCTTACGCTAGGTGTGATTTTATAGATGAGACTCTGAACTGGATCGCTGAAGCTAAAGCCACGTGTACCATAGCTGATATGTAAGAGACAGATCTTGTAAACAGTTATCCACATCAGTATCTTTATGTGAGCAGCCACAATGAAGTAAATTGGACTATTTACATGAGTAAATTAATCATGAATAAATGTTCACATGACTGGGTCCTAATTATGTAAAATATAATGCTATATAAATGTTAAGTATTATTATGTTTCTGGACATCAAAAATATCAGACCAAGGTCCAAATGTGGGAACCTCAATAAGGGACACAATAAAACCTTCAGTACCTTCAACTTCAAACGATGTGGGATTTCTCTAACAAAATTAACACTGAACTCAATCATGAAAGCGAGATAACACCCAACGTGTACGTGGTATGGAGGTAAGTGTGAACTGAAACAAGGGACAATTAGTCCTTGTTAGTAATATAAGAGGCATGGTAAAAATAGCATTTAATCAACCAAATGATATTGTAGGCTGCGAAGGCCAAATCACTCACATTTTAAAATATTTACACATATATGAAATTACAAAGAATATATATATAGATTTTATACCTATATAAATATTTATATAAAAACTTATCATGTACACCATCTTTCCTCTCCCAACGCTTGTCCCATATTACTGCATTCCATTTGTAGAGTGTGCTTTTACGTCTCTCTCTCTCACTCTATCATCAGTTAGTCTTCAGTGATGGTTTTTCACAGTAGCCCAGTGCACCAGCTGTGCAGCAATTTTTTCCCACGGACCTCACAAACTCTTAGCATGATCAGAAAAGCTTGAAAATATTTACCATAAAGTTCAATATGTTGCACATTTGAACCTTCCAGCTTCCTGCCTCCCTTAGTAGTACCTTACTTCTTCAGTAGCTTTATTGAAATTAATGGGATTGTTCAAAAACGTTGGCAGAACGTGGACCTAAATACTTTAAAATCCCATTAACATGAAACCTTGTACACCCTAAGTTGCAGCCCAGAGCAAAATTTTTATAGCTGAGCTAAACCTATGGATTTTTAGTGGGAATGTTGAACAGCAACACTTTGCTGTAATGAATCTGAAGAACAGAACATACCAGGAGTTGGTAAGGTCAGTGAAAAAAATGGCTGTAATTGTCTTATGTTTAAACTATTGTGCCCGATGTTACCTTATGACAAATCAGCTACCAAGGAGGTCCAGTTTGTGCAAACTGCTCTTTAGGGAAGGGAGCATTTTAGTATTTCTTAATGAGATATTGGATCATTTGAGAAATATTATGTCCCAAGGATCAACAGAACAATTCATTTAATCTCATATCATAGGGACAAGAGAAGGTTGCAGCACATGTTTATTTGTGTGGAATAATAAATCAAGAGAAGCCCAAAGCAGCATTTGTGGTCTGCTGCTCTGAAACTAGGAAGCTGGCAGAGTAGTTGGACTCATTTAATAATTTATCATGATCTCTTGCTAAAACCAATATAATGAATTATTTTAAGTTTTGGTAATGTTAAAGTGTCAAATTGATTTGGTGTTAAGAGGAAAAAGTTAGAAGAAACCTGGTAGCCCACAGAGGGGGAAGAAAAGCAGTTTGACCATTTTTCCCTAGGTAAGAATTCCTTTGCTTGAAGAATTTGATGAGTTTTGCTTTTTCACAGATATCTTCTCTAGTAGGTAATTAGTATGATACTGTATATACCTTTGAGTCTAGTTAAAGTATAATGTAAAGTTTATAGATCACAGTCTTTCAGTATTAATAATCAAACACATTTTGGCACAAACTGAAATTACTTTCAAGTTGAACTCCATATAGGACAGGATTCACTCCTCATGTACTGACTCAAGGAAAGCTCAATCCTTAAATATACTTATACTGGGCCTGATTCTTCTCTCTTGTACACCAGTTTTATACCAGTGTAATTCCATTACCTTTAGTGGAGTTCCTCTTGATTTACACCAGTGCAAGGGTTTGATCCAATGTCCACTGAATTCAGTGGAAGTTTTTCCGTTGACTACAATGGACATTGGATTAGGTCTAATTAACTTGTATTTCTCAAATATTAAGAACAAAATCTGCTCTTCTATAAAATACACAGCTCCCATCAATTTGCTCATGGATATCAAAGGGAAGAATATGGTCCTAACTAAACCCCCAGTGCCCAGGGGGAAGGAGAATGATGATAAAATGGACATCATTGTATTTATTTACATTAAGGACTGGTAAATTGAGTCTGATATACAGAGAGGTTGTTATTTTCTTAGAGTTGCACAACCTGCCATTGACCAAGGGGTGTTCCGATTCTTATGCACTTGCTCCAAAGCACTTTTACAAGCAAGACACCAAATTATTGTAATCCCTCATGTCAATGGTATTGGGTTTTACTCTCAATGGGTTTTATCCAAAGGACAGTTTCCATTGACTTCAGGGGCTTTGGAGCAGATCCTATGTAACTAGTATATGACATTGCAGTTTACTGACATGTTGACTTGCTTCCCTCCCAAACAGTTTGGGCTAGATTGTATTGTGCCCATGACGGCATCTGGGAAAAAAGCAATTCTGCTAGAAATGTATGTTTTTCTGTTTGCTTAAATGACTAATGATATAAGTGGTTTAAAATACAAATCATGTACCTGTAAGCAGGAGTCAAATTGAGAGAGAGGAGGGAAATGCATTTTCTTATTGAAATGTATAAATAGAGACATTAGCTTAATATATATTCCTCCCGCAGAAGTCATTAACTTTGAGTTAAGTATGATAGACCTGCTATCCCATCAACGCAAACTGTATAAAACCAGGAAATCAGCAGTTAAGCATTCAATACCTCAGCTACACTCCACTACATTGTTACATACCCATGTCTAAATGGTGAATGTGGTAGTGGAGTAGAGAAGCAGAGTTGGGGGTAGGAATGTTGGTGATGGGAGTTTAATGAGGGGTGGTGCTGTGGGGCAGGATATATAGCAACATGTAAGGGACTGAGCCTGAGCAGTGTTGTGGGGGCATGGAAGAAAGCTGCACTCTTTTGAGGGATGTGGAGATAAGGAACATCAGGGTTGTCTGTGGGCAACATGGGGAAAATGGTAGCTGGTGGTGCCTGGGGAGAAATAGAGTGCCACTTGGTTCCCCCAATCAGGCCACCCATGCAACAGAGCTCTCCGCTGCCCCAGGAACAACTGTGTGTTTTAATTTTAAAAGTTCAAACAGCCTATGTCTGAGATATGATCCAAATGTCTGTGTGTATGTGAGAAAGATGGTAGGAGGGAGTGAAGTCTGAAGTTTGTAGGATCTGTGGTTGTTTAGCTAGAGGAACCCAAAGGAATGTGAAGAAAACAGGGAAAAAATTTCAAAATGGGGAACATCTTCAAATGTTTCTACTGGAAATGTCAGTAAAGGTTACTCTGAAAATGTATATAGAATATTAAAATTTCCTCTGAAGATTTGGTGAGCCAAATCTGGAAGCTAACTTCAGCTTTTAAAGTGTGAAACAGATGACTTTTAGACCTAGTTTAAGTGGGAATCTTAACACAATGTTAACTATAGAGTTGCTTCCAATGTCTCTTTAGGAAGTAGTGGGGAATAAGAGGATGGACTCATCAGATGTTCAGTTCAATTCTCTGGCAAGGAAAACGGACTCTTATAAAGAAGTAATGTATTTATCCATTGCGTCTTTGGATGTTTCTTATTATATTTTGGAAGGTCTTAAGGTGTGGTGAAGGGAAGAGGGAAAGACGGGTAAGGGAAAGCTCCTTTGAACTTATCCAGTGATGGTACATACCTTAGGGATGCCCTGCCAAATGCGATTTCTGACTTCTCAAATACAGTATCTGAGCGCAGTGGGATTGACAACAGTGATGTTTGTCAACCAGCTCAGATCTCAAGCAACAAGTAAAGTCTCTATTGTAAATTAAAGGTAGGCTTTCCTGGATAAATGTTGTAAACCAATTAAAACATATTGTACAATATGGAAGATGCAATTTTTCTTTATACTTTAAAAGTGGACAATTTACATGACTCATTTTCATAAACTAAAATCTCCTGTGGAGTTTAGTGGGAATGCTATAGCACCTCTGGGTAAGACTCTAAAAAGGTGGGGTGGGAAATGCAATTGTAGGTAATAACTTAGACATTATAAGAGATAACAGACAAATTGAAGAGGAAAAATTAAAATCAGGACATTGAAAAATATGCAGTTTCTTAGGGGAAGACACAACTCCCGACCCACCAAATTATAGAGTGAGTATCTAAGTATGGAGATTCACACTAGGACATTTTGCTCCTATGGTAAAGGCATGCTTTTTTGAGCAGCAAAATGGGACAGTGGCTGGGGCACTAGGGTGGGATTCCAGAGAGCTGAGTTGTTTTGAGGTCTGCCACTGACCCTGAGCAAGTCACTTCCTTCTCTGTGCCTCTGTTTCCCTTACACCTTGTCAGGTCTATTTAGATTGCAAGCTATTCAAGGCAGGGACTGGTCTTTCACTTTGTGTTTGTACAGTACCTAGCACAATGGGACCTAGAACTGGGTTGGGGCTCCTAGTTGCTACCATAATGCACAATAAGCAACTTCTTGCCAGATAAATTCAAAATAGAAAAACCTTAGGCCTGAGCAAAAGGAGAGTATATTATGAGAATGGGCTGGTGAACTCTCAGCATATGTTAATGACTTCCCTAGAAAGCACTGGATCAGACCATGTTTCTGGGGATATATTCCTCATAGCTTTTATTTTCTCTTTTAGGAGAGAAATATTTGGTCTGTGCAAAAATAAACTGTTTTGATGGTGAAAATATTTCTGTTCCGCAGACAGCATGGAATTAATGATGGTGATTTCTGCTGTAGACTGTTTTGTGCAATGAGAGTTCCTAACATGTCATGCAGCACTGTCAAACTTATGTAGTGAACAAAAAGGGAAATGTTCATGTGAAGATGTTCAAGGAGGAAGAGTAACTTTCTGAGACTGGCACCTCTTGAACC
The DNA here is from genome assembly GCF_965140285.1 of Lepidochelys kempii. NCBI lineage: Eukaryota > Metazoa > Chordata > Testudines > Cheloniidae > Lepidochelys > Lepidochelys kempii. The sequence goes on from NC_136386.1 coordinate 102,186,058, forward strand.
AGTGGAAACAAACCTCCTGAAAGGAGCCTCATCCACTCCCACAAAATACTCCAGATGACTCAAAAAACCTTAAGGTCAATGATATTAAAGGCTGCTGAGAGATCTATTGAAACCAGCATGAATATTGTCTGAATTCGTTGCCAGACTAAACCATACCTAAAACCAGACTGATAGGGATTGAGGACATATATAAGCAGGACCCCTTGCATTCCACTATTCCTCAGCCACATGATGTGGCAGAGAACCCTGCCTTGGTAGCAGAATTGTGCTCCAGAATCTCAATTTTCATTTTCTGAAAAAAATTGTGTTTTTATTCCTCATGAAGGGAACTTTAAAAACCAGTATTGCTGTCTTCTCAAGTCTGCAGATAGCCTGAAAGAATCGTTCCAAGAAGTGTCAATTGCTCCATTCATCTCAATGGATTATTAATACTGAAAGCTCAGTATCACAACTCAAACACTGACTGAACTTTGTCCCTACTGGTCATATTAGCAGAATATTAGACAGCTAATAGCATTTAGTCCACTATCCTAAATGGCCTCCCAGGACTCCCCTGCTGCCAAAAGCCACAGATTTACCCTATTCAGCTTCCAGAACATCCAGCTGTCAACCCCATCCCACCTTATAACATCTATGATGCAATAATGAACTCAAAACAAAAATCTGTGACACAATCAAAAGCATAACAAATTAAATTTAATATATCAAAAATGACATAGCACCACTGTACTGGTTATACTAGTCACAGTATATTTAATCATTTATGAACCCTGACGCTGCTCTGAGTTGCGCCAGAGGCTGATTTGGCTTCAGCCTCTGCTGGAGGTGGGAGATTGTAAAAATTGCATAGGAGCACCTTTGTCCCCTTCGGAGAGTGGAGCTCAGCTGGCCTCAAGAAGCTAGCCAACAGCTGCTCTTTAACAGCAAAGTGTGCAACATAAAATGCATCCATCACATTTTTTCATGTTCTTTTGTTTAGAACAGTAATGAATGGATGCAAATGTACAGTGCCATATAGTCTGAAAAGATATTCATTTCACGAAAATATCACTTTCAGATGAGTTGTGGTTTTAAAACATTACCCTGGTTGTACTCCCTTTTGTGTGAAATTCAAAGCCATTTTTTAACCAGCTGGTGGCAGTGTTTTCATTAGAAAAAGATAAAAGATATTACTTTCATTTTTTCTCAAAATCCACTCTATCAGACATTAAAGTGGAAGCATCTTAGTTGCTAGGTTTTCTCCCATGGAAATTCTAAGAACATCCTTATGAAAAATAAAAGTACTCATTCATTGCTGAGGAACCATCTGCTTTTAATAGTTACATAATGCGAGGAAAGGACAGACATGGCTTTGTTTCTCTTCAAGCTAGGGTGTTTATGCAGACTGAATGCTGGTTTGTTAGAAGGAGCCTCTCTTTTCCTGTGTACATGAGTTTAGATTTTGAACAGAGATGCTAAGAACATGGTAAAAGTATGACAGATATAATATTGTTTTCTATCCAGTACTGTGCATTGTGTTTTGAGAGCACGTGCATGAGAAAGAGAGAGAGAGAGAGAGAGCGCTTCTTGAAAAGGAGAGCATTGTAACATTCTCTTCCCATCACCAAACATTTAACAATGGCATGTTCCTATCACCATCCTGCCTCTTAAATACAACCAGATCCATAGCAACAGCTGGGGGGCAGAAAGGAGAGGGGGAGAAACGTGAGCTATATTTATGCCATATACTAAAAAGCTATACAATTACTCAGCAAATCACACACAAAATACAGACAATTCTGTCTGGAAAGGGCATCAAAATGCCAGACCTACTCTAAGGTACCAATAATACCAAGATAACCATGACATATGTATTGACTTTCCATCCTGGAATTACACTGCACTCCTGCTGACAACTCCCAAAAATACTAAGTGATAGGTGAAAGATATGCTGACCTCTCTATTTGAGAAAAGCATTGTACTCCTACTGTGAAGTATCAAATATATGATAGCCATGCCATCTGCACTATCTCCACCTGGTAATAGCATCTGATTTCTTCACAAATGTACCCAACATTGATCTCTATGTATGTCAGACACACAGACCTCTATGTCTGGGAATAAGATCACATTATAAGGAAGAATTAAAAAGGCACATGCACCATCACTATTAAATTGTATATAGTGACTTGAGCTTTGATCCAGCAAAGTTCTTAAACACATGTATATATAAACACATGAAGAGTGGGGAGGCAATGTGGTCTAATGCATAGGTTACTGCACCAGTGTTCAGGATACCTAACTTCTATGCCTAGCTCTGCCACTGATCTGCTTTGTGAACTTGGCAAAGTAAAACTTCACCTCTCTGTACCTCCATTTCCCCTTCCGCTCTTTGTCTGCCCTGTCTGTTTAGATGGAAGTTATTCAGGTTTGAGACTGCCTTTTACGATGTGTATGTACAGCACTTAACACAATGGGACCTTGATCTCAGCTAGATCCTTTAGGTGTTACTGTAATACAATAAATAAATATTTTCATTGACTTTTGGAGACCTACTTGCATGCTTAAAGTTAGATAGGTGCTTAAATGCTTTGTTGGAGGGGGGTCTACGTCTTCTTCCAATGAGGAGATGGTCATTAGTTCTTGTGCTGGTTTTACATTTGATTTGGCTTTCATGCTAGAATTCACCAGAAACTGAAATTCCTGTTCCATGGGAACTTCTGAAATGTACAAAATAAATAAAGTTCTGAAACAGAAAAATGAAATTTTGAAATTTCTTGCAGACCAGGAATTCCAACATTCCATTTTGAAAAAGTCAAAACAGTATTTCATATTGACCTTTTCAAAGTATGTCTAAGGTTCTCCAAGCCACCCAGGCAAGGAGTCAGGCAGCTTGGGGAGTCTGGGCTTCCAAGGTGCCAAGGAGTCATGGGCTTGAGAGCTAGGATTCCTTGGGCTTCAGGCTCCCAGATCTCTTACAGACCACCAGGCTGGCTGCCAAGGAATAAGACGAGTGAGCTGGTAGGAAACCAGAAAGGTTTTCTGATGAACAAACCACAGATATTTTATGACCAATTCTATTTGATTTCTTTTGGCCATTTCCAATGCTGGATAAGTGGATAACCTCTGAGTAAAGTATAAGCACTTATAATAATAATCTGCCTACAAAATCAAATTATGTCATGAACTTCATTACATTATTCATTTCTAGAGCAAAGAAAATACTTTAAATAGTTTTCAATGACTGTATGCTCTAGTTTTTACATAAATTTGTTTCAGCCACCCTCGTTTCCCTTTTATGTTCTCTTCCTATGTATATTCCTATAATCCAGTTGGATGAGCATAAGTGTTAAAGTCACATGCAGGAGCATTTGTGGAAACCTGTAACAGGTCACACTCACCTCTCATGAGCGCCCCATTGGCCAAGTGCATGTGCCTGCACTCACTCTCTCTTTCTCAGTTTGTCCCTGCTCCAGGATAGAGCAGTGCCTTAATATCCAGGCCACTTCCATACAGTAGCTAACGGGAGGAGTGGGACCATGTCCCACCCACTGTTCCATGTCCCAGCCCAAGGACCCTTTAGATAGCAGCCATCTGCTGTGTCCCTTAAACTATATCACATGGCTTCTCTAATTCCCTGGGCCACTTCCCCACAGCCTCACCATCTTCACCTTTACCTCAGGGCCGTGTCAAAATGGAGTCCCAGCAACCAGCTCAGGGCTCCTTCTCGTTCTTCCTGGCTTCTGGCAGCACTGCCCTGTCCAGGATTCTGTAGTTCTATCAGCCAGCTGCACACCATCCATGTTCCTGCAGCTCCAGCAAGGAACTGAACTCCCTCTGGCCCTGCAGCTCTTCTTATACGAGGCTGCTGGGCTCTGATTGGCTCTGTCCCACACAGACACTCTAGGCAGCTTGGAGGACCCTGTCGATTGCCCCTTTTTTGGGGCTGGTGTGGCAGGGCCACGAGGACTCTAGCAGAGGACCTCAGAGGGTCTGATATACCCCGTCACAAAACCAAATTTCAAATTCACCATAAAAGTATTTCTGTGTGGATTCTGTGGCCATGAATCCAGTCACGGAACGAAAATCACATCACATGAGTTATCTGACCAATCACAGCTAACCAACCCAGCTTGCAATTTGCAGAGCTGTGTGCCAATTAATCAGTAAAGGTTTTAAAAACTGTAAATAATTGGTAGAATACTTTTGAATAAACAAATGCATTTGATGTAATGGTGATCTGCTTGCAAATATTCAGTGAACAGGAAACAAGATCGGATTTGTTGCATTTGTTATTCATTGTGAATTATTCACTACTCTGTATTAATTTCAGTACTGATAAATCTCCTTGTTTTCTCTATGGCTGTAACACTCCTTGCGTAGTCTTACTGCATTATAAAGATGGAGCAGATCCAGTACATCTTTTGGCTTTTACAATAAATATGTCTTTCTTAGTCCATACCCTTTAACCATCTGCAACAGAATACACAATGGCTTCTATTTAGGGTACACTTTTTCATCTAAATTGCAAACAAAAGTCCACAAATTCACATCTGCTTTTTCTCTCCTGAAGCACCTACTGTAAGAGAAATACAAATACATATATGGGCTGACAGCAATCTAATGGTGAACTTAAACTATCCTTACCATAATTACTTTTATTCTGTAATTGAAGACTTCTGAAAAGTAGTTGCTGACCTTCACTGTGAATGAGTGGCTGTCCGCTTTTATTAAAGTTAGAGATTCTGTCATTGCTGAGGATTTGAAGTGAGGCATTCCTTAAGGACGAATACTGTCATGTAGTTCATCGTATACATGAGCATACTTTGTGACATCATTGCTACATGTTATCAGTATGAGATGACACACAACGATGCATCTTTTGCTCCTCCTTCAGGTTCAGTCTCTACTCTAGTAAAATATCTGGATGATATTGCTGGCTTGATGCATACTCAGCCTTGGGAAGAAGAAGGGTCATGTACATGGGTAGACAGCATAAGTATGAGAAGATTGTCTCTCTTCCTTCACATCCCACTTACCGGAGAGTGCTCATCCAAAGACAGTAAATCAGTTTAATAATTTTGGCATCATTCTGACCTCACTGTTTCTATGGAAATCCAAGTGCTGGATTCAAGAGTGTTTCATCCCATGGTGACCTTGAAACAGCGTGACATCTGGTTACTGCAATTTTCCATTAGAAAAGCTTTTCCACCTCATGCAGTTTGTTCAGAATGCAGCAGCAGATTCAGTCTCAAGCCAGAGCTATTATGATCATGTCACTCTTGCCCTACACTCTGGCCATTAAATTTCAGCTTGACTTTTCAATGCTACATTTGACTTTCACACCCCTTTAATGGCATAGGACCTATGTACGCTGAAGTCCTCCTCAACGAACCTCTGCCTAAAGGGTACTCAGAGTCACCCACTGCTTAAGAATCCCATCACATCTTAAATGGGAATTAGGATATGGCCTCATACCCATTTAGGGGAGATTTTCAAAAATGCTTTGAACAGTTAGAAGCACAACTCTCATTGGATTCCAATGAGACTTATGCCCTGAACTCCCTTAGCCAAAAATGCATTTTAGTCAGATAACTATTGGCTCCTATTTGTTGCCTTTCATGCCCTTTCACTGCCTCTCTCCCTTTTTCCAGCCACCTTTTACTGGCTTTATATATTGATTTTACAGGGCAATCTTTTATGCTATTGCTTTTTCAAATACATTTTAACTTGTCTTTATTATGATGTGAAGCACCTTGAGCACTTTGCCAGGCTAGGGAAGAGGAGCAAAATGCTTTCTAAATAAAATTATGCTTTTTTTTTTTAATAAAACCCACCACAATTCTGCAAGAATATTCTCTGAAATATCACATTTGCATAATCTTTGTATAGCCAGAAGGGCATACAATTTAAAAAAATGTAAAACATGTTAACTATTCACATTTCAATAGCCAACTCTAAAGGCTGCATGATTTCCCAGCAGGAAATGGAGTGAGTTAATGCAATGCAGTTCTTTCCTGACATTGCAGGGTATTAAGCTAGAGGTGGCTAAAGGTGACTGGTCTACAGCTATGATTTTTGTGATGCCTTTTTTCAATACCCACTTCAAGAAATGTTTTCAAATCTAAGGGGAAAAGGGGGGGGGGGGGAGAAAGTGTCAGAGACCAAAAATGAACAAAGTTGCCTCAAAATGTGCAGAAAGTGTATTTCTAGTCAGAGACTTAGAGTGTCTCATAGTCATAAAGCCATAAGCCATCCATAATGCCATTTCAGCATTCAAAGGGGTAATATTCATATATCAAGGCTGAGGTGGTATTAGCTTCCAACTTTTTTAGGATGGCATTCATCTTTATGTCAAAAATAATTATGGAATACTAACCTGCATCAACTTCAACCTTACTCAATGGTCTTCATAATTTAATAAGCTAAGCTCTCATTCATGAAAATAAAAAAAGGATAACATATTTGAGCAATACAGGTTTTAAGTCTCTGATAAAATTTTTAGTTGTAAGTATTCAGTACAAAACAGTTTACAAAACATAGACATTGCACAGGGTTCCCACTTCAGCTTTTTCTCTCTCCTCTGTTTTCTTCTCTATAAACCTTCTCTCTCACCACATTCCAGACATGAATCCCTTTCCATTATTATTTGCATTACTGAGGCACTTAGGTGTCCCAGCTGAGTTTGTATGGTGCCCCACTGAGTTAGGCACCATACAAACTCAGGCTATGTCCACATTTTCTCACTTCCCTGGGTACTTGTCCATGTACTGCAGCATGTACCCCATGCCTGTGCCAAGTATCTATATATGCCGAGCAGGGAACAGATAATTGCTATGCACACAAGTATACCCACATCCACACTACCCCTTTTCAGTATGTGACAGTAATGCTACTATTTCAGTGGGAGTATTCCAGAATCCAGGAGACACTCTGGAACCACGTTGCCAGTACTGTATGCTGCCTTCATGCATTTGATGATGGCAGCTCCTGCTTATCTGTTCCTTCTGCCAAACTGCAAGGGAGACATGGAGCTGGGCCAGGAAGAAGAGGTTCTGCTCCTGCTCGTTGGACAGATGTTCATGCAGTATCAGGTACAGAATCAGTCCCGAGAGATTTAAGATAATGAAGACATATAACCCAGAGAGGGAATGAAAATCCACTTGGGTCCCATGGAACTGATGTGTTGAGTGTCAGGATCAAAATGATATGCCCATGAGTGGACTGCTGCATCTGGTCCCAGAGAATCATTATGGTGTAGTGGGACCACATCATCTTGGAACTCTGTCATGATGATCAGTGGCTACAGAACTTCAGAATGAGAAAGCAGATCTTTTTTGACTTGTGCAAGGAGCTTCTAGTACTAGACCACTTGATTCTGGAAACCCATACCAGTGCAGAAATGGGTGGCTATTGCCCTTTGGAAGCTGGCAATGTCTAACAGCTACTGGTCATTTGCTAACAGTTTTGGGTTAGGAAGTCAGCCATCGAGGCGGGGCGGTGGTGTACAAGTTTTCCAAGCTATCAATACTGTGATCTCCCCAGTGGTGGTTGTCACAACCCAAGTCCCTAAAATTATTGTGGGATTTCAGAGGATGAGGTTTCTCAACTGTGTGGGGGCCCTCAATGGAACATATTTCCCTTTACTTTGCCCACCTAAAGGGGCCAGTGAATATATGAACTGGAAAGGTTACTATTCACTGGTTTTTCACTGCTCAGTGGACCACAGGGGTCAGTTCATGAACACTGGAAACGTGGTAAAGGTCCATGCTGCCAGAGTGCTAAGGAGGTACTGGTTGTACCACAGAGGGGAAGAAGTGAAATGACATGATTATGTACTGGTTCTGTGCCAACATTGATTTTGGTGGACCTCGCACACCCACTCCTACCAGGGCTTATGAAGCCATACCCCAACATCGCTGACCCATGGAAAAAGCGGATTAAACTACAGACTGAGTAGTTGTGGAATGGTAGTGGACTGAACCTTTGAGCTTGTTGAAAGCCCATCGGTGATCCCTCCGGACCCATGTGGATACCAACGTGGCCAATGCAGTTTGGATTATTGTGGCATGCTGTGGTTTGCACAATGTATGTGAGGCTAAATGAGAATACTTCCACAGTGAGTAAGTATAGGCCAGATCTGGTTTTCCAAAGCCTGTGCAGGCAAATGGATCCCACCCATGTGCATGCAGCTCCTGGGTCCTGGCAGGCCAGAACATTTCCTCATGCTCTGTGCTCATACATCATGGACCAGTAGTGAGCCACAAGTTTGTGCACAACCACCAGTAGCCTGATTCTTTAATGATTAATAATTGTATTGGTGCCATTTGACACTAATTTAATGAGCTTAGAGAAATAGTCCCAGAATCAGAACAGAACAACAGAATTAAAATGAACAAGTTCAATATCTTGTAGGGAACCTTGGGGTGTCCGGCAAAGACATTCACACTGAGGGCAAAGCAAAGCCTTAGCCACTTTTATTAACACAATCAGTAAAGACAAGAAAGCTCCAAACCACAGAAACAAATATCAGTAATATAGAATTGGGGATATCTTTGGTATCATTCCTTGCATATGCTCATATACTTATAAATTCACACCTTTCCTTGGGGATCTGGTGGTAAAGACAAAGGATCAGTCCTGTCCCTGGCATGTCAAATGAGTCCTAGGGTCTAAACCCCAATGCCTGAAGGTCAGTGGTAGATAATCATAGAATCATAGGATTGGAATGGACTTCAAGAGCTCATCTAGTCCAGTCCCCTGCACTCATGGCAGCACTAAGTATTATCTAGACCATCCTGGACAGGTTTGTCCAACCTGCTTTTAAAAATCTCCTATGATGGAGATTCCATAACCTCCCTAGACAATTTATTCCAGTGCTTAACCACCCTGATAGTTAGGAAGTTTTTCCTGATGTCCAGCCTAAACCTCCCTTTTGGCAATTTAAGTCCATTGCTTCTTGTCCTATCCTCAGTGGTTAAGAACATTTTTTCTCCCTCCTCCTTGTAACTACCTTTTATGTACTTGAAAACTGTCATCCTGTCCCCTCTCAGTCTTCTCTTTTCCAGACTAAACAAACCCAATTTTTTCAGTCTTCCCTCATAATTCATGTTTTCTAGACCTTCAATCATTTTTGTTGCTCTTCTCTGGACTTTCTCAAATTTGTCCACATCTTTCCTGAAATGTGGCACCCAGAACTGGACACAATACTCCAGTTGAGGCCTAATCAGTGCAGGGTAGAGTGGAAAAATTACTTCTTGTGTCTTGCTTACAACTATCCTGCTAATAAATCCCAAAATGATGATTGCTTTTTTTGCAACAGTGTTACACCGTTGACTCATATTTAGCTTGTGATCCACTATGACCCCCAGATCCCTTTTCACAGTAGTCCTTCCTAGGCAGTCATTTCCCATTTTGTATGTTTGCAACTGATTGTTCTTTCCTAAGTGGAGTACTTTGCATTTGTCCTCATTGAATTTCATCCTATTTACTTCAGACCATTTCTCCAGTTTTTCCAGATCATTTTGAATTCTAATCCTATCCCCCAAAACTCTTGCATCCGCTCTCAGCTTGATATTGTCCTTAAACTTTATATGTGTACTTTCTATGCCATTTTCTAAATCAATGATAATGACAACGAAGAGCTGAAGGGTCAATGATGGAAGACTTACCACACTACTTACATGGTGGCCTGGCCTATTATAGGAACCATTATTAATATTCATTCAGATGCCCAGCCTTCCATTTCCATATCTAACTTCCTCACTCTCATAATATTGGGGTGCCTTTATCTTATTACCATATATATCTACTATTGCAAAAGCAACATCTGCCAATGATTTTATCCTAAAATATCCAAGCTTAGTATCAGTTCTATATTCCTGAAGTTGCCTAGTCTCATTCTATATCAACTCTCCTCTTAAGAAGCTATTTTGAGTTCCCTGAACTCTAGGATAACTGTTAGGCCATTTTATCTAAGCTAAGGGTCATAGGCCTTTGAGCCATGTATGCTAACTGCTTAAGCTAATGTCTTACAGAATATAGGTCTGTAGGTTCTTTGCATTAGTGCTAATTAAAATAAAAGGCTAAGCTAGTTCTATGGGCTACAGGAAGCTTCACCTATCCCCACTTGTCCTGGCTTCTGCAGAATGGCTCCGTGCAGGAAGAGGATAGACACCAGAGAATGGGAATGGTACAAAGCATTTTAAATGATCACAGGGAGAATGAAACGCTCTGACTTTTCTCAGACAACCAAACAGTTTCCTTCTTATTCCCATGCCTAGGCAGGCTTGCACACAAGCCACCAAACACCCCACCTGCCTTCTGTACAACTCCCATTCAGAAAGGGCAGAAAAGATGGGAGAGGGCTGGAGAAGAAAGGCTTTACACAAAGTGTCATGAAATTGTTCTTTCCCAGCACAGGCCTTTTAAAAACTGCTCCTTCCCTCCTTCCATTTCCCCCCCACCCCCCCGTTTCATGCAGCCCAGGGACTAGCTTTGTCAGTGCTGGCCAAGAAACCCATAGCCACAAAGGCACAGTGACTGCTCGTTAATAACCTGTTATAGCTTCCTCTAAATACTTTACAGCATCTCAGGGGATTTCAATAAAACCATCAATTTACAACTGTGTGTTCCTCCGGGACCATGTCGGGGTGGAGTGGCGTTGTGCGGTTGGGGTGGGGGTGGCAGGCTGAGGCATGTAGCACCAGAGCAAGAGGGGATATTGTAAGGGACAGTGGTGGTCCATTGTAAAACTCACCAGTGTCAGATTCTGGTTCCTGCAGTGGCTCTGGGCCCTCGGGGGGGGGGGGGGGCTTTCTCTACCAGACCAGCAGGGTACAGGTGCAGAATCACATGCTCTTCCTCCTATGTGTCTCCTAGGGCTTTCTCCAGGATTTCTTCCAAGGTCCCTTCTGCCTCTCCTTGCCTTGCCCCTCCTTGGCACCCCTTCATATGATGAGGCCAGCGGGTTTTGGGAGCGGGTCACGAGACACTTCAGGCTCCATACTCATCACCCTGGAGTAATTGTTGGAGTCCTTCACCCAGAGGTGCTTCATGTGCTCCTAGCTTGGAACAGAAGTGCTTGGAGCAGGTTGCTATAATTTCTGGAAAGAGGATGGTGGTCAGGGATCTTTATACGTTTGGGTAAGGATCAAGCAGCAAAGGGATCAATGCACTGTGGAAATGGCCTTGGAGGACAATTGATACCCATGATCTGGTACATGCCTCTTGCCCAGGTCCACACTTCACTATAGAATGGGTATGGACCATGCCTCACACCTTTCATGCATGCTAACTCTCATGCACAAGATTGTCCTTCAGGAACATGCTTCAGTGCTTCAGATGTGGACACTAGGAGGGGTATGGCACAACAATGGACATAGAACTGTGTACAGTCACAAGTGTAGATGCACCCTCCCACTAAAAGACAGGCCCTATTCTGAATAGCCTACAACTAAATAGCCAAGCAAAGGATAAGCTCTATTTTACAAATAAGAAACTGGAGCACAGAGCTATTAAGTGATTTGCCTAAGGCCACACAAGAAGCTTGTGATAGTACTAGGAATTGGACATCCTGAGTCCCAGTGCAGTGTCCTAACCACAAGACGATACTTCCAGGGACTCTACGCTAAACTAATGAATGTTGTTTGGTTTAGGAGTGGTATCTCACTTGGTCAAGAGACACTTAAATCTCACCGTCAGGTGTTACTGTCCTGTAATTTGTATGAATATCAATGTAATTTTAATAGAAAGGAAGTAAGCCCAATTAATTGGAATCCACAGAGGTGAAGCGCTTTATACCTATGCTGCATTTGGCTCAGTATTTATTCAGAACATGCCCTAAGAACTGCAACTTTTCGTCTTTATTTCAGAGATACAGTGCTTTGATTCTCTGCTGTTACTTCTATCATGCAGGAAAAGTGACCCCATTTCTTTTTTTTACTTCATTCTATTTGCATAGAATAGATTTGTAGCTTGATTCTATAGCTCTGTAGCACTGCTTTTATGCCATTACACCGCCATGGTATAAAACTGCTGTCACAGAAGACAGAATCAGACCCTCTGTCTCCAGCATATGACTTGATTTGTTTTCCATGTTGGGCGAGAGTCACTTTTTATTTGTTATATTAAACTAGACGGTTTTCTGAGGTCTGAGATTTTAAATGCAGCCCTGACAAAACAGCTTTCTAAACATTCTAACATAGGGGTACCCCCAAACAACAATTGATTTTATTTACCTTTAATAGTTTTGCTTACCTAGTCCCTCCCGAAAGCATTTATCTTTAGGAACCAGTGCAACTGTCCACTTTTGTCTTTAATGAGGCATAAAGTAAAATATAAATTTACACAGGGATCACCATTAAAAAGTCAACATTTACCAAGTTTCTGAAATACTATTATTTTAAATGTTGGTAAATACTGACTTTTTAATGGTAACCAACATATGAGTCTTGTATAGTCCTAATGAGGAAGACTGCATTTTTTCCCTTTATGCTTTGTATAATGTATAATTCTTGTGTGAGTCAGAAGGAAATGGACTCTTGGAATGGAACTTCTAAAGTACAGTAAAGATGTGCTGTTGAAGGGTCAGATTCTGATAACCTTACTCACACAGAGTAGCATTTTACTCCTGGAATGGTTCCGTTGAGTTCATTGTGACTGTTCAAGGAGCAAGATACAACTCAACATGAGCAAGGGTGATCTGAAGAGTATTAGCATCTATAACATTAAAGAGAGAGACTGAAATTCTGGCTTATTGAAGACAATGGCAAAACTCCCACTGACTTCAGTGGGCCCAGGATTTCATCCATAAGATATTGCCTATCATAGAATAAAAAAAAATTATAATACAGTAGGACAAGCAGCATCCTTGTAATATATATAATCATACTGAGCAATACCTATTAATGCATAAAGTCCGCATATCAATGAAATAAATATTTTCCTAGTAGCATTTAATCATGTCAAGGATAATAGCCCTCAACCATACAGCGCTATATGTAGTACAGATTGCAGTAGCTATAAATGCACTATGGGATTATTGCCAAGATATTCAAACCATGAAGAAAAGAGTCAAAATTAGGGTATATATTAGGGTAAAATATTCAGGGAGGTAAACACTGATTTTAAAAAAACCTTGTTTTTCCTTTTAGTGTGTCTAATCCCATATGGCTGTTGTCCACTGATCTGTACTGAGTGGAAAGAGATACAATATTTGAAGAATGTGCTGTGAGGAGAGAGATAACTTGTACTGTGTTATACACTTGATTTAATTCTGACAACTTAGTGGAGATAAATGCAGGTCACTTCATAACAAAAGTATATAAACAACATCTTAATTACTGATCAGGAGCAGTGATTTGCACAGTTTGAATACTAACATATAAAAACCGACATAGCACACTGCAGACAAAAGAGCAAAACACAAGCTATTCCTAATGGTAGCTGAGAAATACTCATCCTGCAGTACTTCCACATGTTTCTTTTCTTGGATTTGAATAATGCACTGCGCAATGATCTGACAATAGCACATCACACAGCATCCTGAGCTCAAAGCCACAGCTTTGCAGCAGAGGTGAGAGAGAGAGAGATTGTTACAAAAAGAGAGACCCTGGCTGGAATTTTTAAAAGTGCATAAGTGACTTGGGAATACAAACTCCAATGGGAATTGTGCTGTGAAGGCACTTGCATCTGCAGTGTAATAAAAGACCCGTGGCACTGATGTGGCTGGCCCAAGTCATCTGACTTGAATTCAGGCTATGGGGCTAAAAATTGCTGTGTAGCTATTTGAGTTCAGATGTGTGTTCTTATTTGTCCTCCTGGTTGAGAGAAAGGTCCCAGGCAGGAACATGTGTATCCTGTAGATGAATGTATGGCAGTGCAGATGGTGTTAACAGGAGGGCTTCAGCTTTCTGCAGAATGGGCTGCTGCTCTGAGAAGGAAGTCTGCTGGAAAGAGATAGGGTCCATCTGATCAAGAAGGGGAAATGCACTGGCTCACCAACCTAGTGAGGAGGGCTTTAAATGATGTTCACAGGGGGCAGGTGAAAAAAACCCACTGGTAAGCATGAAAAAGGTGACTTTAACAGTTTTGGGGGAACTTGGAATATTACAATAGGGACATAGAAGCAACAAGAAGGCAAACAGTGGGAGAATTTGTTCAACTTCTTAGATGTCTATACACAAATGCAAGGAGTAGGAGGAATAACTAAGCAAAACTGGAAGTATTAGTATATTAATTAAATTATGACTTAATTCATATCTCTGAGACTTGGTGGGATAAATCTCATGACTGGAATATTGGCATAGAGAAATATAGCTTGTTCAGGGAAGACAGACAGGAACATAAGAACGGCCATACTGGGTCAGACCAAAGGTCCATTTAGCCCAGTTTCCTGTCTTCTGACAGTGGCCAATGCCAGGTCTCCCAGAGAGAATGTACAGAACAGGTAATCATCAAGTAATCCATCCCCTGTCACCCGTTCCCAGGTTCTGACAAATAGAGGCTAGGGACACCATCCTGGCTAATAGCCATTGATGGACCTATGCTCCATGAATTTATGTAGTTCTTTTTTGAACTAGAAAAAACGGAAAAAAGGGAGGAGGTGTTGCATGACACATCAAGAATATATATACTTGTTCTGAGGTCCAGAAGGAGGTGAGAAACAGTTAAAAGTTTCTAGGTAAAGACAAGAGAGGAAAAATGGGGGTGACATTACATTAGGGGGTCTACTATAAACCATCAAATCCATTGCTAGAACAAATAACAGAAATATCCAAAACACAAGATCTAGTAGTAATGGGGGACTTTAACTGTTGGAAAAACAATATCCAAAACATAGAATTTCCAGTTAGTTCTTTGAATTTATTGGGAACAAATTTTTGTTTCAGAAAATGGAAGAAGTAACCATGGGGACAGCAATTTTAGACTTGATTCTGACCAACAGGGAGGAATTGGTTGGAACTTGCGAATCTGAAGGTATAAGGAATTTGGGTGAAAGTGATCATGAAATGATAGATTTAATTATTCCAAGGAAAGGAAAAAATGAGCACAGCAGAATAAAGACAAAGGACTTTGAAAAATCAGACTTGGACAAACTCAGAGAACTAGTAGATAAGGTCCCATGAGAAAATATCTAAGGGATAAAAAAGTTCAGGAGAGTTGTCCGTTTCTCATGGAGACAATACTAAAGGCATAACTGCAAACTATGCTGATGCAAAGGAAAAATGGGAATAGTAGTAAGAGGCCAATACAGCT
Source organism: Lepidochelys kempii (assembly GCF_965140285.1). Lineage (NCBI taxonomy): Eukaryota > Metazoa > Chordata > Testudines > Cheloniidae > Lepidochelys > Lepidochelys kempii. The sequence goes on from NC_136386.1 coordinate 102,201,295, forward strand.
CCATTAGGAGCACTTTAATTAACTTAAAATTAAAAAGGAATCTTACAAAATGGGGAAACATGGATGAATTGCTAAAGAGGAATACCAAAGAATAGCACCAAGCATGAAATGACAAAATCAGAAAGGCTAAGACATAAAATCAGTTACAACTAGCAAGGTACATAAAAGGCAATAATAAGAAGTTATTTAAATATAGTAGGAGCAAACGAAAAATGAAGGAAAGTGTAGGTCCTCTACTTAGTGGGGAAGGAGAGCTAATAAGGGATGACATCAAGACGGCGCCGATGTTTAAGACCTATTTTGCTTCAGTCCCCACTAAAAAGGTTAATGATGACCAATTAATGCTATCAACACAATTAATGTTAACATCAAGAGAGAAGGAATGCAAGCCAAAATAGGGAAAGAACAGGTTAAAGAATATTTAGATAAGTTAGACATATTCAAGTTGTCAGGACATGATGAAATTCACCATAGGGTACTTATGGATCTAGCTGCAGCAATCTCAAAACTGTTAGCAATTATCTTTGAGAACTCATGGAGGACAGGTGAGGTTCCAGAGGACTGGAAAAGAGCTATACTAGTACCTATTATATTATAGACCAGTCAGGCTAACTTCAATGTTTTGAAAGATACTGGAACCAATTATTGAACAAACAAGTTGTAAGCACCTAGAGGATAAGAGGGTTATTACGAATAGCCAGCATGGCTTTGTCAAGAAAAAATCATGCCAAACAACCTAATTTCCTTCTTTAATGGGATTGCTGGTCTAATGGATGTGGTAAAGCAGTAGATGTGATATATCTTCATTTTAGTAAGGCTTTTTGGCACAGTCCCACATGACATTCTCATAAACAAAGTACGGAAAAGTGGATAGATAGAATTACTAAAAGGTGAGTGCAAAATTGGTTGAAAGACCTTAAACAAAGAGTAGTTACCATTAGTTCACCATCAGACTGGGAGGGCGCGTCTAGTGGGGTTCCATAAGCTTCAGTCCCGGGTCAGGTACTATTCAATATTTTTTATTAATTACTTTGATATTGGAGAAGAGAGTATGCTTATAAAATTTGAAGTTGACACCAAACTGGGTAGGGTTGCAAGCACTTTAGAGGACAGGATTAGAATTCAAAATGACCGTGATAAATTGGTGAACTGGTCTGAAATCAACGAGATGAAATTTAAAAAAAACAAGTGCAAAGTATTTCACTTAGGAAGGAAAAAATCAATAGCACAAATACAAAATGGAGAATAACTGGCTAGGTGATAGTACTGCTAAAAAAGGATCTGGGGGTTATAGTGGATCACAACTGAATGAGTTTCAACAATGTCATGCAGTTATAAAAGAGGCTACTATCTTTCTTGGGTGTATTAACAGGAATGTCGTATAGAAGACACAAGAAGTAATTGTCCCACTTTGCTCAACACTGATGAAGCCTCAGATTGAGTACTTTGTCCAGTTCTGGGTGTCACACTTTAGAACAAATTAGAGATAGACCAGAGGAGAGCAACAAAATGATAAACAGACCTATGAGGAAAGGTTAAAAAAACTGGACATGTTTAGTCTTGAAGAAAACCTTCAAATATGTTAAGGCCTCTTATACAGAAGATGATCTATTGTTCTCCCTGTCCACTGGAGGTAGGGTAAGAATGGGCTTAACCTGCAGCAAGAGAGAGTTAGAATATTTTTTTCCTAATAACTAACCTAACAATAAAGGTAGCTAAGCTCTCAAACAAAATTCCAAGGGAGGTTGGCATCCTCATCACTGGAAATTTTGAAGTAGAAGTTAGACAACTATCTGGGAGGGATGGTCTAGGTTTACTTGGTCCTGCCTCAGTGCAGAGGGATGGAGTAGATGACTTCTTGAGGTCCCTTTGAGCCCTACATTTCTGTGATTCTATGATAAAACTAGAGCACCTATAATTCTGCTTCACAACTTAAGGGTGGCAGTCACAATCCAATATTGTTCTGCAGACATTGGCTACAACATATTGCGATAGCCAACAGTTGGCACATCTTTTGATGCCAAGAGATGAAGTCCAGTCAATAATAAGCAATTGGACAGCTTGTCTCTTTGATTGACATGTTGGTTCTTTGTGTTGTACTGAATTCCAGCCAGTTCCAATTGCTGTCTAATCGTGCGAATGACTTAACACCCAAACTAACATGCCATGGTGTCTAGCACAACAATAATTTTACCACATTTTGAATGTGAAAATGAATTTAAAACTGTGAAACATGAAATGGAAGTGGCATTGCACAGGGTACACTTTGCTAGGCATCACTGAGCAATAAAAATATGCTTGTGACTGCGCTGCTCCTAATATGCAGGAAGTTAACAAGCTTCACACTGCCAGCAGAAAGGAATAATTTGCAGACCTGGCTAAAACTAAAATGTTAAAAATAAGCAGCTAAATGAAATACATGACTTGTCATAATGCTGGGGAGCTGGAAGGCAGCCTTAACCAGAGAGATCCTCACAGGGCAGCCAGTTCCAGTGGGGTGATTATTTCATCATGGCCTTCAGGCATTATTTCTGGCAGAGGACACTCATTTGTGTTCAGAAATGTAGGGCGCATCCCTAAAAAGCTTCACATACCTTCAAATGGGGAATATGTGATGATTTGGGATTGGACCCAATTACACTGGTGATGTGGTCATACATTTATCGACACTTGGCAAAGGTGCCATAACTGCTACTATTTTCTCCTTATTTTATATATACATTGATAAACTGCAAGATGAGTGTACATTATTGGATCATATAATAATAATATATTGATATAATGATATATTGGATCATATAAACCAACAAAGAAATAAGCCACTCCAGGGTTTACATTATAGGCTACTGGTGCATTGAAAGTGAACCTTCAAGCAATCAAGTTCATCAATGGATTATGAAAACCCTGATTCAGAAAAGCATTTCCATTCAGGATTGCACTTAAACACATGCTTAGGGGCTACTGAAGTCAATCAGACTTAAGCATTCATGTAAGGGGATCCTTGTAAACCTTGTACACACCCTGAGCCCTCTGCCAGTTGGCACCAAGGGGTCACAGGCACTCCAGTGTCAAAAGATGGCAAATATTAGATAGCAGAATTTTAATTTGTTCAATATATTATATTTTCTCTGTCAGCAAAATATATTATCAGTTTATTCATCCTCATTTAAGCACACCCTCTTATAGTAGGACCAAAACCTCTCCTGTTTTAGAAAATAATGCAATGCCTAACCTTTAATGTATTAGACATAAACTCTAAATATAGTGAAGTATTTTGTCAGGCCTATTAAAAGTGTATCTTTAAAACTTTTTTCTTTCCCAACACTATTTAAATGTGTAATTACACAACTCATCAATGACACATCATATAAACACTTCACAATTAAAAATATTTTTCACAGTGAATCATTTAAGGGCTAGAACTCACAGTAAGTTCAATTTTGATTTACTTTATAATTCAGACTCTTAATAGTTGTGTTGGCTTCTTTCTGCACTATGATTTTTATTTGTATTTTATTATGGTAATGACAACAACTAATATACTCTCTCACATCTGTCTTGTTCTTTCCTGAGGTCAAAATGATATTTAGAGCTAAATGTGGCAAGAGACTTTTCCTTATTAGGCTTACAGTGTTTTATTGTACTAAATTAACCATCTATATGCATGTAACAGCGTAGCTGGCCCATTAAATGCAACTGGGCTCAGCGTTCGTGTTCCAGTCTAGGTGCTCCTAGTAGGTCGAGTAAAGGGGGTGGGCAGCACCTGGGGGTTATAAAAGGCTTAGTGCCTGGGAAAGTCAGAGAAGTCTGAGTCACTCAGGAGAAAGCAGGGAATGAGAACTGCTAGAAGCAGACGGTGGCTCCTGGGAGAAGGTTGAAGGAAGGAGAGCAGCAAGAAGGGTTTGCTGGCTGGCATCCCCAAGCTAGAGAAACAGAGCCATAGGGCTGAAGGCAGGAAGAGCAGCCACAGAGAGGGATGGCTGCTGGCTGTAAGCTGGAGCACCAGCACTAAGGGCCAGAGATGGCTGAAGGAAGGGAGAGCAGCGGAGGAGCTTATGTACTCTTGCTAGAGAGTACCCTGAGGAACAGTGAGAGGGCCATGGGGAGGGAGGGATGCTCTCCTGGCAAGAATACTCCCAGAAGAGAGACTATAAGAGTTCCCACTTGAAAGAGTGGGGTTTACCCCAGCTGGAAGGGCTGAGGTAGCTGTCCTGGAAGAGGTACAGAGAGGTGGCAGAAGACTCCAGGATATGGTGAGGACGAAACTGGATTTTAAGGACCACATGCACTGGGGGCGATTTGGACTTTTATTATTGACTGCACTATTTTTTTTGTTAATAAACTATGTTAATAGACTAAAGGAAAAGATGGCATAGAGTTAGAGGGAAAATGAGGTAAGGGGCTACTTGTAGGGCTGCCCCAAGGCCTCGTGGGAGCATCTGCAAATAATAGCAAATTAGGAGGTCTAAACAGGAAAAAAGTCATGTCTTTAATATATGCTTGGTAATCATAAAACTCTGTATCAGTATGTCATTACAATAAATTATTTACCTGTGAGACTGAAAATTATGTGCCATTACATCAGGTTATCTAATTGCCTTTATGCCAATAAAGTATGAAGAAAAAAATATTAATTCCACCAACTGGCATCTGGCAGATGTCACCTGTTTATGTTTTATTGGATTTATTCTTTTCATGTAGACATCAGCCTCCTTGTACCACGGCATTGCTCTGCTTAGATGTCTTTATTAGGGGACCCTGTAACACCAGACAACATTTAATAATATGCATAGTTCTTTGCAAAGAGATTATTACACTGATGGGCAGCCAAAATTTTAACAAGACGTTTCCTCAAAAATATTTTTCCTCAGTAAAGCTGGTTGGAAAGTGCAGCTTTTTCCCCACTGAAAATGTCTGCCTCATCTTCCCATTCTTCTTTGTGGGTTGGGTTCTCTGGTCAGATTACATCCTGCATGATGCACCAGCCTCTGCTTTGCTGAGTCATCACAGTGCACCCTGGGAGTAGCCTGACCGCAGTGCATCCTGGGAGAGTGTGTCCTGCTGGGGAACCCAGCCTACAGAGAAGAATGGAGACAGTAGGCACCCACGCTGCCATTCACACGAAGCACAACAGTGCTGTTTCTAAACTGAACATTTTTGGTTTTATAGTGGTGACAAAAAGTTCAAATTTTTCATGGAGAGCAAACACCTCACAAAAAATTTCTGTCGAAAAGCAGCTTGGACAGAAATTTTTTGAGCAGCCCTTTTCCTGAGATAGGGATTTGTGTGACATTCCATAGGTAAAACAGTCTTTCACCTTCCATTCCATATAAATACTGTCAGTTCCAAACTCTTCCACCCCATCCCTCAGAAAAAACATCAATCCCATACTCTTCTACTCCACCTGCCATAAAACCCATCTGTTCCAGCAGAGTGTGCAGAGCATCATTTACCATACGTGTGTGTGTGTGGGGCAACAGATTCCCACACACAGTGCATCTGAGCCTCCTCTTCCCTTCTCAGGTGTCCTCCTAATAGCAACCTGACCCCCTGGCCCAGGATCTCCCAGGAGCCTCAGACCTACTGTCCTCTCCCGGAAGCTCCTGCCTTGCCCAGCCCCACTCCTTACCTTACTCTGCCCTCTTCCCAGCCAGTCTGCAGCACTGAGCAGAGCTGCCACAGTTTCAGCTGTCAGCAGGTGAGGATGCAGACACTGTGCAAGCAGAGCAGAACCCAGGCGCTGGCTGCAGCATGCTCTTGGCCAAGGTATGAGTGGTTGCTAGTTACAAGATTGCAGCACAAGAAGCTGCATGCGTGTGCAGCAAAACCCCTGACAAACAACACACTTGATCAGCAACTGACCAGAGTAGAAAAACTAGCCAGACTAGTCAAAATACCATTAAGTAACAACCCTGTTTTCCTTACCCCAGCTCACAGGCTGTGAGTTTCAGACTTTAACCTCACCCCTTTGAAAAAAACCATAAATCCCAGACTCTTCCAGCCCACTTGTCAGAAAAATTCATCAATTCTAGCCTCTTCCCTCCTCCCTCCATAAACCCATCAATTCCATTTATTTATTCCTTCAGTTAATTTCTTACACGTATCCTGCCTATTTCATTAATCCTTTCATCTCCACCCCAAATTCCACCACGCTTTCCCCATCCCACCACCTCCTGGAAACTTCCCTAGTTATCTATCTTATCTGGCAGCTGTTCTCACAGCAGCAATGGTGGCAGGTTGGCGGGCAACCTTTAGCCTCTACTGGCAGTGATGATGGAAGCTGAGTTGTCCTGTGGCTGTGTGGTGGCTGGTCACATATGTAGCATGAACCTCCAGTATAGGCAGATTGGGAAATGGACCTCCTTTGGTTCTTGAGGTGGATAGCTCTTCTCCTATGGTCTTTTCTAGCTAGTGAGAAAGGGGAAAGGTCTTACCTGGGCATAGTGGATGGAGGGTACAGGGATACTATGATGCCAGCACTTTAAACCCTGGGCTGGGTTTCAGCAGGTAGGCCTCAGCTAGGGGAGAGACAGGCTGTGGTATGCTGCAGTATCTTAGCCTTGTCTCCTCTCCAAAGCCCTCTCATATGATGTTGGCGCAACCAGAGGGTGGAATTCAGGGACTACATTGTGGGTTTCCCTCATTCCTTCCTACATTCATGTACACCTAGCAGCACGGGTGGCAAAGCAGTTTTCCTTGTGTCTTCGGCTCTGGCTGAAGCCATAGCAGATGCTACCTACAGCTCAGCAGATGCCTGAGTGACCAGCAGTGACCTAGGTCCCATCCTCAAAGAGGACTGAAAACAGTACCAAGCAGAGCGGTTGGCAGTATTTTTGGACAGGCCTTTGAAACACTTCTCTTCATAAACACAACCTTTCCCTGTCCACCCTGACCACATGATTGTTCACGAGGCCTGCTTACATGTTTTGGGGGCAGTTAGTGAGAAGAGTCTTTGGGATACACTGCAAATCTAACCGACTCCTTCTGCATTCAAAGAATGTGTGTCTGGAGGCAAGGGGAAAGTGGGGAATGGGGAATCTCTTTGTGCTCCTCTCACCCGCGAGCCTCCTGCTATATAAATGGTACCCAGCTGCTTGTTCCTTTCAAACGTAGTGATCTATTATATCTGCTTATATCAATGTATGTTTTCCGGGCTAACTTCTCAAGGAAAAGAATTAGAAAGGCTGAAATTCTCCTTCATGGGGCTCAAGACTCACACAATAGGTGGGTCTTAAAAGGTGATCTTATCTTTATGGCACATCTCAGAATGGTTTTTCTTGTCCTCCTGGGGAAACCTTGATGAAATCTTTGATTACCATGATGTTGATGCAGTGTCCACAGAACAGCCCCCCGGCAAATGCACAGACTGACTCCCATGTATTATTGTAGCCTGAGAAACCACATATTAGTCCAGAATTCTTGGGTTACTTTGATAGACAAGGTGGGTAAGGTAATATCTGTTATTGGACCAATTCTGTACATGCCTCTTGTGCACTGTGGCTCAGAGGCACTTATATATAGTTCGCTCGTGATTGTACATTTTTTTACTATTAGCTGAAGTGCATTTTTGTTTGCAAATCTAATCTATAAAATTTCCTAGCTCTTTGGGGTCAGCACCACCATTTCCTAGCTGTTTATACAACTCCTAGCATAATGGGCCCAAATGTAGTTGTGGTCTTAAAGTACTAATGCAATATAAACATTAAAAAGTAATAATAATAATTACACATGAGGAGTACTTCCACAAGCCATATTCCATTTGCAGGTTCAGATTTACAAGAATTTAAAAATACGGCTGTTTATCTGCCCAAAAATTTTTTTGGAGCAAAATAAATTAAATACCCTCATAGGACAGAGATTCTGCATACACTGTTTAAAGAGAGTAAATTTGAACTGACAGTGTCTTTTTAAAAGAATGGATTATGGCATCCAGTAAAGAGAAAAGAATAATAATATTTATTTAAAGGCTTTTCAGATCCATCACCATAAGGTCTGAATGTCTTTATAAATTTATCTTCCCCACACCGAGGATGTAGGTCAATATTATTGTTCCCATTCTACAGGTGTGTAAACAGGCACACAACGGAAGTCAGTGATACTGTTTGCCCAAGGTGACACTAGACATCTGTAGCAGAGCTGGGAATAGAACTCACATCCTCTGAATCCCAGTCCAGTGCTTTATCTTAGAAGAAGACTATCCTTTCTCTTGCTTAGCACCCATGAATCACTTTTCGTCTTCAAAGTACAGAAAAAATCAATTAATCCTGACTGCAGATTTGAGATAGCTGGATAAATGTAATTACTTATTTTACAGATGGGGAAACCGAGCAGAAGTGAAGGGACTTATCTGAGGCTACAGAACGAGTCACTGTTAAGAGCTTGGATTGATCTCAGGCATTCCTGGCTGATTCTATTGTGCTCCAATCCCTAGATCACACCTCTCTCTCTCTAAATCTGGTTGTCCTCTTGCTCTCGTTTTTGCAAGAATAACTAATAAACAGTGCAAGTGAATGAAATGTTTTGTCACAGAATAATGAAAAAGTATTGATGGCAATGTAATTTGTTGTTAAAGTTTAATAATGCTATAGGCCAAAATTTCTGCATCCTTCATTATGGGTATTTGTGCATTGAAAACGTAGCCCTATATATCATATTTTCAGGATAACAAATCTCTTTATCAAGTGGACTGTGACTGTATAGGCAAATGGAGCAAACATTAATGTGCTTAGCAATATCACCACCACAATCTTACATCCTTATTTTCTGACAGAGATCACTATGGTTACTCTATGTTCCTTCAAAAAAAAATCTACCTTTAAAGCATAGAAAGGATTTTAGCATTCCTATAAAAGACAGCATCAGCAATGAGAGAATCGAGTGTGCAGTGAATGCAAGATCAGACAACAGATGGCAGAGCCACTTGTGTAATTCAGTTGGATACCGGGCATTTTTCAGGCTTTATATCGCTCAGGCTTCATATTGTCATTTAGGTGAATACTGGGTAGAATGCCACTTAAAAGTGATTTAGGCACTTTGGAGCCTAAGTCTCATTGACTTTTAATGAGACATAAGCTCCTAAGTGACTTCTGAAAGTGGGACTTAAAAATCTAGTCTGTCCAAGCCTAATCACAAAATCTAAGTGCCTTAGATAGCTATGTTAAATGCTGGTAAACGTCAATTTCACCATACACACACAACCCAATGAAAAAAAATTTCTAATGCTAATAATTGAAATTTCCAAGTAGGCAAAGTAAGAAAAACGCTGCTTGAGAACTTATTATGGTTTAAGGATATTTGCTTTGTATATTTTGACATGTTGATAATTTGTGTTTTAATGGTTATAAAGCTTTAACTTTATAAATCTCAATGTTTACTGACATTAAATAATTATCTAACCCACCCCTTTAATTTCCCACAACTGTGAACATTTAAAGCAATAAAAATTGAAAAATAAATGATTAAAATCAAATTCTGCCAACCCTACTTATAATGCTGAATAGGGCAACACCTTTAAAAATCTGTGCATGTATCGGGGTAGTCCTACCCAGCAAAAAAATACCTGCAGCTGTCCCATGCCAACTGACTGGGCTTGCAGGGCTCGGGTTGCGGCTGTTTCATTTCTGTGTTAACTTCTGGGTTCAAACTGGAGCCCAAGCTCTGGGACCCTCCCACCTTGCAGGATCCTAGAGCCCAGGCTCCAGCCCGAGCCTAGAAGTCTACACAGAAATGCAACAACCCAGCAGCCTGAGCCCTTTGAGCCCAGTTGGCATGGGCCAGCTGCAGGTTTTTCTTTGCTGTGTAGACATATCCCTAATGGCCTCTGGAGATCTCTCCAGACATGTCCCATAGCTGTTCTAAAGTACACTAGGATCAATATAGAATTGTCCCCAGAATAAGGGAGCAGCAACCCCTTACTTTGAACTTCCCCTACCCCCACACTCAGCTGCAACCAGTAGGCAATGGGCACTGCTGAGCAGAGCACTTGTACCCAATATTTCCTTAAAATGAAAACAGTGATTAATGACAATGTTCCTTTTGTGACACTTCAGACAAATAAACACTGTTCCAGTCTAATAACACCACTTCATTCTTCATAATGTTACAAATGAGATATGTGAAATGATCCATACATTGATTTATTAATAGTTTTTTTGGAATTCAAAATGCATCTGAACAAATACACATTGCTACATTTTTAAGCCAACATTCAGAGTTTGTTACATCACTTTTTGAAGGAAATGGCCACAAGGTAAAATTCACACAAATAATGTAACTCAGCAGATGACCTTTCCAGCTGACAAAATCTACAATATTTTGAGAACAAACATCTAACCAGTTACTTTACAGCAAAGAAAAAACAAAAATGGACCACTATTCATTAGAGAACAACCATAACAGCAGAAAATTGGCAAGCCCTACATTTGGCAGATATCATCAGATGTTTGTTGCCTACATTAATTGATTAATTGAAGCAAAGGGACATGCGCTGCTACAGTGACTTTGAATGATTTCCCAGGACACTCCTGAAAATGAATGACATCTCAAGAGATTACTTCCTGCTGAAGTCATTTTAAATAACTATATTAAAAATAAATTAGAGTTTAAACATAGGGCCTGATTCTTTTTTTCAGGAATGGCCCTTTACACCTCTAGAGCAGTGTAAAGATGTCTTAAATTACATTTTAAGACCCTCTTCATATTACCAGAGTGGTGTAAAGTGGTCTTCATGGAAATGAGAATCAGGCCAATAAAGTGCAGCTATGCCCTGCATTAACCATGAGGGTATCTTTTAGACCAAAGATGAGCATATGTAGGATACAATGCTGCCATCCGAAAGGTTGGTTGCATGTGTGCATGCTTTCAAAGCACAGAACTATTTTTGTAAAAAGAAAAGGAGTACTTGTGGCACCTTAGAGACTAACCAATTTATTTGAGCATGAGAAAGCTCATGCTCAAATAAATTGGTTAGTCTCTAAGGTGCCACAAGTACTCCTTTTCTTTTTGCGAATACAGACTAACACGGCTGTTACTCTGAAAACTATTTTTGTGTTAATCAAGAGCAATTTGATTAAATCTGCAGTCTTACAAACGGGGAATTAACCAGCTGAAAACATATTTATATCAATACAAAACTATATGATATTGTAACTTTGAAAACAATGCCTGTACTGAACAATTTGATCTGCTTCACTTGGCTTGCACTATTTGAAATAAACATCTGTTTACATTATGAACGTGCTGATACATTTGTCTCTTTTGGTTTTATCACAGAAATACATTGCAAATTATTTTAACTTCACAGTTAAATGTTAGATGCTAAAGTTGAGGATACTTTCTTGAACAGTTATTTATTACTTTGCTCTTTGAAAGGAAGTTTTTTTAATTCCTGATCCAACTCCATTGCAAAAGGACCTTTTAATGAAAGACTTCTCCACGAAAGGTTTTAGAAAAGTCAATTCTTCACTCCTGTCCAGCTTGGCTAAGCAGCTATTCAGCAGGATGAGACAGTAATCAGATTTCCTGGACAGCTGGCAATTCAAATAAAAAGGATTATTGCTCAGAAGATTTTAAAAATATATATCACAGATCAGAAAAGCCATAATTATGGTTTTGCACATTTGCTGGGACTTGCCCCCTGTAAAAAGCAAAGCCGAAAGACAAAAAAGTAATTTACGCTTAAAATGACAAGGATTAACTATTATTTGCTTTGGTTTAAAAGTATCCAAATCGGATGTTTTTATAGCTTTTCTGAAAATGTAAGTGGTGTTTTACCTGTATAAAATTCTGATATGTCTAGTTATTTTTATTATCCGAAACATGTTATTTTCAATGTAGCACGAATGATGTTATCTGTTGTGGCAGGTGACAGTCACTTTCCTCTAGAATACAGTACCCATTTGCCATTATAAAATAAGATTTTTCTATTAATAATGTAATAGCAATTTCACTAGAAATGGAAACATCTGTAATGCACAGCAGCTTTTGGGGTTTCTCTTTCGCTATTATAGTTACAGTAATGATTATGTTTCTTAATAATGACAGAAATATTTTTGATTTGCATTTAAGTAGTCTGGTATCTGTCTCTCTCTCTCTCTCTTCCCCTTTCTCTTTCTTTCTCTCACACACATACACATCAAGCTTTTACTGTAATTTACAATTATAAAAATGTATAAAATACATACCAAGGGAGCCATAATTAGCTATATTTTCTATCCTCTCATACAGTAGTTATGTAAAGCCTTTCATCCTATTACAGTAGCAGTCAATAGGAGGTATATATTGTACAATATACATACCGTATATGTCTATGTGTACATAACTTCAGCTTAATGTTTGAGAAGTCACTAAATATAAAGCCATGAGGTAAAAATCTGGCTCCACTGAAGTCAATGGCAAAATTCCCATGGAATATTAGTATTGATCTGGTACTTAATTATTTATAATAATACCATCTACTACTTAATAATATTCTCATTAATAGATCTCTAAACACTTTACAAAAGATGGGTATTATTATTATGATTTGTCTAAGGTCACCCAGAGAGTTTGAGGCAAATTCTCAGTAGCACACCCCATCCACTGGATTACAAAATCTCTCTGTTTATGGCTTTCTTACAAATTGATATTCTCCATTTTTATAAAAAAAAAAAAATCTTCAAGAAGCATAAAGCAAGCAAATTCCATCTCAAGATTCTAGAGACATCATTGCAACCCATATAAGGATTTGTACTAATGGATAACAAGGTCATCATTCTGTTAATCTTATTTGAAAGTGAAAGGCATTGGGCATATATTAAACAATAAAAAAGCATTTGACAAACTATATCATTGCCATAATGAGAGCTGAAATTAAATATGGCTAGTCAAATGGCTCAAAATAGGTCTAAACAATATATGATCAAAGATGAAACAGTATTAAATAGTGACACAAATAAAACATACACACAAAAATCAGAAGACTGATTGATGAAGATTACTTTGAACTCCACATCAATATAAAAAGAAAACAATCTCTCAAGTAGATACTATTTGTAGTGGAGATAGAGTTTATTAATGAAAATCTGGTGATACAAAATATATGCCTCAAAGGAAAAAAAGGGAATCCCAACTAAGATTCCAAGAAATAATATTCTAGTTACAAAGAAATACAGCAAAATAGTTTAAATAAAACTACATCCCAACATGGAAATTGAACACACTTAATTACTATTTGGAGCAAGACATCTAAATCAGAACATGTTTGCATAATCTTTCATGGGGCACTTCACATAAAGTTTAATATTCTACTATTGTAATTTCCCCCATCCCAGACATCAAATATTGGTATGCACTGCTTTTAAAATATCCTGTTTACTTCTACTTTACAGAACTTCATTAAAATACATAGATACATAATATGGAGAAAATACTACTGTTCATTCTATAGGCTGATGTTTTTTCCCCCATAGGCTCCTTTGAATAAGACAACTACAATACTGCTTGGGAGTTATCCTTCAGCATAAAAACCTATTAAGAATCCCTAACAGTTACAGTACTTTACAAATAATAACTAATAACAGTATGAAGTAAATACGTGTTATTTCTATTTTATAGATGGGGAAGCTCATATAGAGAGATGAAATGGAGTGGAAGTCAGTGTCAGAATTCAGTGCTTCCCATTCTCAGTCCCATGGCTGAACCACTGCAAAAGCTGCATCCCATGCACAAAAGCATAAACACTTCATGCTGAATAGATTCTTTTAGCGAGAATCTGTCTACCTTGCTAGCAACTAAAGCAAAAATTCTTCACAACAAGCAACATTTGATAGTCATATTTATTCTACACTTTTAACATAAAAACAAGTTTGATCAAATAGTGTTTAAAAGTAATCCACCTAAATTTAACTAAAATATCTATTTAAAATAGATGAAGTAGATGATGTTCAAGGATTGTAGCTTACCGTAGAAGGGACAGTTGGGTAACACCCCCACAGGTGCATTGTTGAGATCCAAATAATTAAAATGAAGTTTAACCTGAACAGACTGCAAGGAAAAACTCAAATTAGTTTAACTTTTTTTAAAAGGAAAACTTAATATATACATACATATACACCAATACAAACTTTCCAAAGATATAATATGAAGTGCAATATCTTTAGCTGATCATTTTTTTCTTTCAGCACTTACGTGCAATTATGCAGTTTTATTGCCAAATTTCTCACATTTCCTATCAGTTCTTTCTTAGATGACCATTTTATACCAAGAGTTCAGGAGTGAAAATGTCATCAAATCCTATTTCAGTTTGACTGACTGGTCCTTGGTTGGCCTTTTATTCTTTTTAAATGGGAAAATGGCAAGAACACACACACAGCTGCCATTATAAAACTACCAATTGACTTCATTAAAAGTGTTGCCATTAAAATGTCCTTCAAGTGACTTTACCTCCGACCCTTTATCATGGCACAAATGGTAAAAGGTCTCAAGGTTCCACAAAAATTTATTTTAACAAGAGTTTCATCAATTACTGTATACTATATTAACCCTATACATGTGTCATGCACACCTAGTAGCATACAAAAAGTAGTCAAAATGTATTTTCAACTGCCAGTTCCTCAAAGCAGATTATAATTCTTTGAGATCAGAAACAATAAATATTTCCAACGACTTTTTTTATCTCAGCAAAAATCTGTTTAACTTCTGTCATGAATTGTATTTTTGTTTTATACGGTACATTCCACTATTTGTCGTTTATTACCAGACTAAGCAGATAGACAATATTTATAAGACTCTTGAAATGAACTGACTTTCTTACAGCTAGAGCAAGATGTTGGGGCCAATGCCCTACTCACATGCACGATCTGGTCCTTTTAGAAAACCCACACATTGCACCATGGAAGTCCCACCATTTTGCAGACTTTACTATGAATATTGTTCAGGCCTCATCTGTACTGAGTTTTTAATGATGTTTAAACTTCCATTTAATACAATTCCAGCTAAAATGGTTTGATTGTTCAGTTTGACAAGGTCCAAATGGAACTAGATTCATATTCAGAAACCATGAGCCTAACCTAAGTGCACCAGGATGCTAGTGTCTGTGTCAGTATAACATTTAATTTACTCTTTGTCTGGACTTCTTGGAATTATCATCTGGACTTTAATTTCTTCTCTTGCAGACACTATCTTACTCCACCCCAGCTTCAATAATTAAATCAATCTATCGGCCTGTGCATGCAGTACCTGCTGATGTTATTGTTTGTTTATTGATGGGAAGCAGGGCTGGCCTTACCATGAGGTGAACTGAGGCGGCCGCCTCAGGTGCCAGACTGTGGGGGACAAGAGGGGAGCCATGAGGACCCAGAGTGTAGAAAATTGTGTCTGCTGCTGGTGCAGATGGATTCTCTCTGCTCTAGATGCACAGAGATGGTGGAGTGCTGTGCTGGAGGAAGGAGGGCACAAGAGACGTAACAGGCAAGCAGGAGAAAAGGTGAGAGGGAATAACAGAAAGCACCAGGAGCTGCAGGGAGAGAGAGGAGGAGGAGCCTCTTATGTACCCCTCCAGCACCCCCAGGAGCCTGGACTGATTAACACCAGCTTCTCAGGGAGCTTCCTGTTTCCTGCTGCTTCCCTGAACCCACTTGAGGAGAACAGGCAGTCAACTGAAGTAGTAGATGCCAGTTAGGCCCTTAAGACGCTGATATCTTCCCTCACTCAGGCCCTGTGACCAGCCTGCTTATTTGTCCCCTTCAACTGAGTGTTGAGAGCCACTATAGTGGGTACAGAACAGCAGTCATGAGTGAAAGAAGAAAACACCCCCCCTGGGGCAGCATTCAGAAAAAGAAAGCAAGCAAAGGAAGCATTTCTGTCTAAGCAGGAAGGAGCTCTCCTGAGATACCTAGACACAAATGTTCACAGTGAGCCTTCTGGCCCCAGTGAGGATGGGAGTGATGAGGAGATGCCTGATCTTCCAGTTAGTCAGAGTGCAGGTGACCTGGCAGCTACTGCAGCATCCATATCTCCATCTCAAATGGATGTAACCATGCACATTCCTGAAGAAAAGTGTAGATCAGAGAAGAGTGTGGTGGAGCTGCAAGAAACAGCTGCTGCTGAGTTTAGTTCCTTAAGTCTAGATGATCCAGGACTGTGGACCCACTTGAGCAGTAGCCTGAGGGACTTCCTTGTACTGCATGGGCCACAGCAAGTGAAAAACTTCATGTTCCCTAAAGACAATGAAAATAGAAGTTTCCATCCAACACATTACTGGCGTGAAATCCCCAATGGTGACAAAGTGGAGAGGCTTATGTACTCAAAAACACAGAATGCTACATACTGTTTTTGTTGCAAACTCTTCCAGTCTAATGTTCCAGCCACATTGGGTTCTACAGGAACAAAGGACTGGAAAAATCTGGCTAGAAATCAGGCATGCCATGAGGTGGCAGCAAATCACCAGAGAGCATTCCACAGGTGGAAAGAGCTTGAGATGAGAAGAAGGTTATAAGCCACCATAGATGATCAGCATCAAGAGAAGATTGTGTCAGAGTCTCTTTACTGGCAAAATGTTCTGAGAAGGCTCACTGCCTTTGTGAGAATGCTTGCTACCCAAAATGTAGCACTGCATGGCACTTCAGATCAGCTGTATGTGCCAAACAATGGAAACTTCCTTAAAATTGTGGAGCTGATGACTGAGTTTGATGCTGTACTCCAGGAGCATCTAAGACGAGTCAGCACCCAAGAAATGTACACACACCACTACCTTGGAATAACAATTCAAAATGAGATCATACACTTACTGGCAACAAAAGTCAATCACAAGATTGTAGCAGATCTGAAGTCAGCAAGATATTACTCTGTTATTCTGGACTGCACACTTGACATCAGCCATACGGAACAAATTACTTTAATAGTGCGTTTTGTAACAACAACAGAACCTAGTGAAAATGTCCCTGCAATGGTGACTGTCAGAGAGCATTTTCTAGAATTTATTGACATTGATGATACTACAGGAGCTGGTATGACAAATGTGCTTCTTAAAAAGCTGGAAGATACAGGAATTGCGATAGCTGACATGAGAGGTCAGGTGCCAACATGAGAGGAAAGAACAGAAGTGTGCAGACACAGATCCGAGAGTTAATCCCTCGAGCTTTTTTTGTCCCATGCAGTTCTCATTCATTGCACTTGGTGGTCAGTGATGCAGGATCAGCTTCTAGTGAGGCTGCTGAATTTTTTAATGTAATTCAAAGCATCTATGTATTTTTCTCTGCCTCAACTCATCAATGGCAAATTTTGAAGCAACATCTGGGAACATCCTCTATAACACTGAAACCATTGAGTGCCACACGATGGGAAAGTCAAGTGGAGGCAATAAAGCCTATCAAACACCAAATTGGGAAGATAGATGATGCCATAGTTGCCATTATGGAGGATAATGCTATGACAGGAACTGTTTGTGGGAGAACAGTGGCAGAGAGAAATGGAATCACCAGAAACATACATAACTTCAAATTTCTGTGTGGCTTAGTGTTGTGGCATGACATACTGTTTGAAATAAATTTTGTAAGCAAGAGACTCAAAGGTGTTGACCTTGATATATCTGGAGCAATGGAACAATTGGACAAAGCAAAGTCAGACCTACAGTCTTACCGGTCAGATGAGGCATTTCAAAATGTTCTGAAGAGTGCACAGAAGTTGGCAGAGAAACTTCACACTGAAGCTATTTTCCCACCCATTCAAGAATACAAGAGTCACCGAAGAAGATGATATTTTGATTACAAGGCACGGGATAATCCCATAAGAGACCCCAACAACAATTCAAAGTTGAATTCTTTAACCAGGTGCTAGATTGTGCAATACAGTCAGTTGAAGAACATTTCATGCAGCTCAAGGAACACGGCAGTATATTTGGGATGTTGTATGATATTCCAAAACTCCTCACTGTACCTGAAGAAGACCTACACCAACAATGCAGGGCACTAGAGACAGTGTTGACACATGATGACATGCATGATACTGATTTGAGTGATTTAGGTGATTAACTGAAAGCCCTTTCAAGATACATTTCAGCAGGATCAACTCCAAAGGCTGTTCTGGAATATATGTGCACAAATAAGATGACCACCCTCTTTCCAAATGCTTTTGTTGCTCTACGCATACTTCTAACACTTCCTGTAACAGTTGCCAGTGGAGAACGCAGCTTCTCCAAGCTGAAGTTAATAAAAACACATCGACGCTCCACAATGACACAGGAGAGGTTGGTTGGCCTTGCAACCAACTCAATAGACCATGAGCTGGCCCAGACTGTGGATCTTCAGGAAGCAGTTCAAATCTTTGCACCCAAGAAGGCACGGAAAGCACCACTTTGATTATTCAAACAGATAAAAATGCCAGTGTTTACTATGCAGACAAGAAAAGTTACATCAGCTGTTCAGGCATATGAAAGTTAAGTGTTACTTAAAATTTTTGAACAAGGCATTTAAAGTTAGTTCTCCTTTATTGGGGTAGGTAGCAGAGCAATACCATGAGAGGAGTAGAAGAGGAAGAAGTGAGAATTGAGACCTTTCAAAGTTTTGGCCCAAGCAAGGGGGTATGGGCACAGGTGACAACTTTTTCCTGCACCGGTGGGTGCTCACGCCCTTCCTGCCCTTGGTCCCACCCCTACTCCACCCCTGCCCAAAGTCCCCGCCCCTCCCTGCCCCTATTGGATCCCTCCCCAATCCCCACCCCAGCCCCGCCTCCTCCCCTAAGCACACCGCTTTCCCCCCCTCCCTCCCAGGCTTGCCGTGCAAAACAGCTGTTCCACGGCGCAAGCACTGGGAGTGAGGGGGGAGAAGCAGGACGTGGCAGCATGCTCAGGGGCACAGGTGGAGTGGAGGTGGAGGTGAGCTGGGGCAGGGCAGGGAGCTGCCGGTGGGTGCAGAGCACCCACCAATTTTTCCCCGTAGGTGCTCCAGCCCCGGAGCACCCAAGGAGTCAGCGCCTATGGATATGAGGGCGTCATTTGAGCTCCCCGCTTCAGGTGCCAAAATGTTGTGGACTGGCCCTGATGGGAAGTTCCTATTAACTTTAATCGATCTATCAAACCTTTATCTAGCATTACTAGAACATGGTTTCTGAAACTTAGCGGATCACTATTTTGCTCTAAGTATTTTAGTTGGCACCATGTTTATTAGGGAGGATTGAACCATGCTCTCAGTTGCCCTAGTGCAAAGCCAGACAAATTTCTTTGACTTCAATGGATTTACATCAAGGTAACGGAAGAGAATTAGGCCTATTATGTACAGGATACACTGTCTTAATAGGTGATTCACCTGTAACTTCATCATCACTGTCTAGCCCTATCCATTTTTATGTATAGTAAATATATTTCAGTTTCTTAACATATAGTCACATTTCAGTTTGTACAGGCTTTTATGGGCAGTAGGAGGATATAAAAGTAGACCAGCAGCTCTCTTAATCCCCACACTCCAACAGCTCTCTTGGGCAGGTGGACAGGTGAGCAGCATGAGTTTTACTTGTCAGTCAATGTGAAGATTAGAATTCTGACCTCCCCAAGCCAATGTGTCTCCATGGCTGCTGGGAGAGTGAGCGAAGCTGGGATTTATGACTGATGGTTATGGCCTGCAGCCCCCAGATAGTGCCTGTCATTTCTATTTGCTACTCTGACATCAAGTGGCCACAAGAGCAAGTATTCGGCAAGGGTCCAGTCTGTTTCTTCCGTCTCCCATTTGACTTTGAACTATGGATGTCAAAACCAAGATCTATGATCTCTAGCAGATGTCTCCTCACAATGTATTCCTTGCCACCAGAGAGGCATTATTCTCTTCTGGTCTTACTCCCCAACAGTTGCTCAGCCCTAGAACCAACCAATCCACCACTCATCATCTGCCAGTGGGGAATCAATTTTCCTATTGGGATGTAGTTTCTCCTTTGGGTGCTGGGTCTCACTCTTGCTTCTCAGCTTAGCTGTCTTGTTCTAATGCTCGGGTGACTTCCACTGTGGCCCTCCCTCTACCCTGAAACCTCCAGTGCAGTACACTTCTCTACAGCCACTTACTACAGCTTATCCACAGACCAAACCACCAGAGTGTGGCCAGGAGCAATTTTCCAGTAGGGTTTCTAAAACCTTGCTATACCTGTCCCAGCATCCTGTTCCTTCAGCGACATGCTGAGGGCGTTTGCCAAGGAAATAATCAATGAGTGGGAATCAACGACTGGGTGGCTTTTGGGGGTGGAGGTTGTAATGGTGACCATTTTTCTAAGGCATAAGTTAAATCTTCTGGCTAAAGAGTCATCAGATCTAAGGAAGCTCACCTAGCATAAAGCTACCAAACTTCAATTGCTCTACTCTTTAAGGTACTCAGCTACCATAGTGTTATGTAACATAGTAAGGGAAAGGAAAAGAAGGGTGGGACACAGACCAATCATTGTGATAGCCAGGCAGTCAACCACCACGTTGGGAGACAATCAATGCAACAGAAATCTGCAGATCTTTGGCTACTGGGAGGGTTAGTTAGGGTATGTCTACACTACAGTGGCTCATTTATGGTGTTGCAGCTGTGTTGCTGTATCACCATAGTGTAGATGCTTCCTACATTGACAAAAAGGGGTTTTCCATATATGTAGTTAAACACTTCTCCAAGAGGTGATAGCTAGGTTGATGGAAGAATTTCAACCTACACCATGGGTGATGTCAATCTAACTACAGTGCTCTGAATGCAAAATTTTTGACAGCCCTGAGTGATGTAGCTAGGTAGATCTAATTTTTAAGTGTAGATCAGGCCTTAGAGCCAGTACTTAGAGCAGTAAGCAAGAGGAGGAAACTAGAGGGAAAAGCCAAGAAATTTACACTGCATGTCCCCACCTTTTACACACTGGATAAATAGGGCTTTATAACTAGGAAGGGATAAGGTACTGACAGTTTGGCAAGTTTTTAATTACAGCAGTGTATCCCTGAAAGTGAAATGCAGATCAGCAGGCCCATTAACTGGAGGTCCCCTCAATGCCCCAGGTAGAGCCACTTAGGACTAGGGGTGATGATGCAGGCAATGCCGGCTAAGCAGTATGTAAGCTGTATCTTGATGCCCATAGTCCTTGCAAAATGATTAAACAAATTATTTAGACCACACATAAATGAAGGTTCGTGGCCTCATAAATTTGATCATTTGGGATAAAGTGGAATTCAGCCCTCCTACAAATTAGAGATTGATTTGGGATTAATGGAGGCTGGTCCATATTTTCCATACAAGAGACAGACCTGCCTGCATAAGTGACTGGCAACATGGACTCTAGCAACTGGTGCATTTGAGAGTGAGGAGGGAGTTTGGGTAAGTCCCTTCTCCAAAACTCAGCTTGTAAGAACTAGTTTCCATTATGCCTGGCCAATATGTCCCTTTAATTAGTATTTATTTTCTTTCTACCGTGTCCACAGCAGATACTCTTTCACACTACAACCTGCTCTAAGGGATCACCCAACCCATCAAAAACTTTTTGCCTAGAAGGTCTTTACATGAGTGTCTTACTAAACTACAGAAAACCTGGGGATGTTTTAAAGTGGCCACTTCACACTCAAGCAAGTTTCACGGTGTGTATACACAAATATTTTTAAATTACCACTGGTAAAAAAGATAAAATCAAACCATTATTCTGCCTTGCTACAGCATTCAGCCAGGAGACAAAAAGCCCATAAGTTGGAGGGAGAGGGTGAGAGCAGGTAGCTCAATACCTACACAGCTCTAGTCATCAGTTATCAGATGGTACTCTTTGTTAAGTTTATGACTGACAGCAAGGAGCTTTACTACTACTGCAAATGTCAGCCCCAGATCATTATTTGATGACTATCATTGCTGGCATAAAGGTCCTCATGTAGAATAAAGCTAATGTTGCTGTCGTACAATTGAGTGCCCAGCCTGACATGCCTTTTGTCTGAATGTAAGCTATTGAACGTGATTTCACCCCCAATAAAACGGTTCATCCAAGAATATCACATACCAAGGGACATCAGAGTTTTCAGCTTTCTCCCTTAAAAGCTGTCTAAGATGGGTGGATGCTATCATGCATCCCTCCACAGTTAATAATGCTAATTTAGCACACTGACATGAGTATGTCCTTAGGGTGTTTCCTCTGTAACCATTATTGTTTTGTCACTTACATTAGTATTTAATCTACTTGTTTCATTGCCTTTTTGGCCTTCTGAATTCCCATTTTAACTTTAAGGTCCCTATTAATCTGGCTGAGGAGGACTAGACAGGACTCATTTTCGAGTCTATTAATGACACTCTTTAATCAGTAATAAGGATTACCAATACTAAGAGGAAGACATTTTCCCTGTGAGCAGACTATCCTATAACTGCCTACAGCAGGGTTTCCTTTTATGTTCCACAGAGACAGCTGATACTGACCATTTTGAAGACAGAATAGTCAATGGACCATTGTTCTGAACAAATATGGTGTGTCTATGTTCCTCGATAATGGGAAGCAGACATTGCAAAGAATAAAGTGTAATCCTTCTCCCCTTTCTTGGTTAGGTGGAGCCCATCTCTTCCCAGCAGTCCTCCTTCCCCGAACACCCTGGTACAGAAAGCCAAAGCCATCCATTCAGCCATCTCCATGATGCTTGTGCCCCTCCCTGGGCTCTTACCTTTGACTGGGAAGATGGATGAGAACAAAACCTGCACCCCCCTGACTCCTTCACCCTTGCTCCCAGAGCCCAGTAATCATTGCTTATCTGTTTAGGGTCCTACCTGGTAGTATCATTAGTTCCCAAGTAGATAAGCAGCATAGGGTAGTGGCCAGAGAGATGAATGAGCCTCAGCAGCCTTTCCATAACATCTTGGATGCAGGCTCCAGGCATGCAGCACACTTCCTGGGACATCATGTCAGGTTGTCAGATGGATGTTTCAGTCTCCCTCAGAAGGGAGTCCCGAGCATAGCACTCTATGTCTCCTCCTTTTTGGTGTGATGGTTGTGAGCCTCTCAGTCTTTGGAGAAGGTGGCTCCTCCTCCTCAGATGTCGGGGTCTGCTCCTCACACCTCCTGCTGCTAGAACAGCATACTGGTTCTTGACCTCAATGGACAGGGGGCCTGGGTGGGGGCTGGAGCACTGTCTACTGCCCATAGTGCCCAGCAGCCAGTTCTCCTCCTTCCTCTGGTGCCACTGCAGTCATCAGGCTAATGTCCTCCGTCCCATCTCCATGTACATCCTGCTGATGAAGTCTATGCGCTTCCGGAGGCTACACAGGTGTCCAGCCCAGAGTCCTTCCAAACTTCATAGCAAGTTCCCAGCACAGAAAAGTGCTCCTTTCTCTCCCCCCCCCCGAAAATTAATCAATGGCAGTAAGACAGAAGTGGTCTAGAGGTATGCACCAGATGGCTAAATCCCTTAGCCTCACCAGCCATTTTTTTACTTATTATGTAGTATTATTACAATTTATATTGAGAACTGGATATATCCTATCTGTGGATACAGTGCACTTGGTACTAATTGGTTATATGCTTGCCTGCCTGTCTCATTTGGTTTACAGATGCTGCCCTCACTTCTAATGTCCTCTTAGCTGCATGAGGAGCATACTATAATGGGGGCACAGCCTTTATCTCTTGGTGTTTGCCTAATTCCTTTGAACCTGAGCAATCCTATATCCTTCATTCACTGCATTTCACCCATCAAATCACCCAAACCTCTGAGGGGAAAGTTCCGAGCCAGCTCACCAGATTTGCTCTCCCAATGTCAACAAAAATGGGAAAGCATTCTGTACCACCAAGAAAGGAATATGGGCAAAGCTGAGCTCCTGGACCCTATTATGTCTGAAAATATTATTGTTGCCTGGGAAACCATTCTCTTAGTATACATGAGATCACTAAATATATTCTATATGTTTATCTTTAGATCTGAGTTTATCACCTTGTCTATATGCTGTGTCAGGAGAAAAACCTGACATTGGATAAAACTTAGATTGCAACCTGCTAAAATCGATTATGTGTTTTGAGTGTTAGAGGCATTTTTCTAATGTTAAATGCAATACAAACCGTTCAGTGTCCAATATCAACAAATCTCATCTTCTGCTGTAAAGGTGGGTTATTCTTAGAGCCCTTCACATTCCAGGTTTAACTAGTGCTAGAAAGAAAAACAGTTCTTAAACCATCTGGTATATTATTAGCAGTTCAGTGAGCTCTGGATCAGGTGAGGCAGATAATCTGTAATCACAGTGAGACAGGGTTATTTGAGGATTGGGATAATTTATTTTGTTTGGCTGGTTGTGAAGGAAGATAGGAATATTGTTTGTTGGGGATTCTTTTTTTTTTTTTTTTTTTTTAAGGAACTATACAAGTCACTTTTAATATCAGCCAAGTTACCAACAGGATCCTATTAAAAACAAAAGAAAAAAGAAAAATTAGAAACCATCACTGAACAGTCAGGTCTTTTGTCTACATATTGTTTCCCATAACAACAAGCACAAGAGCATTTGCACCTAACTGAAAGTTTAGATCTCTGCAGCATGATCATCTTGTTCACTTCTCCTGAGACTTTCCGTGGTGTCATAATGCAATATTCATGGCATCACACACATATCCCATTACCAAGTCTCAAATGAAGGACCTCTAAATAGTTTAGAGATAGGAGCAGCAGGCAGAGAATAATACTACTGGCCAGATAAAAATATATGATAGTAAGCAATAAGAAGTAAGGAAATAAAGTTAGATGGGGTTTTATTAAAATACAATGAGCCATATTCTGCCCTTGTACCTGTGTTTTCACATTCAATTGACTTCAGTGGGGATTGCACAAACTTCATCCTTGGGAACATGTCAGCTCTGGGTATTGTGTCTAAATCCAAGGAGAATATGAAAGGAGGTTTAGAGAAGAAAGGGGAAGGAAATATAATAATGTGATGCTAGAAAACTCTTTAGATCTCTGGAGTTATCTTAAATAAATAATTCAGTACAATCCTACTGCCTGCTTACTCAAATCACAAGACAACACTGTGCTTTCAAATTTTCTCTGAGGGTTGTATTAATTTCAATGGACTAAATGGACCCAAAGAGGAAAAGGTGTTAATATGACCCTGTCACTGTCCAACATAAAATAGTGTTAAACAAAGGTTGGGGTTTCGTATATGGAGACCTCAGCTTGCTTAGTGCCATGGCAAACACACCATTAAATTTTTTTTAACCTTTTATTAAAGGTATAGAAAAGAAGGGGGGGGAATGTTGAAGCATTTGAAATGAGAAGTAATAAGGAAGACTTTCATTTTAATGACTTCCCTTCTTTCATTTCCCTTAAGATGGAAAGAGTTTTTATAAAGCATCCTCCTCTTCTCGTACCCAACCCCATTTGGTAGTCGTTTAG
Organism: Lepidochelys kempii; assembly: GCF_965140285.1. NCBI lineage: Eukaryota > Metazoa > Chordata > Testudines > Cheloniidae > Lepidochelys > Lepidochelys kempii. Next base: position 102,226,610 of record NC_136386.1, read on the forward strand.
ATGGTATTAAAGATGGTAATAACTGTCACTGGGAGTGGGGGAAGAGAAGAAGTTAGTTGAGCTGTGTTGGAGCAGTTTTTGTTACTGTCAGAATCCGATCCCATTTCCCAGAAAACAAAACAAAACACACACAAGAGGGAAGAGAAAAGAACAGCAAAGATAGAAATGCAACTTCTCTCTCCGGTGTGGACTCTCACTTGCAACCTCACTGCTGGAGAAACATAGGACCAGCACATGGTCTTATCTACTACTTTGAGACCTGGCAAACTTGTACCAGCATCAGGTTGCTTCAGCTATTGCTTTTATCTGACTCTCTGGTAACACAGCAGTGTTGTGAAATATATGGTCTTGGCCAACTAAGTCAAACTCTATTAGATAGAAGGAAAAAGCAGAAGGATAGGAAAGTGAAGAAACCAGGTGTGTGTGGGGGGAGGTAGGGTTCAGCCAAATCAGGTGAAGGTGGTGATGTCACCTGAGTACCTCTCTCTTGCCTGGTTGATCAGGATGATGAAGGCCTAATAGAATCACAATACATCCCAGATCCTAGAAGATGCTGAGGGTGGCAGCCATGATTGTAAAGCTCACTCTTTCCCTTTCAGTGAGCAATTTTTGTATTCCCTTCCCTCCTAATTTTCCCCCCAAAACATTTTTAGGGCCCGAAAAAGGGAGTAATGGTGGAATAACCCATCCCCTTATTATTTTGTCCACCAATTAGGCCTAATTTCTGACACACCACTTTTGATTAATTGGTTTCTAGTCTCACACTTCTCTTGTTTATCAGGCATGGTCTTAACACAGTCCTTGAATTATACCAATTGACCTTTTTGTTTATACTAATACAATCTGTCTCCCTTTTGCATCTTTTCCCATAATTTATGATAAGCTGTTGTGCAATTTAAGAACTTTCACTCACTTATTACAGTTGAGCTCAGAATTTGGTTAAGTTGCAGCCCTAGTTATTACAACAGTGTGATACAGGGCTCGTAGACTGAAATACATCCTTATATCATCTACACTCTAGCTCACAATCTGGGACCCAAAGCTGTGTTTCCGGAATACCAAATACCAAAACCTAGCCATGGACACTAAATTCCATTTTGTACTTCAAGATCCCAGCGTATCCATTGCTAGAAACAGTCTTTTTCTCTAGAAGGCCCAACTCCTTCATCCAAGAAATTAAGTAGGGGGAGAAGGAGTAGTGTGAGTAAAAACCATGTTACTAGGTCTTTCTAGAGTTCTGATTCTAATGGACAGGGCTGCTCTACTTGTACAGCCAGCAAAGAATCCATGATAACCTTAGCTGAGAATACTTTGCACTCTATAAGCAGCTTAGCTGGAGCATAAAAGCATACACATACCTCGGAGCTGGATCATGCTGTTAGCACACATGGAAAGTGGAGGCTCAGGTGCATATATAGCTAACTGGGATACTTTTTTTTAATTTGAGGCACTTTGGTAGATATTCCAGGGTTTCACCAATAAGATCTACTGCTGCATATGGTACACACCCGACAAGGTAATTTTCAGTATTTCAGATGTGGTTCATGGATAAAAATTATACATACCCTTTTATCATGTCATTCATTGTAGTGTGAATTTCCACAGTTTATTATGCTCATACTACGCGTAAACATAATTACTTTACAGCAGGCTATAAATTCCACCTATTGGAGAACATCATTAGTTTTCATTACATGTTTAGTATAGTTTGTTCGTGTACAACATAAATGTATAGCAATTCTTCTTTGTGAAAGTATTATAAACAAATGGAGACAAGGTCTTCTATTTCTAACGCTGACCTTTTACTGATAAAGTTTAAATAAATCAATTTCATTCAATAAGAAAAGCATCTATATATTTTGAAGAATGTAGAATTCGAATATTGCTGAAATCTTTTTTGCTTAGGTCACAGTCGGCCAAATTCAGAGCTGGGGTAAGTGGAATTCAGTGGCCGTTGTGCCCGTTGCTGCTAGTGTTAAATTTGGTCCTATGACTCTCATCAACTTTTTGGTCCTTTTAAAATGTAGCCTCTTAAAAGGATTTTTACTCTGGTTTGATTTAATTGTGGTTTTAATTATTCTAAGGTTCAGGTAAGGTGCTTAGAAATTCATTACCAGATTAGCCACTTTAGGAATAAAATGTTATCTTATTTCAGTTGACATCTGATGCTAGCATGAGAGATGATGTTGCGTAGACCAAACACATTGTCCTAATCACTGTCAGGCTAGCTCTTTGGGATACAAATAAAATTAAATTAAATTACATTTTCATTTTTTTTACTGGTTTGAACATGAAAGCTGGTAGTTTAGCGCTCACAAAAGATGCCAGACAGACAGACCAATCAGCAGAGACAAATGAAGTTGCCCCAATCTCCACCACCTGCCTCAAAGTTGGCTTGAAAGTATGACCTCTTGGGGTTGATAGGGTAATTCAATCCCCATGCTCAGTCAAATCTTTGGCCTTTCAGCAGAGACTGCCAATAAGGCTGTCAAAATAGTGTTTAGTGAGGTGGTGTTTTTGTGATGTGGACGCCTCTCATGTAGGTCAGCAAACCTATTTCATATAGGCTATCAAAGAGCCGCTATCAGCGTGGGCTGGATTCAAACTAGCCACCTAGAGGTGAATGAATCAATATCCAATTACCAATTTCTGGAGACATCCAGTCCCTCTCTGCAAAGTTTGTTTTAAATAGAAACAAAATGCCAAGACAGTACCATGAGACAAGAATGCCATCATTGCTCTTTAGCAGGCTTTTATATTTTGTGTTATATTTTATATTGTTTGACCTCATTTTAATGATTTACTATTACTATGACTATTGCTCACAGTCAAAATAGCTGGAGTGGGTGGAAGAAACGGAAGAGCAACTACAGTATTTCACATGCAATTTTAAAATTTAGCAATAGCATTGTGACAGGGTGAAGTAGCTCTACCTGAGCTCTGGCAGCCTAACTCTCTGCCTTGCTCCCCTTCAGGCAAAGGGTGAGGTAGTCAGTCAGGCTCAGGAGTTCAGCGTTAAATCAGGAATTGCCATCATAACATGTCTGTGATACACAAGAGAGTGTGAGTGCTTGTCTAAGGAGGCAGAAAGCCACATCCACTAGTTTGAAGGGCTAGATTGTCTTGGAACCAGAGCTGGGCCTTTTTCCTTTGAATTTCTACTTATGAGAAACGCTTCTTGTGTTTAAACCAGTGAATAAAATCCCTGGGAGGCAATTTTCTTGGCAAGAGACCTTTTTCTTGCTGTTGGATAGGGTGACCCACTCCACTGCTTTACAGTCAGTCATTCTCTTTGCAAAACTTCTTATTCGCAGTCCAAAAAAACCATAAGATTTGTACGCAAGCTGTCACCTACACAGATGGAATGAACTGTAATACAATAACCCATGTGTACTTTAACCACTTCACCACCACCACAGCTGGCATTATGGGTGCAAAACCACTGTTAGTTTCCAGATCGAATTCAAAGTGTTGCCTTTGATCTTCAAAGCTCTAAATGGTCACCTCAGACCACATATCTCCCTGTTCCACACTACTATAGTTGTGATCAGCAGAGGTGCTCAGGCTGGAGCCTCCTCACCAGTATGAGGACACATGACTCTGGAATGCGCTTTGCTTGTAGGTCTGCCGGAGCACAGAAAAAATCCACCATGCATAAAGAATTAGATTTAGGTACAATTTCAGTTCTTTTGCTCCATACTTAGTGGAAAAACCATAACAGTTTTTCAGTCTCTTACCTCAAACATTCTGGATAACACATGCTTGTGCTTTAGCCATGCACTCCTCAAAGGGGTGAATAAATTCCATAGTCAGTAAGTCACTCTGTGTTTACAGATATGTGAAATGCCAAATGTCATGGAGGTTTGTAGCTAATTCACAGAGTGAGAGCTATGGGCTGCTACCATGCAGCTTTTCATGGAAAGAAAACTACCACCCATTTCCACTGCAGCACCAACAGCCCTGAAGCACCACAGAGATTTATTGCTATCTGTAGACATCTTCTGTGTCCATTCATACACAAGAAAAGAAAGAACTGTAAAGACAACAAGTCAGTGATTATAACTCCTTATTTGAACCTTTCTAATATTAACTGAGGAAGTTCTGAGACACGTAGTATAACAATGGTGGAAATGATGGATGCAACAAAAGAGTACGTGTCAGAGGCATTCTCAGGAATTGTTGGTGTCTAGCTCATGTTCCAGTTAATGACCAAGACAGTTTTAGGAAATTAGAAAGAGCTGCGACACAGAGGCCATGAAACTGCACTGAGATGAAAATGATGCAGCAGAGAAATCATAAACAACTAGTGCCAAAACTTAAAAAGCGCGATGTGAGCAGGCAGCAGGAATATGAGTGGAACATTAGCCCATTGACTGGAGACACTTAGTGGATGACACTGTGGAACACAGAAATGACAGGTTTTCTGTGTTTTGTGATGAAGGCTTGTCAAGATTTTGTTATTAATTATTTGTATTTCGGTAATGCCCGTGGAGCCCAGGCATGGATTGGGCCCATTATACTATGCACTATACAAATACATAACAAGGAAAGAGTTTAAAAAACTCTTCACAAACTACATTCTGCTTTCCTGCACAGTTCTTGTTTGTAGAATTTTCCTTGTTAGAGAAACTCAAGAAAAAAGCATTTTAAGATGTTGCCTTGCAAACTTAAACTTAATTCCAAAATAGCTATGACCAGTTCATTGTCAGGTTGTGATATCAAAGGTAATTCAGCCAATTAGCACTATTTATTGTTGTTTGTATTACCCTGCTGCACAGAGGCCCCCAAACAAAAGTGGGGCTTCACTATATTAGGTGCTGTATGAAAAAAGGAAGGTATGAACCCATGCCCAACAGAGCTTACGAAAACAGACAAGGGATGAAGGATCCAACACAAACCAAAGGGATTGAGGGGATGAATAGGACATAAGTTTGTTGGTACCATTTATTTGATGGTAAGTGTCTGTTGAGAGTGAGTAAATAGGAGCAGGAGAATGGGAGAAAGACAGAAGGGGATGGAGTTGATGGAAGGATGGAGAGGAGCACAGAGGTCAGGAAAAGTGGTACTGACAGTGGGGTGACTGTGAGGGACAGGAGTTTGGGGCAAAGCCCCAGGCAGTAATCAGGCATTCAAAATATAAAATGCTGTCATCTTGCTATCAGTCATGCTGAGAGCCTATGAAGGCTTGAGGAGAACATGGTGCCCCAGCTGGTTCTGCTGACCCGCTGGTTCTGCTGACCCACTGCTTCTGCACCTAGTGGTTGATGAGGGAATCTATTCCCAGGGCCTTGGAAGTTCCATCCTGGGAGCTCCTATTCTGCTTCTGTTGGCCGGGGAGGCTGGAAAAAAGGGAGTATCCGGTGCCTCTGCAAGGGGATGTCTCCAAGGATTACAGTATTGTAGTAGCACTGTTCAGAATTAAGGTTAGAACTGTTCTGCTTTAAAATAAGAGTAAACAACAAGCAAACATGACTGATGCCCCTACTTATGGAACTGTTGGTCAAAGAGGTCAGGATGAACTCAAGGTGCATCAGTTGTAAAGTACACTGCAAAGCCCATCTTTGTGGGCAAGCTTTCCCCAGTAACAATGGCTGAAGTGCTACTGAACTACATACATGAAGAAGGGAAGGAAGAAAAATAAAATCCCCCCTATAAGGAACAGATGGTGAAACCTAGGAGCAGTGGGAAAACTGAGGTCCTTTGTGGATAAAATGCAGGTGTTATTTTTTTATTTTGTGTCTCTCATATATATTGCAGTGATAGGTGCTTTCTAAGTGACTAGCGTAGGTAATTCCTTTGCGGGGGGGCTGGGGGAGGAGATGTTTCTGCAGATAACACATTTCAACAGTAATTCAAAACTGCCCATTTATTTTATATAAATACATGGATCTGAGTCATAGTTTCATGTCCTGTACAGGTTCCTGCCCCCCAGGCTTAGTCAGAGGGCTCCCTCCTTCTTATTTTAACTCGAGTAGTTTCTCCTACCACCTCTTTTACTGCCAAAATAGGTTTGTGCTGTTGGAGCAACTTTGCCATACCACCTCCACAGCTCCTCTTCCCTCCCCTCCCCGTTATAGCTACCCACCGTCACCAAGGTAACAGTCAGTTTCACCACCACTAGAAATGGGTACAGTTCAAAAGTTTCAGTTCCCTTCATTTGGAGCGCTCATCCTCCCTTTCCTATCCACCCAGCTGCTCAGCGATAACAGCGCCATCATAGCATCTTATCTCAGGATGTCACAAGTGTGTTCTTGTTATGTATTTCATGGATTATTGAAAGGACAGATGGTCTAAGTACAAACCTCCACAACAAGGTCAGCCTTGAAAGAGATATTGGTTTTGTATAGCTTTGCCATTATATTGTGTAACTGCCACACCACAGGACCAGGAATTCAAATATAACCTTTTAAATATGTGTGTTTAGACAGAGTAAACGCATATCTTCTCATCTGAACTATTTTCTTTTTTTCTATATACTCACCTGAATGCAATGAACATAGCCAGTACTGTGGATAACTCTGGGACCAGTTTTCAGAGTAGCAGCCGTGTTAGTCTGTATTCGCAAAAAGAACAGGAGGACTTGTGGCACCTTAGGGACTAACACATTTATTTGAGCATGAGCTTTCGTGAGCCACAGCTCACTTCATCGGACCAGTGAGGCAGGTAAGGCAATTTAAAAGTAACAACTCTCTTCAATCAAATCAGATTCATTTCAAGGTGTCAAAAGGAGCAGAATTTAGAGAACAATGCCAATCACTACGGAAATCAAGTTAAAATACATGCATGCACTTGCTTTTTTCCTTATATAACAGAAAAAATTATGAGAAATAAGCAAGTAAAATACACAGGTTTTCAGATGTGAAGTGTGATGTTATTGTACAGGTATTTGTTGCAATACTGTTGTACACTAATACTGTAAGGCCCGTAAGCAGGTCTATCGATCTAAGATATTTATGTGGTCTCCATTACTGTAGCTAAGTACCTCACAATCGGTAATGAATTTATCCTCACAACTTTCATGTGAAGTGGGCAAGTACTATTAGCTTCATTTTACAGACGGGGAACTGAGGCATAGAGACACTGAAGGTATGTCTACACTGTAATTACACACCCATTGCTGGCCCATGCCAGCTGGTTCGGGCTAAGGAGCTGTTTATTTGCGATGTAGACATTCCAGCCTGGGCTGGAGCCTGGGCTCTAGAACCCCGTGAGTGGGGAGGGTCCCAGAGCACAGGCTACAGCCTGATCCCAAACATCTACATATCAATTAACCATCCCCTTAGTTTTGCAGGGCTCAGGCTGAGTCAAATGGCACAGGCTATCTCTGGGTGTTTAATTGTAGTGTAGACATACCCTAAGTGGCTTGTCCAAGATCACACAGAAAATCTGTAGCAGAGCAGAAAATGAACCCAGGTCTCCAGAGTCCAAGGCTAACCAATAGACCATCCTTCCCTTCACCAGTACTCACAGGCAGGGTATGTGTATATTTTGGGACCAGATCTTTCTTCCTGTAAGGTCAATGTCAAAATTCCCTTTGATTTCAATGGTGCAGAATTGTTTTAGTCTGCAAAAGTATGCAAATGTTATTTATTCAGTATATAAATGAGAGAGTACACATGCATATTTACTAACTGTGTTAAAAATTGTGTGCTAAATTATGCCAGGAATTTACAGGGCCAGCAGCTTGCAAGGCTGTGCCATTAAAAACAATGCAAAGTACACTGAAAGCAAAATGAGAATAGTTCATGTATACTAATAATCCAGGAGGGCATGATCAGCATGGAGAACCTAATTAATGTCCTTGAATTTTTAAGAGGGTTTAAGATATTGATAATGACAGTGCATACATAATCATTTATTTTGATTTTCAGAAAGACATTAATAGACTGTTCCTCATGACAGCGTCTTGCGTAAGAAATGAGCTTGGGGGATGCAGCTTGGAACTTCAAAACTGATAAAGAGCTGGTTCATTACATAAAACAGATGTTATTTATCTATGTAGAGGACTAAGTGAAACTTGCCATGGATCAAGATCAGAGGAACAGTAAATATAAAGTGTGAATCAAGTGATATACCATAAGTTTCAGATCTCATTAATAAGTAGGATAAGTGGCCCATATGGCATTAATAAATACACAGTGCAGTGAAAGCAGAGTTTAAAGCTAATTACATGACATACAAAATGAAGAAAATTGAAGTAAAATAAACCCCAAACTGATTTCTAGGGGAAAAACCTCTCTGTGAGGAGTTTGACAGATTTCCTAATGTAGAAGGTACAAATTCTGGTTGATTGTATGTAATTGCTGCGTCATTGAATGCCTCAGTGTCAAAGATCTAGTCAAGATCTCCCTCATGGACACTCACCAGACTGCTGTGAGGGGATCAACATACTGAATCCATGTGTGCTTTAGCCTCCAGAGTCTGAACAGAATCCAGGCATTGCCCCTAGTTTGGGGTCTCTAGGCACACCCTCAGGTGCAGATCTTCTCTGTCTAGCACCCTGTGGGGTGTATGCATGCCCCATCTCCTGCTGAAGCGGACGATGGGTGTGCTGACTCTGTGGTTATAGTTAGGGTTGCCAGGCATCCGGTTTTCGACCGGAACACCTGGTTGAAAAGGGACCCTGGTGGCTCTGGTCGGCACCGCCCACCGGGCGGCGCCACGAGGGCCCAGGTCTAAGGCAGGCTCCTTGCCTGCCCTAGTTCCACGCAGTTGCCGGAAGTGGCCTCCAGGTCCTTGCGACCCCTAGGTGCTGGGGCAGCCAGGGAGGCTCCGTGTGCTGCCCCCACCCAAAGTGCTGGCTCCACCATTCTCATTGGCTAGGAACCATGACCAGTGGGAGATGTGGAGGCAGTGTCACATCTCATAGAATCATAGAATATAGAATCATAGAATCCTAGAATATCAGGGGTGGAAGGGACCTCAGGAGGTCGTCTAGTCCAACCCCCTGCTCAAAGCAGGACCAACCCCCAACTAAATCACAGTGTGTGGAGCCTCCCTGGCTGTCCATGTGCCTAGGGGCTGCAGGGACCTGGTGGCCACTTCCTGGGAGCTGTGGTAAATGCCGCCGGAACCCCAAATCCTCCCCCAAACCCCAACCCCCTGCCCCAGTTCAGAATCCCCTCCCGCACCCAAACTCCCTCCCAGAGCCTGCACCCCCAACACTCCAACCCCCTGCCCTGAGCCCCCTTCTGCACCCAAACCCTTCATCCCCAGCCCCACCTCAGAGCCCACATCCCCAGCCGGAGCCTGCAACCCCTCCTGCACTCTGAAACTCTCAGCCCCAGCCCAGACCCCCCTCCCCTACCCCAAACCCCTCATTCCCAGCCCCACCTCAGAGCCTACACCGCCAACCAAAGTCCTCACCCTCACACACGCCAACCCCCAGCCCCAGCCCAGAGTCCTCTCCTGCACCCTGAACTCATTTCTGGCACCACCCCAAAGCCTGCACCTCCAGCCAGAGCCTTCCCCCCCCCAACCCTCTGCCCCAGCCTGGTGAAAGTGAGTGAGGGTGAGAGAAAGCAAGCGATGGAGGGAGGGGCAGGGTCTCGTGGAAGGGGAGGGGCAGAGGCATTCAGTTTTGTGTTATTAGAAAGTTGGCAACCCTAGTAACAGTCTACCCAACTGTCACATGCATCACCACGATAAGGGACAATGGTCAGATTCAAAAGAGTGGCCCTTGGGTTTAGGGAAGTGAGGCCCAGTGGCCAGCCTCAGTACCGCTGCTCTTGGGGTCAGGGTTGTGAAGCCTAGTGGCCAGGGTCAGTACAACGGCCCTGGGAGTCGGGGTTGTGCAGCCTAGTGGCCAAGGTCAATAAAACGGCCCTTGGGACCGGGTCTGTGCAGCCTAGTGACCAGATTCAGAGAAGTGGGCCACCACCTAGGGGTGGGTGGTGGCAGAGGGCGTAGGGGCCGCTCTCTCTCCACTGGGTCCCAGCCCAGGGCCCTGTCAGTAGTGAGCATGATCACCACCCAGTCAGCCGGGATCCTACCGCAAAACACTGACTTTCCTCGGGTGCGAGGTACCACTCACTACATCCCCCCGGGCCACTTCCTACCATGAGTCCTGAAGCTGGGGTCCATTCATCATCAGGGTCTCCAAGCTCCTTGGCACAAGTAGCTTGTTGGGACTTTGACTCCCGTCGCCTGGCTGTGGGCAACCAGTCTCTGGTCTGGGCCTCAGGCTCTCTGGTTTCTGCAGTCAGGGGCTGAAGCAGCTTCCGGGCTGAAGCCTCCACCGAGCATCCTTCTTCCCTGGCAGTCAGTCTGGAATGAGCTGGGCTGCTCTCCTTTATACTAGTGCAGCATTTGGAGCATGCCCAGTCTGGTCTAAGAAGCAGGACTTCCGCTGCCCATAGTGTGGGATTAACCCTTTCCTGCCTAGTGTTGGGTATGCACACCCCGTTGCACACCCCTTCTGACAGCAGTGACAATGCAATTCAACTGCTGACCCCTCAGTCTTCCCACCCCCAGAGCTTATTCACCTCCTTTCCCAGAATTCCGTCTTTGTGGGTGCTCTGGGTTTATAGTTTACTTCTTCAGGAGAAGGTGCTAGGAAACACACACCACACACATGGACTTCGCTCAGAAATCTAAAACATCATTGCTCTTTACTTAGCAAAATGAGAAATGCACAGATCTTGACAAAAATAATAAACTCTACATGTATTTCTCTGTCTTAGTTTCCTCACAACTCTGGAACATTCTTTGGGGTAAGGTTAGGGTGTTTTGGGGCATCCACAATCCTTCTCCTGCAGTGCATAGCTTGCCACAGAGACTCTCTCTCCAGATTAATTTGCTTTGACCTTGGTTGGTCCTGCAGTTGATCTGCCTCTACACCCTCACTACAAAAGCATGCCCATCTCTTGCCCTCTCCTGTTCACAGCTTCTTGCATGACTCTGAGAATCTTCCCCCATCCTTTTTAAAGAGCAATTTCATAAGACCACCTTTATAGCATCAGCCAGAATTCATTAGTTGTGCAGACACACTCTCCAAATCATCACACTCAGTCTATACTGCATCAAGCATTGCTAAGGCCTGGTGTACATTACAAAGTTGTGGTGATGTAACTTGCCTTGTGTCAACCTATTTGTGTATGTTTCTACACTCAAATTTATCTCCAACAAGCATAAGTGCCCTGTTATGGCGATACAGTAAAACCACCTCTCTGAACAATGTTGAGCCATGGTTAACCTACTGAGGTCAACACAGTGCAAGTGTAGACACTGTGTGACCTGTGTTGGTCTAACAGATTGCCAGCAATGTCCCCACAATGCCCCATTCCAAGCGACGGGTGACCATTCTGGTCACAATTGTAAACTCCACTGCCTAGGGAGTGGAAGCCACCCCCGTTTCCTGTTTAAAACCCTCAGCATATTGTTGAAATGTGTTTTCCTGATTGTCCACCTTGGCAAGAATACCTAGCAGCTCTCCTTTGTTATGTGTAACTGCTCAACTGACCATGCTGGCCCCATGCACAAGACACTGCTGCCTGGAATAGAATCATAGAATCATAGAATATCAGGGTTGGAAGGGACCCCAGAAGGTCATCTAGTCCAACCCCCTGCTCAAAGCAGGACCAATTCCCAGTTAAATCATCCCAGCCAGGGCTTTGTCAAGCCTGACCTTAAAAACCTCTAAGGAAGGAGATTCTACCACCTCCCTAGGTAACGCATTCCAGTGTTTCACCACCCTCTTAGTGAAAAAGTTTTTCCTAATATCCAATCTAAACCTCCCCCACTGCAACTTGAGACCATTACTCCTCGTTCTGTCATCTGCTACCATTGAGAACAGTCTAGAGCCATCCTCTTTGGAACCCCCTTTCAGGTAGTTGAAAGCAGCTATCAAATCCCCCCTCATTCTTCTCTTCTGCAGGCTAAACAATCCCAGCTCCCTCAGCCTCTCCTCATAACTCATGTGTTCCAGTCCCCTAATCATTTTTGTTGCCCTTCGCTGGACTCTCTCCAATTTATCCACATCCTTCTTGAAGTGTGGGGCCCAAAACTGGACACAGTACTCCAGATGAGGCCTCACCAATGTCAAATAGAGGGGAACGATCACGTCCCTCGATCTGCTCGCTATGCCCCTACTTATACATCCCAAAATGCCATTGGCCTTCTTGGCAACAAGGGCACACTGCTGACTCATATCCAGCTTCTCGTCCACTGTCACCCCTAGGTCCTTTTCCGCAGAACTGCTGCCTAGCCATTCGGTCCCTAGTATGTAGCTGTGCATTGGGTTCTTCCGTCCTAAGTGCAGGACCCTGCACTTATCCTTATTGAACCTCATCAGATTTCTTTTGGCCCAATCCTCCAATTTGTCTAGGTCCTTCTGTATCCTATCCCTCCCCTCCAGCGTATCTACCACTCCTCCCAGTTTAGTATCATCCGCAAATTTGCTGAGAGTGCAATCCACACCATCCTCCAGATCATTTATGAAGATATTGAATAGACAGGAGTATTGGATTTCCTCGGCCTGTGGGGAGAATAAACTATGGACATCTATGAAAAGGTTGCATGAAGGAGACAGGCAAAGGGGTACAGATGTGATCAGCAGCAATGCCATATGAAGGAACTGTGGCAGTCATACCATAAGGCCAGGGAGACCAACAACTGACCTGGTTCTGAGCTGCCGACCTGCTGCTTTTACAACAAGCTGCATGGCATACTTGGTGAAGGCCCCTCCAGCACTCTGCAAACCACCATGGATACCTTGGAGGAGCCCTGAGACAAAGGCTCTTGCTGCCAACAACAAGGAGGAGAAGGGAGACACTGTGCAGGAGTCCAGTCATGCTACAAGGTAGCAGCTATCTGAGAAGCCACCACAGTCTAGCCAGTCCTGCCAGCCGACCATGGATGAGCCCGATGAAGGGGAAGGGACCTCGGGTAAGTGTGAGCATGCACTCTCCTTTCCCATATTTAAATTTAAAGATGGTACCTGGTCCATCCCAGGTTAGCATGACACAGGAATCAACTTTTCACTGTTTTACTCATATGAGAAGAGGTAGCAGTACAACAAACAGAGGTAGAGTTGGTATCTACTTTTCAATCCTCTGTAGGCTTAGACGGGGGCAAAGAGATGGGGGTGAGCCCACGCAGAGTAGCTTGTTTATCTACATAGGGATATCCCTTGTATCCTCCTGAGAGATCTTGATGAAACTTTCATGGAGATACTTTGCAATCCTTTCCCAATCCTGTGACTTTCCCAAAGGTTGCTAGGGATGGCCGCCTGATTTCTTCCTCCATGACACTCCACGATGAATTCAACTGTCACCATTGCAGTAAACAGACTAGTGGCACATAAGCCCCAGAGGCTTTGGAATGCCAGGAGCAGCTGAGTGCTCTGTGCACTTGTAACCTTCAGGAGTGAGATATCAGCTAAAATCACCAATAGTGCCAATATTCAGTGCCATTACCCAATAAGGACAAACATTTTATTGTTTCATGCAACTGAAATTCCTTTCCCCTCCTTGCTCCTGCCCCTGGCAGGCCATACGCACCATGGCTGGGGTTGGAGAGTGGTGCTGTGCAGGGGCAGTCCAAAGCTGACGTGTTAATTAGCATGCCTTATTAAAAGCTTTTATGGGAATAAGGGAAGGGAGTTTTAAACTTATCTTTCCCTTTGCATTGTGAATCCAATGCTACAGCTATCTGTTTTTATCAGCAGCTGCTTCCATTCTGCCCTTGATGTATTGCATTGCCTGTTTTTTTTGTTTTTTCTGGGTTTAGGAGAATAAAATTATCTATAGTAACAGCAAAGAAAACCTGTGTTTATGTGCATGTAAGCCTACATAATTTATCTTTACTTATTGATTTTATGCAGCAAATCACATCACAAAGAGAAGCTGGTGGAGAATGCTCCTCTAGTCATGGGAATGGGAAGGATCTGTTTTTATCTAAAGCAATAGGGGAAATGTGTTGTCTCTTGGATGATAGACTCAGCAACCATGCAGTAATAACAAGGTCAACTGATTCAGGGCATACAGCTGATTCATAATGATTTGTCCAATAAAGAGCAGCACAGAGCATAGTTATTTGAAGCACTATTAGGATTTGGAACAGCATGTTGGGAAACTTACAATGATCCAAGGAAAGATTGGCTCTGCAAAGTGAAAGAGGCTCGTTCCATAGGTCTGGCTGAGGCAAATGAGGAAGATGTCTTCCTGTTAAGTTACCTCATTGCATCATTTCATTCCATCCATCCTTGAAGTGGACTGCTGACTAGGTAAACGATACAAGGTAGAAGGTTTTGGTTTGGTGGAACACTGGCCCATCTTCTATAGGGAAAGTGGATTTTACAGTTTGGATTGCTCCATTTCCGTATAAAAGCTGTTATCATGGGGGATTTCAGTTTGAGTGATATATTCAAGAAAGTCTCATGCTGCCAGGAGTACATTGTCTTTGGAATTTCTAAAATGTATAGATGACTATTTCCTAACTCAAAAAGTGTTGCATCCAACATGGGAGGATTCTATATTAGTCCTCATCTTGACAGATAAAGAATTGATTGCAGAAATAAAAATTAGTGGTAGTGTATGCGGAAGAGATCATGATTTGATTATATTTGTTATGTACAAACAGAATAAAGTCCAAACCAGTAATACATACATACATACAGACACACACAGTTGGTGCTTTAAAGGGGCCAGCTTCACAAAGTGGAAAACAATTATAGGTCATATCAGTTGGGTAAAAAAAGATGAATGGTAATTGGGAACTGTTTATTAGATGTCCAAAAAGAAGGCAGCACTGACTAAAAAAACAAACCTGACTTAGAAGTAAAGTGAAGGCAGATATAAAAAAATAATAATATCCTGCCACCACCACCTTATATTAAAAACAGAAGAAAGGGGAAGTTGATAGTATTGAATATAAGTTAGAAACTAGAAATTGTAGAAAATGTATAAGGGAAGCAAAAGCACACAAGTAGAAATCTGTAGCCAGGATTGTTAAGGCTGATAAGGAATTATTTTAAATAGATTAGGAATAAAAGTAATCCTAACAATGTTATTGGTCCATTACTAAGTAGAAATGGTAGAATTGTCAATAATAATGCAGAAAAGGTAGAAGTATTCAATAAATATTTCTGTTTTGTATTTGGGATGAAGTTAGATAATGTAGTTATAGCATATGAGGATAATGAAATACTTTCCATTCGAACAGTAACTACTAAATCTAGACATTTTAAAATCAGCATGTCCAGGGATTTGTATCTGACAGTTTTTTAAAAAGAGCCCAAGGAGCTCCTTTTTCAATAAAAACTTGGATTTTCAATAAAACTTGGATTACTGGGGAAGTACCAGAGAACTAGAAGAAAGCTAATGTTTGCCAATATTTTAAAAAGGTAAATGGGACAACCCAGGTAATTATAGGCTTGTCAGTCGGACATTGATCCTGGGCAAAATATTGAGACAGGACTCAATTAATAAAAAATTAAAGGAGGGTAATATCATTAATGCAAATCAACATGGGTTTGTAGACACCAGATCATGTCTAACATGATTTTTTATGAGATTACAAATTTGGTTGATAAACAGTAATAGTGTTGATGTAATAGACTTTCATAAGACACTTGACTACCACACAACATAGTAAGCAACTAGAATATAGCATTAAATGGATTAAAATCTGGCTAACAGATAGGTCTCAAAAATGCAACTGTAAAGGGAGAATCATCACTGAGTGAGTATATTTCTAGTGGAGTTCCATGGAGATTGGTTCTTTGCCCTATGGTATTTAACATTTTTTTCAATGATCTGGAAGAGAACACGGTATCATCACTGATAAAGTTTGCAGATGGTAGAAAGATTGAAGGAGTGGTAAATAAAGAGGACAGGTGAGTGTTAGAGAGCGGTCTGGTTCACTTGATAAGCTGGGTGCAGGCAAACAGTATGTGCTTTAAATGGCTAAGTGTAAAGTTATACTTTTAAGAACAAAGAATGTAGGCTATATTTACAGAGCGGGGAATTCTATCCTTGGAAGCTGTGCCTGTGAAAAGGACTTGGAGCTCAAGGTGTGTAATCAGTTGAACATGAGCTCCAAGTGTGACACTGTGGCCAAAACATCAAATTTGATCCTTGCATGTATAAATAGGGGAATATCAAGTATGAGTAGAGTCCTACCAAATTGACTGTCCATTTTGGTCAATTTCACAGTCATAGGATTTTTAAAATCGTAAATTTCATGATTTCAGCTATTTAAATCTGAAATTACACAGTGTTATAATTGTAGGGATGCTGACCCAAAAAGGAGTTGTGGGGGTGGTCACAAGGTTTTTGTAGGAGGGGGGTTGCAGTACTGCTACCCTTACTTCTGCACTGCTGCTGGCAGCGGCGCTGCCTTCAGAGCTGGCAGCTGGAGAGCAGTGGCTGCTGGCCGGGAGCCGAGCTCTACAGGCAGAGCCACTGCCAGCAGCAGCGCAGAGTAAGGATGGCCTGGTATGGTATTGACACCTGTACTTCTGCACTGCTGCCTGCGGAGCTGGGCCCTCAGTCAGCAGCCCCCGCTCTCCGTCCGCCCAGCTCTGAAGGCAGCAGCGCAGAAGGAAGGGTGGCATGGTATGGTTTTGTTACCCTTCCTTCTGTGCAGTGCTGCTGGCAGGGTGCCGCCTTCAGAGCTGGGCGCTTGGTCAACAGCCCCCACTCTCCGTCTGCCCAGCTCTGAAGGCAGCAGCGCAGAAGTAACAGTAGCAATGCCGTGACCCCCCCTAAAATAACCTTGTAACCCCTCCCCCCCAGCAACTCCCTTTTGGGTCAGGACTCCCAGTTTGAGAAACGCTGGTCTCCCCCATGAAATCTGTATAGTATAGGTTAAAAGCACACAAAAGACCAGATTTCGTGGTCCATGATGCGTTTTTCATTGCCTTGAATTTGGTAGGGCCTTAAGTATGAGTAAGGCGGTTATATCACTTTGTATATGTTAATTATGTGATTGCTACTGGAATACTGTGTCTGGTTCACCTTTTTTATATTAAGTCTATTCTGTATTAATAATGTATCTTAATGGCATACCTTTTTTGGGGGGTGGCATATGTATGTACATCTGTTAAACCACTTGCTTGCTTAATAAAAAAGAAAAACATCATGTGTGTATATTACTTGGCTATAGATATGTATGTAGATGTTTTTGTAAATTATAACAAACATCACCTTTCTTTCCCCTTTGCTTTTCTTCTGAAACTCATTATCTTTCTCATATACTATGCCTGTAACACCAGATGTGCAGGACTTTTAATGTCTGGAGCACAGAAATGAGAGAACTAAATTCAGTCTCAAGCCTTAGGTTGAGCAGCACTTATCTAGTGGTCCATTGATATCAATAGAACTACTTGTATAAGTGCTATTCAGCATGAGCCAGGATTGCAGAACAAGGCCTAGGACAGATTATGATTGATCAGTTTGAATTTCATTACTTTAATTGATTTGTTGCAGCATTAACACTTTCACTTTAGAGTTTCAGAAAATATGAATTGCATGTCAGTTGTCAAATTACACAGCTTTGATATTTTTCAGTCGTCCTCAGAATTTGGGACTAAACTTCCAGCCTGAAATTGGAAAATGCCCAGGGTTCTATTTCTAATGCCTTGTCACCCTAAATCTTGTTTTAGGCAGGTTGCAGAGTTTCTGCAGCTGAGAGTTCCAGTTATTTCTCTTCACAGGCTAGACCCTCTCTCAGCCTGGACTCAGCCCTTGCCTTTTCCCACTTTAGTTCCTTTGTTTCTTCAGGTACTTTCAGCAATCTTCCTTCTTAGGCAGGGAGGCAATGGAGAAGAGCCTAGATTACTTCACTTCCCAGCCTTAAATAGGATTTACATAAGGCGGGAATCCTTTGTTTCCAGTGGAAAAATACCAGCAGTGTCCAAGGTGGTACTCCGTACCAGGTGACATCATCACATGACCTTGCAGTGTTAAAGCAACCATGAGACAAGGTTTATTTGTAACGTCCACAGACGGGAACTCCAGGAAGATGAGAGATCAGCATCTTCAAAGACTCTGACCCATAATTCACCATTGCTGCAGCTCCCTCAGTGACAGCAATGATGGAAACTGTGATGGAGAAACAGTGCCCACAGCTTCTATCATCACTGGTGGAGTTGCACCAGTGGAAAGTTATGGGCCCCAATTTTACCACCAGACATGCAACCTGATTGCCAGGCTGATCAGTGGAAACTCCTAAAACGGATGATTAACATTTTAAGATATTAATAGAAACAATTGAGTCTAACAGCCTTCATAGAAATAAGGAGGGTTCTTCTCACTTGGAATTTTTTATTTAAATACAAATATAATTAACAGTTTTTCCATTTAATTTAATTGGTTTTATTATTAGTTTTAATTGATTTCAGTTTGATGTACGTAAAGAAACAGAAAAACGTAAAGCCATTCTGGTAAGTAATGCCGATCAACTAAGCAAGAAAAATTAAGAGAGAGCACAGAGACGCATACTAGTTAGTTTTTCCACCTATCCTCTCATCTGAAAGGGATTATTTTCACTGTTGAGAGGATTTGTAACAAATTTATGAATGATTTTAACCTCAGCTAAAGTAACAACATCTTTTGGTGCAAGTACTTGAAAAAATTGTTCAAAGAATATTTTTTTTTTTGCAGAGTACACCCCAAAACAGTTCCTATGAGACCAAATGTACTCCTCTGAATCTGATAACAACAATAAGAGTTTTCAGTGTAGTGGATGTATTTAAAGCATTTAGAAGTCATCTTAATAGGCCATAAAGTAAAATAAGCTATTGTGATGTTATTCATGCCTATTGACCTATGAAAGTGAAAAAAAATGATGTGGCCAAATAAAAATAATTAAGGGGGAAAATTCTGGGGGTGGGTTGTTGTTTTTTTTAAAAAAATCTTTACTCTCCAACTTCGAGTAAAAATTATTTTTAACCATTATATATCTTAATTAAGTTTTTTTTTGCAACTGGAAAAACCCACCTCTGACATTCAGCAGAGGGTAGAAACACATCAATTACAAGCTGCTAAAAGAAAATGTATCAGTGAACTGCAAGATGATTATATGATACCCTTGGGCATTCTGACTGTCACAGAATTTCAAAATGAGATGTGAGAATCTAGGACAGTCTGTTGGTCACCATATCTTCCTAGTTATACTCTCTGGCTTTTAATTCGACATTAAATTACAACATTTCTATTATCAACTCACACACTATTGCTAAAATGGTCTACAGTTCCTAATACAGCACATAAGCTTTGACTAGCAATGAAAGGGGATGATGGGGATGAAATACAAAAGTAATAGCAGTATATATTGTTAGACACAGTCTCTGAATGAAAGGGGTGTATGTGCAATTGTATAGCTACACAGATTGTAAAAACAGCACATTGCATAACTAATGAAAATGCATAGGTTCATACAATACCCATAGTCTTCCAAGATGCTGATTCCACAGATATTTGCATATTTAGTAGAATAATCCAATATTTAAATATAAAATGTACAGGTTTCATATATTAGATGAAGTTTAGTGAAATGGCACCACACACCTCAACAGAATAGTTTTTGTTAATGAGTGGAATGCCTGCATAATGCATTCAAGCATGAGCAGGGTGTACTTTCAGGAATGGTTCCACAACTGCAGCTCAAGCAGACGGCAAAGTGCCCGTTAAAGGGTTATATACAGTACTTTAAGAATTTTTTCAAAGTCTACTGTGCACAATGAATTTTCTACGTCAGCAGAAATTCAGCTAATCCTATAGCAAAGAGGGTGATTTCAAAAGGTAATTGATGTCTTTTTAACCTAGAACTGTCAGACTGTATTGAGAATAATGGCACCTGACAAGTCTAAAGTTAAAAGAGAAATTGTAAAATTGATCCACCTCAGGTTCTGAATTTCAACATTAAGTAAGCATTATACTTGTATTGGCATATTATTACAATATTTGCCTTTAAAACTTGGAGTTAAAGTATGGAGGGAGTGTTTTCTAATGGTTAGATAAGAGATGCGGTGTCTAGACTCCTGTATTTTTCCTACAACTCTGCCAGTTTTTTTCCCATTTTTACTAGCAGCTACAGTGCTGCTGATAAGAGTTTGATGCATTGGGAAGAGTTTGGTCATCTACAATGAAAACAATCTAATCCACTTAAAAGAAAACCCTTTTAAATCTAAATACACTTTCCTTTTGCAGGCTTGTTGCTGTTACTGTGAGCCTCTGCTCCCACGCAGAGAGGCAGAAGGGAGACCTATATGCAGAATTTGAAGGTTTTTTATGACTAAGAGAGATGAGAAAAGGCACAGAAAAAAAAACGGTGAATTTGTACAGAATCTAGAGAGCATGTCAAGATCAAAGATTTGGACACCCATGTTAAGGAAACGGAAAATGCTTCTTTCAGTTATGTTATTAATTTTCCCTATAATGATACATAACATGCTCTGTCATAGGATAGATAATCTTGAGACCATAGCAAGGATGAGGAACCTGAGCACAGAAGGAGCACAAGAGCAGTTAATTAGGGAATATTGCCAGATTTTTTGGCAGTCTACACTAAACTCTTCCACCCTAAAATTTTCCACTGTTGCAGTTCTGCTGAGGATAGCAACAATGGGAGTTCTAGGGTACGCAAGGCATCTGCAGACACCAGTGTTTTAGCCACTGTGCTATACAGATCTGCTCTGAGCAGAGCAGTTCAAAGTGAGCTTAAAATGCCGAAGATGCCTTATTTTCCCCAATATTTCCACCACCAGCTACACTGCATGAGTGGTAGTAATAGTGGTACATTTTAAAGAACAAACGCCAGCACAGTTGGCTGAGATGACGAAGTCAGTTCGAGGCTTTATAGAGTTGTTATGGTCAATGTATGGTACAGAAATGCCATCAACTGAGGTTTCATGCCCGACATTCCTGAGGTCTGTTTTCATCAGATTTTTATTCCCTTTGTTGTGAAAAATCTAAGCCACTTTTTCAAAAATGGGTGCTTCAAAATAGGCTCCTAAATCCATGTTTAGGTACTTAAATAAGAGGCCTGGTTTTCAAAAGTGCTGAATATCCAGCAGCTCCATTAACAGTGTAAAAATGTATCCTTTACACATAGAATAGTGAGACTTTATGCTTTGTCGTAAACCCATTCACATAAATTAAATATTTAAGAAAATGATATAGTTAAAAAGAGGACAACAGCTAATTAAAGCATAATGTAAGCATAACAGGTAAAATACTAGCTCCAGTGAGGTCAATGGCAAACTCTCATTGACTTCAATGAGGCCAGGATCTCACCCAGTGGTTCTTAGGCCCAGCTGTGCTCTGCTATGTCCAGCAGGGTTGAAAGTGGGGTTCAAGGGCCAAATTTAAGTATTTGCTCTTTGGATGAAACTAGATTATGTCATATCCTGGGACAAACACAACCACAACAACATTATTTTCAACAATGGATTATGTGATGTCAGATATGAAAGGTAAGGTACTAACATCTGGATGCACTTGCATCCGAGAAATCAGAAAATGAATAAATATTACCTGTATGCCATCATTGTTTCAGTGCTAAAATATTTGGACGTAATCATGTAACCCTTATTCATATGCTTAGTCTCATTGAAGACAATGGGACCGGTCATGTTGGAAAGACTGCAGTATTGTGCCCTGTATTTTCTCTGCTAGGAAAAAGAGATGTATATTGCTACTGGATTCTTGATGGCCGTATTAGGCATTCTGTAGTTGCAGCTGTTTGTTTAGCTTTCATCTGGATGGATTCATTTATACAATATACAAAGAATACCTGTATATTAATCAATCAGGAATATTATTCCATCACACAAATAAAAAACATAAAATTCAGTTCACATCAAAGTGATTTCAGAAACTTTTAAAAATTACTATCATTTCCCCATTTATACACAGAGCCATGGTTTTAGCAATTTTCTCCTACCATTTAAACACCAAACATTAATCTCATTATTTATTTCATATTTGCTTGTTGGCTACTGATTGCACAAACCTTAACAGCGAGTAAGCTCAAGATCAGCACCTTGAATAAAACACATTTGCTAAATAGTAGACTTACAACAAGCATGCGTGACCCTCTGGTGTGGCCTGGAAGTGAGAATTACTTCAAAGAAAAAACATATTTCTTAAAGAGTTTCTATATTTTGTAAATTAAAAATTACCCTTATTTAAAAAAAAAAAAAAAAGATTGCTTAGCAGCCAACAGGAAAACAATGAAATATGTTGCCTGATTTTTCAGGTTCTGAGATCCAGGAGAGTCATTGATTTCAATAGGATCTCCTGGTTGATCAGTGCTTTTGAAAATCAGGCCCTGTATTAAGATGCCTAAATAAAGATTTAGGAGGATAAACAACAACCATAAAGGCTATTAGAAACACTAGTAGCTTGCAGGAACATATCTCCTAGGAGCTCAAATGATGGCTTCCTTAACACTATCGGAATAAAAGAAAGATCTGATTAAAGGAAAATATTTCCTGCCTAAATCTTCTGTAACCCTAGAGCTTATTTTTTTCATATTTATATGTATGCAATAGTTACCATTAAAAAGTCAACTTTTACATTTGAGGTATCACAGTCGCAATATTTCCAGAAACACTTTGATATCAAATATATTACCGTGAAGTACCTGCATGTAAATATTGGCTTTTTAATGGTGACCGCTATCTGAAGCTAGTTGTATGTATGATCATCAGGGATCTGCTACAGTCAAAATGGCAGTCATCTGAACCAGAAAGGCATTCCTAAAGATGAAATCTTGGCCCCATTTAGTCAATGGTAAAACTCCCATTGACTTCAATAAGTCCAGGATTTCTCTCTCTTTCTGGGCAGACATTGAAACTTCTAGAAAGAAACACTCTTTTAGGAAATGATGGCTCCTTTCACAGTGTGCAAGATTCAGGCATTTGAAAAAATGGGCAACAAAACAAAGATGGCACTCTTTAAGTACTGCACCACACATGAAAATTGATCACATTGCAAAAGTCCCTCTTTGCATGGTACAAGTAAAGTACCATCTCTTTTAAAATGTACTGCATTGATATATTCATCTTATAGCAATTTTCTAATCTGTGTTCATAACAATACATCCAAATGTCTGAAGTATCACAGTGCACTGATTAAATGATTCAGGTGAGGTAAGTATGCCCTTTTTTCAGCTAATTAAAAAAAAGAGAGAAGGACTTTGAGGGCACATACTGCAAAATAAATAAAATCTTAACCTGAGATATATAACAGATGCGATTTCCCTACTGGAAAATAATTCATGTGATCAGCAGACAGTAATTCCTAGTCCGGTGTTGTTGTTTTTTTGCTACCCACTGTTACTTAACAGCCCCCTGTTTAGAATATACAGATGTCACAATATGTTACTGGGAATTGCAGAATGCTTTCATAATTTTCCAGGAACCAGAATGCTAGCATGTGTTCTGTTTTGTTCTTAGCCTGTTCTGCTCTTGCCTGAAGGTGCCTTCAGCTGCTCCATCATTCTCTTTTACAATGGAAGAGAGAAATCCAGGAGACATTTATTTTATAGCTCAAATACAGGTAAATTATCTAGAAATAGGTGAGAGCTTGGCTTTACTCTCCTCAGTTTTTCTTATGATAGAAATAAAGCACAATAGATTTATTAGTTTTACAGTAGCTAAATTGGCTGAAGCAATGTTTTCCATTCTCAAAGCATAATTATTATTAATAATTATATTTACTATAGGTTTTGCTATGCTGTTTAAATCAAAAGCCCATGCAACATAAGAAGAAAAAAAAGAGTGATTTTGCAGGGGTTAAATGATGAGCTTCTCCTCTCTAGAATTTTAGTTTAGACCATAATGGAAATAAACTTGGTGGCCCACAGAACCACCAAATAATTCCCCAGGTCTGTGTTTGAAGGTGCTTAATCATACTGGAAAGCAAAGATGAATGGTCCAAATATGGCAAGTTTTTGGGAAAATCATGGAAATGAATATTAGTTCTTCAGCGGGAGTAAGAACTTGACTTTTAAATTACAATTCAATTACATTAAGATTTTGATTAATTTCAGGATCAAATATAAAGTGACACTGTGTGACACTAAGAACCCTACCCCCCCAAAACCCTTGCAAGGTGGGGCATTAGACTACCATCAGGTTCTGTGTGTTACCAGAGGCTTCATTTTCCATATATACTAATTGCTTAGTGAGGTCTAAGAAATCCACCCCACCCCATAGCCTGCAGGGCAGGTTGGAGGGCAGGGAGATCTAGCTGTTGTTCAAATGGCACCTGAAGTTCCATGTTGGCTTAGTGTGGTATTTATCTGTCCATTGTCAGTTTGCAACTGAGCTTGCTTTGATTTCCAGGCAGATCTGATTTCATAGTTGTTGTACTCAGCAATCTTCAAGAAGCCAGTGGATAGATGGATCCCATAATTCCTGCAACTAGACCATGAAGAAACTTTAAGTTGCTTCTGGATAGCAGGTAGGATTCCAAGAGACAGTTTTTGAAAGAAATGGGGTGGATATAGGAAGGCCCATTAGGTCTTGCTTGACCACCAGTAGGGTGATAAGGCTTCTTTTAAAATACAAGACAAAACATTTGTTTTTGCTATTGTCAAACAAGATGGAGGGTGATTTGGGCTTCTGAAGAAAGGTGGGAAACTTCGGAAGCTGAGAGGGGAGGTGGGTTGTCAGTCACTAGATGGGACTTCAGAGGAATTGGGGAATTTCCTTTGTCCCCTGAAGATTTTTTTGTTGCTAGAAAAGAGGGAGTAATCCTCTAATGTCTGTTCCCTGATGATTCCTTCTCTTAACACAGTCTAATGACATGTCACATGTGGAACTGTGAACATCAGGGAAGTTGCAAAGATACCCACTTAAAAAAATAAAAAGAAAGAAAAGAAAGAAAAAGGCCTACCCCACAATTTTGGGATTTCATGCACCTTTTTGCCAGCAATGGTGTTTATGAATGAAATGTTATACTTGGAAAAATGTGAATTTATTTGCCTATAAATTAATGGAAACGTTGGTCTCTATGCACAGACCTGGGGGCACATCCTACTCTGCCCCCTTCCCACCACAGAAGTCCTGGACACAGTGGAATCAGTGCAATTCTGCTTTGCGAGAGAGTATGATAAACGGAACACGTGGACATAGATTTTTAGGGAAGCAAGGCGAAGGTGAAACTATGCAGGTGTTATGCAAGAATGGCTCATTAGAAGCTAAAATATTGAGCTTTGGAGTAAATGCTTAGTCTAAATATACTGCAGTGAATTGTATAAGCTTCCTTACTTGTTCACTCTATTGCTCACAATTTTCAAAATATTCATCAATATGCCCCAGAGTGAGTACTCACCATTACACCATAAACCAGAAATAGAGAGAAGCTAGGATGGTGTCAGTCTCCATGTAATTTTTCCTCTAGTAGATATTTGTTGAAATAAAAAAAAAAACCAAAACACTAGGCAGTTTGATGCGGTGGCCAGTTTGGTGCTAAATGGATCCCTAAGATTTAACAGTAGTAGAGAAGGCTATATATCAGACCTTGTAAAATATTCTAGGGTATTAAGCCATAACATTGCAACAGCATTACTGCAAACTGTAGTATTTTAGATGATTACTATGGAATATTATACTATTTTAATTTAAAGGGAAGATAATGGTTTATTGGCAGAGCTGTGATCGAAAGCATGCATAAAGCCAGCCTGATACCATCTATCTTAGGTACTTATATGGCCCCAGCACCACAGTATCTGAGCAACTCACAATCTGTCAACGTATTTATCCTCATAACACGTCTACGAGGTATGGGAGTTCCACTATCCACATGTTGTAGATGAAGAACTGAGGCACAGAGAGGGTAAGTGAATTGCCAACGTCACACCAGAAGTCTGCGGCAGAGCAGTGAATTGAACCCGGCTCTCCGGAGTCCAAGGCTAGGGTTCTAACCATTTTAAGAGCCTCTCTCTCCCACAGACAGTGCTTTTAAAGCCTCAGTTGCATGAGCAAAAATTTCACCCAGAAATATATTTTTACAACATTCCCCTGATTAAGTAAGGTGTCATATGCTGAATAAATGGAGATTCTGTACTGCTTTAAAATGTTTGCCCAATGTTTGTATGTTGCACTGTAATTTGGTGTTTACCGTGCATTCAATGCACTATTCCTCCACAGATTGGAGAGAGGGGGAAGGAGAGAGGGAAACAAGTATCTTCAGTGCAAACATTTTTTTAAAGGAAGAACACCCACACAAGATTTTGTGGTCACTGGTCACTTCCAATTATGTTGCACCATCAGCTAACGTTTGTTGTCAGCCAGAAACAAAGAGCAATGTAGAAAAATATGTTCAAAGCAGAGAAATTGTTTCTTCAGTACTATAACGGCCTACAGAAAAAGAAAACATTTCTGCTGAAGTTACATAATTATATGTTAGATAACCCTGTCAGAAACTCAGTGAAAGCATGGCAGTGCTGCTTTATTCCCATTAAAGATCAGTGCCCTACTGTCAATTACCTGCCAACTTGAGGTCACACTGCTCTGGGGATATACTTTTCCTGTACTAAAATGGAGCAAACATTTGTACTGTAGTTCCTTTAAAATAATATTCTATGACTAGTGAACACAGGAGACAAAATCATTTTAACTAAATGTAATTGAGCACACATATAACATCAAGATGCACATTGGTTAGAAAGACTCTGCTATTTTTGAATCACAAAGGCATTCTGCATCTCAGGCTGATAATACTATCTTTTGTAATTCTGATCACTATAAATGCAATTTTAAAGGATAAGAAACTCAATGGAAACTGGTTTAAAATAATTTGCAGGGTTCTCATTTTTAGATGGTGAGAAAACAAAAGGCAAAATCATGCCATCAAGCTTATAATTAGATGATTTTCTGGAGGCCCATTTACAGAGCAGTGAATCCTGGGTATAGGTTGCTTTTGGCGTAACAACAGGCCTCATCCTCGAAGTTCAGATACTGATCCAAAAACATCCAGAATTCTATAGGGATTTGCTTTTACCCTTTATAGAGGTATCCGCCATGAACTCCGCATTTGGCTCGGAACTTACTTTGTCTGAGGTTTTGCTTTGGGCCCATCTTTACACCACAAAACGTTCAAAACCAGCAGGGGGAAATTCTGCATCATGGAATGGACCTTTCTGAGGCACCCTAACAATAATTATCTGAACCTGACCTTTCTGGTAAAGGTCCCAAGCCATAAACTGCTGGGAGGTGAGAAGAAATGAAGAAAGGTTACAGCAAAGTAATGGTAGCACATTCTGTAACCTTCAAAAACTGACAGCCTTTGGAGGACAAGCCTGTGACTGAGTGGGAAACTTCTCATTCCCAAAATGTAGCTGCTAGAATTTTAGTGGGACAGGCCAGTCTATGATACTGTGGGTCCCTACTCAAAGGAAGATGTGCTAAATCCCATCCTCACCATACCTATTGCACCCTTCCACCCAACACAGGTCTGCCAAAAGTCTGCTGGTGTGTGTGTGTACATTTTATATAAAATCCCCCCTTAGTCTCCTCTTTTCCAAGCTAAAAAGTCCTAGCCTCTTTAATCTCTTCTCATATGGGACCCGTTCCAAACTCCTAATAATTTGAATTGCCCTTTTCTGAACCTTTTCTAATGCCAGTATATCTTTTTGAGATGAGGGGACCATATCTGTACACAGTATTCAAGATGTGGGCATACCAGGGATTTATATAAGGGCAATAAGATATTCTCTGTCTTATTCTCTATCCCTTTTTTAATGATTCCTGACATCCCGTTTGCTTTTTTGATGATTCCTAACATCCCGTTTGCTTTTTTGACTGCCGCTGCATCCTGAGTGGACGTCTTCAGAGAACTATCCACGATGACTCCAAGATCTTTCTCCTGATTAGTTGCAGCTAAATTAGTCCCTATCATATTGTATGTATAGTTGGGGTTATTTTTTCCAATGTGCATTACTTTACATTTATCCACATTAAATTTGATTTGTCATTTCGTTGCCCAATCACTTAGTTTTGTGAGATCTTTTTGAAGTTCTTCACAGTCTGCTTTGGTCTTAACTATCTTGAGCAGTTTAGTATCATCTGCAAACTTTGCCACCTCGCTGTTTACCCCTTTCTCCAGATCATTTATGAATAGGTTGAATAGGAGTGGTCCTAGGACTGACCCTTGGGGAACACCAGTAGTTACCCCTCTCCTTTCTCAAAATTTACCATTTATTGCTATCCTTTGTTCCCTGTCTTTTAACCAGTTCTCAATCCATGAAAGGATCTTCCCTCTTATCCCATGACAACTTAATTTACTTAAGAGCCTTTGGTGAGGGACCTTGTCAAAGGCTTTCTGGAAATCTAAGTACACTATGTCCACTGGATCCCCCTTGTCCACATGTTTGTTGACCCCGTCTGTCATAAATATAAAGGGAAGGGTAAACCCCTTTGAAATCCCTCCTGGCCAGGGGAAAGCTCCTCTCACCTGTAAAGGGTTAAGAAGCTAAAGGTAACCTCGCTGGCACCTGACCAAAATGACCAATGAGGAGACAAGATACTTTCAAAAGCTGGGAGGAGGGAGAGAAAAAAAGGGTCTGTGTCTGTCTGTAGTCGTCTTGGCCGGGGATAGACCAGGAATGGAGTCTTAGAACTTTTAGTAAGTAATCTAGCTAGGTATGTGTTAGATTATGATTTCTTTAAATGGCTGAGAAAAGAATTGTGCTGAATAGAATAACTATTTCTGTCTGTGTATCTTTTTTGTAACTTAAGGTTT
This sequence comes from Lepidochelys kempii, assembly GCF_965140285.1. Classification (NCBI taxonomy): domain Eukaryota; kingdom Metazoa; phylum Chordata; order Testudines; family Cheloniidae; genus Lepidochelys; species Lepidochelys kempii. The sequence continues at coordinate 102,255,307 of NC_136386.1, forward strand.
TGCCTAGAGGGGTTCTCTATGTTTTTGAATCTAATTACCCTGTAAGATATCTACCATCCTGATTTTACAGGGGGGATTTCTTTATTTCTATTTACTTCTATTTTTTATTAAAAGTCTTCTTGTAAAACACTGAATGCTTTTTCATTGTTCTCAGATCCAAGGGTTTGGGTCTGTGGTCACCTATGCAAATTGGTGAGGCTTTTTATCCAACATTTCCCAGGAAAGGGGGGGTGCAAGTGTTGGGAGGATTGTTCATTGTTCTTAAGATCCAAGGGTCTGGGTCTGTAGTCACCTAGGCAAATTGGTGAGGCTTTTTACCAAACCTTGTCCAGGAAGTGGGGTGCAAGGTTTTGGGAAGTATTTTGGGGGGAAGGACACGTCCAAACAGCTCTTCCCCAGTAACCAGTATTAGTTTGGTGGTGGTAGCGGCCAGTCCAAGGATAACGGGTGTAATATTTTGTACCTTGGGGAAGTTTTGACCTAAGCTGGTAAAGATAAGCTTAGGAGGTTTTTCATGCAGGTCCCCACATCTGTACCCTAGAGTTCAGAGTGGGGGAGGAACCTTGGCTTTCCCCTGGCCAGGAGGGATTTCAAAGGGGTTTACCCTTCCCTTTATATTTATGACACCGTCAAAGAACTCTAATAGATTAGTAAGACAGAAACCATGTCGACTTTTGCGCAACAATTTATGTTCTTCTGTGTCTGACAATTTTATTCTTTACTATTGTTTCAACTAATTTGCTCGGTACTGACGTTAGACTTACCAGTCTGTAATTGCCAGGATCACCTCTAGAGCTGTTCTTAAATAGTGGCTTTACATTAGCTATCTTCCAGTCATTGGGTACAGTAGCTGATTTAAAGGACAAGTTACAAATCATAGTTAATAGTTCCGCATTTTCCCATTTGAGTTCTTTCAGAACTCTTGGGTGAATGCCATCTGGTCCCAGTGACTTGTTACTGTTAAGTTTCTCAATTAATTCCAAAACCTCCTCTAGTGTCACTTCAATCTGTGACAATTCCTCAGATTTGTCACCTACGGCTCAGGTTGGGAAATCTCCCAAACATCCTCAGCCGTGAAGACTGAAGCAAAGAATTCATTTAGTTTCTCTGCAATGACTTTATCGTCTTTAAGTGCTCCTTTTGTATCTCGATTGTCCAGGGGCCCCACTGGTTGTTTAGCAGGATTCCTGCTTCTGATGTACTTAAAAACATTTTTTATTACCTTTTGAGTTTTTGGCTAGCTGTTCTTCAAGTTCCTTTTTGGCTTTTCTTATTATATTTTTACATTTAATTTGGCAGAGAAAGGGTCCAGGATAACCTCAGGAGCAGAGGCTAGGGATGGAATGTTACATAAAGAATCTGATGTAGAAAACCTCTCTGTTTTGTTAATAAACACTTCATTTGTTTTACTCAAAACTGAAGTTTTACTCAAAAGTGCATCAGTCACTTTTATGTGAGCCCATGCCTTTCCCTCAGACCAACAAGTTTAAGGTTATCACAACTAACGGGCCTTTTTTTGTGGCCACTATGTGAAGGACTGTATCAACACCCTGCAGTCATTTTGCTTGTATTTACATCAGTGCCCCATGCAACCAAGTTGACAGCCATCTTGTTCACTTTTATGGTAAATGAGATGAGAGAGGTACTAGAAATGAATGTCCTGACTATAGCGTGAGTGGAGGAATTTGAGCACCTACCTAAGAAACAAGGAGGAGGAAAGAGAAAAGTTAAGAACATAAGAAAGGCCATACTGGGTCAGACCAAAAGTCCACCTAGCCCAGTATCTTGTCTTCTGACAGTGGCTGATGCCAGGTGCCCCAGAGGGAATGAACAGAAGAGGTAATCATCAAGTGATCCATTCCCTGTAGCTCATTCACAGCTTCTGGCAAACAGAGGATAGGGACACCATCCCTGTCCATCCTGGCTAATAGCCATTGATGGACCTATCCTCCATGAATTTATCTAGTTCTTTTATGAACCATGTTATGCCTTGGCCTTCACAACATCCTCTGGCAAGGAGTTCCACAGGTTGACTGTGCATTCTGTGAAGAAATAATTCCTTTTGTTTGTTTTAAACCTGCTGCCTATTATTTTTATTTGGTGACCCCTAGTTCTTGTATTATGAGGAGTAAATAACACTTCTTTACATACTTTCTCCACACCAGTCATGATTTTATAGACCTCAATCATGTCTCCCCTTAGTCATCTCTTTTCCAAGCTGAAAAGTCCCAGTCTTATTAATCTCTCCTCAGACAGAAGCTGTTCCATACCCCTAATTATTTTGTTGCTCTGTTCTGAACCTTTTCCAATTCCAATATTTTTTTTTGAGAGCGGATAACTACATCTTCACACAGTATTCAAGATGCATACCATCGATTTATATAGAGGCAGTATGATATTTTCTGTCTCTATCCCTTTCTTAATGATTCCCAACATTCTGTTTGCTTTTTTGACTGCCGCTGCACATATCCACAATGACTCCAAGATCTTTTTCTTGAGTGGTAACAGCTAATTTAGACCCCATTGTTTTATATGTATAGTTGGGATTCTGTTTTCCAGTGTGAATTACTTTGCATTTATCAACATTGAATTTCATCTGCCAGTCACCCAGTTTTGAGAGATCCTTTTGTAGCGCTTCACAATCTGCCTGGGGCTTAACTATCTTAAGCAGTTTTGTATCATCTGCAAATGTTGCCACCTCATTGTTTACTCCTTTTCCCCTGATCATTTATGAATATATTGAATAAGACTGGTCCCAGTACAGAGCTCTGAGGGACACCACTATCATAGAATCAGAGAATATCAGAATTGGACGGGACCTCAGGAGGTCATCTAGTCCAACCCCCTGCTCAAAGCAGGACCAATCCCCAACTAAAACATCCCAGCCCGGGCTATGTCAAGCCTGACCTTAAAAACCTCTAAAGAAGGAGATTCCACCACCTCCCTAGGTAACCCATTCCAATGCTTCACCACCTTCCTACTGCAAAAGTTTTTCCTAATAGCCAACCTAAACCTCCCCCACTGCAACTTGAGACCATTACTCCTTGTTCTATCATCTGGTACCACTGAGAACAGTCCAGATCCATCCTCTTTGGAACCTCCTTTCAGGAAGTTGAAAGCAGCTATCAAATCCCCCCTCATTCTTCTCTTCCGCAGACTATTTAGTTCTCTCCATTCTGAAAACTAACCATTTATTCCAACCCTTTTTTTCCCATCTTTTAACCAGTTACCGATCCATGAGAGGACCTTCCCTCTTATCCCATGACAGCTTACTTTGCTTAAGAGCCTTTGGTGAGGGACCTTGTCAAAGGCTTTCTGAAAATCTAAGTACACTATATCCACTGGATCCCCCTTGTCCACATGCTTGTCGATTCCCTTCAAAGAATTCTAGTAGATTGGTGAGGCATGATTTCCCTTTACAAAAACCATGTTGACTCTTCCCCAACAAATTATGTCCATCTATGTGTCCCACAATTTTTTTCTTTACTATAGTTTCAACCAGGTTGCCCTGTACTGAAGTCAGGCTTACTAGCCTGTAATTGCCGGGATCACCTCTGGATCTCTTTTTAAAAATTGGCATCACATTAGCTGTCCTCCAGTTAAGAGGCACATTTCCATGTCCAGCAGTGCTTACTGATTTAGGGTACAATTCAGCAGCCCTGAAGCAGACAAAACTCTTGCTGACTTCAAGCATTGCAGGACTAGGTATTTTATTGATATTTAAAAAATAACTATGATTTAGAATGAAATATTTTAAAGGGGGTTCAAAGTCTAGTCTATTGGCCTTTGGAAAAGGTCAAACAAAAGCTGGAACAATCCTAAAATTCACTTTGGAAGCAAGTATACATAATATAGAATGAGAAAATAAGAACATTTTTGCTACTCAACCATCGTCATATATATAAAAGGAAGTAATACTGTTTGGCATCAGTCTTGGCCAATCTGCATTCATTATTGACTTTTAAGGTAGACTTGTAATTTGTACTAATTTATTATGTCCCCTTGTAATTTGCTCTAGAGTTTTCTTACTTTGTATATAAACAAAGTTTTATTTAAAATAAAGCCAAAAATGAAGTTAGTAGACGGTATCTTGCAGACCTTGACATCAATGGAAATTACACATAAGACTTGAATAAAGACTGCACAATTTGCCCTATGTTTTCTATAACTAATGAGCAGAATGGTGATTTCTTTTTAAAAAAATGGAAAGTAAATGATATTGTAAAACTATTTTTGACATACCACAGAAGGAACAAAATAAGCTTTTATAGCAAGTGTTCTATATCCTAATATTACCAAAGTTTAGAATAGCAGTCACATCCCCTACAGCAAAAGCGTTACACCTGTACTCGGAAAAAGAATAATGCAATGTAGATATTATGTGTGTAAGTGCTATGGGCATAAACTTACTACTGTCCTTACAGTTTCATTACACTGAAGAGGTTGTTATATAATTGAATGGATACATTTACACTGAGTAAATCTTAAGAACAGGAGGCTGCAGTTGGCCCTAAGTTATACCATAACCAGTTTTTCAAAGACTGTCAGCTTTCACCACTGTTCATTTCCAGAATCCGCACGGAATAGGTATGGCAAGAATGAAGATTTTTTCCCCCGTCTAGTGTTACTTTTTTTGATACAAGGTTCAAAAGTGGATTGGCTTTTTTGCCTAGTTAATATTTTCGCTAACATACTTGACCCTGTGTGTCTTCTTGAGTGATTTGAGTTCTAGGAAGACCCAAATGAAAGCACTCAACAATCCTCCACAAATCCTCTCATCTCTGAAAGGATGATGAAGTTATTTATGAAAAGCTGACCTTTGAATCTCTTATTTACATTTTTCTAGTTATTTCCTCTTAAGATGGATTCATCAATAGGATACTGAAAGGAAGAGAAACTGTAACAAACACACTCTTAAATACTACCACTCAGTAATAAATGCAAGTAAAGGTCATGAAGAAACATTCTAAGACCTTTATGAAAAACAGAAATCCACCTGGGTATAGATACATTTCAAGACAGGCTGCTTTTTAATGTAGAATATAGTTACTGAGGGGTTTTTTGTTGTTGATTTTCCCCCATTTTGAGCACATGTAATCAAAAGTCAAGTGAATATATAACACACACACACTTTTCTCAGACACATTAATTACAGCTTAAATGAACTTTCCATATTCTGCAGTGACTTCTTTCCTCCATAGAAGAGTACACTCCTCAAACCAGTGTTCATAATGTTAATTTAACTGTTAATAAGCATTTTTAAATAGTGTAAAAAAATAGCATAATTTATGCAATATACTGAAGCTGATGATTTTTTTTACCTTATAAATTGTTTCACTCTTACATAGGAGTTTTTGACGCATTGCAGCATGCAAGTCATACTGCTTTGTAATGGTTTTTTGATATCCATTCATTTCCATTGGTTGTTTTATATTTTTATGTTCTTGCCTAAGTATTTCACTGCTCATTTTACTCAGTTCTACAACATTGAGACTTTGATCTGTCATTGTCTGCAGGAATGATAGAGAAAGAAAACTCAAATTACGTTGTGATTATCGTTTTGAATAAACATAAGAATAGTCACAAGATGATAAGCCCCCATGGAATCAATGTACATTTTAAAAAAAATTCATAAATACTGTTGACAGGCCAAGCAGATAGATCAAGAGAAATGACCTCCGAAAGTCAACCCTGTAGTAATTCTCTTTCTACTTGTAGGAAAAATAAAGATATTGCTTACCTGCTCTTTGAGGAGGAGTCACAATGATGACACCTCCTTGTCCTATGATGAAAATTGGCAAAAAGCCATAACTTTTTAACTGTAGCAAAGCAAGCAAATTAACTATGGCATTTCCTCAAGCATCTGGTAAATAATCCTTGCAGTCTGGAAATTTATAAGAAATCCACATGACCATTACTGATCGTGTAATTGTGACTGTAGACTTCAGACCCAAAGCTCTCCCACACAAGACCCACTTTATTTATGCCAACCACCCACAGAGAAAATGGGTGGCAGGAAACTTGGTGGTCCTGATAAAGAAGCCCATTTATTTATCTATAGCTGGAGTTTGAAGAAGAAGAATGGTTTCCCCTTTACTGTAACCCTTCACCTGGATTTGGTAAAAACTAATCACGTGCCTATTTGTCAGTGAGTATGGATCCACCAGAGAATTATCCAAGAGTAATTACTGTAGGTTTTCGCTGCTTATTGAGCACTAACAGTTTTCTCTGTGCTATAATGAACATATCAGAGAATTTGGGGCCTGAATCTGATCTTACCTACACTGTTCTAAATCATGAGTAACTCCACTGAAATCCATTGGATTACACTAGACTAATAAAGTCAGTGTAAGAAAGACAAGAACCTGGGTCATGGTCCCTATTTCAAGGAGTTTTTAATGTAATCCAGACAAACAGAGAACAGTTTAGATACATAAAATACACTGGGTGACTGTACAGCTTAATGTAGCAAAGATAGCAAAGCATTTCTGGTGCCTTGCAGAAGCTGCACTGTGATACCTTTCATGGCTAAGTGTGTTTTATACAGTAGGTTGTAAGGAGTCATTTGGCAAATGAGAAGATGCTGGGCACGTGAAATATATGCAGTGAATAACTGAAGGTCCAGCTGGTGTTTAGTACTCTAACAGTGAGAGGGAGAAAATGCACACTAAGAAACATGGCCCAGAAGTACCAGTATGGGGGGCAAGTACAATAAAGCCAACAAAGCCGGAGGGGTTGTAGCTCACGAAAGCTTATGTTCAAATAAATTTGTTAGTCTCTAAGGTGCCACAAGTCCTCCTTTTCTTTTTCCAGAGGGGTTTGTTAGTCAAAATTATCAACACAATAGCAGAATCTTCCTTTGTTTAGAACATGCAACACCATTCATGGTGACTCACTGAAAAGCTGAGGCTTTTGGGGCCTCACTGCAGTTTTAGATATCAACTCTTCCAAAAAGCATGTTTACTTTGGTAATGAAAAAAAAAAAAAAGAAACTGGGAGTCTCCAACAATAGGAGGATGGCAGAATGAACAGAACATTTTCTCAAACTACACAAAAGGCAACTGCCACTGTGAGGACCCTAGAATACAGAAATGATTTGAGATGATGTATTTTGTAGTCATTTTGAATGCTGCTTGAATATTTGTTTATTTCATTTGTAGTGTTTGCATTTTTGTTAACATATGTTTTATGTAAGTAACTATAGGAATGAGAAAGCACTGTCAGGGATTTATGAGCAGAGTGTGTTGATGCATTGAGAAATCTGCCTGAAGCCACCCAGTGGGGAAAGACATACCTTACAGGAAACGCCATTAAAAAAAACTTAGAATGCAAATAATAAAAAACAACAAGGAGTCAGGTGGCACCTTAAAGACTAACTGATTTATTTGGGCATAAGCTTTCATGGGTAAAAAACCCACTTTGAAGAGGGTTTTTTACCCATGAAAGCTTATGCCCAAATAAATCGGTTAGTCTTTAAGGTGCCACTGGACTCCTTGCTGTGTTTGTGGATACAGACTAACACAGCTACCCCCTGATACTTGATACAATAATAAAAAAGTTATACTGCAAGAAAACAAAGCATCATCACTGATTGCGTAACACCACCACATCATGGCCAGAATAACCCCCATCCAGTTCCCCAGACAAACATAATGGGTATATACACTGTGAAGTTAAGCCCTTCTAATATCTGCCACACCATCTCTGTAAACTTGGGGTTGGAGATTGGGGCTTAGGGGTGACTCCAGACAATCTGCTTAGACTCCAACAACTATATAGCATAAGTGAATAAACAACTGGAAGCAGGTTGGCAGAACAGAGTTTTATGTAGTCCCTGGCCATGCTGGGTCCCACTGAGTGATCTCTTAATGACTGGAGCCTGAGTAACCCATCAGTTCAGCCATGTCCTTCAAAACCCACTGTGACTAAATTTGGGCAAGTTCATTAATTCAGGATTTAAATACTGTAGCACATGTATGCTACAATACAAAGGAAGTTATATTTTCATTTTAGAAATTGGAAAAGAAATCTCCACAAAAAGCATTGCCTTTCTGATGGACATATCTCATTTACAGTAATTATTCAAGTCCGCAGTATGTTCACGAGGAGCTTTTAACAAAACCAGGAAAGAATTAAAACCATAATCAATGGTACTACTGCAAAATAGCTACTGTATTACTGTAGCTACTTCCCATTGACTAAGAGGTTATTTATTCCCCAAACCACACTACTCTGTATCACCAGAAAAAATGGCAATTGTAAGCCTGAAATTAAGTTTAAATCCATGAAAAATACAAAACTGGAATGAAAGGAAATTGAAATGTCAGAGCAACTGGACCTTGCAGCTATAATGTACTGTATTCATGCTGAAAGCTGAAGATAAAGAAAAAACACACCTTAAAATAGGCTTTTCAACACACACATACACATTCACATCTAGCAAGCTCTCTCTTTGTGTATGTTCTGAATGGAGTACAATTTGTAGCACCTATCAGCAGAATATGGTCTGGATGTAAATTGAAAAATGCCTTATTTTTCTAATTCTACATATACAGGACCAGACACTATCTTTCCCTAGAACAAAGCTGGCCATCTGCACAGGAGCAAGAAAGCTGCAACTTCCAAAGTCTTAGGTCTGCCTTACTGCAAAGAAATGTCAATGTAAGTTGTCCATTCTCCCTGTGAACTGGGGGTAGGATGGAGCCTCCTGAGAAACCACCCCCTTCAGAGCTACTCTCTGAGGGTCCCACTCCCAAACTGACCCATAGAATGTGTGGTTGTTACATGTGTAACACCTTTCATGTAATTTAAAGGTACAGAACAGAGTACAGCTAAATTATCGGAGGTGTATATCAAATGGCACAATAAAAATGGGTAAACTACACAAAAAGAAAATTAATCTACTATCTAGTAAGTTGGGGGAACAGGGAATTTTACAAGAGAAAAAAAATATCCCAAAATACAAAATCAGGGCAGAGGGAGTTTCATCAGTGACAACACTGCAGGTGCAGTGTTTGTAATAGAAGAGGGAAGCCAAGGAAAACTTGGGAAAAAGCAAATGCTTCTTACTCTATATTTATAAATTGAATGAATTTTTGGTGCTATATAAGAGATTAACAATAACAGCAATATGAAATGCTGCAGAACACACACATAGTACATAGTACAGTAGATGAAGAAAAAAAAATTATGTCCCAAGATCTCTGCCTGGAATAAAACGTTTTGTTTTGTCTTGTTTAATAGCACCCAACACACTGGTGTTTAAGCACTGCAGCACTTCAAACATAAGAGCATGACTCCCAGAAAGCATATGTTTATTAAAACTTGTCCAAGCAGATTTAAATACTGAATTGTAATCTTTATAAAACCTTTTATTTATAGTTATTTCATCTGATTGCATCAAACACTTATATTAAGAATGACTAATGTAACCATGGGAACTTGGGTTAAAAATAGTTGATCATGTATATTCATCATAACAGACAGCTTCCTTCAAAACTGCACCAAGTTTCTTGGGAAGTACAATCCCACACAAGGCCATAAAGTTCTTGGGAAACAAACTTTGTATGAAGCAAACTGTGGTGGAGTCTTCTTTAACCTGATACTGAAATAGGTGAAGATGGAAAAACAGAAATGAAACTTTTTGCCCCCAACCTAGATTTTGTTTTCAATCTTGCTCCTATTGAAGGGAATCAGTGTTTAATCATTACCTTTAATGGGAACGGGATCAGGACCCCTAAGTTTCTCACTAACATCATCTACTAAAAGCTCCTCCTTTGGCTCTCTCTACACAAATGGTCAACACAGACATACTGTGTACTTACATTTCAGAGTAGCAGCCGTGTTAGTCTGTATCCGCAAAAAGAAAAGGAGGACTTGTGACACCTTAGAGACTAACAAATTTATTTGAGCATAAGCTTTCGTGAGCTACAGCTCACTTCATCGGATGCATCTGATGAAGTGAGCTGTAGCTCACGAAAGCTTATGCTCAAATAAATTTGTTAGTCTCTAAGGTGCCACAAGTACTCCTTTTCTTTTTGTGTGCTTACATTGTACATTATGAAGAACATTTCATGCATTAATGCAACACAGATTTTTCTTACTTTATTATTCTTATACATAGCATTTGTGACCTCATCAGAGGCATTTACAGTAGTTATAACTCAAGCATAAAAAATTGGTTATTATGGCTGAAAATTGGCTTGGAGTATCTCTTTGAAACAAATTTGATTAAAAAATATTTCAGGCCTATTGTTCAGAGATTCAAAGGCCAGACGGGACCATTGTGATCATTTAGTCGGAACTTCTGTATAACACAGGCCATATATTTTAATTCTTAGAATGTTTTTTTTTTAAAATATCTATTCTTGATTTAAAAATTGCAAGTGATGAAAAATCCACCATGACCTGTGGCAAATTGTTCCAACAGTTACTATGCCTCCATGTTAAAAAATTATGCCTTTTTTCCCCAAACTGAATTTGTCTAGCTTCAATTTACAACCATTGTGTTGTACCTTTCTCTGCTAGATTGAAAAGCTAGATTGAAATATTTGATCCCCATGTAGGTACTTATAGACTCAAGTCACCCAATAAGCTTCTCTTTGTTAAACTAAATAGATTGAGCTTCTTGAATCAATTAATATATGGCAATTTTTTTAATCCATTAATCATTCTCGTAGCTCTTCTTGGAACCCTCTTCAATTTATCAACATCCTTCTTGAATAGTGGACATCAGAACTGGATCCAGTATTCCAGCAGCGGAACTACCAATGTCAACCGCAGCGATAAAATACCCACTCCACTCCTACTTGAGATTCCCCTGTTTATGTGTCTAAGGATTGTATTACTCTTTTTGGCCACAGTGTTGTACTGGGAGCTCATGTTCAGCTGATTATCCAACCCTCCATCAAAAAAAATCTTTTTCAGGGTCACTACTTTTTGAACTTGAAGGGAGCAGTCTCTGTTGGTATTGCTCAACCACCCAACATCCAAACTCTCAGGTACAATGACTGGTCTGGATTCAACATGACAAAAATATATATGTGAAAACTGCCCTTTATAGCTCAAGGTAAATGACAAAAATATAACAACTTCAATTTCCTTCCTACACAGGAAATCCTTGAAAAAACATTCAATAACTAGAGACTGCGAGCTATTAATTCAACATTATGAAGGCCAGGCTTGGATTCCCTATATTTTGGACTGCTACATGAATATTTCTTTGCTTTTGAAGATTTGTGTAACAAATCAATTACTGTCTTATGACTCTTTTTTATTGAGTGTACACCAACGACTGATTTTGCAGTCTTGGAGGCATCCTCACATTGCATTTGGATGTTCTGATGCAACATCACTAGAGTGTGGAGCAAGAGTTTATCCTGCTGGAAAAATGGCAAGCCTACCAGCGTGATCAATGGGTAAGAAGGTCATTGTTGGATTAGTTCCTGGGCTCGGTGAAATGTGGCTTGCAAGCAACAGCTGTGGTGAAGGGAGGGATTCTTGGTGGCTGGGTTTTGTACAAGTTACTAGAAACTGTTGGATACTAAACGCAGTGAACAATCTGAGTCTCAAAGTGAATCTAAGAGCCTGATTTTCAGGCTTCACCAGTGTGTCTGCAAAACCGTGTGTACACATGTAAGTACACATGCAAGTGTTAGAATTTGCACTGTAAGATCCATGTATGATTGCAAATTTTACTTGTCCTAAACAGTCTTGCAGGACCAAATTCTAACATTCGCACAAAAGTTAGAATTTGCAAAAGGCACGTGCAAGTGTTTGTCCCTGCAAAAAGGATCCAAAGGCACATGTATGCAATTTCATGTGTGCAAAAGTAGAGACTGTGTTAAGGTCCAGATGAAAATTTGGCCCTCTGAGGCCAGTTCTTAACTGAAATTAAGTGGAATTAACATGACCAGAAAAATTACCACACACAATGACATTTAGGAGATTTCAGCAGAGTTACTTAAAACAAGAGCAGGACCAAAAAAAAAACAACTTTTCTGACTGACTGTAGCCTAGAATCCTTTTCTGCTTCAACCCTTTGGATCAAAGGTGGCCAACCTAACCCAGAGTTTACCAGTGTACATTGCCAAAGACCCACAGTAATACGTCAGCAGCCCTCCGTCAGCTCCCCACCCCCCACCCCCGCTTACCAGAGCCTCCCGCCCACTGACAGCCCCACCGATCAGTGCCTCCCCTTCCCTCCCTGCACCTCCTGATCAGCTGTTTTGTGGCATGCAGGAGGCTCTGGGGTGGGGGGGAGGGGTAGGAGCAAGGGCATGGCAGACTCAGGGGAGGGTGCAGAACGGGTGGAGTGGGGGCAGGGCCTGTGGCAGAGGCAGGGGTTGAGCAGTGAGCACCCCCCCAGCACATTGGAAAGTTGGCACCTGTAGCTCCAGCCCCGGAGTCGGTGCCTGTACAAGAAGCCGCATATTAACTTCTGAAGAGCCGGATGTGGCTCCAGAGCCACAGGTTGGCCACCTCCACTTTGAATCAAGGGTCATATTAATAAAAAAATAGTGAACTGGAATTTGAGGACAACTTGTAACTTGCGTATAAGTAGTTCAGTTGTATGGAGAAATTCTGGTCAGATGGCATGGTCTCTCTGTTGTAACAAAAAGTGCTTGGTGGTGATCCAAAGCTACATGGTGCTTAAAGGAAAAATAATTTGCATATTTATCTGACCAGTTGAGCTGTTAGAGTGACAAGGACTATCTGTATATTTAATGAAGTTGTTGCTTTACTGCTCCATAAGTCGTGTCTCTGCCTTTTATTTTGTCTGGTTGGCACCAAGCAAGCATTAAAGCGCCACGTAAAACTGAGCTATTTTATGTGCTGTTTATACAACAATGGCTTTAAAATTGAAATAGGCTGTCAAACGCAATGTGAATGGCATACAAAAGATGCACCTTCATAGTGTTGAAATTCTTATTTATTTCAACACTACATATATGCATCATAAACAAGTTATGTAACTATTATAAAGTAATAGGGTAAGAATGTAGGATTTATCAGAGGTGGGTTCAAATTATTCTTGTTATAAATCTGCATTTCAGAAAATTAAAAGTACAGACATTTAATAAAGCAGCTCCTGAAATTAATAACACTTCTGTAAAAAGGATGAAAAATATATCAAGTAAATACATTTATTTTCTTTGACAAACCTTTTTTTAAAAAATAATCCTTAATTTTTTGAGTCAGTGATGTATTTAAAACAATCCACTATAAGATTATAAAGATTGTATATAGTAAAAAATATATAGTTTGAGGGCAATAAAAACCACAGAAGAATTAAAAAAAAAAAGTGACTTTCCTTTTCTTTTCCCTTATCATTGTCCAATATTTTCAGATGCCAATTTTTGAAAAAAATAAAAAGTTAGCGATTTATACACTTCCAGCAGTTAAAATTAAAAACATATAAGGAATCATTTGCAGATACATTAAATCATTATTATATGAAAAGCAGGCAGCAAAAATTAAAAACATTCTAAGAACCATCATATATACAAACTTCTGTACAAAATGATGACACAAGGACAAAAAGATAACATTCAATTTGTCCTAATCCACCTAAAATATTACACATTAAAAAAAAAAAAGCTCTTCCCGTTCTTATGTTCAACTGTTCAGTTGTAGAATCACATCAGGTCCCATATTCATATACTTGGTTTCTTTTCCTATAAATTAGTGCCTGTTCAGTAGCTAAAGTTATCTTAGTTTAAAATGGTATCAGACAGAAGGAGGAGCAGCTAACCAATAACGAAAGTTTTAAAAAAGAAATCAGAAATCATCAGAAATCAGCTTATTTATAACACAGAGCAATTAAAAAGGCTACCGGAAAATCAGGTTTCTGAATGTGTGATGCGCTGAACACGTTTGTTATTTGAAGCCATCATAATGCTGCTTCTTAGTATTGTTATTAGGCCCAATACAATGCCCACTGAAATCCATGTGAGTATTCTCACGGCAGGGGCGGCTCTACCAATTTTGCCGCCCCAAGCAGTCGCTGCCGAATTGCCGCCGCCGCTGAATTGCCGCCGCCGCTGAATTGCCGCCGCGGGACACGGACGACCGCCCCATTCTGAATGCTGCCCCAAGCACCTGCTTGGAAAGCTGGTGCCTGGAGCCGGCCCTGTCTCACGGACTTCCATAGGCGTTGGGATCAGGCCCATAATGCCCAACTGTCATTTTTACACACCAGTATCCATTTCTGTTTTCTGTTAAGTAGTTTGGTATGACAAAGCAAAATGTTCTGGAATAGGGAATAGTGTATTGTCAGTTGACAAATGCCCCCTTGCTTTGAAAATAGGTCGCAAGCTCCTCCCAAACAATTGGTCACCATTATCCTGTGACAGCTTTATTCCAGTGGCATGATCTGTTTAGAAAACTGATTTACTGTTACAAATGAGTTCCATTCAGAGTTAGAATCATTTCACTAAACATTAGACACTACAGGCGTGAATGAGGTAACCGTTATATACCTTAAAATATTTAGGGAAATGAAATATTACAGCTTTTTCTTTGGAGAAATGCTTTCTTGTTCACTGGACAATCCCAGAGTCAACAGATGTTTGCTTTCGAGTAGTCTTTGGAGGAGGCGGTGGTGGAGTTTTGCTGGGTAATGGAGGTGGCAGGTGCTAGAAAAAATGAATTTTGAATAGAATATGTTACTGATGAACTGATTTTGATGAAGTGGTTGTTCATGTATGATTTCATATACTGCTGTGACAGATAGGGGAGTGAAACTTTATCTGTTTTATTCCTGAAACCTTCCTCTCAAACTTTGCCATTATGAATACAGTTTTGCTTCTAGCTTTTCACTTATAACCTAATTTTTACTGCTGACAATAACAAGTCTCTCAAGAGTTATTGATTAACTATCTCAATATTTCAGAAAAAGTCTACTGAAAGAACTTGTCAAATTTTATATCCCTATACTTTATATCATATTGATTATCAGCCTGTACTAACTGCTGTCGCCCCAACCACTACATGGTTTAAAAAGTACATTGAATTACAGCTCTACTTCTTGTCTCGTCTTTTTTCTTTTTATATTTTATATTTTTAGAAAAAGCACCATGCTAAAAAAGAAAAAGGAATAGATTAAACAGATTATAAATGGCTTTCATGTTATTATCAGATCTCGATAATCTTCAACATTATTCAAAATAACATTCTGAGTTGATGAAAAACATTACCAAAAATTATCCCCCTACATTATAGGAAATTATACAACAGGGCTGTCTGTTTGCTTCAGAAGTGAATGAAAGGACAAATACAAACAAGTATTCCAATTGATCATGGAAGTCAAATGATTTATTTTCATAAAATTCAAGATGTATGATGACAAAAATTCATCTTGCTGAAAGAATACAAGGACATTGCAGGCTTGTTCATACACCGTTTTCAGGCTAGATTTAAACAGCATATTGGCTATGAAATCATTACAGCTTTTCAATCACTGCACTGGAAGTTATACTGCAGTGTTACACCCACTAAGTATTGTTTTTCGGTTCAAATCATCCTTCCCCTGCTGGTGAAGACAAGACCCACCTTTGCTTTTGTGGTTTCTCAGCTATTTCCTATTCTTTTTGCCGTTTACACTCATTTTATATGCCCCCCGTTTCCTTAACCCATTCTTGTTATACTTTATTAGATTGCTATCCGACACGCTTCCAAACAAATGGTTATAAAAACGTTAGCCACATACTAATACTTTAAATTACAATACACACTGTGAGTTTGCCAAGTTTCTTGATCACTGCCATGGGAACAATTCAAATGTTTGAAATAGCTTAGCCTTTTATTGCATGTACTGTACATGGAATCTTGATATTGGGGTTTCATTTCTACTTCACACGGTTCCATTTATAGATTGGTTTAGTTACTAGAATTCATTGTAAATAAGACCTTATTTTTATTAGAAGGCAGTTCATTATTTCTAAATCATAGTTACACACTCATGCTATTATGAGAACATCATGGATAGACCATGTGAAATTACATTATTTGAAAAGAAGCCGTATGTTGAGATACAAAAACCTAGTGGTTCTAGATGACTCCCTGCCATTTCACATAATTCCCTCCATTCATTTGGGGCAGGGTAAGCCCTAGAGCTATGCTTGATATGTCTGCTCATATTGAAACATTCAATTTACTTATTGAGAGCCAGCAGAAATGTCAGGGAGTAGAGGAAAAGTACTTCTAAGGTAATTTAAGGTCCATTTCATGGCTATATTTTAAGACAGCAGCAAACAGAGTTAAACACAGGGCTTGAAGTATTTACCAGCCCTCTATTAGCCATAGGCAGATACAAAAGATGAGGGAGGGTCTACATACTGGCTGAAACCCAGAAACAAGGAATGACTGGTTGTGAAACCTAGCTCCCTACACAAGCTAGGAAGGGTACTGGATTCCTGCTAAAGCACCGTTCTTGGATCCTAACTCAAGAGAAATGTCTTTCATATCAGTCTCTGCCTGTTAGGTGTCAAATCTGAAGCCTCATCTCCTCTTTCTGGCTGCTGGAGGAGTGGAGCTCTCTCTCAGGTATTCAGTGGTGATTTGGCATACAAAGTCTTTGTTCCTATAGTCCTGCCCGAGCCTCCTGGCTGCCGCAAAAGGAGGTAGATGGCATTTCTCCCCTACACATATGAGGAATTTCATATGCACAGTCCAGATAAAATTTACAATATGTCTTTCCAGGGAATAGCTAGATTGTTCAGTAAAGCTTTTATTCTATAAACAGCATTGCTGCATTAGTTATATGATTAATTAAAATAATGCTTGGAGCAACATTCATTTTCAGTATTTGTCTCACAAATGATGTATAATTTGCTCCTGATTTACATTCAAATACAGTTCTCAGTGACCTCTGTATCAGAAGATCAAGTCAACATACTATTTAATGCGAAGAACACACAGGTTCAATTAGAATTAATTTTTGGTTAAACATGAAACTTTTTTTTTTAAAATTGGGATTTTTTTCTGTTTTGCTAGTAACTTTCAGTTTCCAGGTCTGACGGTCTGAAGCTTTAAGTTTATTCACTCCTATCCGGCCAAAATTTTTGAACGTAGGTGTCTAAAGTTAGGCTCCTGAAGCCATACCTAGGCACTTGAATAAAAGTGGCTTGATTATTAGAAGGACTCAAATTCCACTGGGATCTGCAGATCTTAGCACTTTTGAAAAACAGGGCAGTTCTATTGAAGTACTTAAATATGGATTTAAGAACCTGATGTTAGAGATCCAGTTTTGAAAATTTTGGCAACATTACTCTATAGCTATAAAATGAACACTTAATGGCCCAGACCATCAGACACAGAAACTGCAGATCACTAGTAAAACATTAAAAAAAAATCCCAAACCAAAAGATTTTAATTTCCTACTAACAAAATAAACTGTATATCCTTTCTGAAAAACTTTATGGAACGTCACAAAAAATGACTTAATATTTCTTAGTATATTTTCCTCACAGGCATTTTAACTTCATATTTGTCATAAAGGAAAACTACTTTAACTTTATTGATCACATAACTTACAAAGAGCCATTTTGAATTAAATTAACTTTAAACTGGCAGTAATTGGCAATTTTACAGATCAAAGTCCTTAATCAAACCAGTGGGTTTTTTCGTATTATCATCACTCATAGAAATCAAATGATCAATTATCATAAAATAGAGTTGAAGACATAATAGGGAAGAGCATATATTGAAAACACAATGAGGATGGGCTAAATATACTAGCCATAAAAAACATGCATATTATGTGAAAGCGGTCACATCCTGCAAGTAAATTAGCCAGAAAAGAAACAACAGAGATAGGTGGATAATTAATATAATTGAATTTACAAATTCCATTATAATGTGGGCTAAATTTAGCACTCATTCATTTATATAAGCTACCATTGAATATATTAGTAGAACACTGAATGATGCCAAGGCAGCACTATTAAGAATTCAAATCAGACAGACAAAACTTAACAGCCAATATGAATTGGTACAAAAACAAATTTGGTCACTACTCTAAGAGCTTACCAGTCTTTTCTTTTACTCAGCTACAGTATAAATGATGGCAAAATGAAACTGGGAAAATGATCACTACACTCACAACAGTGATATCACCAGTACTCAAAACAATTCCACATAGAACATTTCTGAAATACAAGATCAAATTTCCCTGTATTTACATTTAATTAAAGGTGCTCTACCGAGTTCATGTTTATGTTTCAGTGGTAATAGTGAGTCCTTCAATTCTTGGAGATTGCTTTTCTTTCTGAGATAAAGATAGAGTCTGCCAGTGCACATTAGAACCTATTTTCGGCAGATTCCCTGACTCACATGTACCTCAGGAGAAACTGGAACCTTATAAAAAGGCACATCTGGAAAATACAAGCATTTTGTCCTTTCCATTTCAAATATTAAATTGCTCCCATTTGTTTGGTTTTCCCCTGTGCAAAAAGGAGTAATCAAATTTAAAAATCTCTCCTTTCTCCTCACTCTCTTGTAGAAATAGAGCACAAAACATCGTATACACAGAAAATAAGAATTAAAAAAGACAAAAAAAATTCTTAATCTACAGAAAAGAAGAATATGATGAGTGAAGGGTTTTTGTCGCTCAGAAAGCAGTATAAAACAAACAAACTGAATTCTGCAACGAAACCTTGTGGAACCGTAAAAGAGAAGAGTTCCTGTATTCTTATTTTATTGGAGTTGAATAGCAAGATATATGGTTAGCTTCTAAGATCTGATCAGGAATACTTCACTTTTCAGAATTAACTGATTTACTTAATAAACCATAAATTGTGTGAATGAAAAGTAATCAGGACATAAGCTACATAGTGTTGTGCAACAATTTTCCAGCACTGTTGTCAAAAATTCATTATCTTCTTTTACTATTATTTTTACAGTCGCGCTGAGTCACACAATCCATAAACAGCAGCATGTTTCTTATTTATCTATAGAAACAAATGACACATAGCAAAAATTCATCAGGATATAATACTCACATAATTAAAATGTGACAATGTGCCAAATCTTCAGCTGGTATAAGTCTGTATAGCTCCACTGATTTCAATTGAGCTACACCAATTTACACCAGTTGAATATTTGGCCTAATATCTGTAAGTCTGTTACGTTTAAAATACTGTACTGTATAGTGCTGATTTGGCCATTAAGTCATTAAGAAGATTATATTGTCTCAGCTAGGTGAAAACACACAAAAAATGGTTACTTACCTGTACAGTTGTTGTTGTTCTTTGAGATGCATCATACACATATACAGTCTACTGCGGGTGTACGTGCACCCAATCACGCACTCAAGTGGGAGACTTTTGCCAGCATGTGCCTTCACTAGCCTCATATGCTGAGCCAAGAGTATAAAGGGGCATGATCACTGCTTTCCTCTCCATTCCTTCGTACTGCCAGAAGCTAATACTCAAAATAGTGGGGAAAGTGGTAGGGTCATAGAATATGCATAACACATCTTGAAGGTGATTGCGGTTTGTTTTTTTTCCTTTGAGTGATTGTGCAGATATACATTCCACTGCAGGTGACTCGCCAGCAGTTTCCTAACAGGTAGTGGAACGTTGAATTATTTGGAGACTGCAACACTGTCTTGATGAAGTGGGCATCATTTTAGGAAACTTGAGTGATAGCGTAGTGTCTGGAAAAGGCACTGATGTCCATGTTGTTGTTTTGGAAACGTCCAATACAGGAATGTTGCTCAAAAAAGCTGAAGAGGAGTGAGCCCAAATAAAGTGAGCCATTATCTTTGATGGAGGAGAGACCTTAGCAAGATTGTAGCAAAGCTTGAGGAAGTCTGACATCCAATGTGAAATATGCTGCACTGTAACAGGTTGTCATTTGATCCTTTCAGCATAGATTACAAAGAGTCTAGGAGAGGATCTGTGTGGTCCAGGTAAAATGCCAAAGCCCTGCAAACATCCAAAGTTTGAGGTTTTTCTTCAGCCTTGGAAGAGAATACTGGGAGGGTGAATTGTCTCATTTAGGTGCAATGCTGATGCCACCTTAAGACGTGGCCTAAAACAGACCTTGTTTTTGTGAAAAAGTTAGCTGATCCTCCTGCACAAAGTGCCTGAGCCTCTGGGAATCTCCTCACAGGGATAATCACTACTAAGAATTCTGTTTTCATTGACAACAGCAACAGAGATGTTGTCATTAAAGGTTTAAAAGGGAGGACAGTACTATCGATCAAGCAGGTCAATACTAAATTCAGGTCCCATGAAGGTACTGGATTGGACACAGGAGGGCACATGTTAAGAAGTCTCTTTAAAAATCTGGAAACCAAGGGATGCAAAAAAATAGGTAACCTATCCAATGAAAGGTGTATGGCAGAGAGGATGCAAGGTGGATGCACACTGACCTGGCAGAGAGACCAGAGGATTTCATATGCATAGGGGTAGTAGCTAGTAAAGTATATATCTCATCTCTGTACAGTCTGGGAATAAATGGTGAGATTCCACCCAGTCCGAAAACCTTTTCCATTTCATTGCATATGTGGCTCTAGAGGAATCCTTTCTGCTGTTCACCAAAATGGCCTGGATATCTTGGGAGCAGAGTGTCTCTTCATTGGTCCAACAGGAAGGTGAGGTTTATGGCTGTAAGGTGGGAGACTGAGTTGGAATGTAGAGACATGACTTGGTCTCGAGACAGGAAATCCTCAACCAAGGGTAAAACAACAGGTGGCTAAATGGAGAGTTGATTTAGGTCCATAACCTATACTGTCTTGGCCAGGCAGGCACTACAAAGATTAAGCTTGTCTTGTCATTCACCCTCAGAATGAAAGTGACTGGAGGAAATGCATACAGCAGATTTCTCCATTATGAGAGGAGAAAAGCATTTGTCATGGAACGTGGGCTGTGACCTGCCCTGGAGCAGAATCTCTTGCATCTGCCGTTCAGATTGGTTGCAAAAGAGGTCTTTTACCAGGTATCCCCACAGTTGGCAGATCTGGTGCAGAATGTTTCTTCTTATTGACTATTCAGAAGGTCTATGAAGTTCCTGCTGAGGGAATCCACAACAGCGTTCCTCACTCCTGGAAGGTTAAAAGCTTTTAGTGAGATATTGTTCTTTATACAAAAGCTCAACAAATGGATTGCTACCTGGCACAGCTGATATGACCTTACACCTCCCTGCTTGTTCAGCTAAAACAAAACTATGGTATTGTCTGCGAGAACTTGAACCACTCGATCCCCTGTGGTTGATCTCTCAGGCCCAATGAATAGCTCAAAGCTCTAGCACATTTATATAGAATGAAACATCCTGAGGATTCTGAAGTGCTTAAGCCTTAAATTGACCCAGATAAGCCCCCCCAGGCTTTGGTGAACATGTCTGTTACAACAGTCACAGTTGATTCCAGCAGAAAAGGAACCCCTTTGCATATAGTCTCAGGATCCAACAACCAATCCGGGGATTGAAGCAGCTGTGGAAGTACGCAAATCAGCATGTCCAGAGAACATCTGCTTGGAAGATGTACTGAGTGAAGCCAGGCCTGCAGACTTCTGAGGTGAAACCTGGCATGCTGTCATATACATGGATGAGGCTGGTATAGGAGAAGGTGACTCCTCCTAGATTGAGATTCTGATGCAGATCTAGATGCTCTTGGAACAGTTCAAGATGCCCAATAAGGCTCAGGAGGGTATTCCAATCTTTGTATTGCCCATGGTAGTGGGTACCTTACTGGAGACTCTTTTGTAAGGATACTGTTCAAGTTCCCTGGTCCAGGTGTCTCTAGAACGTGACCTGTATGGAGAGCTGAAGGACCATGGAGGAAACATAGATCTGTCGTGGTCAGAGTCTGAAGAGGAGAAGATATAGCTCTCCTAGTGAATGGAAGAGCAGCTCCAGATGGTGTTAGTGGAGGTTTTGGTGGGGTCCTAAAGGTGTTTGGAAGGCAGAAGGCAAGAGCTGCTGTTGAGGGCTGCATGGAAGATGCAGGAAGAACCAAGGGGACAATGAAGCAAGTGATGTTGATGATGCTGATGCACTCAAGGTTAATGCAGTCAGTGCCAGATGATGATGTATAAGAGAGTCTGGCAGAGAGAAACACAGAAGGTCCTTTGCTACAAGGAAAGCCTATGCTATAGACAGCCCTGAAATTGGAGGCAAGTATTCCTTTGCCATACACAAGGTATGAGCACGTGTGCTAGTTCTTCACTTTCCCCTAGTTCTTTTCAAAAGCCTGGTGAAACAAACAGATCCTGTAACGTGCCCTGAAAGTCAGCTATTCTGAGCTATTTCAGGCCAGGGGTAGGAGGACATTTCAAAACTCCAGGGCTATTATGGAGACTGCTCTGCCAGCAGCCCATTCTGTTGAAAGGGATGTAGCATCAGGGCCCCTGCAGTGAATCTCAGAGAGAAAGAATCTCTCAGGTAAGCTAATGCAGGCCATTTAGGGCTTTACAGGTGAAAATGAACTCCTAGAGTCAGATCCTCGGCTGATGTAAATTGTCATAGCTCCACTGAAGTCAATAAAGCTATGACAACCTACATCAACTGAGGATCTGCCCCTGATACTTAACTCAGCTTCCAGCTAATCTCACCTGGTTTTCTATGGCTAAATGAGGACAGCACACAGTAAAACCTTCTTATAATCATTTTCTTCACATACAAGGAATAAAATAATCTGCAATGCAACATACAAACATGCAAACACTGGATTACTTCACTATAAACAGATTTTAACTATATACAAAACGGATTCCAGTCCAAATGTTACTGATGCATCAGAATCTCAAAAAGTCAAAATAAATGTTATCGTCATCATTAACAAATGTTTTGTTTTCATTCTTTTATTATGCACCGCCACTTCCTTCTTTGCCATACTCTTTGTCAAGTTCTGTATCTGCTGCTGGATTGATGGAAATCTTCTCATAAAAACTATTATCCTGTGAATAGTAAGTATTATAGCCAATATTTATAAATGTAAGTGCTCCTTTGTCTATTTAATTTGAGTTTCCCTTTTGACTGTGAATGCTAAAGAGGCAGTTATTTTGTATGCGAAGATGTACACGAACCTGTGAAGGAGGACAACAGCCTAGAGGAATGCCTTGATGTAATAATAATCCTTGCAAGAGTCCAAGGATTCTTTTTCATGTTCATGTATATTATTCAGAATTTTTGTAGCAGAACAAATCACACAATGCAAGAATGAATATGTATATAGATATTCTAGTTAATATTTTAAAAATTACAACGAACAAGATAACAATCAAAACATTATAGTTAGAAGATTATTGGAATAAAAAGACTTAAGCAAGGTAGTTTAACAATGGATTCCAAATAATCTAAACATAAAAAAATAAAAATCTCAAGCACCATAAATGATTATTGGCAGCAGTTAGACCTAAAGTACTCAGAACGATATGCCCATTTCTTGATACATTTGTCAATGTACCTTTTTCTGTTCGCTGAAGCTTTTTCATGTTTGACTTCAAGGCAACCAGTATTGAGCCAAGTACTTAATTCTAACACAGTGAGATCTTTCCCATTCTGTAGTATCATTTTTAAAGCAATTGGGATAATATTATCTCCAGAACTTTTCAATGGTTTGTCCTTATTGATGCTAAGAATAGATAATTTAAAACTAATCCGTTTACTAGACAGATAATCAAGACGGTTATTTATTTATGAAATACCATAGCCTGTAACCATAAATTGTGGGGGTTCAGTCATAAAAGTTATAAGAGCATACCTGACTGGTCATCTTCATGCTC
Source organism: Lepidochelys kempii (assembly GCF_965140285.1). NCBI lineage: Eukaryota > Metazoa > Chordata > Testudines > Cheloniidae > Lepidochelys > Lepidochelys kempii. Next base: position 102,279,036 of record NC_136386.1, read on the forward strand.
TACATCAGTCTTCACATTTTGCTTTTGATAATTTCACTGGGGTCCAAGTACAAAGTGTAATAAATGCAATCATTGCTATAAAATTGTATGAATTACATTAAATTACATTGTATGAATTTCTTAAATTATATGAAATATAATCCCGCTAGTTTTGTGTCAAATCTGTTTTCAAATCTACCTCACAGACTTTGTCACTGTTCATTCACCCGGATTCTTGGCTCTTGAAGAGTTTATGAAGTCTAGATGAAGAGCCAAACACTCAGTTGTTGTCTTATAAAATTTCAGGAGCTTATTATCTAAGGATTTAGAACATATTTTTGATTAACTTTTCAGGTTGTGTTCAAATCCTGAGCTCCCTCAGAAACTGGTTGTCAGGGATCTGGACATTTTGGCAAACTAGAGTAAAAGACAGAAAACATTCTGGAGGACTGTAAAAAATGTGTAAAACCACAAAGTCTCAATGAAGCACAGTGTTATGATACCCATTTTAAAGATAAAAAAACTGAGGCAAAATGTTAAGTGAATTGTCCTAGATCACTCAGCAAGTCAGTGGCAAAGTCTCAGAATAGAACCCTTACCTTATTACTCTCAGACCTGTGCTTTAGCTATTATGGCATGTTTCTTTCCTGTTTGTACTTGAATAAATTCCAAGTCCACAGAATTGTCCACAGAATTGATGATCATATTAAATTAGCTTTGCGGTTGAGGCACAAGACAGGGAATCAGAAAATCTGGGTTCTATTTCCAGAATTACCACAGACTTCATGCATGACCTTTGGGAAGTCACTCAGGGCCTGATTTTCAGAAGTGGAGAGTATGAACAACTCCAGTTGCTCAGCCCGTCTCAAAAATCTGGCCTGTAGTGACTTGTAAACCACATTCTTCATCTATAAAAATAGGGAACTTTCCACCTAACTTTTCTTCCAGACTTGATCAAGTTTCACTTAACTTTTTTAAAAACAAATTATTTGAAGAATAAATTTCAGAATTATTTTTTTAACTCAGACAAATCTGTGCATATCTCTGATAAGCAAACTGAAAAATTATCATTAGGAATTTGAACAGGGAAACATTCCTGCATAAAACTGTATATCTCTTTTCTAAAAAGTTACACATTTAAAAGGCCAAATGATAGCCTTCTCCAAAAGTGCTGAAGATTTTTTGAAAACCAAAATATTTTTAATAGCTGCACTATATTCTAGTGACTTTTGGAAAATAAGAAAGCTGAAAAAGTATCTTCCCCTGCCTGAATCTGAAAAATATGTTTATGATGAAAAATGTTTCAGGGATCTGCTCCTTTCAGGGGGCAACTGTGGTTGCCTATATAGGAAATGACACAGAACTCAAAAATGTAAAGCTGTCAGAAATATACTTAATTTTTTCTCCTGAAATAGAATTGTATAAGAGTATAAAAACTAATTTGCTGCTGAGACTACATCCTGTCACTTTAAGCTCCCTTGCTAACACATTTAACAGTGTTTTGCTTTATATTTAGTTCTCCAGAATGAATCTAACTTTATTACAAGTCATTTAGAATGAGCCACTACATTCCTTCACGCCCTGATTAAGACACTGTTCTGTAGTAGTAGAAATCATTTGGAGGCATACATGTCTGCTATCAGCATTACATAGAACTTTATGTTCTTGGCCAGTATAATGTTGCAAATAAACTAGCAGAAAATCATTTGTACCTCTAAGACTTACCCTTTGATGTGCAGCGGGGGGTGTTGTAGGGCTAATCAATTCTTGATTTTCCATGAGATTTCCATAATCTGCAATGCTACCTTTGAGAGGCAAAGGAGGAGGAATGTCTGCCATTTCCAAACTAGACACCCCATTCAGCTCCAGATCTGTAAAAATTAACATTTCTTTAAGCCTCTGGATCACTTAAATCAATCTTAAGATGCAGAATGTTTCTTCAGGCATTAATGCTATGATAGAGATAGTGCCCATGCATCCATTTGTTCACTCTTCATTTCATAGACTGTATAATTATTTGCTGCTCATGGAACAATAGCTTTTAAATTAAAAAAAAGAAAAGAAAAAGAAACTGCTGGAATCATGAAAGTAAGGATCACTGTGTCAGGGTAGGTCAAATTTTAAGTGTACCGTCTGTATCAACACTACAAGGTCTCTCACTGTTTAATAAAAAAGGAAATTGTACAACATTGTCCCTTGTCTCAGATTTCACTCGCTGATATTCACAGATCATTTAAAACAAATAAAATTTTCTCAGCTGTAACCTCTGAGTCTATGGGTTGTACAGTATTGAAAATGTGATGTGAGTAATTTTCCAAAGTATACACAGAACATAACAGAGCAAAGCTTTATTTACTTTTCTACTTTTAGAAATTTAGACTTTTAAAAATTAAATGCACTAAAGAAATCCATAAATAACCACAAATCTCTATTGAAAACTTTCAAAATCCAGAGCACCATAAGAACATAAAAATGGCCATACTGGGTCAGACTAAATGTCCATCTAGCCCAGTATCCTGTCTTCCGACAGTGACCAATGCCAGGTGCCCCAGAGGGAATGAACAGAACAGGTAATCATCAAGCGATCCATCCCATTGTCGCTTATTCCCAGCTTCTGGCAAAATTATATAATATTATATTATATATTATATAAAATTATGAGTCATTAGTTGTTTAAATAACCAACATTATAAACCTAGAGTATATACAACAAATTTTTTTTTAATTTACTCACAGAAGGTAGAGAACAATCATTAACAGGGTGAAATTTACCCTAGTGAAGATGATCAGAACTAGGCCTAAGCAGGAGTTAACTTCTATTTAAGTCTTGTTTTGAAGGCCTAAGTGGTGTATAGGTCTTGTGCTGGCCCTTCTCACAGGTAAATTTCACCCACAGGAACATATTCAGCCATTCTTCTACAGGCAAATCTTCCACTGGTTTAAGCGAGAGCTCTGCCAGAGGAATGAGCACTGATAAAGCCCTTCTTATAATACATCATTTTGTTTATAAATTGCGGAAACCGTTTTCACTTAAAGGCTGATTTTTCTTGAGCAGGTGGAGGGTTTGTTTACACAGATTCTTTTTTAATGCAGAATATTTGGCAATATTCTCACTGTCTCTCTTTTCTGGTTTTCCCAAATGGCCTACCTTACTATTTTCTTCACTAGTACAACTTTAGCTTCAACACAGTTGTATTCATTTATCACTGAAATCTCTTTGTCATTTCATCTCTATTTAGTCCATTCAGTCTACATCAGCTAAAAAAATATCCCTCATCCATCACTTTCAAATTCTTCCAATGGCCTCTTCAACTCGAAACTTGTAATTTCCTTCAAGGACCTGAGCAATTCTATGGCTGCCTGCTTCACTGTTCCCATATCTGTCTACTTCTTCCTGAATGAATTCTGCCTCACTTCTCCCATTGTTTCCTTTTCTCTCATTCTTATCCTTCCTTTCATTCTGTTCCCTACACTTGGAACGGCTTCCCACATCCAAAAGTAGCAGGCATCCCACCACCTCTTCTTACAAACCCCTCAAAACCCACTTTCTACAAAGCCCACACATACTTAAACACATCATCAGACTATAGCATTACCCACTCATTACCAAAAAAATTAATGCTTCAAACAGGTTTCTCAGATTGCCCAGGGTGCTTGGTCTTGTGTGTCTATTTAGACATTTGAGCTCCTGATGGGAAAGACGGTCTCTTCATGGTAAAAATCAAGTTCCATAACACTCATACTCCATGTGTCTTCTTAACAACAACATTTAATACAAAAAACCAGTAATAAATTAAATAAAATGATACTTCTACAGTGATTTAATGAAACATTTGGAGAACTTTGGCAGAAGTAAGATTTGTGTGTGTATGCAGTTTTGATGTGTCTGTTTTTCCTTTGGTTGATGTTCTTCCATATTTAACTTAAACTAGCTACATGTACATGTTTAACCCTAACTGTAGTTTTTGAGAGGAACATTTCAAAACCTTCACATTTAATCATACATTCTAGAGAGAGTTAAATAGTATTTTATTATGTCTAAATAAACATCTTAAAGTGGGAGATTTATGCCTTTTAACAGAGAAATATAAGTGTACTAAAGACTCCTCCTAGGTATATTAAATGATAGCATAGTACATGTTAAATATTAAATATTGTGGATAGAAGATAAAAGGTCAAAATTTTGAGGTCAGTGAGAATGGTGAAATTCCAGTGACTATAACAGAACTCAACCATTGTAACTGAGAGCAGAATATTACTTATAAAATGTCAATGTACACAACTGTAATCCCTGAGTTAGCGAGACACAAAACTAACATATTCATACAATTTAAGTTTAAGAAACACTTTGCTTAATGAAGCACACACATATTTTTACTTAGATTAACATAAAAATAGCAGTTTATCGTTTCAGTGCTCTCACAGAAGAGCTAATTCTTAAAGGTGAGGAAAACAATCAATTAAATTAAATACCAAATTTACTTTGATTAGAAAATGAAACTTTTGCGTAAACAGAGCACACATGTACCCCTCAATAAAATAGATGCCTTTGATGTTTACATTATTTTTAGTAGCTATAATTGTATTTCAAACTCTTAATTCATTTGATTTTAATTTCTGGTCAAGTTATTTATACAGGAATTACTGGTAAAATATTTTAGTGTATTTGCTAAAAGTATGAGAAGACCTGGCTCTCTGTTTCTTTAGGGCCAAATCTACTTCCCCATGCTCAGCCTGTGAATCTCAGATAGGCACTGGGGAGATCCATGGAAGAGGTAGAAAAGGAATCTTTTCCTCAAACAAAGGAGCAGCAGAGGAGATGACCTGTGGAGACAACTTCATTTTAATAGATGGAATAGCCTTGACAATTCCTAGTGGCCCCCAACCATGGCTGGAATTGCATAATAGATTTTATTCCAGCCACATCCCTGCTCCTCTTCCAAATAACACTTTCCCCCTGTAGTATCTGAGTTACCACTGTGTAGGGGGTATGCACCTCTTACCTGGCCTCCCCAAAGCCTGGACGCACCAGTTCCATTGCCAGATAGCTTTGCATACTTACAGAGAAGGAGCAGGATACGTCCCAAAGTGAAGGGCTTTGATACATACAGTATTTGCAACACACTCTATTTTTCATTTAAAATCAAAGTTCAAATTTAGCTGAGGACCAAACCCAGCACTTCACTTAGCAGACCATTAACATATATAAAATAAGTATCTGACCTGAATGGCAGTCACAAGTATGTCCAAAAGTCACCTTACTGCAGCAAAAAGTTATTTAAACAAAACCACATCATTTCACTGCTACGATTTGGGGAGGAACTGTTTGCCTCAATATTGTATGTCTATTTGTGATATCCCAAAGACAATGTACCCCCTACCAATCTCCTCTCCCAAAGCCTAAATTCATCTTGATTTCTGAACATTTAAGTGTAAATAAGTCTAATTTAAATTTCTTTTTGCTACAATTGTGCAGGGTACTGGTGCAGGTCATCTGAGATGACCATCATCCAATGTTGTCTGTGTATCCCTTAATTTTATTTACTATATGCCATTGGGAATAATTCTCAACTGGCAGGGATCAACAAGATGACTTAAGTCTTTTTCATCTCTACCTTCTTTGATTCTGTGGAACAGATTATCAAATTGTACTTTTCATTCTCCTAGATAGTCAAGAAGCAAGCACTATTCTCATAGCTCAATATAAGATTAACTCTTTTTAGCCAGCTTGCTTCACAAAAAATTATCTATTATCCTGGAATTCTTTAAAAATGTTAGAGCTATAATTCTTTGAATGATTAAGGTCAAGGCTCTGTGTACTCTGTAGCAAGCTGCACCTAAATAATGCAGCAAAGTCCTAGAGTCCGCAGCAATCTGGTAGAAATATTCTCAAAACTATGTGATAGCTTCAGAAACATTTTTAAAATGGAGGTTTTTATTAAATATGAAAACAAATAAATAATTAGCATAGTAGCCCCTGTGAAATGTAATTCAGATTATGTTATGTTTCCAAATTTTCAGTTTTCAATGTGCAAGACTGTCATTTTTGGATTGCTGAAAATTAATTTATATTAGTCAGAATTGTTGTTTCAGCCTCACTGGAAACTGAGGAAGGCAACACTTGATTTACACTTGATTCACCTTTTTGAAGTTATCTTTCCAACCAGGATGTGTAGAAACAACCCAAACAAACAAGCCTCCCTCTCCCTCAGATTCTGTAACACACTTCTGCTACACACAGTGAATTCTGTTGATACAATTATGTGGAATACAGGAATCTTGGATTATGGTTTATAAATTTGCTGTGTGTCAACATTCTTTCCAATAAGTTTTGCTTATTTAAAAATAAAATATCAAAGAAAACAAATAAAGCAAATGTGAACTTGCCAGATCTGTAATTTTTGTTATCTGTAATAGAAGTTAGGCACATGCATAAAAAAGGACTTATTTCCTAAATGTTGTTTCTTTATTAGTTTAGTGCCCAGTGAGATTTTTAGCTAAGTGTCAACAGCTGGAAACTTTGCAAGGCAATTTGTGGAAGCTAACTTTGTACACAAAATGGGAGTTGTACTCCATTCAGTTATGTAATACGAGTTCTTGAAGACTGAATCCAATCTATGAAAGTTTACAGAAGAATTCACTGAGAAATGCAGGGAAAAGACAAGCTATTCTGTCTTGTAGCTACTACACACACAAGGAAAGTCCATCTCAGGTACTAACTACAGTAGCTGGAGATTGTTCCTTCAACCTTTGCACTCTACAGAAGCCAGCACAGCATGAATCTTTAGGCACTTATAAAACAATAATATTTTTAAAAAATGACACTGTGAAATGGAGCAGAAAACTTATTTCTTTAAGCAATTTTTCTTGTTTTAGTAAAAAGTCAAAAATAGTTTTTGTCACTTGACAAACACAAGAGGTGTACCATAGCACAGGCCTAAGGAGCAAATTCCTTACTATAGTATGTATCTGCAAGCTACATCTTATGGTCAGTGGCAGTAAAACTCACAGAGAGAACTTGGAGCATGCTGGTGAGAATCTTTGGGAACAGATGTTGATGAAATATTTGACTGTAACACTTATAAATTGCCTGAAATGCTTTGCAGGATTAAGGCCTGCCTGTGTGTGTGTTAGGAAAAATACCACTTTTTTTTTTAAACATGTACACAGTGGTAGAGAAGATGGTATTAAATGAAAGTAATCAAAACTCCAGCCACTGAACTTTTTACACCAAATCTCTAAAAAGATTTGAGAAATACAGCCACGAGAGAGAGAGTCAGTTAACAATATTCCCATTATTTTAAATTAATTCTTATATTAAAACGTGTAAGAAATGTAAACATGACCAAGTGATCAAGTCACAGAAATCATCATCTGTAATAATATAGCTTAAACAACCATACACCTGTTAACTCCCAAAAATACACTTATACCTCATGATGTGAATGTACACATTGGATTATCCTCTTGTTGATCTGACTTAAGTGGTTCAGTTGATTCTGAAACATTTCAGAGTAAGGAGGCTGAAATGTAATTCATTCTGCACAAAATATTTTAGGAACAAAGTTTCATTAAAAAAAAAAACTTACTGGACGGTAAATTGAAAGGAAGTTTGGTCCTTGGAGTGATTGGAGGTGGTGTTGACTGAGAAGCTGGAGATGACGGAGAGACAGAAAAACGTCTTTCACTTGCAATGACATTGATAACTTGGCTCTTTGGTCTTTGTGGTCTCAGTGGACTGATCTGCATTAGGACAAAAATGTGATGGTTTCACCATAATGTGTCACATAGCCTGAGCAGAAACACACATTATTACAGCACAGCAGGTTACATTTTAAAGAAAAGCACTTCTTATTGAGCTGTTATCTTGTGATAAGTAAGACATTTCCTTAGATCTAGAATGTAATATTGCAATGATAAGATACATGTTTTAGATTTAATGAGTATTGTACTGAGCAAAATCGTGGGTTTCCCTTTCCTGCACAGGTTTTTATGAACTAGAGCATGTAGTCTGGCAATGTTTAATTTTTTGTTCAATGTTTGGAGTTCTTCCTGGTCTTTGGTGACTATACTCTGATATTCAACAACTTCCATCATAGTAAAAAATCTGTTATAAACTAAAGAACACTTAAAAATCAAAAGTCAGGGATGCAGAATAGGTAGTTAAACACATTGCCTTTTCCTCACTCTAGCAGTCAAACGTGTATTGTTTTATTTAACGTATACTTTTAAATGAAATTACAGTAAAAAAATAGCCTGAAGTCCTCGATACTAGCAACAAATGCACTGAGACAGCCTAGTTGCCACGACGAAGCACAGTTAAGCTCAGTTTCTTGCAAATAATTTTTTCTTTGAAAATGTTTCTTCCGTCCATCCACTGTCTTAGATGTTAAATTAGTCCTCTTTCTCCAAAACCCCCAAAATCACTCAAAATTGAATGCATCCAGGGTGTTCAGATATACACAGTAGCCCCAGACTGATACATTGGCATACTACTTTCAGTTCCATAACCTACAAATCTCTCCTTACAACTTGTGTCTTCCAGAATTAGGGATTCCCTCCAAGACCTTTTCCACTCTGCTTATCCAGAACAACTTGTCCAGTTCTGGAAGCACAGTTCTCTGGGATCCAAAACACTCAGCTTGACTCCAGATTGTGTCACTCAGGTTTCCTTTATTTGGCATACAGCAACACTAAGCTAAGTTGATAAGCCTCAAATGCAGGGTTGTGGATGCAGAGTAAATCACAGCTCCAAAGTTACACAGAAACCCTCTCCCTTTGCATACATTTACACGTCATTGCATTTCCTACACATTACATCACATATTTTTGAATTAGCTTGGTTATTTTGCAGGAAACAATTCCTATGCATAGGGACCTACCAAATTCACAGCCATGAAAAACACGTCACGGACTGTGAAATCTGGTCTCCCCCTGTGAAATCTGGTCTTTTGTGTGCTTTTACCCTACGGATTTCATGGGAGAGACCAGTGTTTCTCAAATTGGGGGTCCTGGCCCAAAAAGGAGTTGCAGGGGGGTCACAAGGTTATTTTAGGGGGATTGAAGTATTGCCATCCTTACTTCTGCACTGCCCTCAGAGCTGGGTGGCCGGAGAATGGCGGCTGTTGACTGGACACCCAGCTCTGAAGGCAGCGCCCTGCCAGAAGTAGCACAGAAGTAAGGGTGGCAATTCCATACCATGCCACCGTTACTTCTGCGCTGCTGCTGCTGCTGCTGGCAGTGGCTCTGCCTTCAGAGCTGGGCTCCCGGCCAGCAGCCCCCACTCTCCACCTGCCCAGCTCTGAAGGCAGCACCACCACCTGCAGCAGTTGAGAAGTAAGGGTAGCAGTACTGCTAGTACCCCCAAACTCCTTTTTCGATCAGGACCCCTACAATTACAACATTTCAGACTTAAATAGCTGAACTAATGAAATTTATGATTTTTAAAATCCTCTGACCGTGAAATTGACCAAAATGGACTGTGAATTTTGTAGGGCCCTACTTATACAGCATGCTCTGTCTATGCATTGTCCACATTTGACCTATTCCTTAGCTGATCTCTACAGTCCTAACTGTCCATTGTTATTCTTCTTCAAAGTAAATGGTTCCCTGGGAGCTCTCCTTCTTAGCTTGCTTGGACATTCTGTTTTTTTCAAACTCATAATCTATTTACCTCTCTGATGGGGTGGACTAGGCCCAGAGGCCCCCTGCTGGAGGTCTGAGGGTCCTACCACACCCCGTCCCAGAGAGGAGCAGAAGAGAAGTCCTCCAAGCAGCCTCTGTGGTTGTGCGGAAACAGCCAATGAGGGAGGCTGAAGGGAGCAGCCAATCAGGGCCCAGCAGGCTCACATAAAAAGAGTTGCAGGGCTGGAGTCATCCGTTGCTGCCTGGAGCTAGAGGAGAGACAACTGTGTTCCTGGCTGGCTGAAAGAGCAGCACGACCATGGACAGCTCAGTGTTGGCAGGGCCTGGGGGAGCAAGAGAGAGCTCCTGGTTGGCTGCTGGGGCTGAGTAAGGACTGAGGCCAGGTTAGGCTGCAGAAAGACAGTGTCTTTAGGGAGGAAACCTGGGGGTACAGGCCATAGCAGGGCTGGGACAAGTTAAAGACTGTATACCCCAGAAGAGATTTGTTCTGTTTCACATACATGTGTGAAACTTGGCCAGAGGCTGAGTCACTGAAAACCCATCCGAGAAACCCACCAACAGGGGTCACCACAAATCAGAGACTGCAGGCACATGCACTCAACCAGTGTGTGCTCGTGAGAGGTGGGTGCCGCCCTATTAGGATCTCCCTAATTCTATCTTTCAAGGAATGATGCCTCCTTCCAGGTGTTAATTACTCCTATCAGGTCAGGCCTCAGCTGCAAAGGACTTTCTTGTTCTTAGACTCATAGACTTTAAGGTCAGAAGGAGCCATCATGATCATCTAGTCCAGTGGTTCTCAAACTGTGGGTTGGGACTCCAAAGTGGGTGGTGACGCCATTTAAATGGGGTTGCCGGGGTGGCATTAGACTTGCTGGGGTGGAAGCCGAAGCCTGTGCCCCACCGCCTGGGGCCAAAGTCCGAGCTCCACCACCAAGGGTTGAAGCCAAAGCCCAAGGGCTTCAACCCTGGGTGGTGGGGCATAGGTTACAGGCTGGAGCCCTTGGGCTTTGGCCCCCCCACCTGAGGTGGTGGGGCTCTGGCTTTGGCGGGGCTCGGGCGGGCTCAGGCTTCGGTCCCCCGTCCTGGGGTCATGAAGTAATTTTTGTTGTCAGAAGGGGATCGCGATGCAATGGAGTTTGAGAACCCCTGATCTAGTCTGATCTCCTGCCAGAACTGCAGGCCACAGAACCTCACTCATCCATTCCTGTAATAGACCCATAACCTCTGGCTGAGTTACTGACATCCCCGAATTATGGTTTTGAGACTTCTTGCCAATAATCTCACCATGTCTCTCTTATCTGAACTGTTGTCTCAAACTTTATCTTGGTCTTTTTTGCCTATATGAGGGTCTGAGAATAGAGCAAATCATCTCATATGTGAGTAATGTTATTCTTTTGAGCTCTTAGCCCATGTCTATGTGAGAAAGTCACACAGGTTTAAATAAAAGCATGATTTAAACTGATTTAGTTAAAACAGTGGGACAGTTTTGTTGACACTCTTATTTCACTATAACTGTGGCCTATTTTTGCAATATGGCCTAATTATCCTCTTTCTCTGACTGGATCTTGATGGTGGCTAACACCTTCTTCCCCATGGTTTCAAACAGGTCAGAGGGGGAGAATCTCTCCTGCTTCTCTGGTTCAAGTTTTTCATGATCCAAAGCCAAGCTCCCCTTCTTTGAAGGATGATGACATTCATGGAAGGATATGAGGATCTTTATCACTTTTGTGCTATTCATCCCTTTAATTCTTCCAAACTACAGCTGGAAAGGAAGTGGAGGACAACATCTTTAAAACAGCCCAGTTCTTCCTCTTGGGAAGAATAGTTTCAAAGATAAAACGTCCTTGCCAAATTACAGCTTAAGAACCAGTGATGGAACCTTGAAACTTTTCCCTTCCAACCTTGTAGAGGTGTCTCTGGAAGAGACGCAGCTGATGTGGAGGAAGCAGAGGTCCCAAACTCCAGGCCTTTTTCTCTGACATTGTGAGGGTCCACAGGCTGGGAGCAATCGTGGTAGAGCTCCCTTTCTGTGGCTCCTGAAAGGGTCTGCTTCTACAGACAAAAGATAGTTCAGTGGCTAGGGTGCTAGCCTGGGATTAAGGAGACCAGTATTCAATTTCCTGTTCTGCTACAAGCTTCCACTGTGGGCTAGTCTCTCTGTGCCTCAGTTCCCTATCTGTAAAATGGCAGGAAATAGTACCTTGCAGGAGTGTTGTGAGGATAAGTATATTAAAGATGTGAGGTACTCAGATACTACAATAATGAGAGCCAGGTAAGCAAGTAACATATCTAGGGAGCCCCTCTTGGTCTTCAGCTTTCTCCATTTGGCCTGCTTGTCCTGATAGGTGATAGAGAGAATGGTTTTGCCCTTAGGAGAGAGAAGGGAGAATTTTTTTCCTTGCTGATGTCCCAAAACCAGCCTTAAAAGGTGTGGTTGCAGCTCTGCTTGTACCCCTGGAGACAGAGAAACTGGTACAAAGATAGGAGGGGTGTGGGGTAAGTGCTGGAGCCACCTGGACAAGTCTGAACTGCCTCAAATATTTCTGAGTAGAGAGGTGCAGTCCAATTGTGTCAATGTGCAGGACAGCTCAGGATTCAGAAAGAATGATTAAGGCAGATAAATGACAGTGATGGCTATATTTGGCTATTTGCAAATATCATTCAGTGTATACAATGGCTCAGCTCCGTACTGGCAAATATATCTGGAAAATATGATTTGACAAAGAAGAAACCATACGTCCTTGCAAAATAACTGACCTTTTCTTTTAAGACAGAGCAGGTTAATGTCATTTTAAATGAAAACTGATTTCCCTTTCACCAGTGTAAGGAAAGCAAATACGGTGAAGTTAAGCCCACCCTTTTAGAAGATGGATAGGTTGATTCAATTAGCTAAATGGAGATCTGCTCTCTGAAGACGGAAAATTCTGCTTGGAAGTATCTTAATATGAATAATTTAGTTGTCAAGAGTCCTAAATGGCAACACCAACATGTAGCCAAATGAAGACTACTACTATTTTGCTCAGGCTGTGCTCACTTTGAGAGACTTCTGGCTATTTCTCTGCAAAAGTGAGCTAAGACCTAGGCCACTTGTCTCCATTATGTACCCTAATTAAAAGTGTAAATGCCTGTATTCTCATGCAAGACTGCATCATATATAAAGCTTTTTTTCCCTCTTCTCATATTGACCTAAGGTTTTTTATTCTTCTCATCGCTTTCCCTTTCTAATCTTTCTTCTCTCTCAATAATTGCTCCCATTCTCAGTTTGTCTTTTACATATTGTGTTAGGAAGGAGCTCTCTATTAGGTCCATAACCTCTTTACTTGATGTTGTGTGCTTGTGTTTGTTTGGTAATTGAAATGTCCCAACAGAGCTGGTCTGCCCACTCCATAATCCTCTTTCAATTCTCTGTCATAATCTCTTCAATGAGATACTCCTAATCAGACAGAAAAACAGCCAACTCCTTTCTGCAGTTTACTCCCTTTGCTATCTTTAATTTTGAGTTCTAATGTTTCAGCCCCATCCATTGTTAAAAATACCTTCCATATACCAATCATAATAAAAAAAGGGAATTTTTTACTCTCAGTAGATGGTAGAACATGGAGTAGTAGCCTGAAGCTAAGAAAAGAAAAATGTAAACAATATACTATATAAGGGGGAAAATGGAGGTTATTTGCCAGGAGTAATTCTGTTTTCTGCAGTTGCTGCCTCCACAGACATAGTAGGAGTTGTGTGCCTAGCCTCAAAATATTTTTTTACAGTAATGAGCACTTAGGCCTGGTCTACACTAGAAAATTAAGTCGACATACCTCAAATCCATACCCCCTCAGTGGCATAGTTAAACTGACCTAGCCCCCAATGGTGCAGCTGTGCTGCTGTAGCTTTTGAAGTATAGAGAAGCCCTAAGAAGGCATACACAGTCACTCTGAGAATGAGACATTTGGAGTAAATCTAAGTACCGCCTTATCTTTGTGGAAAAAGGTAAAAGTTAGGTTGGCCTTAAAGCACTGTACGTCTGAGACCTTTCTGGCAGAGATGATGACAACTAAGAATGAAACATTCTGAGAGAGTGCATACAGGTTTTTATGAGTTCAGAAGTTTGGTTAAATTCAAATCCCAAGGTCCAACAGACTCTCACGTAGAGGGCATCTGTTTTTAAGAACTTTTAAATTACATTCTGATCCTTTTCTCAGAGACAAGGTAGATAGAAAAAGCAGAGAAGTAAAAGTTAGTAGTTGCTAGGGATAGCTGTGATTTCAGAGTCAAAAGAAAGTCCAACATAATTGGAATTAGACAAGAAACAAGGCCAAGGTGCCTCTCTCCAGCAGAAACCTTTTCGAGTTCCATTTGACAGCATATCACCTCCTGTTGAAAGGCATTCTGGACTCCAACAGGACTGCCTCAATCTCTGTAGACAAGCACAGGAAGTGCCTTAGAAGCACAGCAGCCATGCTACCAGGTGAGATTATCTGATGGGATTAGAGTTCTTGACTTGGGGAAGAGATTCGTAGATTAGAAGGCCAGAAGGAACAATTACGATTATCTAGTCTGACCTCTTGTATAGTACAGGCTGGCCACAGGACTTCCCTGAATTAATTTATGTTTGAACTAAAGCATATCTTTTAGAAAAATATTCTATCTTGATTTAAAGATTTCCATTGATGGTGAATCTTGATCTATAAAAAGGACCAGAAGCTCTGAGAATGAGGACTGCAATATCTAGACCAGCGCAAGTATAACCAACCTGGATCCGTCCTCTCCAATATTCGGCAGTGCTCTTGGGATGAGAGGCCATAAAAGGAAGACATAAAAAAATCTATTTCCCTCACTGTTAACTTAATAAATGTGCAGACTGCCATTTAAATCCATCCCTGTGCCTATCATTGACCTGTGTGCGCTAATCGAACTTCCTATCTATCCCCTGTAAGCATTTCTAAGGTGCCCATCACCTGTTTCCACACTTCATTGAGACTTACCTTTGCCCCTATCAACCTTTCCTTATCCCTTCTCGGCAGGATGCATGATGCCTCATCCATTGCCGTAGCCAATGCAGAGCAACTGTGCAGACACCAGGGGATCAGACTCTTCCTCTGCAGCTGCCAGCAGAGCTCCTCATGTGTAGATGTGAACATATACACCCTCTGAGCTATCAAGGTGTGGGGCCCCTGAATTCACTCAATGTACAGACCAGCAGACTGTGAATGCTGGTGAATTCTACCTACGAAATATATCAGATGTGTGTTGACACATGCTCCATCCTAAGAGCTGAGACTAGGCCATCAATGTTTGATAGTGTCTGCAGCTATGAAATGAACTCATAAATCATGCATAATCACGCATAAAGAATGAAAAAAGATATTCCAAAATTTGCAGCAGTCACTTAACCCATGTTGTTGTCACCCAGAAAACAGCAAGTAAAATAAAGTAAATTGCTGTTATATACTGACAATTATTATTTATCTAATAATTATACAATGTTCATCACTGAGCATCTCCATGACTAGATGATAAGGACCTTTGGTATGTACTAGTTTAAAAATGAAAAAATCCACTCTAAGGATTCCAAATTGAAATCAATAGCAACAGCCAAGACAGGCTGCTGATTCCAACAGCTAACATATGTCAGTGCAATAGTGATCTATCTGAGATATGTCAAATGCAGTGCTTAGATTCAGTCAAAATATGACTATGAAAAGACCCTAATATTCACACAGTTGACTGCACTGTGCCAAACAGATGAGGCACATTGGAAATTTATGCAAAATGTGTCTTCTGGTTGAGAAGAGGCTACGAAAACTTCTCCTGCTTGATCTGGTAGAGAGAATCTCCCTTTTAACAAACCTAGGGCTTGACCCAAAACCAACTGAAGACAATGGAAAAACTCTAATTTCAATAGTCTTTGTGCCACACCCATGGAGAGCACAAGGATTCTGATTTAAGTTTTTGCTGAGGTCTGTTCAGGGCGCACACAACAAAACTCCTGCTAACAGGGAAGTTTGCTCTAGTAGTCATGACACAGACTAACACAGAGAAGAGACCATTACATGTATTTCTTGAGGACAAAGTTTTAAACCAATAACATCAAAATAGATGCCCCTCCTGAGCTTCCAAGGCTATGGTGACTACTCTAGCAAAAAACAGATTAATTTTCAATTTAAAAATAAAACTTCAGTATTTAAATAAACCAGTGGGGTGGCCCTGGTAAATTGGAATATTTGCAAAGAAGGGTGGGGTTCAACTAAGAGATACACTATAATGAATATCTTTACATACTGCCACCAGTGAATTGATGAAAATGTATACATGTTTTTGTTAAAAATGGCTTTCCAAAAATTACTTCTGGGGGAATTCTGTGCCACTGTGCAATGCAGAATGGGGGTTGCCACTAGGGGCTGCTGGACCTGTCAGAGCCCAGCTCACAAACAGAAGACACTGTTGGTGGGAGGGGGATGGAGCTGGAGGGCTCCAGGCAGCTACAGGTCCCGGCATGCCCTGAAAGGAGGAGGCAGAGTGCAGGAAACTCCACACAAGCCCAGGACCCAGCATCAGGCTGTTTCTCTGTCTGTATTCCTGGGCTCTGGGAATGTCTGGGCTGGGGGGGCCTCCACAGCTGGGGGGCATAAGAGGTGGGTGTCTGGGCTGTGGGGGGGGGTCCCCATGGTTGGGCTCTGGGAAAGGGGTTGTGGGTGTCTGGCCTCCCGGCTGGGTTCTGGATAGAGATGGGGCAGAGAAACAGGAACTGGATTGTCGTAGGGGTTTCTTTAACTCTCTACTCCTGGGGGAATTTTGTGTGTGTCTGCATTGTTACAGACAGAGTTCTGAAAGGTACTTCGAAATAAATTAACAAAACAATTCAAACTGGGGTGATTATATGTAGTGTTATTCTGACAAATTAAATATGCAGAATTTTAAAATATGGTACACAGAATTTTTAATTTTTTGGTGCAGAATTCTCCCAGGAATAAAGAATATGTAATTGCCATACACAAAATGACTGCACGAACTATATCTTGCAGAAGATAACAGAAACCACATAGAAGAACCATCAGAATCTCACATGACCAGCTACTAGAAGAATCCATGCTATGAATGGTGCAATTGAATTTTCTTCAATTATATCAACTATTGTATTTTTCAAAAGGCCATATATAAAAATCTTACAGAAAGTCTATACAAAATACCATTAGTCTGCTCTTTTTGTTTAGTAAAGTATCTACTTTTGGTACACTAATGAATGTTTTAAAGAGTATGGAATTTTTTCTAAGAGTTATTTTAAGTCTAAAAACAAAATGAACTGTCAAAATGACCCTTCTGTATTGTAAAAAATGTTAGAGTTATAGCCCACAATTAAATAAAACTCTGTTTGTTAACATTACCGTTTCTGAAAGGATCACTGCTTCAGACTGTTGCAGAGAAATATCGGTAGATTTCAACTCTTTATCAAATATCTCCTGGTGTTTGCTGTTCCTTTTTTCCTTCTTCTTTTCCTTCTTATCTAGGTCATCCTTGTCCAATTTATCTTGAGACCTAGAATGCATCTTTTTTGGCAGAAGAGGTTCAAGCACAAACCTGAAGGAAAATTTGGTTTATTTAGACCAATGAAATATTACTGTCAAACAACAAATTTTAAATTTCCCCAGTTCCCAACAACAGTATAATTTTAGTCCAGAGATCTTTTGTTAACCAAGTAAGGCTCATTATCATGACGGGGAAAGAAGGTAATTGTAATTGTTTCATGCTAAAATTTAATGCAGAACTGTTAATGAACAGTACTGTGTACCTCCCAGTTCTGAGGTAAATTTACTGTTAGATGGTTACACACACTGATAAGCATCTCTCTGTGTGTTTATATATCATCACATTTATAGATCACACCATCATCCACTGCACATGTACAGCCTGCTTCATTCACTGCAAATCTTAGTAATTCACAAATGATCATAATGCAAATTGATGAAGTTCTACTTCATGAATATAGGCAGTACTTGTACATACACTTTACAGGATCATATACATATGCATACTGTGTATACATGTACACAAAAAAGTACATTAAAAGATTATTATTAAGGTTGCAAAGTCAAGCACTGAAAAGTTAGGAAATGCCAGAACTGATGTTGCCTCCGCAACCTTAATTCGGCAACCTTAAACCTTAAATCTTGTGCATATGCATTATGATAAAGACTCTAATTACACAATCACATACTATTTTCTCTGCAGGACTCCTGCCTCATTCATTACTCAGGACAGACATGCTCTGAGTATGAACCATGGTTATGCAGAGAAGGAGGCTATTGTCTGCTGGCCCCCTGCTTCATTTGTTGCAGAAGTTGGAAGGCGTATAGTGACTAGAGCTGGTAGAAAATTTTCCAGTTTAACGGTTTTGAGGTTGAACTAACTGGTTCCCTGTTGTCTTGCCTTGAACCCAAAATGCCTGCTCTTAGTTCAGGTGCCCAAACCTGGACCCAGGACAACCCACAATAGCTCAGAGCTGCTGCAATTGCAGGGAAATTCCTGCTCTGCCCAAGGCTAGACCATGCCCAGTACAGATGGAATCACTGGGAAATTTAGCTGCAGTCTAGCAAGTGTCTACTACATGTGTGCAAAATGCGATTTTTCAAAGGCTTATAGCTTGGCCGGCTTGGGATGGGTGGATCTTCACAGGCACAGCAAAAGACTCACCTCCTTGCCAAATTTTTAGTCCCTGCTCCAAAGCATGGATGCATTAGAGATTGTCAAAGAAAAGGTTCCTGGAATTTTTTTTACCTGGGCATAACAATGTATTTTTTCCTAGTTTTGTTTTCAGGAATCTGAACTGTTTCAGCTGAAATCTTCCGAAGAAAATTCAACCTGAGGCAGACATCTGGCATGGAAAATTCAACCCACATGGGTTAAAGATTGGCAAAGTTATAAGCAACTGAAAACAGGGTTTATAATGGGAAGTGTCAGGCAACCTTAATTATAAACCGTGCTACCAACTGCATGTATAACAACATAATGCATAATATGTGATTAGATGTGTATGTGTATGCATATATTTACAGACCGTGATGTTTGTGCATACACTGTACTGTTAGGGTAAGAGAGCAATTCCAAGCTTCTGATGCGATCAAAAAGATCAAAGGATGACAAGTCAGTGAAAGTCTTTAGGTTCGGTTATTTATTGCCAATAACTAAGGGCAAGGTTGATTTCTGAATAGTAGAAGAATTTTCATAACTGGAACAGTACAAACCTCAGGCATTTGGTAAACATACATGTATTTTGAGTGTGTGAATATATGCAAGGCTGGTACCCTATCATAACCTCTCTTTGAAAAGATTAAATTTTTACCCTTCACAGTTGACTATTTTTTGCTCCAACTGTACAGCAGAAGCCTTTAGGGTTTTAATGAACTTTTAAAAGAAAATAATAAACAGTTCAATATTTAAACATGTTTTTAAATTTTATTATTTAAATACGCCAAGGAAAACTCTAAGGAATATTTGAATGATATTTTTCTGTTTTGAGTCCATTGGCTTAAATTTCCAGCAAATTAAAGACCTAAACATACTATGACTCCTTTCGGGCTAATTTTTCAGGTATAATGGGCAGCGTAAAAGGTAAATTTTTCTATAAAATTAGCTTAAAAAAGATAAATTTCAGACTAAAAATTATTTTGATATGTATTTGATCTTATGAAAGATGAAGAGAACACAACCTAGGTTAAACATTATACTAAAGAATTTATAAAAACAAATTAAAATTATCACATGGCAGAAAGACAAACTGTGTGATACAAAGTCAATCTTCTTTATGAGAAAGCTTTCTTCATAAGGAAGAAAAGTATATACTGAGCTATAATGCCTGCATCTCTAGGGTCTGATCCTGCACTGGGATCCACTAGTGCGGACCTCCCACTGACCTTGAGAAATCCCCTGAAGTTATCTGAGGTTCAAAGGCTCAGGGTTGTGTACTAGAGGTTTCCAGTGTAGAATCAAGGATTATATTTGCATAACATATATAGTATACATATATATTTCAACATGGTGACTGTGATGGGGTGTACCAGGCCCTTTGAGGCCCTCGGGAAGACCCTGCAGTCCTACCACACCCCGCCACAGAAAAAAGGCAATAGAGTGGGGTCCTCTAAGTGGCCTAGAGAGGCTGAAGGGAGGCAGCCAATCAGAGCCTAGAAGGCTCATATAAAAGGAGTTGCAGGGCCTGGACAGCTCAGTTGCTGGCTGGAGCCAAAGGAGGAAGTGCAATGTTGCTGGCTGGCTGAGGAAGCTGCAGCAGCAGCTGGACAGAGCAGTTGTTGGCTGGGACCAGAAGAAGTGGAAGGCTGGAAGATTCCACAGGTATGGAGAATGAGGAGAAACCCTGCCTAAGCAGGGATAGGACTGTGAAGCTCTCCAAGCACAGAGGGAGAGAGAGACTTGACAAGAAGGGCCAAAGACTGTTAAAAGCTGACGAGGTAAAGGGCCTGTGAGAAAGAACCCTGAGAGAACAGGGAAGAGACTATTTCAGACTCTCTAGGCAAGGAGCCTTGGGAGAGACCCTGCTTAAACAGGGAACAGGCCAAGCACCCAAGAAGCTGATGGGACAGAGTGGGAAGCAGCCCAAGGAACGCAGGAATAGACACTAGCGAAGGAAGCAACGGGTGACTACTAGTTTTAGGATCTCTGGGTTACGACCCAGAGTAGTGGGTAGGGCCGGATCCCTCCACCAGACACAGGCTGAGTGGCAAAGGGCTGAGGAGGCAACAAGTTTTGTGTGGAGCCCAAGAAGGTGGAAAGTGCTCAAACAGGCCCAGAGATGGGACTGAGGACCTCGGGGAGGGGCCAACCATTTGTTGGACTGTGTTACCCTGGTTGGGGTTTATTTTCTATTTGTTTCACATATAGGCTGAGTCACTGAAAAAACATCTGAAAAGAGAAACTGCTGGTGGAGGGTGCCACAAAAAAAGAGTACAGGCATGTGCCTGGCTAGCAGAAGGCACCTGCAGTCTACATTTTTATAGACACAAAGAAATATGCAGTAAGTATTACAGGCAGGATTATTCATATTTACTAAATTACAGTATTTCCAAAGAATCGAAACTCAGAATACTTAACATATGATAATATGTATTTATAAATGAGTTAGTGCCCACTATTCAAATATTTTATACAGTATTTTATACTGGAAGGTCTATATTGAAGAAAACGCGTAGGGAATTTATGCTAGTAACATTCATTTGCATCGATGACAACAGACTCTCCTTGGCGTTTATCTTCTTCAGAGCCTAGTTCCAAAATTACTGAGTCTTGTTAATTAATTTTTGGGTTCTGTTGTTTTGTTTTTACAATCCTCTTTCAAGTACATTTTGGCAATCCTGAAATCAGAGCTACTGCCTCCGTTGTTAATCTGTAACTTTTATCAGCAGCGAATTTTTAAAGCTATGTTTTAAATCTAAACTAAGACTATAATGAACCTTCTGCAATATGCTGACCCATTCAAACTCATATCAGACTTCTTACAAAAATGTTGCTAAATAATTATGTAAAACACTGACATGATTTTAAAAAAGAAGAACTGGTTGGAAATCTTCAGATGTAATATTTTTCCACTGGAAAATAACAATTTGCTAAAATCGAAATGTTCAATGGGAATGTGATGATTAAGATGAAATTCCAGTGGAAACATGGACACCACCTGCTACTGGAAATCTGGTTTCCTGCCTGGCAGTCTGCTGGGGAGCATGGGCTTCCAGGCTCCTGGCTCCTTGACAGCCTGGAGTTCCAGGATTCCAGACTCCAAGCTCCTTGGCAGCACCAGCTTCCAGCCAGACTACCAGTTTGACTGCCCCAGAGCCAGGACTTCCAGGGCTGAGGCTGCCCAGCTCCCCATCTGGAGGGTTCCCACAGCTCTGGGAAGCCGTTGGAGCATTGAAAACATTTTGAAAAGGTTGAAATGAAATGTTGCTTTTTCTAAATGAAATTTTGGAATTCCTGTTCTCTGGAAAATTTTGAAATTTCACTTTTTGTACTATGTGAGGACAATTTTTTTTTAATTTTGGAATTTCCCACAGAATTGAAATTCCACTTTCTGACCAGCCCCTCTTAGAACTTAAGTTTATTCATCAGACATCTGACAAAAGACATTCATATCAGCACCTTGAAGAAGTGGGTCTGTGATGTGAAAAATACTTCTGCAAAACAAGCACTGGTTAGTGTTTGTACCTTAAAGCATTCTTTGGGAATCTCACTTTCCAATGGGAAACATTAAATATTTAATAAAAAAATGTTACTTCTAGTGCCTTAAAGTACAATTCTGAATGTCTTTCTTATTTTTCTTTCAGGATGCAATCAAACCTTATATATCAAATTAATATATAATTCCTTAACTACTGACAAAATCGTATCTAATTCCCTGAAATCACTCACATGGAAAACTTTGCTCGAACCTCAGTCATATTCAGATACTTTATTGATAGATATACATACAATTTTAAGTCTATAGAATGTGTTATTTGTCCAAGAGGAAGCATGCAGTCAGAGATAAGGTTTTGCATTTGAGTATCATTTTGAGAACTTAGATGATGTTTGTATTGTGCCTGGTTGTACATTAGAATTACAAGTAAGTTTGATATTGTACTTATGGATTGTGGGTGCATTTTGGTGTTATGATGTTTGGGTGTGATTGAGATTGGTGTGAATATGAATGTTAGGTTAACTGGTGATTTCCTTAATTATTATTTATTTATTTTATTTTATTTTATTTTTTTTAAAGAGAATGAACGGATGGGCTTTGCACTTCAGCAACCTTACCTCTAAGTTAAAGTTTTTTGTTTAGTTGAATTTTCAAGGGCTTTAATAAGCATGGTTAGCTATCAACACTGATATGCCCCCTCCACCTCTCAAACAATGAAAAGCCCTATTATATTTCATGCCCACCACCTCGATTTCACTTAATGGCCCCCCACATAGAGGTATCATCCACTCCCACATCCCTCTGCAGAGCCCTGTTCCACTCAATGCCGTCAATGAACAGACCAGACTGTCACCATACTTGCTCCATGCCCCCCCGCCCTGTTCCACATTCCCATGGTCCTGGTCCTTAATATGCTCCTCTCACCATATCCATGCTTCCTACCATTACCTGGTACTTCCTATTCACATTCAGCTTAAAATACACACATGTATAATTATAGGTGAGTACCAACATTTACATGTATCAATATCGATACCTATAAACAATTTAAGAGCCCAAAATAACAAAGTTTGGTGTGGACCTTACAGGAAACCATACACTTTCACCTTCTTAGACATCAGGCAATTTTAGGTGTCACTACTGTTTGAAAGAAAAAAGTGTCCTTTCAAGCATGTTTTTATAACTACATATTGATTTTGTTTCCGATCGGTGCTGTATTAAATGTCCAAAATACTGTTCCAATTAAAAGCATTTTTCTAAAATAGTGACTTCTGAAGAGACCCATTTTTTCCCAAGTCAAAGAATCTTCAAACGTTTTGATCTCCAAGCCATGGGTAGAACTGTTTGTAGTAGCATGTCTCCTGAAAGGCCAAACTTCTGGGGCTCAGTTCATTGGTGGATTAATGGGCCTAGCTGGACTTCTCACACAAATAAAGATCCAACTCCCATTGAAGTCCATAGGAATCTTTCAATTGATTTTAATGGGAATTAGGCATTAACATCTGTGCCACCTTTATGACTTTGATTAAATTGCATTGGTGTAGGTGGTGACAGAATATTCCCCAGTCTCTGTTTGGAGAAGTTATGTGAGTTTTACTACTTAACCTCAAGTAATTTTTCATGAGATTGCAGACCCAGCAAAATCATATTCACTTGTTCTCCCCATGGAGGAGTGTAACAGCTAGCTCTAGGTTTACTTGAAGTCAGCAGGGCGCCTATACTGAATACCCTTTTAGGAGTGTAATAAGCAACTTCTCCCCCAAAAAACCCCTATTTCCCTTTTATTACAAGTAAAAACCTGTATTAACTGTGTAATTAAACAAATTAAGACCTTTCTAGACCTCCCAGTTTACCCATATGACCATTTAGCAGCTGAATGTAGTAAGGAAATGGCACCAAAATGAAGACAGAAATACATAAGGCGTTTGCAGTTAAACTCTGAAAGGTGTTCACATAACTTCACCCACCACACCACCCTTACAGATATTTTGATTAAATGTGAGGTTGTGACACAAAGACCCATTTGCGGTTCACTATTCTGTATCAGCAGCTCTCATCAGGCCTGACATACTCATTAAACTTAACACACTCTTGTCAATCTGTAACTAAAAGGGGTCATGTAAGATATCACTGAAAACTAACTCATCACTGATCATTAATAGTCTTGCATGACATATGTACAGGGTGTGTACAAAAAGTTAAGGGTATGTGCTAGAATTATGTTCCTAAAATGCACAAGCCCAAGGTCCTAACTGAAAGTCCATCATGGAAAGAAGAAAGATCGGTAAGAAATCTACCTTGTACCAACCAAGGCTGTAGCTTATTTAGTTAAGTCTTAGCCACTAGACAGCATATTTTCTTTTATTTGCTTGTAACCATTTTGTCTTTATCCCTTGTACTTGAACTCACTTAAAACCTCTCTTTGTTAATAAACTTGTTTTACTTTTAATCTAAACCAACCCAGTGTTATGCTTGTATTGAAGTGAATGTTAAGTTCAGTTAAGGCAACAAGTTGCTGTGATTTTGTCTCTTTAAAGGAGCAACAGACATTATTAAATCTCAGTGTTCTAGGAGAGGGCTGGACAGTTCAGGACAGATGGTTTTGGGGAAATTAGGGACAGAGGGCATGTTGGGGTCACCCTGCAATTAGTAACCAAGGCTGGTTAAGACCAGGATGGGGCTGTTGTGTTGTAGGCAGGCTGCTGGGGTCAGAGTGATGAACGAGGGTTGCACAGCACACAGACACTCAGTGCATTCTTGTATGCTTACTGGGAGCATCCAGACAAGGAGCTACAGCATTTAAGGCACTCAGGATTACAGGACAAGTGGTGACACAACCTCTCACTGGTCTGAATTGCAACCCAGAACATGACAGATGTACAGCCTGGCAAAAGTCAGACAAAGGTCTTTGTGCATATTAAACTATAGGTATGTTCAAATTTCCAAGGCACTATGAGCCTGAGCCAGAGTCCATTAAAATAAATTGAAAAACTCCCATTAATTTCAATGAGCCTTGGATCAGGCCCTATTTCACAGTGAGCTTCAAAACTAAGTGTTTTTTTTTCTGGTGATGAAGTGTATCCAGTAGGTTGTCGTGATATTTATTAAACTGCCTTGCTGCTCGGTTCACTGTGTCAGCTGAGCTGCAAAATGAGCCTTGTTAGTTTCACTTTTCTGTTCAGGCTCAACTGAGTTCGCACGCACAGCTGACTTCAGGGGAAGGGGAGGGACCAACCTACATGGCTATAAAAGAAAATTGTACCTGTAATTCTTTGTAATAGTTCCACATGTAAAAAGCTTACATAAGGAAGATGACTTGCATTATAGAGCTTTCTTCTGAATTGCACAACCTCTATGAAGCAGGATTAAAAAGGAAATGGAGTGGAGAAGGAGAACAAAGGAAAACGGATTCCAGTGGAATAATCCCAGACAAACTGTCCTCAACATGTGTGCCCCCCGCCACAAACATGCAGCCTGCCAAATGGTATGTACAATGGCAGAGCTGGGGTAGAGGTGCAGAATGGAAAAAGCTGAAAGAGGCAAAAATGTAACAGGCTTAAATGAGGAGAGAAGAGCCAAATATGCAGATATGGAAAGAGTAATGTGAGGAGTGAGAAACAAAGAGAATGACACTTTTATGGTGGCAGCACACAGCCAGTTTTCCCCCTAGCCTTCTATAGATATAGTTTTCTTTTAAGTCATTTTCTGGTGATGAAGAGCAATCCTACCACAAAGCTTCACTTTTTGGCAGCTAAACCCTGCCTTACCCCAATCTGCACCTGGTAGACAAAGCATGAAGGGGCATATGAATGTTTAGGACATCTGGCATTTAAATACCTTGCAATGCTGGCTATAAAAGTGCCATGTGAATGTCTGTTCTCACTTTCAGGTGACATTGTAAATAACAAGTGGGCAGCATTATCTCCCATAAATGTAAACAAACTTGTTTCTCTTAGTGATTGGCTCCACAAGAAGTAGGACTGAGTGGACTTGTAGGCTCTAAAGTTTTACATTGTTTTATTTTTGAGCGTAGTTACATTTTTAAGTTGTGCTTTCACGATAAAGAGACTGCACCACAGTACTTGTATGAGGTGAATTGAAAAATACTATTTTTATCATATTTATAGTGCAAATATTTGTAATAAAATAACAAAGTGATGGTACACTTTGTATTCTGTGTTGTAACTGAAATCAATATATTTGAAAATGTTGAAAAACATCAAAAATATTTAACAAATTTCAATTGGTATTCTATTGTTTAACAGTGCAATTTAAACTGCAATTAATCGACAGCCCCAATTAAAGTCAAATAGTGTATCTTGAAATCAGCATTGAGAAAAACAAGATTCTTTAAGAAATGATCATATTTGTTAAAAAAACAATGCTTTTCTTCTCAGTGGTAGTCCGTTTTAGAGAGATGGAAGTATCACTGCTGAGGAGGGAGGGAAAGAATTTTCCAAAATGCCAAATTTCTAATAAGACCCAGGTCTCCCGACATGCATACCCGAAACTGCTTTCAGTATAGAAACAATTTGCTCAAAATAAATGTACTTGAGTTTTATTTGCTCATATTGGTAACTTTATAAAACAAAGAATTAAGATAACACATGCAATATACTATATGTTTGTAATTAAAGTGTAATTAGGTGCTGACAGCTTCTCACAACCCAGTAAGGATTTGCATGCTGAATCTTTCTCCACAATTACAAGCTCTTAATTGTTATACCTTACTTACCCATCAGAGCCAGGTCTGGAAGGGGTACTATCTGACGAGACAGATGATACTGATGCAACAGATAAAGGTCTTGAAGATGAAGGCATTGTGAATGATCGAACCATAGACCTTGGCCGACTGCCTCGTCTATCATCCAAACTTGAGGGCTACAACAAAGAAAAATATGATCTTATTCTTTTTAGAACACAACCTGAAATTTGTGAGTCATTATCATGTAATGCTGAATGGTTAAATGCTTTTTTTCCACCTAGAATTTTATGCTATTTCAGTTACAAGAAATTTATAATCACACAGATACTGTTACTAGATATATTTAAGAAAAAATGCAAACAGGCCCTGATTCAGGAAAGAACTTAAGCATATGCTTAATTTTAAACACAGGTATGTTTTAAACTCTGCAAGGCAGGGGACTACAACGCCCAACAGCTCCTCCTCACCCCTTGCACTTCCCACTCTTCTGGCCAGGTAAGGGGAAAGGCCCTGAGAACCAGGAAGTGGCTGGGCTGTGGTTGGAAGCAGTGGCCACAAGGAAGCCAGGAGCTGAGGTCAACTGAAGCAGTGGCCACCTGGAAACAGGAAGTCGGAGAGAAGTTGAAAACAGGAACAATATGGAGAGCCATCTGTGGAACAGGCTGTGACTGCCAGACATTACACCTGGGTGCAGGCTTGTGTGGGATTTATGGGGGAGCAGCAGTGGCTAGGCAGGAAGCCATTGCAGAGGGGCCCCAATGATAGACTCTAACTGAGCCTGGCTTGGAGACCT
This sequence comes from Lepidochelys kempii, assembly GCF_965140285.1. Lineage (NCBI taxonomy): Eukaryota > Metazoa > Chordata > Testudines > Cheloniidae > Lepidochelys > Lepidochelys kempii. The sequence goes on from NC_136386.1 coordinate 102,306,327, forward strand.
GCAAGGTCCTATTTGCATTGAGCAGAGATTGGACTGGAGAGGCACTAGTAGGCCTAAAGAGCCCCAATTCTCAATTGGACTGCCCCCTAGGGACTGAAACATTTACCATTATTACACTTAATACACTTTTTACTATAACTATTAAGCCTCTGTACCTAGGGTATTTGCAATCTTTCCCTTTCCTGTCAGTTCCACAAAAAATAACCTTTCCCTTAGCCATGTGTCTGAATGGTTACTGGGACTCACCAGGGCTACCAGCACCGACAACGCCTAGATGTTGAAGCACCTACAGTTTCCTCCAAGTTGTGGTGCATGTGGCATGCTACTGGTACCCTAGTGTATTCTAGCACTGAGTAACAGCAATAATGAACCAAAGTTTTTAAAAAACCACAAATATGGTATTGCTGTTAACAGAGCCACTTTCACGGAGTGACATCTAGGTTGAGAAGAAAATATTTAAATGTCGTTTTTTATGCAGATGTTCTTTTATAGTTCTGAATATTTATACAAGCTTTGCTAGTCATTAATAACTGATATATGCATAAAATAATTGAACTTTCAGACAAAAATAAGAATCTCCTGCTGTTTAGTCACAGGTAGCTTTTCCACACTGTCAACTACTGCTAAGCTGGCATTGTACAAGAAAGACAGAAGTGATAAAATTCCATCAATTCTTAGTAGTGGATCAGAGTGACACTGGCAAGATACCACCAACTGGGTCTGACTTTCCAGTCATCTCTTTGACAATGTTAATGTGTATGACTGAAGCAAGTGACACATAAGTATAATTAATGTCAATATCTCGTTTCTCCTTGGGAATAAATTACTATTTAGAGGCACAGTGCATCAAACATATCAAGCAGGGATTTAAGGACCATAAAGGGAACAACATTTACAAGGATACTATCAAGGCTGGTAAGCTTCAGATAGGATTTCTCTCTCCTCTAAATATGTCATTACCTTAAAAATAACACCACTATAGAAGGATCTGAAAATGAGTTTCTGAAGTCAGGGCTGTCATAGTCAAATTCATCGGCCCATTCTGCTCCCCTTGTGCTTCTGGGGATTCCCCTGGTGCACAGGCTCTCATGCCACTCATCCCACAGACTCCCAGAGTAGGATGTTTAGTCAGGACAGAGAGTTGGTGTGGCTAGCGTGTGCTGTGTTCTTGCTATCTTCAGCTGGCATTTGTTCTCTTGGGGACTGTTGGCACCTAGCCCAGGATGTGCTAAGCTACACTGGTACTGATCAAAGAATCCGAGAGCTATGACCAGATCCCTGTTGTCCCACTCTACTATGCCCAGTGGAAATCTGGCACAGCAAAAATTCTGACTTAGTGTGTTTAAAATACACAATCTAAACACCTGTGTGATCCCCAGTAATAAAAGAAATTCAGGGCCAGATCCTGATCCCAATTCCACAAGTGTCAATCTGGAGTAGCACCATCACTGGACATACAGTGCTGTAAATCCATCGTAACTACGATCAGAATTTGGTGCACTGAATCTTGGATATAATATGTTTAGGTTACACATTCCATGAATTACAGTTTGCCTTTTTCATACAAGGGACATAATGTCAAGCTGCGCTTTCTAGTGGTGGAATCACCCTAGAATTAGCCTTTAACAGACTTCTTTGCAAAATTTTCCTATTAGTGTTTCAATCGTTATTCACTAAGGACTAGGCTGTGGCTAGCTCTTTCATGGGTGTGCACTGTGCGGTGGGGTGGGATTAATGAACCACATCTTGTGCTGCCTCTGGTAAGGGCTACCCAAAATCTCAGACCTGTTGGGAGCTCCTGTCTGATTAATCCTCTTTACAGGTCCATACAAAGTTCAAAAATGGAATAGAGGGAGTCCTGTTTATTCTGCAGCTGTGAAATTCACCCAATACTGCAGAATAATGCTCCAAATTCAGAATTTCCATTTTTAAATAATTATGGCTCTAGCCTTTATGGTTGCAGAGATAACCTTCAAAACATGAACCGAATGTAAACCACTGCAGTGACTTCTAAGTATGCAGACTACCTGATATAATAACTCTAAGGGCACGAACTGTCCCCAATCATCCCAAGTGGGGTGACTGTGGAATCTGGCTTTTTCCAAGCTCCACAGACATCAACATTTCACCATGGAATTAATCATTCTGCTGCAGCCATGCATTCAATATTTTGTTTTGTCTCCTTGCCCTGCTGGGATCTGCCCGCTACTGTGTCTTACTCATCAGCTTTCCTTCTAATGGGGAGTTAGCTGGATTACCATTCATGCTCCCTACAGTATGCCACAGAACTAGGCAGAAAGCCAGAGTTGGAGTACAGATTGCAGCCAGGCAGCTTGGGAACCAGAAGCATACACTGGCAAGCTGGGCTGCCTGCAGAATAATGTAGTAGTTAATGTTTCTTCAACTGGCGATTTTCCTTATTTGGTCTTGTTGATAGAAAATGCATTTGCGCAATCTTACAAATATATTAATGGTTTCTTGTGGGGGAGTTTCTGAAAGTTTCAATTATTAGTGTACATTTTCTCTTGCTTGAAATTATTCTTTACAATTTCTGGGAAAATATTTACTTTCTTAAGCAATTTCTGATATTTGCTTTCTTGAAGACAAATCATATTTCGCTACAAGGTCACATCTTATCAAATTGTTGAGTAGATTCTCCCTTAATTTCTTTTTTCATGAGCTATTTGTGTGGTTACTACAGCTTGAAATCTAGTTAGCCATTTGGGACCAAGATGAACAATGCATGTCAACATAAAGAAGTAGACAAAATCTGAGTTTATTCACTCACTGGTATAGATTCACTTATATTTCTGATAAATACTGAACACATTCATGTATTTATTTTGTTTGTCTTTTTAAACCATAACAAGGGGAAAAGAGTGTACAGTGGATGTAAGTTTCATATAAGTCTTCCTTTTTCATTACAAATCTAACCAAGACCTACAACAAGGTTAAAGAATATTTATAACATTGACGGAGGTTTTGATTCTGAGTCTGTCAATGCTACTCATATACAAGGCATAAGAGTTGGAACAGAAGCCTTCAACATACTTTCAGAACACAAATCCCAGCACAGTCAGTCCTAAGGTTAACTCTAACTCTTTACTTGTATGTTACTGAATTTTTAAAATTTATTTATAAAACATGTGCCCGCTTTGCATAATCTCCAAGTGCACTTACGGCTTTCAAAATACATTCTCGATTAAGAACCTACGTGCAGGCTGCAAGAGTCAGCACTTGAAACACTCTCTGCACTAAGCAGCAACACTCAGTCTTAAACAAAAACAAAACCTCTCTACTAACTAACCCCCTTTAATCAACAAGGTTCAAAGTGTAAGAGGACTTTCAAAATTTCTGGCTGCATCTTGAAGCTGAGACAGAAGGGTGGCCAAAAATGATTTGCTCATGTTGGGAGAATGCAAACTACAGTACTGAGGACCATCCACTGCGAACAATCTACATCCCCCCCCCCGCTCTCCTGAAATACAGTTTGGAGTCATAGTAGAATCATAGAATATCAGGATTGGAAGGGACCTCAGGAGGTCATCTACTCCAACCCCCTGCTCAAAGCAGGACCAATCCCCAATTTTTGCCCCAGATCCCTAAATGGCCCCCTCAAGGATTGAACTCACAAGCTTGGAGTTAGCAGGCCAATACTCAAACCACTGAGCTATCCCTCCTCCTTGTAGCCTGAGATTTACAAGTAAGGTCAAGGATGCAGTGTACTTAATAGCAACAAGTCATTGCTGAGAATCTGCAGATACAGGGCCCTGACTTATTGAAAAAACATTTTAAAAAGCCTTAGAACTAGCTTTGGAAGTGACACTCTGTGATATTCCTTGATATGAACCTCTGACTTCAAAGAACAAATGCTTCAAAGATATCAGAAATTCCTAGAGATTGTAACCTGTGTAAAAGATCCTTAAAACCTGAACACTTTGAAGGACTATGTTGATTTCCAATGGACAGATCCAGGTATTTTAGGGTAAGTCTTTTACGCTGAGGAGTCATGTTGATAAGGGTTTTTGAATGTTTTTTGGGACATTTGTCCACTTCTCCTAAGCACTGACAATTTAAGTGAAGTCTTTAGCTGGTCCCAATGCTCTAAGCTACAGTTGCTAGTCCAGAGGTAAATTAACCAAGTAGACCTATTCATCTAGCATAGTTACAGACAAAGGTACCTGTTGAAGCCACTGATATATAACTATGCTTCAGAAGACAACCTTCTGGATGGGCATATAGTACAGGACAAAAACCTAGAAACCAGAAAGATATTATATTCTAATCTTAAAAGAGATACTCATTTGATGTGCAACACAAGGCAAGTCACTACACTTTCATGCGACTACCGACGTGGACAATTTTAGGGACGTTAAGAGAAATAAACCTCTGTCTAAAAATGAGTTTAAATACACCAGCACCACACCACCAAAACAAAATGAAAACCATATATCCCTTAAGATTCTTAATCACACTCTATTAAAACTGTTTTTTCTATATATTCATTTAATGACTGAAATGTGAATTACAGCAATTCCAAAGACAGATACTTTTTTAAATGTCAGGTTTGGAGACAACTTACAATTGTTCTGATACCGTATTGCTTTTCCACTTTTTCTTTAAGCTGCTTAAAACAGGCCTCCATTCTCTCATGAAATGGCCTTAGCGCTTCAGTTACTTTCTCTCCATGAATTCGGATACCTTCTGCCAGGAATGGAATCTAAAGAATACAATTAGATGATGATGAATTTTCTGGTCTTCTCTCATAAAAGGAAGTAGAGCAAGGGGGACTCTACATATACTTAGAAGTAGGCTTCTAAGAGGAATATGAGATTTTTATGGAACACTAATAGCAAGTAAAGCAGAACATGGTGATTTTTGGTACTATATATGATTTCATTTTCACTCTGTGTTGCGCATAGTCATTTAAAATGAATGTACGAATAATTCTGCCAAGCAATTATAAGGTACAGCTAAATTTATCAGGTTGAACAAATACCCCTTTATTTTATGTTTAAAAACCCCTCATACATACTGTACTTTAAATTTGACTCAAAAGCTAGACCAGTGATACTCAGACCTCAGTGGTTCAGGGGCCAAATTAGCAATCCACATTACCCAAAAGAGCCACAGTTGTGTGAAGTCACTGTTTCATTTACTATAGTACTACATATTCATATTTAAACAGTAAGATGGGAAATATGTAGTTTTTATATATATATATAATTCTCACAGCAAAATGACTGACCAAGTATTATAATTTTATCAACTACAATTGGTCAATAACATATTAAAAGCGTCCTGATTGGTTAATAATTAAATCACAGTGTTTTAATATCACGTGCTGCAAAGAGCTGCAGGAGACACATTAAAGAGCCACTTGCGAGCCTGAGTCTGAGTATCACTGAGCTACACTATTAATATCAGCCCCACCAGGTTTCATGGGAATAAATAGCAGAGAAAAACAATCTTCACATCTATTTCTGTTTAACACATGCTATTTAGGAAACCCTGTGTTACCATGAAAAAAAATCTTAAGATATTGTACACCACATATTTGTTAAGAAAACATACAGATTTATATACCAAAAATGACAATATTTTTCATCGTAAATTGAGTTTTCAATGATTTTTAGTAGAGAGTGAGGTGAGGGGTGGCGGTGAGAATAAATTAATTCTCTTTTATAACTGAAAATAATAATTTATCTGCAAGGCTGTGTCACAAAATATCCATGCCAACACAAGGTTATATAATTAGTTCATAGTGTGGAGGTATAGCTGACCTTTTAAAATGTTTAAAGAGAGACATTTTCATTCCCACAGCAACACAGAAGAATCTAATAGTAGGTCTTTCTCATGTTTAAGAAAAATATTTCCTTTTCCAGATCAGCTCCAACCTACACAGTGCTCTGGTTCTGAGTCAGATATTCTTTGCAGCAATCAAGCTAAGAGGTTTCCTCTTAATAATTCATAATTAAACTGTAATACTGATTAAAAACAGATTTTTCTAATATGACGGATCAGCAATCTAAATGAGCAGACTTATTAGTAAGGAGGATAAGAAGTACACAATTAAATTACATGTGAACAAATTTAAGAAATCTTATCAAGATGAATCCATGAATAAATGCATTTTGTGCTATTTAACAGCACACAGCTGTTGCTTCTCTTGGCACTCTTCAAAAAAATACAATATTTCTACAACACAAATACAATATTTCTACTCTATCCACTTTTATTTATAATCCATATGGATTTGTACTCAGTAGCAAAAAAAAACAAAAAAACTTTAGAATGGTCTTCTTCCTAATTTTCTGTCTACAATAAATGAATCTCAGTTCCCCGCGGGCCAACTAAGGAGTGCATGGGCTCATTTGTTTTTCTTCGCTATAAGAGAATGGGACGACTTGGGCAACATATCTTAAAATGTATAAATATATTTTTGCAGCGGCCTACTGTAGTTTGCAGTGCATATGTTGGTGGGGGGAGAGTATGGATTAAGCATTCTCTTTAGTTATGATGGAGACTAGCAGATGCCAATGGATATAGTCAAACCTGTGTGAAGTTCCTTGATGTTCAAGAGCAGCTGAACAAGGAAGATTAGCAGCCAAGCCTGTCTGAACAAGTCCAGGCTAGTTTTGAGAACATGAGCACCTTGCATCCAGAGCTTAATGACATTGGATTAAAGGGTTTGCTAAGCAAAATTCGCAGAGAAGACCAGATATGCCTGAGAGCAAGGAAACAAGGAAGACAGAGCCCAATATGAACAGGGCTGAATTTAAGAACTTGATGGTGTCTTAGTTTGAGTTTCTGAAAGTGGAATTGTTTTGTGCAGTTTTGACCACCTCTTTTCAAGGTAACCAGCACTTGTGTACATTTTGTCTTCAATTTCTCTTCCAAGAGAAACTGACCTACTACAGTGCCCCAAATCCTAATGCTGCAAGGACCATCTTTTCTCCCTCGCCCAAAAGGAGACAGGTAGGTCTGGTTAGCAGTGGTATATCATTTTGATAAGGGGTATGTGTGTGTAAGGGGGCGGGGGTTAATTGAATGTTATGTTGTTGCCAAGTTATTTGACCTTAGCGAAATGATCAGTTTATTTATTGACATATTTTAAAAGATTGTGAAGGGTGCCAGAGCTTTAGATAAGTGGTCTTATTGTAATGTAATAAATGAAAAAATAAGCACATATCTAAACATTAAAGATGCGGGGAGGGGGGAAGAAACAAAAAACAAACTAACAAAAAAACCATAATGTATCCATATATTATTTATGCCATAATATATTTTTCCTTATCCTCTCTTTTTAAAAGTTTATCATAGCTCTAGCTGCCATTACTTCTTAATATCATTCCATGATGTACGACAGATAGGGGTTCTGGGTTTTGGTTTAAACAGAAAGCTATCAATAAAATCACACCAATTCTATTTTTTAAAATAATTTAGCACCTATGAAAATTTTACAAGAAAGGGATTTTTTTTAACTTTGCATGTTGTAATTCCTTTCACCAGTATGGGAAGGGTACAGAAATAATTCTTTGTGCTGTGTACTAATCTTGGTATGCTCTAAGTATAATGGCTAGAAGTTGAGTGACTATTGCACTGAGATGAACTTCATTACTGTCATGTGGTGATGAAACAGCCTATTTCAGATCTAAATGATACTGTCAAATAAAACGACAGGATCTAATTTTTCTAGGAAGTGAAAAGGCACAAAATTAGACAAAAATAAACATCTAAAACGAATATTGTAGATATAAAAATACAATAGATACAAAAACTAGAATATTAATGGTTGAGCAGCACAGTCATTTCCCATGAGATAAATACCATGGCATTTCATAGGATTTTCATGAATTTGAAATAATGTTCAAACACCCGAAGTTTGGATGTTTTTGCTGTGACTGTTTTACACGGTACTAATTTAGGGTAGTAGCTTGAAGTACACATTAACAGAAGGCACCAGACTACATGGAAGCACTGAAAAACGAAGTTCTCATCCACAATTTAAGTAAAGCCACTGAATTTTCCCCACACATTGCTCCATCTCTCTGTACTTCCACCCTGTTCTGTAGGGGCCTCTCCAGAGAGTAGTGCCAATTTTGAGACTGAGCCTAGAACAGTGGTCACCAACCTGTAGATCATGACTGACTGGTCGATCCTGGAGACTCTCCCAGTCGATCATAGAATATCATAGAATATCAGGGTTGGAAGGGACCTCAGGAGGTCATCTAGTCCAACCCCCTGCTCAAAGCAGGACCAATCCCCAATTAAATCATCCCAGCCAGGGCTTTGTTAAGCCTGACCTTAAAAACTTCTAAGGAAGGAGATTCTACCACCTCCCTAGGTAATGCATTCCAGTGTTTCACCACACTCCTAGTGAAACAGTTTTTCCTAATATCCAACCTAAACCTCCCCCACTGCAACTTGAGACCATTACTCCTTGTCCTGTCCTCTTCTACCACTGAAAATAGTCTAGAACCATCCTCTCTGGAACCACCTCTCAGGTAGTTGAAAGCAGCTATCAAATCCCCCCTCATTCTTCTCTTCTGCAGACTAAACAAGCCCAGTTCCCTCAGCCTCTCCTCATAAGTCATGTGTTCCAGACCCCTAATAATTTTTGTTGCCCTTCGCTGGACTCTCTCCAATTTATCCACATCCTTCTTGTAGTGTGGGGCCCAAAACTGGACACAGTACTCCAGATGAGGCCTCACCAATGTCGAATAGAGGGGAACGATCACGTCCCTCGATCTGCTCGCTATGCCCCTACTTATGCATCCCAAAATGCCATTGGCCTTCTTGGCAACGAGGGCACACTGCTGACTCATATCCAGCTTCTCGTCCACTGTCACCCCTAGGTCCTTTTCCGCAGAACTGCTGCCTAGCCATTCGGTCCCTAGTCTGTAGCTGTGCATTGGGTTCTTCCGTCCTAAGTGCAGGACTCTGCACTTATCCTTATTGAACCTCATCAGATTTCTTTTGGTCCAATCCTCCAATTTGTCTAGGTCCCTCTGTATCCTATCCCTGCCCTCCAGCGTATCTACCACTCTTCCTAGTTTAGTATCATCCGCAAATTTGCTGAGAGTGCAATCCACACCATCCTCCAGATCATTTATGAAGATATTGAACAAAACCGGCCCCAGGACCAAACCCTGGGGCACTCCACTTGACACCGGCTGCCAACTAGACATGGAGCCATTCATCACTATCCGTTGAGCCCGACAATCTAGCCAGCTTTCTACCCACCTTATAGTGCATTCATCCAGCCCATACTTCTTTAACTTGCTGACAAGAATACTGTGGGAGACCGTGTCAAAAGCTTTGCTAAAGTCAAGAAACAATACATCCACTGCTTTCCCTTCATCCACAGAACCAGTAATCTCATCATAGAAGGCGATTAGATTAGTCAGGCATGACCTTCCCTCGGTGAATCCATGCTGACTGTTCCTGATCACTTTCCTCTCATGTAAGTGCTTCAGGATTGATTCTTTGAGGACCTGCTCCATGATTTTTCCGGGGACTGAGGTGAGGCTGACTGGCCTGGAGTTCCCAGGATCCTCCTTCTTCCCTTTTTTAAAGATTGGCAGTACATTAGCCTTTTTCCAGTCATCTGGGACTTCCCCCGTTCGCCACGAGTTTTCAAAGATAATGGTCAATGGCTCTGCAATCACAGCCGCCAATTCCTTTAGCACTCTTGGATGCAACTCGTCCGGCCCCATGGACTTGTGCACGTCCAGCTTTTCTAAATAGTCCCTAACCACCTCTTTCTCCACAGAGGGCTGGCCATCTACTCCCCATGTTGTGATGCCCAGCGCAGCAGTCTGGGAGCTGACCTTGTTAGTGAAGACAGAGGCAAAAAAAGCATTGAGATAGCGATCTCTGGCCACTAAAAGTCTGGTGGTATAGCGGGGAGGGGGCCAGGGGTCTCCATGCGCTGCTCCTGCCTGCCAGCACCACCCCTGCAGCTCCCATTGGCCGGGAATGGGGAACTGTGGCCAATGGGAGCTGCAGGGGTGGTGCCTTTAGAGAGAGGCAGTGCACAGAGCCACGTGCTCCCCCACAGGGGCTGCAGGGGCATGTTGGCCCCTTCCGGGAGTGGCGTGGGTCTGGGGAAGGCAGAGAGCCTGCCTTAGCCCCGCTGCACCGCCGCCAGGGAGTGACCTGAGGAAGTGCCACCCGGCAGGAGCCCACACCCCAATCCCAAGCCCTAAGCCCCCTCCAGAGCATGCACCCCATAACTCCTCCTATACTCCGTACTCCTACACCCCAACACTGTCCCAGCCCAGAGCCCCCTCTTGCACCCAAACTACCTCCCAGAACTTGTTCCCCTCACCCCTTCCTGCGCCCAAACCCTCTGCCCCAGGCTCAGCCCAGAGCCCACACCCTCTCCCAAAACCAACCCCCCTGCCCCAGCCCAGTGAACGTGAGTGAGGGTGGGGAGAGCAAGCAACGAAGGAAGGGGAGAAGGAGTGAGTGGGGTGGAGCCTCGGGGAAGGGGCGGGGTAGATCCTAGTTTGCATTTAAATTCAAAAAGTGGTCTTGTGTGTAAACAGGTTGGAGACCACTGACCTAGAAGGTATCCAGGAATGAGGTCTTAATCTTTGGCCTCTCTCTCTCACGCTCTCTCTCAACAAAGATTACCTTTAAACTAAAGAGTATCAATTAAAGATTATTACCAATTACTTGTTTCCGGTGGTGCCCATGCACACAAGTTACTGCATAAGATGATCATCTTACTGCCAACACTTATATTTAAAAATAAGACTATACAATGAAAAAAATTGTATTCTGTTCCAAATACATGTTTTATTTTTCACTTTCCAAATAGAAGGCACCATCCCTACCCTGAAGAGGTTGTTTTCCAAAAGACAAATGAGACAAAGGGAAGGTGAAGGGGTGCAACAATACAAACAAAATAGTCACGGAGGTAACTGTCAACATTCGATATCATAATGTTTTATTAACACAATGATCTATATTGAGATATCAAATCTCTGAGCACCTATAATATGCTCAGTTGAGATACAGAAACCTATTTATTAGGAATTGGACTGAGACTGCCAACTTATTGTGTTTCATATTGGCCAACAGATACCTACTGCTGAGCTGGAGATGAAGTCAAACTAGTGATTTAATGGAAAAAGATTCTATACTGTATCTCTCTCCAGTCCCTTGAGCCATCTTGTTCCTTATGTGAAATAGTGTTTAAAAGTTTTCTTTAACCTGCCACCTTTTCTATGAAGTTATGCTATTTGAAAAAGTTTTCTTTTAGGAATCATGACCACTCTAATTTTATATCAGGTAGTTTCAAAATTATTTCTTTTGGTTTTTGATTTTTATCACTTATTGGTGACAGCTTCAGAAAAATATTTGTTTGTATTAATCTCTTGTCTTTAAATTGCTTTGCTTCTATCATACTTGGAACTAAACTGGTGACAAGAAAGTTGTGTGTATTTTTAAACATGTTGACAAAACAAAACTTGCAGATTTTAAATAATGCATTTGCCAGTGTTTATTCTTATTTTAATGAATACATGTTTCCAGCAGGATGATCCTCTTTTGGGTAAAATGTGTTCATGAGCACCAATACAATTCATTTTTAATATGGCCATTAGGGGCAATGACAGTGCTGACATGAAGTTACTCTCTTGGGATCAAATTATTTTCCCCTCTTGAATCTGAAGTCCCTAAAATCCAATCTACAGTAAACCTTACAGGGGAACAACAACAATTAAAAAAATCAGTAAAACTTTTGCTATAGTTTTATGGCCTTTCGAGGATTTTTGAATTTTATCTCTATGGTCTCTACTACATCTAAAATTGAATCCTCTAGACATTAAATTATTTCATTTATAATAAAGACAGAATTGAATATAAAACACTATAATATACTTTTTTCTGGGTAAAAACATTTCTAGTCACATCTGTGGATTTTTATCATAAAATTATTCTGAGGCCAACGAAAAAATATCAGAGTACAGCCTTCCAACAAAGCTAGAATAGGGTTTCCTGTTTTTCCTGAAATGTATTCTTTGGAAGACAGAAATGTAGCTCTTCACAGAGGAAGGATGATACTATGTTTAAGGCACAGGACTTGGAGATCTGGGTCCTATTTCTGGTTCACTACAAATACCTGTGACACCTCTTAAGTTATTTAAAGTATGTTTCTTCTATGAACAGTGATTGTAAAAATGGCACTGTAGAGTTCCACTATATATATATAAATATCATAATATATAATGTATCATCTGTGTGTCTGTATGTGTATATTTAGTTATCTACACACATCCATACACACATTACAATTTTGTAAGGTGCGCTGGGAATGACACAAAGGCGTCGCAGAAACTCTTGCCCATTTACTATACATTTCGTGTATACGTGACTTTAATTGACTATCTGTCATACACAGTATACAGTACTACAAGATGCTACATATGCACATCTGTGGTTGTAGAAAAAAATGTGTTTTATATATATATTATCTGGAGAAACAATAAGTGATCATGTAAACAGACAACATTATAAAGCATTTGCACAAGGAGAAAGACTTACGGTCGAACATGTAACCTAGGGATTTAAATTCTGAGTTCTTAAACTGTAAGACTTGAATACTCTTAATTTAGTTTTTATTGTAATTCTTTATTAATTTAGCACTATACTGGAAAAAATTAGAACTAAATTTACAACAGAATTGGCCAACACAATCATAAGGTATTGAGTCATTTGAAAGTGAGAGAGTGTATTTATCTCTCTAAACTGGTAACAGGAGAGACTATGTAATAAAAAATGGGTTAATAATGTTAGTCACTTGTGAGATTATCAAATGACAAACTATGTCAGATTTGAAAAGATGAACTTTAGCTCATGTTCCAAGACAGTCTAAATGCCATGGAAATGTATACACTAGGGTGAATGGTTTGATGCCTGAATTTTGTCACAAGTGACAGCAGGCTGCTTTTGTATGCCACTTGGCCCAGGCATGATTTGAATTAGACAGTTTACCTGCCACGCTATGAGGTCCTTTAGTTTTTCTATCTTTTCGTGATCTTCTGGATGCTCATGCATGTATTTTTCAGTAAAAAAAGCCTAATGAAAACAGAAAAGTACCAGTTATTTCAGAAAATGATTGAACATTTACTATCTAGGAAGGCTTTTAGTTATAGCAAAGGAAAATGAATCAAACCAAAAGATTTTCCTAAAAATATCAGTAATAACATGTCTATAAATACATAATTAAAAGCAATGAATGACAATTTAATAGTGCCTGAGAGCATGATATCCATCCTTTGGGGGCAGTAAAGTAGGGGGAGGAATATTATCATATGTTGCTCATCACTGAACCCTCTGGTCAAGCAAGAAGTACTGCTGAAGGGTTCTGCTTAGTCCGCCTCATCGACAATTATGGGTATTGTGCCCAAGTGCAATTTTGGGGGTCACCAGGAAGATTAGTTAAATTTTGAAGCCTACAATACGTCTTGCAGCACAACAACATGATTTACATTCCACAATACTATATATCAGTATCCAGTGGTTTAGGCGTCCTATGTAGGTAAAGTAGGCCAGGGATATTGGAGACTGGAAGAGTTCTTCCGATAACAGGTCAAAGAGTGCATATCACATATCTCCCTTAGTTATCTTACAAAAACTTATTGCCTATGTAACAGCAGTTTGAATAGGCACTAATATAGTTTTTACATTTTCACCATTTTTATACTAAGCTCTCATGTGTATATATTTATCAGACTAAGTCTGTGATAAGCAGCTGAAGTCATTCAAATATATTTGGATGGACTGTATATTAACTAATAAATAATAATAATGCACTTTCACTAAATTAATCCCAATTACTTTTAATTCATAGTTGTTAAGGCAGGAAGAGACAACTGGTCATACTAGATGTTCAAGTAGTATAACACAGGCCACAGAATTTCACCCAGTAATACCTGCACGAGCTCCAATACATACAACTACATTGTAGTTGAACTACAAGCATAAATTTTATAAAGTTATCAAATCTTCATTTAAAGATTTCAAATGATGGAATCTACCACACCTCTTGGGAAATTGGTCCAATGGTTAATAACCCTCACTGTTTCTCTTTTTTCAACCCACAGAATTCCTTTATAAATATCACCCATTTATAATATTCTCGAGATGTGGAAAATTTTAGCTCTCCAAAACTGACCTATAATGCATAAGTTTACTCATGCACGCGTACACACCACACACACTTAATTAGATTCCCTGACCAAACAAAGCTAATTTTGAACATACCTTTTCATAGTTCGTGAATCCTCCCATGACTGCAGGATCCACAATGCCATTAAGTAGCATAGAGAGGGGGTTAATAGGTAGATCTGCATCATTCAAATGTTGTTGAACCATATTATTGATCTTATCATTTGTTAACTGCATAGTTTCTATTGCATTTTCCAGTGGACTGATTTCAACCTAAAAGAACAGCACAAAAATAAGTTTTAATTCCTGGTCCAGTAGTCATGTAGCAGGTCACGGTTGAATAGTTTGCTCCCCACAAAACCATCCCAATGATAACTAATAGATTTTAGAGTGAAAGAGGAATTTTAGTCAATAGCTGCAGGAAGGTGCTGTTTCTACTAGGCAAGATATATAGTGTCAATACTGCGATAACTGATATGAGATAAACAGATAAAAGGTTTACTGTTTTTCGCTCTTACAGCATAATTACTGCATAGACCAAGGCTCTCAGAAAGATCAAGCATGTCTAAAACATTAGAATTGCTTTGACAGAGCCCAAGTGAGCTTCTTGGGAGATACTGAGGAAAATTATGCATATGAAGACTTATGGACAAGCAGCTCTTAGTGGGTACAGAAGCGTGATCCAGACCCCATTATGGTAACAGCAGAGCCAGCATCTTGGATTGGATTGTCTGATGGACTTTAAAGATGTGCTCTTCAGATACTTAAATATTAAAAAGGAAGAAGGTACTTCTGCGTGGCTTTTGCAGTAACTGGTAGCCTCTCAGGAAGTTGTATTAAATATGTTGTATAAAAGGCGATCATATTTGTACAGTAGGTACCACTGTCTTCATTCTATTTTGGATAATTAAACCAAAAAGATGCTTTCTTCCCATACAAAATGGGAAATGACTGCCAAAATGGGAAGGAGTACTGCGGAAAGGGATCTGGGGGTCATAACAGATCACAAGCTAAATATGAGTCAACAGTGTAATGCTGTTCCAAAAAAAGCAAACATAATTCTGGGATGTATTGGACATTAGGAAAAACTTCCCGTCAGAGTGGTTAAGCACTGGAAAAATTCCGTAGGGAGGTTGTGGAATCTTCATCATTGGCCATTTCTAAGAGCAGGTTGGACAAAGCACCTATCAGGGATGGTTTAGATAATACTTAGTCCTGCCATGAGTGCAGGGGACTCTGGACTAGATGACCTCTGAAGGTCCCTTCCAGTTCTATAATTCTATTCCATGGTCTAAAGTTATTACATTGTTTAAAGTAGGGGTCCTCAAACTCTTTAATAAGGTGAATCGGTTCTTAATAGAGAGATTGCATTGTATGCACCTCCCTCCCATTTGAAATCATACAGATCACCTCCCATCATTTGTGATCAGATACATCCTTCTGGCAACTACAGCAGTTGATTATGCCTAAAAGTAATATCTGGAAAATATTTAAAATATAGCTAAAATACATATTAATGTGACTAAACACCCTGTATGAGGAGAGCAAGCTCTCTACAGACCACCAGCAAGTACTCTGAATACCCTTAGTTATCCACTCACCAAATTTTGGAAGTCTCTCAATTAAAGAGTGTTAAAGTTCTAGCCTATTTATACAAAAAATGTTGTGGTAGAAATGGAAAACGTGTGTGATGGGGGTTAATTGGGGCCTGTTAGGAAAATGCAAGTGTGTAGCTGATTACACTCTAATTTACATAAACTCTACATAAATGAAGCACTTCTAGCTAGCTATCAGTTGCTTAGCATGCTTCTGAGAGCCACTTATAATCAAATTTCTTTAGTTGTCACTCTTACACCTGCTATCTGATTAAATCAAGTCTGTTTTAATTATAATTTTTTAAAGTGTGTTTTGAGCATTATTTTAGAATTCAAGGTTTCATGACAAATGACTCTGTTTGTCTGCTAAGTTTGTGCACACAAACTTTTAAAATCAATACTGAACTTGTAAATCTGGTTTCAAACCAGAAACCTGATTTTAGAAGTTATTCTCATCCATTCATTACAGAGAAACACCAGTATATTATCTGTGAGTCCAATTAAAATTTCAGAGCTCAAATTTAACATATTCAAATACTCACAACAACCTGTTTGCAAACAATCTACAGACCAAGAAGTATTAGTAAAAGTGAAGCAAATAATTTCAAACAACAAATTAAAGGAAATCATAAACTGCTATTAGTTATTTACAAAAAGAAAAAAAATAAATTAATTCATCTATTAAATTATTTAATCCTCTCTAGTCAATGATTTGATGTGGCATCAACCCTTTATTTAAAATGGAATTTTCAAGTTCTATCAACAACTTATAAAATATTCAAAGGAGTTTCATTCATTGTGCTCTGCAATGTACCCAGAGTATTTATATCAGGAATTAAAATGTTGTGTTATAAAGGTGCAAGATTTGCAATTATGCTGCTAGAGTTTTACCTGATACAAATGTTTATGTACAGTTAATAACTGCTTTTGTAGTAAATAGACTTACATAGTAGGTCAAAAGTCATCCTTTGCTCTCCTTACTTTTGTTTCTGTTTCCTTTTTTCAACTGTGACTAATATAATCCTTACTTACAAAAGGCTTATAGAAAGAGCTCCATTAAACAGATTCATGCACATTTCTATCAGGTGCACAGCATTAAAAGTGCACATGTATAAACTGGATGAAGTGGCCTGTCAGACTGTGTTCTTGACTCAGAAGGTGAAGGAGTTTTCATCAGATATGCCAGGTTTTACAGAAAACAGTTCTTGCAACAGGGAGGGTAAATGCTATCATCTCTATCAGGATTATGTTGAAAATATAAAAATACAAAAATAAATCAAAATGTTTTATTCAGTTGCCTAATACTGTCAAATATCACATTCATATTCTGTTACTATAGATACCATAGGCATTTTCTGCATTACTTTTGTTCATCTAAATACAAATGTCCAACCAAATCTCAATGGAGCAATAAAATGTTTTTAATTAATCATATGCAAATTGTTCTTTCCCTTTAAAAAAATAAAATAAAGCCTCATAAGGAAGATTTAAAAACTGCAGCAAGTAACAACGTTTTCACTGCAACTTAAAAATTACAGCTAATTTAGTATGTAAGATATTTTATGGATATATTTTATGTAAACTGTTTTAGTTATGAACTCGAAAAAAGGAAAGGATTACTTGTGGCACCTTAGAGACTAACCAATTTATTTGAGCATAAGCTTTTGTGAGCTACAGCTCACTTCATCGGATGCATAAAGTGGGAAGTACACTTTATGCATCCGATGCTGTGAGCTGTAGCTCACGAAAGCTTATGCTCAAATAAATTGGTTAGTCTCTAAGGTGCCACAAGTCCTCCTTTTCTTTTTGCGAATACAGACTAACACGGCTGCTACTCTGAAACTTAGATAAAAGGAGATACACATTTGTTAAAATTCTTGGTGAAGTTTTTAGGGCATATTTTACCTAACTTTAAAAACTATAGCGAGAACTCAAATAACATTTAATCACTAATGATATTTACAAAAGAAATTTAGTCAGCACAAGTAATTTAATTTAGTTAAAGTCTTCCCTTAGATAAATTACAGTTAAATGATCCAATTCCCACTTTTAAAAAGCAATACTTTTGTGGTCTTTACAAATTAGAGCTCTTGGCAGAATTCTCTCTCTCTTTTTTTTTTTAAATAATTTTGACAGATAATATTTTTATTTTAAAGTATTTTTAAAATTCTTATCAGTTAACATTTTCATAATTGTGCAAAATCATTTGTTTTAATCATTTTTCAGTTTTTATTTATTTAAATTTTCACAGTTGTGGGAAATTATGGGGAGGTCAGACAACAGGAGGAATCAGACAATATTTAACAACAGCAAATGTTGAGAATCAATAAGTTAAAACTTTATAACTGCTAAAACACAAATTGTGAGCTTCACGTCAAAATGTACAAAGGAAATATCCGTAAATCAAACTCAAGTAAATTCTCAAGTATCATTTTTCTTTCTTTGCCTATCTGTATATTTTTATTATAGCTGGAAATACTTTTTCACTGATTTGTGTGTTTATGGTGAAATTGACACTTAATGATAAAAATCTAATCCTTCCAAGCCTACTCATACAGCAATGAACGAGTAGTCCATTTGATTTTAATGTGGCTACTCCCGTGCTTAAAGGTAAGAAGTGCTGAAAAATCTTGCTGAATCAGGGCCTAGAGGTTTATACGATTCACCATTCATATTTTTGTACCAGTGACAGAAGAATACTACTTTTGCTATCTGAGCCTTCACCTTAGTCAATAAACAACAGTATTCTTTGATGAGAAGAGTGGGTATGTGTCATAAATATAAAGGGAAGGGTAAACCCCTTTAAAATCCCTCCTGGCCAGGGGAAAAATCCTCTCACCTGTAAAGGGTTAAGAAGCTAAAGGTAACCTCACTGGCACCTGACCAAAATGACCAATGAGGAGACAAGATACTTTCAAAAGCTGAGAGGAGGGAGAGAAACAAAGGGTCTGGGTCTGTCTATATGCTGCTTTTGCTGGGGATAGACCAGGAATGGAGTCTTAGAACTTTAGTAAAAGTAATCTAGCTAGGTATGTGTTAGATTATGATTTCTTTAAAAGGCTGAGAAAAGAATTGTGCTGAATAGAATGACTATTTCTGTCTGTGTGTCTTTTTTGTAACTTAAGCTTTTGTCTACAGGGATTCTCTATGTTTTGAATCTAATTACCCTGTAAGGTATCTACCATCCTGATTTTACATGGGTGATTCCTTTACTTTTATTTACTTCTATTTCTATTAAAAGTCTTCTTGTAAGAAAACTGAATGCTTTTTCATTGTTCTCAGATCCAAGGATTTGGGTCTGTGGTCACCTATGTAAATTGGTGAGGATTTTTACCAAACCTTTCCCAGGAAGTGGGGTGTAAGGGTTGGGAGGATTTTGGGGGGTAAGATGTGTCCAAACTATGTTTCCCAGTAAACCCAGTTAGAGTTTGGTGGTGGCAATGGATATTCCAAGGACAAAGGATAAAATTAATTTGTACCTTGGGGAAGTTTTAACCTAAGCTGGTAAAAGTAAGCTTAGGAGGTTTTCATGCAGGTCCCCACATCTGTACCCTAGAGTTCAGAGTGGGGGAGGAACCTTGACAGTATGTAAGTCCCCATTCCTTTAGCAGGTTACATATGGTTCCATTGATTAGACTTTGAGGTTAAGCAGAGTTATATACACTACATATATTCAGTAACTGAAAGAAAAAAGTTCTAAGTAGTCTTAGTAAATTCATCATGATTTGTCCTTACCATGAAAACTGATTTGACTTCAAACCATCTTAAAATCCCTGGTAATTTATATGCTGTCACATAGACGGTTCTCTCAATCCACATATTCTGCAAATATAACATAAAAAAGGTTAGAAATAGCATGTTAGCAGATTGATAGCTTTTATCCTAACCAAAGATTTACAACTTCATTATCAGAAAGAAGAACTGCAGCAGTATAGACATTACAAAGCTAAAAAAAAAATTGCAAATGGAATCTGTATGTATATTTCAGGGCTATGTCTGTGGTGAGATTGGTCTCAACACGTGTGCTATTTAACAGCCAAACATTGGTCTTTTAACTAAAGGGTAACATTATGTAAAAGCTCCACCTGTTTCTGTTGAACTGTCGTTTTCCAACTAACCTGTCCCTCGTGTGACAATCACATTAGACAAAGTGGGACGACAGACTTCAGGAACAAATTTATCTGTCTACAGAAATCCTCCACTCCATTCTCTGAGTGGACAATTTTAAATAAAGCTGAAAACAAGTTTCCCACGTGTAACCTTTAGGGTTCTCACATTAATGCCCTAAAAAGTGTTCTTACAGACTGTATCTTTCATCAAAAATCTCAGTGAGTTTAAGTGCAAGGAGAAGCAGCCTAATCTTAAAACTTCTTTGTCTTCTATTTTAAAAGAAATTATTGTTTTAATTATTGCTCTCTCATGTCTATAAATGTTAAAGTCATGATGAACATGTTTCTTTATCTAATTTTGTTTTCTTTAGCCCTGCCTCCCCATTTTAAATGGGGAATATATTGGCATGGCTGTCTTTTATTAGCTCCTAACTCACTTAGGAGCCTAAGTCCCATTGAAAGTCAATAGGACCCAAGGGCTAGAGTTTTAAAGGCATTCAGGTGCCTAGTGAGATTTTCAAAAGCAACCAGATGCCTAGAGTTAAGCACCTAGGTGCTTTTGAAAATTGCCATAGATGCCTACATGCCTTTAAAAATCTGGCCCGAAGCTCCTATGTGTTTTAGTTACTTTAATTTTTTTAAATTGGAAATCAAGGTACATTGTACATTGTAGCACTTTATCTCACCAAAACATCTTTGTTGGTTTTTGCACCAGAATCATCCATTGATGATGGGAGCATTTTCTTCCATCTCATCTGGGATCACTTTTATTAGCAGCCAAGTTTACTTTGAGTAGCAGAACAACCAGCTGTGGCACAGGGCTTGTCAAGTGAATCAGGATAGACTGGCTGAGTATCTTCTGCCTGCAATGATAGGGTGGAGTTCCGCAACACACCAGCCCCTCAAAGCACAGCAGATTAAAATTGGCTAGCTTGTATGGAGGTGTAAGACTGCAGCTCTCTATTCAGAGCAAATGGTGAAGTGGACAATGAACCTGGGGAAGCTGTTCATTGTTCTCTGCTCTAGTAAACCAATTCCAGTCTATTCAAAGGCACAAGGAGCCTCCTATTCTAAAGAAAATTGAGATCTACAACTGAAAAATTATATATAAACTACAAAGTACTGTTAGTATTATTCCTCTTCTTATGCCAGGAATAAGTTGGGTGTGGAGAGGGAGGGGGGAAAAGCACTTGATTTTTGTGGCTTGTTGTAACCAACTTGGTGGACACAGGCTGTGATAAGAGAGAGAGCTTTATTGACCATATGGTGAACCATCTGGTTTTGTAAAATATGTATTGCTGTAGCAAAGACTGATTTTAAAGGATGCCTGGCTGGGACCCTTAAGGTAAGACAGCGTTCAGTGAAGGATGGTTACATTTTAAGGCCTGACGGTTTTGTATTTCTCCTGCAAAGTGGTCAAATGTTCAACAGACTAAAGAGAAGCTTTGTTCATTTTGCTTAGTGCTATAAAACAGAATTCGTGATACATATAGTTTTTATTGCACTCATAATAAATTCAGTCCCATTTTATTGCAGTTACGAAATCAATCTATCAACCTCCAACAAACCAAAACATAACAGCTATCCTGCATTCACAAAAGAGAAAAAAAAATTACCGCAAATTCATTATCTGGGTTTTTCTCTCCTTTTCGGACAGGCCGTGAATACTCAAATCGTTGGACCTCATTCACCCTATAGAAACTGAATTAAGAAAAACCAAAAAACAGATAGCATAACTGTAAACGTATTTTGTATTAACAACATGTTTAGTCGTTAGAACATTTAAATAAAATACTGCTGAACTTCTCTGTTAACAGGGAAAAGGAGTCACAGTTTGCCCCATAGCTCTGAGTCTGCCGGCATGTACTGATGCAGTGTAGTTGTAGCCGTGTCGGTCCCAAGATATTAGAGAGACAAGGTAGGTGAGGTAATTAGATCAGCAGACGTTGGTCCAATAAAAGATAAGAACATTATGTGTCTCTCATGGTCTTATCTTTTATTGGACCAACCTCTGCTGGTGAGAGAGATAAGGTTTCAAGCCACACAGAGCTCTTCTCAGGTCTGGGAAAGGAACTCCCAGCATCACAGCAAAATACAAGGTGGAGAAGACTGTTTATTATAAGAAGTTGGCACATATTGTAAGGGACCATTCAAAGTAGAGTGGCCCTGTCATAAATATAAAGGGAAGGGTAACCACCTTTCTGTATACAGAACTATAAAGTCCCTCCTGGCCAGAGGCAAAACCCTTTCACCTGTAAAAGGTTAAGAAGCTAAGATAACCTCGCTGGCACCTGACCCAAAATGACCAATGAGGAGACAAGATACTTTCAAAGCTGGGGGGGAAAGGGGAGACAAAGGGTCTGTCTGTCTGTGTGATGCTTTTGCCGGGAACAGATCAGGAATGCAGTTCAGAACTTCTGTTAAGTAATCTAGCTAGAAATGCGTTAGATTTCCTTTTGTTAAATGTCTGGTAAAATAGGTTGTGCTGAATAGAATGTATATTCCTGTTTTTGTGTCTTTTTATAACTTAAGGTTTTGCCTAGAGGGATTCTCTGTGTTTTGAATCTGATTACCCTGTAAGGTATTTATCATCCTGATTTTACAGAGGTGATTCTTTTACCTTTTCTTTAATTAAAATTCTTCTTTTAAGAACCTGATTGCTTTTTCATTGTTCTTAAGATCCAAGGGTTTGGATCTGTCTTTACCTATGCAAATTGGTGAGGATTTTTATCAAGCCTTCCCCAGGAAAGGGGGTGTAGGGTTTGGGGGGATCTTTTGGGGGGACGACATCTCCAAGTGGGCTCTTTCCCTGTTCTTTGTTTAACACACTTGGTGGTGGCAGCATAGGGTTCAAGCACAAGGCAAAGTTTGTACCTTGAGGAAGTTTTTAACCTAAGCTGGTAAGAATAAGCTTAGGGGGTCTTTCATGCAGGTCCCCACATCTGTACCCTAGAGTTCAGAGTGGGGAAGGAACCTTGACAGGCCCGTTAACACTTCTGCAGTCATAGGACAAAAAGAGGAGGTCAGTGGGTGTGATGGGGCACCTGCTCCTCACTGGCAGAAAAGGGGTTAAAAGGAGCCCTAAGGAGACTGCACTGGAGGCAGCCAATCAGGGCCAACCAGGCCCATATAAAAAGGGAGCTGCAGCGCAGAGTTCAGTTCTCTGCTGGGAGCCCAGCGAGGAAGGACTGTCTCTCTGGAGGGCTTAGAGAATTGTCCAGGGTGCTGGCAGAGCAGTGCTATGAGCAGGAACCGGGGGAGCGAAAGACAGCTCCTGGCTGGCTGCTGGGGTTTGCAGGCTGAGGCCCTGGGGCCAAGGCAAAGAGGATGCTGGGGCCATGAGGCAGTGGCCTGACAATTCGCTGCAGTAGCCATTAAGGGAAGTGGCTGAACAGTGGACTGCTGGTCCCCCGGAAGGGGGGAGCACAGTGTGTGGCACGGCCAGAGGGCTGTGTCATTGAAGAGGACGCTGCGGACCTTGGAAAGACATGGGTCCTAGAGCAGGAGTGATGGTGGCAAGACACCACCTGAAGAGGGCGCAAAATGAATTCTCAAGACAGGCAGCAGGAGGTGCTGGAGTGGTGAGCGCCCACCCATTAGAGTGGGTTACAAAATATTGTAATAAGCTGTAAATCCATAATGAATGGATTTAGACACCAAAAATAATGGCCTGAACAGAAACACTGGATTTATTGCTAACTGCAACGATCTGTAAACCACCAACCCCCTTTTTATTTTACAACTGCAGAGGTGTGCCGTTGTTTTTAGTAACTACAAGGGTTCTCTACTCAGGGGCTAAAGGTAGTCTGCAAAGATTAAGTGCCAGGTCCTGGAAACTTTATCAGTATGGGCTGAAGAGCTATAAGCAGCCAGGTAAAAAGGAAAATTCAGCATGATATTGTTTAAAATTCACACTTTACTTTTCTCCTTTCAGCTCTTGTCATGCCTGTGAACGTAATGGTTGCTTGGTTCCTGCTTGGCTACAGTATCACATCATTCACTGTACTGTGATGTTGCAACTAACACAGTCCTCTACTTAGGCATGGAGCCAGTCCACAGAAGTGAAGTAACTGGAGTAGAACCTCAGAGTTACGAACTGACCAGTCAACCAAACATCTCATTTGGAACAAGAAGTATGCAATCAGGCAGCACCAGAGACAAAAAAAAACCCCAAACAAAACAAAAAACAGTACAGTACTGTGTTAAACATAACCTACTAAAAAAATAAAGGGAAAGCAGCATTTTTCTACAGTACAGAAAAGTTTCAAAGCTGTATTAAGTCAATGTTCAGTTGTAAACTTTTGGAAGAACCATAGCATTTTGTTCAGAATTACGAACATTTCAGAGTTACGAACAACCTCCATTCCCGAGGTGTTCAAAACTCTGAGGTTCTACTGTAACTTTTATTATTATTTATATTTTGGTTTGTGGTACTGCCTAACAGTCCCAATTATAGATCAGGACCCCATTGTGATATGAACTTGGGCTCACCTCCTCAAGCATGTGTCTGTGTTATCTTCAGTGGCTGCTTATAGAAATTTATTTTTAAAATCAAACACATGCTATAACAACAAAGAAGAAGAATTACAGTTTACAAGGATTTACTTAATTTCAGTGTTGTATGCAGGCCATTCACCCAGATTGGTAAGAAGGTAGAATTAATGGAAAACTCACCTTACAATTTGCTCTGATACCGGCTTGTGAAATTTGGGTGGTAAATCAAGTTTTGGTTTTACAGTAAAACACTGAATATCTGAATTGACAGGTTAAGAATTGAAAAGAGACAGAGTTTAAATTATGCAGGAGAGATGGTTCAACTGAGAAATGTCTCTTGAAAATTGGCATAAAGACAGTAATATTTCAATAAAAACATAAAAAGTGCAGTGAACTACTGTGCAATTTTAGCAACAATAACAAATTCTCAGTCTGATTAGATTACATGAGCATATGCATGTAGCAATTTTCAAGGATACACTGACCAGGGGAGTTTTTAATATCATCGCCTGGTGGAGATGTTGTCTTCATTTTTTCGGCATTTGGAAATTGGGTTAATAACCTTGCTTCAAAGTCTTCACGACGTTCATATTCCTTCCCCCGGTAAATGAACACTTTGTTCTGGAAACAAATTAAGCAGTGAAATTCATATAGTAACATTCACAGTACATTCACTATAAAATAGTATCCTAGTCCGCTGAAAGCGTATCTGGAGGATTCTTCAAATGCTCCTACTAGCTGTAGAAATATAAAACATCTAGTTTACAACAGAATGACACACAACACAGATATTATGGTGAAAATTTTGCAAAGCACTGAAGCATTAATTAATCCATATTCAGTAAAGCCATTAAGCACATACTGAACTTCAAGCACAGGCTTAAATCTTATTGAAGTTAACGGAATTTTAGTATGTGTTTAAATAAGGGCTTATGGCAAATAATAAAGGCCTCAATTCAGGATAGCTCTCGAGCACCTCTTAACTTTAAGTGCATAAGCCACCTTCCTGAATATCTGAAAAAATATTGGCCAAAATAATCCTCTCCATTGCACCCACAAATCATCCTCTGAAGTGAATGGTGTTTGCATGGTGTATCAGAGCGGAATTTAGCTATTATGTCTAAACATTTACAAAACCAGTTCCGATGAAATGAGTATGCAAGGAGTATCAGAGATTCTTGCTACATCTAGCAGACAGTTCCATATAGTCTGTAGTTATAAAATGACATCTTATTACATAGTATCTCAACTCTAGTGCAGAGCACTTCATATACATCCAAAGATGATATATCTAATTTAGCTTTTCTAAAAAGATCGAGATACTGTGGATTTCATTTTAGCTCTCTCAAACAGGTTTCTATTAATATTTTACAGTTGTCTGAAAAGAATAGCTTCTATATGATTATTTTAATGCTAGGTCATTTCTGTTTATTGCTTTGTGTCACTGAATGATGAAAATTAAGATAAACCGATAAGATAAATCTGAGTTATACGTTCAAGAAATATGCTTAATTCTTAAAGATAAGTATGTTGTATAATAGGAGGCACATAAGTTTATAGCACAAAAGTGATCAAGACACATTAAAATGAATTTTGATATGAAAGTAACAACCTAATCTGAAAATGTTTTATCTTATTATTCATCTCAGAAGTTCTTAGAAGTAAGACTTGTAAAAAAATTATTACCAACCTAATAGAAAAACAATGATTTGTGGAGCATAATGCTAATAATTTCTATAACAGTCACTTAAGTTTGGTTCTGCAATGCTGCTCCTTGAAATTGACAAGAGCTGAAAAATATTTCTCTCTATTTGAGAATAGAAATATGAAGATAGATACATTAAAAGTGAATCATTCTTATAACTCAAAATAAAAACTGAAATACAGGGAAAATCTTGTATTGAGAACCTTCTCTGTCAGCAATCCACATAATAGCCAAACATTACAGTTTTTATTGCTAATATATATTTTTTATTGCTAATATATATATATATGACACACTGACCCTTGACAATTTTTGAAGCATAATAAACATGTTGCTGCAATAACACAAAATTATTCAATTGTGAAGAAAAAGATCAGTCCAATATTAGTAAACCTGGTTAACTCTATTCTTACTTTCCATTATATCCCTTTGAATATACAGATAACACAATGCTTCAACTGGAAAATTGTGAGTTGTACTCTCTGCACATTTCCTGAATTCAAATGTATTACTGGCCCAGATGCTGGAACGTGCGAATATACTGCTTTTGCACTCAGATATTCAAGACAGCTTGCTGCCTCTCTTGTGATCCCAGTAGAATAATTTCCACGAAGTTGTATTTAACAGCTCTAAATCGTTGACAGATAACTCTGTCCATAATGGGAAATATGCACTCTGTTGTACGTTAATGCGCATGTGGCAAGATTAATAGTAAATCACTCTCTGAGAAGTTACCAGTAACTTTATGGTACCTTCTATTTTCTAGTTTTGAAGATTACTGTTATTCTCACCATTCCCTGTGGTTTGTTTTTCAGGAATTTTATAAAATGTTTATCCAATTATTTTCTGGGGAAGCAGTCAAGTTTCAGAATTGCAGATCAGCTGATGTCTCACAAGAACAGAATAATCAAAACTAGCATTTACAACTTTGTAGACAAAGCACTAGAAAATATAGGATAAAGACAAATCCTGCACTTACCAGGTGTAAGGATCACATACCCTCATGAGAGCTTTTCATTTTCATACTTTATGATTCTAACAATCAGAATAGGAAATATCTTGCCTGTTGTAATCCCCAATTAGCTAAGTATTATATTTTAGTACAATAATTACAATGCAGCTACTTTCTATTCCTAAATCTTCTACACATTTTTGTTAAGAATATCTTTAATCTGTAAATGAACTATGACAAAATGTAAGTATCACAAACAATTAGAAAAATACTTTTATTAGATATCATTTTAAATTGTAACTATAGTTCAGACAAAAATAATTTATTAAACTTATTGGCCCTTCACAACCTTCTAATATTATACTAGTGAAAAACTGTTCTCTCTGACAATCATTATTTGCGCTCTGTATTAAAGGAACAATCAAAAGCAAGACAATCATTTAGATTTAAAACATACTGGTTACACACGTTCATTTCCAATTATATGAAAACTTAAGATTTATAAAACATTGGATGTGCTGTAAAGAATAGCTCCTTTGACTACAATTCTGCTAAGTCATAACTGAAAAGAAAATTGACATCTTTTTCGTATAACTACAAAAAGATTCCTATTTACAAATCCTCTCCAGCATGAAAGGAAAATTTGTTCAAACCAAGTGATCTACCTGTAACTCATGGAAAAAAAAAAAAAAAAGAATATTTACCCGTAGAAATGTAGGGAATCCTTGGCCATAGTATCCAACAGCAAAGTAATCTGGTTTAGGTCTTATCACTTTCACGATGTTTTCATAGAACTGTGCTTGCTTTTTCTGTAAAGGAAACAGCAACAACACTTTACTTGAAAGTTTCCTTCTAGATTTCCCCTGAAGATGAGAATCCAGTGTAAGAGTTTTTCTGTTCAAAACATTCTCTATAAAGTGTTTTTGTCTTTATTCATCTTTTGACCAGTCATCTATTGATATCTGAAAATGCCATACTATTTATCCTACATATTCTTTCCGGTTAGAGTGAACTTTTGTGATAATGGATACAGAATATGGACAGAATAAATGCATACTTCCCCAAAGGAATTTTCCAAAGCACTTGAATTCTGACTTGCAACAACCCTGTTGTCCTACTCTCTGGAAATTTCTTGAGTAGACATGACCAAAGGTACGAAATTCCATATTGGATTCGGTGATATAGATTAAAGGCTTCAAAGTTGAATCCTGTAAGCACTTGCTGATGAAGCTAGCTGGTCTCATGGTACTGGCTCACCTCCTTTTTTCCAGCTGCTAAATTGCATTAAAATATGCTAACAGTATATAAATATGTTCCTAGCATTACTCTTCCATGTGAACAATTGCTGTAGCTGCAACTGGAATGTTATGCAATTGTGAATGGGAGTGAAGGTGGTCAACGGGACTCTATTTTAAGATGCCATCCATAAAATTGAAAGTTCGTGAACCCCATGACATAGACAAATGTGCCAGGGACTATTAGGCCTCTCCACTGATCTGTAGTTGAACTCAGATCCTTATTTCTTTTAAAATCAGCGTTAAGCTCAAATGATAAGAATGAGCTGTGAGGTAAGAGAACAGAATTTATAACTTTACAATATGTGCTCATTAACATAATTTCAGTCTACAAGATTTTGAATGTGGATGTAGTGTGATTTTGGGGTAGCTTTATTACTGCAACCATATGGCAGAGAGCAATTGCCATAAGACATCAACTTACCAAATACATCTCAGTTCATCTTTGGAAAAGTGAATTTTGCAACTGGCTGTAAAAATATCATTTTGCTAATGTCTTAAAGTCCAATGTTTAACATTTGAACAACTGCTTCTATATAAAAAGTATTCAGAAGTGCTGCAGCATCCATCTTTAAAAAGGGTCCCAGGAGATGAACATGGTAGGGATGCTACTTTCATTGTCTTATCTCTTCCTTAATTAAACATTAGGAATCTAAACCTCAGGACTGCCGTGCTGTGCTTGGTGCACAACCAAACTATGCTCTGTGGGGGGCAGGTGGGCAAAAGTGGCTGTATGTTACCTTTATTCCCCTGTGAACCCTGCCATAAATTAGAGCTGCCTAAGGCGAATAAGCTCATGGAACTGGACTGGGAGCTGGGGATTCTTGAAGTACAGTAGGCATGCCCTCTTCTCTGAGGGCAGCAAGCTTGTGGGGCTGGGTATGCTGCCTCAATGCCACTGGAGGGATCCTTAGCTGCCCACTTAGGCAACCTGTATCTTTCTATATATATCTATCTAAGATACTTCTGTGGTCCCCATTACCTTAGTATTTGAGCATCTCATAACCTTTTAATGTATATTTATCCTCACACCGCTGTGAGGAAGGAAGTGCTTTATCCCCATTGTAGAGAGGGGAAACTGAGGCAGAGAGAGGCTAAGTGACCTGCCCAAGATTACAAAGTAAGTCTGTGGTGGAGCAAAGACTTGAACCCAGGACTCCCAAGTCATAGGGTAGTGTTCTAACCTGTGGACCATCCATCCCTTAAGTCTGCTTAGCGCCACCAAAGCATCGCAGAACAAATGTAACAGGGCGGAGAATTAGCCCAAGAGTTTTCACAGATGGTCAGCTACCACTAAAATCAATTTTAGATACCGTGAGATACACAATTGGATTGGTATAAACAAGAGAGACCAGCTAAATCTAAACCTGCCTTGCCAAGAAGAGGGCAAAGAGACATTAGCTACAAGGATTGGAGAGCAGAAATATGCAGCCTATCAGAGTCTATGTTATGGGTATTGTTGTACTGAATGAGATCTAGCATGCCTCCTACTGAAGTGGATTTTTCCAAGTCTCTCTTTGAAATCTAGAGAGACAGCAGACAACTTGCAGCTGATTCACTGATTCAAATGATTTTGTAATTTCTAAAAAGTTTGTATTTGACCTTTAAACTGGAGATGAAAATCTTATGTAATAACTTTTCCGGTTAAAGTTATATGCATGCTTCCCTTGATGAATAATTTTTATCTATGAATACTTATAAATACTAAGCTATTATTTAAAAATTATTCTCTCGTTTCATCTGTATGATCCAATTTAAAGATGGACAATAATTAGCCATCCAAAGGATGACAGAATCTATATACAGCATCATAGGCTGGGACAGACCTCGAGAGTTCATCTAGTCCACCCCCCTGAACTGACGTAGGACCAAGTATCTGCACCATCCCTGACAATCTAACCCAGGGATCGGCAACCTTTGGCACCTGGCCAAAGGGGCTTACCCAGGGGGCTTACCCTGGCAGGCCGCATGCCAATGGTTGCCGATCTAACCTGTTCTTAAAAACCTTCAATGATGGGGATTTCACTACCTCCCTTGGAAGCCTATTCCAGTGCTTAACTATCCTTACAGTTAGACAGTTTTTCCTAATATCTAACATGAATTTCCTTAGTTCCTTGCAGATTAAGCCCATTATTTCTTGTTTTACTTTTGGTTGATATGGAGAACAAAAGATCACTGTCCTTTTTAGAAGACTGTTATCATGTCCCCCATAGTCTTCTTTTCTCGAGACTAAACATGATCATTTTTTTTAATTGAGACCTCACCAGTGCCGAGTAAAACAGAACTACCACCTCTCATGTCTTAGAATGAGACTCCTGCCAATACAACCCAGAATATTAGGCTTTTTCACAACTGAATCAAATTGTTGTATCATATTCAATCTGTGATCCACTATAACCCCAGATCTTTTCTGTAGTACTATTGCTTAGCCAGTGCATTTGATTTTTCCTTTCTAAGCAGAGTACTTTGCACTTGTCTTTAATCAAAAAGATGGAATTCAATAAAGACAAGCGCAAAGTACTATGCTTAGAAAGGAAAAAAAATCAAAGATATTAATATTATTAAAAACAGGTTTAAATAGATGTGTTTTGCTTATGCCACACTTGAACAGGCATGAGCCACCAGTGACATTTCAGAATTTTTAATACAAATCCAGGTTGTCTCCAGACTGCAGTTGGCTTACACTCACAAGTTGTTAAGTGAGCGTCACCTGGTTGGCGAGAAATTGATTGGAGAAAGAAAGGAGTCTTATTCAAATATACCCAAACTGAACAAAGCTTATCCATTAAATAACAGTGACTAGCTCAGTGAGGAATATTTGTCAAGAAAGAAAAAAAGAAAAGCACAAAAATACAAGTAACATGGAAAAGAAGTAAAGATTCAGGGACGGTGCTTAGAGAGTGACCTTATCCACTGAAGAATTATCATTCAGACTTATGAAAAATGGTCTCTTCTCTAAGTAAACAAGATCAGCCTATAACCAGATTCCTTCCATACAAAAGGGCAGAACTATTTCTCAAGGAAAGAAGCAAGGAGCTCTTTCCGAAGTTGCATCTGCAGAAGCAGAGGTATCTATTATTTGTATTACAATATCATCGGGACTGAGACTAGGGCCCGCTATTCTATACAAAAACACATGAAAGAAAGTCCTTGTTTACATTTGAAAGAAAACAAAGAAAAGGAAAACAACAGCACAGAAAGGTGAAATGACTTGCCCAAGGTCAAGGCCAGTCACATAGTAGGTCAATGGCATTTCTGGGAATATGACTCCTGAATGCCAGTCTACTGCTTTACCTGCTAGACCATTCTACACCCTATATATAGTAAAAGTATGTGGTGTGGAGTACAAGGCAGCTTTGCAGAACTTTTATAGGGGAGCACGTCCTGCCTTAGCCCAATTGGTGATGTTGCCTTTCTGGAGTGGATTTAATCCCCTACTGGATTGCTTCGGAGCTTTATGAGCACCCAAGTGGATCACATTCTGATCCACTTAGATACAAATTCTTATGGACTTTATGCCCTTTCTTTCAACAAACTCTCACAAACTCACAATGTTGTGTGTGGCTTATGAAGAACTTCATACCCCTTTTAACATCTAGAGGTATTGCCACACCTCTCAGTTTTGATCGAGAGAAAAGGACACAGGGAAAGAAGTACAATCTCCCAATTCTGACAGAAATCAGCTAAGTGCTCATGGAGGAAAATCCTTACGAAAAGCCAAGTAGGGAGGTGTGTTATGCCATAGCTGCCACTAGAAAAAAGTGACTTAAGATAATTTCTTTGAGATTTTGTACTAGGAAAGAAAAAGTGAAACTGGATTTTAAGAGGACTTTATTACTGTCAGACTCCCTCCTATTGGAGCATTAACCTCTCTTATACTACTCATGGCTCAGTGTTGAGCAAAGGACAGACTCCTGACAAAGAAGACAGGGATCCCAGGCAGGAAGAACTTTTTTTTCTGTGGTAAGCTGAAGTGATCTATGCTGTGGAGTTCCTAGTTGTTTAAGGGAAGACTAAATGACTGGATGAAGGGAGCTCATTCCCTTTCTGTTTAGTAAGAAGACTTACCTTGCTTGTGAGATACGCCATTCTGAGAGCAATGAAGTTTTCTCTGCCCAGAAGAGTACTAGGATCGACTCAGAGAGAAACCTAGGATTTCTGGTTGATGTCTCACTGTGATGCCCTGAATAGGTTAATATGGATCAGAAGGGGCCAATTAACTTTACATACTGTACCTGGAGGGAAGACAGGGCTTGATAAGGCCTAATTGCAGATGAAGCTCAGCTGGGGGAGGAGCTAGGATAGGTGTAAAAGACCAGGAACTGAGAGCAGGAAGAGTTTGATGAGTATTGCTGAGAGTTAAGTAAACAAAATTATATGGATTGCCACAGGCTTCTTCATGCTATCACGGTCAAAAATGGATAAAGGAGATACGTAAAAAAGAAAAATTGAGGACACTAAAATTTTTAGGTGTGGGAAATCAAATTACAGCTGAACAGTTACTACCTCATTGGTGAACTTGGAATTGTATGAAAAAAACTAAGGGAAGAGGAGAAAAAAACACATTAAGACAAATGAAATTTCTGAATTTATTTATGAAAAGTGGGTCCAGCTTTGCCAAGACTACATAGACAGATCAAAAGCTAACAGTACAGGTTGAATGGAAACAGCCTTCTGTGTTCCTAGTCTTGAAATCCAGAAATCGAAGCAGCTATTGAATTATGTGACTGTTCTGATGGCTGAACTAATGCAGACAGTGTTGGTACGAACCTGCATAAAAGATGTGTGACTGGCTGCAGCTGTAATTTTATCTGATTCCTTGTATGGCATTATGACAATCAAAACAGAGACTTCAGAAAGCAGAAATTACATAATAAGTGAAATAACATTCCTAACTACAGATATAATGCAAGCAGGTATCTGCCTGACAATAGCATGGAATCTGGCACAGATCCGAATACCTGGAAATGAGATGACAAAGAAGCAAATCAAGCTCTAAAAAGTGAGGAGGTCGGTATTAAGATATCCTTAAGTAGAAAAGAATTTAAAAGTGTGGTCACAAAACAGCTTACAAAGAAATGGCAAGAACTAAGGAAACAAAAGGACAAAGGTTTTACGATGTATGTTCACAAATCAAAGAAAATACTATACTCCACAATTATGATAAAGTAAAGTAGTCTTTTTTAGAATGTTATTTAGGGCTCTTATTGTGCCCTAAATGATAAGTTAAACTTATTAAAAAGACAAAGATGCGCTGGGTAATGTGCTAAACCAAAGAAACTGTTTATCATGTTTTATGGCATTGTGGGCAATATTCTATGGAAAGAAAGTTTCATCTGCTTAAAAATCAAAGATTTTTCCCTAAAGGCCAGTAAAAATGTCAGGGAAATGGAATAGAGCAAAAAAAAAAAGTCTCGTTATGTTTCCTTAAGGATACTAGATTGAGTCAAATAATTGTTTTATAAGAACCCAAAACATGGCTAAAAATGAATGAAGAACATGGCAGTCATAGCCCTGCCTGATCAGGCTGCTGAGCCAAAAAACAAGGACAAAAGAAAAGACTGAAAAGAGGAGGTCTGCAGTCACTCCCTAGGGGGAAAGGGAGTTGGCTAGGTACAAGGAGAAGATCCAAGTGGAAAGTAAGTCCTGGGATCTTGCTTTGGACTAGGGAATTTGAGAAGAGGCCAAGAGTGGTAAAGTAACCACAGAGAGTGTAGGTAAACCCAGAGATAGGCCAGAAGGTAGAGAGGTGGGATTAGGAAGGAGTCCAGGGAAACAGCAATAGGGACTGAGACTGAGCAGACCTAGGTTGCTGGTCATAGGGTCTCTGCTCTGGAATCCAGAGTAGCTGGTGGACCCAGGTTCCCCTAATAGCCAGAGGGGAAGTGGCACAGGACCTGGATAATTGGAACAGGCGGCCACTTGAAAACAGTCTTCCAGTGAGAGGGGACTGTATAGTGATCTGATCCAAGGGTCAAGTCGTAAAGATGGAGTACCCCAAGTCCCAAAGAGAGAGGGACCACAGAGCAAGCACCAACAGAATGGGGTGCCAGACAGGGCGAGAGCTAATTCTCAGACCTAGCCACAAGGAGGGACTCCTGCAGTGAGTGGAACCCCTTCACATTCACATAGACAACTGCTGCTCAACTGTCAGACTAGACTAGAACTGGTTTGCTGCTAGAACCTGTTCCACATATCATAAATGTAAGTAGCAGTAGAAGTGTCCTTCATATAGCTCTTGAGTCTAGAACTTTTCAATAGAGCTTTATCACTTGATATGATGGTGGAGCCATCCTACCATCTCCACATGCATCTTCTAACCAGATAGACTCACAAGTGTAGTTAGAACAGTTAAATGGACATCAGACATACAAGTTCTCTTAACCAGTGTTGAGTTGTGGGATCACCATATGAGAGAAAATCATCTGTGGAATGGTTAAAAAAAGTTATATATGCAAGGGACTACATATCACTTGGACCATGCTTGATTCTTTGCTGGATGTGATGCACAGAAGGAACATCTGATGGATCTCAACTCAGAAGCAGGCCAAGGATATAATCTCAAGGCAAGCAACAAAGCCAAGAAACTGCATTCCCCAGGGAGAGAATGTACCATCTGGAGAGATGATTTTACATTGATCAGTCTCTTTATGGATATGAACTATTCCTGAAGTCTATACATAAATGGATTCCCTGACGGATGAGATTCCAAGAAGGAATCCCCGAGTTTTTGTTGGGATTCACAATGAGATCAAGAATTCAGAGCATGGCTACAGTCTGGAACACTTAATTGTATCTCCCGCAGTTATTGCTGCAGACCAGCCAGTTTTCAGGAGAGGAAATTATTTTGATCCTCTGTTTCTGTAATTACAAAGAAGATTTTTTTAAAAATGGGATTGATGAGAAGCTGAATTGGAAAGTGCATATTCACAATTCAGGTTTCCTGAAGCAGAATTTAGGTACCGTTGGTGCTAAGGAGAAATCAACATATATCTCTAGAACAATAGTGATTCACAACTTTTTGTAATGGATCAGTGTCTGCCTTCTCCTCCCCAGTATCTTTTCAAGTCATGCCTTAGTGTGCCCAGTAATAATTAAAATGCCTGGCATACTTAGTCAATTTTGAAAGTAAAAAAACACTTTAAGTGACTTTCTGAAGGCTAAATAGTAGGTCAGTGACAGAGATGAAAAAAATTCAATTTCCTGGTTTCCAGTCCCATATTCTGTTCAGTACACCTCATTACTACTAACAAGCTCCAAGCGCCACAGTTATTGGTAAAGTTATTATACAGATGCCCTTTGAAATAACTGTCTTTACATACAGTTTACAATTTTTAAAATAATTTTATCAAAGTCTGAGTTCTCTCTATCTTTAATTGCTCCAGGAATGATAAGGAATTTTCATGTACACATCTTGCTAAGATACATCCATCTATTTTTTTAAAAACCCCAAATTTCCTTCTGTGCACAAGCAAACTGTAATCAGAATATCTTCGTTCCAACATAAAAAACCAAACATTTTCCACTTAAGTCACTTCCAAAGATGGTCATTTAATTAATCTGCCAGCCTACATCTGCCCCAAGCGGCCAAGTAAATCATTCTTCCCCCACTGGGCTAGTATAAACAAGGTAAGAGGCATTTTCAATATTATTTAAAAAACTTAAAAAGTGAAATTCCACAGAAACTGGTTGATAATGTCGATGTTAATTTAAACTGAATGTAAAAGAAACCTACCAGCAGTTCACTGAGTTGTTCATAATCAAACATTTCATTTTCATACTGTTCTGCCAGTTCTTTGCCCAAGGCAATGGCCTCTTCCCACATCTGTTTAAAAAAAAATGCAACTGAATTATATACCTTAGTCAAATAATGAAATTGGATTAAAATAAATTTAAACAAAACATAGCAAAATACATTCTGATATGCCTGAAAAGCACTATGCATAAAATGTGACAAAATAAATATTTGTGGCAGCTTCTTTCATGAGCCCATCTTTTTATTTACTGAAGATTAAATAAAAATAAACACTCTTCCTACCAGCCAGGCCAGGTACCCGATGTGCGACCAACCCTTACAGTCTACTTGGAAATCCTAAAACTCAGGGTTTCTGATAGATTCTGGTAACTGTTTATAATCTACAAATCCATATTAGATAAAGCAGGCTACACTTGAGAGATACTTCTTTTGCTTCGTGAAAACATCCATTATATTTCTATTGTCTCTTTTTTGTCTCCTTCAAGCATGAGATTCAAGAGTCATATGAACTGACACAAAATAATTTAGCAATAACTAGCAATATCCTTCATCTACTCAAAATACAGAGAATCTTAAAGAGGAATAGCAAGAACGTTTTTAAATGTGTATTTTTCATTTTTACTAACGTACATGCAAAGAATCATGTTTAAATTCCCATACCAAGAACTCCAAGAATCAAGCCTTATTATCTGTCTTTACGTCTGAAACTTGGCTGGCATCTCACTTAATAAAATATGAGCATCAGAATGAGTTAGATGCCAATTTGTTCTATATTACCCTTTATCTTAAATTTTAAATCATAGTTACACCCCTCGCCGAGACACCTAATTTCCTTCTCAACACAGTGCCACTCCCCTCCTTGCCAGGCTGAAAGACACATGGCTACTGCTTCAAACAGCAAGAGAAGGGGTAAGCACTTGCTTCCCCGTCACTCCCCAAAGACATCTGCCTTGCAAGGAAAGAATGTGAGATGCGGCAACACAAGCTTCCCGAGCTGGCTGCTCAGAAGGCGTAAGAAGAAAGAGCACTCCTGGGGATATCCGCATGCAGTGAAACCGATTCACAGACCTCTCCTACATGGACACCTGCTCACCTCGAGACTCAACTCTAATAGTGAAAAGAAAAGGAGTACTTGTGGCACCTTAGAGACTAACCAATTAGTCTAAGGTGCCACAAGTACTCCTTTTCCTTTTGTGAATACAGACTAACACGGCTGCTACTCTGAACTCTAATAGTGCTAACTGAATCTTGCCAGCCCTTCCCCGTTCTCGCAGAACCTTTCTGAGGGAGAGATCTGCCTCTTTTCTTCCCCACATGAGAGCAGCAGTGGAAAGGGCTGAGGGACAGGAGAAAAGCTGGTGAAATGTATTCATCCAACAAGCTTCATCTAGAGGAGAAGCAGGTGGCTCTGAGGGGAAGTGGGAGGTTTCAGTGGGCTATGGATTTCACGGAACAAAGCCAACGGGCAAGTCTAACTGAACAGTTTTGCAAAACACATTCAAAAGTGAGCCAAGCCATGCAAAAGTCACGAGATTGGCTTAAAAATGATGAGATTTTAAAAAATAATAAATGTTAAGTACATTTTGTTTGCCTTCTGGTTTGCCAGGGCACACTTAGGTCACATTTTCAAGCTTTTCTCCACAATCATAAGCGCTCAAAATTATTATTATTTTTTTTTCCCAGATAAAAGCTGAGGTACTCAGGTAATCACGGTATCCCAGGACCTGGGGCTTTAAGAACAGCACCAAAATGTTACAGGACTTACAATAAAATCATGAGAATTGGCAAAACTGAGTTTTTCTACATATTATCCCAGAGGCTTTTTAGGCCAAAACGAGAGACCCGTGACCTAGTGATATGAGCACCAGGCTGGGAGTCAGTGGGCTCAGGCAGCCCATACAATTCTATCAGACAAAATTATTTGACAAACACTCTCTGCATGCATGTGTCCATCCAAATCCATTCCTTCTCTTCCCACAAATCAAATCTATTCCTTCTCACCTCCTGGCATCCATCCATCAATCCTTCCGTCTCTCTCCTTAGCCTCCATTCTTGGTCTTCTCCCCTCACCACAAAAAACAATTCCTTTGCTCCCTACCCACCTCCCCCCAAAAACAAACCCATCCTGTCTTCTCTCTACCATGCTCCTTTATTTGTGTGGGGCATGGCAATTTGGAGTAGGCAGGCGGGCTGCATGATAAACAAGACTGCTTCCAAGCTGGTATGGTGGTGAGCCAGGCAGCTGGAAGGCAAACGGATGCCCCCTAGGTCTCATCCTTGTACAAAGCCCTGGAGTAAGTACCTCTCACCCCCTGTTTGTCATCCACCCAACCACATTTCAGAACCCTGAAGAGGTGGCTGCTGGAGCTTAGTGGCTGCTGGAGCTTGGAACAGAGGGCAGCAATCAACAGCCCATAGCCTGGAAGAAGAGCCACCCTAGCAGCTGGGGCAGGGATGGCCAACCTGAGCCTGAGAAGGACCCAGAATTTACCGATGTACATTGTCAAAGAGCCACAGTAATACATCAGCAGCCCCCCATCAACCTCCCCCCTCCAGCACTTCCCCCTCCCTCCCATGCCCCCCGCCTGCCGTGATCAGCTGTTTTGCATGCACAGGAGGCTCTGAGGAGTAGGGAGGAGGACGGAGTGCACAGCACATTTGGGGGAAGGGGCGGAGCGGGGGGCAGGGCCTGGGGCAGAGCAGGGGGTTGAGCAGTGAGCACTCCCCGGCACACTGGAAAGTTGGCGTCTGTAGCTCCAGCCCCAGATTCAGCACCTATGCAAGGAGCCGCATATTAACCTCTGATGAGCCACATGTTGGCCACCCCTGAGCTGGGGTGAGGGGAGAGGGAGGAAAGGAAAGAGGGAGCCAGAAGCTGGAGAGAGAAGTTGCTGTCTGTTGTGGGGGAAGGGAAATAGTATGTCTACACTCCAAAGGGAAGACATTGCTGACTGCAGGTAAGTAGGTTGGGGACTAGTTGCAGGCGGAAAGGATACAGTGAGCCTGGAGTCCCAGAGAGAAGCTGCTGTCAGATTTGCAGAGGTGGAATGGATGAAAGAATAACCCAGAATCCTCCAAAACTGCCGCTGGATGGGGGGTGGGGGGGTGGGGATCTGAAGCCTTGAAAAGCAGTTGCTGTTGCTGGTTTGTGTGGGATAGCGAACAAGGGGTCTAGAGCCCTAAAGACAGGCTCTGGACAGCTAGAAAGCAGCAGGGCCTGAGTTGTGCTGGAATGTCCTGGAACGTCATTCTGACACTTTTCTGGAGAGTTGAAATGATGTTCTGGCACTGTTTGGGGGAGCCAAAAGGCTGTTCCAGTACTTCTGGTTCTATCACTTATAAGTGAGTTCCAGCATTTCTTTTTTCAGGACTCTAGCACTATTATGTAAAACAGACTGTCACCAATCTAACGTCTGCTGCCAGCTGCCTAGTCTGGGATTAATGGGAGCCAGAAATTCATGAGGTCTAAAATTTGGTACATTCAGTTCTCTTTGTAATTTTAGAAGAAATCACTTAACCCCTTTGCCAAAGTTTCTGTCTCTGCAAAATGGGGATCATAACATATTCACCTACTGCACAGGGATGGAATGAATATTAGTTAATGTTTTTAAAGTGCTTTGAAGATGCAAAGTGCAATATAAATCCATGCTGTGCCCACACCTCGAATATTGTGTCCAGTTCCAGTCGCCCCATCTCAAAGAGGATACAGTGGAACTGGAAAAGGTTCAGACAAGGGTAAAAAAAGTGATCAAGGGAATAGAATGGCTTCCATATGAGGAGAGACTAAAAGATTAGGGCTGTTCAGTTTAGAAAAGAGACAACTAAGGGCAGTGATGAGCTGCCAAAATCTTAACAACTGGTTCCCTCCTCACCCCACGAGGGGGTCGTAGCCCCCTCCTCCCCAGATCTCTGCCCCATCTACCCCCCTCCCCTGACTGCCCTCGGAACTGGGCAGGAGGGTCTCGTGGGCCACCGTAGTGGGTGCCCACTCCACCCCGCCCCTAAGAGCCAGAGGGACCTGCCGGTGGTGCTTACCTGGGGCGGCTCCCAGGAAGCATCCGGCAGGTCCCTCTGGCTCCGAGGGGTGGGGTAGCGAAGCTGGGGGGGAGCAGGGAGAGCGGCCGCTCCCCCCACTGATCACATCAAAAGTGGCGCCTTAGGCGCTGACTCTGTGAGTGCTCCGGGGCTGGAGCACCCACGGGGAAAATTGGGTGGGAGCAGAGCCCCCACCGGCAGCTCCGCGCCCGGCCCCAGCTCACCTCCTCTCCGCCTCCGCCCCTGAACACTCCACCCCGCTCTGCTTTTCCAGCCCCCACTCCTGCTTCCTGTGAATCAGCTGTCCACGCGGGAAGCCTGGGAGGGCTGAGAAGCAAGCGGTGGCTTCATGCTCAGGCCCAGGGAGGCGGAGGTGAGCTGGGGCGGGGAGCAGTTCCCCTGTGCTCCCCCACCCACCCCCGGGTTACCTGCTGCAGCACAGGCGGCCCTCCTCGCGCCCCCCCCTGCCCCAGCTACCCTCTGCTAAGCCTCCTTGGGTCTGAGCGCGAAGCCGCCGCTTGCTTCTCAGCCCCCCCTCACAGCTTCCCGTGCGAACAGCTGATTCATGGGAAGCCGGGGGGCGGAGAAGCAGAGCGAGGCGGAGCGTAACTCAGGGGCGGAGGCAGAGCGGAGGTGAGCTAGGGATGGGGACAGGGAGGGGAGCTGCCCGTGGGTGCTCTGCACTCACCCAATTTTCCCCGTGGGTGCTCCAGCCCTAGAGCACCCATGGAGTTGGTGTCGAAGGTACCACTTTTGGCCGGTTGTTAAATTTAGAGCCTTTTTAGAACCGGTTATCCCTCGTGGGACAACCGGTTCTAAAAGGGCCTCTAAAGTTAACAACCGGTTCCAGCGAACCAGTGCGAACCGGCTCCAGCTCACCACTGACTCAGGGGAAAATGACAGAGCTCTATAGAATCATAAATGGTGTAGAAAAAGTGACTAGAGAAGCGTTATTGGCACATCACATAATACAAAAACCAAGGGTCACCCAATGAAATTAATAGGTATCAGATTTAATACAAACAAGAGGAAATACTTTTTCACACAATGCACAATTAACCCGTGGAACTCATTGCCATGGGCTGTTGTGATGGCCAAAAGTATAACTGGGTTAAAAAAAGCTGGACAAGTTCATGGGGGATAGGTCCATCAATGACTAGGACACAACCCCACGCTTGGGGTGACTCAAAACCTTTGACTACCAGAAGCCAGGAGTGGAAGACGGGATGGTTCACTCCATAATTGGCCTGTTCTGTACACTACCCCAGAAGCTCTGGTATGTGCTACTGTTGGAGACAGGATATTGAGCAAGATGGACCATGGTCTGACTCATGAGCAGCTCTTATGTTCAATGGAATTACTAATTCTGTTTTGAAAACAACGCATCTAGGCCTGATGGAAATTATATGACAATTGCTACAGTAGGAAACAGATTTTTTTGCAAATGTAAGGCTTTATTTTCCAGTACAAACTACATATATGAAACAAAAGGTTTAATCTAGAATAGTGAAAGAAAAATGTTCTAACTTTAAATGAAGGAACAATTAGAAAAAATTGTTGAGGAACAATTAGAAAAAAATCTAATATAGTCTTGCACTTTTTATGTTTTAAACTAAGTTTCTTCTGGCTCATAGCAAAATATCCTGCAAATGTATATAAACCAAAACTATTATTTATTGTCGTGTGGTAAGTCAGCAAGTGTAGAATTCTTTTTAAGGCAATGAAACATTCTTAACGTTTAATGCTTCTTTACAGATTCAGTCATCCTTATCTTTTGCACAATTCTGTTTCAAAGAAAATACTCTTACCTTAATTTTCATCCCACAGTTTTCTGTTTGGTTGCTCTAGACTTAACTAGTCAGCCTCCAAAAATGGAGTATCACTAGCTTCTGCTTTTGTGAAAATATTTTAGTGACAGATCTAAAGTGACAGATGATCTGTATCAAATAGTTTTCAAAAAACTTCAGGTTTAAAATAAATGTAATTCTAAGTAATTTTGGAATCACACCAACACTGTAAAGAAGCACATTCAGTCTTTTTATTGGACTCTGCCTCAGTACAACAATTCTAGCAGCACATTCCCAATCTACCTTCAGTAACTATAAGTGTTGCTTCAGTATAAATGCATGGTGTCATTTAAGATAAACTAATTTGGCCAGATCCTCAGCTAGTGTAAACTGGCACAGCTCCTTTGACTGTGGTGCTACTTCTGTCAGTTCCTGGGATAAAACTCTCTAGGACTGGAAACAAGTCATTCTCAGTGGAGGGTCTTTGCCTGGAGAATTTGCTCTTTCTCTGGCAGCTCACTAGAGCTAGAGTCTGGTGGCCTTTTGGGCGCAGAGATAGGCCTATTTAATTAACCAGGCTTTTGGAAAAATAATTACATAGCAATTATGAAGTGATCACTGACAGATGGATGTCCCTATTAAGACCAGACAGTAGCAGTATATTTGATGTTAGAGAATACTCTTAATTATAAATGCTTGATCTTAGGGATTTGATGAACCTAGATGCGACTATGATGGGCAACTTATACAAAATAAATACAAATATGAAAAATCTCAGTTGGGGCCCGCAGAAGCAACTTTAATCCAAATCATATTAATAATACACTTTGATTAATAAATTATTGTTTCCAGCATGGAGAGCTTACACATGAATCCCAAAATTCAATATGATATAGACTATAACAGAGACTCTCCTTTATATCTGCAGTCAAACAACCTCAGCCTTCTTCCATTCTGCTGAAGAAACAATTCATGTAACTAAAATTGTACCTGAATGGGGAGTGGGGGGGTGGATCTCAGACACAACCTCATTTTCTGATTTGAAATGCTAAAACTACCTTTAATAGCATCCTTAACTCCCCCTTCCATCAGTCCCCACTGGAGAGGTGTTAATGGGCCACTTTACCTTGAATGGTCCCTTAAAATGTTAACTACTTATAATAAACAACTTTTTCCACCTTGTACATTTCCCAGACTTGAACAAGAGCTCTGTATAAGTTTGAAAGCTTGTCTCTAAATCTAACAGAAGTTGGTCCAATAAAAGATATTACCTCACCCACCTTGTCTCTCTAATCATTTTTTGTAATACTAAAAATAAGTTTTGCTTAGTTTTCTTGTTAAAACTGCAACTGTGAGACAAAATTCTTTTAACTTCCTTCCTGTGTCTTCACTGGTATCGTTCTGCGGAAGTAATTTGACCAAAAGAAAAGGACTTACTGGTGGTCATTGGGACCTTCCTACAACTTCCATGATACCCCTACATGCTCAACTTTGACCCAATGAGGAAATTCAATAGTCATATAGTGAGGGAGTAAGAAGAGGTTTTTACCACATGAATCAATGTGTGTTGCTGAGTGCCCTTAATTCCAGTGGTTTTAGATATCCATCTTCAAGTAAAGTGTGCACCTCTCACTGCAACCTCTCAAAAAAATTCCCTTGTTAATGTATATTGGGTGAGGGCAGTATGGCTGTGGCAAAGGATTCTGTTAACTGAAATCTATAAATATTCTTGAAGGTCAGTAATGCCCAATCTGCTGCCTCACAGACTTCTTGCTTTGGAACTTTTCCCAGCTTTGCCTAGGACATGGCAAGTCTTTTAGAGAAATGAACTGTAATGGGAAAGGGAGCTAGTATATAGTACTTGTTTGATGAATGATTCCTTAATGCAGGAAACAATTGATCTGGATAGCGTACAAGTGAGAATGGGTTCTGATTTTATAGGGAAAATGCCTCTCTTCTGCTGAAAGAATGAGAAAAAAAGTGTCCTCCTGAATTCAGTTGTGTGGGATACACAGGACTCTGACTGCATCCTTTTATGGGAAAGCC
The DNA here is from genome assembly GCF_965140285.1 of Lepidochelys kempii. Taxonomy (NCBI): domain Eukaryota; kingdom Metazoa; phylum Chordata; order Testudines; family Cheloniidae; genus Lepidochelys; species Lepidochelys kempii. The sequence continues at coordinate 102,350,282 of NC_136386.1, forward strand.
TTTGAGAATCTGAAAGGATATTCTTTTTATCGAATATCCTATAATTAAATTAATTTTAAAGTTCACGTGAAATAGTCACAGCCTGAAAAGAGCTATGGGTCTAGTTTCATATGCTTTAAAAAGGTTTCATCTGCTTATGCTGAATCAATCTTTGTAAAATTGCAATTTAGCAAATTACGTAAAGGACATTTTATTATATTATTGTAAAGAAACATTTAACGCATGCTATTTCAATAGAGTACACAGGAATATGCTCTATTCAGTGATTAGAGATTATCTGCAGCTCCTTTTACTCAACAGAAAGTTAATATGGCTCTCCTATGAATGATTATCTTGAACACTACATATCTCTGTCTACCCAAACTATCTTTGTGCAGTTTTGGATTGCTGACTGCCCTTCTGATGTCTCCTCCCAGATTTTCCTTCAACTATGACAACCTCAAAAGAGTGAAAACTGAACTTCTCAACTTTCCTGCAAAAGCTTTCTGCTCTCTTTTTCTTCTCCATAACCTTAGACTATTCCAGGTTCTCAAATACTGTTGCTTCCTCCTCTTCATCACCTCTAAAATCCTTCTGTCTTGCAACTTCCTCCTGTCTGGCCTCCATGCATCTCATTTCATTCCATACCCCAGTTTCATCAAAAAGCTACTCCTAAAATTAATGTCCTCCTCCAGCTGCTTTGACCATTTAAATCTCCTGTTTGAATTTGTTCAATGGTTTCTCTTACCTTTTGCATCATGTTTAATTCTTTGTAACACATCATATTATTTAACCCCTCCCTAATGTATATAGTTCCTCTCACTTCTTCTTGCTGGCCTCCCCACATGCCTTTGTCAACACAAACCTGCTTCCTGAGCACCCTTGAAACAGGGTGGCAGAATTCTCCTGTTGCCCACCCTGGGAGCAGTTGTTGGAACCTGACAAGGACCTGAAGGTTATTTACTGCTGACTGAAGCAGACATAGCTCACTAGATACTACACTATATGTAAGTAATAGCCTTTTGGCAGAGGAATATAGGGGCCTGGGACAGACAGGTAGTAAGGGAAGTAATCTAGTCTTGAAGAAATGAAAAATAATGGGGATGAGGCAGTGAAAGGTGGATGTATCGATCTAGTCATCGTTCACAGTAACCACATCTTTCCCTATTGCTTATGGTATGAAGAATATAAAATGTTTAGTGGGACGGACAGCAGTTGTATCCCTCATTTTCTTGAATATACTTTCATAGGCTAAAATTCATACAAGGCCTAGGCACCACTTAATTCCTATTTAAAGCCTTAAGTGCAACTTAAGCAGTGTACAGGCCTTGCACTGGCCCTCTGCACAGGTATACATTTCATAGAGAAAGGCTATCAAGTGAGATGAAACAAACATTTGAGCTTTTCGCCATCACAAGATATTTAGTGTAAAATAGCACTTATGCTTTAATTATTGTGCATCCAGCAAAAGCGTGACTTTTAAATCAATCAGCAACGGGAATTTATTTATTTATTTATTGCTCACTTCTGAGGCCAACATTTTTAATTTAATAGTTGGGAAAAATATTTATTGGTTTGTATACCACAGTGTCCAGCTCTAACCTTAAAACATGTTAAAGAAGTTGTACATTTTACTAAAAAGGAATAGGAACCCGGTATTCCACAGCTTCTGTGAACAACAGCTGGAGAGACCACATAAATTGGGTTATACTATATTATTTTTACTAGTGCCTCTAGCCTGTTTCTTGGCCTCAGTGGTTCTTTAACATTGACTAACATCAACTTCTCCACATGGACGACATTTTTCTTTTATTACCGCCATTCTATTTTCTACTCTCATCACGCTACACAGCAGCCTACATTCCCAGGAAAGTCCTTGGATTAAGGGCTTTATGGAAAATGTTAAGACCTTAAGCCAAACATTGTAATTCCAGACAATTTGGGGCAGTTACAGTGGATCGGTTAGACTGACATGATAAAACTGAACACAAGGCCATTTAGGGGGAAAACTAAAAGATGATAGCAAAAAATACGAAACAGACGAAGGGTAATTATCTAGGAGAGGAAGAAAATGATATGAAGGCTCCTAGGAAACCTGGAGGAAATTGCATTTTACTTTGGAAAGGACAGAGATTAGAAGAGTAATGGGAAGGTTAAGAAAAAACAGCTTAGAAAGAAGAGACAGGGAGCAAAATACTATAATTATTTTGGAAAAATGGTAAGCATGCTAAAGAATAAAGGAGAACATCAACCAGTCAGAAAAAAGAAAATGTTTGCAAGACAGAAGGTCAAATACAAGAAAAAGGCAAATGTATTGGGGAATTTAAAAACTAAATTCCGAAATGTTAATATCTCTGAATTTTTCTGGTCTTGGATCCTAACTCTGAAGGTCTAAAAGCAGTACATTCTCTACTGCGGGGTAGCTTTGGCTTTGGAATTTGCCTTACCCATTAGTCCAAGATTGCATGAGTTTATTAACCTCATGGCACACTGATATTGTTCAACTATCCAAAAATAAGTGAAAGGGGCAAAATACAGGCTGTTCATCAGTTCTTAAACAAGCGGACATTTACTTCCCTCTCTCTCGGCTGAACTATACAACAGATAGTACAATATGTTCAAATTATGTGGGGTTATTCAATCCAACCGTGTTCTCTCAAGCTTTAGATGCCTGCCTGTGTAATGCCGCACAGGATGAACGTTTGTAAACAGCAGGTATTTTTGCCTGCTGTTCATAAACAGCTCATTAGTTCTAAAAGTAGCAGAAATGGGCAAGTACAACTTTAAAGTAGCTTGGCTGTTTCACATGCAGCTGAGGAGAAAGGACATTATTGATTTAATTTAAAATTAAAATCCAGTGGCCTGATTTTCAGAAGTACGGCTCCCATTGAGTCTAGAGGAATTGCAGGTGTTCAGTTACTGAGGAAATTAGGCCACTGAAAACAAAAAAGTGTAATTTATTTAGGAACAAGGGTGAAACTATAACATGCAACAACAACAAAAAAAAGCATTCAACCTGCTGCCCCCAAAAATTTATACTGCAAAGAAAATTAAAATATATTTTTGGTCATGCTTTGTAGTAAGGTTTAATTTATTAATGGTTGATAGAGGGTTAATAATATTTAATAGAGGTTACAGGTATGTTACATACATGACTAACATACGTTATCAATGGTTATAAGCACACCTGGAGGCTTATATAACAATCTAAAAGATTAATCTTTTATTAGAATATATATTATCATTTATTAACTATTTATAAAGATAACATTAATATAAAGTGACCATATTTGGCTTTTGCAGTGCATAGAATATTATGGAGTTTCATCCAAACCAATATGAAGCCATTAAAAACATGCTTGCATAATGCTGAGCTGGCAGAACATCAATTCATTCCTGTAAAAACTGACAATTATTTTTTGCCCCGTTTCTGTACAATAAACTGTGACAACATAGACATATGTACCTGGAACATTCTGATGATGAGTCTGCCATCTCTACCATACATCCTTTTAAACATTTTGTGCCAGATAGGCCCAACGAATGGTGTGTCACCAACTGTATCTCCCCTCTCCTTCCCCCTCCCCAACTTAGACAAACTGACAGACACACACAAAAAAACGAACCAATGTCAAAGCCATCCATATTCATCCAGAGTAAAGTAGCAATTCCAATGAAATATTCCCTTCTGACCTCTTCCCTCCCTACCTCTTTAAGATACCAACCTGAGATTCATTCATTCTTCTAGATAATTAATTTGATTGTTACAAAGGGGGAAAAAAACAAAGATAGCTAACAGACTGCATTAACTACAATTGCCAATGAACCCTCTCAAAATAAGATGCTTCACTTCCCCCCCCGCCCCCCAGCATTTACAGTTATTTACCCTTTTCCTATTTATACTTAACACAGCATTTATAAAAGTACCATTGATTTTTTTTAAAGTATTATTATCTGTAAGTGCTAGCTGGCAGATTGTTTACATAAAACATTCCAAATTACAATTTATAACAAGTTTAAAGCTCCTTGAAGGTCACTTGATGCAAGTTTACTATTTGGCATTCATTTAGCAAGAAAGAGAGAGAGCGAGTATAAGAGAGAAGAGCAGTGCAACATGCTTTTTTTTTCTTTTTCTTTTTTTACCTTGCCCTTGTCAAAGTAATGGATAATTTCTTGATACAGCTGATCTTTAAGTTGTCCTTGAGTAGTTGCTTGGTATCCATCTCGCTGAGTAAGATGTGCTGCACATGCCTCTTCTGACCACTAAACCAGACATGAAGAGTGAAAAAATGGAAGGCAATAAAAGATGATGTAACATATCAATGACATTGGGCTAATGCAAACATTCAATCTTGGTTTATTTTTAAAAGTGTCATCAGGGCTGGCCCGATATCTAAAAGATTTTACAGCACCTATGATACTGTATTTTGATTTCCAGGGCAGTGGAGTTACTTACCTGAAATATAGTAATTATGGAATGGCCCAACTTGATTATCATACACATTGTAAGGAGGGTGATCACTTTAGATAAGCTATTACCAGCAGGAGAGTGGGGTGGGGGGACAGAAAACCTTTTGTAGTGGTAAACACCCATTTTTTCATGGTTTGTATGTATAAGAACATCTTCTGTATTTTCCACAGTACGCATCCGATGAAGTGAGCTGTAGCTCACGAAAGCTTATGCTCAAATAAATTGATTAGTCTCTAAGGTGCCACAAGTACTCCTTTTCTTTTTGAGAATGGTTTATATATCTCAGCATCAGCTAAGGGACAGGTCTTTGAGGAGGTTTCCTTTTCTCCTTGATAGAAGGCATTAGAGTGACCTGGCAGTCTTGATCAACACAGCTGGCTGGATAAATAGCCATTATTAGTAGGTTTACACTGAGAGAAAGCCTACAAAACTGGGTTATGTCAATATGAGTGGACAGAACTGTATATATAGAAGGTAAAGAGGTAAAATTCTTGGAGAAAAATGACTGGAGAAAAAGGAAAAATAGCAAACAAAAATATAGAGGCTGCCTGAAATTGGGGGGGAGAAGGGGAGGGAGGGCCTTGCTTTTTATAACTTTGTAAACAATTTGACTCCATGACTATCTTCATTAAGGTTAATAGGGTCTTTCCCCCCAATTGCTGTCTCAATGAACAAGGGATAGTCTCACACTTTGATACTGCCATGCCTAGGCATGATACTTCCATAGAACAAAAAAACAGTGCCAACTATCAGAGATATGATGATAACCCTGCATCACCCACAACCTGAAATGTCCTGTTACAAACAGGTTTCAGAGTAGCAGCCGTGTTAGTCTGTATCCGCAAAAAGAAAAGGAGTACTAGTGGCACCTTAGACACTAACACATTTATTTGAGCATGAGCTTTCGTGAGCTAAAGCTCACTTGCATCCAATGAAGTGAGCTGTAGCTCACGAAAGCTTATGCTCAAATAAATGCGTTAGTCTCTAAGGTGCCACAAGTACTCCTTTTCTTTTTACTGTTACAAACACGGTCTTTTAAAATATGTAATTTATATACATGTGTGTTTTCAATAAGAACATTAAGGGTAGAGTCTTTTATCTAAAATAGCCATCTGGAAAATGGTGAGGTGAAGGGGTAAAGTGAGACTTCAAGTAGATTAGAAAAATAAAATTCAAAGAACTGCTCATTGTTTCCTACAGAATGTAAAATTATTCTTTCCTTGTCCCCAAAAGTAAAAGGTACAACTTTGGGATGAAAAGCAGTCCCTGCAAAAACAGCAATTCATAGATTAATTCACAGAGTTTAAAGCCAGAAGGGACTATCAGGTCATCTATTCAGACCTCCTGCATATTATGAAATTTCACCCAGTTACTCCTGCACTGAGCTTAATAACTTGTGTTTGACTAAAGCATATGTTTTAGAAAGAAATCCAGTCTTGATTGGAAAGAATCAACAGATGGAGAATCCATGACTTCCCTTGATAATTTGTTCCAGTGGTTAATCACCCTCACTGTTAAAACTGTGTGCTTTATTTCGAATATGAATTTGTCTGGATTCAGTTTCCAGCCGTTGGTTCTTGTTATGCCTTCCTCCGCTAGATTAAAGAGCTCTTTGATACCCAGTATTTTCTCCCCTGGAAGGTACTTATGCACTGCAATCAAGTCACCTCTCAATCTTCTTTTTGATAAATAAACAGATTTAGCTATTTAAGTGTGTCACTGCTTCTAGATTTATAGCTTTGCATTTGACTTTATTAAAACACATTTTGTCTGACTGGGCCCTGATTACCAAGCGATCCAGACCACTCTGTATGACAATCTGTTTGTCTGGGCTAGAACGATTTTAGTATATACTCAATAGAATGAGTTTAATCAGAAACAAGTTGCATCTGGAAGGAAGAACAAATGTGCTTCCAAAGACCCAGTGATGATGTCAATTTTCAAGTCTCCACTGCTGAGCTACCAGTCACATTTCTATAAGTAGCCACTTTTTTGTATGCAAAAGCCATATTGCTAAACTACAAAAATTCCACAGGAGTCTAAAATACAATTACATTTTTCTACACACAAAGAGCTACTGTGTACTATTAGCTTGAACAACTTAATTTAAACCAAATGAAAACAAGAAAGAACATCTCCGAGAGAGAGAGAGAGAGAGAGAGAGTGTGTGTGTGTGTGTATGTCTCCCCGTCCAGCTGACCTATATATGGAGTGTAGTAATTCTAAGAACTAAATAGCTGCTCTCTCTGCACAGTGGCATAGTTCTTACAAATTTAAAGGTGGGATTTTCTAAAGCACTCAGGGCTGACCTAAGTCTCATCCCATTAAAACCGATTTGTGTTTTACCATTGACTTCAATCTGATGACATTTATTCCAGTGCTGAGTGCCATTGAAAATCCCATCCTCAAGGTCCTGTGGAAAAGAACCTGAGGCTTTGAAGTTTAAAGTTACATGCTCCACAGTAATGAAGAGACACCACATGAACTGAAAAACCAGTAAATAAACTTTAGAAATGTTGACATAATCTAACCATTCACTGAAGGACTTAGAAGAAAACATTTCTCAGGGCAGGTTATCCCATAATGCCTATTGAAGGGTTTCTTGCACCTTCTTCTGAAGTATCTGGTCTTGACTACTATTAGAGACAAGCTATCAAACTAAATGGACCACTGGTCTCATCAAGTATTTTCCAATGGAAAGTAAAGAGATGGTATGCTCTTTAGGATGTGAAAATCACAACAGATCTGATTTATTTGTAAGCCAAAGCAAATGCTACTTTTATTTTTGCCATTTTCTACTGTCTTACATTGTAAGTAAAAAATTGATTATATGATGGATATTTCATTTCCATTAATTAACAACAGTAAATTAAAATACTCATCTGGTATCTGAAAATATTTTATAAAGGAGAATAAAAATATACTCCAAAGTGTAGTTAATGGAAATAGTTTAAACTCTATATTGGGGCCACATAAAAACATATTGATTAAAAAATTGCAAAATCTAATGAGTAAAAGACAGTGAAATTATCTTGCACTCTGAACTCCATCATCTTCCTGGAAGATGCAGCACCTCAGTAGAGGGAAATGTTTTATCTGGTCTATCAGACTTGGTTGTGGAACATATGATCAAGCATGTTATGACAATCGAGACGTCATTTAATAACTCCAGTAAGAAAATATTATCCAGACTGTCAATCCATTTAATTTCCCTAATGGGAATAACGGAAATCTTTGTGTCCACAAAATCAGCTAGTTATTCATTCAAATTTGTAATCAAAACCCTCTGGAAAATTCAGTATGACTGAAGGTGTCAGAGTCATCTTCTCAAACCTTTATCTTCATAAGTTATGTCTCTGTGTAGTAGATTTCATTATAAAAGCAATAACTTATAAAAGCACTTTAGCAATAGCTTTATCCTTTAAGTGCCAGTTGAATATCATTGACATTTTCATTTTTCTATAATCACCAATCGAGTTTAAAGTAAAGTTGAGTTTATACCTTTGAAAATGTCTTCACACAATTCCACAAAAAAGTGCTCTGAACCACATTCAACCTTACAACTACAATTTTGGCACAATGTATTCATAATCCTGAGAGAAAAATAAGAAGGCACCCAGGGTAGCCTTTAGTCAACACTTTCAATTATATCTTTCTAAATGTAAGTTTATTTATTCTTTATTCCAAACATATTTATCTGAGTTCCCCAGATTAAAACTACTAAAACTACTTTGCTGCACATTACCAGCTAAAAATCCTTACGAAATTAGTTGTGGTTAGAAGGGCTGATTTCTTTCTTATGAAGGACCACCCTATCTTTCATATATCCTCTAACTTAGTATGTCCCAAACTTGGGATGCTGCTTGTTCAGGGAAAGCCCCTGGCGAGCCCGTCTGCAGGTTCGGCCGATCATGGCTCCCACTGGTTGCAGTTCGCTGCTCCAGGCCAATGGGGGCTGTGGTAAGTGGCGCGGGGCCGAGGGACGTACTGGCCGCCGCTTCCCGCAGCCCCCATTGGCCGGGCACAGCGAACCGCAGCCAGTGGGAGCCGTGATCGGCCGAACCTGCGGATGCAACAGGTAAACAAACCGGCCGGGCCCGCTAGGGGCTTTCCCTGAACAAGCTGCGTCCCAAGTTTGGGAAACATTGCTCTAACTGATAGGTTTTTGTCCTTTGGCAAATAGCTGTTGATGTGGGGATTTTTTTAGTGCTTTTTACTACTGGATACTGCACTACAAAATACAAAAATTGTAAAAGCTTTTAGTTTGTACGTCTGTTAAAGCTCTAGGTACAAATACTGAGCTACATATTGTTTATATCTCTACACATACATATTTACATAAATGCACACACTTTAAATTGATGAATTATTTTGAATTATTGCTAACACAACAATGAAATATTATAGTGACAAATTACAAGAATGAAACTACTTTGTACTCACAGTTGTCTGCTTGAGAGTGCAATTTGGATTTTACATATGAAGTGCACACACAAATTTTGCACGCAAAACTTAAGCCTTAACGTTGCAAAATGTGACCTTCTATTACTTTGACTATCAGTCAATTCTTTATGGAATTCAGGGTTATCATTCTAGTTCTCACAGAAACTGTGATTTCAATATACATACCTATTTTACCATAAACATTGTTTTCCATCAGTTACCTTTTCAGAATCCTCATTCTAAAAAAAATCTTCAGGGCTGGACAAAATATTTTGCATGAAAACTTTTTTCATTGTAGACAAATGACCTTTGTTCAAAACTGAAACTTTTCATGAAAAACGGTCAAAATTATTGACATTTTCAATTTTTTGCAAAAACTTTCATAATATTTTTATTATAATTTTCACCAAATTTTTATTGAAATGCTTATCAAAATTGTTATGGGAAAATTTAGTTGACCAATAACTGTCTTTTCTTAGAGTTTTCAATAAACAAAGTGTTATGAAAATGAACGCAGTACATATTTTCATAAAAATATCATGGAAGATTTCACAGAAAATGGATAATTTCAAACTCTGCTAAACAGAAATAACAAAGAATTTCAACATTTTTCACCAAATCATTTCCCTATTTTTACATGCGTTAATTATCAGAATAAAATTAAAGTTTATAGAAGAACGTGCTTCCTAGTACATGCGCTGCATGAACATCGGTTCACTTATGCAGCTCTCACACACTGAAGACCAAATTTTGCTCTCCATACACATATGAAATTCTCACTACAGTCTATGGGAAGAATGATCAAAAGAGTAAAGATCTTGACACACTGAAGTATATGCACTATCCAAACTCAAGCCCCAAATTTAATTCTTTCTGCTACCTTTCCATGTCTCATTCTTTGAGCTCCCCTCCAGTGACATAGGACCAAACCCTGCAAAGACTTATGCCCATGCTCAATTTTATGATTTGTGGGTAGCCCCAACAACTTCATATGCACAAAGTTAAGTACAAATGTAAGTTTTTGCACAATCAGGGCCATAAAGAGAAAAGCAAAGGGCGTGAAGTTTAGATTTCTACTTCTCGCCCTCTCTCTTTTAAAGCTAAAAATAAAAACTCATTGTCACTCCTTAACATGGGTGGAGTAATAAAATAAAAATGTGATTTCAAAATGGCACGCTTACTGCTCAAGTGCAACTGGAATCTTCTAGATGACACTTCAGGGAATAAGGGAAACTGTTAATATATGCAGCAATATTTATGATGTAATGACATAATTAAGCCACTCATTTTAGATAATATGTATAAAGTAAAGCTTTTAAGTGACATTACATTATAGCTTTATTACACTGTCAGTCAAAGCTATAAAAAGTTAGGTATTATTACCTGGTAATATTAAAATTCTGCATGTTTTATAATTAATTTAATTTATACTACTGGTCTATTTATTGACCTATTTCAGACACTCCTTAAAGTACATTGATATCGTTATATTAATTTAGATGCATTCGGTACATCATACCATTGAATTATCATAGACACTCCTTTAAAAAGATATTATCTTGGAAGGAGGACTACTGTTAATTTTTCCCCCATGTCCTGAAGCAAAGGACTAAGTTTAAGATCCTGCATAACAGTGCATGAGCTTCCACTAGGCTCATGGGCTGACCCATTTATTACTTTAGCAGTTTTCTATGGAAAGCTGATTTGCAAGAACAACTGCTGAGATTCTTCCAAAGGTTACTAGCATTCCTATGCATTTTACCTGTTTGTTAGCTTTTTTATTGATAATTTATGCTATTTACTCTTGATTTTATTGCACTTTTACTGCTGCTATTTTAGATCACCATCAGTAAGTCATATTGCTCTTCTATGAGACAGAGAACATGGATTCAATTTTCGTTCTCTAGGCTATGTATTAAGTTTACAATAATATCTAATTATGGAACATATTGTAAATCACAATACAACTTTGAATTACTTCTTTTTTTATTTTGAATAAGTTAATAATCGTAATTTGTAAATGTGGATGTCCTAAAGCTCATATGAAAAAATAAACACAAAGCTACATAGTAATCCGCAACAGCAAGATCTTCAAAATGCTAAATATATTTCAAGTACTCTACCTTAAGAAGCTTTGCATGCAGAAGTAATGTGTAGGCAGCTTCAGTGTAGTTATCACACTCTTTGTGCAGGTCACATAGCTTGTACAAATACCTACGGTAATAAAAGAGAGTCAGTTCTTAAAATGTCACAAAATAATTTGTGTTGAAGACTACAACAGTAAAAAAAACCTGGGATTTTTTAAAACTCATATTTCACTATTTCAGACAAATTTTTAGGATACAGCATGCCAAGAAAATCAACAGCAACATCAACAAAATGTACTGGTATGTTCAAGAATAGCTATACAACTGTAACTTGCTCTGATGTCCTGCTTTTTTTTTTTTTTTTTTTTTTGGAGATGACCAAAAAAAAAAAAGACAAGTAAAGAGTTTGATATAAAAGTGCAATTCTTTTTAAAGAGCAACACTTGCAGTCCTCACTTCATTTTCCCAAACCATTCCTGTCAGATAAAAAATTCCGACAGAATGATAGGAAAATAAATATAAAATACTAATTATATGATAAAGAACAATAACTTTGCACTTTCATAATGCCTTTCTTCCAAAGAGCTGAAAATGCCTTGCGAATATTAAGGAATTTAACCTCACATCACTCCTGTGTGGTAGGTATTATTATCCTAATCTTATAGATGGGGAAATAGACACAAGAGAACAACCATACATGACGTCTGTGGCAGAGCCAGCAAAGAACTAAAGTATTCTGACTTCTAGTCTTTTGCCAGCACCTCAAGACCAGCCTATGCCCTGAGAAGAATTCCGTTTTGTTTTTTGTAGCAATTAACAAAATATAGATTAATCGCGTACTTTAAAAATCAATTTAAATACAGGCTTCGGTGCCCATATTAAACTGAGCCAACAGTTTCTGTTTACAGAAATAGGGTTTGATCCTGTTCCCATTGACTTCAATGGGTTCTGGATTGGCCTCATACAGATGTTGTATCAGACATACGCAAGAATAATGCTCTTGAATGCACTTTCATAGTCAGTAATCCATCCTTCTGTTGTTAGGCACAAATTTAGTTCTTGGCAGAAAATAAAATTCAATTAGTTCCTTGCTTTTCTTTTGTCTTAATTTTCTTCTGTATGTCATAATACCTTTAAGTATTTCAATGGTTACAATAATGAAAGTGAAGGTGATGCAGCAGGGTTAAAAAGGTTTATGAGCCTAATTACTGATGCTTATTAGTCTCTGTAAACTCAATCTGTTTACGCCTCGGTACAAGTATGTGCCTTTCATTACTGCCATTTCCCCCTCTCCAAATCAGTAGCTTAGTAGACAATTCATCTTCTCCAATTACAGTAAAGTGAGCTGCAAAAATATGTCAAAGGACATGCTTACACACCTTATGTACATTTCTTCTCTTTCAATTTCTTTGTAGAAATTCTGAAATGTAAAATTATAATTCGGATTTAAAGACTTTGATTTTGCAGTGTGTCATGTACACAGAATATATACTAAATTCAAAGTCGTAAGTGCATAATATCAACCTCAAAAATTGCAAAATGAAATTTGCCTCTGGTAGAGAAGCCTGTAAGTTCTTTAACTATAAAATCTAAAACCATGATGATGTTTCATTGCGTAACATTTTAGGGCTTACGTTCCACTGCAAAGGTTCTGAATCAGAATCACATTGGTGGGAAAAATATTCTTCAGACATTTGCAAGTCACACAGCATTACCTGCTTTCAGTTAAAATTTGGTAATCTACAAAAACATAATTTTAAAGTAATTGTTGAACTATGGTTTTTAAACTCTAAACCTTGAGTAATAAGTCATTCACTCTTGAATTCTAACATTTTCTTAAAAAATAGAAAGTTAAAATTGTTCCTTTTTCGGTTTTTATATACCACATCTTATCCTACTTTACGAAATCTATGAATGCCTCTGGCCTTGAGACAGACAGTAATAAAGTACTGCAAATATTGAAAATGTATGATATGAAACATTAGAAAAGATATTAAAGATGCTAGGATTTACCAATTTTCCCCCAACTGTCACAAGGAGACACTGGTCCTTTAGGAGGAAAAAGGCACCTGTGACTAATCTGGGTTTAAAAGAAGGCACCTAGCCCATATAAGTGGGGAGAGACTGAAAAGGAGTCATCAGAAAAAGGACAGGTAAGGTAAGGCTGTCTGGGAGTGAAAGATTGACAGGTAAAATCTGCCAGAGACTAGGAGACTGTAGAACGGGGTGAGCAAATTATGGCCCGTGGGCTAGATCTGGCCCACAAGCCATTTTAAGCAGGCCCACTAAGGGCGCTGTGTGGGGGCCGGACCATGCGGCTCGGCCCAGGTCCAGTGCTCTGGCCACAGCGCTGGGTCGGGAGGCAGACCACGCGGCTTGGCCTCACTTCCGTCAGGGCACTGGGTCGGGGTCCAGACCACGCAGCTTGGCCCCGTTTCGGCCGGGGGCTGGACCACGCAGCTTGGCCCCGTTTCGGCCGGGATGCTGGGTCGGCGGCTGCACCACGCGGTTCAGCCCTGCTCTGGTGCTCTGGCCAGGGTGCTGGGTCAGGGGCTGCACCACGCGGCTCGGCCCCGCTCCAGCGCTCCGACCAGGGCGCTGGGTCTGAGGCCACACCACAAGCTTGGCCCTGCTCCAGCCAGGGGCTGGGTTGGAGGCCTCACCATGCACCTCCCAGAAGCCGCAGCATGGCCCTGCTCCAGCTCCTACATGCTCCAGTGGCCCCCTCCAGCAGTCCAATGGGAGCTGCAGGGGTGGTGCCTGTGGATGGGGCAGCGTGCAGAGCCACCTGGCTGTGCCTCCACATAGGAGCCAGAGAAGGGACATGCCACTGCTTCTGGGAGCTGCTTGAGGTAAGCACTGTTTGGTGCCTGCACCCCCGAGTCTCTCCCCATGCTCCAACCCTCTGCCCCAGCCCTCATCCCCCTCCCGCTCTCCAAACCCCTCGATCCCAGCCTGGAGCACCCTCCTGCACCCCAAACCTCTCATCCCTAGCCCCACCCCAGAGCCCGCACTCCCAGCCGGAACCTGCATCCCTTCCTGCACCTCTGCCCCAGCCCTCATCCCCCTCCCGCCCTCCAAACCCCCCAACCAGAGCCCTCACCCCTCCTGCACCCCAACCCCAATTTTGTGAGTGTTCATGGCCCACCATACAATTTCTATTCCCCAACGTGGCCTTTGGGCCACAAAGTTTGCCCATCCTTGCTGTTAAAGGTCCCTAACAGAAGCTGCAGGTGGTTCCTGGGGAAGGCTGAAAGCAGGAGACAAGCAAGAGGGTTTGCTGGCTGACCTCGAGAAGCCAGAGAACCAGGGCCAAAGGACTGAAGGCCAGAGGGCAACAGAGGGATTTTCCTGTTGACTTTTAAGCGAGAGAGCGAATGCTGAGGACTGACAGCAGGGGTTTACCTATTCAACATCTCTACACTAGATAGTTGGACCCAGGAGAACAGTGAGAGGCTTGAGGCAGTGATAGATACGACCCTAGTGAGGATGAACTTCCTGCAGAGCAGTGTGCAATTCAGCTGGGAGAGCTGGAGTGGCTGTCCTAGTAAAAGGACTGGAGAGGGATGAAGAAGAGCCCATGTGTGGTGGAAGATGCCAACGTGTGGTATGTGCTACGTGGACAGACTAGAGGATGTAGGCAGCGCTTAATTTATAATGAAATTGGGGCTGGGGCTCAAGCAAGCTTTTTTACTTTCGTAACTGACATGGCTAGCCCAGAGGTGCCGAGGTTATGAACTGCCAAGTCTAGCGGTGTCGGGCCTCAGCCCTGGCAAGCCCTAGCCCAAATTAAGCACTGGATGTGAGGTTTTAAGGACTATCACACCGGGTGTGAGAAATGGACTATGGCTGCACTCATAAAAAAAAAAAAAAGCCAGATGACCACTCATGTCTGCACAGATGCAACACAGAAAAGCTGTGTTTGAAGAAAGCTCGAGACCTATTGGAAACTCCATGCTTTGCAGGATGGGTGGGTTATGGAGAGAAATTTTTCAGTTTCCATTTCTAGGGTTGTGTATCCCACATCTTTTGCTTTGAGCTCTGTATTCAAATAAACCCCCCAGTCACACAAAATTCAATTGTGTTTTCTGTAGTTAGCCCTGTTTGGGTTCAAAACTCTACAAAATTGCTGAATTCCCAAGGAAAATCATGTGAAACCACTAAACCAAGCTGTTGCCAGCTGCTCTGCTCTTTACCCTGAGCTCCGGGATCTCAGAAAGCACCGAAGTATTACATAATTAGCATATAGGAGCTGGTTCCTAACTCTAGTACAGGGCTGGGCAAACTTTTTGGCTGGAGGGCCATATCAGGGAATATAAATTGTATGGCGGGACATGAATGCTCACAAAATTGGGGTTGGGGGGTGAGGGCTCTGGTTGGGGGTGCAGGCTCTGGGGTGGGGTTTGGGATGAGAGGTTTGGGGTATAGGAGGGTGCTCCAGGCTGGGATCAAGGGGTTTGGAGAGCAAGAGGGGGATGAGGGCTGGGGCAGGGGTGTGGGGCATGGGTAGAGGTTCAGGGATGCAGAGCTCAGAGCGGCGCTTACCTCAAGCGGCTCCCGGAAGCAGTGGCATGTCCCTTCTTCGGCTCCAATGTGGAGGTGCGGCCAGGTGGCTTTGCACGCTGCCTCATCTACAGGCACCGCTCCTGCAGCTCCCGTCGAAGTGCCGGAGGGGGCCATTGGAGTGCGGCCATTCCGTGGTTTCCAGGAACTGGGTGCAGCAGCCCCCGACCCTGTGTCCCGGCTAGAGTGCCAGAGTGGGGCCATGCCATGGAAGCTGTGTTGTGTGGCCCCTGACCCAGTGCTCCGGCTAGAGCGCCGTAACGGGGCCGAGTTGTGTGCTGTGGCCACCGACCCCACTCCCCAGCGGAAGCTAGTGGGCCAGCTTAAAACGGCTCATGGGCCGGATCGGGCCTGCAGTTTGCCCACCCCTGCTCTAGTAAGTATGAACTAAATTCATCCCTGTGGCAAAGGGCAAGTGCAAGGCCTACGTCCCATTTAAGCCCTACTTTGAGGTTTTAAGAAGGAATTAAATGGTGAATTGACGTTAGGCTGGCCCTCTGTACAGGGATGAATTTCGCCATAGGCACACTAAGGATGAAAAGATTATGTTAAACCCAAAGGCTGAATACATATTTAAAATGAGACCATGTCATCAAATATGATTTAAAATCTATGAGCCAAGCACTGCCCTGAGATGTTTGCATGCATCTCCCAAAGACTTCAATGGGAGTGTTGTGTAGGAGTATCTCAGGGCAATTTGGCTCCATGACAATAAATCCCCCACAAAATTTACCGTATGCGAATATTTGAAATATTGAGATCACATCCAGTATAACAAAAATTCAGCATCAGAAGACACTATTACAAAAATTTGTCTCTAGATAGATGAAGAAAGAGGAGCGTATTAACTGAAAGACAAGATATGGTTAGAGTGACACCCAAGTGCACATTTAGAATCCCACCTAGCTGATATGACAAGTTTTAATTAGCAGGATTCTCTGAGTTGACATTAAAGGAAAAACAACAAGCACAGGGTATGAAGAATGGAAGGAAGAATAAACCTCTTTCACACTAGACTTTTCCAGTTTTATAAATTACTATAACTTGTTTTATATCTTCTTAAAATCACTGCAAATGCCTCTTTATTTTTGTAACTTCTTTGTCAGTTACCAACAGGCAGCATCTTGTCACTCTAATTCTAGTCAGAATGGCAAATTGCCTCTTCCATAAGCAATCTCATTCCTTGGATCACTGATCAGTGGCAACTTCAAGAGTTCTCTCCTCCTCAGATTATAAAGTGCTCAGTCTCTGCTATACAGACACGAGAAAAGCAAACTCTAATGCAAATGCTCGTTTCTAAATTGACAGATCTGTATGCTGTGCCATTCTGTCACATGGGTGTGGCAATTGGGCCAAGTAATCCACCACCTGTGCAGACTCCCTCATTCAACCAAAGAAACTGCTGCATGCAAATTAGCTTCAGAGTAAATCTGGTAATCAGTTCAGTTACCTCTGATGTCACGGAAAGAAACCACTGGCCACTTGTGAAGCAAGGGGCAGCGGCACTCCGACGGACCACCACGGGTGGTAAGAAGGAATTGAGAGGGCACAGGGCCGACGGTCCCTGATATACTGCAGCATGAGCGCGGCACTCCAGGGGGTGCCATAACCAGTCCTACAGATACCACTAAGGCAAAAATCTCCCCTAGCCACACACGTGGGCACGCATACACCTGCAATGGAATCGACATGAACAAGCACCCGAAGAAGAACCTGGTGATATTCTGAACCAAAAGAGCTCTCAACCATTCTTATACCTGCTTCCATCACTTCACACTGACTCAACAGATATTTTAGGCTTCAAAGTAACACACAGGTGACAATCCTGGTAACTGACTATACAGATGATGATGTGGTATATGGGTTGTACCGACAGGAGCTGAGGATGACTACATTACTCCCTTTCTAAATTTAAAAAAAAAAAAATGAAAAACTAAATGTGATGAACAATATTTGTCAAGAATTCCCCTCTTTAAATCAGATTCATCAGCCTTATTTTTAGCAGCTGGGTGAAAATCATAAGATCTTTCATTTAGAACAAACAGAAGCTTGCTGTTAAAATTAAAAATTCAGTACCCATTCTAAATTTAGCCAACTAATTTCTTCTCACTCACCAGTACATTGACAGTGCAGCTCATGCGGTTTTCTTTATTTTCATCATGCATTATAGTTCTGTAATCCAGCAGTCTTTCCATGAGACGGACAACAAGTTTGACAAAAGTTTCTCCATTTTTAGCAAGATATTTGTGTTTTCTGCAGTGCTCCAAGAGACTGAAAAATAATTGCACACTGCTTGTTAATCACACTCAAGAAGAGGTACTAGACTAAGGTTCAATTTTAAATATTTTGCACCATTAACAGATTTTAATTATTTCTGGGCTACAAAATTCATTGTAGTCCAAATATATTCTGACATAAATGCCACTGCTAATCAACGCTTACATTTTGTCAAACAACACTTTGTACTGTTCATCTCCTCTGCCTCCTTCTACTTCATGATCCAGTTTTGTGATGATCTCGTTTTCAAACTAGAATAAACAGAGCAAGCATAAATAACCAGTATGGCAAATATTTCATTTTATTACTGTAGCATTAATGGCTGATAGATTGGTTGGATATCTCTATGATATGTTTAACCACTATTTTTAAGCCTGATTGACTTTAAAAGTCTGCAGTCTCAGATATCCATTATGATCTGCTGCCCTATAAGGATTTTCATTTGAGGAAACCACTGGTCATGTTATTAAATGAAGCTTAAATATATGCATTAGGGAAATCTAAATAAGGTAGCTGATGACAGGAAGGGGGGGGGGGAGCAGAAAGAGCATACAGAGCAGGACACACAATGTCGCCTGCAATGATTACAATAGCAACAAAGACAACTCAACTGAATGAACATCCTAACATCTCTTTTTGTAACACACTGTAACACACCTAATAGACAGTTTCAATATCATTCCTGAAGGGAAGAGAGTTCTTTTGAATGGGTTAAGATCTGTATTTGTATTTAAGAAGTAATACAAGTACATACTTAAAGGGATATTAACTATTTTAATAGCGGATTGGATAATTCCATGGATTTTTAAGTAGTACAAAGCCTTTTGCCTCTAGTTGCCATGAATCTGGTCCAGGTTGGTAGTAAACTAAAGTTGTTACCACAGGATTGGTGACTGGCAGCCTACCATACATGGAATGAGTGATATTATCTTATAATATCTAGGGTACAGGTATACACATCACAAATATATATTCTATTTAGTATCAGTTGGCGGAGGGGCCAGAACTGAATGGGCCAGTGAAACTGAACGGGCCAGTGAAACTGAACTACCCTATCGCAGCTGGAGGTAGTCCCATTAGGTCAGAGTGGGAGCACATTGGTAGAGCAGTGTCTTGAAACTTTCACTGCCACTTGCTCATGTTGTACCTATTCTGTGGCACGATGAAAGGCTTCAGTCTCCAAGACTCTCCATCCAATATCTTTCACAAGAATTAAAATGTACTCAATTGCTTTAAATATAAAGAGGTGTATTTTCCCCCTGTACTTTGCATCTCTTTAATAGTAGAGCAGACAATAATATATTTCTATGAAAAAGAATGGTCTTCAGCCTGAGATTCTTAGTCTAACAAACTATCCATTCACCAATAACTTAATTCTCAGTTAAACCATGGGTCATTTATGCCACTCTTGTACACTCTTGCAGGGGCCTTAAAGTGGGACTAACTTACATTTGCACCTACTTTATGGCCTGTTTATACTGGCAGAGCAGAGTACAGGGGCCTTACCGTAATCGAAAATTCAGTCCTAAGACTACTATTACAATGCCATACATATTACAAATAACTAAGCAAACACAGATGCCTTTACCACAAGGGACAATAAAAACAGGACAAAAACAAGTACGACTTTAAACAAGTGTAAAATAGAGACCAATTGCAAAAGATTTAGATGAAGTCTAAGTTCTGGACATATGTTTCTCATCAAATGTCCTATACCCAAAACATAGTGAAACTGCCACGAAGAAAAATTCCTTCCTACTCCCACATATAGCAATCAGGATAACTATTTGCATAAGGACAAAGATCAACTCACATCAACAGTAAACATTCGGTAGTTAAATAACTGCAATATGCACATGATCTGTCAGAGACCAATATGGGAAGGGCCAAATGATGTCAGTGCTTACCGAGAAAAAGCTACGGGAAAAGTTGGCGAGAAGAAGCATCCTGCAAGTGGGCAAGAAAGTGGATATGTATGACTGCCTCCCATTAGCAGCCCTTCACGGCCTCTCACACACCTGAAGCAACCATAATCAAGAGAAGTTTGGAAACACACCAGTCTCAGGCTAGCAGAATTCACATACAAATCCTGGCCATTTGGCTGAATAGAATGTGTGGGAGAATCTGTCTTGCTCTTAGCAGTCCTACAGATGGCAGGAATCTGTTTCTGTGAACAGCTTAGTAACAACAAAGGAAGTCTAAACATCCACTCTTTAGAGTCAAATTATTTGATTCAATCTCTTAACATCTTGATGTGCCTGCAGTAACTCTTCCAAAAGATCCCTAGCATTGTTTGCATCTCCCCATAAGAGGCCCAGTCCCCCTTCAACTCCCAGTTCCAGGCTCGCTCTCCCAGGTTCCTTGACCCAATTTTCCCTCCCCAGTCTGGGTTCTGCCCCCTCTGCTTTCAAGTCAGGTGGTTTCCTCCTCCATACTGCCTGGGAACAAGCAGGGGGAGCACTGAGAGCAGAGAAGAGCCAGTCTTCCTGCTCTGAGTTTGGTGGCTGATGCTGCCATGTGGCGAGGAGCAACAACCAGAAACAGCAATTGCAGGAAAGTCCTTCTCAAACCCTGAACCCCTAGAATGGAACATGCTCAGTGCAGACTGAATCTTAATGATCATTTAGCTGCCAAACTCCCAACAGGTCTCCATTGAGCATGTGTGAACTGAGATTTTCCAAAAGCTTATAACTTGGACAAATTTAGGCAACTTTTTAGGGAACAGCAAAAGGCACATCCCTGACTCCAGGGTCCCAGGGAAACCCCTCAGCCAAATATCAAACCCATGTTTCAAAGCACAGAGGCTCTAGTGCAGTAGTTCTCAAAGTTTTGTACTGGTAACCCCTCTCACTTAGCAAGCCTCTGGTGTGACTCCCTCTCCCCCCCCCCCAATAAATTAAAAATCCTTTTTTATATATTTAACACCATTATAAATGCTGGAGGCAAAGTGGGGTTTGGGGTGGAGGCTGACAGTTCGTGACCCCCCATGAAATAACCTCGCGCCCGCTGGGGGGTCCTGACCCCCCAGTTTGAGAACCCCTGCTCTAGCGCTTCTCAATAAAGTGATTCTAGGATTTATTTTTAAAAACATGGGCAAAAATAGTGTATGTTTCCCTAATATCACTCTCTGAAATTGGCTGAATCATTTTTGCTGAAGCTGTAACACACACACACACACTCACACCCACCCACCCCTGAGGTAGATAGGCAGATCTGGAAAACTTCAGCCCAAATGTTTAAAGTTTGGTAAAGTTATAAGCAACTGAAAAGAGGGGTTTATAATTAGATGTCTCAAGCAACCTTAACTATAGGTAGCGCGGTTAGCACCGCCTATAAATATACAATATTTACGGTATTAAAAATCATCTGAGTATCCAAGATATAGTGCATACTACAACCATTTTAAATGCTCTGTTTGGCCTGATATTAAAAAATGAAAGGCCCATAAAAACCAATTAAAACACAAGTTGTGGAGAATTTTGAATTTCCCCTTCTGTGCCCCAGCTGAAAAAAGTGACTCTTAATACATTACACGTATTATTCCAGAAATTAAATGAAATTGAGAAAAGGAATCTACCACTTCTAAAAAGCAAATACAAACTATGAAGCCCAACCCTGTAGTACAAGGACAAGTTCAATAATATTTAAACCACTAAGTAAAACAAAAGTCACAAATTTCATGTTCTCTAATGAGGAACAAAAAAGAATGTTCTTTCCTCACCTATCTGAAGAAATGACATTTGCTGCCAGCATCAGCTCTCTGTGTGCTTTACCTATTTGTTTGCCATCACTCATAAGACGAGGAGGATTACACTTCACATACAGGATCTCCAACATTTTGTTGACATCAGGATTACTCAAATCACATTTCACCTAAATGCAAATTCCTATAAATTCTAGCTCCTTCTGTAGACCCTAACACTATGGTCTGGGTACCCAGCTATGGTGGCACATCCCTCTGATGCTTGCTTTAGGTTGGATGAGTGGGCTGAACGGGCTGAACAATGCTGGTGTATGCTAAGGTTATGGCAATCGCTGTGGGGAGTGGCGGAAGGGAATGATCGTGGAAACGCTTGTTTCCTGGATCCTTGCTATGGTATTTGGAAGGAAACTGACTGGTTTAGATCAAATAGCAGGCACAGGCTGAGAGTACACTACTGAATATTACTTTCAGGGTCTTTTCACAGAAGATTAAGGTGTCAATAGTGGCCCTTGGTTCATGTTGATAAATTCACGGCTTACAAAATTGTTGATTAAGGATGATGCCCCAGCATTGCCTATATTAACTATTCAGGGAGACTGCATCTGATGTTAGTCAAGCGCTACTTGCAATTAAGATTTTTCACATTATTTTGCATTAAAATTGCTCAGATTCAGACTGAGCAGTCTGCCTCTACAGTGGTGGAACTAATTCTTAAGGGAACAAGTGCTAAGTCCGTGGTGTTTAAGTTCCAGTTGGTGATACTCATGGAGGTTGTATCTGGAAGTTTAGGGAATGTACTTGTCAGGACCTAAGAGTTAGAATCCATATCCTTCCCCTGGTTTGTGAAAGCCAGCAGGGTGGTGTTGGGACCACTACTGGAGATTCTTCATGAAAGGTGCTATACAAATTTACTGCTGCATTTATACAACTTTGTTTCCTTAGCTAGGAAGATCAGACTGTTAAATTGAAATTCAGATAGCTTACTAATAAATGTAAAATCTGATTTCATTCCTATTAACTTAGCAAGGCTCCTTCAGACATGCCAAAGCTGCGGAAAAAAATGTAAAAACTGGGCTTGTTTTTGGCTTAACTGGCTTGTGAGTTGCTGGTCGGCTAGTTTTTTGCCTGTAGCTTGTTTGGCTTGTAGCTTCTTTTTTTTGATTGACTCCTGGCAAGCAGGGGCAAGGGAGAGAGTCAGGGGTTCACAGCAGGCCCACCACAGTCCCAGGGGGCTCTAGTCACATAGCGTGATCGGGTTCTTAGGGATTGGCTTGTTTTGGCCTTGTTTTGAAATGGGATTAGCTTGATTTTTGGCTTATTGTGAAAATCGGGGTGCTTATTTACAACGTGAATGTTGGCAACTGTGGGCTCCTTGTGTGTATATTGATTTTGTACACCATACATTGGATAATTTATATAATCTTAAAATGGAAAGTCAATAAGAGGATATAGCTTTACTATAACACTATTATTTTCATGTCAAACTTTTAACATGAGTTTTTAACTTTTAACAGGAATTGGAAAATTAATCATCATTAGCAATGGGTGAACCACAAAAGGTTCAGAATACTGGTTCAGCTAAGGAAATCTCACATGATTAAGCTTTTTCTACAGAATTCTCCTTGGTGTAAACCTAGATGGAAAGTCCACGCACATCAATATATTATGTTTGCTTCTGTTCTGTCCCACACCAGGTAGCACAGAAAGGTGCAAAGACATATAAAAAAAAATAGAACTAGCACCTCAAAAAAGTTCTCTTTTGTTTGGTTCATGTTTTGAATGAAGTTACAAGTCGGTTTTTATTTTAATCCAGACTGGTTCATCTAACATTAATTACACTATTTTAACCCCTAGGAACTAGCTAGCTCCCCAATGAAACAATTCTAATTGGCTTTTTTCTCAATTGTTTGTAGGTCACTTTGGGGTGTTTACATGCAATTTAAGAGAGGATTTCTAGCAGCAGGTCTGGATGTGAGTCCTGTCTTGCACATGGTGCCAGCCTACCTCACCCCTCTGCTGATGGAAACCCTCACTGATCTTCGGAATGCACTCTTCAGTGTTCCTTCTCCCACCTCTCATCCCCCATTCCCAATATGACTCTCACTCTCAACTTCAGAGATAAGGCTGGAGTTAGAGAAGGCAGAACAAGGAGACGAGCAGAAGTGAAGTGAGAGTGGAAAGCAATGGGATGGGTCCAGGGAACGAGAGCTAAAGCTTTGAGTGTGCAAAGTCGGACAAGAAAATGAATGGGAAGTGGGTCCAAAGAATGAGAGACAGAAAGAAATCAGGTGGTACAGTCAAGGTTGTAGATCAGTGGTGCCTAAACTTGTTATGGTATGGGCCACCTTTTGTAATATGGTCATCTCATGGACCACCTTCCATCCTGCTGCTACACGTGACCTATCACCACTACCTGACTAGGATTGGGACTGTAATAGTCAAAGTGATTCTCCTCACTATCTTTCTCTGGCTCTGACATTCCCTCCAGTCTTTGAATTGTGGAGTGCACTGATGGAAGGGAGGCAAGGAGGGAAGCAGAAGAGAAAAGGAGACAGCTTCTTCTATGGGGAAGCCTCAGTGGACCTTAGTGGCAAGCCCATGCTCCTTGTTTTGTGGTGTGTCCTAGCTGGAGCTGCATACAAAAGGTGAGAGAGGGGAAGTGGGCAGCATTACTTGTCTGCCCAGATCTCCACATATCATGATTTGGGAATGTATAACTTAAAGACAGTACACAATTTTACTGATCTTCTGTTCTTTCTCAAGGCTGCAAGTACAGTAAGGGTAAATACAGTCATGCTGTCTAAGACTGTTTTCACCAGAAAAGAACAATAAATACTGAAATAAAAGTAGTTTTGGTGAGAGTTGACTGTTAATAATATAGGCCACATGTTCTAGTATTACAATTCTGTGAAAAATCTATATTCTTCCCACACATTATAGGTTTACACATCTGCTGGGGAAGTGGAGCCAATTTAAACCCTTGCTGATGTGACTAATAAGGTTAGATAATTGTATTTCTGGCAGATTAGTTAAACAGCAGCAAACTATTCAATTCTAAGTTCTCTTTGCAAGCAAACCAGAACAATAACTGGCAGTTGCATGTACATAATATAACGCAGGACACACACACACACAAAGTATGAAAGCCTACCTAGGTACTGGTAATATTTCTTGAAGAAAGTATGAATACCTTTCTCACAATGCATAAATCTATTTTTGTTATTGGGAGCAGGCCACTCGCCATAACCTGTAAACAGCAAACCAGCAATGGCCTGCATGACAAGACAGGAAAACCTCTGTCTGCTCAGCATAAGAAAGGATCAGGGAGCAGGAGCTGGCTACCTTCTTCTCCAGGCTAGAGTCAGCCCCAACACTGGCTTAAGGCCCTGAATCCACTCTGCGCTAGTGGAATATTGCCAAGGTAGTGCAGGGCTCTGCAACACCCAGACAGCTTCGTGATGGGGAAAAGAGGCAAAAGGTCTGGCTGCTGTTTAGCTATACCAGTGAAAACTTCCTCTACTTCGAGGTAATTCTCTACTGGCCATATACAATTGCCTTTCAGCCCCTTTGGGGTACAATCTAATTAGAGGACCAACCCACTGAGTTGGATGTTGAACATAAAAATCTTTTTGGTGAGGTATAAAGTGGCACACATGTATCGAAAGTTGAAGTTAGACAGGGGTATTTTAAAACACATACCCACTGATTAAACAATGTGGCTATGTCACATTCTATGCCAAATATAGTCTAAGGTCTTGCATAAATGCTGGAGTTTAACACCAGCACACAGATGTGAACACAGTGATGTGCCTTGCAAAGTATAGATCTCTTGCACTTATACATGAAACTATGAACGGACAGATTGGATATTTTCTGTTAGATATAAATATGCATTCTGAATGTATTGTACAAGGAGCTTATATATATTATGCTAATATTGTATTCATAATGAAGCAAGCTCTTGTGACACAAGGATATAAATATACGGAATATTTCTATCTAAAATCCAAAACATCTGTGGTTTAAGCATGAGGCATATTTCTTCTCAAAAAGGGAAGAAAGTTTACATTAAATATTTAAGTTGTTCATCTATTAAAATCACCAGATTATTCTATGCAAAGAAATATAGAGCCATAAATTAAACAATAACGCATCCTTATATAGTTCATGATCCATACAGTTACACAAATAAAACAAACAACAAGTAACAAAAGTAAGCCTCTGACATGAGAATGTGTAAATGGTATCTCATTGAGCACTTCAGATTTTTGTTTTGTTACTTTTCATTATGGCATAGTTACACACAACGTTAACATACTACACAGTACGTTACTTATTACTGCAATAACATCAGAGATAAATATAAAAACTGATTATTGAAATTGAATTGAATCAAAATACTGATCAAAAGTTCCTCGTTCATTGCAATGCAACTGAAAATTAATACAGCTAGTCATGTTTTATATGTTTAACTGATTCCTTGTAGACATTCATTTATTTTGGTTATAGATATGTTAGAAGCTTGTTATGAATATTAACTTATGAAAAATAAGTCCAGCACAGAATTAGATTAGTCCCCATCCAATAACTACCCTGCACCTTTAAGCAGTGGGTAGGGGGCATATTTGGCTGGCTGGCCAAGTGAAGGGAACAGTGCTTTATGGAGGGGCATCTTTCAGGCCTTGCTATCTCTGTACAGATGAGTGATAGACACACACCAACTCCTGAGTCCTCATAGACTCTAAGGCAGAGGTGGGCAAACTATGGCCCATGGGATGATCCTGTCTGGTCCTTGAGGCTAGCCCCCAGCCCCTCCCGCACTGTTCCCCCTCCCATGCAGCTACGCCGCTGCACGGGCAGTGGGGCTGCAAGCTCCTGCCGCTCTGAACGGCACGGTAAGGGGGCGGTGGCATGCACGGCGGTGGAGGTTGGGTAGGGGGCCCCGGAGGGAAGTCAGGGGACAGAGAGTGGTTGGATGGGGCTGAGGTTCTGGGGGGCGGGGCGGTCAGCGGTCGAGGAACAGGGGAGGTTGGGTAGGGTGTGAGAGTCCCGGGGGGCCTGTTGGGGAGGGGATACGGGGTGGGCAGTCAGGGGACAAGGAGCAGGGAGGGGGGTGGATGGGTTGAGGGTTCTGAGGGGGGCAGTCAGGGGGCGGGGATGGGGAGGGGGCCAGGCTGTTTGGGGGGCACAGCCTTCCCTACCCGGCCCTCCATACAGTTGTGCACCCCGATGTGGCCCTCGGGGCAAAAAGTTTATCCACCCCTGCTCTAAGGTCAGAGGAACCATCATGATCATCTTTCTGACCTGCACACTTACTCACCCACTCCTTTAATAGACCCCCTAACCTCTGCTTGAGTTACTGAAGTCCTCAAATCCTGATTTAAAGACTTAAAGTTACAGAAAATCCCCCATTTACACTAGGTTAAACCTGTGTGACTTGTGCCACATGCTGCAGAGGAAGGCGAAAACCCCCCAGGGTCTCTGCCAATCTGACCTGGGGGGAAATTCCTTCCTGATCCCAAGTGTCCCTCTGAAGCACCTAGCCTCTTATCCACTGAACACTCACAGAACTCTCATATTCTCTGCTCCGAAAGGATTAGTATTCACCTGATGACTAGATTCAGCTCAAGAGCATCACACTGCTTAACATGCAGTATTCAAGATATATTTATTGTGAAAACAGGAATATGTTTATTATCAAAGAGAGATTCAAATGATAGCAAGAACCAACACTGGAAACAAATGGTTACATGCAAAACAAAATTATAAGAAACTTTTTAGAGTCTAAACTTAACTCACACGACATTATCCCATCTCCTACAGGTTAGCACACCTCAAAGTTCTTTTCCTAGAGTTTTCAACCAAGATAGCAGAGATCCTCCTTTCTTAAAATCAAGTCCACTAGTAGCTTGTCTTCTTAGATTGAAGGATGCCAGGTGTACCTCCATACCCTTAATTATTCTTCTAAAATTCATTGTCTTTATTCAGACAGGATAATCCCTATTGTTTTTGTTTTTTCCTGCAATGTATACATTAGCTTTAACTCAGTATAACAATAGACTTCCATTGTAAGATACACAATACACAATCATCAACCACGGCGATAAGCGTCTCCCACCTCCTGTCTGGAGAAGTCTGTCTCAATGTATGCTACCTCTCAGCAATCTATGTTTATCAAGAAGGACTTAAGAACATAGTTTTCAGTATACACACATCACTCCTTACACATTATCTCCACATATATTTTGTAATGGCCATGATGACCAGAACGCATGCTTTCTTAGAGAGCTTACATGACCCCTTTTGGTGAACCCTGAGGATCACTGTAACCCTATGTGTATCTCTGTGCCTTTTACCAGTGGGCATCAAAATGTCCTTGCATAACACTCACAAACTTAAAATATTTGTAGCTAAACAATGCTTACCATTTGGAAGCTTCTGGTAGAATGAAACTCGCACTGCATCATGTCAAAGAATATTGGGATTGTAGCTTTTCGAAGCTCAGTTTCAGGAATCAGTGTCATTTCCAACATAGGTCCAACCATTTCTGGGATGAATTTGATCTTATGTTGACCTTTTGGGGGGAAAATGTACTTCAGAATTAATGAAAAGCCACCAACAGTGCTACAAGATTACCTTAAAAAATGCTACAGTGAATAAGCTTTGAATATCCTGAGCGTAAGAATGCATTTCTTGATTTTGGGCTCAATTTCTTAATTGCAATTTATGTCTTAATGTAAGTCACTAACCCTCAGAAAGAGAAGTGAACTCTGTTTTTAAGGCTGAGTAAAACTATTAAAGAACTGTTCAAGAGAGAACCACACCAGAGCTTGCTATACTTCCCTAAACCAAACAAATTCACACACATCCATATTACACATTAAGTATTTGAGTTACATCATGCAAATAGGATGGAAGAGGGGGAAAAAGCCGATTTTAAATTATTTAAAATTCCATACATTTCCCAGTGTTACAAAATGTGACACTCTATCAAAATGTCATTATGACTGCATACTTACAGCCTCAAGACATGAAACATCATCTAAGACAGGTCTAGATTATGTCTTCTTTCTTCCAGAGTTGGTTTGACTAGCTAATTTTATTTTACTTTTTTCTTCCCAAATGGAAACTGTACCTCCCCAAATTCTTCCCCCTCACAGATTCAGAAAGTAAGTTCTTAACAGCAACTTGAATACTTATAAAAATTAGACCATTTAACGAAAAACATCTAGTTACTGCAAGCAGCACTCATATTCAATATTCTATGATATTAAGGAAGGAAGAATGGATATCATGCACAGTAAATGAAATGTAAGACAGATTTGGGGGCGCTGGGTAGGCGAATATATAGAAATCTTAGAAATATGATTGTATTCCAATCGCAGCAATAAACTTCCTGGTGTGACTCTGAAAAAAATCACTTAACCTCTCTAGGCCTCAGTTTTCACATCTGTGAACTGGGGTATGTAGTGAAGTGAAGACTCACCAGCCTGGCACCTCCTGCCTGTCGTCTGGGAATTAGTTTTTTTCCAGCACACAGAGCACCCTCTGCAGGCTGGTGTCTTGCCTGCCGCTGGCCCCGTGTCCCTGCCGGACCCCGGTGCCCTTTACCTCAGGGTTCTACCCCAGCAGTACCTCCACGCTCTGGGTCTTCCCTCCCAGGGGAACCCCCGACCCTCCAAACCCACCTTGCCTCAGTGGCTACTGCCAGTCGTCATCCAGCCCCCTTTCCCTGGGGCAGACTACTGTCGGTAATGGACACTCATCACTGGCAATGGGGTTGGTTCGGCTGCCTCTACCTGTCCCCGGGGTTGCACCTCTGCAGCCCCAGTATCTGTTTAGGTGTTGACCAAGGCCTCAGCCTGGGGAGTTGCCAGGTTGGAGCTTCCCAGCTCCTCTTGCCCTTTTCCCCAGCACTGCCTACTTCAGGAACTGTATGTTCCCCAGCAGCTAAGCCCTCTCCCTCCAGGGCTGGAGAGAAACTCCTCTGCCTTCTGGCCCTGATTGGCTCCCTGGGGCTGCCCTTTCCTAGGGCTGTTTTTAATCCTTTCAGGGCTGGAGCGGGGTGACTGCCCCGCTACAGGGTAAATAATGATTACCTAATTTAGAGGAGTGTTGTGACACTTAATCTCTTAATATTTGTAAAGTGCTGTGAGATCCCTGTATGGAAGTTGCTATAGAGACCCAGTCTATTATAATACTGTACACTGCATGGAACACAAAAAAAAAATCAGTATATCATATTGATTTTTAAATTAAATGTAATATCTATATGGAAGAAAAATGCACATTATAGCATGAATTCACATAATCTGAAATTTCAAACACATACAACCATGGAGCAGTATGTAATACAGTGTGTTCATTAACACGCTTGTCCTCATAAGATTACTGTAGTAATCGCTGAGACAGTATTCATATTCATTATCAATTTTAGTTGTGATTGCAATTAACATTAACATTAGATCATTTAATACATGAGGTGATCAAGAAGAAGAACCTTAGTAACAAAATAGCAACATTATAATCATTTTATTTTTTTCAACAAATAAGTTGCTTTATTTGCTTTCTTGATTGAGAATTTAAATTGAAAGCAGCAATGGCAGAACTTTAGATATACCAGGAGGATGAAGGGATGATCACTAGCAGCCAGCATGGATTTACTTAAAAACAAATTGTGCCAAACCAATTTGATTTACTTTTTTGACAAGGTAACTGGTTTGGTGGACAGGGAGAATGTAGTGGACGTAATATACCTGGACTTTAGCAAGGCTTTTGACACAATCCCACATGACATTCTCATAAGCAAGCTGGAGAAATGCAGGCTCAGTAGAAATACCATTAACTGAATACATAATTGGTTAACACAAACAACGAGTAACTATTAAAGGAATTATGTCAGATTGGAAGGAGGTTTCAAATAGGGTTCCCACAGGGATCTGTTCTGGGTCTGGTATTATTTAACATCTTTATTAATGACCTGGATATAGGAATAGAGAGCATACTGATCAAATTTGCACATGACGCAAAGCTCGGGAGGGTGGGAGGGGGGGCAGGGGTTGCAAACAATTTGGAGGACAGAGCCAAAATGTAAAGTGATCTTGATAAATTGGAGAACTGGCTATAGACAACAAAATTAAATTCAACAAAGACAAATGTGAGGAGCTACACTTAGGGAAGACATACCAAATGCACAAATACAGAATGGGGGATAATTGGAGTGACAGCAGCACTGCTGAGAAGGATCTGGGAGTTGTGGTGGATCACAGCCTCAACATGAGTCAACAATGCAATGTGCTGTCGCAGAGAAAGGAAATGCAATTTTGGGTTGCATTAACAGAGACATAGAAAGTCACAAGAGGTGATAGGACCTTTGTATTTGGCACTGGTTAGGCCTCAGCTGGAGTACTGGGTCCAATTTTGGTCACCACTGTATAGAAAGGATGTAGAGAAAATGGAAAGGATTCAGAGGTGAGCGACAAAGATGATGAAAGGGATGGAATGCAAGCCATATGAGCAAAGGCTGAAGGAACTGGGTATGTTTAGTTTGGAAAAGAGGAGATTAAGTGGGGGGGGGGAGGGATCGGGGGAGGTGTGTGAACATGTTAACAGTCTTCAAATTCTTGAAAGACTGCCATAAAAAAGACGGAGAAAAATTCTTCTCTCTTTCAACAAAGGGCAGGACAAGAGGAATGGGTTCAAATTATAGCATAGCAGATTTAGATTATATCTCAGGAAAACTTTCTAACTGTAAGAAGAGCAGAATAAACTGCCTAAGGAAGTAATGCAAGCTCCTTCACTGGAAGTTTTCAAAAAGAGGATGGATAGCCATCTGACTTGAATGGTTAAGACACAACAAATCCTGCATCTTGGCAGTGGGTTAGAGTAGATGACTCTTGCAGTCCGTTCTAACCCTATGATTCTATGATATACCTAAGATCTTATTAGCATGTTTGTAAGAGATCGATTAGTGTTTGACAACGTGACCCTGCCAATGTTGAATGCTTTTGAGGAGCATGCAAGTAAAAGTTGTAAAGCTTTCTATTCTATTCTATTCTTTTTTTTTTTTAATGTTATTACCTTCAGCCTCTCAGGTGACAGTTTTCTTGTATTATGCCTGAAAAGTGTCAGAGCCAATATTTCAGAGAACAAATGATAGTGACAAAGTTATTTGTCAGGAGGAACATCAGTGTCATGAAGTTCTCTATCTGTCACAATGAGTTTTTCACTGCTCCAAGCTTAAAGATACATAGCAAACAATGAGTATCTTTTGAGGACTAGATGTGAAAAATAGCAAATTTCAAAAATAATGCATTTTAAATCTTTGATTACTCTTCCTTTTCTGTAACAGAATATATTGTTTCTGTCCAAACAGAAAGTTACACAATATCTCAGCTGAGTGACTAACAGCTACATATCTTGACTATGCAGCTTTGAGTCCAATCCTGTGAGGTGCTGAGCTCCTCATAAAAAGTACTGACATTTATGGGAGCTGTGGGCACACTCAGGACTTGCTCCAGACCTCATACGTTCAGGTCCTTTACAGGTATCAGCAGAATCTAGGGAAATTGCTGCTGTAAGTATTCAGTCCTTTTGTTATTTAGAGTGCATTATATTCACAGCAATCCTCTCTCACAGATAATAATCAACAGAGTTTTTAAATCAATGAGGACAGGGGAGGTTTTCAGCAAGTGAAATACAAGAGAAGAACATGGGGGAAAAGGGGAATAAAAGTGATTAGCAAAAATATTAAAATTATTTGTATAATTTTGTATAATTTAATCTGCTTTCTGAAGCCCATTTAGCACTTCACCTCATCTGCAGAGTATGTAGGTGGCTTCCACCAGAATTTACACTCTATGCTACATGGAAAAACAAGTACAATAATCTGTAAGAACTGTGGAGTCAGCACTCTCTCTGTTTTGGATGCTAAGCATATTGCCTCATGAATCAGATCTACTGTAGCCACCTGAGATTTAAGACACAAAGTACATTCTTAAATATAAGGGAGTTGAAGAGGACCACAAAAAATCAGGGTAGAGCAAATGAAAATTCTAAATAATCCTCCTCATTATCCCAAATTTACATTACACAAGGAATAATAAATATTTTGGCTTGTTCAGTAAGATGTGAGCAAACCATTCAAATGGAAGCAGGTATAAGCCTCTCACTGACACCCTTCTAACCATAACTAAAATTATACACTATATGATGTATTTCAGTAAATCAGTCAGGTACAGAAATACACGTGTATTTGCCATGACAACATGATCCAATGCAATGTTGTGCCACAATATAAAATGTTACAGACAAAATACACAAGGAAACAATCTTATTCTGGGACCTAACAGCATCTACTCCAGCTGTCTGTCACATACAAAGCATATCCTGAGATAAACAAGTGAGCAGGTTTTTTTCCCCCGAAGCATGAGAGCTCCCATGTACAGATTCAAAATGTGACAGGTTTAGAAGAAAATTTAGTACTCTTGTCTTTGGCAAGGTAATATAATGTGCAGCTGCTTTAAAACGATAGGTGAAACAACACTTGCTGTTAAACAGCATGTACATTTTTGCTTTATTTTGGTCTCTGCTTTGCTGTGGTGCGCACTGCCTCTTTTAGAGTGCTTTCAGCATAGAGCCTTATGATAGATAATAAATTAATTGTATCAAAAAATAAGATATGGAAGACGTTAGATAGTTATGTGTTTTTCCTCATCTCCCCCACTTACCCTACATTTTAATTTGGGTCACAAAATCATTGAATAATATTCTAGTAATTTCATACCTCACTTGGGGTCAGATCTGAGCATGTATGACTAATTCAGAAAATGGTAAATATAATTACTTCTATTTGTGTTAGACTCAAAGTTCAGGTCTATTTTTGACCTTGACTTTCCCTCCAACAAAATTAACATCTCTGTCAAGATACCTTTCTTGACATCAAGTATTGGGGTGAAATGCTGGACCTATATGTGACTAGCACACTGATGGGGAACGCAGAAATAGCAGTAATTTTGCTATATTCTGGGGAGTTTCACGTTTGAAAAGTAGACCTGGTTAGTTCAGATGTCAGCATTAAAAATATTTTCATTATTTTTTCCCTCCATCAGCTTTATTGAGAATGGGATCAAGGTCTAGTTTTCAAATAATTACACTTTCTTTAACATTTCACTATTCTTGACCCCCAAAACTGCAGATCAAGAGGCACAATAGATACTTTGCAAAAATTTGAAAAAGGGGACATTTAAAAACCCTTTATATATCAAAAAGCACTTAATTTATTTAAAAATGTTCAGACAACGAACATTCTAGTTGTCAGTAAAAGTGAGCCCTAAAAAAATTCTGAAGGTTTGACACTTTTAAAAATGACCAGGGGTTCAAAATGAGCCTCATAAATTGAATAATATTACAACATTAATAATGGAAAGGCCATAAGAAGACAAACACATAGCTGCAGAGCTGGAGTTAGAGCCTTGGGCAGGCAGATTCAGCATACTGTAAGGCCTCTGTCACTTAAGCCAAAGGAACATATTTGCCAGCACTAAAAAAAAGACCCATTTAAGTTCTTTCAAAGCAGCAACTACACAATAGAATGCAACCTCAAAGGCAGTGTGGCTTTCTCTGGTCATGTGGGAAGGTGTTGTGGCCCCTTTAAGGGTTCCCATCTCCTTCAGATTGGAAGGGAATCATCACCTGGGCTAAGGCTGGCCAGAGGGGCTCAGATAAGTCATTGCCCCTTGCAGACAAGAGGGAGGAGCTCTTTCTCACATCTGGAGCAGCAGCATCCAGTGAATCAGAGTTGGATCCTTTTTATTTTTGGGTCTCCTGTGGGTATTGCCCTAGTTGCCTTTTTTTGGGACAGGGAAGGAATTTCCCCCTCCCTGCCAGACTGGCCTGAGAACAGTGGTTTTCTTTGCCTTCCCCACAACAGCTTCAGACATGGCTGAGCAGGTCACGAGGTTCAGTATAAGCTATCACAGCTTGGCAGGTGATAGGTATCCAGTGCAGATACTCATTCCACAGGGGGGACGTTCCAAAATAAACTGGAGCTGAAAATGAACTTAGGGGAAGGTAAGAAGCTGGGGAATCTAGTATCTGATACAGCGAGGAGACACCCTTCTTTGCCAGGAACTTAACCCTTATGCAAGTGGAGGGAGGTGGGGTCCCAGCAATGGGCTGGGACCAGGTTTGGATGAGTGAAGAAGGAGTGATGACCTGCACTGTACAAGTTATTGCTGGATAGTTCCCTAATGAGCTAAGTTAGAATCATAGAATATCAGGGTTGGAAGGGACCTCAGGAGGTCATCTAGTCCAACCCCCTGTTCAAAGCAGGCCCAATCCCCAAGTTAATGAAGTTGTGGCCCAATTAAACAGCACCTCTCACATCTTGTCATTTTCCTTGAGTGTCGGGGACAGTTTGCTCTGACATACATATGGTGCCTAAACCTGCTCCTACTAAAATCAATGGCAAAACCTCTCACTGATGTGAATGATGGGAACAAAAGAGGGTCTGTAACTACCACTGAAATCAGTGGGACTTGGATCAAGCCCAGACCTACACACAACAGAAAACTGTTGACACCCTTGATTAATTACAACTTATTATTTTTTTGTTTCTTCTCTCATTTTTTTTTTTACTACTTCAAACTTTTTGATTAAAGCCCCCAGCCTTTAAGTTCGGGTGCTGTTAGCTCATGAGTCTCAGTAATCAAAGCTGTCACTGTGTCACACAGGGAGAGAAGTTCTCCCTCAGATAGCCAGGACCTGAGTAGTGTATAATTAAATTGTCTGTATGGAGTTCTTTTTTATATAGGCTCTTAAACAACCAAAACAGGCTTCAACAAAGATTATACTCCTAGAGTATTACAGATATTTTAAATGTGTTGAAACTTATGCATTGCTGCTTTCTAGTACAAGAGGTTTTTTTGCTATCTGTGTATTTGGCACGGACACCACAATAGTAATATATGGTGAAAAGATGGATATTTCTGGTATTCTTTAAATAATTTCAAATAAGCCCATTACTTTGCCTTGTACTGGTCTTCACTGACGCATATAAAGTATGCCACAGTTGCTTTGCACCTGCTCTGGGCTACAGAGCTCCAAACCACCAGATATGAAGCCTTAATCACAATATTTGCAGTCATAAACTGACAAGATAAAATGGGAAATTTCCAGTCTGAACTTTGTCATTTATTTTGGATATCAAAAGTCACAGTTACTTGGTTTCATCATATTTTTTGTACAATGATAGAATAACGTTATAAACATGTTCAAGGACATACAGAAATAATAACTTTTCACTTTTTGATTTTGTTTCGGAGCCATATGCAACAGTGATTTGACTACTCAGTGTAATAAACACTGTCAGACATAAAAATGTCGGTAATAATAGGAATCTATTTATTACCAATGGTAATTCAGTATTCTTAATCTTTGCTCTGAAATATATGGAAGTAATGCAGAGCCAGGGAATAAGCAATACCAGCATACTTCTTCCACCAGTAATAAGAGGGAGGTGGAATGAGGAAAGATTTCTCTTCAATGGAAGGTGCAAAGTGCTAGTTGGAATGGGATCGAGTTTCTAACCTGATAGTTAACTTACTCTTTCCCCTTTTGTTGGGGGAAAAAACCAACAGTTTACCAAGTCCCCTAACATGTGAAACTCCAGCATAAATTAATAATAATACTGTGCTCATCTACAGTATGTTGCAGCTAAGGATCAAGCACAAATAATAAATAATCAGAGCCTCACAATACCTCTGTGAGGCAGGTAAGTACCATAATACCCATTTTACAGGAGGCACAAAGCAATTGGGTGACATGTCAAAGGTCACCCAGAGTCAGTGACAGGAGTAGATACTAAGAGTCCCAATTCATAGTCCCATTATCTTTATTTAAAAGGAAGGAAGGAAATGAGTCACAGAACTACTGGCCTGCACTAATATGAACATTTTAAAGGGGCAGTACATGCTTGGTGTAAACATATTTCAAAGGGAACATTTCATTCTGCCTTGAAATAACGATCTGATGGATGGAGAATCTGGGTGCTCACAGGCTACACACAGTGAATGATGTGCGTATATAAAGATGTAGATTTTACCTTTTACTTTTGTAAATTTCTGGGGAGGCGCGGAGGTTTAAATATTGCCTTGGCAATAAATGCTGTAGAAATTAGTAAAATAAATAACAGATAAATAAATAGCCTTAAGTTGGAACAGTGAAAGAAGACTTCGGTGAAAATTCACAGAGACTGAGCTTTGCTGACCTGACATAAGGGAACGTAATATTGATTTTGCTATCTGTCTGTCAAGTCATATATTATTGTGTACTCTGCTTTATTTTGGTCTCCAGCCACTAATTCACTACACCTTTAACAAAAAGAGAATTCCGCTGTTCTCAAAAAGGCCTCTTTTTTCATCACTACATAGCCCTGGCAACAGAGTGAATGGGAACACTTCCTCCACGTCACATAAATATGCACGGTTTCTCTCTTTATATATGCTGCACTATTTTTTAAAGTTTCATCAAAAATGGTTTCGCTATTTCTGAGAATGAAGTTACTGCAAAATAGGTGTATTTTGCTAATTTTAAAAAATCTGATAATTTTATGAACAGCTCTAGTGCCTCCAAAGTTTGGGCCAGGAACTCGTGATTTGGCAGATGGAGAGTCCTAGAGTCACAGTGACATCGTCTGTTTTTCCCGTGAAATTCCATCCAGGTATGGCTAACGTTATACCAAAGGAATATTGCCATTTGTATGTGCACAGCAGAACTTGTACAATGTGCCTTAATTTTCTGAAAATTCCAAATGTGTTGTGCATGCTCCCAGGCCCCTGCTGATTCTCCATCGTCATTCTGAAGTAGCCACACAGAAAAAACAGTTGCTGACCTGTTCTATAACTCTTGTTGTTTGATAAGTGTTGCACATGTCCATTCCACTTCAGCTGAGTGTGGGCACAGAGCATCAGAGTTGGAGATTTTTCCCTTAGTGGTATCTGTTGGGGTGGAGCATGCACCCTCTGCTGCCTCACACTGCTGCATGATGGTATAAGGGGTGGAGCTACTCTCAGTTCCTTCTTACCAGAGACACTGATATTGAAGGAAAGGAAGGTGGTTCATGGGTCATTTTCATTGCACATGTCCATTCCACTTCAAGTAACTCACAAGTAGTTCAATCTGGAGGTGGGACTGGAGTCTACCTGAACAATGACTGAAGGACTATCTGTCCAAATTTTCTGTCTTTTTAGGAATGCTGAGAAATGGCACAATGAGTCACAAAGGTACGTACCGATGACCAAGTTGCAGCCCTCCAAAGGTCTAATGTAGGCGCTTGAGCCAGATAAGCTACAGAAGTTGCTGGAGATCTTGTGGAGTGTGCTAGCACTCTGCTTGGTGGGGTTATGTTGGCAGTGTCACAGCACACATGATTACAGGAGGAAATCCATAACAAAATCCTCTGAGTGGAGACGGGAGGCCCTTCATCTTGTCTGCAACTGCCATGAACAGTTGAGATGAGGCCCAAACTAAGGCCTGACCAAGTAAAAAGGTAACACCCTTCTGACATCTAAGGTATGGAATTTCTCTTTGTCCTTATGAGAATGAGGCTTACAAAAGAAAGCAGGCAAGTATATCACTTGATTGAGGAGGAAGTCCAACACTACTTCAGTAAAAATTTTTGGATTCAGGCACAAGTATACATTGTCCTTATAAAAGACTGTGTAGGGAGGGTCAGCTACCAAAGCTTGTAACTCCCCACTCTTCTCGCAGGGGTAATTGCTACCAAAACCACCACTTTCACGGATATATGAAGGAAAGAGCAAATAGCCATTGATTCAAAGGGTGGACCCATCATCCTTGATAACACAAGATTTAAATCCCAGGGAGGGATAGGATCCACCACTTGGGGACATAATCTGTCCAGACCTGTTAAGAACCGGAACTCAATCACCTTGCAGTCTACCTGGCTCTTGAACCAACCTCTCACCAACCTGTTGTTCAACTACGGGAATATGTGTACTCCTCTTTTTCTGAAGAACACAGCCACTACTGCTATGCATTTTTAAAATACTCATGAGGCCATGGATAGGCCAAATGGCAGGACTGTAAATTGATAAGGGAGGTAGTTGAGCAGAAATCTTAGGGATCTCCTGTGGGTTTGATGGATAGCCACATGGAAATACACATCCCTCAAGCTGAGGGCAATGTTGCTGGGATTCAGGAAGGGGATACTATAGGTTAGGGTGACCATACACACTTATTTTGTTTATATATTTGTTCAGTTCTTCACAGGTCTAGAATGGGTCTTAGGCCTTCATTTGCCTTTGAGATCAGGAAGTAAAGTGAATAAAATCCTTTTCTTTGGTGGAGGGCAGGAATGTCCCCTACAGCTCCCAAATGGAGAACAGACTGCATCTCTGGGAGGAGGACAGCCTCATGAGAGTCATGTCTGAAGAGAGATGAGGAAGGAGGGATGGGAGGGAAGGACTGAAATAAACAGAAGGATGTATCCCCAATTCTACAGTGCTTAGAACCCATTGATCTGTGATAATATGGGTCCAAGCACATAGGAAGTAGGATAATCTGTTGGAAAACACAGGGGTAGGAGAAACTGGTGTGATGTAAACTGCCCTCAACCAGGCTGTCAAACCGACTGCTCAGCATTATTGGACTGCCTAGAAACAAAGAAGGACAATGAGGAGATAGAGGTCTCCTCCTATGATTCTTCCCCTTCTTCCTAGACTGGTCAGGGTGCCTAGACATGAATGACTAACATTACTGGTATGTTTGAGGGCGGAATTGTATTTCTTTAGGCAGAAGCATATAAATCCCCAAAGACTGTGAAGTTTCTTGTCAGCCTGCTGAGATAAGAGGGTTGGACCCTCAAAGGAGAAATTCTGTATAGTCTGCTGGACCTCATGAGGAAGAACTGATGATGGAAGCCATGAACATTTGCGCACCATTACTGCAGATGCCCTGGCTCTGGCTGCTGTATCCATCACATCCAACACAGCTTGAAGAGTGATCCTAGCAACAAGCCTGCCATCCTCCAATACAGTCTGAAACTCCCACCTGATACCTTCTGGTAATTTGTCCATGAATTTAAGAGCATTGCTGCAGAGCAAGGCTTGCTGATTTGAGATACGAAACTGCAGACCAGCAGTAGAATAAATCTTTCTACTAGGGCTGTCAATTAATCGCAGTTAACTCATGCGATTAACTCAAAAAGTTAATCATGATTAAAAAAATGAATCATCATTAATCGGAGTTTTAATTGCACTGTTCCCGGAACTGAAATTTATTTAATATTTTGGAAGTTTTTCTACATTTTCATATATATTGTATTATGTTGTAACTGAAATCAAAGTATATATTTTATTACAAATATTTACACTGTAAAATGATAAACAAAATAAATAGTATTTTTCAATATACCTCATACAACTACTGTACTGCACTGCAATCTCTTTGTCATGAAAGTGCAACTTACAAATGTTTTTTTTATTACAAATGCCCTCAAAAACAAAACAATGTAAACTTCATAGCCTACAAGTCCACTCAATCTTACTTCTTGTTCAGCCAATCACTAAGACAAACAAGTTTGTTTACATTTACAGGAGATAATGCGGCCCTCTTCTTATTTACAATGTCACCAGAATCTCCATTCAGTCCTCTTAGTTATCATTGGCAGAGATGATGGCATCTGCCACAATAGCCTTGTGGGCTTCCAAATACAGCTTCGTTTATAGGCAGAGCATACGAGATTGTCCCACTGACTCCAACATGTCCACCAGTCTATGGGAGCTCTCTTGCACTACCTCCTCCTGAATGTCTAGAGAGGAAGCAAACATCTTTAGCAGGACCTAGTAGGCCCTATAGTAATCCTAAAGAGAGGAAGCCACCACAGGTATTGCTGCCTCATACGATGATGATGACAAGGAGATAAAAAGGGAGTTGAGATGGAGTCTCTTGTACCTCCTCTGTGGGAGGCTCTGTCAGGAAGGATGGTCAGGTTCAGTACCAACCTTGGATCGGGGGAGTAACCTCATGATTCTCTGCATGACAGCTATCCTAATGTCTGTTCGGGGATCTGGAGGGAGGAGAAAGCAGGGAGGCTCTGGTGCTGGGAGGGAACTTTCATGGGTTCCAGAACAGCCATTGGTAGGATAGGGGACCCCAACCTCTATCAGCCCATAGATCTGGGTCCTTGGACCACTGTGGGACCTCTGCCTGGTACCTCTTGTTGAGGGTGAGTGATGCCTTCTATTCCAGATGCGAGGGGCACAGGAGTCTACTTCCAACTCTGAGGAAGAGCCTAAGTTGCCTGACCAGGAAGGTGTAGAACCATGCAGTACTGAGGACTGGAAGTATGTCTCTGGAGATGTAGGTACCAGATACAGCTTGTTGGGCTTGCCTCTAGATGGCACTGGACAAGGAGGCACTGGACAGTCTGAAGTGGGCCCTTATATTGGGAGTTGGATACTGCTACTCGCAGAGGAGCCAAACAAAGACTGCAGATTCATCAGTACCAGAAGATTTGTCTCCAGAACAGCTGAAGAATCTGGTACTGAGAGGCATAGGAGATCCCACACTGCAGCATATGCCTCTGGTGTCGTGGATACTCAACTGTTCTCCAAATGCTGCTAATGTTGCATCAAAGGGGTTGGTACCACAGAGTGGGTAGGCCTCGACCACAAAGGCACCAGGGTCAACGACCCCATGCAAGATGAAGTCGGTACCAGGGAGCATCTCTTCTCCAGGGACACTCTACCCTGCCCTCCAGCCTGCTTCCTGGCAGATGGAACTGGGGACCTTGATCTCCTGGTGGAGGGTGGCTCCTTTGAAGCATTTTGTCTATGTTTCTTCCTCAGTAGTGGGGAAGGAGAGCAGCACTGACTCTCCACAATATTTGTATAGCCACTTCTGATAGAAACAGAAGCTTTTGGCTCCCGTCCTGAGTGGGAAGGCTCTG
Organism: Lepidochelys kempii; assembly: GCF_965140285.1. Classification (NCBI taxonomy): domain Eukaryota; kingdom Metazoa; phylum Chordata; order Testudines; family Cheloniidae; genus Lepidochelys; species Lepidochelys kempii. The sequence goes on from NC_136386.1 coordinate 102,391,777, forward strand.
ATGGTGAGCTGAAGGCTGCCTTCATGAGGAGGTAACACAGTCTCACCTCTCTGTCCTTCTTAGTCTGGGACTTGTAGTCTCTACATATTTTATACCTGTCCCAGATCGGGACCCTCCCCAAGGCACTTCGGACACATGAAGTGAGGTCACACACCAGCACTGACTTCTTGCCGTGGATGCAAGGCTTAAAGCTCAAAGACAGAGGCATGCCCCAGTAATGGAAGCCAGTGGCCAGATACATGGGAACCAACACTCTAAGTCAGGGCTCTCAACTTTTTCAGACTAATTGTGTACCCCCAAATTTCACCTCACTTAAAAACAACTTACTTATAAAATCAGACATAAAAATACAAAAGTGTCACAGCACACGATTACTGAAAAATTGCTTACTTTCTCATTTTTACCATGTAATTATAAAGTAAATCAATTGGAATATAAATAATAGACTTGTATCTCAGTGCACAGTATATAGAGTAGTATAAACAAATCATGTCCATACGAAATTTTAGTTTGTACTGACTTGGCTGGGGCTTTTTATGTAAGGGCTGGAGCACCCACAGAAAAAAAATTGGCAGATGCTTAGCACCCATCAGCAGCCAGTTCCTCTCTCCAAGTGTTTCCTGCCTGCTGGCGACCCCACCAATCAACTCCTCCCCCTCCCTCCCAGCATCTCCCGCCTGCCGCACATCAGCTGGAGAGGCGAGGTGGGAGATTTTGGGGGGAAGGGGTGGAGTGGGGGCGAAGTCTGGGTCTGAGTGGGGATTGAGCACCACCGGGGCAAGAAGGAAGCCGGTGCCTGTGTCTAGAAGACTGCTAAATAACTCTGGTTGAGAACCAGTGCTCTAAGTAACATTAAATATCTAAAATAAATAAATAAATGAAACATATTGAAAAGCTCTATTAATTATGCCAAGCGTACTATAACTATATACAAAAAATCTGAAAGGGAGAACACTTGGAAAGCAAGTCAACACAATACCACTACCGATCATGGGAGGCAAGAAGGAACTGAGGCTGGTCAGGGCAGCTTCACCCTTTATATTATCACACAGCAGCATGAGCCAGTAGAGGACACATGAAACTCAACCTTATTGTTGGTCACAGCCACAGAGAACTGAACCGCCATCATCAACCAGAATTGTTAGTTGTCAACTTTCATTCTGTCCCTTGTGCATATGAATCATGATACAGTCTCCAGTGATAGGATCATGTACACAGATGAGGATAAGAAAATAATCGAACAGTTGCCATTAACTGAGCATCAACTATCTTGTATGAGGTGAGAGTACTGTGGAAAAAATACTGTGTAATCGTGTAATAAAGGACTATCTTAATTAAGCTTGCAAGGGAAACTTCAACTCTGGCATTACCTGAAATCTGAATGCTTGACTTTGCAACTATTCTGTTATTTGAGGAAAATTTTTTTTTTAAATGCTATTTAGTTTTAAATGAATATCCACACAAAATGAGTGATCAAAACAAGAAGTGCTCTGGCTACTCACCTAGGTTATACCACATGTCTCTGATCTCAAACCCAATTTGCCTCCTCATGTCACCATACCTAAAAAGGAACACATTTCTTTATAAATGGCAGTAGGCAAAATGAACTGGATATGACAATTTGAGTAGCATTTAAAATTCTACTTGAACTTTTAAGATCCCTAAAATTCCTAAATACCAACTTATACTATTAATACAATTAGCACCATTCATTTAGTACCCTAAAATATACCATGGCTTTAAGCCACCCAGAAGATGGGAGCACAGTCAGGAGCTCTGGCTCGCAGGCCTATGTTCTAATCTCTACACTATTAGCTCCCCTTTAAAGAAATATATTGCAATTTCTACAAAAGAGAGCACAGAAACGGATCACCTGTGGGAATCTCTCTTTGCCACATCTGCGTATTACATAACTGTCCTTTAGGAGCATGGGGGTGGTTGTGTAGATTAACGAGAGTATTTTCCGTTTTTCAGTCTCCAATGACGGGAGAAAGCATACTGCACAGCTTTACAGCCTAAAGGATATTTTATTTTTATACATATTTTTAGCATTTCTAGATTGTCCTAGAAAATGAAATGAGAAACACATCACAACATCTTATACACTAAAGTCAGCAGCACAAAGCCACAATGATTCAGGATTTTTGGATTTGAAGTTTATGCTGGGATGCAGGGATGTCCTGAAATGGGGCTGATGGCACTAATGCTTCATATCCCATGCCAATACTCACTACTTAGCAAACTATCATGGAGCCTCTCCACAGTAATGAAGATTGGGGCCCAACCCAGCTCTCAGAAATCAATGTAAAGCTTCCCATTGATTTTGATCGGGGCTGGATCAGGGTCTTAGTGAGTTCCTAGAATATATTTGCTTGATGGTGCATATATTTTTTAAAAACATTGCTTTTCTCATATTAGCAAAATCACAACATTTAGTAATTGGCAAAGGGTTGACCTGATATTAGTGTGGATTAAAGAGATTCTACTGTATTTTTACAAAGTTTGCTGCTATTTAACACTCACATAAAATCCCAGCTGAGTATGAGTGATATTTGTTACACAAGTAAATAAAATCTTACGTTTCAAGACCCATGACTTTATTGGTTGCTGAGCAATTTCCTTTTTCGTTTTACTGCCTAGACAAATCTAATTCTATTAAAATTATAATTCGTAAAACCATTATCACAGCAAATTTTAATAACTAGTCTTGTCCAAGACCTGGTCTATTTACTTTTATTATCAGACATGAAGAATATGGTGAAAGTCTGTTGATCTCTTACATTTCCTCCATAGTGCAGATCATAGCACAGTTTTATGCACATGTTGGTGGAAAAAGAAACCCTTATAAGGTTCTCACCTTATATGGGTGTGTGAACAATCTCATTCACAATCTCTTGCTCCGAGATTAAAATATAAGGCATTTCCAGTCCGGCCACCTCCCAAATTCTCCCTGATCTTTACTCCTTGAATCTCCTACTGTTTCATGGCTGTATACAGGAGATGTGCATGTCTATATGCACAACACAGAGTTAATTTTGTGTATGTATGAAACATTATATACATACACAATTTATCATGCCAGTATTACCTCTACATACATGATGCATATGTACCTTATATTACACAAATAGACATATATATATACACACACACACATTCACAATTTAAATAAATAAATAAAGACACAGAGGGACAAATATATACTGTGGAGGTGATATCCATACAACAACTTGGAAAGGTCTGTAATTCTCACATACCCATGCAATTTCAAACATAATTTACTAGATGTCTATGACCACATTATCTACCTGCTAATCTAGCTGCCTGGGATTTATTCTAACATTCAATCCCTACTCTCCCAAACAGCTTCAGACACATATATTAAAAGTAAAAAACAAAAATAAAAATACAAAATCCTCAGCCTGCCAGAGAAGCATTTCCTCCTCTTAAAGTTACCCTTGCCTGAGGCTTGGGATGTGTAATATTCAGTCCTACGCAAGTAATTACCTTTCTATATAAAAAAAGTCATGATTTGAAGTCTCTTATCTTACAACCCTGTGGGGCAAGACACAGGAAGGTACCCAGCCTCCTCAGTGGGGTCCAACACTCCCATCTAGCTCTGGAAGGGTATGGGATTATGGATTTTAAGGCTGTATACAAGTTTTTAAATAAACCTCTGGAGGTTTTTATAGCCCTGTACAGTTGGACTCCAGGTTAATAACCTTGCTTTTCTAACACAGAGATATGACAAACAGTCCCAATAAAAACAAATGAAAACTCTCTGAGTTTACTACAGTAAAATAGCTGTAATTTATGTGGCACATAGAGAATACACAATAGTGCGGTATGAAGGTTTTATTAAAATGAGTTTGTGGGTCATCTACATAACTCAACTGTGACTCCACCTCTCATAAGTAATATCAGCATCCCAAACTCGTGTCTATAAAATACCATCCCATCATATATTCTTTCTCTGTAGTGTATGTGTGTATACATAATTATACACACACAATGGCTCAGATTTCAAAGCTATCACATGGGGATCGATTTCCATTGATTTTACTGCAAATTGGGTATCCAAATCCCTTAGGAACCTTTGAAAACCTCAACCTATATAAAAAATGCAAACTACCCAGATTTTTTCAGACTGCAGTAAGGCAAGTCTTGAGGCATGGTTATCTAAGCATAATTATCAGACTTGGAATAAATAATGCTGAAATGGTGCTGGTGGTATGAGACACCACACTCCAGGAAGTTACAGCATCTCTCTGTTGTGATATGCTTGCCTATGCAGCTAAAGCTGATCTCATTGTGTTCTTTGAGTGGTTTGTGAACTCTTTGGGTTTTGAGAGATTTTGGGTGGAGAGAGGGATTGGCGGGGATTTTATGTGCCTCTGACTGGTAGGTGGTTGGACATAATTATTTAGATACCTAATTGCTACAGCTACATTCTTGCAGTGGCCACACAGTTTTCATGCCCCAGTCCAAGGCTGTATAATATGACAGATTAAGAAAACAAACCTCATTTAGGAGGGCTTTACTGTATTATGACCCAAAGGATTTGCCTTCTGAAAATGGCCTCAAACATCTACCACATATGCAGCTTTCAGTCTTTAGGCAATGTGCTCAACTAATCCTAACTTGTGGTCTTGGCAGAGATCCTATAGAGAGGAAATGATTTTACAACATTCAGGAGATGGCTGTCACTATAAGGCCAGGTTTACGCGACAAGGCTTCTTCCTGCACAGCTATCGCAGGGACAAAGGAAAGACAACAGGGAACATAGAGGGGAAATCAAATCAGTATCTTAGATGTCTGTATACACACAGTGATTACAAATAATGTTTTAATGGTCAAATAAAGCAAAGGTTCCAAAGCAAATGTCTCAAACATCATGGTGGGGTGAATTACAGCTTGAACAGCAATATCAAGGGTAAGGGCCCAGGCGGAGAGAGATGCGTCCTGGAAGTGAATGGATGGCTGCGCAAATTTTGTTGTGAGGAGGATTTTGCCTTCCTTGACCACAGGATCTTGTTCAGGAAAAAAGGACTGCTGAGTGTAGATAGGGTACACCTATTGAGGAAGGGGGAAACTATCTTTGGATACAGATTGGCTAACCTGCTGAGCCAAACTTTAAACTAGGTTCTATGAGGGCAGGAAACAAAAGCCCATAGGTAAATCAAAAACACTGAGACCTGGGTGATGGGTCGGAAATCAGGGAGATCACGGGCAATTATAGCAGGGACAAAGGAGAGACAACAGGGAACACAGAGGGGAAATCAAATTGGTATCTTAGATGTCTGTATACAAATGGAAGAAGTATGGGGAATAAACAGAAAGAACTAGAAATACAAGTGAATAATCACAAAAAACAGTTACTTCTCATAACTGTTGTTCTTCAAGATGTGTTGTTCATGTCCATTCCACATTAGGTGTGCGTGCATCGTGTGCACAAGCTTCGGAAACTTTTTCCCTTAGTGGCTCCTGTCGGGCTGGCAGGGCCCCCCGAGTGGCGCCACTGCGCCGTGCATATATACCCCTGCCACCTGACTCCCTCCGGTTCCTTCTTGCCGGCGACTCTGACAGAGGGGTAGGAGGGTGGGTGGTGGAATGGACGTGAACAACACATCTCGAAGAACAACAGTTACAAGAAGGTAAGGAACCATTTTTTCTTCTTCGAGTGCTTGTTCACGTCCATTCCACATCAGGTGAATCATAAGCTTACCTCTGGAGGAGGGTAGGAGTCACGGAACAACTGACTGGAGGACCGCTCTGCCAACCGCCGCATCCTCTCTGGCCTGCTGGTTGACTGCGCAGTGGGTCGTGAAAGTGTGCACCGAGGACCAGGTGGCTGCTCTGTGCCAGGAAAGCTGTGGAAGTCGCTTGTGCCCTGGTCAAGTGGGCCGTGACCGCCGGGCCGGAACACCTGCGAGCTCATAGCACACCCGGATGCAGCTTGTTATCCAAGACGAGATCTCCTGAGCCGACATGGGGAGGCCTTTCATCCTCTCGGCTACGGCCACGAACAGCTGCACAGATTTACGAAAGGGTTTGGTGCGCTCCAAATAGAACGCCAGCGCTCGACAGACATCCAGGGTGTGTAGGCTGCGGTGACTCGGGTCCGTATGGAGTTTTGGAAAAAACACGGGCAGACAAATGTCCTGGTTCAAATGGAATTGCGAGATCACCTTAGGGAGGAACTTGGGGTGCTGTCGGAGCTGCACCTTATCCTTGTGAAACACTGTATACGGTGGCTCAGAGGTGAGAGCCCTCAGCTCGGACACCCTTCTGTCCAAGGTAATGGGCACCAGAAATGCCACCTTCCAGGAAAGGTGGAGGAGGGAGCAGGTAGCAAGGGGCTCAAACAGGGGTCCCATGAGTTTAGAGAGGACCAAGTTAAGGTTCCAAGGAGGGACTGGGGGGCGTGAGTACGGAAACATCCTCTCCACTTCCTTTAAGGAACCGTCGTGGGAAAACACCGAACCCGCCGAAAACCCCAGATGGAAGGCGGAAATGGCTGCCAGGTGCACTCTAAGTGAGGACGGGGACAAGCCCCTGCTGCTTGAGGTGCAGGAAGTACTCAAGAATGGCTTGCACCGGGGCTTGGCACAGCTGCACCTGTTGGGGCTCACACCAACAGGAGAACCTTTGCCACTTGGCCATATAGGTAGCCCTGGTAAAGGGTTTCCTACTGCCAAGCAGAATCTGCTGCACAGGAAGGAAGCACTGGCTCTCCAAGGCGTTTAGCCACAGAGCTTCCATGCCATCAGGTGTAGTGACTGCAGGTCAGGGTGGAGAAGCTGCCCACCGTCCTGCGTGATGAGGGCCCGGTATAGGGGCAAGACTACTGGGGACTCCACTGACAGCTCTAGGAGCATTGTGTACCAGTACTGGTGGGGCCAACGCCGGGGCGTTGAGGACCACCGCCGCCCTGTCCCTGTGTACCTTGAGCAGAACCTTGTGTACCAAGGGGAGCGGGGGGAACGCATACATCAAGCCATCTCCCCACGGGATCGCAAACGCGACTGCGACTGAGCCTGGGCTGTGGCCCTGGATTGAGCAGAACCGCGGACACTGGGCGTTGTCCCTGGTGGCAAACAGGTCTACCTGGGGAAACCCCACCTGTGGAAGAGCGAAAGCACAACATCCGCTCTGAGCATCCACTTGTGCATGTGATACAACCTGCTGAGGTAGTCCGCCCGCTCGTTTTGCACCCCTGGGAGATAGAACGCCTCGAGGAGAATGGCATGGGCTATACAAAAGTCCCAGAGGAAGAGAGCCCTGTGACACAGCGGTGAGGAACGAGCCCCGCCCTGCTTGTTTATATAAAACATGGCAGTAGTGCTGTTTGTCAGAACTGTCACGCTGTGACCACTCAGAGTGTCGTGAAAGGTCTGGCAGGCTAGATGAACAGCCCAGAGCTCCTTCACATTGATATGGAGTGACCGCTCTGCTCCAGACCACAAGCCTTGAGTCCTAAGGTGAGCCCCCCTCCGTGGTCTGACGTGTCCGTCACCAGCATCAGGTCCGGCTATAGGGCGACAAAGGGGATGCCTTCGCAAACCAGAGGCTGGGACTGCCACCACCACAGGAAATCCAGCACATCCCTTGGGGCTGTCACTACCAAGTCCAGGGGGTCCCTGCCTGGGCAGTACACCTGAGCAAGCCACGCCTGCAGAGTCCTGAGTCTCAGTCTGGCATGACTGACCACGTGCATGCATACTGCCATGTGGCCCAGCAGCCGCAGGCAGCACCTGGCCGTTGTCGTTGAAAACTGGTGCAGTGAGGCCACCGCTTGCTGGATAGCTCGGAAGTGGGATACTAGAAGGCTTGCCCCGGCCTGCGCCGAGACCAGGACCGCCCCTATGATTTCCACTCTCTGCGTGGGCACGAGAGTGGAGTTGGAGACATTGACAAGGAGCCCCAGCTCGCGGAACAATCTCAGGGCCACCTCCACGTGGCCCCGCACTTCCGCTTCGGATCAACTCGTCAGGAGCCAAACGTCAAGGTACGGGTAAACCCAAAACTTCTGCCTCCGTGAGAAGGCCGCCACCACCACCAGCAATTTCGTGAACACCCGCGGGGCCACAGCTAGACCGAACGGGAGAACTGCAAATTGGTAATGCTCTTGGTCCACGGTGAAGCTCAGGAACTGCCGATGAGATGGCTGGATGGCGATATGAAAGTACATGTCCTTCATGTCAAGGGCAGCGTACCAGCCTCCCGGATCCAGGGAAGGGATGACAGTGCCCAGAGAGAACCATGTGGAACCCGGCCTTGACTAGAAACTTGTTGAGCTTTTGCAGGTCTAAAATGCGACGAAGGCCCCCTTTGCCTTGGGGATGAGGAAGTACCGAGAGTAGAAACCTATCCCCCTTAGGCCGCGTGGCACCACCTCTACCGCCTCCCCCGTAGCAGCGAGCGAACCTCCTTCTCTAGGAGATGCTCATGAGAAGGGTCCCTGAAGAGGGACGGGGAAGGGGGGTGGGAGGGAGGGAGAGAAGAGAATTGCAGCGAGTACCTGTTCCGTACCGTGCATAAGACCCAACGGTCCGATGTAATGCTGGACCATGCACGGGAGAAACGGGTCAGGCGGTTTAGGGAACAAGGGGATGGATCCAGTGACTGGTCTGGTACACTGTTCTCGAGCGCACCTTCAAAAGCCTGGCTTAGAGCCCGGCTGGGATTTGTGCTGACCCTGGTTCTGGCCCGGCACATTATTGTTATTATTGTTGTTGCCTGTTATCCCTGCCTCGCCTATGGTAAGGCTCATGCCTATGACGAGGCTGGTACTGATGCTGAGGGAGAGGCTGTGGCTTAAAGGGCTTCCTCTGCATCACCGGGGTGTGCATACCTAGTGACTTAAGTGTAGCCCTCGAGTCCTTGAGGTTACGCAGCCTTGCGTCTGTCTGTTCCGAAAAGAGCCCGGGCCTTTCAAAGGGGAGGTCCAGAAGTGTACTCTGGACCTCAGGCAGCAGACCTGACTCCTGCAGCCATGCTGAGCGCCTCATGACCACCTCCGACATGATTGTTCTGGCAGCCATGTCTGCTGAATCTAGGAAGGCCTGGAGAGAGGTCTTAGCCACTGCCTTGCCCTCGTCCACCAGGGTCGTAAACTCCTTGGGAACTTTGTGGGAGGCTGTCCTTAAACTTCGCCACCGCTGCCCAGGAGTTAAAATTATGCCTGTTGAGAATGGCCTGCTGGTTAGCAATCCTCAACTGAAGGCCCCCTGACAAGTACACCTTTCTGCCAAAAAGGTCCAGGCGTTTTGCCTCCTTGGCCATAGGTGCCGGGGTCTGTTGACCATGGAGTTCCCTTTAGTTCACCGCCGAGACCACCAGGGAGCCTGGACTTGGGTGGCAAAATAAGAATTCGTAGCCCTTTGATGGGGCAAAGTATTTGCGCTCCACATCCTTGGCCGTTGGAGCGCTGGAGGCCGGGGTCTGCCATATAGTCTTATAATTCGATTGGATGGTCTTAATGAGCGGGAGTGCTATTCTAGATGGACCTTCAGGGCTCAAAATGTCCATGATGAGGTCCTCCTGCTCAACTGTCTCCTTGGCCTGCAGCCCCAAGTTCTGGGCGACCCTACGCAGTAGCTCCTGGTGGGCTCTGTAGTCTATGGGTGGAGGGCCGGACACTGCTGTTCCCGCCACTGCCTCATCCGGGGATGATGAAGAGGTTAGCAGCTGCTCAACCCCCTCTGGCTGGTCCTTCTGCTCCCCTTCTCCCGCGGGAGGGGCCTCCGGCTCGGGCCAGGGCGGGAGACATTGGGGTGGCACCAGACTCGGTGCTGGTCTCTCCAGTTTACCCAGGGAGGATGCTGGAGGCCTGGATACTGTAGCTTCCGGCGGCGTCGGGCGTCGGTGTGGGGACCGGGAACGTGGCACCGAGTAGCTCACCCTGGACGGGGCCCCTTGGCGCTGTTGATAGACCCAAGGAGTCCAAAAGGGCCAAAGACTTGCTGGAGCTCGACTGGGACCAACTCCGGGAGCAGTGCCGGGATGGTGTCCTCGAACGGCACACCATTGCCGGCTTACCCCTCGACAACACCCGTGGCATGGGTGCCGGAGGATTCTCCCTGTATGGGAGGGGGCTCGTCACCGACAGCTCAATGAGGTCCTTTGCCGCCTCAAAGGTGCCAGGTGTGGAGGGCTGATCCATTAAGTTCTCGAGCCCATCGTCTGCACTGAGCTCACTTAAGCCTGGGCTCAGCGGGACTTGTGGTGCCGAAGCCACCATTGCCAGCGCCGGTACAGAGGCCTTCCCACTCTTATCGGTGCTCGGGGCTTTGGAAGGCACTGGCCTCCTATGCGGGGAATGTCTGCACCTTCCTTTTGGCTGTGCCGTGGGCCGCACCGGGGAGGACGAGCGGTGCCGGGGCCTAGTCTGGCACTGTGGGGTGAACAGCTTTCGGTATTTAGCCGGTGCCGGGTCTCCCGACGGCTCTGGGGCACTACACACCGAGGATGCCGGAGCAGGCGTCGGGCGCTCCGGGCTTGGTGGCTGCAATGTGGCTTCCACCAACAACTGCTTTAAACGAAAGTCTCTTTCTTTCTTTGTTCTTGGCTTGAACGCCTTGCAAATCTTACATCGCTCAGTTTGATGTTCTTCCCCCAGGCAACGTAGACACGAGCCGTGGGGGTCACTAACTGGCATATGCTTGCGGCACGTGGCACAAGCCTTAAACCCGTGGGCCTGCGGCATGCCCCAGAGCCCGGGGTGGGTGCTGGAAGCCTCCAAGCACCTAATCACTTAAGTGTCCATAACAAAGGTATGCTAACTAACTGATAACAGCTATCTATAAGAGAAAGGCTAAGGGACTGCTCTCATACAAGAGAGAGAGGTTGTTCCAACCCCGTCACGGAGGGTAAGAAGGAACTGGAGGGGGTCGGGCGGCAGGGGTATATATGCACGGCGCAGTGGTGCCACTCGGGGGGCTCCCCCGGCCCGATGACAGCCACTAAGGGAAAAAGTTTTCGACGCTCGTGCACGCAATGCATGCACACCTAATGTGGAATGGACGTGAACAAGCATGCGAAGAAAAACTATGACATAGTTGGTATCACAGAGACTTGGTGGGATAATGCATATGGATGGAATACTGGTGTAGAAGGGTACATCTTGCTCAGGAAGAACAGTCTGAGGGGAAAAAAGGGAGTAGGTGTTGCCTTGTGTATTAAAGATGTATACACTTGTATTGAAGTTGAGATGGAAACAGGAAGAGACTTGTTGAAAGTCTCTCGGTAAATATAAAAAACCAAGGGTGATGTCATGGCAGGGATCACCTAACCAGGAAGAAGAGGTTGATGAGGCTCTTTTTTAAACAATTAACAAAATTATCCAAAGCATAGGTCTTGGTGGTGATGGGGGACTTCAACTACCCAGTCATTTGTTGGGAAAATAATACAACAGGGCACAGATTATCCAACAAGTTCTTGGAATGCATTGAGACAACTTTTTATTTCAGAAGATGGAGAAACTAACTAGGGGAGAGGTTGTTCTAGATTTTATTTTGACAAATAGTGAGGAACTGGTTGAGAATTTCAAGGTGGCAGGCAGCTTGGGTGAAAGTGATCATGAAATGATAGTGTTCATGTCACGGTTCCTTCCCCACTCTGAACTCTAGGGTACAGATGTGGAGACCTGCATGAAAACCTCCTAAGCTTACTTTTACCAACTTAGGTTAAAACTTCCCCAAGGTACAAACTATTTTACCCTTTGCCCTTGGGCTTTCACTGCCACTGCCACTCACTTTGTCCGAAAGCTCATGCTCAAATAAATTGGTTAGTCTCTAAGGTGCCACAAGTACTCCTTTTCTTTTTGTGGATATCTAGCTAGATTACTTACTGAGTTCTAAGACTCCATTCCTGTTCTGTCCCCGGCAAAAGCATCACACAGACAGACACAGACCCTTTGTTTTTCTTCCTCCTCCCAGCTTTTGAAAGTATCTTGTTTCCTCATTGGTCATTTTGGTCAGGTGCCAGCAAGGTTATCCTAGCTTCTTAACCCTTTACAGGTGAAAGGATTTTTCCTCTGGCCAGGAGGGATTTTAAAGGCGTTTACCCTTCCCTTTATATTTATGACAGTTCATGATTCTAAGGAATGGTAGGAGGAAAAAGAGCAGTATAAAGACAATGGATTTCAAGAGGGCAGACTTTAGTAGCGAGCTGGTAGATAAGATCCCATGGGAAGCAAGTCTAAGGGGAAAAACAGTTTGAGAGAGTTGGCAGTTTTTCAAAGAGACATAATTAAGGGTATAAGAGCAAACTGTTCCACTGCGTAGGAAAGATAAGAAGTATGACGAGACCACCCTGGCTTAATCAGGAGATCTTCAATGATCTGAAACTCAAATAAGTGTCCTATAAAAAGTAGAAACTAGGTCAAATTACAAAGGATGAATATAAAAAGCAAGACAAGCATGTAGGGACAAAATTAGACTGGCCAAGGCACAAAATGAGATTAAACTAGCTAGAGACATAAGGGTAACAAGACAAGAACAGAAAATGTGGAAATGGCAGAAGTGCTAAATGCCTTTTTCGCTTCAGTTTTCACCAAAAAGGTTATTAGCAATCAGACAGCTAATATAGTGAATGTCAGTGTAAATGGGGCAGGATCTGAGGCTAAAATAGGGAAAGAACAAGTAAAAAATTACTTAGACAAGTTAGATGTCTTCAAGTTGGCAGGACCTGATGAAATACATCCTAAAATACTCAAGGAGCTGACTGAGGAGATATCTGAGCCATTGGTGATTATCTTAGAAAGTTCATGGAAGATGGGAGAGATTTCAGAGGACTGGAAGAGGGCAAATAAGAGTGCCAGTCCATAAAAAGGGGAATAAAGACAACCCAGGGAATTACAGACAAGTCATCTTAACTTCAGTACACAGAAAGAAAATGGAGCAAATAATCAAACAATCAATTTGCAACCCCCTAGAAGATAATACGGTGATAAGTAACAGTCACATGGATTTGTCAACAACAAATTATGTCAAATCAACCTAACAGCTTTCTTTGACAGGGCAACAAGCCTTCTGGATGGGAGGGAAGTGGTAGATGTGGTATATCTTGACTTCAGTAAGACTTTTGATACTGTTTTTGATGATCTTCTCATAAATAAACTAGGGAAATATAGCCTAGATGAAGCTACTATAACGTGAGTTCATAACTGGTTGAGCTGGTAAGGCATATTGAGTGGGGTCCCACATGGATAGGTCCTGCATCTAGTTCTGATCAATATCTTCATCAATGGTTTAGATAATGGCATAGAGAGTACACTTATAAAGTTTGCAGACAATACCAAGCTGGGAGGGGTTGCAAGTGCTTTGGTGGATAGGATTGAAAATCAAGATGATAAATTGGAGAAATGGTCTGAGGTAAACAGAATGAAATTCTATAAGGACATATAAAGTACTCCACTTAGGAAGGAACAATCAGTTGTACACATACAAAATGGGAAAGGACTGCCTCAGATGGAGTACTGTGGGATCTGGGGGGCATAGTAGATCACAAGCTAAATATGAGTCAACACTGTTGAAAAAAAAGCAAACATCATTCTGGGATATATCAGCAGTAGCGTTGTAAGCAAGACACAAGAAGTAATTCTTCTGCTCTGCTCCTTGCTGATATGGTCTCATTTGGAATAGTGTATCCAGCTCATTTCACTGTATCCAGTTCTGGGCATCACATTTCAGGAAAGATGTGGACAAATTGGGGAGCAACAAAAATGACTAAAGGTCAAGAAAACATGACCTATGAAGACAGATTGAAAAAACTGGGTCTGTTTCATCTGGAGAGGAGAAGACTGAGGGGGGACATTATAACAGTTTTTAAGGACATCAAACATTGGTACAAGGAGGAGGATGAAAAATTGTTCTCCTTAAACTCTGAGGATAGGACAAGAAGCAATGGGCTTAAATTGCGGCAAGGAAGGTTTAGGTTGGACATTAGGAAAAACTTCCTGTCAGAGTCGTTAAGTTCTGGAACAAATTGCCTAGGGAGGTTGTAGAATCTCCGTCATTGGTGGCTTGTAAGAACAGGTTAGACAAATACCTGTCTGGAATGGTCTAGTTACAATGTAGTCCTACCTTGAGTACAAGGGACTGGATTAGATGACCTACTGAGGACCCTTCCAGTCCTACACTTTTATGATTCTATGATTTAGATTCCAATGAGGAGTAATTGATCTTTCCTTTGGTTAAAATAAAGATTCAGCGTTAAAAATGTGATCACATTTAATCCTAATGATGAATCTTACCTGTTGCCTCCCATACCACTTATGGTTGCCATCTGGTTGTAGCCTAAAAGGGCTCTGAGATTTGGGCCATGACATGATTTCTTGGACATTTTGTGGGGTGAGAGCTGGTGCCGAGAGGGGGACTGTAGGGTAGGAGGGTCTCTCAACAGCAAAGCATTCAACTCTGGGCAGAGTTGGTTTCAAAGGCTGTGAAGATGGCTCTACAGGTCCTAGCAACAAAGGTTTCCTTGCTTCAGCTGAGTGCTGTGTGGGCAGGAGGACAGAGAATTAGGAAAGGGAGGACCTCTAGTTTGGCTGGGTTGGGGTAGAACAGGAGGAAAGGTAGCAGAAAGTATAGGGGATCTGGTGTAAATTGCTCCTTCCTTCCCCCTCCCAGGTCTCTCACTGAATACTCTCACTGGAGTTTTGCTGGGACTTTACCTCCCCTCACCTAGACGGCCCAACCCACAAGGGGGTTCTTCATGAACCAGTTAAAGAAATGCCCCATAGGTTGAGCAGCACTACACTGAGCTATGCTGCCTCTTACCATAACCCAGACATACTGCACTTTTGTACTGTCAGGCAAAACTAACAGTGATACAAAAGACTACATAAACACAGGGGTGCTGATACACACGTGGTGAGGGAACCATAATATTGAACTTCCTAGCACATGTGCCATTAATGCAGTGTTTTGGTTGGAAATGTAAATACAGATTTTTTGCACTAATTTATTAAAAATATTTCGATTTTGAAAGAGCCCACACACATTGTTTAAAACCACTACATTGATTTTTATTGTCTCTAGCTTATTTGCTCAGTGAAGAAAGGGCACACTATGCCTGAATTTAAAGAAATGAAGGCAGTAATACAGTGGGCAAATACTCTGTGTTCCCAAATCTTTGTGTCTTCTCCTTTTGACAGGTTTTATTTGCTGTGAAATTTAGAACTTAATCCAGACAGTTCAAATTCCCTGTCCAGAGGTAGGCAATGTAATCCCTTTTGACCAGGAAACCATACAAGTCTGCAGCTATGCAACAAAACATTCTTCAGGGATATCACAGTGACACTGACTGTAGTTATGAAATTTCACTGTAAAAGGCATTTAGGAATTAGGCAATAAAGAATACAAGTGAAATAAGACTAGAATAAGCACAAACCTACAGCGGCTTTAAAAAAAACCCTTACTTTTAGAATTTGTTCATACTTCTGAAAGTCTTGACTATGAACAGACTGCAGCATAGTAGGAATATATGCTATATTTGATTCATAGTTTTAAAACCAACATTTTCATTACATCATGATTACATATAAATTTGTATGAATTTATCTAAGGAACCAAAGTAAAATTATGTTAACAGTCCCTTAAATTCTTACCCATGATTTTATATTGGGAATAGGACTTACTTGTTAAGTATTTTGGCTCTTTTGGCACTTGAAAAATTCTCCAGTTGTAAAGATTCTTGTGTAAGAAAAGCAACAGCCAGGTGGAAGTAGTTGTTCCAAAGCTGAAAATCAGAGAGGACAAGAATAAATACTATTAAATCGCTGAAGTGTTCTTCTGCACACCTACAAAACATCTTAAAATACATAATTTATGCATATAAATATTAATAGAAAAAATAGACATTGTCTTCTTGAAGAGATCTTAGTCCATCTCCATGCTGTTCGTATGTTTAATGAAACACAATGGTCCATTTACACAAAATCAAAGGCACTTTGATTATTCAAACACATGAGATATGAATACGAGTGTGTATGTTTTATATATATTTTACACACCCATAATATCATGCATATATGAGACTGTGTGTGTGTGTGTGTGTGTGAGTGTGAGTGAGAGAGAGAGAGAGAGAGAGAGAGAGAGAGAGAGAGATTTAAGTTTACTGAATGTCTATTAAAGCCTGCTGAAGGACAGATAGGGCTGGCTACTCCTTGTGCAATTATCTTTAGAAATGCTTACAGGAACATAAGTCTGGAAGGGACCTCCTAGGTCATCAAGTCTGGTCCCCTGCTATCACAGGCAATCCCATCCTATCATCCCATTCATAAATGTATCAAACTCCATCTCAAAATTAATTAGGTTGTTTGCTCCGATCACTCCCATGGAAAGCTGTTCCAGAACCTCACTCCTCTAACGGTTAGAAAGCTTCTTCTAATTTACAGCTTAAACTTATTCATGATCAGTTTATACCCATTTGTTCTTGTGCTAAGATTTTCCTTAATTTTAAATAATTCTTTTCTCTCTCTGGGGTGCCCCCCCGCTGCCCTGACGAACTTATAAGAGCAATCATATCCCCTCTCAACCTTAATTTTGCTAGTCTAAACAAGCCAAGCTCTTTTAGCTCCTTTTAGTGATCAATGGCTCCATGTCTAGTTGGCAGCCGGTATCAAGTGGAGTGCCCCAAGGGTCGGTCCTGGGGCCGGTTTTGTTCAATATCTTCATAAATGATCTGGAGGATGGTGTGGATTGCACTCTCAGCAAATTTGCGGATGATACTAAACTGGGAGGAGTGGTAGATACGCTGGAGGGGAGGGATAGGATACAGAAGGACCGAGACAAATTGGAGGATTGGGCCAAAAGAAATCTGATGAGGTTCAATAAGGATAAGTGCAGGGTCCTGCACTTAGGACGGAAGAACCCAATGCACAGCTACAGACTAGGGACCGAATGGCTAGGCAGCAGTTCTGCGGAAAAGGACCTAGGGGTGACAGTGGACGAGAAGCTGGATATGAGTCAGCAGTGTGCCCTTGTTGCCAAGAAGGCCAATGGCATTTTGGGATGTATAAGTAGGGGCATAGCGAGCAGATCGAGGGACGTGATCGTTCCCCTCTATTTGACATTGGTGAGGCCTCATCTGGAGTACTGTGTCCGGTTTTGGGCCCCACACTACAAGAAGGATGTGGATAAACTGGAGAGAGTCCAGCGAAGGGCAAGAAAAATGATTAGGGGTCTAGAACACATGACTTATGAGGAGAGGCTGAGGGAGCTGGGATCGTTTAGCCTGCAGAAGAGAAGAATGAGGGGGGATTTGATAGCTGCTTTCAACTACCTGAAAGGGGGTTCCAAAGAGGATGGCTCTAGACTGTTCACAATGGTAGCAGATGACAGAACGAGGAGTAATGGTCTCAAGTTGCAGTGGGGGAGGTTTAGATTGGATATTAGGAAAAACTTTTTCACTAAGAGGGTGGTGAAACACTGGAATGCGTTACCTAGGGAGGTGGTAGAATCTCCTTCCTTAGAGGTTTTTAAGGTCAGGCTTGACAAAGCCCTGGCTGGGATGATTTAACTGGGAATTGGTCCTGCTTCGAGCAGGGGGTTGGACTAGATGACCTTCTGGGGTCCCTTCCAACCCTGATATTCTATGATTCTATGATCTATGCCTATCCTCCA
The DNA here is from genome assembly GCF_965140285.1 of Lepidochelys kempii. Lineage (NCBI taxonomy): Eukaryota > Metazoa > Chordata > Testudines > Cheloniidae > Lepidochelys > Lepidochelys kempii. The sequence goes on from NC_136386.1 coordinate 102,409,407, forward strand.
CTAGCACAGGACCCATTAAAAACCCTATGCCAGTGGCATTAGAGCACCTTGGGAGCTGCTGAATGTCGTGTTGAATCTGGGGCTAGCCCAGAGAACTGGTGAGCCATAACCAGACTCCTTCCCTCCTCTCCCTTGCTCTGAATGTTGCTCTGGTTTAGGAGGATAGTATAAGAGATACCAGACTAAACTAATTCATTTTGTTTGTGTCACCCAGAGATTTCTTTATCGTAGTAGACTTTTAAAAATCGATTAAATATTTTAATAGAGTATTGAAAAAATTATATTTCCAATAAGTAAACTGTACATTATGTCTGCCACTGCAAAAATAAATACATTGATCTTGCACAACCTTTACAGCACTGGGAGACCTGTTGGCAACTTCTCGAGAGCTTGAGGGCCGTACCTAATTTGCATATAAATGTAGTTTTTAATCAGATAAATGGACACACTTTTTTTCTTTATTTATAGAGCCCTGTAAGTATGCAGAGTGCTTCAGAAAATACATAGGAAAATGCTTTGAGGTCTGAGTGGATAGTGTGTCAATAGGAGCGAACACTGGCAATGGTTCTCTGAAACCAAATTCTGAGGTAGCCGCGCACAGTGGAATGCGGGCTGGAGACTGTTAACAAATCACAGTACTGTAATAATGTTGAGATTTATTATAGGAAACTTCCTTTGATAGTTACTAGTGGAGTTCCTCAAGGATCGGTCTTGGGACTGATTTTATTTCATACTTTCATTAATGACCTTGGCACAAAAAGGAGGAGTGTACTAATGAAACTTACTGATGACATGAAGTGGGGAGGCATAATCAATAGAGGGAAGGATTGGAATATTACACAGGAAGAACTGCCTGACTTAGAGGATTGGAGTAATAGAAATGGGATGAAATTTAATAGTACAAAATGCAAGTTTGTGCATTTAGGGACTGATAACAAGAAATTCTACTATAAGCTGGAGGCTCATCAGTTAGAAACAACAGAGGAGGAGAAGAACCTGGGTGTATTAGTCGATCATCAGATAACTACGAGCCACCAATGTGATGTAGCCATGGAAAAGGCAAATGTGATCATAGGATGTATGAGGTAGGGTTTTTCCAGTAGAGATAGGGGAGTGTTAATGCCATTATACAAGGTATTGATAAGATCTCATTTGGAATACTGTGTACTGTTCTGGTCACCCAAGTTCAAGAAAGGTGACTTCAAAGTGGAACAGTGGCATAGAAGGATGAACTATAAGGGCTATTAGGTTCTCCATTCATCTGTTCATCCTATCTTAGGACAGGAATCATAGAATATCAGGGTTGGAAGGGACCCCAGAAGGTCATCTAGTCCAACCCCCTGCTCGAAGCAGGACCAATTCCCAGTTAAATCATCCCAGCCAGGGCTTTGTCAAGCCTGACCTTAAAAACCTCTAAGGAAGGAGATTCTACCACCTCCCTAGGTAACGCATTCCAGTGTTTCACCACCCTCTTAGTGAAAAAGTTTTTCCTAATATCCAATCTAAACCTCCCCCACTGCAACTTGAGACCATTACTCCTCGTTCTGTCATCTGCTACCATTGTGAACAGTCTAGAGCCATCCTCTTTGGAACCCCCTTTCAGGTAGTTGAAAGCAGCTATCAAATCCCCCCTCATTCTTCTCTTCTGCAGGCTAAACAATCCCAGCTCCCTCAGCCTCTCCTCATAAGTCATGTGTTCTAGACCCCTAATCATTTTTCTTGCCCTTCGCTGGACTCTCTCCAGTTTATCCACATCCTTCTTGTAGTGTGGGGCCCAAAACCGGACACAGTACTCCAGATGAGGCCTCACCAATGTCAAATAGAGGGGAACGATCACGTCCCTCGATCTGCTCGCTATGCCCCTACTTATACATCCCAAAATGCCATTGGCCTTCTTGGCAACAAGGGCACACTGCTGACTCATATCCAGCTTCTCGTCCACTGTCACCCCAGGTCCTTTTCCGCAGAACTGCTGCCTAGCCATTCGGTCCCTAGTCTGTAGCTGTGCATTGGGTTCTTCCGTCCTAAGTGCAGGACCCTGCACTTATCCTTATTGAACCTCATCAGATTTCTTTTGGCCCAATCCTCCAATTTGTCTCGGTCCTTCTGTATCCTATCCCTCCCCTCCAGCGTATCTACCACTCCTCCCAGTTTAGTATCATCCGCAAATTTGCTGAGAGTGCAATCCACACCATCCTCCAGATCATTTATGAAGATATTGAACAAAACCGGCCCCAGGACCGACCCTTGGGGCACTCCACTTGATACCGGCTGCCAACTAGACATGATCACTACCCGTTGAGCCCGACAATCTAGCCAGCTTTCTACCCACCTTATAGTGCATTCATCCAGCCCATACTTCCTTAACTTGCTGACAAGAATACTGTGGGAGACCGTGTCAAAAGCTTTGCTAAAGTCAAGAAACAATACATCCACTGCTTTCCCTTCATCCACAGAACCAGTAATCTCATCATAAAAGGCGATCAGATTAGTCAGGCATGACCTTCCCTTGGTGAATCCATGCTGGCTGTTCCTGATTACTTTCCTCTCATGCAAGTGCTTCAGGATTGATTCTTTGAGGACCTGCTCCATGATTTTTCCAGGGACTGAGGTGAGGCTGACTGGCCTATAGTTCCCAGGATCCTCCTTCTTCCCTTTTTTAAAGATTGGCACTACATTAGCCTTTTTCCAGTCATCCGGGACTTCCCCGGTTCGCCATGAGTTTTCAAAGATAATGGCCAATGGCTCTGCAATCACAGCTGCCAATTCCTTCAGCACTCTCGGATGCAACTCGTCCGACCCCATGGACTTGTGCACGTCCAGCTTTTCTAAATAGTCCCTAACCACCTCTATCTCCACAGAGGGCTGGCCATCTCTTCCCCATTTTGTGATGCCCAGCGCAGCAGTCTGGGAGCTGACCTTGTTAGTGAAAACAGAGGCAAAAAAAGCATTGAGTACATTAGCTTTTTCCACATCCTCTGTCACTAGATTGCCTCCCTCATTCAGTAAGGGGCCCACACTTTCCTTGGCTTTCTTCTTGTTGCCAACATACCTGAAGAAACCCTTCTTGTTACTCTTGACATCTCTGGCTAGCTGCAGCTCCAGGTGCGATTTGGCCCTCCTGATATCATTCCTACATGCCCGAGCAATATTTTTATACTCTTCCCTGGTCATATGTCCAACCTTCAGTTCTTGTAAGCTTCTTTTTTATGTTTAAGATCCGCTAGGATTTCACCATTAATCCAAGCTGGTCGCATGCCATATTTACTATTCTTTCGACTCATCGGGATGGTTTGTCCCTGTAACCTCAACAGGGATTCCTTGAAATACAGCCAGCTCTCCTGGACTCCTTTCCCCTTCAAGTTAGTCCCCCAGGGGATCCTGGCCATCCGTTCCCTGAGGGAGTCGAAGTCTGCTTTCCTGAAGTCCAGGGTCCGTATCCTGCTGTTTACCTTTCTTCCCTGCGTCAGGATCCTGAACTCAACCAACTCATGGTCACTGCCTCCCAGATTCCCATCCACTTTTGCTTCCCCCACTAATTCTACCCGGTTTGTGAGCAGCAGGTCAAGAAAAGCGCTCCCCCTAGTTGGCTCCTCTAGCACTTGCGCCAGGAAATTGTCCCCTATGCTTTCCAAAAACTTCCTGGATTGTCTATGCACCGCTGTATTGCTCTCCCAGCAGATATCAGGAAAATTAAAGTCACCCATGAGAATCAGGGCATGCGATCTAGTAGCTTCCGTGAGCTGCCGGAAGAAAGCCTCATCTACCTCATCCCCCTGGTCCGGTGGTCTATAGCAGACTCCCACCACAACATCACTCTTGTTGCACACACTTCTAAACTTAATCCAGAGACACTCAGTTTTTCTGCAGTTTCGTACCGGAGCTCTGAGCAGTCATACTGCTCCCTTGCATACAGTGCTACTGCCCCACCTTTTCTGCCCTGCCTGTCCTTCCTGAACAGTTTATAACCATCCATGACAGTACTCCAGTCATGTGAGTTATCCCATCCAATTTGCAAATGAATTCCAATTCAGCAGTCTCTCGCTGGGAGTCTGTTATTGAAGTTTTTCTGTTGTAATATCGCAACTTTCATGTCTGTAATCGCGTGACCAGAGAGATTGAAGTGTTCTCCGACTGGTTTATGAATGTTATATTTCTTGACATCTGATTTGTGTCCATTTATTCGTTTACGTAGAGACTGTCCAGTTTGACCAATGTACATGGCAGAGGGGCATTGCTGGCACATGATGGCATATATCACATTGGTAGATGTGCAGGTGAACGAGCCTCTGATAGTGTGGCTGATGTTATTAGGCCCTGTGATGGTGTCTCCTGAATAGATATGTGGGCACAGTTGGCAACGGGCTTTGTTGCAAGGATAGGTTCCTGGGTTAGTGGTTCTGTTGTGTGGTATGTGGTTGCTGGTGAGTATTTGCTTCAGGTTGGGGGGCTGTCTGTAGGCAAGGACTGGCCTGTCTCCCAAGATTTGTGAGAGTGTTGGGTCATCCTTCAGGATAGGTTGTAGATCCTTGATAATGCATTGGATGGGTTTTAGTTGGGGACTGAAGGTGATGGCTAGTGGCGTTCTGTTATTTTCTTAGTTAGGCCTGTCCTGTAGTAGGTGACTTCTGGGGAACTCTTCTGGCTCTATCAATCTGTTTCTTCACTTCTGCAGGTGGGTATTGTAGTTGTAAGAATGCTTGATAGAGATCTTCTAGGTGTTTGTCTCTGTATGAGGGGTTGGAGCAAATGCGGTTGTATCACAGAGCTTGGCTGTAGACAATGGATCTTGTGGTGTGGTCAGGGTGAAAGCTGGAGGCATATAAGTAGGAATAGTGGTCAGTAGGTTTCCGGTATAGGGTGGTGTCTATGTGACCATCGTTAATTAGCACTGTGGTGTCCAGGAAGTGGATCTCATGTGTGGACTGGACCAGGCTGAGGTTGATGGTGGGATGGAAATTGTCAAAATCATGGTGGAATTCCTCAAGGGCTTCTTTTCCCTGGGTCCAGATGATGAAGATGTCATCAATATAATGCAAGCAGAATAGGGGCGTTAGGGGACGAGAGCTGAGGAAGCGTTGTTCTAAGTCAGCCATAAAAATGTGGGGCCATGCGGGTACCCATAGCAGTGCCGCTGATTTGAAGGTCTACATTGTCCCAAAATGTAAAATAGTTATGGGTAAGGACAAAGTCGCAAAGTTCAGCCACCAGGTTAGCCGTGACATTATTGGGGATAGTGTTGTTGACAGCTTGTAGTCCATCTTTGAGTGGAATGTTGGTGTAGAGGGCTTCTACACCATGGTGGCCAGGATGGTGTTATCAGGAAGATCACCGATGGATTGTAGTTTCCTCAGGAAGTCAGTGGTGTCTCGAAGGTAGCTGGGAGTGCTGGTAGCCTACATAGCCAGACAATCCCGCTGTCAGGGTGCCAATGCCTGAGGTGATGGGGCGCCCAGGATTTCCAGGTTTATGCATCTTGGGTAGTAGATAGAATATCCCAGGTCGAGGTCCAGGGGTGTGTCTGTGCAGATTTGATCTTGTGCTTTTTCAGGGAGTTTCTTGAGCAAATGCTGTAGTTTCTTTTGGTAACTCTCAGTGGGATCAGAGGGTAATGGCTTGTAGAAAGTCGTGTTGGAGAGCTGCCGAGAAGCCTCTTGTTCATATTCCGACCTATTCATGATGACAACAGCACCTCCTTTGTCAGCCTTTTTGATTATGATGTCAGAGTTGTTTCTGAGGCTGTGGATGGCATTGTGTTCTGCACGGCTGAGGTTGTGGGGCAAGTGATGCTGCTTTTCCACAATTTTAGCCCATGCACATCGGCGGAAGCACTCTATGTAGAAGTCCAGTCTGCTGTCTTGACCTTCAGGAGGAGTCCACCTAGAATCCTTCTTTTTGTAGTGTTGGTAGGGAGGTCTCTGTGGATTAGTATGTTGTTCAGAGGTGTGTTGGAAATATTCCTTGAGTCGGAGACGTCGAAAATAGGATTCTAGGTCACCACAGAACTGTACCATGTTCGTGGGGGTGGAGGGGCAGAAGGAGAGGACAGCTGCTTCTGCTGGGCTAAGAGTATAGTTGGATAGGTTAACAATATTGCTGGGTGGGTTGAGGGAACCATTGCTGTGGCCCCTTGTGGCATGTAGTAGTTTAGCTATTACCAACAGGAGAGTGGGTTTGTGCTGGGGGGGGGGGGAAGAGAGAAAACCTGGATATGTGCTGGAAATGGCCCACCTTGATCATCATACACACTGTAAGGAGAGTGATCACTTTACATAAGCTATTACCAACAGGAGAGTGGGGTGTGGGGAGAGAAAACCTTTTGTAGTGATAATCACCCATTTTTTCATGGTTTGTGTGTATAAAAACATCATCTGTATTTTCCACAGTATGCATCCGATGAAGTGAGCTGTAGCTCACAAAAGCTTATGCTCAAATAAATTGGTTAGTCTCTAAGGTGCAACAGGTACTCCTTTTCCTTTTAGTAAAATTGAGAGACTGCACTGCCCGAGTCTGATGAAAAGGTAACTTAGAGTTGAGTATCTTCAGCATATTGATGGAAGAGCAAACCAAACCACCTCACCATCTCTCTTAGTAACTTCACAGTAGCAGGAGGGATGAATGAACAGAATCCTGCAGTATTCCTCAGAGGAGAATTCTTGGAGAAGAGTTGGATCCCCTCAGAGAAACTAACAGACACCCCCAATGTGCCACTCCCATCTATACCTACACGGGCTCACAACTAAAACAATTCCTTGTGGAGAACAGTCATAGGCAGATGAGAGATTTAAAATAATCAGCAAGGACATTTTTCTATTGTTCTTTACCCAGAGATCATTTACCAACCAGACCAGAACTGTCTAGGCGTTACAGTCATGTCATACATCAAATTGAAATACGTCCAGGAAATCTGAGATCACCAGATAATACCAGAGCTACTGCACCACAACATTCTGAACAACAGTTTGTTTACATGAGAAAGTTGCACTGATTTAACCTCGTTTGATTTTACACTAATCTAATTAAACTGGGACAAAACAGTGCGTGGACACATTGATTGTATTCTGAATGGTTTATCTTAAACAGATTCCTATAAAATTTTAAATTAACTGAAATAAGGTTGATTTAAACCAAAATAGGGGCATTCACACAGCCCTTTACACCAGTTTAACTAAATTGGTTTAAATTATACTTTAAGTTAAATAGGCGCAACTTTCTCATCTAGGCAAGGCCTAACTTTCCATCAAAAAGGAACGTGAGAGCAGGGCTGTAATGAGGATGATTATCAGTATCAAGACATGGCTTGATGACCCCAATAATCACTTCTTTGAGATATACTGGAATCTTGCCCTCAGAATTTGTTGACCTCCTTTCTCTAATAACAGATCCACTGTTTTTAATACCTGAAAGGTGCATGGCTCCAATGAGTAGATTTCACTTGAAGTTCTTTAAATAGCTCTGGAAATTCAGTAGGTCAGGTTGACTGAAACTCTATGTTGCAGTTGTGCATTCTCTCACACCTCACATATGTTGAACTGCCAACTGCAGAAGCAGCAAATTTGGCCCATATATGAGCATTAGCCACAAATTAGGTAGAAAACTGCTCAGAGCAAGAAACACTTAACTCTGAATTCTAGTGCAGACAACCTAGTTTTACCTTGCTGTTTACCACCCAGAACTGTTCCACTGACTGAGACTTCGTAGACGCTAGGGTGGAGAAGAGGGAATTTTTCTTTGCATACATTATGACAATGGCCTAAGAATATAATGTGATAAATCAGAATAAAAGTATGATTTCCACTACGGACATGTTAGTCTCCTCCTTTCACCTTTCATCTGCTGAAATGCCATTTGTGACTTAGCTCCTTGCAACTAAACCTACCAAAATTAACTAAATGAAAATTAGTGTCCAAAATGGCAGGCCATGACATTTCCAACACTGAACAGGATTTTTCCTGTTACTGGAAACAAGAAGCAGTCTGTCAGTTGCACTGCTTCATGTGCTCACACAGCAGTTTTCCAGGGAAGGAGAAAGGCAGCAGAGTGAAACTGACTAGGACCACCTGGAAGTACTGACACAAAAGAGTTCAATACAACTAGTGCTAATAAGAAAGGGAGTGGGAAATACTCAGGCCTTTAAGGCTTTGTGATGATTTTGAGGAATAAGATATGGGGAAGTGATCTGGGGCCCTTCACTTTGAGAAGAAAAAAGACAATTTCAGCATTTGAGCCATTCTTGTTGTGGGGAAGAGTAGACCACTGAGAAGGGATTTGGCAGAACAGAGTTAACAAGACAAGAAAAGAATTTACAATTCAAAAATAGAAGAAAACTAATGAATTAATAAAAAGGATTATAAAGAAATATCAAAGGTGAGCATGTGTGTTTGTGTGCGTGTATGTATTGTATGTATATGAGAAAGAGATACTCAGACAACCTTAGGGAAGAACAAGATAGACTGAAGAGGAGGAAATAAGCTGGGGGCAAAACAGAAAGAATCAGAAAGAATTAAACATCTTGGAAAAGAAAAGATGAAAGAAATACAGAAACTGAACAGAACTACATGACTTCTTGATTAATAAACTACATGATACAAAATCAATGCAGCACATATTACATGGATTCAAAACTGGTTAAATTATATGTCTCAAAATGTAATTATAAATGGAGAATCATCCTCAAGTGGCTATATTTCTAGTGAGGTCCAACAGGGATCAGTCCTTCACCCTATGCTATTTCACATTTTTATCAATGGCCTGAAAGAAAACACATAATCATCACTGACAAAGTCTGCAGATGACACAAATATCGGGGGGAGGGAGATACTAAACAATGAAGAGGACATGTCACTGACAAAGAATGATCTGGATCACTGAGTAAGCTAGGCTCAAGCAAACAAAGTATGTTTTAACATGGTGAAATGTAAAGTCATAATCTAGGATCAAGAAGGCAGGCCACCCTTGCAGTTTGGGGGACTCAATCCTGGGAAGCAGTGACTCAAACAGATTTGGGGGTCATGGTACATAATCAGTTGAACATGAGCTCACAGTGCAACACGATGGCCAAAAAGGGCTAATGCAATCCTTGGATTATATGAATAGGTAATATAAATTAGGAGTTGAAAGGATATATATTACCTATCGTATTTGGCACTGGGGCAACCACTAATGGAATACTGTGTCCCGTTCTGGTGTCCACAATTCAAGAAGGATGTTGATAAATTGGAAATGGTTCAAAGAAGAACCATGAGAACAATTAAAGGATTGGAAATCATGTATTTTAATGATTGAGGTCTTTTGAGTCTGTTTATTTTAACAAAGAGAAGGTTAAGTTGTGACAGACACAGCTTATAAGTACTGTACCTTCATGGGAAACAATAATTTGATAATGGACTCTTCAGTCTAGCCGACAAAAGTACAAGATCTACTTGCAGGAAGTTGAAGCTAGACAAATCCAGATTGGAAATAAAGAGCAATTTTTTAAGTGAGGGTAATTAACCATTGGAACGACTTACCAAGAACTGCGGTGGATTTTCCATCACTTGCAATTTTTAAATCACGATGAGATGTTTTTCTAAACACATATGTTCCAGTTCAAACACAAAGTAATTCAATTAAGTCATATGGCCTGTGTTGTACAGGAGGTCGGACTTGATCGGGGTGGGCAAACTTTTTGGCCCGAGGGCCACATCTGGGTGGGGAAATTGCATGCAGGGCCATGAATGTAGTAGTAGTACACTACTGGGGTAGTGGGTTGGGGTGCAGGAGGGAGTGTGGTGTGCAGGAAGGGGCTCAGGGCAAGGGGTTGGAACAGAGAAAGGGTGCGGGTACATGAGGGGGCTCAGGGAAGGGGGTTGGGGTGCAGGAGGGGTGCTGGGTACGGCAGGGGGCTCAGGGCAGGGAGTTGGGGTGCAGGAGGGGTTTGTGGTGCGGGCTCTGGCCTGGTGCCGCGTACTTGGAGTGACTCCAGGGCGGCAGCGGTGCACACTGGGGCCAGGGCAGGCTCCCTGCCTGCCTGCCCTGGCCCTGTGCTGCTCCGGGAAGCGTCCGGCACCACGTCCCTGCAGCCCCGGGGGGAGGGGGAGCAGAGAGCTCTGCGGGCTGCTGTCGCCTGTGGGTACCTCCCCTAAAGCTCCCATTGGCCAAGGTTCCATGTTCCCGGCCAATGTGTGCTTCGGGGGAGGTACCCAGAGGCAAGAGCAGCGCGCTCAGCCCTCTGCCCACCCTCCCCCAGAGGCTGCAGGGATGTGGTGCCGGCTGCTTCCCCGAGTGGAGTGGGGCCCGCGGAGCCACAGGGGTGGCAATTCCACAGGCCAGATTTGGCCTACGGGCCATAGTTTGCCCACCCCTGGACTAGATGATCACAATGATCCCTTCTGGCCTTCATAGTCAATGAATCTATGAATGATGTATGATCCCATTTCTAAATCAGTCATTGTTTCCACAAATACACATCTAAATGGAAAGGAAGATGCAGCCTAGTGCCGAAGTCAGAAAGCCACCTAAATCTGAAAGTTTGCAGCCCTCAGATGACATTTTGGAGACCCAACAGGACACCTCTAAATGAGAATATAGCCTACAATGCTTCCATCCTTAATTAAGGAATGAAACTACATCCCCAGTTTTTGTGCCCCTGTCCCGTGCTTCTCACACTCACCTGACAGTTTGACTCATTAAAATTTTGTATAATCATTTCAAAAACTGAATTATTTTTAAATTTAATGGGATCCTGTTGTAGTTTAGATTTCAGATGGGCCTGACTTGCATCTGGATGTTTAAACATTCTCAAACAGGACCGGTGGTTATGGTATAGGCGTTATAGGTTTGTGCCTAATTCCCCAACTCCTGAAATCATGTGATTAGATCAAAATCACATCTTTTATTTTTGCAAGTAAGTTTGTTGTCCTCATGATTGGGAAGAAAAGCTTGACATTTGTGTGACTAGTGCAGATATGTCTATCTGAGTCTGCAGACAGCCTGAAACAGTGGCTCTAAAACAGGGACCCACTCCATGCACTTTAATGGAGTGTTAACTCCAAGACCGACTGTTCTGGGGTACCCCACCAACACAACACAAGCAGAGAATGCTGTACATGGCAGGAGGAAAGGGAGTGCTATGGCTTGGCCCAGCTGCCCAAGCAGATACACCTCAGCTGCTGGGGTAAGTAGCAAGAAGCCCTCTGTGCTGCCACCCCTCCTTCTCCGGGGGTGAGAGGAATCTGCTGCCACCCTTGCTTCTTCTAAGGGGAGAGGGAACCTACCTCCCTTGTTCCCGCTCTTAGAGCCCTGGAATGCCTTAATCTGGCTCTTAATCTCAAAAATCATTGCTATTCAAATCCAGGTTTTTGGTTCAACTTGGCTCCTGAGAGAGGGGGGACAGGCCATGACATTTGGATCTGGATGCCAGTTTCCTCAAAGTACAGAGGTGTTTGGGTTATATGTTTAGTTTAGCATGTCACAGAACACATTGTATAAATTCAGCATTCTCACTCCAAGGAAGAGATGCATAACAACAAATAAATATATCAAAACTATTGGTTTGTACCTGAAATTTATTAAAACATTAACATTAGTACCAAATATACTGTTTATATCTTCTCTTACCTGTAACTCAAAGTTGGCTTGGTCAAGAAATTTTTTGTTTAGCATATCTGCATACTGATTAATTGCTCGCAGGAAGACTCTGAAAGATCAAGAGAAAATTACATAATTACACACTTATACTTTGGCACCTTTGTAAGTTTGGCATCGCAATTAGATACAAATCTGAGACTATCTGGAAAGTGAAAGCTGTAGGGGTTATTTGAAAAGCAGTGTGATCTCACTACTGTTAAGCATACAGAATTATATGCAGATGTTCTCAAAATTAATCATGTAAATTAGCAGATGCAGAATAAAAGAAACAGAAGCAATGTTTTGGATAAAATCACTTCTCTCTAAAATACCACAAGATAATCAAGTGAACATTAAAAATTCATTTCATTAACAAAAAGTGCAAATTAATTACTTTATAAAGTCCCAGTGTCTTAATGTTATATATTTAGCATTAAACTGTATCTTAACTATTAGTTCAGGCAAGACACATTTTTGAACTAATTATCAACCATTCACCATCTTACTTTTGGTCCAGTGGCCCAAAGTACGCATGTGGTGCCTGAGAAAAATGTTTTGAAGTTTTCTAGTCCAATGCTCTGCTTTAAAATGATAAATTAGGACCTGTAGCAGTTTACTACTTTTCTAAACAAGAAACTTCTCAAATAGTATTAGGTGTTGTTTTGAGAAGCTTTAAAAATAAGAAGTGTTTAATGAGGATAAGGAGGTCTCTACTTGGTGTCATGGTGTCAAAGAATAACACATATTATTCTTTAGCCTCCTGGTTTCTACTTTTGAGACAACCATTATATTCCAGCTGTAAATTGCTTAATAGATGCTATTAGACTGTCAAGCTAAACCCTGGGTAAAGGAACATGTCCTTTGAGCAGACTGTAGATACTGTAGATTTAATTATTTTTCAAGGCATGTGCAATAATAAAGACCAGTCACAATGCCTTTTTCTAATGGCCTCTCTCTTTTTGCACAATAGCAATCTGTAAAGGAGAATCCACATTACGATACAGATAATAAACTTATTTACTTTTGCTATATTTCAACAGCAAGCAACAGAAAATTTAAGAAACTAAAGTTAGGGACACATGATGTATTGGCAGCTGGAAATCTCCTTCACAGGAATTAAGAGTCTTATCCACATTTGAACTAAATGAAAGACCTCCTGTCTTTGCCACATCTCTCTCACAATCAAGTGAAACAATCCCCTATTTGCACGTACACAGCAAGATAGGAAAGGAGTTTCTATATATAGACTACCTGCTTGCATTTACTTAATTTCTTAAGACATTCTGATACCATTGTGATGAGCATGGTACAAATACCTATACCTGATAGACAGACCAGATACCTACCGTAACACTGTCACTTAGAAATTAAAGAAAATGTATGACGGTGCATGGGAGGGAATCTTATTATGGAGTCAATTATGCCTAAAAACTAGAGTGATATTTCATTTCCCTAATAATCTTTAATAGTAGAATAAAGTACAAAATTACTTTAATGTTATTTTTCTTTGGTCTTACACTAAACTCTTCTTCTCCCCTTTTTATATGTACACATTTTTCAGTACGACCCTAGCACTTCTCAAAAACCACACAAATATATGTATGTGCATCCCTTCCACGTACATATGCACTGGAGGGTTTGCACAAACACGTATGTTTGCATTAGCTATGTTTGTCAGCATATACATTTTGGGATCAATTTATTTAATGGATTTTACAAGTGGGATGAATTTAGTATACACTGAAAAGAAAACCAGAGACACATAATATATATTTAGATCTTACAGTGATTCAATTACTCTGCTTTGATATATGCAAAGACTGATTACCTTTCCAAATAATTGAATTATGTTGCCTCAAGATATTGCCATAATAGATTCAATGTGATCCATCTAATTAAGCTTTGGAAGAATTTCAGGATTTTACAGACAAATATTTTCTTAAAAATTTAAGGTTCATATTTTACTCTATGCTGATTCTAATACATAACAATAATGAACAAATTGACTATTGAAAAGCAACCAGTTTTATATATATATATATATATAATATATATATATACACACATACACACTTGACTGTACATAAACTTTAAATTAGAAAGTTGTGCATTTTGTATTATTGTTTGTGTATTGGAGCTGAAAGGATAACAAATATTGTCTATAAAATATATATTTATGAGTAAACTACCAAATGAATTAGGTGATGAGAAAGATCAAGTCCCTGATCCTACAAGTTACAATGTGCAAATGAACCCATATACTCATGCAGAGCCTCACTGAGTTCAACATAACTTGCAGAATCAGAGCTCAAAAGAACAGCATAATCTATGTAGCAAACAGGTCTGTTTGCAAAGCACAATACACACAAATTACTTCCTACAGTTCATTCATACCAGAGTAAATATTCACTTATGGTGTCCAACTATTTAACGTTAATCAGTAATCCTACTAGAAAAAAAAGCTCTCTCTGTTTGGAAGGTGCAACATGTGTAGACACAGCCTTTTTGGTAAAACTATTTTTATTATAAGTTATAATTCACACTTTAGTTTCCAACAGATGTGAAACCAGAAAAAAAAAATGAAAGGAAACACTTTAGAGGTAAAGCTTTTGTAGAGCTCTGTATGAGGTTGCAAAGAAATGTTAAAACACCTTTGCTACACAAATCAATGGTCTGGACATTATCAGAGTGAGTTACGTGACCATCAGTTACGTGAGTCCAAGCTCCACAATTCAGATCTGGATTGTGATTAATGCTGTGTTGAGTGGAAGGATGCAGTGGGGTTGAGTTCGTACCTTGGTATTTAATTCACTCCTTTATAGAAACAAGATCACTTGCATGAGCTGAACATGGAGTATGTGGATCTGGATTCTTTATTCAGGCTTGTCTCTAACGATAATGTTACAAAAACAACAAAGGCCCGAAATTCTGCTCTCTAAAGTCAAAGACATCCTTGTGATAACCAGGAGTTCAAGCTTTGCTCTTAACTTCTTATTTCTGATTTGTATAGAGCTCAAAATGCATTAGGCATTTTAGACAGAAAAATAAGGCTAGGTCCTTCTAGGCACATTACAACGTGCAGACAAAGAGGGGAACAACACAAATTAGTGTGACTCATCGGTGGAATGGGGCACACTCCTGGTAGTTCCATCACATAGAGTAAAGCTGTCCTGGAAGAAGTGTGTTTCAAGAGGGACTAGAAGAAAAGGATGGTGGCACGGCACAGAGGATCAGGGAGGATCATCATAGAAACAGGCCAGAAGAAGTGAGTGAAGTGAGGACACAAAGGGGGAGTTCACCAGGTGGCCTGGTCAGAGAGAATGGTCCAGGATGGAAGCAGGTCTACGTGTGTGTGGGGTGAAGTGGCAAGGTAGTATAGCAGTGTAAACTTGTGGTGGTAGGTGATGGGACGCTAATAAAGGGACCAAAGGAAGACAAGGCAAGAACTTGAATATTTCCTTGCTTTTGTGGCTTTGACTCTTACCTTCAGAATGTGAAAGGATTTTTTTTTGTGACTTTTAAAAAAAGAAACAACAAAACTATTAACCCTGCCTCTCCCTTATCACTACGGACAAAGCTCTGGTAATCTGCAATTGAGATTAATGCAAACCACTCCCCTCTGGCTTTTCTCATTCCTTTCCCATTTCAGCTGATCCAAAGCAGGTACAAAAGACCTTTCTTTATGACCCTGACTGACTTTCTGGCCCCTCTGAAATCAACTAGAGTTTTTCCATTAGCTTTAATGGACCAGGACTGCATCCCATGTCTCCCAGTTACTGATTCTCTTCATTGGCTCCAACTTTTCTTCTGCAGGACATTAAAGCTTCTCCTGTTCACAAATAACAGAATGGATTTATTTCACACTTTTCAAAAATAAATCAGCCTTTGGACTGAGAAAAAAAAAAAAGGAAATTTTTAAAAAAAACTTAGAAGCAAATGAAAATAGTGGCTAAAATGAAGTCAAGTTCCAACCATAGCCATGTTGCTTGCTCCAGCCTCTCTCTTAGATACCACTCTGCTTTTCTGTAAAATTGTAAATGAGTTTGCTTTTGTTTGCTGACAAATGTGTTTTGTACACAAACACAAAAATGGCTGGCAGTAAACAAAAACATTAAGTTTTAAGTTAAAAATAGGAAATTTAAGGTTACTTTTTCCATTAAGGTAGCAAATTTAAAAGAAGAGACATAAAATGTGAAAGTTAAGTTTCATACTATACGTAAATGTATCTTTATCAAATGTGGGTATACACAGACTCTATACATGTATAAAATCATCCTGGCCAACATACCAGCCAAATGAGAGGGAGGGAGGGAGAGAAGTAAATTTAGACCTGGTCTACCCACAGAGTTACACCAGTTTTATTTTTAGTCAATTTAGTTAAATTGGTACAACTTTGTGTTTAGACACACTTGAGTCTATTTAAACTTGGTTTATATTGGCAACCAGTTGTAAAACGGCAACTGTGTCCACCCAGGGGTCTGTGTAATTAAACTGAAACAAGTTGCATGTAAGCAAGCACATAATTGAGACCTACTGCCCTTGTATCTGGCATTTTGTTTTGTGTCCCATCCCCTGACCCCAAGTATTGACCAGTTCAAAATTGACTAATCTTCTTGCAGTCGTGTCTCAATTTGATTGTTTTAGCCTTTGATCCTGTTACCATCTTAACTTCTTTCTCCTCAGCCACCTCCTTATTTATTTATTAAAATGTTGCCATTTTTTGCTATCCTAACACCCTTTTTGGGAGTAGGATTTCTTCAGACAAAGCCCAGAAATCTTAGGATGTCTGCCATTGAGCTGCAAAAGAGAGCTGCTGCAGCAACTATTAAAGGACTAGAGCTGTCTGGAAAATGACAATTCCATTTCAAGGCAACTTTCCAGATTTCATAATTTGTTTTTGTTCCCCACTGGAACAAAACCTAAACTTCTAGAGCATTCATACATTAAATGGAATTGTGTCAAAATGTCTGGTTTTGGATCAAAACTGGAGCTTTTCGATTCAAGACGGAAATACTGACTGAACCTTTGTTGTGGTATAGTTGAAGGATGATGATGTCAGATATTTAGCATAAAACTATTCCAGAATACAGTACCGCATAATGAAAAGCAATATCTGCATTGCAATAAAAGCAACATCCACCCTGAATAATTACAAGTTAATTGAGGAAAGGGGAAGTTAGAAAGGGGAATAATCAGAAACCAATTTAACTGCTCTAGCCTCCTGGCACAATTAAAGTTACTAAAATGACATTTGTTACAATCAAGCCCACAGCACTTTCTAGCATGTCTGTTACTGACTGTTTGGTGCCAATAAAACACAATTTTTTTGATGATACAGTATCTGATAAAAGGAGGAAATGATCTAACTTTGAGTAGAAATACTAAAACCAAAGGTAAATTTTGTTTCTTATTAAACTTGGTTTGGGGCAGAGGATAGTTGAATTCTGCCAAATATTTCCAGGTGTATTTTGGCTGACCATAAAATGAATTTGCTTCAGGCATACTCACATGTGTGTTTGTTTTTCACAATGCATTCATCAATGCATGTGATACTCGCATGAATGCACACAGAAAGTGAAAGTGTTCACAACAGAAGTGGTCCACTGCATAGGATGGAATACTATTTGGTACAGCAGGGTCACCGGGGGCCTGATTCACCACTGCATTACTTCTGTTTTACCTAGGTGTAAATCAATTTTCCAATAGACTTACATAAATACAGGTCATAAAATTGGACTGCAATGGTGTATTAGGACTGTATTCTCCAAAACCCATGAAGGCAGTCTTAGTAGAGAGGCAATTGAATAAGCCAAGCAAGGATCCGACCACAGACATCACAGCTAGGACCATGAATACACCTGCGATTATTTTGTGTGAATGTGATATGGAAAATTAACTTGTAATTCTGCATCAAGACAGTGCTTTTTTAAAAATATTCTAATTCTTCTAGGACTGATTCTCAGGTAGAGTCTGTGTCAGCTAGAAAGGAAAAAGTTCACAATTTTCAAACAATAATCCCTAATTCTGCTTGTCTGTTCTCTTCTCCATGGACTGCTACAGCTCCCTGAGAGGAATCAGAAACAATACAAATAATTATGTGATTTATGTGACCAATTTCAAGTAACCAACAACTTGAATTTTGAATATTGAGCTCCAAATACATACAAAATGTTTGCAATCAATCTGTTATTAAAAAGAAAAAGATCATGCAGTCACCGTGGACAGTTTTGGAAAACTTCTGCTCTCAAAAAGGCTAACCATATGTTAGGAACAATTAGGAAAGGGATAAAATATAAGACAGAAAATATAATGATATCACTATACAAACCCATGATGGGCCCATACCTTGGATACTGGGTTAAGTTGTGGTCATCCCATTTCAGAAAGGATATAACGGAAGTGGAAGAAGTTCAGAGAAGGGCTAAAAAGCTGATTAACAGTATGAACCACCTTCCATATGAGGACAGACTAAAAAGATAGGACTCTTCAGCTTAGAAAAGATATGATTAAGTGGGGACCTGATAGAGGTCTATAAAATCATTAATGGTGGGGATCAAGTGAATAGAGAAACGTTTCATCAGGTCACCCACTGAAATTAATAGGCAGCAGGTTTAATACAAACAAGAGGAAGCACTTTTTCATGCAAAGGTAACCTGTGGAACTCATAGCCATAGAATGCTGTGACGGGCAAAAGTATAATTGAGCTAAAAAAAGAACTGCATAAGTTTACGGCAGATAGATCCCATGAAATGGCTGGTAGCCAAGGTGACCAGGGATGCAAGCCTAAATCTTTCGCTACCAGAAGCCGGGAATGGAAGACAGGGTAGATCACTCCATAATTGCCCTGTTCTGTATATTCTCCTTAAAGGTCTGATATGGGCCACTGTCAGAGACAGGATACTGGGGAAGATGGACCACGCTCAGACCCAGTACGGGAGCTCTTATATTTTTATGTAGTTATTCATTATTTATTGTGTCCAAAGTGCTTTAGGCGGTTTATGGATATAAACTAAGAGAGGTCCTAGCTCCAAAGAACTTAAAAATGAATTTGCCACTTGATGCATGTGGAAAGATCCTTGCACCCACACGTAGTTCCATTGATCCCAAGCGGACACCTACATGAATCAGAATGCAAAATCTGCTTTTAAAAGACAAAAATATAGATGAAGGATGGGTAAAAAGATGCAGCTTACAAGCAAAGCAATTGGAGGTCTGGCACACAATTCATCTCTGTGTGGGTTTTTTTCTTTATTTAGTAATGTCATCCTTCTCTTTTTCCATTCTCTTTTACATTCATCCAGGGTGCCCTGACTTGCTTAATCACCAAGGTTTTAAAAAGTCCTTGTGCTCTGCCTTCTCTTCACTCAGTCCCCTTTGTCCAATGGGGGTTTTCACAAGCGTAGGGGAAAGAGTGTAAGTCACATAATGCCTTAAGAGTGTAAAACATCTAATTCACAGAGCAACACTGTCACACACATATAAAAACCCAACAAAAATCCAACAAGTAACGGTGAAGAAAGGATGTATGTAAACAAATCATAATCCTCATACAGACATTTCATAAAAAGGACAAAGCTAATTCACAGAGGACATTAGTCACTGCAGATTATTTAGTTAGATATAGTTTGGGATTCACAACTAAACTGTAAAGCCCAATACATTGCAGTACTTCTGATATTAAAACAATTCAAGCTGCAAATACTCCTCTCTCAAGAAATGCTTTACTCAAAATGACAACACCTCTTCTAGACAGAGAAAAAAAAAAGAGTGACAGATTCAATCATCACAGAACACTTATCCAAATAACGATACATGGACTCAGCCTTTTTATTATTTGAGTCTACTTGAGAATTCTGTGAATGAGAGGGAGTTTAAAATCAGGTTACAAAAGGCACTATTGTGAGGTCACCAATTAAGTTAGATTGAAGGATAATGAATGCTTTATTTCAGCTGATCAACCTTCCAGTACATCATCAACCTTTGCCTGTTGAGCTCTGGAAGTCAGATGATTCAATAGGTAAGATTCAGATACCTCCTTTCTTGGTACATTTGAGATGAAAGGAGAGCACAAGAAATAAGAGTGACCAGAACCTCACTAAAGCATAACATACTCTTTTCCTTGAAAGGCTACAATCACATATAAATACAAGTAAAAACTATTGTTTTTAATTTAAATAAAATCTTGCTTTTCAGTAAGCTTAGAAATTCTAAGAATCAATAAAGTGTGAATAACTAATCGGCTTTATGAAGCACACTTAATTTTCAACAACTTTTTACTTCACATATAAAAAGCTCTATTAAAACCCATATTTTAATATACTACCGTATAATGGTTTTATTCATGGAAATGTACACATTACATTGATTCAAAAAGATATAGTGATCTGATGCGGTATTAAATATTTACATGTATTAGCAGTATCCAAGTTTTATGATAAAAAGTTGCTCACTGATATCTTTATTGTCATAGGTTGGAGAATGGGAAACCATGGAAAGTGGGAAACCACATGGAGGTATCGCTGCTGTTGTGGAAGTAATCACAAGAGGCTTGTGTCAGCCCCCAGCATTCCCCAGAGCCAGAGGGACCATCATAGCTATCACTCTGCTCTCTCCCCCACCACCTGAATAAGAGCAGCAAAGGAGATAGGAATTTCCAATTCCCCCTGACTTTCCTCCCACCAGCTCAGAAGGACCCAGCCTAGGCACCAAGCGAAAGGGCTTTTCCACATAAGGTTTTTGTACCGCTTTAACTGTACCAGTTTAGAAATCGATTAAAACATAGTACAACCCCATAGTGCGGATGCAGTTATACCAGTATACGGGTGTTTACAATGGTATAGCTTATCCCCATGCATTTATCAGCAGAAAATCACCTCCAGCAATTTGCAAATATGCCAGTTGTAACATATGCAAGTGGACACTAATTAAAAATGTCAACTCTTATAATTTTTACACAAAGACGACTGGACAAGGGAGTCGTCAAGGGACATAAGTTCAAAGGCAGAATTTGCTTGCTTAAAATCTAAAACAGGTTTCAGAACCTGTCTGTGGAGCTGAGCTAACTAAAAGAAGGTTGAGGGGAGATATGATTGCTCTCTATAAATATATCAGAGGGATAAATACTGGAGAGAGAGAGGAATTATTTAAGCTCAGTACCAGTGTGGACACAAGAACAAATGGATATAAACTGGCCACCAGGAAGTTTAGACTTGAAATTAGACGAAGGTTTCTAACCATCCGAGGAGTGAAGTTTTGGAATAGCCTTCCAAGGGAAGCAGTGGGGGCAAAAGATCTATCTGGCTTTAAGATTAAACTTGATAAGTTTATGGAGGAGATGGTATGATGGGATAACATGGTTTTGGTAATTAAATATTCATGGTAAATAGGCTCAATGGCCTGTGATGGGATATTAGATGGGGTGGGATCTGAGTTACCCAGGAAAGAATTTTCTGTAGTATCTGGCTGGTGAATCTTGCCCATATGCTCAGGGTTTAGCTGATCGCCATATTTGGGGTCGGGAAGGAATTTTTTCTCCAGGGCAGATTGGAAGAGGCCCTGGAGGTTTTTCGCCTTCCTCTGTAGCATGGGGCTGGAGGATTCTCTGCTCCTTGAAGTCTTTAAACCACGATTTGAGGACTTCAATAGCTCAGACATAGGTGAGAGGTTTTTTGCAGGAGTGGTGGGCGAAATTCTGTGGCATGCATTGTGCAGGAGGTCAGACTAGATGATCATAATGATCCCTTCTGACCTAAATATCTAGGAATCTATAAAAATTATACATATCTCTTCTGTTTAAAACTACACTCCAGGAAGAGAATGCTTTAACTGACGTGATACAGGAGGGCCAGGGAGCAGTGGTAGAGTGAAATATATAAACACTAGGCTGATTAAGGCATAGTTCCCTGTAGACTAGGGAGGGTTACTACAGGTTAATTGGAGCACCTGTAGTCAATTAAGCCCTGTCAGGAACCTAATAAAACCCCCTGCTTCAGGCAGTCAGGGGAAGAGGAGGAAGGAGAGAGGACTGGAGGTTGGCGGTGTGTTGTGAGAGCTGAAAGACCAGAGAACCGAAGTAAGAGAGACCCTACGCTGCAGGGCAGGGAGACTCCCTCCCGCAGTGTCTAAGGACCAAGGGTAATCCCACCCAAGGGGGAAGAGGGTAGGAAACCCACAGGGATTGAGAGAGGCTGGGACTCAGTGCAAGGAGCAAACCCAGACCCCTCCCCCACTTCCCTCCTCTACCACTTGCCTAGGCCACTAGCAGGGCCTTCGGCACCCAAGAGCAGGGGCAAAGGGTGGGGTCTTAGCCGCCCCCCCCCGCCACAAGAAAAGCCCAGGACCCACCATACGAACGTCGGCAATCTTGTCACATGGCGTCTCAAGCTGTCCCTACATAGGGCTGATCCAAAGCCCAATGAAGTCAATGGAAAGCCTGTTATTAACTTAAATGAGCTTCAAATAAGGCCTTCAGCATTCAAAGATTCTCAGACTGCAAGATTCCTGCAGCTTCATATGAAAAGCTTAGTGTGTAGACAGAAGAAGCTTGAGCATGAGTTAAAGGCAGGTGTAAAGAGTTTTAAATGGGTGAAGTTCTGTAGCATGCAATGTGCAGGAGGACAGACTAGATGACCTTGATGGTCCCTTCTGACCTTAAAGTCTATGAGTTTATGATGGGGTGGTCACACTTACTGACCCTCCAGGCAGCGTATGATAATCTTCAGAAGTTTGAGATCTGGGCGTGCTGGCTGGGACTCGGGGCTTCAGCTCTGCAGAGCATGCCTGCTGGGGCTTGGGGCTTCAACCCCACTACTGCTGAAGCCCTGAGCCTCAGTAGGTGCCTCCCGCAGGGCTGAAACCCTGAGAAGCCACTCCCTGCAGGGAAGAAGCCTTGAGCTCCCCCAGCCTCAGGCTGGTAGGTGGAGAATGGGGTGGGGGCATGGGTGGCTCCGCAAGCCGCAATTTAAATGTAAAAGATCTGCATGCAGCTCGTGAGCCATGGTTTGGCCACCCCTGGTCTATGAGATAAGATATTTTAATCAGTTCTACACCACCACTCCCTCGCAGCCTCTCATTAGACATGGGTCTCTTCTCAGTTCCACCTATATTTATACGTATTAATTTTAAAAGCCCTATGGAATCCCCACATAGTTTTGTTGATTTAGAATTAAGGATTCTCAAATACTTTTCCTCATAAAATAACCATCTTAAAAAAGCCAGGAAATAGCAATTTAAGGAAACGGGTTATGTTAACCTATAAGCATCAAGATACTCAATCACATCATACACGAATGCCCTTTTTAACAAACACACTTTCAACAAGATGATCACCCTCAATACACATAACAAAGGAATGAAAATGTACACCACAACCTACACCCAATCTATCAGTTTGTTACTTTCTTATGCAACGCCTTATAAATTATCAACAGCCATAGCCATATTGAAACCACCACAAACACACCATTTCCTAATATTTCTGTATGGTTTTATTTAGCATGCATTGTATTGCCAATCTGATTTCTGAAGTTCATTACCTAAATATGTAGTAGTTTGGTGACTACACTTCTGATAAACCACTATATTTTCTCATATGTAATTCCATCCCCATCATCAATTCTGTTCTGCTCCTGCCCCTATCTTTGTTTTTCCTTCTTGCCTCCTTGACTTCTCCCTATTTTTCTATCATTTTTTACTTATTAGAGAGATAAAGTGAATGAGGTAATATCTTTTATTGAACCAACTTATTCTGGTGAAAGAGACAAGTTTTTGAGTTTACACAGAGCTCTTCTTCAGATTTGGGAAAGGTACTTAGAAGTGTCACAACTAAATATAATGTGGAACATATTGTTTAGCATAAGTAATACGCACATTGTAAGAGACCATTCAAGGTGAAGTGGCTCATTAACACCTCTGCAGTCATAAAAAAGGGGATTACTGGGCTACAGATTGTTGTAATAAGCCATAAATCCATACATTTTTACTTATGATTGCCTACAAAGTTAGTCCTATTTTTACGTTAGGATTATGTCCTGTCCTTGATCTATGTACAAACCTCCCACTGTTGCCAGTGGAAGATTGTCTGTGGATTGTCCTGGATAATACTGCCAAGAACAAATGTTAAAAATCATGAGTTAGGCCCTAGAGCACATCATGCGGTCTTAAAAATCATGAGTTTTTTAATAAATTTTGGATTTTTGTGTTTGCAATCTGTCTTTTCAAGCTTTTCTCCACAACCATGAGGCTAGAAACAAAAACAGATTCTCATCTGATCTCATATGTATAGGAGCTGAAGCATTAAGTAAAACACCAAATATCACAAGAGTTGGCAGTATATGGATCTAACTCTATATCCCTGACCCACAAATCACAAATAAAAATGCAATTTGACCCTCTCCACACACTGTGCTTTACATCCCTGAAATAACAAGAGCAAAGTATGAGTATTAAGGATTTTTTTTGCTCCCAAACAACTTTGCCAGTTTTAAAAACCTCTAGTCTGGTTGTCTTTTTAAAAATTCCAATTTAACACTTAATCTTTGGATAATGTTTCTCTTTTAATGACCTTGTCCTCACTTCCTTATTGAGGGTAAGTGTCCCAGAGGTCTCTTTCTGATGACTTCTGGGATTTAAATAAATAAATAAATGAAGAAGTCTGACATCTGTATCTTTGCTCTTTTTGAAAGCATAAGGGGAAAAGACAAAACCTTGTTTTCTCCTCAAATTTTTAACCAACATTCAATCATGGACTGTGACATGACATGCAAAATTTCACTCCAGAGAGAATTTTTCTGACTGAGTCATAAAAGCTTAGAAATAGGGTTTTATAATGGAAATGCGACTTTTAAAGAATTGTTAGCCAAGGCCATGATATTAGGAAACTGGGCTCACTTTAAGGTGATACTGTAAATTTGGCTTTCCAACATTTTTTCAACAAATTCATATTCTATAAAACAAACCTAAGCTTGTAGGTACAGGGCTCAAAGCAGAACCCCTCAAGTTGTCAGGTGGTCGCCAGCTCACAGCTGCCCCCCTCCCCCAACCTGACAGCCCAACTGTCAGCCAGGTGCTGGGCTCAAAAAAAGCTGTGACCCCCTCTCCTAACCCCACACTGACCGCCATGCTCTGAGCCCACATGGGGCTCAATTTCACAGCTGGGAGCCTACCAGCAGCGAAACTGACATTCTTGTCAGTTTCCAGGCTACTGTTATTTCACATTTCAGCTCAGGTTCTGGCTGTCGGGGGGGGGGGGGGGGGCGGGGGGCAGCTCAGAACTGGAGCCCTCTGCCTCTTGTCCTGATGTGGGGCTCCCAGTTGGGAGCCCTGCACCGGGTTCACAGTTTAGGCTGTCAGTTCTGGGGGAAAGAAGCGCTCCCACTGCGAGCCCCACTGCCAGAGCTGACAGTCGGGAGCCCCACTGTCGCCTTCTGGTGAGAGATGGCAGGGGGGGAAGGAGAGTCAGGCTTGGACTCTCTTCTCCCCTAAGTCCCTCACTGGGAGGCAGCAATGGGGCTCTGGGTTGTCAGTGCCAGGATAAGGGGGAGAAGGGCTCCAGCTGTTAGCCCCTGTAGCGCTGACAGCCAAAAGCCAATGTAAGTAACTACGCTGACATAAGCACTAGGTCTCTCTCATGGAGGTGGAGTTATTATGTTGGTGTAGTGGGCCATTCAGGCTATGTCTGCACTGTGTACCTTACAGCAGCACAGCTGCCAACAAAATAAAACCGCCCCCAATGAGGGGCTGTAGCTTTGTCAGCAGTAGATGCTGTCCCGTTGACAATGGGCTGTCCACACCAGAGCTTTTCATCGGTAAAATTTTGTCAGTCAGGGGTGTGGTTTTTTACACTCCTGACTGACAAAAGTTTTACCGACAAAAGTGCAGTGGAGACATAGTCTTATTTTGGCAGAAGCAGCACTGTAGTGTAGACGCTGACATAATTAAGGTGACATAAGCTGCCTTACATCAACCTAACTCTGTAGTGTAGACCAAGCCTTGACTTTAACGGAGGTACAGAATTTAGCAGCAATTTATTAACAGTTTGTGATTACACTGTACCCAGTTTTTTAAATAAAGACGGATGCTATAAAAAGAAATTTTAAAGAAGAAAAGTACGATGTGGTGCTCTGTCATACAAAACAAAAATCCCACCACCAGTCCCTTCTATCTCAGCTTATTGATACAGATTTTATTATTTGTTAGTAAAATTTATCACCACAAAATTGTCAAATGTAGTGGAATTCAGTTCAGCTGTCTTATATTTCATAGCAACAGTAAAATAAATGTAAGGAAAAGGTTGTGTACAATGTGCTGAGCTACATCAAAATGCAAAAATCTGCTGTATGTTCAGGTAGCTATATTTCAAGAAGATACTAAGAGTTGCTGGACATGTGTTCTATCATACCTGTTAGAAATTACTACCATTCCAAAGGTTGCATATTAAAGTACAATTCAACTAACAGTTATTGCAATGTTAGAATCAGTAAGGCAAAAGATGCTTTTTACTAATGCACTGCTTTGGGAGGAAACATTAAGTTCTAAAAAGAGACATAACTGAAAAAAATGAATGATCTCATGCACATTGTGGGAATGTGAACTGTAGGCAAATTTCTCAACAACGCATAAGAGCTCTAACTAGGAACTTGGCAAAAAGTTTTCAAATACGTTGCCATACCTCACAGACTATCCCCTTGTTTTTTTGCTGACAGCACAGTATTTTGTAACTTTAAAATTTCTGACAATATGTAGACCTGAATATATGTAAAGCTTACTCAAGATAATTACGGATAAAAACAACACGTTTAATGAACTCATTTCTCCATGTCCCAAATTATTTGATATTTCCATCAATGTTACAATCAGCTGTTAAGGCAATTGCTGATGACTGAATAAATGTAATATAACTAGAAAAAATCATCCTTTATTCTTTCAGGCATTCAAATACCTTGTCCAATGTCCACCATAAAGTGCTAATAAGGTGCAACAGAATAATCTGCAGATGAAGGAGGCGTCAAAAGGTCAGTTTAACACCTCTTCAATGTTGTTAGAGATAAATTAGGTATGCCTCAGCAGCAGTTTAATTCCCTGGAAAGGTCTCTTTCTCTCTCTGTTAGCAAGACAGTAAAGCTAATCATGAAGCCAGATGGGCAAAAAGTTTCCCAGTGAAAGCTAGCTAAAAAGAATTTTGTTCTCAGCCCCAGATCTTTGATACAAACAGCAGGGAAATGAGGACAGAGTTTACTAAACTTAAACTCAGGGGAGGAGAGCTACCGGCCCATCACCCAGACTCTCCTATACCAGGCATTTAGGTGGTTCCAGGGCTCCTACCAGACAACCCATAATGTGGGATAGGCTCTCCTCAGCCTACCTCCCAAGACTCAGGCTGGAGGAGGGGGACAGAGGGTGCACAAGGGTAGGGACCTCAGCCCACAAGGTCTCATCATATCCCATGGGCCCAAGGCCCACCAGCAAAATCCCAGGCCTTTTACCGCTGAGTACCATTCATTTTATACTTTTAACCACACTGGAAAGCAGCCACAGGGGGCACCAGCGACAAGCTTGGCCACACCCCGCTCAGCAATGCTGCCTGGTATCACAACTCCTGCCCCATTCATTCCTTCACTTTCCGTAGCTGTATGTCAGTGTCTCCATCCAAGAAACGTAGAAAAATTCAGGCCAATTGTGACAGACAAACAGGCAGAGAGACACGTACATACACAAAGAAATCCCCCCAAGTGGTATACAAATTCAACCCCCAATGTCATGGAAGAAAATGATACAATTGTTCAGCTTTTCTACTTTGTTGGCCTGAGAATGCTTGTTCTTTAAATAGATCACTAATGCTGGTAAAGTGGAAAACCTTACTGCAGCTTTAGATAAGCTTATTTTGCTCTAAACAATGGCTGGTTGTCATATTTTAACACGAAACATTACATGGTGCGTGCAGAGAGAGGAAGAGGAGACATCGGGGAGGAAGAAATACTGGTGAGCATGCAGAGAGCATTGGTTGCACTTGATTTAATTTGCACTGTTAACCCTTGGCTAAACACCAGTGTTGGTGCTGGTGCTCGCCTGTAGCAAAGAGACAGAGCAGGCTATATTTCTTGGCAAGAATAAGTGTCATCTAGTCAAAGCTTCTGGCAGTCACAGGTTTAGAGACACCCAGAGTATGGGGTTGCATCCCTGACCATCTTGGTTAATATACTGCATGAATTGATCTAATTCTTTTTTTAATCCAGTTACACTTTTGGCCTTCAGAACATCTCATGGCAATAAGTTTCACAGGTTGACTGTGTATCCTATGAAGAAGTACTTCCTTATGTTTGTTTTAAACCTGCTGCCTATTATTTTCATTGGATGACCTCTGGTTCTTGTGTGATGTGAAGGAGTAAATAACACTTCCTTGCCCACTTTCTCCACACCATATATGATTTTACAGACCTCCATCATATCTCCCCTCAGCTGTGTCTTTTCCAAGCTCAACAGTTCCAGTCCTTTTAATCTCTCTTCATGTGAAAGCTGTTCCATGCCCCTAATAATTTTAGTTGCCCTTCTCTCTACTTTTTCCAATTCAAACATAGCTTTTTTGAGAAGGGACAATCAGAACTGCATGCAGTATTCAAGGTGTAGCAGTGACTTATATAGTGGCATTATATTTTCTCCCTTATTATCTATCCCTTTCCTAATAGTTCCTAGCATTCTGTTAGCTTTTTTTTCTGTCACTGCACATTGAACCGATGTTTTTAGAGAACGATCCATGATGACTTCAAGATCTCTTTCTTGAGAGGTAAGAGCTAATTTAGACCCCATCTTTTTATATGTATAGCTGGAATTATGATTTCCACTGTACATTACTTTACATTTATCAATGATTAATTTAATTTGCCATTTTGCTGCCCAGTCACTCAGTTTTGTGAGAGCCCCTTGTGACTCTTCACAGTCAGTTTTGGACTTAACTACCTTGAGAAATTTAGCATCATCTGCAAACTTTGCCACTTCACTGTTTACCCCTTTTTCCAGATCATTTATGAATATGCTGAACAGCACTGGTCCTGGTACAAACTCTTGGGGGCAAAGGACATCAAGTAATAGGGGATTGGGGGTGGGGGAAGAGCAGGGTAAAGGAAAGGTCCTGTCTTGTGGGCAGGAGGTAGTTGTGGCAACATTAGGGAGAAGGAAATGTTTGAGTAGGGGGAATCAGAGATCTGTAAGGGCTCAGAGCGCCTTCGACGGTGGGGATGATGGAAGGTAGAAAAAGCGGGTTGAGAAACTGAGAAGCATTCACCAAAGACAAATGTACCAATTGGCCTCCGTGCTAAGGATTCTGAAGCTATACCTATCAGAAACATACAAATTGTGATGAATCTGCATTTTGGGTGGTTTTTTTTCTATAAGTAATATATTTTTCTTTTAAAAATTAGTTTGCAAGGAGCATAAAAGATAAGTAATCGCTAATATTCCAATTTAAAGAACAGTTTTTAAAAAAATGTTTGGCTTTATTATCATATTAGCAATAATCACTTACAGTATTACAACATTGAGAAAACAGAATGAAACTGTATGTCAAGGAAAAGAAACACTTGTCACTGATTTTGTTAGTAGCATGATCCAATTTGTGTCAGTGGTTATTGTTTTTCTTTGCTGGATGTTAACCTTGGAATAGAAGGAAAAACTATTTTAAAGGGAAAAAAAAGCTCAAGGTTGCATTCTAATTATGGGCCTGATCCGGCAAACGCATATCACCAAGCGGACTTGTTTACTACCATGAGTAGTTCAATATACCTAATGTTTAGTAGCAAGTCTTTGGGCCCTGAGTCTTTGGGCCATGGCAATGAGTATTTGCATATTTGGACCCTATGTCTACACTGTCTACTACATTATGTCTACACTGTAATGAAACACCCATGGTTGGCCCAGGTGGCAGGACTACAAAATTGTAGTGTAGAGGTTCGGGCTCAGACTGGAGCCCAGGCTCAGAGATCCTCCCCCTTTATGGCATCTCAGAGACTGGGCTCCAGTCTGAGCCCGAACCTTTTCACTGCAATATTATAGCCTTACAGCCCAAACCTCGCAAGCCTGAGTCAGCTGACCAGCACCAGCTGCTGGTATTATATTGCAGTGTACATGTATCCTAAGACTGCCCAATGTAATAGTGCTGTTTTGATCGAAAATTCCCTTTTCAAGAAGGTGTTTGCCAGTTGAGTTCATGCCACATATCGTGTGGTAAAATGATCGCTGAAGTCTTGACATTTGGAAGAATCATCTCCTCCCATGAGGAAACGAAGAGAGGCTTCAGATTTTTCATCTCCTTATATAAGATTTGAACAGAATCCTACTACCAGTTAATCACTAGATATTTCAGGCGAGTAATTACCAAGTGCTACAACAAAGTTCTATCTCTTACATTTTCTCCTAGTATCTCAGATACTCCATATAACTTTGTTACTGCTCCCTTAATTTGAGAAAGTCCCAGAAAATAAATCAACGTTCCTTTGACAGGCAAATTCCTTGAGCAATCATTTCAATCGCTGATATTTGTTTGTCCCATAGTTATAGGAGAGTGTAACAAAACTGATGAAATGAGAATATGTGTTTGTTATTTCAGAGACCATTCTATAATTAAATGGAATTCCCAAAAGTTTAGACATGTTTCTAAGGTTTTAGATTTAGAAAGAACATCTTCCCTATTAAAAAAGGTGGGTTCGTCAATTAGCTAACTCAAGGTAAAATCCTAGTGAAGGCAAAGCAGTCTGTAGTTTTAATTTATTAGTAGGTTGAGATAAAGACTATAGGGGAGCTTAGCATTTATCTTGACCTGCTAACTCATGCGAAAACTACGAGCTGCCTTGTCTTCACTAGGATTTTACCTCATGTTTCCACATATTAGCTAACTTGAATTATAAACACGCCTTTGTTCTAAGTGAAGACAAGCCCTCGGGGTAATGTAATATATTTTGAAAGGGAAATAATTGGAGGGGGAATTTAGATGTCACTATATGAGTGTCCCCAATAGAGTTGTGAAAATTTGATTATGGGTATGTCACATCTGACTTTCATTTGGTTAAGAGGTTTAAATTAATTTTCTAGGTATTTATGCCGGAAGATATTAAATTCCACTCTCTTTCCAGATTTTGACTGTCATATCTGAAAATGTATACGGCACATAAGAACTGTTCTACAAAACAAAGAAACACATGCAAAAAAGATTTATCCCCAAAGCTTTCTAATCTCTCTTCAGAGTCTTCTGAAGTGCAAAGCTACAAAGTGCCAGCTGGTAACACAGTCGTTTTGTAGTGGACTGAGAGTTTCTTTGTTAAAGTTGTGAAAATATTGTCTCTAAATGGGTGTGATGGGCAATTTCTTTAAGCAAGTTACTTGGATTGATAAATCTTACTGCTCAATCCAGTAGCATGAAACCTGGTCCTGTAAAATCTCTCATGCATATACAACACTCTTAATGTCTCTCCTTTTATTGTTTATTGCTGCCCCCCAAATATGATATAAAGTGATAAAAACATTTGGAAAAGTATTGGAAATTACCTTTCTTCTTCAGTGTAGATATGATTGCAGAAACCATTTCTTGGAACACCTTGAGCTTGAAATTGTGCTCCAGGTGGCTGAGCTTGTAAGACTATTATAAATAGTTGTAATGGGTGGCTGCAACATCTTGGAATAAGTCTTAACCATAGGTCCGACTGAACCAGAGCCATCTACAATGTTTTCTGTTAAATGTGGACACTAGGAAATGAGCATGTCAGCTGCCATCCACCCTTCAGCACTGTGCATTTGGAAGTTACACAAAAACTCCAACAGTGCCAGGAACTGTAGGATTGGGATTTCATAAATCCCACAATGCACTGGCATAGAAGATGAAAGACACACTAAGAGGAAGTGACAAAAATGTTGTACCAGAAACAGTTCTGCTCTGTGAATTACTCCTGGGGGAATTCTGCACCAAAAAATTAAAAATTCTGTGCCAAAAATTAAAAATTCTGTGCACAATATTTTAAAGTACTGCAAATTTTGTCAAAACAACACTACATAATCACGCCAGTTTCAATTATTTTGGTAATTTATTTCAAAATACCTGTCAGGAAGTATGTCTGTAACAATACAGACACACACAAATTCCCGCAGAAGTAGAAAGTTAAAGAAACCCCTAGGACAACCCAGTTCCTGCTTCTCTGCCCGCTTCCCCGCAGAGCCCGGCTGGGGAGCCAGACACTCACACTCTTTTCCCCTCAGGGGCTAGCCATGGAGGCCCTCCTTGCCCAGATACCTGCTCCACTTCCACCCTCCCAGAGCCCAGCTTTCCGGTATAGGGTGGTGTTTATGTGACCATCACTTATTTGCACTGTAGTGTCCAGGAAGTAGATCTCTTGTGTGGACTCGTCCAGGCTGAGGTTGATGGTGGGGTGGAAATTGTTGAAATCCAGATGGAATTCTTCAAGGGCCTCCTTCCCGTGGGTCCATATGATGAAGATGTCATCAATGTAGCACAAGTAGAGGAGGGGCGCTAGGGGACGAAAGCTGAGAAAGCGTTGTTCTAAGTCAGCCATAAAAATGTTGGCATACTGTGGGGCCATGCGGGTACCCATAGCAGTGCCACTGACTTGAAGGTATAAGTTGTCCCCACATCTGAAATGGTTGTGGGTGAGGACAAAGTCACAAAGCTCAGCCACGGCCTCATCAGGGATACTGTTCTTGACAGCTTGTAGTCCATCCTCATGTGGAATATTGGTGTAAAGAGCTTTTACATCCATGGTGGCCGGGATGGTGTTTTCAGGAAGATCACCAGTGCATCCGATGAAGTGAGTTACAGCTCATGAAAGCTTATGCTCAAATAAATTTGTTAGTGTCTAAGGTGCCAGAAGTACTCCTTTTCCAATGCATTGTAGTTTCCTCAGGAAGTCGATGGTGTCTTGAAGATAGCTAGGAGTGCTGGTAGAGTAGGGTCTGAGGAGAGAGTCAAATAGCCAGATAATTCTGCTGTAAGAGTGCCAATGTCTGAGATGATGGGGAGTCCAGGATTTCCAGGTTTATGGATCTTAGGTAGCAGATAGAATACCCCTGGTCGGGGCTCTAGGGGTGTGTCTGTGTAGATTTGTTCCTGTGCTATAGCAGGGAGTTTCTTGAGCAGCTGGTGTAGTTTCTTTTGGTACTCCTCAGTGGGATCAGAGGATAATGGCCTGGAGAATGTGGTGTTGGAGAGTTGCCTGGCAGCCTCCTGTTCATAATCTGACCTGTTCATGATGACTACAGCACCTCCTTTGTCAGCCCCTTTGATTATAATGTTAAAGTTGTTCCTGAGGCTGTGGATGGCATTGCGTTCTGTGCGGCTGAGGTAATGGGACAAGTGATGCTGTTTGTTCACAATTTCAGCCTGTGCATGTCTGCAGAAGTACCTTATGTAGAAGTCCAGTCTGTCATTTCGACCGTCAGGAGGAGTCCATGCAGAAACACCACCATATACCGGAAACCTACTGACCACTACACTTACCTACATACCATCCAGGACATATCACATGATCCACTGTCTACAGCCATACCCTAAGATACAACTGCATTTGCTCCAATCCCTTAGACAGAGACAAACACCTACAAGATCTTTATCAAGCATTCTTAAAACTACAACACCCACCTGGGGAAGTGAGGAAACAGATAGAGCGAGACGGGTACCCAGAAGTCACCTACCACAGGACAGTTCCAACAAGGAAAATAACAGAACATCACTGACCATCACGTACAGCCCCCAGCTAAAACCTCTCCAGCACATCCTCAAAGATCTACAACCTATCCTGGAAAATGATCCATCACTCTCACAGACCTTGGGAGGCAGGCCAGTCCTCGCTTACAGACAGCCCCTCAACCTGAAGCAAATACTCACCAGCAACTACACACCACACCACAGAACCACTAACCCAGAAACCAATCCATGTAACAAACCCGTTGCCTACTCTGTCCCCATATCTACTCTAGCCAGGGCCAGCTCCAGGCACCAGCGTTCCAAGCAGGTGCTTGGGGCAGCAGTTAGAAAGGAGCGGCAGTTCCTCCAGCCGCGGCGGCAATTCGGCAGCAGCTTCTCTGTTCTGCCCGCTGCAGCGGCAAATCGGCGTCAGCTTCTTCCTTTTGCCGTCCGCAGTGGCAGTTTTTTTCACTGCTTGGGGCGACAAAAACTGTAGAGCTGGCCCTGACTCTAGCGACACTATCGGAGGAGCCAACCACATCAGCCACACCATCAGAGGCTCATTCATCTGCATGTCTACTAATGTTATATATGCCATCATGTGCCAGCAATGCCCCTCTGCCATGTACACTGGCCAAACCGGACAGTCCCTACGTAAAAGAATAAATAGACACAAATCGGACATCAGGAATGGTAACGTACAAAAGCCAGTAGGAGAACACTTCAATCCCCCTGGACATTCAATAACAGATTTAAAAGTAGCCATCCTTCAACAAAAAAACTTCAAAAACAGACTTCAAAGAGAAACTGCAGAGCTACAATTCATTTGCAAACTTAACACCATTAATTTGGGCTTGACTAGGGACTGGGAGTGGCTGGCTTACTACAAAAGCAATTTTCCCTCTCTTGGTATTGACACCTCTTCATCAATTAAAGAGAGTGGACCACATCCACCCTGACTGAACTGGCCTTGTCAAGACTGGTTCTCCACTTGTAAGGTAACTTCCTTCTCTTCATGTGCCAATATATTTATGCCTGTATCTGTAACTTTCACTCCATGCATCTGAAGAAGTGGGGTTTTTTTTACCCATGAAAGCTTATGCCCAAATAAATCTGTTAGTCTTTAAATTGCCACCAGATTCCTCGTTGTTTTTGTGGATACAGAGTAACATGGCTACCGCTCTGATACTTTGCTTAGGGTGATATTCGCCCTGGGAAAAGGGCCTGCACAAAGAGTATGCACCACTGAAGTCCCATTTGAGCCTTTGTGACCTGAATTTCACCCTTCATGGCTACATCTAGACAGTTGGTTTATAATGCCAAGTTACACTGTAGGTAGCTTCTGTAGGAATATCTGTACTGATTTTAGGAACCCATGATATAAACCTTTATGTAATTTCCATATGTCTGAACCATCTGGTATCAGGAAGGAAAAACAATCCACACTGCTTATTTAGATTATTCTGCAAGGGACACTCCAACCCTAAGAGCCAGAGTGTGAAAAGGACAAAGCAAACCAACCACTTAAACTACAGTAAAACCATCCCATGGCTTGCAAGGTTCAAATGCTTATTGAAAACTGGAGTAGAAAACTAGACAATCAGGAAAAGAAATTTGTTCTGGGGTAAGAAAGGAAAGTGCAATCCAGAAAAGAGGTGACCTTGTCTATCCAAGGAGACACTTGCTGAACCATGCTAGGACTCATAGGGTATGTCTACAGTGCATCTGGGAACGAGCCTCACAGCCTTGGTTGACAGATTGGTGTTAGCAGGGCTGAAGATAGCATGCTAAAAATAGCCATGTAGATACGGCTTTGGCGTGGCAGCTAAGGCTGGAGTTCAGGCACCCAAGCTGGAAGGTGGAGATGAGGCAACATCTACATAGCTATTTTTAGCACAGTAGTGCGAGCTTGTGGACCTGGGCTCGGAGGCTTATTCCCAGATGGGGTGTAGACATACCCAATGAGGCTGTGAAGGATCACTGAAAAGGAGGCAATTTTTAGACTCCAAGGGGGTGAGAGATGAGTTGTTGCAGTTGCTCAAGGTACAACCATATTTCTAGGAAAGTTTCTAATTCACTTGAAGATATTCTTCACTAATCAGCCTGAGGTGTGTTTGGGTTTTTTTTTAAAACCTTTTATTTTATTATATTCTCACTGATTTCCTCATATGAAACTGTTTTTAATTTATAATACAATAAATTTTGATTATGGTGTTTGCTAATGGGGAGTATGGGGGGTGGGTGGGGTACGGGAACGTTCCCAAAGAAAGGAAACTAACTTCTTGCCTTAGGAAGCAAAAGCTGAGCAGTGGGAATGGTTAAGTCTACGTTTATGTCACGGAGGTCGTGGAAGTCACAGAATCAGCGACTTCCAGAGACCTCCATGACATTCTCTGCTTCAGCCCCAGGGGCTGAAGGACTCTGGAATTGACAGCCAGTGGGGCCCTGGCAGGGTTCCAGCAACAGGGGGCCCACACAATTAGCCAGATGAGAACCAAAATAATATAAATGTTATTGCTCCTAGACAACTGTATCATAACTTCACAAGCAACCCAAACAATTTATCTCATCCAACCACTGCATCAAAGCTTAAGTATCAATTTCATGTCAGAAGATACATTTCTGACTCTAGTGGCCTTGTTTTGAACATTCCAAGCTTGTAGCAATTATAAACAGCTGATGTAGGAGGTTCAAGACTGGAGAGAATCAGACACATCATGTGAGCATCAAGAACTGATTTGAAGCAGCTGGATTTTTTCTGACTCAGTAATTAAGCTACTGTTACAACCCTACTCAAGTGCCAGGACCAATACACTACAAAGAATTCAAGAATTTTGCAGTGACTAACAATAGGAGCCTCTTGGTGAACAGTGAGATCCTGATATTGCTGAGTAGTTTATGAAAAGCAGTGAAAACACTTCTCTTGGAAAGGATATTTATGCTTAAATAGAGAGGACTTGCCAGCATGCCCAAACTCATATGCATTGGATGTTATGAAAAGTATGATGAAAATAAGAGGCTATAGGGAGGATCACACAATGCAACACCAGACCCTGACCAAGGTTTTCTATGAGCTAGATAACACAAGTACTCCTTTTCTTTTTACAACATATTTGGTGTCACTAGGTACAAGATTAGCAAATAAAAAGTTACAAAAAGAATGGCACATGTAGTTGTTAACATTTTAAATAACTTCAGTTTTCATGTTTTTCAATATGCTCTATAAAATGCTGCACTGAATGCCATAATGGGTTTGGGGATGCTAAAACTGAATACGTGTACTGTTATAGCTTCCTTGACTTTATACCTGTCTAACTTGGAAAAATAATGCTTTTAAGAACTAAACATTTTTAAAATGTCTTTGATACTTGCATTATTTTTGCAACAACTCACAACAGTGCTATCTTTACAAAATCTCAACTTGAAGATAAACATTTCTTCACTCTTTCAGGATCTTTTCCTATGTTCTAGCTTTATTTTAAAAAGTATCAAACACGTTGTTATTTAGGTCAGTTAATTTAAATGTTACCTAGGGCAAACAGTCAAGTTTTTTTAAATCTACTTACCTTAATACTTAATCTACTACATTACAACTGTGAAGCTAACAACAAAAGTCTACCTATGCATTTCTTATGTTCCATACAAAAAAAGTTAAGGTGACAATGAGCCTAACAGGTTATGAAGTGATTAAATGAATATTAAGCCTTAAACAGCAATCATGCCACTCAAATATTACTGCTGTAATTGGCGTATACTTACATTAATGCAACATGTCTTCAGATTTGTATGCGATTATAAACAAATGGTAATAGTCTGATTAAACAAAAAATTAAGTACTTAGGACACCCTTAAATGTCACAAAAAGATGACACAGGATTCAGTAGGGACCTCAAGTAATTACAGTTTTGAAAGTGTTAAGAATTCACTGAACCTCTCCTCAGAGAACTCCCTATTTCAGAAGGGCTGAGCACTGACAATTGGGGCCACAAACTTCTCTATCATAGAGTCCACTTCCACCTGACAAAGACCTACTCCCACCTCCCTTATATGCAGGGTGGAATTAATAAGCCACATACCTGCCGCAAGTCTTCAGAAAACAAGCAGCATCTCACTGCAGGGTTTCAACACTTATTAACAGGATGCATCAACAGAAGAGTCTTGCCACTAATGCTAGTCAGAAAATATTTTTTTCCCTTTGTGGAAAATTTCAGTTATATCGACCAGGGTGCACCCTAGTTTCCTCTCTTGGTGATGGGATACAAGGCATCAGAGAGTCCAGCTGGGATGCCCCGATCGCAGGAGAATGGGGACAAGAAGCAACTCCAATGAGGCACCCTGGGTAGTATATCAGAAATCAAAACACTTCATTTTTCTGATAAAACTAAAAATATTGGTGGTTTAGGTGCTTAGTTTCTTGACAAAAAACAAAAAATAGCCACAGAAAGCAGATACAAAAAATAGTTCAGTTGAAAACCCAATTATCCATTGAAAACCAGTTTTGAGGGACAAATTTTAACTAGCCCTATTAGGCACCTTGTAAAAGGATATTTTGATAGTGTATTATACATCCAGATATTTTTATTAGACAGATTTTGACAGTGTAGAAAAGGAGGGCAGGATTGACCAGGTCTACTAGTTCAGCGGTTCTCAACTGGGGGTCCGCAGCCCCCCATTTCAAAGGGACCCCGTGGCCGAAACCTGGTGCTACAAGTGTCGGTTTCACCTGGCAGGGCTGAAGCTGGGAGTGGCATGGGACTGAAGCGAGGTCCATGCTAACGCACTGTTTGCAAGATAGTGAACTTATAAAACTGATTAAAATTATGAAAAATTAATCACCCAATTCTTACTGCATACTAAAATTTATGTATGCATGTGAAAGTTTGAACTAGTCACTGAATTTCATAGAATGTTTACAGATTCTTGAAGGATGCAAATTACACTGACTAAAGTAATAGCATGCATGGCAACCAGGGGAAAGAAATGTGACATACAATACATGAAGAGTAAGACATGTACAAACTTTAGCGTAATATATTATCCATAGAGTCAATACATACAACATTTTTACAAGTCTGAGAGTGATGTACACGGAGCTGCATGCCAGCTATATCCCTAAAGCACAAAATGAAAGTATATTTCTAGGGGCATTTATATTATATATATATATATATAAAATCCCTCAACCACTAGAAATTCCAAATATCTGCATAGCATAAATACGGACTGTTTTTGTAACAATGCCCAAGTTTTGCTGAGGGTACTTTTTCCATTCCATTAAAAATATTAAGTGACAACCCAGTACAAAGTCAATTTATTGCGCACAATTATTTTTCCATAGCACAGAAAAGTAATTTAACTGCACAAAACAGAACAAAAAACCTGAGTCCAAATCAAACCTACACATATCACCTCTGAAATACAGTATCTTGAGTGCAATAAGCATTCAAATAGCAATACAGAAGTTTGTTGTTAATTTGTATACAAGTACTTTGCTATTAATTTGTATGCAATGTAGTGAGTAAGTCCCTTAAATTAGTCAAAAAAGTGAACATTATTCTGTGACAAGTTATTACTGGGAGATCATTTAGCTGTATAAATAAATGTGTTAATTTCTAATTTGTTTTCAGTTGTGGTAAGTATAGCTGTGTGTTCATGTTCAAAAAAAGGTTGCATTGTATTACATACAGTTGATAGGACTTCAGTTTGCTTAATTCAGGATTACTTATTTAGACATTCAGGAAAGTGTAACCCGATTTCACTGACACATAGCCTTTGAATTCGGTCTGCTGAATCTAAGTGTAAGAGCAGGTTTCAGAGTAACAGCCGTGTTAGTCTGTATTCGCAAAAAGAAAAGGAGTACTTGTGGCACCTTAGAGACTAACCAATTTATTTGAGCATGAGCTTTCAAGTGAGCTGTAGCTCACGAAAGCTTATGCTCAAATAAATTGGTTAGTCTCTAAGGTGCCACAAGTAGCCCTTTTCTTTTTAAGTGTAAGAAGTGTAACAGCAGCCATATTATACTTGGCCCTTTCCTGGGAGAACTGGTGGTTATGGTGGCTTTCATGTGTGGCTTGCACAAGGGCCAGCTACAATTAATTTCACTCTCTGTATTCAGAGCAGTGTTGGTCTGCTCCCTCCTTCTGCCTTTGGGGAGCACAGTGCCATCAAGGGTGGAGGGAGGGGTGGAAAAGAGGAATGACCAGATCAAACCTACAAAAAGGAAGGTGCATACTCTTCTTGCATCATCATGTTCCCATTACTCCACTGGTGTTTAGGGCAGCGATGAAGCTCCTCCACTCTTGTCTATTTCTGGAAAGTCTTTCAATGGTTCCCCAGCTGTGCTCCAGGTTTTTCAGGTCGGCTTCCACAGTTCTTCACCATGTTGTTTTCAGGTGGCCTCGTTTTTGTGTGTTTTCAGATGTCCATCTTATTGCTATTCTGGTGACGGAATCAGTTTCCATCCGAAGCACATGGTCAATCCATCTCTCACTCCTTCTGGTAATGAGGGCGCTCGTATCTTCTTGGCTGCAGTGTGTCAAGAGATCTTGGTCTGAGATTGTTCTGGGCCAAAAGATATGGAGGATTTTTCTGAGGCAGGTTGTATGCAATGAAGACAGTTTGGACATGTTATACTTTCTCATTCCCCAGCATTGTGCACTATAAAGTAGTGTTGAAAGTACACAGCTCTGTTAAATCTTGAGTTTGGTTTTGGTGTTGTATTTTGATGATTTCCAGACTATTTAAGCCCATGAAGGTGTTCTGGCTCTATTGATTCTGTTCCGGATGTTCTGGCTTGTTCCACCATCCTGGCTGACGGTGCTGCCCAAGTATATGAATGTTTCTACATTGGTGAGAACATGATCCTCTATCCATACTGGTGATGGTGAGGCAATATTAAAGTCATGATATCTGTCTTATTGCAAAAAGAAAAGGAGTACTTGTGGCACCTTAGAGACTAACCAATTTATTTGAGCATGAGCTTTCGTGAGCTACAGCTCACTTCATCAGATGTTTACCGTGGAAACTGCAGCAGACTTTATATACACACAGAAATCATGAAACAATAAAGGAAGATGATGTCTGTCTGTATCTGTACAAGTTTCTTCATGCAGTTGATAGATTTCCACTCCATACGGCTAAATGCAGTGCCTTGCATAATGACAGGTTTCAGAGGAACAGCCGTGTTAGTCTGTATTCGCAAAAAGAAAAGGAGTACTTGTGGCACCTTAGAGACTAACCAATTTATTTGAGCATGAGCTTTCGTGAGCTACAGCTCACTTCATCAGATGTTTACCGTGGAAACTGCAGCAGACTTTATATACACACAGAAATCATGAAACAATAAAGGAAGATGATGTCTGTCTGTATCTGTACAAGTTTCTTCATGCAGTTGATAGATTTCCACTCCATACGGCTAAATGCAGTGCCTTGCATAATGACAGGTTTCAGAGGAACAGCCGTGTTAGTCTGTATTCGCAAAAAGAAAAGGAGTACTTGTGGCACCTTAGAGACTAACCAATTTATTTGAGCATGAGCTTTCGTGAGCTACAGCTCACTTCATCAGATGTTTACCGTGGAAACTGCAGCAGACTTTATATACACACAGAAATCATGAAACAATAAAGGAAGATGATGTCTGTCTGTATCTGTACAAGTTTCTTCATGCAGTTGATAGATTTCCACTCCATACGGCTAAATGCAGTGCCTTGCATAATGACAGGTTTCAGAGGAACAGCCGTGTTAGTCTGTATTCGCAAAAAGAAAAGGAGTACTTGTGGCACCTTAGAGACTAACCAATTTATTTGAGCATGAGCTTTCGTGAGCTACAGCTCACTTCATCAGATGTTTACCGTGGAAACTGCAGCAGACTTTATATACACACAGAAATCATGAAACAATAAAGGAAGATGATGTCTGTCTGTATCAACTGCATGAAGAAACTTGTACAGATACAGACAGACATCATCTTCCTTTATTGTTTCATGATTTCTGTGTGTATATAAAGTCTGCTGCAGTTTCCACGGTAAACATCTGATGAAGTGAGCTGTAGCTCACGAAAGCTCATGCTCAAATAAATTGGTTAGTCTCTAAGGTGCCACAAGTACTCCTTTTCTTTTTGCGAATACAGACTAACACGGCTGTTCCTCTGAAACCTGTCATTATGCAAGGCACTGCATTTAGCCGTATGGAGTGGAAATCTATCAACTGCATGAAGAAACTTGTACAGATACAGACAGACATCATCTTCCTTTATTGTTTCATGATTTCTGTGTGTATATAAAGTCTGCTGCAGTTTCCACGGTAAACATCTGATGAAGTGAGCTGTAGCTCACGAAAGCTCATGCTCAAATAAATTGGTTAGTCTCTAAGGTGCCACAAGTACTCCTTTTCTTTTTGCGAATACAGACTAACACGGCTGTTCCTCTGAAACCTGTCTTATTGCAGTTGATTTTCAGTCCAATTTGCTGGAGTCGAGTTGTTTTTTCTTCTGTATGGTGCTGGGTATGTGATAGGAGAGCAAGATCATCTGCAAAGTCCAGGTCTTCAACAGATAAGAAGGATGACCATTTAATGCCTCTTGGCATGTCTTCTTTTGTATGCTGCATTACCCAGTCAATGGCAACGTTGAAGAGGATTGCGAACATGACACACCCCTGAGGTACTCCTGTTTTGAATTCAAAACTGAGCTCACTGTGATCAATACTGCATGTAAAGTTGGAAGAGAAGCTTTTGATTATGTTGATTATATGGAGAGGGATTCCATATGCCCGCAGACTGCACCATAGGCTGGTCCTGTGAATGCTATCAAAAGCCTTCTCCAAGTCTATGAAGTTTATGTAGAGTTGCCACTGCCATTCTAAACATTGTTCTATTACGTTTCGTAGAGTGAAGATCTGGTGTGTGTATCTATGCCCTTTCCGAAAACCAGCTTGCTCATTTCTGAGAATGCTATCAACTGCATCTGATATACGCTGGACTATGATTTTACACAATACCTTGTGTGGCACAGATAAAAGTGTGATACCACGCCAGTTATTACAATCACAGAGTTCCTTTCTTTGGTCTCTTCACTATAACCCCATTGGACTACTCATCTGGCACTTTTTTCCTTTCCCGGATTGATGTAAATAGAGGAGCCAGGATAGATGCCTGGATATTTCAGGGAACCTTCTTACATACCAGTGACCTTAAGGAGGATTTGTGTGTCCTGAGATAAACACCCTTTCTGAATTTTCCCCAAGCAGTGCAGCACTTCATTGCTGCAATCCAGCGTTGCACCTTAAAGGCACGAACTAATCTAAATTAGTATACAAGGGCAGATGAGTTGAATGTAGCCAGAAGTGGAACAACATAAACAGAAAGTTAAAGGTCACCCCTACTTTGACATATATATTCTTCTAGGTCCTCTTCATGTACATTACATCAATGTGTCTCCTTTAGATTTGCTACTGATGTATGAGGGAGCATATATAAGACTAAGGAAACATAAGTTACAGTACCAAAAAAAAAATGACAACATGACTGGTAAGTTCACCTTCAGATGCCTTACTGTTTGTTCCCTCTAATAATATCAATGTGTTGGTTACGTGAGAGAAGATCACACTGTGTACACAGTATATGTCTGCTCCAGCAACGCATATAAATAAAAAAGTCCTTGACAATTATTGTTTGTGTTTTCTTGATCCCTATTTGCTTGTTTCAGTTTGTTTGTGAAGAAAAATATTATATCAAAAATACTAAAAAATACATTAGTCAACATTAACCAGTCTACATTCTAAAGAACAGTAATTTACATATTTTGCCCTTTACATTGTAAGGCTATACCATAAATAGACATCACTGCTATGATAACCTCGAGACATTTGGGAGTTCATGTCACGAATGGTCTTGTCAACTAAAACTGAAAAACCAGGTGTTTGCAGAAACCATTTTCTTTATGAGCAAAGTTTCCCAATACAGATGTTAGGTCCCACTCCTATGCAGGTTTGTCACAGTTCAGGATATAGGCTTAAGTGAGTGAGGATGATGATTTGCGGCTGTGGAAATACCATGCTGCATTTCTTTGCAACATAAAACATTGTATCAGAGAGCTCATTTGCTCATCAGGGACCCAGCTGAGAATCAAATGACTTTCCATCTTAAAGAAACCTGAGTTTTACTCTATCTGAGTCAAAAGTTTGGCTTCACTACTTGATAAAGACAATCTGCCCTTAGGTGAAACTTGTAGATCACAGAAACTGAAACCTGGCAAACAACCATAGCATAAATTCATTCAGCTGTATATGAAATATGATGATGTACATCTGAAAGAGAAAATGTTTAAGCTTTTTATCCTTTGTTTAGTAATACAGAACACATGATAATCTCCCTTTACCCACAGCTAAATGAAAATCTAATCTTTGGTACTGCCACTGAAAATAACACAGGTCTGTTTTTTGAACAAGTCCTGCCCCCAAAACATGGGGATCTGTTTGCATAATTAAGCAAAGCTGTCTCTCCATGTTTCTTCCTCCTCAATTGAACTCAGTGTTTCCTTCTTTTATTTCAATAGGGGTTTATGGGTATTTAATAATAACTTTATTGTATGGTGGACTGCTCAAATCTGGCAGGGTCGAGGCAGGTACAGATACAAAATACAACACCTGCCTTCCAGGTGGTTCCTGATCGTTCTTGAATTTAGGTCTAGTGAAAAATACCAAAGTGACAATCCTAGCAACATCCCCCATCTACAGAACAAGCACAGCCTACGCTATCTTGACAACATACATGAACTCCAAATTAGAGGGAAATTTTTAAAAATCCTTCTGACTGCGAGATGTGATGCCTCTAGTTAGGAGGGAATGTGA
This sequence comes from Lepidochelys kempii, assembly GCF_965140285.1. Taxonomy (NCBI): domain Eukaryota; kingdom Metazoa; phylum Chordata; order Testudines; family Cheloniidae; genus Lepidochelys; species Lepidochelys kempii. The sequence goes on from NC_136386.1 coordinate 102,453,540, forward strand.
CTGGCAGGGCAGTGTGGGCTGCACTTGTGCTGGATCTTTTTTGTAGATGGAGACTCTTTCTAGGACTGGCATTTTGGTACTTTCACCAGCCCTAAATTCAAAAGTCATCAGAGATCCTGGAGGGCTCAGATATTCTCTACTGGCTCGTCAGCTGAGGTTGCCAACAGCAATGCACTTTTTTTTTAAAGGCAGATACTGCGCGGTAACCCTAGATGTTATTCGCAATTTTTTTTTTTTTAAACTTGAGACACATCCCCTTATATTGCATTCAAGGATGTCTCTGTTTTCATTGGAAGTAATAGTGGTAAAAAGAAAAGGGTAGAACGGAGAAAAGAAAGGGGTAGGAGAAAGAGGAGCCAGGAAGAAAGGAGAGTGGAAAGAGTGCTTCTCACCCCCACATCCCTTTTTATTTTATTTTTAATTAAAAATATTCAAAAGCCCATTTTTTCAAGGAATCTGTGGCCATCGTCTCAATATATTAAGTTGGTCTTTCCACATATAGTTTTAACACAAGTTAGTATGTCAAAGTAAAACCCTAGGCTCCCTTGACCTGCGAACATGTAAAAAACCCAACAGACTGGCTTGTCTACAGTAGGATTTTACTTTTGTGTTATTACCAGGTCAGAGCACAACTTTTTTCCTAGTGAAAACACACCCTCTAACAACAAGGCACTTCTGCTGGCAGTAATATTGACTCAGAATTGTTAAACAAAGACTGATTGGCTGCAAATAACCTTCAGCAGCTGTTAGAAAAGTGGTCTATCATTCACACTTTTGCTGTACATTGGAACTATCTGTAAAGCATCGTGTGTGAATGATGATGCTAGTAAAATAATAGTAAGTTGGAGTGTGTAAACACTATTTCATAAAATAATGAAATTCTTTCAAAGAAAAACATATTGATCTATGTGCTGCCGAACAATCGCTGCTTCTAAACATTTTTTTTTTAACAAAATTAACATCTACTTTCTTCCTTAAAATGTTCTTTTCGGAGCACATGTGAATGCAATCTACTGGAATAAAAATATACACTTGAGAGAAAAACCCACATGATGAGATATCCTAAATAGAACATGACAGCTTGAGAGCTATCCCTTTCCTGGCCAACTACTCCTCTGTAACACCGTTAGGGGGACCAGATGTCCCGATTTTAAGGGACTTGTCCTGCGTCCCGACCTTACGTCGGTTGGGACGCCCTTTGTCCCAATATCGGGACCGTCTGGACCGCAGCCGCAGCGCCCCCGCTCACTGCTTCCTGGGGCAGCTCCTGGAGCTCGAGCGCTGCTAGGAGAACCATGTGCTGCAGGGGCGGGGCTTGCAGGCGCCAGGAGCGGGCAGAGAGCCCTCTGCTCCCCCGCACCCGACCCAACCCACGGACCCTAGGAGCCAGAGGGACCTGCCTGCCGGATGTTTCCCGGGACAGGAGCAGCCCCAGGTAAGCTCCGCCGGGACTCCCCACCGGCAGGTCCCTCTGACTCTTAGGGTAGTGGGGCTCTGCCCGCACCCAGCACCTGCAAGCCCCACTCCGCGGCTCCAGCAGCTCCCATTAGTGCTTTTCCCGGCCAACAGAAGCCACGGAGCTCACGCTTGTGGTGGGCGCAGCACGTGGAGAGTCTGGAGACTCCTCTCGCCACTCTCATCCTAGGAGCCAGAGACCTCCTAGCAGGGCCGGAGAGTGCGGCCAGGGAAGGGGGCAGGGCGCGATGGAATGACTGTCTGGGAGGTCTCTGGCGGGGTGCTGGGAAGTGGGGGAGGTTTGTGTGTTTTGGGGGGCTAGACAGTGGGGCCTGTTCAGGGGTGCTGGGAAGTGGGGGAGAGCTGTGTGTGTCAGGGCACTGGGAAGTGGGGGTCTATGTGGGGCATTGTGTAGTTGTGATGGTGGGACTGTGGGGAAGGGCCCTGGGAGGGAGGAAGGGAGGGAGAGGAAATCTGTGTGTATTGAGAAACTTGCGAGTGGGGGGTTCTGCTTGGGGTGCTGGGCAGCTGTGGTGGGGCTCTGGGCAGGGTGTGTGTGTGCACAGCACTGTGCATTTGTGGTGGGAGGGTTGTAGGGGGGCTCTGGGCATAGTGTATTCAGGGGGTGCTGGGCAGGCGAGCTGTGTGGTGCAGCATGGTTCCACCCCCAACAGGAAGGGGCACGCTGGTAGCACAGGGCCAGGCAGACCAGTGTGCCTCTGGCTCCGGTCGGGGCTGTTCACCTGCGTCTGTCTCTTCTCCCCCCAGCTCGCCCAATGTGTCCTGATATTTCACTCTTGTGATCTGGTCACCCTAAACACAGTATTCATAATAGGGAACGAGTAAGATAAAGTTATTGTGACACAGTAAGTGATGTGTTTATTTGTTCTAAATATTAAATATGTGAAGCAATCACATCAGAATTCCATCTCTTTTGAATAGATAATTTTATATAATCTCTGTATACCAGTCTACATGTCCAGTATATCTCACTATAATAAACCCAATCAAAACAATAAAACAAGCTTTAAAGCTAAAAAATGGACTTGGATAAAAGAACAGACGATGCTTGACCTATATTATTTTATTTCAAATTAATTTTCTGCCATCCAGCTTTAGTAGTTCTTATTTTCCCCTCCTATGAAGAAGACCTTGTCAGGGTTCCTTCCCCACTCTGAACTCTAGGGTGGGGACCCGCATGAAAGACCCCCTAAGCTTATTCTTACCAACTTAGGTTAAAAACTTCCCCAAGGTACAAACTTTGCCTTGGCCTTGAATGGTATGCTGCCACCACCAAGTGTTTTAAACACGACCAGGGAAAGAAACCACTTGGAGAGGTCTTTCCCCAAAATATCCCCCCAAGCCCTACACCCCCGTTCCTGGGGAAGGCTTGATAATAATCCTCACCAATTTGTACAGGTGAACACAGACCCAAACCCTTGGATCTTAAGAACAATGAAAAATCAATCAGGTTCTTAAAAGAAGAATTTTAATTAAAGAAAAGGTAAAAGAATCACTTCTGTAAAATCAGAATGGAAAATACTTTACAGGGTATTCAGATTCAAAACACAGAGGATCCCCCTCTGGGCAAAACCTTAAAGTTACAGAAAACAGGAATAAACCTCCCTCTTAACACAGGGAAAAGTCACATAAAACAAAAGATAAACTAATCCACCATGCCTGGCTTACCTATACTGGTTGCAATACTGGAGACTTGGATTAGGATGGGTTGGAGAAGACGGATTTCTGTCTGGCTTCTCTCAGTCCCAAGAGAGAACAAACATGTAAACAAAGAGCACAAACAAAAGCCTTTCCTCTCCACCCCCAAGATTTGAAAGAATCTTGTTCCCTTATTGGTCCTTTGGGTCAGGTGCCAGCCAAGATAGCTGAGCTTCTTAACCCTTTACAGGTAACAGGATGTTGCCTCTGGCCAGGAAGGATTTTATAGCACTGTATACAGAAAGGTGGTTACCCTTCCCTTTATATTTATGACAGACCTAATAGGTGATAAATCAGTTTCCGAGTTTTGAGCATTAGGAGATTGTAGTGATATGTTCTGCTCACCCACTGGAGTTTATATCGTTTTGTTTCACAACAACTGGGGCATTAAATAGTCTTAAATCAAAAGGCTGTCCCCTTTTCTGCTCTGTGGCTACTCCTATGGCTTTGAAAATTCAATATGAGAAATCATTCTTTATGGCAACTTCTGTAGCTCCAAGCAAAGCAATTTAGAGAACATTTTTACCAGAGCAGTTTCTACATACTGCTTCTGTTACAAATTACTTTGTGTTGACAACAGTTACAAAATATGCTGTTTAAGTAATACAAATGGGTTATCAAATTACCATGATGTAAACGGATAGAAAAGTTGTTTCCTATCAACTAGCAACATAACAGGAGTATTTATTCAGCATCTATTCATTCCTGCTAATTTGGCCCAATGTTATTAGAGATGAAGCTTTAAATGCAATTCACTCAAATCTTTCAGTGTAATTTGCTAATTCAGTACATGTTGCCTAATCCATCTTTTTCTATTAAAAAGGTGGAACAAACATCCTTGCTAACATCAAAAATTATTATTCAACTCTGATCAAAGTATTTCTCTTCCAATTATAATTGTTATTAATAAAAGTCTGAATAAACTTGACATTTAAGATATTTTGGCACATTATGCACCTTCTCTATACTCCATGATCTAAAAGCTGTAAGCTGCTAAAATGCCATTAGTTAATATTAAGTTAATTTGCTCTTAAGAGTCCCTATAAACCTATAAATTAGACATAATTATAACATTTTCATACAAATTATAACTAATTTTCATAACAAACAGTCACGGTTTTAAAACTGAGCTGAATAAAACTAAATTTCAGAATAAAACTCAAGTACTTCACTACACGAAAGCCATTTGTTTGCTTTATAACCTTGAATAATTTCTCCAGTTATTCAGTGAAAATAAGAAGTATGCTTTTTTCAACTACAGTTAGGGTCTGTTATTCATATGCACAACCACTACACAGGGAAGTGGCACTGATTAAGGAAGAAGACTATAAACCTGAGCTCTATTTTGGACGATCACTGACTCACTGTGTGAACATAAGGAAATTACTTCACTTCCCTGTGCTTTATCCATCTGTAAAAGGGCATAATGCTACCCATCTTCCTAAAGTGCTTTGAGATCTGTGGATGAAAGACTAAGTACAAAGCATTGTTATTATTCTTATTACATGTGAATTTTCCACCCTGCAAAAAAGAGAATAAAGTTATAGCCCATTTAATAAAGGCAGCATTTTAGCAACAGTTCACTTGCACCTATTGCAGACATCAATTGTCAACAATGGGCAATTTTCTTACCATAAGCAATGCCCAAGTGTTCACATGAGAGATCTGAATATGTTTTGTAAATTGTTATGATATAGCAGATAAATATATACCTTTATTACTACTTAGTGTATCTGAGAATAATTTTACTATATCAGGCAAATTATGCAAATATCACAGTGTACTTGTCACAGAGGAGTTATTTTATTCCTTTTCTTGAAAACAAATAAAGGAAACTCAATATAGCTATATCAAGATGATTAAACCAGAAGCTAAAGAATTTACAGACTCAAATAAATGCAAAGTTAAGGTTGATTCTTGGTTTTAGGTCAACAGTTTTGTGTTTTGGTGAATGAAAGATGGAAAGTATATTTTAACTTTGAATTTATTGGATTAGTTAATTTTTTGCGTTTATGAATATATTATTTTCCACTATCATCGATATATAATAACAGACACAATTTTACCTCTGTGAAGGCCAAGGTTTTGTGGAGATTTGAACCAAATTGCAGTTTTGTACATTACAAAATTCTGTGCTGTTATTTAACTACAAAAAACAATGTGAATCGGTTACAAACATGTTAAGAATAATTATCCAGTCGCCCTATTGGACAGATCCTTTCAAAGTATTCTACAACACTACGCCTGTTTGATGTATCATACAGTACATGATATTATACCAACACCTGTGCCCAAAGGCCACTGTCCCTTCAATTTACGCACATTATTTTGAAGCATATCAGCACTTCCAGAAATGAATTGCACTTCATTTAGAAAAGCAGTCTGTCTCCTTTATGTAAAATACTCTATTGCCCACATACATGTTCACCATTCAATTTCAATTAATTTTTTAAATAATTGATGTCTTGATATTTGTTGCTTCTACTGTAGATCTCTCTCTCTCTCTCTTTCTTTTTTTTTTTTTTTACTATGTATTCAAACCCCACTATGCCAATATAGACTTAGACCCTGATCCTGAAAAAATGTACACACATTTAGTGCGCTATGCGTAACTTAGCACATTCTGACACTTTCCAGGACCCAGAGTTGTGGACCTCCTCACTACCTGCCTCTAAGTCTTGCCTATGCCTGCTGTGGATCAACTCTTAAATTGCCAGCCTCTGGCAACACATACACAGCCTTCCAGGCCTCTGCAAGTCTCACTCTCTCTGTACAGGTTAACAATAGGTATACACCAACTGCCAATGCCTCTGACCATCCCTCTGGAGTGCCCAGTTCCTGCTCCACTGAGCACTCACAAAAATCTCAGATACGCTACTCCCAAAGGAATAGCACAACCCAACTTGCATGATTCAACTCAGGATCACCACTTAACTTAGAACACAGCACTTACATATATACAGGTGAAAAAAAGAATACACTTATCATCACAGAACAGAGATTCAAGTGGTAGTGAGAATATTGGAAACAAGTGGTTACATATAAAACAAAATCACAACATGTTTTCTAAAGCCTAAACTTATCTAACAAAGCATTCCTCTATCTTCTGCAATATGGCTTGCCCCAAGTCCTTTCCCCAGTATTTTCAATCAGTTTGGCTGAGATTCCTTCTCATAAGATCAAGCCTGCTGGCAGCTTGTCCTCCCCTACTGCTGGTTCACTTCTTCCTGTAAATGTTCTCTCTTTAAAGCTTTCCCAATCTTTCGTTAGCATTCAGCTCAGACTGTCAATGGATGCCTATGGAGAGCCACACAACACTTAATTTACATGTAAACAGACAGATGGATAAACATTTCTTGCCTGAAAGAAAACCTGTTTTTCACCTTTCTGGTGACCAGCCACTAATCACAGAAGTTAATGTAATTTTCAGTATATAACATCTTGTACAACGTTCGTACACACGTTTTGCAATGATTATTATGATGACCAGTGTGATACATTTCAGAGTAGCAGCACCTCACATGATATTCTTTTGGTGAACCCAGGGGACCCTTGTGCCCCTTTGTATTCCTGTGCCCTCTGCCAGTTGGCATCCAGAGTTTCTTGGGTCACACACCAAATAGAGTAGGCCCACTGGCTTCATATGGGAACCACATGTGGTTAATTTAACACATTCCGAGTAGTCCCATTGTTTTACATGTTATATTATACTTCAGTGGGGCAACTCAGAATGCCTTAAGTTAAATAGTTGGATAAAAGTTGTATAAAAATTGTTTCCTTGGGTTTTCTCCCTACCTTTGAAATATTACTTTGGCAACTCTCCTACTTTCACATGTTGTATATAAGTCATACAAAATTAGTTATAAAAAAGAGGAGATAAATATTTACACCAGCAAAGATGAGCACAGCACTTCTACCACATGAGGGTCTGGCCCTCTTCCCTCCCAAATGGTCTGAATATCAGGGTGACCTGTAAGGAGGAAGCTAAAATAAAGGACATTTATGAGCCACTGTGTCAATAGGTGTGCAAAAATGCCTGTGCACAGTAATTGTGCACTTTTGATAGTGTAGGCCTTCTCTTGGTTGGGGGTTCTGGTTTTTCTGTTTTGTGTTTTTAAATACATGAACAATCCTAGATAAAGTATAAATAAAAATACCTACGCCCAATATTTTTCCCTTTAAATCAATGGGTAACGCTTTCTATGATTCTTCATACAGTTTAACAGCGCTCAGCTCTGAGGCAGATCATCAACCTTTCCATTTCCTGGTCCTAGACAGCAATCTTAGCAGCCCGACAATTTATGTTTCAGTGAAAAAAGGAAATGCTTAAGGGAACTGCTTTATAGGTTGACAATGGTCAAAGTAATTGCTTGGTGCAGTCAAGGAGAACTGAAGGATACCACAGTACATTGAGAAACCAAGGGAAACTCATAGTAATTGAATTACAAAATGTACCATCTAAAAAAATTTGTCATTTTAGTAAACATGAGTTTTTACAAAACCATGAACCCACAGATATGAATAAGAGTCCTTAACAAATTAACATTTGAATTTTAAGCACGCGACCAACTAACAAAGAGCTTAAAAAGAACAAAGAACAGATTGGTTAATTTTTAACTTCTGACAGGTTTCTGTATTTTACAGTTCCAGGAAAATCAGTGCGTACCTTATTGATATTACTGTGAATACACAAAAGACTAAGAATAATGTATAACTAGTAATATGGCTCATGTATTCTACAACATATAGTGCTTTGAACTGTTAAAAAGAAATTAGACTACAATTCACAATTTGCCCAACTCCTACTTTTACTGAAGTCAATTTTGCCTTTGTCTACAGAGGGAGCAGGATCAGGCCTAATGTGTGATATTCAAATCAGTTCTTTCAGAATAGTTAAAACATTAAGCTACAGGTAGGGTGTACATCAATGATACACTTAGAAGGATTTTTTCCTGATGTTTCTTTTTCTTTTTGCCAAGACCCCAAAATGCCTTAGTGGCAGATTCTATACAGAGGATGCAGAAATTATTCAATAATTTGATGCTGAGTAAAGCTTGTGCAGTTTACTGTTACAAGCCACTGAACTAGACTGTAGTTTCAGATGCAGTGCATCATAATTAAGAGAGTGGCACCTAGCACTCTATTAAACATATATTTTTGTATACAAATTTTACACAACATATTTTCTGCTACAGATGTGAATTTCAATGCAAAGGTTTTTTCATATTAAAGCTTCAAGTTTCCAGTTAATGCAGTGTATTTACTAAAACAGCGTTAGAAAATAAGGTAAGGTCTGGCCTCTAGATGGTGCTTGTGTGAGAATCAATAAAATAAAATACAAAAAGCAGCTTTTTAAAATTTTTGTTCTTTACCTACCCTACAGTCCCGATGTATTTTGGAGAGTCTCCAAAGCCTATGATATTGCACGCTGCGTGTGCTGCAATACCTACCTTCACAAACAGGGTGAGTTACTATATATATGGACAAAATGAGATTATTCATTGTTCCAGGAACAAAGACAAGACATCAAGATTGTGATTTAACTAGGCCACAACTTTATTAAGGAATGCATCTGGGAACAATCTGGCAATAACTCATGTAGTGTATGTCATTCTTCCTTTGTAATCTTTACCCCCTGGTGGAGAGCTCCCAACTCCCCATTACAGCTGGTGGAGAGCTGTTGGTATTCCCTAGCCCCATCAGCCTCCCCTCAAATGAGGTTTGAGAGGGTGCGGAAGAGGGGGTTGTCTCCTTACTCTCTCTGTCTCACTCTCTCAGGACTCAACTGCTGCCACTTCATGGCTTGGTCCTTCAGCAAGGTCATGTGGACTTCCCCTTCTAGGGAAATCATGTGCACATAAGTCCCGCCAGACCCACTGTCCCAGGAAGTCTTCTCTTTCTCTGCCCCTTAATTGGTGACACTTCTCCAATAGCTGGTAGGGGAACCCAGGCCCACCCTCTACACTGGATTCCAGCCCAGGCAGTGCTTAATTTGTGCCAGGGCTTGCCAGGACTGAGCCCCAGCACCCGTAGGCTTGGCAGTTCATAGCCCTGGCACCTCTGGGCTTGCCATGTCAGTGATGACAGTAAAAAAATTGCTTGAGCCCCAGCACTTCTTTCATTACAAATTAAGCTCTAAGCCCAGGGACCCGACAACAAGCAGTCCAAAATCTTCACAGACCTAAATTACTGCTGTATCCTTGGGCTAATTCCTACCTTACCTTCTGTCACTCTGAATGTGACTGTAGTCCCTCTTTCTGCAGCCCCCTTCTACTCTAAGCTACTGGGCTTTATGGAAGCCCCTCCTGTTCCTGTCTAGCTGAGCACTAAATCCTTGCTCCCTGGCTCCTCCTCCAGGTGCAGCCTAGGCAGTTAACTGGCCCTTAACCCCTTCAGGCAACCTAATCCCTTCAGACCTTGTGTGGGGTGGACACCCCATCACAATATCATATGCCACATTTTGCTTCCATGCATCTATGTTTTAATTCATGTCATGTTTCCAAGTGTATCCAAGCGCAGAGAGCCAGGGTGCTCCTTGAAGCAATATGACCTTAAAACTCCTTATTATACTGGAAACAGACCTTCATGAATTACATTGCAGGAAGCTGGATTTCCCTAAACTCCATTTCAGGAACATCATTTCCAAATAATCTTTTCTTTAAGAAAAATGAGTAATTTCAAACACCTCAGTGTAATCAAATATTTTTAATGTTTACATTTCATCCATCTTAAAAAATAGAAGAATAGCATATTACAAAAATCTAGCCTTACAATAAATAAAATAATTTAGGTTGGTTATGATTGCCAATATATTGCTATAAATATCATATATAAAAATATAAAAGCTTTTTGAGGGAGATATCTCTCACCACTCCACTATCAGTTGGTAAAACACCACTTTCATAAATTCATAGATTTTAAAGCCAGAAGGGACCTTATAATCATCTAGTCTTTCATAGTGCTATACTGTACATCATATCTTTTTTCAGTACCCTACAGTACTCTATACACACTGCCCATACTCTGTATGGAATCATAATTGTGTAGCATACATAGTATGAATACTTCCAACTGTTTACTTTGTTTGACAAACCTATTACAATACCTATATTAAAGAAAGACAACCATTGTATTTCACCTGTTTTAGTAAACCATGTCACATTAAGATGAAGTTCATCAACAATTCCTTTGTCAGAAGGCGAGCTATGTCCAGATAAAATTTTTATGCCAGAACAAGAGGACCATCTTAGCAAAACCATATAAATAAGATAGGATTACATATTTTACATGGAAGAGAACAGCATGCTCTATCCAAAACTGCAAGCATAGCATTGTGAACTTTAGCCTGGATTTGATTAAGAATTTGTAAAGGAAAAAAATGAACGGGAAGTGGAGATGGTGGAGGGAAGACCTAAGGTGAAATCCTTGCTCCACTGAAGTAAACGGGAGTTTTGCCACTGACTATAATGAGGCAAGGTTTTCACCCCTAACATTCAGAGTAAACAAATTAAACAAAACTGCAGGTACCATAAGACATGAAGACAATTTAATGTGGTAATTTAACCAGAAAATGGAATTCAAACAAGCAAATGTGTTTTTTTCTCTTGATTCATGATTCCATGGATTCTGTCCAGTATGTATTTCTGTTTTGTGTGCATGATATTCACATATCTTCCAGTATATACTCTAATTTCTTTTTAACACTAGTGACACAGAGGCCCATTGGTGCCAACTGGCAAAGAGCTCGCTGTTCTTTATAAATAACTCCTGTCTCAGACCTGACAAACTCACTACTCTTAATACACTACTTTCATGGTATTTATCCGTAAAGGATAGCACGTGACATCTCTGCTGACAGCTTGTAACTTATCAATACCTGTAATCACTGTGAGATGTGTGTACAGGTAATACTTAAGGAGTAATGTAACTTATATTGAAAATTATGACCATATGCTTTTGGCATGAAAGTGAGTCACAAGGGGAAAATACGACTCGGTGATGGCCCATTCAAGTGGGAGGGAGTTGTCACCACTCTATGGCTAGTCAATTATGTAATGTATTGCTCAACAGTCTACCAGGCAAAAAAAAAAAAAAAAAAATCAAAACAGGAAAGTCAACAGAAAACTCTCAAACTATAAATATTGAAACCAGCTGGCAGTGAAAAGGAATGACAGGACAGTGAGAGGATCGCCCTATCTGTGAATGAACACAACTAATTCAGTACTTCAGAGAGAAAGATGCTCTAGATCTAGTCACAGAGGAGGTATCTTGATGAGCAGGACAACTTAATGAAAGACTGGGTCTTTATTCCATAGAGGTAGTGAGCAGTGCAGAAGACTTCAACTTTGGAGTGAGAATCCACTTTATTAGATAGGAAAGGTAACTATTCATAAGTGTAGGCACTAGTTCACATTTGGATTTTATTTTATACATAACCATTTGTTTCAATCACTCACACTTATTTCTTAAATAAATTTCCTTTTGTTTTACTGTACTCAAACTCACATGCTGTATGTGATACAGGAGTGGTGATGTAAGGAAAAACTTGAAAACTTTGGTACAATGTTCATTGGAGAACTGAGGATCTGGGATTTCTGTGGGTGTCTGGTGATCAGGGACTGAATACCCAGGGGAACTCTTTGGGTGTTGTGGAGCATCTGTTAAGCAGAAGAGCAAAGGCAGGGCTGGAATGGCCCAGAGGAGAGTACTTAAGTGGCTGACAGGCTGGTTGTGTTATGGAGCTGGCACAAACAAGACTCCCTTATGCTGGAAGCAGGTGGCAACAAGGTGCCCTGAGAAGCATCATTCAATATATTCATTAATGATCTGGGGGACGGTATGGATTGAACCCTTGGCAAGTTTGCAGATGACACTAAACTGGGAGGAGTGGTAGATACCCTGACGGGTAGGGATAGGATACAGAGGGACCTAGACAAATTAGAGGATTGGGCCAAAAGAAATCTGATGAAGTTCAACAAGGACAAGTGCAGAGTCCTGCACTTAGGACGGAAGAATCCCATGCACTGCTACAGACTAGGGACCGAGTGGCTAGGCAGCAGTTCAGCAGAAAAGGACCTAGGGGTTACAGTGGACGAGAAGCTGAATATGAGTCAACAGTGTGCCCTTGTTGCCAAGAAGACTAACGCCATTTTGGGCTGTATAAGTAGGAGCATTGCCAGCAGATCGAGGGACGTGATCAGTCCCCTCTATTCAGCATTGGTGAGGCTTCATCTGGAGTACTGTGTCCAGTTTTGGGCCCCACACTACAAGATGGATGTGGAAAAATTGGAAAGAGTCCAGCAGAGGGCAACAAAAATGATTAGGGGGCTGTAGCATGATTTATGAGGAGAGGCTGAGGCAACTGGGCTTATTTAGTCTGCAGAAGAGAAGAATGAGGGGGGATTTGACAGCTGCTTTCAACTATCTGAAAGAGGGTTCCAAAGAGGATGGAGCTCTGCTGTTCTCAGTGGTGGCAGGTGACAGAACAAGAGGCAATGGTCTCAAGTTGCAGTGGGGGAGGTCTAGGTTCGATATTAGGAAACACTATTTCACTAGGAGAGTGGTCAAGCCCTGGAAAGGGTTACCTAGGGAGGTGGTGGAATCTCCTTCCTTTGAGGTTTTTAAGGTCAGGCTTGACAAAGCCCTGGCTGGGATGATTTAGTTGGGGATTGGCCCTGCTTTGAATAGGGGGTTGGACTAGATGACCTCCTGAGGTCCCTTCCAACCCTGATATTCTATGATTCTATTCTATGATTCTAAGAACTTCTGTTCTCTTTTAGAGATTCACACATAGGTGCTGGAACTAGGGATGCTTGGGGTGCAATTGCAGCCGCACCACCTGGCTTGAAGAAGTTTCCATTATATACAGGGTTTATAGTTTGGTTCAATGGCTCAGCACCCCCACTATAAAAATTGGTCCAGCATTCCTGGATTCATATTGTTTTCCTGCTCACTGTATCCTGAGATCAAGATCTGAGACACAAGGGCTGAATATGAATTACATTTGTAATTTGGATTATATTGTTCCAGGCATATCTAAAGTTCACTCTTTCCTCCTAAGACACGTTTCTGAGACACATTCTAGATTATTCCTTTTTCCGAGAGCTGGATACAGAATGATTTTGTTGAAATGTGTCACTGGTGGCATTTTAGTTTTCTGCTACAAATGTCACTGTCCCTCTTTGGTTAATACCTGTTTCAACAAGGCACTAAGAATCTCCTGAGAGGGGCAGAGTGCCCTAAACTGCCACTCATGTTATTGTGAATTAAGGGTGCAGCACCTTGCAGGATCTCAACCTAGTGTCCAATGTTTATGCTAACCCACATAGCCAATAGTCCTGCTTTTTCCCTTCTAGCAGTTCGTATTACCAGCTATGAATTTGAGAAGATGGAATTTTATTTTCCAATTGGATAAGTTAATCATACATGCTGGTACAAACTCTTCTGCGGTACAGCCTCATTTCACATTGTACACTCTCTTCTTGGCAGGGACCAATAACATCTGGATCTGATTTTAAAAAAAAGTCTGCATTCAATAATACTTAGACAAACAGATATGACATGGGTTTATCACCCATATGCATGTGTAGTCATACAAAGAAGTATGTAACAACGCTTTTGTAAATAAGGGTACTTCAAATTTCAGAATCACCACTGTGAATTGCCACTTACCAATTTTCTTTTCTTCACACTCTGAGCACTGTTCTTTCCATCACTCATTTTCATCTCATGATTCCTTTAGGTCTTCATATTCTATATCTATCTGTTTATAAACTCAGACCTATTTATGAGCTGTGTTTTGTTTCACTTCTGCACAGAATGAGAAATATTTGAGCTTTCCACCCTCTTAAATTTATCTAGTAAATAAATTATAGTATTGGAAAAAGGCAAATGCTTCTTTTAACATAAAAAAAAAAATCTGAAATTCTACCTTATACTGAAATCAAGTATTTTTAAAGGTAAGCGATACCATCTTCTTGCTCCACCCACAAGTGAACCAGGCTTAATTTTCATTCCCATAGGCCTCATTCCCAGTCCTAAAACTCTCCATCTTCCAATTTGCTAACTATTCTCCTCCCCAACAGTGTCCTAGGTGCTGTCATCCAGCCAAGATATGCCAGCCATCTATTGCCCCACCTTTGAAGATCCATTACTACTTCAACTCTATGAAGGAAAGACCCACTGAACAAGACACTAAATGATTTATTACAGAAATAGTAGAAAAAGCAGGAGAAGACTGAGTCATCCAAAGCAAGGAAGGATAAGACCTAACTAATAGTGGCTATGATTTACAGTGTCAAGAGCAGAGGTCAAGGAGGATGAAGACTGAGTAGAAGCCTTAAGAAAATGGTCATTAGAAACCTTGGTGAGAATACTTTCAATGGAGTGGAAAACGTGCAGAAACAACTACAGGGACGGAGTTGGAGACAAACTTGAGACAACAGATATGAACAGTGTATTCAGTAAGGCTAGAGACGAAAGGAAGATGAGAAATAGAGTGGAAGCTGAAGCAGCAAATGGAGCAAAAGGTGGATTTTTCTGAGTGTGGGCGGAGATCAGAGGATGCTTTCATTTTGAGGGGGAAAGGCCGGGAGATTGAGACAAAATTCTTGTCACGAAGGATTTTGCAAGATGAATCTGACCATTATGAGAAATGAGATTTCATTTTTACTTAGGGTATGTCTGCACTGCCCACGTTACAGCCCGGCCGCACTGTGAAGTGGGCAGTGTAGTCACGTTTTATCGCTGGGGGAGAGCTCTCCTGGTGATAAAAAATAACCACCCCGAGCAGTGGTAGCTTTATCCTTGGGAGCGGGGCTCTCGGCGATAAAGCGCTGTCTCTAGTGGCATTTTTCAGCGCTAAAACTTTTGTCACTCAGGGGGGTGTTTTTTCACACCCCTGAACGACTAAAGTTTTAGCGCTGAAAGTGGCAGTGTAGACACAGCTTTAGTTGCTACTATCTTAAATTCATCCATGATGCACTGGGGCTCTCTCAAGCCTAGAAAAACCAGGCAGAGAGCCATGCAAGACGGGAAAGATTCATGCTGTCTCAATTTCCCTAGCCTTTTTGTGAAAAAGCCTAACTGAAGCTTCTGTGGTTGAGCTGAGCAGAAAATGCTGATTTGCAATCCTTGAAGAGACATTAAATTAGTGATGAGAATAAGAACTCTCATTTAAACTAGAGCCCAACTGTTTCCTTTCACATCATTCTAAACACAACAAAAACAAGTTATGGGGGGAAAAAATCAGCAATGAATTTTGGTCTGCATCACTGCATATACAGAGGTGTCAAATCAGTAATAGCCAAAGAACTGCTTCTTTTTTGGAGGAGTGGTCATTGTAGGGGTTCGTGGAAGAACTATACTGTACAGAGTGATTTCATTGAAGAGCGAGAACATGTCTGATGGGCAAGGAGGAATGATGTCTAACATTTTTGAGAGTTCGGATACTCTTCACTTTTTTCCTCTTTTGTTTAAATCTGATTCTGCCTCACTGCTGCTGCCTCTGGCTGACAAACTACAAGGAAACCCAACACAGATCATGTGGGAAAAGCCATGACGAGAGGATTATTTGTAAGAGTGAAGCACTTCTTTCATATGTGTCCATGAGAAGAATATTTATTAGCAATTTGTTGCTTCTCTGTGTAAAATAAACACCCAGCAATGCTTGGGTTTTTTTTTTTATTATCTTTGTAAACAAAGTGTCGGAACATCATTCACTACCTTTTTTTATACCTCATAAGTCTTTAAATTAACATTATTAATACTTTTTCTATGCTTAATACATTGTGGACAACACTGGGAATACAAATAATAAAATAATGATTACAATACTTTTGATCACTTGAACATGATGTGGGGAGGGAGTAGACATACTGCTGACAAAATACCTGACTGACTGTAGGGGTACTTTGAATCTGACAGGATATAAATTATACCAGATAGAAATTGTTTTTATTTTCTGCTGCTACCACCAGACCCTCCTGCTACTACCGAAGAGGTATCCTGGAATGACCCCAGTGAGAACAGGATTACCTGTCATGTGAGACAGCAGGTGAAGTAGTTTTGCATAGGGATAATGTAGGAAGTCTTACATACTTACAAAAACGGTAGCAAAGAGACAGAGACACACACAACCAGGAGGGAATGGAGACAAAGGGAACAGGTAAGTAAAGAGAAGGGAGAGTGGGTAGGATTGTTATAGCCTCCCTCATTTATCTTGTGAACACTACTCCATCTAATCTACATTTAATTCATCTTTGCAAGTGAAGAGTATGATAGGCCTTCATCACTATGCATAACACCATCTGGTGGACTAAATTCTGAATGTTTCTGAGAATAAGTTAACTCGCAGCATGCTGTCGTGCATGCTAATGTACAAGCATTATCACGGAACTCTTCATGGCCCTATACATTCTCTTGTAACTGTACCTTGAATCCAAGTGTCTCAACAGAATTAAATTGGTTAGTGATTTAAATTTTTTTGAAAAGTATTTTACAACAAAGTTAAGGATTTGGTCAGGACCCATAAGAGCAAAAAACTAAATTAAGTCAAAAATCTGGGCTGACAGGTATGCACTTGCTGGACCCCCTTGGTACATACTTGGGCAGGGAGCCCAGCCCACTGCCTGGGCTACCCTGGCTACACTGCTTATTTTCAGGGCAATAGCTTGAGCAGAGGAAGCGTGGATGTATATGCACAGTGTGTAGATGCATAGAGTACGTCTACACTGGAGCAGGGGATTGTGATTCCCAGCTCGTGTAGATGCATGCTATGCATTTACGTACTGCAGTCTCAGAACATGATGTGTGTCCCTTGTGGACTACAAATAATATTGAAGTACGTCATCAATTAAGGAAGAATTGTGAGTCCAGATTTTCTGAGACACATTCTATTCTAGTCTATATTGTTTCTTACCTCACCCTCCTCATTGTAGTGTGTGAGCACCTACTTTGGATTAAGAAAAAGAGTACTTGTGGCACCTTAGAGACTAACAAATTTATCTGAGATAACAAATTTATCTGGCCGAGGTTCTAGGCGTGTGTCTGTGCGGATTTGTTCTTGTGCTTTTTCAGGGCATTTCTTGAGCAGATGGTGTAGTTTCTTCTGGTAATCCTCAGTGGGATCATAGGGTAATGGCTTGTAGAATGTGGTGTTGGAGAGCTGCCTAGCAGCCTCTTGTTCATATTCCGACCTATTCATGATGACGACAGCACCTCCTTTGTCAGCCTTTTTGATTATGATGTCAAATGACTTTGGATTGTCATTGATCATATTGGCTTTAAAAAGTACCTCAATTTAGGGTTACAGCAATAAGGCTGAGAAGCAACAAGAAAGACCCTTCCTACCATCAGCTTTCCTGAGATTATAGGCTCCCAAATTCAGAAGCTAAGACTTGACCCTTCTGATCTAGATGATCTAAAGCTTTTGGGGGGCAGTGGAGAAACAAAACTTGATAGTGGCTCTTTAGATTGGGGTTCTCACGACAAATTTTTTGGTGGCCTCAGAGCGAAGGCCACGGAGTGGCGCCTGAAACCTCACTGCCCCGCGGCCAGAACTCGGGACCAGAGCCTGAAGCCTCGCCACCCCACAGTCGGGGCCGGAGCCTGAAGCCTCCCTGCCCCGTGGCCGGAGCCTGGGGCCAAAGCCCAAAGAGTCCCCATCCCATGGCCAGAGCCCAAGCCCCACCGTCCCCAGGAAAGTGGGTCAGGAACTCACCAGCTGCCTGCTCCTCCATCATTGTGCCCATGTGCAAGGAGCCGACTCGTGGTGGCGGCCCCACCAACCAACACCAAGGTGGCACATCCAGGATCAATAGGGAAGGGAGGGGCTGCTGCTGCTTCCCACCCTCCGAAAACACCACCCAGGAGGGCTGTCATGGCTGCAAGAAAAGCCGCTGGTGGCCGCATGCAGCCACAGTGACCGCAATTGAAAAATGCTGCTTTAGATCACTGTTCTAGAGAAATCACTTATTTAACTGCATTTCAATAGGTTACTGAAATTTTGAACACTCAAAACACAACACCCACATGGATGGATTGTAATGCTGCCCCACGGCTCAAAGTCTGGGATTTTGAAAAGATGCAAAGTGCAGACAGACAAATAGGAATAGAGTAGGGTCAGACAAGGTAACAGTAAAGATGTTTGTATGGGCTACTACTCTCAGTGGTCAGAATAGTGGTCACTAGCTTAATCATTGCCAGATGGCTGTGATTTGTAGGTAGCACAGCAAAGATAGCCTTCATACAGCAATTTAAAAGGGGATATGGTGCTGACTTTGTAAATTTTGATGAAACATTCTTCCCAGGTGTAAGCCATTACATGAGAGATGCAAAGGTGTTTGTAGCAAAAGTGGACAAGTGGATGATTGAAGCCAGTGTTACTAGCAGAATGAAGGTGAGGGTCTATATTAGGGATGCTTATCCTTTGGTGCATATATTGTTAGTATTTGTACTAGAACCTGGAGGCCCAGGTTGGCACTTTATTATACAAATTTAACACACAAATAATTAAATTATAGCATGAAGAAAAACAATGGCATTTTATCATGGTGCATATAAATAACGATTAAAATTCCAGAGAAAATTAATGTTGGGGTCCAATTCTTCCCTCAAGTACAGGTATCCAACTCCTGTCAACTTCACTGGGAGCTGTATTAAAGTATATGAGGACAGTGGGTGGCTCCTTATGAATATCTGACAACATTAAAAATCAAAACACAAACAAGTTGCTATAATTTTGATAAGAGTTTTAAAAAACGTTTGTTCCAATGTTTACCTGACATAATGGAATTCTCTAGTTACTGGGTTATTAAAATGATCTCTTTACCATCCATAATGGCTGATTTGGAGCTATTAAATGTGTTCATGTAACACTGTAAATATCAACTTCTAAAAATGTCAATGGTGACAGCAATTTAAATGCTACTTTTTTTTAAACGTAACATTCTGTGAAGATTTAGGGCAAAATAATGGAACGGATGATATAGCACTTGATTAACAAAGATTAAAGAGAAGGTAATATAATTAACAACTCAGAAATAACACCTGCACTCTGTCCCCTGTTCCTTTTGCCCCTGTTCCAGGGCCCACTCTCCAGGCCTGCACATGAGAGTGACCAGTCTTATGACTCATCTACCACAGGCCCCAAGTCAAGTCTCCTGTAACAGAGCACCCCACAATGTTCCATTACCAAGGCCTTCCTGCCTGTGAGTCCAACCCCTGCTCAAGGAATGTCTCTTTGGGATCAATCCCTTGGTTCCTGGTTCTACTGCAGCCATGATCCTTGCCCAGAGGGCTTCCCTTTCTGCAGGGTCCCACGCCCCAGGCATCCTCCCGCCTGAGGATTCTACACCTGTGGATCCACCCTCCAGCAACAACTCTCTTGTTTCTGGGCTGGGCCCTGACCAAGCTGGATCTTTCCCTTTTACTAAAAACCTGAGCCTTCTCAGACCACGGAGTGTTCCTAACTTTGGACAGTTCCAACCAACAGTTCTCTTCCAGCTCTTATCAGAACTCAGCTCACTCTCCCAGGTCCCCAGTAGCTTTCTTCCAAGCACCTCATGCCAACTCTCTGCTGCTCTATTGTCCCTGGGTTACTCTTTTCCTCCTCAGGCAGTTCTCACCTGCCTTCCTGTGTCTGGCTCCTCTCAGGCTCTGACTCTCCCTCTCTTTTCCCCTCCAGGGCCCAACTGCCCCCTTTCAAGCCCAGCTGGGGATCAGCTAGCCAGTCACAGATGCACTGGCCTCTTCCTTCTTACAGAGCCAGTCTCACCCTGTGACAAGGACTAATGCAATCCTTGGATGTATAAACAGGGAAATATCAAGTAGGAGTAGGAAGCCACTTATATTGGGCACCAGTGAACTGCTACCAGAATACTGTGTCCAGTTCTGGTGTCTACAAATTGGAGAGGGTTCAGAAAAGAGCCACCAGAATAAATGAAGGATTGGAAAATATGCCTTATAGTGAAAGACTTAAGGAGCTCAATCTATTCATTCGCTTATCAAAGAGAAGATCATGGGGTGATTTGATCATAGATTATATGTGCCTCGATGAGAAACAGAAATTTCATAACGGGGGGCTCTTCAGTCTAGCAGACAAAAAATAAGATCCCGTGTCTGGAAGTTGAAGCTAGACAAATTTAGTCTAGAAGTAAGGAACATTTTTAACAGAGCGAGGAATTAGCCATTGGACCAATTTACCAAGGTGTCTGGTGGATTCTCCATTTCTATAAAACTTTTAATCAAGAATGGATGTTTTTCAAAAAAGATATGTTGTAGTTCAAGCACAACTTCTGGACCTGAAGCAGGAATTAATACAGGGAAGTCCTATCGTCTATGTTATGCAGGAGGTCAGATTAAAGATCACAAAGGTCCCTTCTGGCCTTAAAATCTATGAATCTATTAATGTCAGGACCTACCTTATTTCTGATTTTTTTTCTTTGTTTATTATTGCTCTGGCAGTACTTTCTGATGTTTAAAACTTTAAGGAAAATTCTTTTCAGAATATTGGAAGTACACTACAGTTTAAAAGGCAAGGACTGAATCCTGCTTTTGATACCCCAACAAGGGGCTTTCTTTTCACTCTGTGCATAAAGAATACTCTCCCTCACAAAGCAAAGAAGTGCTACATATTTATAAAATTGACGGCTATTTAAAAAAGCAGACACAGCCCAGAAAAAGAATTCTGTCATTAAGTTAAAAGCTGGCATAGCTATCAAGGAGAGTTTTTACACTTACTAGACTTAGACAATGGATTTTACAAGAGTCTTCATTTACTTCTAGGTTGCCCTCTTCTACCAATATGCGACATAGGGGGACAAATTCCTTTAATCTCCCCTGCATGACTGGACTTAACTAAGAAAATTACATGACAGCATCTTTAGGTCATGTCTACAAAAAGACACTCAGGAAAGTGAAGGCAAATTACCTAAGGTGTGAAGTCAATGGGTGTAAATTAAAATGCATTAAACACCTTTGTGGATGCTCTCATTCCAAAGTAAAGTGGCGTTAGTTCCCTATAACTTAATCCTCTTCCTAGGCTTAACAGCACCCTGTCAATTTTCAGGTTCAAAATTTCTAGCGGCTCTCTAAGAGAGTTTTGTTTAGCTTCAGGTTGATAGGAGAGCCAGCTGCCATGTTTTTAAAAGCAATATGATGTTTGTGAGCCACGAGGTACCATCACCTAGAATAGCTTAAAAGTGTCCAAGGAATCTGCTTCTCTGTTTAGTTTGTATACATCTACACTGCCAAAAAACCCTGTGGCCGTGAGTCTCAGAACCTGGATCAACTGACTTGGGTTCACGGGGCTTGCACTACAGGGCTAAAAATAGCAGTGTATATTTCCCACTTGGACTGGAGCCAGTTGACCCAGACTCAGA
Organism: Lepidochelys kempii; assembly: GCF_965140285.1. NCBI lineage: Eukaryota > Metazoa > Chordata > Testudines > Cheloniidae > Lepidochelys > Lepidochelys kempii. The sequence goes on from NC_136386.1 coordinate 102,475,094, forward strand.
CTCATTGCTGCGGGGGATGAGGAATGGGAGGGTGGCAGGGTAGGTGTACCCTTTATCTATACAGTTCAATGTCCAAAGGGTCTCAGAAGCTCCTCAAAAAGACAAAAGCCCCAGAACTATAGAAAATGGCTAAACCTAATGCAATATTAGGCATAAAAAAATAAAAATAATACTGCCACATTTGGCAAAACATTAGTACTTTCTATCAAAATGCCATTACATTGATAAAATGAAGAACAAAATGACATGATTGTTGTTATTGCTGATTATGCAACTATTCATGTATAAATGGAAGCTTTTTCCTATACCTTCTTTATAATCAGCCTCCTCCTTATGCCAGACTTGGTCTGTAATATTGCGCTCCAGTGTTTATGACAGCAAAATCACATCCATAGAAATGAAGAGGGATTTGTAGTGAGCTAACCAGTTCACATAAGATTAAAAATATTCTGTCAAAACTTTTGTTTTTATTTTAATTCCTGTGCCCCTATGTGCTCCCTAAATTGGGCTGTCACTGGAAGCAGAAGGAAATATAATGGAAAAGGTTATTCTTATGGGGTTTCTGACCTAGTAGGAATCACACAGTATAGAAAACCACATGAGAAAGTCTATTCTTATGAGATTTCCAAGTTGATTTTTAAGCCAAATAGGTTCAGATAAGCTTTTCTGTCCCTTAAAATGATGACTTGTCACTTGGATTAAATTGTGACATTAAATGAATGGAGGCAATTAAGAAGAGGCTGGTTGTATAAGAGAAAGCTGCTATTAACACAAAATCATTTTAATAATCAGTTCTGATAGGAAAGGAAATACATAAGTAAGAGTTCAACAGATTATGGGTAACATGAAATATTTTGTAGTTTGGCTGAGCACAACAGCTTTATAAGTGAACCTGTAGCTGATGATGTGCTTCTAGGGTAGACTAGCCCTATACTCCTGGGGGAATTCTGCACCAAAAATTAAAAATTCTGAGCACAATATTTTAAAATTCTGCATATTTTTGTCAAAATAACACAATATAATCAAGCTGGTTTCAATTATTTTGGGAATTTATTTAAACTACAATACAATGGATGGAGAATGGGAGTGGGGAGCATTGGAGGAAATCACCAAATTCCGTTTGTCTAACAGTAATGCAGCTAGTATTGACCCTTTACTTTTAGTTATTAGTCAACAAATATATGCAGCCATATGCTCAGTGTTACCTCATAGGCAACTGAAGAGCAAGTGAGGGCAAGGGACTCAAACTCACAATTTATACTGGCTACTGACCATCTCTGAAAAAGTCAGTAGCAAACAGTTCATGGAGCACATTTTGATAGGAAATTTTTTCAGGCCAAACATTTAGACCAGTTCTAATCACTAAAGCACCATAAGCATTTATAAGGCCATACTGCCCTTTACAGTAAGGCTCCTTTACACCACTCTGGCAATATAAAGGAGCCTTAAAATTTTTACACCTCTTTTATGCTCCCGGGGGAATTCACTAAGAACAACAGGAACAATTCACTAAGCAGGCAGGCTGCTACATTCTGCTCTGCCTGAGGGGACAGAGCCTGCCCCACACCTACCTCTTCAGAATCATCCCAAAGTCCTGCCCCTCCACGCTGAGTGTGCTGCAACAGCAAGCGAGAGGGACAGAGTGTGTCTCTCTCTCTCTCTCACACACACACGACTGCCCAGCCCCCTGACCCCCGGCAGTGATTTATGTTTCTACCAGCTGCTATGGGTGCCCAAACCAACCTACCTGCACCACCAGGGTCGGGGGGGGGGGGGGGGGGCGCATGACCGCTCTTGCGGCTTCCCTTTGCTTCCCCGTCAGAACTTATTTTTCTGTGGGGAAGCAAAGAAATCTGCGGGAGGCATGAATTCTGCGCAAGCGCAGTGATGCAGAATTCCCCCAGGAGTACCCCTAGTAAGTCACAGTCCTACTCTAGCTCCCTTGCTAGACTCACCAGGCCATTGTGTTTGGGTCCCACATGTGCTTTTAAGTTTTCCTGAGTCTGAGCAGAATCCAGGCCCTGCCTTCAGCTCTGGGTTTCTAGGCACACTCTCAGGGTGCAAATTTTCTTTCTAGTACCCCCTTCTGAGAACTGAGACTTTGTAGTCTAACTGCCTAGATCCTAAGACTAGTGCCGACTCCCCTTCCCAGAGTTACAATCTTGAGGGTACTCTTGTTTACAGTTTTGCCTCTTCAAGGACACAAGATAATTGAAGCAAACGGACCTAGGCTTTTCTAAAGGTATTTCTAAAACAAGTACTCTGTACTTTAAATTTCAAAAGAGATATGTAGATCTGGGTAAAACAATAAAACCTATACACCATTCCCTTCCCATCACTCTTGAGCATTCTTTGGGATTTGGTCAGACTCCTCTAGGGCGTCCAGAGTCCTACTCCTGAAGCTTCTGGATTCTCCTCCAAATTATGGAATGTCTCTCTTTCACATCCCTGAAAGACATAGCTATACTGAAGTAAATTCCTAGTGTAGCCCAGGCCATAGATTCCCCAAATTGTTGCAATGTTGTATTGGTAATTCCAACACAAACTTTTAAAGGACCATAACTCAGCCCTAGACTGTTGTGTAATATTTCTTCATGTGTTAATCAGCTGCCAGGTTTCACCCAATACCTGGCTAAAATAATCACATTTTGTTGTTTCTAAAACCCTGCTCCAGGATACAATAAAACCAAGATGATATAGTAATGGGAGTAATGCCAGCTGTAAAGGCCACATTCCAGACAAGAAGTACAACATTCGGTAATCAGAGACTGTCTGATAACCTGATGTATTCCAGAGATCTAGACATACACAACCAGCCTCTCTGATTTAGTGTGGGAAGGATAAACATCAACAAGAGTATTCTGACTTTTCTTTTCTCCCCAGCTACTTAAGGCATAAAATAGGTTTAAAACCTCCTGACTTAGTACCAGCCTCAGGAAAACCATTTTGGTCTTCCCTGGTGCTGGTTCTTTTGTATTGATATGTGTCAAGGTTCCTTCCCCACTCTGAACGCTAGGGTACAGATGTGGGGACCTGCATGAAAAATCTCCTAAGCTTCTCTTTACCAGCTTAGGTCAAAACTTCCCCAAGGTACAAAATATTCCACCCTTTGTCCTTGGATTGGCCGCTACCACCACCAAACAAATACTGGTTCCTGGGGAAGAGCTGTTTGGACGCGTCTTCCCCCCCAAAATACTTCCCAAAACCTTGCACCCACTTTCTGGACAAGGTTTGGTAAAAAGCCTCACCAATTTGCCTAGGTGACTACAGACCCAGACCCTTGGATCTTCAGAACAATGAACAATCCTCCCAACACTTGCAACCCCCCTTTCCTGGGAAATGTTGGATAAAAAGCCTCACCAATTTGCATAGGTGACCACAGACCCAAACCCTTGGATCTGAGAACAATGAAAAAGCATTCAGTTTTCTTACGAGAAGACTTTTAATAAAAATAGAAGTAAATAGAAATAAAGAAATCCCCCCTGTAAAATCAGGATGGTAGATACCTTACAGGGTAATTAGATTCAAAACATAGAGAACCCCTCTAGGCAAAACCTTAAGTTACAAAAAAGATACACAGACAGAAATAGTTATTCTATTCAGCACAATTCTTTTCTCAGCCATTTAAAGAAATCATAATCTAACACATACCTAGCTAGCTTACTTACTAGAAGTTCTAAGACTCCATTCCTGGTCTATCCCCGACAAAGGCAGCATAAAGACAGACCCACAGACCCTTTGTTTCTCTCCCTCCTCCCAGCTTTTGAAAGTATCTTGTCTCCTCATTGGTCATTTTGGTCAGGTGCCAGTGAGGTTACCTTTAGCTTCTTAACCCTTTACAGGTGAGAGGATTTTTTTTTTCTGGCCAGGAGGGATTTTAAAGGGGTTTACCCTTCCCTTTATATTTATGACAGTATGCAAAAAGGATGATACTTTTTAAAAAATATTTCCCCATCGTTTTCGTTCCCTAATCAGCAAAAAGTACTCAGCATGGTGGTTTGCCAAAAGTATAGCATTGAAGGATCAAGGACATCACTTTGTTGCTGGAAGATATAGACATAGGAATATCAACAGAAATAATTATATTTCCTATAGTGGTCACATGGACATAAGGAAAATGAGAAGAATTATCTTTTATTTTTCATGACCATACCAAGGCCGAGTCGTAGGCAGCCAGACCTAGTGGTCAGAGCCAGACCCCACAGTCAGGAATTGAGAGTCACCTGGGTTAGGATACCGGGAGATCAGAAGAAGGAGATAAACTGGAGACCAGAATCACAGCTCGGTAACCAGAGTCAGGCTGGGCTAGTATTCCACGAGGCCAGAGGCAGGAGACTAACCAGAGATCAGAACCACAAATCAGAGGTCAGGCACCAAGCCAGGTCAGGACACCAGGAAGTTAAGCCAGGGGAGCAGGATGCACAAGGCACATAGTCCAGAGCAGAGTGGTTTCCAGTTGTTGATAGTTTTCTGTTCCTGGTGCTGGCTTAAGTAGGGCCAGTGGGCCAATCAGCTGCTCTGGGACTCCACCAATAGGACTCAGGGGAGGAGCCTCAAGTTGGGGCTGGGCTTCATGGGCCCTGGATCAGCAGTTGTCAGCAGACTGCCAAGTGCAGGATTGAAGTGTGGCTGCACTTGTAGATCCGGGTTTTAGGCCCGTGGGTCATGACAGACAGGCTTCACATATTCATTTACATTCGCCAATATACTACGACTACTTTCCTTCAGAGAAAAACCTAACTTTAGGGGAAGTGCCAAGGTTTTTTGTTTCACTTTGTTGCTGGTTATGTGGGTTTTTTGAGAGGGAAGGATATCCTAGGGTATTCCATCACAGAGCAGAACTCAAATATACAAAACTCCCCTGTGTCGGGGCTCTTTCATTCAAGTGTCTTATATGAGTCCCTCTAAATAACAATACTTTCCTCTGACCTGAAATTCAGTAATACCAAATCTAGAAGCTTTTTTCAAGCACAGAGATAGAAATATAGTCCGCAGACAACATTTTGCAGAAACAGTAAGTAAAATGTTTCCTCAAAACAGCGAGCAGCCTAAAACACCATTTTTCATGTTTGAAGATACAAGAAAGGGAGACGAATAAAGAGGCACTAAAGCCCTTGATGGCCAAAGCCAAAGAATCTACAGTCCAGTTTCAAAACTTCTTACAGAAATCTTAAATGCTTTTCTCAGCCTGTAATCTGCAATGAAGTCTGAACTACCACTTATGTAGTACACTGCAGAATTTCTGGTATTAACGAATGTGGAAAAGGGTAATCAGATTCTTTTACAAAGTGAAAAATAGGAGAGATGAATAAGGCTACATTTACAAATGTGAAAAAGCAAAATATCTGTCATCCACTAAGTATAAACAGAGGTAAGAGCATTATTTTAAACTAAATTGCCAAAGGAAAAAACCCCACCATTTTAAATAAAATTAAATATCCTCTGTTCAAAAATAGCTATCACATGATATAACAGCTTTTTATGGTAATAAAAAGGAATCCTGCTAAAGTATTCTTTTTAATTTAGCACCTCCGACTTGTTTAATTACCTACTTCACACTCTTGCTTTTATAAGAAACAAATATCCACACATTCTTGTTCCTAACACATACTGCGTCAAAGAGAAAATAATGAAACTTGGTATTTTGATATATGATGCTAACATTTCTTGTATTGCTTTTAATAAAGAGCCTGATCCTGCAAGTCTTACTCTCACAAGTAACAAAATGGGACAAGTCACCTGAGTACTTGCACTATGGGGCACCAAAATTGTAATCATTACATGAAACGACGTATTTGTGTAGGGCAGGGTATTTTCCCCCCAATCATTTTGTTTTACAATGTCGCTGGAAACATTTATAATGTCAACTTTCTGTGTAACATTCATATTTTTTGAAACAAGTTTTGTGCAAAAAATTTTCATATCGATATTTATTTGGAGCTAGATTTTGGTATGTAGCTAGTCCTTAGAAGTGGACACTGTTTGAGCTACACACCCCTAGGAGATCTCTGGGACTGACTTTGCTTCAGGATGCAAAATACCTCCTGGTGTAGGGGCAGCACACATGGTAGAGTACTATCCCCTCTCTCCATTCTACCAGCTAGGTGAATCGGTGAGAAAGGTACTGGGCCAAGTACTTGGTTCTACTCAAGCCATCTGGAGAGATTTGCATTCCAAGAAATGTATGAAGGGACCAGTCCCCGCTCTCCTGCCAGCACTGGGATTTCAATTGCCCTTGGCCTTTGTGTAAGGATGGGAACAGCCCCTAAGGGTGCCCATACTAAGAATGTTAGGATAGTCAACTCTGTAGCCCATTTAAAATTTTACCTACCAGATACATTTATATTTGCTACTTTTTACTTCAAGGATGCTAGACCACCCTGCATCACACAATTATTTCATCTGCAGAAATATAAGAGTAAAGAGTAAGAACAGTTCAAATTGAATATAAATCAAGAAGGGAATATATACTTACTTAGACAACAACTATCATTTGGAGCTTCCCAGTGTTTTCAGAGTGAACTCCTTTCTACACTTAGCTTTAAAAAAAAAAAATCACATTGGGTGAAACTTGTTGTCAGTTGTTAACCTGAAGGTTGGGACAGAGTTGATTACCACGCCAACGAATTGTCAGCTGTCCTGTTAAGATAGCTTCCCAACCTCTTTACTTTGAATTGAGTGGTGGCCTAGGTCTGGCCCCTTATTTGTAAGATTAATGACAGCACCCGATAACTTCATATGACACAGGAGTGGATTTCTCCCATCTAATGGAAAACACAGACATGCAAGTGAGAAATGTGAGATTGCTAGGGATAGTTGTTGCCAAGTTCAAGTGATGCAGAAGTCAAGGGCTTTGTCTTTGTTCAATTTTTTTTTTTCCTATTGCTTGTCCCCAGTTATTTCTGTATACAATTTTGAACTGCCACATAAAACACTGTCAAAAAGGTTAAGTTTGTTTCCAAGCTATGCCTTCTGGCACAAACCCATAACTGTAAGGAAATTAACAGTTAAGTACTGCAAGATAAGAGACCTCCAGGCACACAACAAGTCACCATTCAAAACACCTCAGTCAGCTACAGCTTTCTCCACAGCAAACTCACAGTGTTAACTACCCTCACCACATTTGTGTTCCTTCCACTCACAAAACACCAACTTTATTTGCATTAATATTTTCACAACATGTTCGCTTGTGAAATATGTGCAGTAGAGAGAGGAGGGAGCCACACATATGGGGCAATACACTATGAGCATCCCACATCTGAGCAAGAAATGGTCTGACTACATTTGCCTACCTGGAATAGGAAACACTAATTATTTCACCAACTTGAGAGCAAAGTTTTGCAATGTTTTGCTAAAGCATCATATGGATGAAGAGCACAGGAACAGCTCAGGGACTCCCAACACCTGTGCAAATGGCAGCAGGCAGAGGGTGAAGAGTGCAAGTGGAGCCCCAGAACACCCCTGCAGTCTCCTTTACAACTGCAAAACACTGTAACATTAGGGCATTCAAGTCTTTATTTGAACAAAGGATTTCCGAATGGGTTCTGGGAGACTCCCATCTCTATGTGGGGCGGTGGGGAAGAGGAACCATTGGAGATACAAGGGGTTTTTTGGTTTGTTTTTTAAGGGAACTAACACTACTAGGAAGAGGGATCATTGGGGATTATTTAAACAGAATTAGGGGAAAACAGGCAGTGAGTTCAGGATCACTTTGGGGATGGGCTGAGGCCAATGGAAAGTGTTAGTGAGCATGAAGGGTTATATAGTTACACAGAGAGTATCTGAAATTAAAATTTAAAAAAGTGCTTACAGTAAGCTGATCCAATTTTGCACATAGCTAGCTCATGTCACTACATGACGGTTCAACTATTACCCTCGTTTTTTCCACATAGCAAGATTGTCTGCGCTTCAGGCAAAGCCTGTTTGTACAGCATTTAGCACAAGCCCCAATTCTATCTGGGTCTTTTGGGCACTCCCATAATATAAATAATAATTGTAAAGCAATACACAACCCTAACTTTGGCTTCGCCTGACTTCTGAGTGCTTAGTCTTATCTTACTGCTTTAGGTCTTTTTAAAAATGGAGTATATGTACATACCAAATCATGTTATTTATTAGTAATGGACTAAGTGGACTACGACTTAAGTGGCAGCAGACTTAAAAGCATGAATACCTCCTAAATACTAAAGAAATGTTCATCTTCATTTGTAATTACTCAAAGTGCTTTCTAAGTCAGGACTAGAGGTCACCAAAACAGTACACAGAAGAAACAATGAACTCCTGGGTATACTCCAACAAGGACATAAGAAAGGCAACAAGTTTGAAAAAGGTATTCTGGAAATACATGGATCTGATGGTGAAAAACAGGAGCAAGAGTGTAAAAGAAAGATCTGTTAAAATACTCACTGGAGAAGAGTGCTGTGTAAAGTACTGTAGGCATCATTTATTTTTCCTGATAAAATTTATGAGATTGGTTGTGTACATGTTACATATTACCACCTACTCTGACATTGAGTGTAGTATAAACAGACAAGCATGCATACTGCTAATTTGGGAATCCTTCAAAACTTAAGACAGTAATCTCTACAAGCCAGTCTGCCAATTCTTATGAAGATTGTGCTATTAGTCATTTTTATTTGCTGGCAGCATAACAGGGAGCTCTCTGTTCTTCTGTAATACACTTGTTTCACCATTTCAGCAGCTGCTGGAAGAGAGCAAAAGCCCTTCAGGACAGTCTCAGGGAATGCGGTGGTCCAGGCAGAGCAATTGGTCTGGCACAAAAATTGGATATGAAGAGCCAAGCAAAGTGAAATTAAGCAATAAGGCATAACAGGGTCTATGTCACAGCAGGATATCACCACACATCGGGTGCATTATGGAGCATGAGTGCCTTTAAGCTGCCAGAGGTAGGACAGCATCGTATGGATGATACACGCCCTGAAGTGCCTTAATGAAATATACACACTTTGCTTCATCTCCAATACATATACCGTTAAAAAATGTGCATTCACATTGTTACAGTTTGGGCCTGTCTCGATTTTACATACAGCTATGAAGCTTAAAACTTTCACTTAAGAAGAAATGGTAGACCAGACTCTTAAACACACCCAACATTTTGTGTTTCAATAAAACTGAAATAAAATACAGCTAACTCAGCTGATGGATTTTCACTGAAACTCATGGCTAGTCAGATCACAGGAAGAGAGACCTGTGGGATCCCCTGCAGAAGACCTGGTATTCTGTTGTGTAACATCCAAAGCACATATTAGGGCTGCACAATCTAGTTCTGAAACTAGGAAACAGAGGGAGCTCTAAGAATTAGAGAACATAAAGTTGGAAGTGAATCTTCCACTAAAGAATCCATTTTTATCTCAATGTCATATTCTAAGGGTTCCTATCACCTATAATAATATTAATTATAGTGTGAATCAAAGAGGGACAAAAATAAATAAAATTATTTCAATCCTTCTACTCTATATAGAATATCTGGGCTTCTTTTTCAATTAGAACATGTGTCAACCAAAAAAAATTGCATAAAGATGAACTAACAACAAATGTGTTGGTTTGTCTTGTGCTGCTTCCTCCGGTTCAACTAGTCACATATTATTTTATTAATATTCATATTTTGGTACTGGAAAAAATAAGGTCTTCAAAAAAATTAATTTCATTTCATTTTTCAGTAACCAATCTGATGTCACTTAATTAGCTTTATCCATATAACGTAATAGCAAATGGAACGCTTACTGGATACTCAAATAACATTTCAGATTTGTCCTATAGCTTTAAGAGACATTTCTGAATTTTCTTTCTAAAAATAGTTATGTTCTCAACTCAATACAGGGGTCCTGAAACAATTTTTATAGTGGGGGTACTTATGATGTTTCTTATTACTACTTCAAGCTGGGGGGTGCAGCAGCACCCCCAGCACCCTTAGTTCTAGCACCACTATATATATATATATATATATGGAATTTTGAAAAAAAAACAGTGAGAAATATACAAAATGCTGTATTTAGTTTTATTCTATTTAGGATGAAAAGAATCAGTGAACACAAGACTCTCTGGATGACGACTCAAAAAGTCACCTTGGAGAAAAACTCAAAGTAAAAATAACAGACTTGTATAATAATGTGATCTAATCTTACTTTTGCTGAATATATCTGTGCTGAGTGAGGTTGATATGTATTTTTAAGTTGACTCTGCATAACCAGTGTGTCATATTTTTCTCTTAAAAATAATTTCTGAACTACAAAAAAAATGTTAAGAATGGAGGGCAAATATTTCCTTGAAGATTCTTCTTGCTCTTCAATTTATAAACTGTGAGCTGGATCTTAATTTCCTCATTACCATTTTGGCAGAATAAGCATTACAGATCAAGTAAAATGTATTGAAGAAGGCGAACTGCAGTGCAAACTGTTAGCACTGCAGCTCTCCCAACGGTGAAGTCACAAGAACTACCATGTGAATTAAGAAAGGAGGGGGGTTGCATGGGAAGTTCACTGGACTAAACCATGCTATAATCTTATAAATCTCTTTACAATTCTCATGCTTCATACAATGCATTTAGTATTAAAAATGTATTGAAGAGATTAGATCTTCCATCGCTTATGGAGGAAGATAACCAGCTAATGAACGAACAAGGATATTTCCAGCTTCAACTCTGAGACTGTCCTTGTTAGTTAATGCTTTGCAAGAAAGCAAAACCACCAGCCAGTGTGGATTAGAAATACAATCTGATTTTTATTTATTTATTTTATGTTAATTACTTGCTTTCAAAAATTTTGGAAACTTTTATAAAGGATAGCAAGTTGGATCCTTGTTATGCCTTTACTCATAGGTGCTGGAACTAAGGGTGCTGCCATACACCCTGGTTTTAAGTGGTTTCCATTATATACTGGGTTCAATCGCTCTCAGGACCCCCACAATACAAATTGTTTCAGCACCCTGTCTTTACTACCAGAAAAGAAGAGAGACGCTTCTCAATGTCGAATATTCTTTTTAAATTCTGATTTCAAAATAATATCCGATTTATCAAATAAAAGTAATCCCATGGCATACAATAGGTTGAAATAGCTAAAAACAATGCATGCACATTCAGAAAGCATTAATTACTAATCAATGGTGAAGCTATGCATATTAGTCTAATGATAATGCTCTACACTGATATTTCTGAGGCACACATTAAATTTCTGAGACCTTCCTACCTACTCAGATGGGAGTCAGTGGGCCCAGCCTCTTTCTCTATGTGTCCCCAAGCCCCCACCATTAAAAAAAACCCCAAAGCTTTCCAAAATACACGGTGGCACCAGTACTGTATAATAATTAAGTTTGACAACTGCAAGTCTTACAAAATTAGTTATCACCTTTATGTTTACCCACTGGAAGCAATGAATCAGGAAACAAAGTAAGATGGTCAAGATTAATCAGTAAAGCAATAATACTCTTTTTTTTAAAAAAAAAACTCATCGGTACTGGCAAGCTCAACTTCATTGATTCAAAAGATCACTGTAGAACTTCTATAGCAAATCAGAGATCTAGGACATAGATAAGATGGAAAACAGATCCATTACACCTAATGGTCTGCTAGGGTGCCAAGAAAAACACTTATCCCTAAATACGCTCATACAATGTCATGATCAAAATGATACCAATGTCAAGCACAAAACAGTTCTAATACAGAATGGTTCAGACAAAATAACCCACTGTGTAAGATCTACTGTTTCTCCCTTACTGCAGAAATACATCCAACTGAAAAGAGCATTCTGTCAAAGTATTGTCCTGTGAGGTACAGATACAGAGTAAGAAAAATAATTGTATTTTAAAACATAACTGGAATGTTCAATTTAATTTAAGTTCTAGTTAATTTGACAGGTACTATATCAAGTAAAAACATCCTGCAAAGCCTTTATTGAAAAGGTCAATGCACTATACAACTAGCTTCAAAGGACAACAGAACTCCCTTCCATTTACAGAAATGTAGCCCTGTGATACTTAATGTAGCTTATCAATATCCACTTATGCTTTGTATAATAAGAGAAGATTAAGGTTCAAAGTGCCTCAGTCATTTTTGAAAAGCGGCTCCCAGCTCACTTACACTCTTCTGAAAATTATATCCTGATCTGTAAATAATTACAGTTTCCCCTTTTGAGTATATGGCAAAAAAATAATATTCAGGAAAAATATGGAATGGCTAACATTGGTATGTCCTATCTCATTCTCAACTCAGAATGATCCCATACCTTTCAGTATGCAGTCTCTTAACAGGACAGCCTTAGCAAAGGAATAAAAGTTGTATGGTGTAAGACATATAACAAGACAGCAATACTGATGTCACTTTCCTTTAGCCAAAGCTCTTCTACTGTCCAGACTCAAAACATTATTGCATATAATAATTGTCTATATATCACAATATCTTGTTTAGAAATGTCAAAGTGTTACTACTTCACATCAACAAGTAGACTATATGTTGTAAATGAACTCTACCCCAATTATCTATTTAAGCTTTCATGTTGTCTTTACACCCAGCTATCTCCCTGAATAGTGCATTACCAAAAGCTCTTTGGTAAAGTGGCTCCTAATTTTGAAGTCTCTCCTTTTTATAATATAAATAAATAAATCAGAAATTACTTGTTGACTCTGAATTTCTGGCAGTTTCCTTTCTAAAAATGTCTACACAACCTGCATGAATTTCCACTATTCTGACAACTACTGATGCATCATTAACCAGTTCATGACTCAGACAGTCTTTCCTGATTCTTCCTATATGATTACAGGATATGATAGCTGAGATCTAGTAATCTAAGTGAAACAGACAAAGCAGATCTCCCAAAAGATGAGAGCTAGAAATGAACTTTACACTGAAAACCAATTTCAGACCCTATATTAGAATTTGCAACTATTTTATAATTTCAGAAGGTTGTTTTCCTTTATTCATAGAAAACCAGATGTGTTCAAAACATTGCAGAGCAAATATTTACCAATAAAGCAAATGTTTAATATTTTAAAAGTCATTTTCTTTTGGCTTTGGGTGTCAACAGGCATAATTCACTAAAGCAATTTAAGTTAATACTGCACTATAAGCTTTAAGGTTAAGATAAGCTTGTTTTGTTCAGAATGAGACATTTGTTGCAAAGTTTCCACAATGATGACAGATACACACACAGTAGACATTGCTTTCAAATTACACTACAGTTTGACATATGCTGATATGACAACCATGTAGTAACACACCCCCTTTATTTCACTGACAGTTATAAACAACCAAAATAAAACAGTATGTACAAACTATGCCTGCTACTAAAAAATACCAGAGAACAAAATTAATTTCTGAAATGGGTGCATTTGCTGATGGTACATTACTGTTGAACTGTATTTTTCAAGGGTATTTCTTTCCCTAATTTGATTTCTTTTCGATGAGGAAGAGGGAAAGAGGATAGGAAGAACACAGGATAAAAAGCAGACTGCACAATGATCTTGGAGGTAATTAATTCTTTCATTTTGGAGAATGTTTATAGATTTTTGGTTTTGCGTGTAAAATATAGAGGACATCGGATTACATTTCTTATACAGATGAAGTACCATTTAACAAAAAAATGAAGTATCAGTATGGGCAACTAAACGTCCATGACTATTGGTGTGGACCAAATTCTTAGTAGAGATTAATTTATCACAAGATCTGCCATCACAACTGGGCACCAGTGCTGCCAACAGAAAATTCAAGGACTAAATGAGTGTTGAGATTGAACTATCCTTTCAGCTATAGAAATGGTCCCTCCCAGTCAGGGTTGTGACTTGTGTGTAGAATCATGTGAGGAAACTGGCACTAGAAATGACAATACAGTGCCTGCTTTATGGAAAATGGACTTCCATTTTTAGGGCTATCAACTGTGCACTTATCACAAACACTGTAGATTAGATCACTAGCCTCTGACTTCTGGAGTGAAAAATCCAAGTTCAAATCTGTCCCAGATCACAAGTGACTATGGTGATCAAGGAACAAAAGGAAGTTTAATAGGCAGCACTTGTTTAAAACAAACAAAAGGACACACTTCTTAACATAACACAGTCCACCTGGAACTCATTGCCAAGGGATGTTGTGAAACCAAAACTAAAACTGGGTTCAAAAAAGAATTAGGTAAGTTCATGGAGGATAGGTTCATCAGCGGCTATTACCCAAGAATGGCCAGTGATGCAACCCCATGCTCTAGGTGCCCCTAGCCTCTGATTGCCAGAAGCAGGGAACGGACGACAGGGGATGGATCACTAGACAATTGCCCTGTTCTTTTCACTCCCTCTGAAGCACCAGGTATTGGTGACTGTCATAAGACAGGACAGTGGGTGAGAAGGACCATTGGTCTGTCTCAGTATAGCCACTTATGTTCTTATCTCTTACTCCCCATTTCCGAACATCACAGGAAAGCCACCCAACAATTTGGCCTTATTCAATATAACTGGCAGTCTATCTCAGGGAGTCTCGTGTCTGAAACCTAGAATTCACTGATAGTGTACTGGAAGGAAGCTAGTATTACAACTGCTCTATAATTAACACTATGCCTACACTTGGGCTCAGACTAGCAATATTAGATCCTCCCTTGCATGACTACTAAATTCTGTCAAAACATCCACATACATAAACCTTAAAATAAACATAACTTAAAAGTAGCTAGAATATCTTAAATAGCATAATTCCAAATCAACTGATAACAATGGCAGAATTCTAAGAAAAGTTTTCTTTAAAGTTATTTTGGTTCATCTTTATTTCCTAAGCAATTAAAAAAAACATATTTAGTCACAAATGTTCAGTGCCAAGTGCAGAATTAGCTGTCATATAAAGCAAGTGTCTTACACAGAAACTTCCTCAGGTGAAAAGTTGACTAATGTAATTTAGCTAGATACAATTCTAATTCAGTACAAGATCAAGAAATAGTTTTAAACTGGAAGATATCTAATAAAAGTACTATGAAGACATATGCTAAAGAAAAAAATGGTAAGGTCCTGATCCTGCACGGACTTACGCATTTGCTTAACACATACTGAGTGACTTCTAAGAGTGCATAAAAATAAATCTTTGAAGGACTGTAGCCTAAATGGTTTAAAAAACCTGCAGTCTTCTGCTATCTGCAACCATTCCATCTCAGAGCATGATTGCATCAGACTCACATGCTAGGAACGATTGCCTCTGGTAACTGACTGGATGAGACCCCTTCAAGGAAAACAAAAGGTACTATTGTAATATTCTTCTTAGTAAACAACCAACTTTGCTCTAAGCATGGTATAGGTAAGCATCATGCTGTTGGAAAAGAAAGTCTGGACAACTTGGTCGTTAGAAATCCCACACAGAAGTAAAACATTTACTCTGGTGTCCTTACCAGATTCCAAATGGGTAGCATTTCATTACAGATAGTGTGTCATTACTGGTAAACTTTGCAGATGATACACAGGTTGGGGAAGTGGTAAACAATGAAGAGGACAGATCACCAATACAGATACTAATACAGTGCGATCTGGATCACGTGGTAAGCAGGGCTCAAGCAAACAATATGCATTTTAACTTGTACCTCTAGAAACAAAGAATGTGGGCCATACTTACAGGACTGGGGACACTATCCTGGGGAGCAGGGACTCTTAAATGGACTTGTGGTCATGGTGAGTAATCAGCTTAACATGAGCTCCCAGTGCAACGCTGTAGCCAAAAGAGCGAAAATGATCCTTGGATGCATCAATAGGGGAATGGCAAGTAGGAGGAAAGAGGTTATATGACTTCCATATTTGGCACTGGAGTGACTACTATTGGAATACTGTGCCCCAATCTGGTGTCCACAATTCAAGAAAGATGAAGAGGCTTCAGAGAAGAGCCACACGAATGATAAAGTTTGTAAAACATGTCTTATACTGAATAGACTCCAGGAGCTCAATCTGTTTAGCTAAACAAAGAGAAAGTTGAGGGGCTATTTGATCACAGTCTGTATAAGTACCTATATTATGGGGAACAACATTTTGATAATGGGCTCTTCAATCAAGCAGACAAAGGTGTAACAAGACCCAGTGTCTGGAATTTAACTAAACTTTATTAACTAAACTAAACTAGAAGTAACTAAACTTTATTCTTGAGGTTGTTGACAGATTTGACACTTGGTATCTAGTAAGCAGTATCCTGATTTTAAATCTGGGTAGGAGTCCTCCTACTGGAATAATGACTGGAGTACCACTCTGCCAAAGCTTGCATCTGACCTAAAGGCCTGCCCCAATGCATAGATGAGTACTGAATGTGTGGGGCTGAACTCCACCTTGCTGCCCTACAAATCTCAGGCAAAGGGATACTGTTCAAAGAGTCTGTGGAGGTTGCCTGAGTTTGAGTTGAATGGGATCTAACGTCCCGATGAATCATCTTTGCAAGAATATTGCCAGTATGTATGCAGTCCGAAACCCACTTGGATAGTTTTTGTTAGGATATTGACTGTCTTCTTATCCATCCTGCAAACACCATGAATAGTCTCAGAGAGGTTCTAACCATTCTGGTTCTATCCAGGTAAAAGGACAAATGTCCTACCCATTTCTGGGGTGTGAAGCTTTACTTCAACTGGTGAAGAATGAGGTTTAGAAAAGACAACCACGGGATGAATAGATTATTATTACTACCCAAAATAATTATAGGCAGGAACTTAGGGTGAGGTCTCAGGGTGACCTCGTCCTTGTGGAAGATAATAGAGAGGGGATCTACCACGAGGACCTGAATTTCCCAATTTGTCCTGGCCGATGTTATGCCCACTCGGAAGGCTGTCTTTTTAGAAAGTTGCTGGATTGAGCCGGTAGTCATGGGCTTGAACTGAGGCCCCATTAATCCAGCCAGCACTATGCTGAGATCCCAAGCAGGAGAGTGTTTCCTAGCTGGTGGAAAGGCATGGGTCAGTCCTTTAAGGAATCTCATCATGGTCCTGGCAGCTATGTGACAAGTCCTGTGCTGTCTCGAGTGCCATTCTAGAAGTGACCTGCCCTTTGGACATGGTGGATCTTAACTCCTTCTGATATTCGTTGGGAAGCTTGTCCATTAAAGAGGAGAGTTGATTCCATAGCAGAAAATGGTACTTTGTGAAGAGTGCCTGATAATTAGTTATCCCAGCCTGAAGACTCACTAAGGTGTACTCTTTATGTCTGAAAAGGTCCAGTTTTTTAGGATCCTTTTCTGTAGGAATCGACCTAGTTTGTTGTTCAGACCTTTCTTGTGGAGCTTGGATGATAAGAGACCTCAAGGTGGGGAGCTGGAAGGAGTACTCAAATCCTTTCCCCAGTGCCTTATATCTCCTATCTGCATACATGGAAGTTGGCAGGGATCATTGCAGAAGCATGCCATACAGCTTTAGCTGTTTCTAGCAGTACCTCATTGATTGGTAGGACCATTCTACCTGATTGAGAGCCGGAGAACACCCAGCACATTGTGCAGCTTTTCTTGTGTGATGCCAAGTGAAAAGTCTAGACTGTCCATTAACTGCCTCATCCAGTCCTGAGACTTTCAACTCATCAGAAAGGGGTGTGGATGGAGGGTTGGTCATTTTATCTGGGGACAAAGTGGAAAGGGGCAGTGGCTATTGGTGTTCAGGGAGAAATCATGCCCACTGACTCTTTGTTCCTCCTCTACTACAGACTGTTGAGGGGTTGATGTCAGGGCCAATTGCAGCCGCTATTTGGGAGAGGACAATCTTAATTTACCATAGAGCTGGGGAGATGCAGTACCCGATGGTACTCATCAGAGATTGGGAACACGATGGCTGGACTGCGGTACTGACTTTGGGGGCTTCCTAGCTATCAGTACCGTGTGCTGAGGCAAAGTGGTTACCATTGGTCTTGGAACTGGCTTCATGATCAATGGGTCAGCAACATAGAAGGCAAGGTATGTACTATGGCAAGACACTATCAGTCTGAGTAATCTGCTAGGGTGGTACTAAGAGGCTTAGGAGATCTTTTGCAGCTGCATAGGTCTCCAGGGTGGTTGGTACCAAAATAGACCTTTGCTCCATTATGATCAAGGGTGATGACTCCAGTGTCTGCTCTAAGGAAGCAGCCAGCTGCACCTGTCCCAGCTCAGGAACCAGAGTCAACAGCTCTGTCCTGATCAAGCCACTAGTGAGTGATATTGAGGAGTAGCAGCCGAAGGGTACGCTCTACCTTCAGTACTGGAGTAGTTAGCCTCTGCAGCCAAAGAGTTCCTCTCCAAGGACTTCAACAACTTCCTTTCTTTGGTTTTGAAGGCTGAGAGGGCTCTAAGCATCTTCAAGGAGAACTCTGACAAAGAGGAACTCCTTTCTCTGCTTTCTGGTAAGGACGGGGAGCAATCCTGGATTAAGAGGAACTCCCTCTAACTGATCAAGGATGAGGGGCAAAGGCATTCGTCTCTTTCCTTCTTGGTTCATGAAGCCTTGGCAAAAGACAAGTGCCACTAACCAGCAAAAATCACTAGCTGCATGTTCACAGAGTAAGAACTGCCAGCACACTCCGAACAATGACAGTACAAAGGAACAGAAGGGATCCCATGTGCCTGGGCACCAAGAGAAAATATTAATACTAAGGGATGGGTATGCACGTATTTCTTTCTTTTTTTCTTTTCTTTAACTATTTAGGAAGTTTTAACAAGTTTACTAAATCTTGCCATGTAAATATCAGGAACAAAACAATCATTACAACAGTTCTCTTTTGTTTAAAGAGACATTATACAGGAATATAGCCATCAGATCTTTCCATTTAACAGGGTGTTACCATATTACAGAGTGAGCATCATTACAACACCTATGACATTTCCAGTGATTTTATTAAATTGAGTGAAACCTCTATATCCACATATTTAACAGACCATGTATCATCTATCAAATGTTAATATTCAAAAACATTAGATGGGGTGCTATTTTTTTCTCCAGGTGAATGTCCTTTTCTGAGTAAGGAATAAAAGGTAACCAAATATCAAGTATCTACCTTTTCTCTCTCTGTTTTGCTGGGTACATAATTAGCATGTTAATTTTTCTACAACCACAATCTCCCATATTTTTGAACCATTCCTCAATGGTTGGGCTATTTTTTCTTTTTCCATTGAGAGGCTACCAATAGCCAAGAAGCTACTAGCAGATAAGAGATTAATTCTTGAGTTCCGCATGTAGTTTTGTATTATACAAGTAAAAAGAATTATAGAATTATACAAGTAAAATGATTTTGAAGTAGGTACATTACTAAATTTGTAGATACAAATTTTCAAAAGTTCTCCTTAATTTTACCCAAATATTTGCAAGGGTTCTTCTTCATCTATTCAATATTTATCTGTACACAAGAGTATTCCAATGTGCAAACTGTGTAACTGTGTCTCTAACTGTAAGATTTTCTGGGCAAAATTAAAAGGTGTCCTTTGAAAGGCTGCCCCATACTGCCAGATCACAACAGTATTAAAACTACTGAAATAAATTAATGAACTAGTACACACTTTTTAATTATTTTTTTTAATAGTGGTGTGGCACTGTGTACTCAGATTCAATATCTACTGAAGACAGGAAGCTATTTCTGCCTGACAGATCTGCTATATGTTACTGGATGTTTTAGTGACTCTTTTCCAATAGTAGGTTGAAAACAAAAACTAGACAGGAAGATATTTTCAAAATGTAGTTTTATATTTTTGGAATCCCCACCCTACTTTAGAAGTTAAAGAGTTTAATCCATTTCAGAAACATACACAAAGATGCATTTAATTAAAATGCTCACATTACCATTAAATTTAGGTAAAGAAGTTAAACTTAGAGATGAACAAGCCTCTATACATCTCTCTGGAGAACTGTCAACACAAACAAGCTTGTGAATACAACATTCTTTTAGCCTGTACCTTCTTCAAATAATGTCTCTAAAAGTATGGGAATAATAGCAGAGACGACCCTAACATTGTGACAGTACAGCTGGCCTTTCTGCTTTTTCAGGAAGTAATGTCCAGTATAGAAAAATACACATAAGCCGCACATTGTAGGTACCAGAAGACCAGGCAAGAATCAGCTTCCTGCAGGCCTCTGCACACTCCTGTCTCCAGAGTTATTCTAGTTCAGACACTGTCTTCATTCCACCTCTATACTAAGTTGTTGCAGACCTTTATTCAGTTGTACTGTATTAAAGTTACTTGCCATAATCCGAGACTACAAACACCATGCTTGAAAATACTGCTAAATTTGCTGAACTATATGTTAAAAAAAAAGTAATTTTTTTGCTACTATAATTTCAAATTGGTAACACACAGACAAAAAAACCCCAAACAAAACAAAACTCCAAACAAACATTCACAAGGCATTTGGCCCTGCCACTTGGGAAATTTGGGTTCAATTCCAGGACAAATATTTCATTCTCAGCACTGGCAGAATCCTGGGAAAACATTGTCAAGTTTGGGGAAAGAAGCATATCAGTGTCTTAACAGTAATTGCTGCATGACTAGTAAGTGGGGCCAACAGGCTGTAAATAGAACCCTTTCCAGTGCTGCCTCAATTCTTCTTAAAATGATGGTGCACAGAGAAAAGGGCAGGGCGGGGGGGAGAGATATTTTCAGGATTTCAGCAAGGGCTGTGGGATAACATATGCTGTGAAGGCTCCTATGGTGATCTCTGCATATTATAAATCTGCAGTAAAATCCTCAAAGTAGCTGGAGTTTATGAACAGGAGACCACATTTAAGACCTGAACAAAAAATCTAGTAGGTTTAAGTCCACATTATCAACTAATTTGAAAAAGTTCTTTACGCAAAACACAGTGTTTTTTGAGTTACAGCAGGACAAACATGTTTGACCATAGCCACTAAACATAAATTCAAGGATGGCTGAATTCATTTTAATCCAATTTATTACCCATAATAAAATTCATTCAGGAGGGGAGTTCTCATATGCCAAGTTTCAAGTTTCAGTGGATTTTTATGGCAAAAGTATAACCCCAATTTTATGGGTTAATAGGGTAAAAACTGACAACGTTTAAGCCATGATAGCTAACAGTAAGCACAAAATATTTCTCCAAGCAACATGGAAACAAGATGCTTTTTTAAAAACTTGCATCAAAGTGAACAAAAATGTGTGGGAGATATTTACTAAAATGGCAAATGCAAAATATTCCACTGAATCCTGTTAAATAATAACTAAATAACGAAAAACAGAGAAGCAGTGACAAAGCAAAAACACCATGATTTGAAAGATTAGCAACCTGTCACTTCATTATCAAGCTGATGGGGACAGGTTTTAAATCCCTGCTCTTTCAATTAGGATGTATGAAAATGCATTATCTACATGTTAACAACATCAAAACACTCTCACGGCAGATGCTCAACCCTGCACAGTAGCCATTTATTTCTGAAATATGTGATGTACAAACACATGTATCCTGACTGGAGTAGTATTGGAAATTCAATTAACTAATAATAATATTAAAAATGTTGGTTTAATTTTCCTCCTCCACAATCTGTTCTAAAATTGTTGGTGTACATTTTTTTTTAAAATGACACCCTCCCTTGATTTGTGATGGACCTGAAGAGCAATGCTTTACTGCTTCTGTTTCAATAACAGGTCTACTGCAATCTCTAGAGCCAATTTTTCAAATAATTATTTGCATCACAGAAAAAAAAATCTCTGCTGCATTGTGTGTGAGACTGTTTCTAAGCAACACTGTTGTTTCAGATCAAACATGAAATAGTCATCTCAGTAAAGGTCCAGCACTTTTTCTCTGTACTTACTTATTCTGCATCATGTTCATTATAACCCAGTCGAAGGGATAGACATTCTTCCCAATGAGATTCTTGAACATGATGAATGTTTCCATCAGAAAGTCCTAAAATAAGAGGGAAAACATTTGAAAAAGGCCACTCTTTCAGATCAAATGTGATACCATATGGCTGATGAAAACTCACTTGATTAATGACTAAATTCAAAAAGGTATCTCTTGCTTTGTTGAATGAAAAAAATACAAACTACTGTTAAGGTAAACTGTATATTAATTCTATGATAATTATATTATTTATCCCTTTCAGAAGATAGCTGTAACAAGTATAGGTTTTTTTTCTTTTTTTAAACTAAAATAGTTCTATATTGTAATAAACCAATTCATTATATAATTCCATGAAAAAGAACAAATGACAAAATTAATCAAATTGAAATTCTTTGTTGAAGGTGGTTCCAGCTCTCATTGATAAGCATGTGGTTAAGGATAAGCATGAAGTCTTACAAAATGGACTTCATAGTACATTTCAACGTATCACACCAGTCAAAGAAGAATAGATGTATAGAATTGGGATCTGTCAATCCTGTTTTGAATATAAATGTTGAAACCAACTATCTGTATATGTAAAAAGAGGGAGGAAGATGGTTTTAAAAATATTTCTTATGTTAACCCAAAAAGGGTCCAATTATTCAAAAGTATTCACTGGTGAGCAGGTGCATTCTCCAGTGTAGACTTGTTTTAAAAGTTATGCTCTGGTTCGAATTAGAATTAATTCATGGAAGTCCTATGGCTGTGTTATATGAGAGATCAGAGTAGACGATAATTTTAGGCTCCCCCTAAAAAGAGACACGAATTTGGTTCTGCAAGAGAGAAACTGATTCTGCACAATATATGCTTGGTGGCATTGGCCAGTTGATTTTTGTATAGACATGAAGAAGAAAAAACTCTCTGGAGAAAGAAAGTTATGCAATTTATATGTGCTGTGAAGCACCTAGCACAATTTGCGGTGCTGTAAAAATAATAATGCGTATTAACATGTAACATCAAAACTGCAGAAAATATGCAGACAGCCGGAAAGAGCTTATGCAACAGCTCCTCGTCCCACAGAATGTACCACCTAGTCCCACTGAACTTTTTATTCTTGATACAATTGTCTCAGTTTTCTAGTCCAAGCCTATTTCCTGTGCTGGAGCTTACATGGAACCTTGTTCAACACCATCTCTTCAAAATGCTTCTCCAGATTTCTCCAACATAGAAAAATGACAACTGTCTGTCTTTTCATGCAAGACAGTGTTCTCCCATTTGTCTGTCCATTCAAAGTCTTAATGGAACTCCATCCTTGTTTGAGTTAATCTTTCTTGCTCATTGTCCTTTTAAACATTTTAACACTGGTATGAGTCCTGGTATTGAATATACCCTGGGAATGTGTTATTGCTTTCCCTAGAATATTAGAAGAGGTTCATGTTTCCAGGATATACAGCTCTCCCTGGTCAATATTAGAAATACTGCCATTGACCAGCCAGGGAATTTCTCACCTCCAAGAACCAAGGAGTTCCTAAGTATGCTCAGCAGCTGTACAGCGTGGTGGGAGTGAGAGAAGGATGACTGATTTAGAATGTCTTGTGCAGCATTCTGCAGCAACCAAAGGAGGAAATATTTCACGTATTTTTATCTGATGAATCATAATTAGGTGCAATGTCTATACAGCCAAAGAGGCCCACAAAACATCAGATGGCAGAGAATATGAATTTTAAAGAAACACCACTAGGTGAGTAAAACAGCTAATGGTAAAATTACTCTCCATAACACATCAGTAAAAGAAGACATTCTGACATTAAAAGAATTGACTTTCCAGACTTCCAGAGTTTTCAACTGCTAATCGTTAATATGAGATGCTACTGCTGCACAAGCCAAAATTCATTTCAGGTAAATACTTCACTAGCTCAGTAAATGTGTCCTCAGTTTAGTGATCAAACTGCGTACTTCACAGCTAGTTTTTCAGATATAAGTTACAAATTTTTAATGATCATATTGCATATTTTGTTGACTGGAATCATGCAGTATTTCTTTCATTAAACTATGTTTTTACTACATGAAATGGTTGATTTCCTTGTTGATCCTGCTTCATGGCTTAATAACTGAGATTTCAGTGGGAGTTGTACTCATGTGAATGAGGGGAAATTTGGGCCCATAGAGTTTATCTTTTTGAATATTTTACGAATGCAGATACATACTTTCCTGGTTTCTTATAGCAGATTTCATTTTGTACTTTATTAGTTCTGCTAGATGCTTCAGCTGTGGAGTTTTTGCACACTTTGCTGATCAAGCTGCATGTGGTGGCAGATGAATTTTTCATGCATTTTGCTGATCGACTTGCATACTTTACTGACCATGAAGGTGATGTAATGTTTGATTTGTGCTAATTTGCTGATTCAGCCACATATTTAATCTATTGACATTTACACTTTAATAATCCCATTTTCGCAAAGGTACTTTAATCATCAGCATGTAAAGTTTATTGAATAGAATTTATACCCTCTGAAGTTTACTTATTCATCATGTATTTTTATCAGTGCTCTCTTGGCAGTTTAGATTTTATCCTTCCTCTATGAAAAGAAGTTGATTTTGTGCCAGCATGGCTTGCATTATGAGCAAAAATCTGGATTTTATTTTTAATCATCCGCTCATGCTATGTTTCCTCAGCAACCTTTAAGGTAAGAGACTTTTAGTGGTAGTTTGAGCCAATACAAAATGCTCTAACTGTAAAGCAAGGATACAGAATCAAATTGTAGGAGCAAACCATGCAACTCTTTCTTCATTATAGCCCAGCTTCTAACTTCTGCCCACCTGATATGTCACTGGGTACAAGAAAGGTCTGAAGCCCTATTGGCTGCTGCACCAGTGAGCTTCACACTGGTGACAGTGAAGGGGCATCTCTGAGACGATGGGTCCCATTTGCAATCTTTCGGTTTTTTTTAACAAAGGGAAAGGGAGAGGATTACGGACAGTGTGTAGACAGATGAATAGGACTTACAAACAGATCAGGGTGAGGAAAGGGAATGGAGAGCAATTTAGTTCTGTGTCCTTTAAACACTGTTTAGCTGGGATTGGTGTGAAAAAAAGAAGGTGGCAATTTTCCTTTTTTCAGCTGACTATCCAGCAAGCCCAATATATGAAGATCTCTAGAATGGTAGATTATAGGATTCATTTTCAAATCGTCTTCCATTATCACAGGCTCTGCCACATGTATACGTCTGTTGTATAAACCCTAGGGCAATCTATATCTATAGTGACAAGTTTCAGAGTAGCAGCCGTGTTAGCCTGTATTCGCAAAAAGAAAAGGAGTACTTGTGGCACCTTAGAGACTAACCAATTTATTTGAGCATAAGCTTTCGTGAGCTACAGCTCACTTCATCGGATGCATTCAGTGGAAAATACACTGAATGCATCCGATGAAGTGAGCTGTAGCTCACGAAAGCTTATGCTCAAATAAATTGGTTAGTCTCTAAGGTGCCACAAGTACTCCTTTTCTTATATCTATAGTGTATGCTTGAAAGCATCTTTGTGAGTCAGATCACTATACTCTAGAACAGGAAAACATTCATTTTACAAATCCAAAAATGTAAGACGACTGACTTGTTCCTAAAGAAATGTAAATTGGTTCTGATGCCTTCTATGTATTTACTATTGCAATAGTTTGAGACATACTGTGAAAAAGGCAAAACAAGTTTCAGAGCGATTCAGTCAGCATCCTAAACCATGGATTGAGTGGAGTAATATGCAAAGACGAGACTGAACACCAATAATTAGGGCCCTACCAAATTCACGGTCCATTTTAGTCAATTTCATGGTCATAGTATTTTAAAAATTGTAAACTTCATGATTTCAGCAATTTAAACCTGAAATTTCATGGTGTTGTATTTGTAGGGGTCCTGACCCAAAAAGTAGTTGTGAGGAGGGGTCACAAGGTTATTGCAGAGGGGGTTGCGGTAATGCTACTTTTACTTCCTCACTGCTGCTGGAGGCGGCACTCCCTTTGGAGCTGTGCAGCTGGAGAGCACCAGCTGCTGGCTGGGAGCCCAACTCTGAAGGCAGAGTCGCTGCCAGCAGCAACGCAGAAGTAGGGATGGCCCAATTGCCACCCTTACTTCTGTGCTGCAGCCTGCAGACCTAGCTCCTTAGTCAGCAGCCACCATTCTCTGGCTGCCCAGTTCTGGAGGCAGCAGCGCAAAAGTAAGGGTGGCATGGTTCTGACATTATTGCCACCCTTACTTCTGCGCTGCTACTGGCAGGGTGCCACCTTCAAAACTGGGTGCCCGACCAACAGCTGCCACTCTCTAGCCACCCAGCTCTGAGGGCAGTGCAGAAGTAAGGCTGGCAATACCGCAACCCCCTAAAATAACCTTGCCACCTCCCAGCAACTTCTTTTTGCGTCAGGACCTCCAATTTGAGAAACGCTGGTCTGCCTCATGAAATCTGTATAGTATAGGGTAAAAGCACACAAAAGACTAGATTTCACAGGGGGAGACCAGGTTTCACAGTCCATGACATGTTTTTCAATTTGGTAGGGCCCTAGCAGACGATTTTAACTAATCATATGATGACCTTCCTGAACAAGCAAAGAGTGATAACCTCAGATTGAAGCTGTTTTGAAATGAAAGAATTTTAAATCACACTGCAGTAGTGTAGACTAATCTCAAACTGATAAGGAGAGAGAAGCTTGTACCAGAGAGTTAAGTTTATGAATTTAGCCATTTTTACAAAGAGCAGATAACTCAAGATATCACACAGCAAATTTGGCATCACTTGTTATTCCTAAATCAGAATAGTATAGTTTGTTATGGTCAAATCCTTCATGCCTACAAGGCAGTCCTAAGCCAATGTACGGCCTCTTCCCAAGACCCTGAATAGCCTCAAGGAACAAAAATAGTTTCAGTGCAAAGAGCAAAATCCAAAATGCCATCTATTAAAAAAAGCCCTTATTATAACAATACATATTCAGTATAAAACAAAACAAGTTTAATCTTTTTTTAAAGAAGCAATAAAAACTGTAAAATAGATTCCATGGCATAATAAGAGTAACACTTCTTAAATTATAGTCAGATTTACAAATTACGGTGATGAAGTAAAATGAAACCATGGTCTGAAATCAACAAGATGAAATCCAATAAAGGAAAGTGCAAAGTACTTCCCTTAGGAAGGAAAAATCAAACGTACAGCTACAAAATGTGGAATAAGTGGCTAGGTGGTAGTACTGCTGAAAAAAGATCTGGGAGGTTATAGTGGATCACAAAATGAATCCAAGTCAACAATGTGATGCAGTTGCAAAACAGGATAATATTCTGGGTTGTATTAACTGGAGTGTCACATGTAAGACATGAGGGATAATAGTCTTCCTCTATTTGGCACTGGTGAGACTTCAGCTGGAGTACTGGATGCCAAACTTTAGGAGATATATGGACAAACTGGAGAGTCCAGAGGACAGCAACAAAAATGAAAAAAGGTTTAGACATGACCTGACATGAGGAAAAATTAAAAAACCAGGGTATGTTTAGTCTTGAGAAAAGAAGACTGAGGGGGGACCTGATAGCAGTCTTCAAATACATTTAGGACTATTATAAAGAGTATAGGGATCAATTGTTCTCTGTCTTCACTGAAGCAGCAAGATATTAGTAAAAACTTTGTAACTATTAGAGTAGGTAAGCTCTGGAATAGGGCTCCAAGCGAGGCTGTGGAATCCCCATCATTGGAGGTTTTTAAGAACTGATTATACAAACACTTGTCAGGGAGGACCTAGGTAAATTTTGTCCTGCCTCAGCACAGTGGGGGAACTTGATGATTTCTCATGGTCGCTTCCAGCCCTACATTTCTATGATTCTATGATGTAAAAATCTCACTTATGCTGAAGGAGAAAGTGACCCGATATAGTATATGGCCAAATATCCTTGGGGAGTTCTTCTTAAGAAAAAGTTAAAATTCATAGAGCTGTGAATATACTTCAGTGATGCCCCCACACGACTGGGAAGTGTCAATCCATAGATAGTTCTTATCTTTTGAAAATGCGCACATTCTACAGCATAAAGTTAATCTTTGTTCCAGTTACATTCCCGTTTTGGGCTCAGGGCTACTGACCTGTACATACTCTCTACCTATGTTTGGTCACCAGAAAAATCAACTCTATAAACCAGATTTTCAGGAAGCAGGTGAAAGTGCTAGCATCACCCATTGCTAAATATCACCCTATTTTGTATTGCCCAGATGATGAGAAATCAAATACTGAGCACAGTCCAATTTATGACAGGATGACTGGTTGATGCCATATTCAGATAAGCTGTCATGATTCTATGTAGTTTTACTTTGTCATTCAAATGAAATGACCACAAATCTCTAAGAATATCGGGGTATTTGAGATATCCCAACAGTGGAGAAAAAAACAGTTACCACAGTATCTATGGTTCTTTGGCAGTGTTACCTCTCTATGTTCATACTTGGAGGTGTGCCCCAGCTCTGAGGAGCTTCCAGTACATTCTAGAAAGTTATGCCCACTAGGGCTGCAAAAAAACCCTCTTGGGACACTCAAAGTTGACATTATAAAAGGGCCATGCAGCCCAAATCATCTCAGCTCCTTACAGTAAGCAGAGTTCAGTAGTACTCCACTGAAGGACATCCTTTGGGCAGGTCTAAAAATGGACCTTGACTTTCCTAGATCATCTTTTCATAGATTTTCATAAGGGAGCACTATGATCATCTAACTCTGACCTTTTGCATAACACAGGCCATAAAATTTAAATCAACATCAAGATGGACTGAGGTAGAATATATATTTTACAAAGATATCTGATTTTAATTTAAAGACTTCAAATGATGGAGCCTCAATCATAGCCTGAGGTAAGCTGTTCTAATGATAAATCACCCTCACTTAAAAAGTTGTTCATTATTTCTTGTCTGAATTTGTCCACCTTTAACTTCCAGCTACAAGACTTCATTATGCCTCTATGTTCGATTAAAGAGCCATGTACTATCAGAAATTATCTCTGTATGTAGAAACTTATGGACTGTGATTAAGTCACCTCTTCATCTTTTGTGACCCCCACACTCCAAGGGGTGAGCCCAAAGGCCCTGGCAGAAAGGCTGCCAAAACCTTGGGTTAAAGAGCCTCAGGGCAGGACTCTGTAAGCCTTCATCAGAAGGGTACATGCTCAGGGGAATATCTATATGCTCCAGTAGTTGCACTGACGGTCCTATACTAACCAAAAAGGAAGGAAAAGAACTAGGAGTTCTACGAATTTGGAACATGGGAAAGGCAAAAGAGCACTCAACGCTGATGATGCCATGGTAGGCAATTCTTTATATGAAATCTAAGCCTTGATTTCAATATTCATTATTGTATGATATATTTTTAAATGACACTGTTTTAAAAGAATAAATGGTATCTCAGAGTTAAATGTCAAGAGGTACTCAAGAGTCCGTTCTGAACATAACCAATACAAATACCATTTTAACACAGCAACTTAACTTTTCCCTCTTACTAACAAGCAACATGAATGTTTTCCTTTGAACAGGAAACTACACAATTTAAATAATAAAATACTACTAGCTATGTCAAAAAGGAAAAGTACTGATTTATTATTACACACTGAGTTACATACTGTAATTTCATGTTAGTATTTTGAACTGATAACTCTATTAGGTACTGTGCACATTAAAATACTAATCAGTTTATTCATTGTCATTACCATGCCATGAATTTGCTATTTTTTCTTTTCACCGGAGAATTATGATCCATTACCATTACACATCCAATCATATAATTTATGTTCTAACATTAATTTAACATATAATTATTTACCATTAACATCTTATACATTTAACATTTGTTATTATATTATCATATATATTACTCCCATGTAACAAATTATCATTTACAGATCAACAATTATATCACATCATTTCTTAAGAAGCAACATTTTAGTTCAAGGCAAAAAAAAAAAGTGTGCCAAAACTGATGACAGAAACATTTGTATTAGCATGTTTGCTAGTTTATAAGAAATTTTGGAAAGTATAAATGTGGGAGAAAAACTGTCTATATGAAGTGGACTCATAATACAGAGATGAAGCTCTCTTCCAAATAATAATCTAAGATAAAAAAATTTAGAACAGAGAATAATTTCTGATATAAAATCCAAGACCATATTCAATAGGAACTATGTATGAGGTAAAGACACAAGGGGGGGAAAGGGGATTGTTAGTGAACAACAGAGCAGTGGTAAAAGCAGACAACTCACTAATTCTTCTAACTAACAATTGTTAAATCATCACATTGTAAACTTCAAAACCATAAATGCTCTTTTTTTCCCCATAAGGAGATCAAACTGGTCAACTAAACTGATTTTCAGACCTGCTGAGGAAGTGAAAAAAATAAACAATGGGCGAATAGTCATATAAAACTTTGACAAACCCTCATTAATGCACTAGAATAATCAAAGGGATGTAATACTTACTCCTCTGATTCAAGCTATCTGCTTTTTGTTGCTCAGAATTGCAATTTGGAGATCCTGTTGGATCCTAGATTGCTTTCTTGTGTCGTGTTACAGCAGCAGACTAGAATGTTTTCCCATAATTGTTTGGCTAAGAGGCTGTGATTTTCTATTTTCTTTCAGAGATGGAATTTGGATTATTAATACACTTTATTTGGAACTACATCTGAAGGCCACTCAGAAATTCTAGGTAGCATAGAACAAGTAACTCAACAAAGCTCCTGACAGGAAGTGTTATGTTTTTGGATGTAACTGACGGTGTTAATCTTGCTTTAGAAAGCACTTTGTGTTTGTAGGTGGATCCTGAGCTAACTGTACCTACGTATCATAGGTAAAATTGGCAAGCCCTTAAGAGCTACAATTGTATAAATTAGATGGGAGTTACACACCTGTACAGTAACGGGAATTCACTGAAATGTTTTGTCCCTATGTTGCTCCATCTCTGGGATGTGCACATGCTCATGCACTCTTGATGGGAGATTTTTAGTTAGCAGTGTTTGCAGGTCCGTGCCTGCATCCTACGTATTCCCATACTCTGGTGTAAGGATATATAGGAAGCTGGCTGAAGAACAAGGTATTGAAGGGAAAATGACAAGAGGAAACAACTCTCTATAGGTTCAAATGGGGGTTTCCGTAGAGCACTGAGAACAAAGTTGAAGTCCATGGTGGAGCTGGCTCTTGGACAGGAGGGAAGAGATTGAACAAACCCTTGATAAATTTTGCAGTAATGGAGTGGGTGAAGACTGAGAACCCTTTGTTTAGGAACCCAAATTTTCTGGGAATTTGAGTAATAGAGGCATTGGGGATAAGCATATAGCAGGACCTAAGGCCAAGGAGTGACTAGGGCATCTCAAGTTGAGTAGTGGCTGCACCCTCCCTTGAACAGAAATGTTCGCACTTTGCACTGGATGGCATTGTGATGAGATTTGTGTCCCAATGACCCAAGACAGACTTATCTTCCAGAATACCTCACTGTTCAGTTCCCATTCATGGTCGATGCTGAAATTTCTGCTGAGGGAGTTCACTACAGTGTTCTCTAGACCTGGCAGATAAATCACAGAAATGTGTATGCAGTGTGATATGCACCTGTTCTATAGTTTTATGGAGTCAACACATAAGGACTGGGATCTTGCTCCTTCTTGTCAATTGATATAATAAATTGCTGCCTTGTTGTCCAGCATTTATTCTGATTGGATGGTCCTTGATATGGGTTGCGAAGCGTTGGCAAGAATAAGGAACTGCTCTGAGCTCCATTATGTTGATATGGAGGGTCACCACAAGAAGGGTCCATTCTCCATTCACCCTGAGCTGTGAGGTTGTGGGAGTGTGCGCCCTAACCTATCAGGGAAGTGTCTGTGGTGATAATCCTCGTGGGAGGAGGCTGTAGGAATAGAACTCCCACACACAACTTTTGTGGGTTCTTCCACCAAGGTAGAGAATTGAGGACGTTGGATAGACTGTGTTTGTTAGGGGTGTAGACAGTTCTCAACCAAGCCTGAAGACACTGAGAATGTAGTCTTGCTAAGGAAGTCATGAATGTAGAGGCTACTATATGGCCCAGAAGTTGTTGGCAACCTGTGGTTTACGGGCTCCGTTGAATTGTTGAAACAAGATTGGAGATTATGGTGAACCTGTCCTCGGGTAGATATGCTCTCTCAGAAGTAGAGTCCAGAGTGGCTCTGATTAAGTCTGTATGTTGAATGGGTATGAGGGTAGACTTTTCCACATTGAGGCGGAGGTCCAGTAAGTGGAACGGAGACAGGCTTTTTCTGGTTGTTGTCTGTGAGCAAACTTTCAGGAGCCAATCATCCAGTGAGGGGAAGACAATTATGCCCATCTTTTGAAGATAGGTTGCTGAGGCTGATAGAACTTTAGTGAATACCTTGGGGCAGTGTAAAAGCCAAAGGTTAAGACAGGATAGTGGTAGTGGTCCCTGCCTATCCCAAAACATCGGAATTGTTTGTGCAAGGGATGAATGGTGGCATGAAAATAGGCATCCTAAAGTTGAGGGACACAAACCAGTCTTTGGGATCCACGGGGGAGGAGGGGAAAAATCATTGCAAGGGTCCCCATTTTGAACCATGTGGAACGGATCATGGTGTTTAAAGTCCTGAGGTCCAGAATTGGTATCCAATCCCCATTTTTCTCAGGGATTCTACCAAGAATAGCAGCCTTTTCCGACTAGTCTAGTGGAACATGTTTGATCGCTCCCAGAGCTAAGGGGAATTGTGCCTGCTGACTTAAGAGGTCTTCATGAGAAGGGTCCCTGAAGAGGGACAGTAGGGGTGGTGGTAAGAAGCTAAACTGGATGGAATAGCTTGTAGAAATCGCTTCTAGAATCCATCTGTCTGAGGTTGTGTGTTCTAGAAAGGTGGGAAAGGGGAGAGATGATCCCCATAAGGTTGGAAGGGTAGGGGAATAGGTGCAGCTGTGTCATCAGCACCAAGCAAAGCCTAGAGAGATGCTTTGGCAACTGACTAACCTTCTGAAATGAAGCCCTACATTTTTTCTGTCTAACTGTGAAACCACTTGAGAACTGGCTATTCTGAACTGCAAAGAGTCTGAGGAGTCCAATCGTTTTAGCTTCTTGTTGGATGGGACACTGATGTTGCATGTTTCATTCCTTAACAGCCTGAACAACCAGAGAGTTGGGAGCAGAGTAGGAGAAAAACTGCTCCAAATCTCTGGTTGGAATGCAGTATTTTTTGGCTGGCTCATTTACATGTGGATGGGATAGCAGCTGGAGTTTGCCACACTGTGCATACTTGGGTAAGCAGAGCATCGCTGATGGGCGAGTAAGTGTATGAAGGTTATCAAATAAGGAATGTTGGGGCTCCTCCAACAGGATTTGTAAGGTGCCTGCTACTCTTTTTATAAAGTCTTGAAAGGCCTTAAAATCATCAGGGATAAGATGGTGGGGAGAGGCATGTCAGTCTCATCTAGTAAAGAAGAGGACTTCTGGGAGGGTAGTGTTTCTTCCTGTTCCACTAGTTCCTACTCTGTGAAATCTGGTCTCCCCCTGTGAAATCTGGTCTTGTGTGTGCTTTTACCCTTTACTATACAGATTTCAGCAGGAGCAGGGCTGAAACCCTAAGCCCCGGCAGGCGCCTTCTGCGGGGCTGAAGCCCCGAGTCCCAGCCCCTGGCAAGTGTGCCCCAGCTCTCAAACTTCTGAAGATTGTTGTATGCAGCTCGGAGGGCCAGTAAGTATGGCCACCCCTGCTATATACCCTCCTATCACAGCATGAGGGTGCCTAGACACTGATGATGAACATCTCCAATCAAGTGGGCACAGGCGAGCACACACCCTGACATGGATCACCCAGAGGGAAAATGCTCAAAGAAGAATCAGACACATGTAACTATAGAGTAGCATGTTGTTATGCTGAGCTATTTCCTTTACTCCTCTTTTTTCCTTTTTTCAAAAATAAAAATTTAAAACACACTAAAATGACATATTGCAGCAAGGATGAGTGAATTGTTGTATCAAGAAAAGCACCAATATTTTTCCTACAATAAAACTTCAGGCAAGAATATTAAATTACACAACGTTGAGGTTGCCAGAAATCAAGAAACCTGTTTTTCTCTTTTTGTATCTAACTCACTACAGTGAATAAAGAGACAAGGTGGGTGAAGTAATATCTTTTATTGGACCCAGCTTCTGTTGGTGAGAGAGAGAAACTTTCCAGACATACAAAGCTACTCTTCACGTCTGGGAAAGGTAAACCCAGGATCACAGCAACATGAAGGTGGAACAGATGGTTTAGCATAAGGAGTTAGCACAAATTGTAAGGTATCATTCAAGGTAGAGTGGCCTGTTAACACCTCTGTAGCCACTGCATACAGCGAATGAAGGTGGTTCTGAAATTAAAATATATCCAAAAACTGCTTAAAATGCTCTAACATGAAAACCCATTGTTCCTAAGTAACAGAATGTGTAATGTAAAGCAGATCAGATCTCAGCTTGTCTGCTGCTTGATGGATCTCGGCCAACAAGTTTGGTTGCTACTCTGCCTTATGCATTTGCCATATGGCAATGATAGTTCCAGGTCATTAGAGTTATCTGCTTAGCAATAAATTCCTGTTATGCTCTAATTATGTTGTATTATAGGTGGAGTTAAAGAATGATTACAAAAAAAATATATGATGAGCTTCAATCATTATTGCTGATTATTAAATGAGCGCACCTTTAAACTTAAAATGTTAGGTTATATGAATCAAATACCTTTTTTTCAAATCTGTAACTGCATTTATCAAATACTAACAGAAACAGAAAGTAAGACAAATGCTACATAGGGTAAAGATGCCAAAGTTAAACTTACCACAACATCTGACCGCATCTTTCCAAAAGTCTTGATTAAATGAGCATAATGATAGTCTTCCATTTGCCTTAAAATGGCTGTCATGCTTGCAACGAAGTTTCCCTATTAAAATAATGATAATAATAGTTTAACCGATGGGGCTAAATAGTACCTGCTATCAAAACATTGTGTCACTAGGCTCCAACAATTTCTTTTGGTATGTCAATAAAGTGGACTAGTCAAAGTAAAACTTTATCATTAACATGTCATTAATAGAAAGAAATCCAAGGGTCCATGCATAGTCTGCTGCTAGTGAATAGGCATTCAAACACATACAAGTGCATGAAAATATAAAATTTAAATTTATTTGTTTCATACTTGATCAGGCATTTCAGTCCTGATTTTGGACTATATTTTGATACAGAATCTATCTGGAGATATAAACCTTTTCTGCATTACAGACTTTAAAATCTAACAAACACATTACCAGTTCTAGTATCCACATGTGGGTAAGTCAGTATAGTCTGCAATGAAGACATTGCTTTAAAAATCATTACAATGGATATTGTAAGAATGACCAGCTTTATGAAAAAACACTATACTGTCATCAAAAATACCATCTGCCACACTGTCTCTCTAAACCCATGAAAAAGGTTTTGCGTTATTTTTTTAATCCCAAAATTTAAATTTTTCTGCACTGAAAAGTCTTAACCCCAAACTACATTCTGCTAAGAAAAAGCCCTATTGGTACTAGCATATCTAGGCTATCATCAATGACAGTTCTACTAGTTTAGTAAACTTATTCTAATATCCCCTGTTAAGAATATGTTAAGTGGACTGCTCATAATCAAATAGAACATAAACCTTTGGAATGATTCTTAATAAATCAACAAATACGTCTGATTTTTAGGAAATTCTCAAAATTCAAAGGAAAGTTAGAGAATAAATAGGTAATTCTCTTTGATTTCCATACTCCCTTACATAACATTTCAAATTAATCTTTTTTTTCTACTTTGAAGATTATTCTATTTCATGCATAGTGTGATATAAAGTCAATTTGAGTGGTAACACAACACTTGAGAAAGTATTTTTTGATTGAACACTTTCTTTCTAAAGCAGGATATTGATAAATTTTTGCCATTTAAGGCCTTCAATAGTTAGCACTTCAATCTCTTTGCTACACAAATCTCAAGTACCTGAGGTCAAATATCAGGCCATGGAAGAGGCTTGACTTGTGCATCTGTGTAATTGTTGATCCACCACACACTCACCCTGTCCCCAAACTTCCTGACAGATTCCTTGCATTGGGTTTCTGCATACCCTTCCTCCAGGGCAGCAGACCTCATACTTGTTCTGCTGCTTAGCTGGCTTTGTTTGTGTTGGAAGGAATGCCTTTTCCCTTACTAATTTTTCTGTACTACACAAATATAGATTAGAAATATTAAGAGGTGCAAAAGGTGTAAATAAGAAAAGGGAGCGGTCAGCTCACTGGGCATTTTGGTATGTCAAAGACCTTTACGGTTACTCTCTCTTATCCATAGCAAGAGATGGGGATATAAAATGATGTTAGCTAATAGGAAATTTACATAATAGGGGACCCTCTCATGGGAAACAGAAAAGGAAAAATATTAATTGCCAAAAGAGACTGTATAATATGTACATAAAGACACAGAAAAAGGGTTTGCTACTTAGAGGCCAAATCTAAATAATATTCAGTCCATCTCCCTTAAGGATTCGATATAATAATCAATGTGGTGGTTCTGAGCCACAAAGGCCAGAGTTTGCGGGGGAGGGAAGGGGAGTGTTTTGGTTTTTTTTTAAACTGGCCAATTAGGGCTAGATTCAAGATAACATTCGGTCTTACCACCCCCATGAATTCCTGGTTCATACACATTCAGGAAAGGTGAAGAAGAGAAAGGAGATTAGACAGATTTTCTTAAATCTATCTTCTGTATTTGACCATTTAAATATCTAATCTTTTAAAACTCCACTCTTTTTGGCCTTAGTCCTTCAAACATTTATGTACATGATTAATTTTACTCATGTAATTAAAGTTAAGCATGTATATTATTTCTCTACTGAATCAGGACCTTAATGGTTAATTCATCAGTACACAGCTGATTTTTTTTTTTAAACATAGCATATTTTCTGTACCTGGTTAATAGCTTTGTTCACATAGTTATGATAATCTCATTCTGTTTGTTTAGCAATTTAAATTATTATGAACAATGGCAACAACTGAGAGATGAATTTTGTACCAAGGGAACAGATAATGCTAACTTTGTATTTGAATGGAGAACTAACTTGGGAAAACGGTCAAACCTTATGGATTTAAACATTCACTGTTCAGATGCATCAACATTTAGAAATGAAGTTTATCTTATATTAATTTATCTTGTATGTAAATTTGTGGCCACTGCCCCATTAAATGGCTAATTATTAAAGATTAATGTTTGCAAACATGAGCCCTCTCCTTCATATTCCAATACCTCTAGCTCTTGCCTTGAGATCATAATCCTCTCTTTGTAACAGTACAGTGTTTGTCTGTGGGAATTACTACGATCATGCTGATAAGCAAGAAAAGAAGATGAGTCAATGGAGAGAAAGATAATTACATAAAAATATCTTATTAATTAGCATGCTAAGAGTTACACAAGATACATGTAAGGTAAATACTTTATACTTAAATGTTGTGTTTCCATATGAACCATAAAATATTTTCCTTTTTTTAAACTAATGTTTATTAGTGAAAGAAAAACACAGGAACAAACACACTACATATGAACTCACCATAAAGCAAAGAATGAAATATATCAAAGAGTACATCCAGGTCAGCAACAACCCATAAGACTAGGGTATAGGCCTTTATCCAACTAAGCACAATTTAAGTAGTAATACAGATAAGTCCATGGAAGTAAGTAAATGTCTCCTTCAAGGAATTAAAGTAACTCATCCACAGTATACACAAAGAACACACAAACAATATATCCAAAATGAAAAGAACAAAAGCCCCAAAAAATATTTTGAAAACACAAAACCTCAAAGTCAAAAAAAGGGAGATGGATGCTTGGTAACAGCTAACAGTGTTAGATGGGACTACATTTCCACTAGGAGAGGAACTAGGGTTGCCAACCCTCCAGGATTGTTATGGAGTCCCCAGGAATTAAAGATTGTCACGTGATGAAACCTCCAAGAACGTGTGCAACCAAAATTGGCAACACTAAGAGAAACACAGAGTCCCTTAGCCATATAAAAATCTGTTCATCCATAAAGAATCTGTGTAGGGCAAAAACTAGATGCTCATAAAATGAATACAAGGGACAGTTATCAAATCATCTGAATGATACTCGCCGTGTCATACCATCTGACCAGTATGCGTTTCCATTACCCCACTTCCTCCTGAA
Organism: Lepidochelys kempii; assembly: GCF_965140285.1. NCBI lineage: Eukaryota > Metazoa > Chordata > Testudines > Cheloniidae > Lepidochelys > Lepidochelys kempii. The sequence goes on from NC_136386.1 coordinate 102,513,045, forward strand.
TGCAGGGTCAAAAAGAGACAGAGGAGATCATCTTTATTCTAATTCTGAGGGAGTGGGAGTTTTGGGGGGAGGGCTGGAGGAGGAATGGGGCCTTTGCACTATTTCATCTTAAGTCCATTAACGCCATCTTAAAATATATATAAAGAAGAAAACCATACAACAGTTAAAAGTACACTATAAAGCTTCAACCATTTCCATTTATTTTAAAACTCAAGGAGCATGTGTGTTCCAACTATATTTGACTATGCTGTATTAATTTAAATGACCATCCCTATAAGATGCTTTGAATTGAAAAAACCTCATTAAACTTATTTTTGCTTTTCATGTGTCTTTAGATTTAGTAATTTTAAGATTTTCTTCCATTTGCAGCCAGCACAGTGTGTTATTAATTACAAAGCTGTCTAAAATTGTAATTTTATAACAGACACAAGGTGGGTGAGGTAATATCTTTTATTGGACCAAATTGTCTCTCTAATATCCTGGGACCAACATGGCTACAATACTACAAACATAATTTTCTAATGGTTAAGCTTATTTCATATGGCCTATTAGCTATTTAGCAATAACTAGTAATATTAAACACTTGTCTTAAGTTGATTTTTTAATGTTTAGTTGGATTCAGAAAATACTATAATCTCATATAGCGGATCACTCCAGGCAATACAAAGCAAAAAATCTAATTTTCTAAAAAATCAATTTCAATTTTACTGTAGCAGTAATTGCAGACCTATATTTATGTAACAAGTACAGCAAAGGGCAACATATGGGACTTACTGTTGCTTTTTGCAATTATTAGCTATTCATTCAGTGTCAAGGTTTTCATTGCAAGCCCTTCACACACTTTCATATTTACAAAGCAGGAAAACAAATACTATAAATGAAATACTCACAAATGACTAATATGATCACTCCATACACTATAACAACAGAGCACTTCATGTATTTTTGTATGTTTTTTAATATAATTAAATTTATTTCTAGCACAAAAATCACCAGCCAGCACAGCTGCTAACTTAATCCTTTTTTTCTTATCAATAAACCAGGTACACTGAGGCAAGAGAGAGTTTAAAACAGTATTTTGTGATGTGCTGTGTCTGCAACCACATCTTAATATAAGCCAGAATAATTCACGCTTAATAAGCTCTCAGTGGCGAAGGATCAATAACTCAGCCCATTTAAAAAAAAAATACTGTTGACTTCTTTTGATAAAGGATTCTGTTATTACTTGGATTACATATTTTATTTGAGAGTGATTGTCGTCTTCTTTTTTTAGAATGCAATTACAGTACCTAATTCATAACTTGTTAAAATTTCTACTTTTTTAAATGAAAAAAGGTGGAAATTGCATATGGACTTAACAAATCAACAGAATGAAGCAAATATTACATTTTCTTTAAGAACTCAATATTCAAACTATTGTTAAAAGTGTAAATTACATTTTAATTTAAAAAACTTTTCCCTTCACCAATGTCACAAGAACAGTTGTTCCCAGACTTGGTCCGCCGCTTGTGCAGGGAAAGTCCCTGGCAGGCCGGGCCGGTTTGTTTACCTGCTGCGTCCACAGGTTTGGCCAATCGTGGCTCTCAGTGGCTGTGGTTTGCCGCTCTAGGCCAACGGGAGCTGCTGGAAGCGGCGTGGGCCAAGGGACATACGGGCCACCGCTTCCAGCAGCTTCCATTGGAAGCCATGATTGGCCAAACCTGCAGACGTAGCAGGTAAACAAACTGGCCCAGCCTGTCAGGGGCTTTCCCTGCACAAGTGGCGGAACAAGTTTGGGAACCACTGCACTAGAAGATTGCAATATGAAAGCCAATTTCATAGAATCATAGAATATCAGGGTTGGAAGGGACCTCAGGAGGTCATCTAGTCCAACCCCCTCCTCAAAGCAGGACCAATCCCAGCCAGGGCTTTGTTAAACCTGACCTTAAAAACCTCAAAGGAAGGAGATTCCACCACCTCCCTAGGTAACGCATTCCAGTACTTCACCACCCTCCTAGTGAAAAAGTTTTTCCTAATATCCAACCCAAACCTCCCCCACTGCAACTTGAGACCATTACTCCTTGTTCTGTCATCTACCACCACTGAAAACAGCCTCTTTGGAACCCCCTTTCAGGTAGTTGAAAGCAGCTATCAAATCCCCTTTCATTCTTCTCTTCTGCAGACTAAACAATCCTAGTTCCCTCCTCATAAGTCATGTGTTTCAGTCCCCTAATCATTTTTGTTGCCCTCCGCTGGATGCTTTCCAATTTTTCCATGTCCTTCTTGTAGTGTGGGGCCCAAAACTGGACACAGTACTCCAGATGAGGCCTTGTCAATGTCAAATAGAGGGGAACGATTATGTCCCTCGATCTGCTGGCAATTTCCCAAAGGACACCAAGAGTTTTCTTTGCCTTGAGTACCAGGAAAAACATACAAAGTGGGAAACAAATAAGCCATACACATATATGTGTATTGCACCTGTAAACTGGTGTCTCACATGAAGTTTATCCATCAGTCTGGAACAGCTACCAAATCAGCTGCTGAACGGGGTCCCACCCAAAGAGAGAGAAGCAGCATATGCTTTTTTATTTTGTTTCTTGTGCCAAGATACTCTGCTTTAAATAGCCTCTAGTAGTTCCCAGAAAAAACTCAAGCTGGAATCATTAAACTATTTATCTACAATGAGAAAACCTCTTTGAAAGAAATGGAACAGAATGGAGGGATGTTCCATTATTATTATTACTACTTGTATTACCGTAGCAACCAAAGGCCCTAATTAGGTTTTAAAGACACATCTAATTTTCCTCAGACTCTCCCAAAAATTTACCACTGGACTCAAACCACTATGATAAGTTTCTCTGTAAGTTATCATTTGGGCAGAAATCTATAAACAAATTAAAACATGAAACTAGAATTAAAGGGCCATTTAAGTTTTAATTATAGTGTTGTTCCTATGATATTATTTTCTAATTGATGCCTTTATTTACATCTGTGCAAAATGAGTGAAAAGTAGATATAAGATGCTTCTAAATAATAAATCCATATATTAGAAAGCAATGACCCTACTTTTGGAAAGTAAGTAGTGAAAGTTTTCAGAGTAACAGCCGTGTTAGTCTGTATTCGCAAAAAGAAAAGGAGTACTTGTGGCACCTTAGAGACTAACCAATTTATTTGAGCATGAGCTTTCGTGAGCTACAGCTCACTTCATCGGATGCATTCAGTGGAAACTGCCAGTGGCAGTTTAAGTGTAAGTGGCAGTTTCCACGGTATGCATCCGATGAAGTGAGCTGTAGCTCACGAAAGCTCAGGCTCAAATAAATTGGTTAGTCTCTAAGGTGCCACAAGTACTCCTTTTCTTAGGAGTGAAAGTGTGTCTCTCAATTTTTGGCATCCTAGTTGAGATACCTGAAAGGGGACTGATTTGCACGCACTGCAAATCCCCTTTAAAGTTCAGTGTTCAAGTATCACATTCAGCACCAATAATCACTAGCCACTTTTGAAAACCTGGCCAGTATGTAAACCTGAATTAAAAGACAGTTTGTCTATTCAATGTAATGCTGATAAATAAGTTTACACGTCATTTTACTTAAGCAAACAAAGTGACAATCTAATATGGTATAAAGCTGAGGATCTCCAGCATTTTGCATTCTGTGGACTACTTTCTAAGAGAAATTATCTTTCATCTTCCTGTCTGCAACCCTTCTCCTGCTCGGCCTCAAAGTGCTTCACTTTGTATATTCCCACAAAGGGGTCTGCTGTTTGAGAACCACTGGTGCAAAGTATGTGCTAAAACACATACTAAGAAATAGCATGCAGTTTTTTGTAAGACAAATAATGCTATTTTTGGTTAGCATGCACTATTCTGGTTAATCTAATAAATTCATATATGGTATTTATCACTAACTCATGGTAAAAATACATTAGCGTGGATTTCAAATAATAACAGATTCCTGTAATCATCAATCAAAGTAGGTTGCAAAGGTTAAGACAAAACTGCAAAATATGCCAAAAAGCAGGCACTGAAATCAATCTGCATGCACGTAGTCAGGTCCCTAGAAGCATAAAAACTCATTTCTGCTAACAGGCTTTTCATAGCATTTGAGAGAACATTATGCTCAAGTACTCTCCACTGGTCAGTGCGCAGTAGATTAGAATCAATGCTATTATTTTGTCATATCAGTGTCTGTGCAGCATTTAAAATGTTTTTGACAGAACTTCCCTCAGCTTCTAGTAGCAAGACATCAATCTATATTATAATATAAAGGGGGATTGAGGTAAAAATACATATATGCTCTCAGTATTAAAACACAGATAGCTATCCCCAAAATATGAAATCTGAGAGTAAATTCAACAGCATCTTCAAAAGATAAAGTATTTTAGGGAAACGGCAGCAGAATTTAAACAAGAACAAAATGTTAATATTTGTAATCTTTTTACTGGTTATATGCTGCTCTGATATTTGTAGGGCCCAATCCTGCCATCCTGAATAAAAACAAATAGAACCAATACAACGTTTGAGTTTATCTCTATGAAATAAAGGTAGCAACATTTATAAGATTTAAATGACAAATGTTTGTTTTTTCTGTGGCTGCAGACATAATTATGAGAACACTTCTTCCCCTTGTGAGATTGCCCATCCAGATCCAATAATCCTAAATGTTCCAACATTGTTTGAATTTACGTATTGTTCTCCTTTACACTTTCCCTGGACAATATATGTTTTCTTTCTTTTGTATATTAACCTGAAGCAGATGTCTCACCATTGGTTCTAAGGTAACAACCCTGTCTGCCTCAACTAGAAAAAGCATATGAAGCAGTCAGGTTTCTGAAGACTGGTGAGGAAGGAATTTATAGATGAGTAATTCATTGATTCAGTGATGTATAGACTCCATTTTGCAAAGATGACTCAAAAATCCACATTTGGTCTGTGAGTGCTGGATCTCTGAGCTAGTAGAAATATGCTTAGAAAGAAAGCTCCTATGTACCCTGGTCTTCATACATCTAGCCCTATCCTCTGACCAGTAGACAATAGTGCAGTATTTTACGTTTTGTGAAACAAAGTCTGCTGATTTTTTAAAAAGACAAATATATCATCTGATATAACAATAAATTACTGAAGTCCTAAATATATTTTCATTTCCATATGTTGTGCTGTAGAAGAATGAGACTATATTTTTGGTTTTGGTGTCTGACTATGTAGACTATAATGACATTTATATCCTAGAAAGACATTTAAACAAATGTTAAATTAAGTGTTTTGTTCAAAGTTAAAATGGAAGGTATACTTCCAAACTGGACCTTTGTGGGGAACTATTCACTGTGGCTCTTAAATAAGGCAGATCAGCAGTGCCAATCTGGGAAGATCTCCCTAACTGAATAAAAGAATTTAAAACGATCATAATAAGCAGCATTTATGGTAAATTGAAGCATCACTAGTAACAAGAAAATTTACATGGATCAAAACTAAAAAAAATGGTTGAAAGACATATCACATATATACTTCTCAGTTTCCTCATCTGTATTGTGTGTATAGTGATACTTACCCTCTTTTGTAGAATGTTTTGAGATCCACAAATAAAAAGTGCTATACAGGAGTTAAGTACTATTGTTAGAGAAAAAACTGAATCCATAATGGGGAAAGATTTTAATTATCCATGTGTATTCTCTTTTAAGGTGTGTCTGGGCCAACATGTTTTCAAACTAGTCTCCATGAAAACATAGCACTATTATGAACTATTTATTAGAACTACTATAATTATGTTCTGTCTTAATGTTATTGACAGAATCTTAGTTTATAGGCCCAGAAGACATCATTGTAGTCATCTAGTCTGACCTTCCATACAGCACAGATCATTGGACTTTCCTTAATTCCTGTTTGAACTACAGCCTATCTTTAAAAATAAATTTAAAAATTTAAATTTAAAAATTTAAAAATTGCCAGTGATAAAGAGTCCACCACAAACCCTGGTAAATTGTTCCAACAGTTAATTACTCTGACTGTTAAAAATTTGCCCCCTTATTTCTAATCTGAACGTGTATGCCTACACTGCGGCTTAGAGTACGCCTTCCAGCTTGTTAGACAGACACACACTAGCTCTGCTCAAGCCAGCATGCAAAACTAGTTTGGACACAGACATAGGTAGTGGCTCGGGCTAGCCACCTGACCCCAAGTCCGTACTCTGGAGGCTAGCCGGATCCACTGCTCGTGCCATATCATTCACACTGCTATTTATAGCACAAATCTGTCTACTCGAGCTGGGAGACACTCCCAGCTGCAGTGTAGCCATACCCAATTTGTCCAGCTTCAGCTTTCAGCTATTAGATCTTGATATACCTTGGTCTGCAAGATTGAAGAGCTCATAATTAAACTTTTGTTCCCCATATATGTTCTTATAGGTTGTGATCAAGTCAACCCTTACCTTGCTCTTGGTTAAACTAAACAGATTGAGCTTTGGGAGACTATCACTATAAAGCATGTTTTCCAATCCTTTAATTCATTCTCAAAGCTCTTCTCTGAACCTCTCCAATTTATTAACATCCTTCTTGAATTGTGAACCCCAGAATGGGAACACAGTATTTCTGTATTGGTCACACCACTGCCAAATACAGGGGGAGTATAAACTTCTTACTACTACTCAAAATTCCCCTATTTATACATCCAATGGTTGCATTAGCCCTTTTGGCCAAAGCTTCACACAGGAAGCTCATGTTCAGCTGATTATCCACCACAACCCCCCAAGTTGTTTTCAGAGCCATTGCTTCCCAGGATAGAGTCCTCCATCCTGTAAATATAGTCTACCTTCTTTGTTCCTAAATGTATGACTTTACGTTTGGCCTTAGTAAAATGCTTGCTGTTTGCTAAAGGGCAGTTTGCCAAGTAATCCAGATTGCTTTGTACCTGTATCACCAACCTATCCTCTTTATTGTTTACCACTCTCCCAATTTCTGTGTCATCCACAAACTTTATCAGTAATAATGTTATATATTAATTGGTGAAAATGTGAAATAGCACAGGGCCAAGAACCAATCCTTCTGAGACTCCACTAGAAATAAAGTGGCTTTCTCTACGATTCCCATTTACAGTTATATTTTGAGACCAGTTTCAGAGTAACAGCCGTGTTAGTCTGTATTCGCAAAAAGAAAAGGAGTACTTGTGGCACCTTAGAGACTAACCAATTTATTTGAGCATAAGCTTTCGTGAGCTACAGCTCACTTCATCAGATGCATACTGTGGAAACTGCAGAAGACATTATATACACAGAAACCATGAAACAATACCTTCTCCCAAGTATTTGCTTCAACTCACCAACAACCACATACCACACAACAGAACCACTAACCCAGGAACCTATCCTTGCAACAAAGCCCATTGCCAACTGCGCCCACATATCTATTCAGGGGACACCATCACAGGGCCTAATAACATCAGCCACACTATCAGAGGCTTGTTCACCTGCACAGCCACCAATGTGATATATGCCATCATGTGCCAGCAATGCCCCTCTGCCATGTACATTGGTCAAACTGGACAGTCTCTACGTAAAAGAATAAATGGACACAAATCAGATGTCAAGAATTATAACATTCATAAACCAGTCGGAGAACACTTCAATCTCTCTGGTCACGCAATTACAGACATGAAGGTCGATATCTTAACACAAAAAAACTTCAAATCCAGACTCCAGCGAGAAACTGCTGAAATGGAATTCATTTGCAAATTGGATACTATTAATTTAGGCTTAAATAGAGACTGGGAGTGGCTAAGTCATTATGCAAGGTAGCCTATTTCCCCTTGTTTTTTCCTACCCCCCCCCCCCCCAGACGTTCTGGTTAAACTTGGATTTGTGCTGGAAATGGCCCACCTTGATTATCATGCACATTGTAAAGAGAGTGGTCACTTTGGATGGGCTATTACCAGCAGGAGAGTGAGTTTGTGTGTGGGGGGCGGAGGGTGAGAAAACCTGGATTTGTGCTGGAAATGGCCCAACTTGATTATCAAACATATTGTAAGGAGAGTGATCACTTTAGATAAGCTATTACCAGCAGGAGAGTAGGGTGGGAGGAGGTATTGTTTCATGGTCTCTGTGTGTATATAATGTCTTCTGCACTTTCCACAGTATGCATCCGATGAAGTGAGCTGTAGCTCACGAAAGCTCATGCTCAAATAAATTGGTTAGTCTCTAAGGTGCCACAAGTACTCCTTTTCTTTTTGAGACCAATTAGTTAGGCAGTTTTTAATCCTCTGTGTGTGTGTGTGTGTGCGCGTGTGTGTGTAAAATATTACATTTGTATTGTTCTAGTTTCTTAATCAAAATGCCATGTGGTACCCAGCCAAATGCCATAAAGAAGTCTATTACATCAACACTATTACATTTCTCCACCAAACTTGTAATCTCATCGAAAAACATACAAGGTAGTTTGACAGGATCTATTTTTCATAAATGCATGTTGATGGGTTTTACCCTCCTTTAATTTTTTTATTAATCGAGGACTGTAACATCTGTTCCACTATTTTGCCAGGGATCAATCTCAAAGGTGTTTAATGTAAGTCTTGCTAAAATACATTCCTAACCAACTTTATTTCTAGCAGACACAGAGTAAAGCTTCATTAATTTGTTATGACCTCACAGGTGTTCTGTTCATGGATGAACCATCTGAGTGTTAGCTGCCCATACAGCTTAAGCAGTTGCAACACCTACATTGCTTGACTCCATGGTTTGTCATGCAGCTGTCGCAATTACCAACTATTCCAAGTTTACGTGCATGAGATTAGGCATATCCAACACATGAAAGAGGGCTGCTTATAGTATTTTAGGGTCATCATGTCAAAATAGTGTTCAATTTCTGTATATTGTTATTAGTTGAAAGAATTGTTTTACAAAAGTAATTTACAATGGTAAAACAATAATCAGGTGTTTTAATTGCTAATGTACTGATAATCTGAATAAAAGCACATAGCCTACCAAAAGAAACTGCAGCTTCTACTGCATTTCATTGGAGAAGAATTATTATTCAGAGGTCATTTCTGCTGGCAAGAACCAAAATCTATGATCACTTTCCACCTCATTTCCCTGACAGTCTGCTCCCATTTAGTCTGTCTGGGCAGAGAGAAACTGACAGATTCCAACCCCTCCCCAACAAGTCAGATAAAGGTAAGGAAGCTCAACCAGTTCCACTCTCATCTGCTTACTGATGTACAAGATCTTTGACTGGCTCTGATCCCTCCCCTTTACCCACTGAGATCACATTTCCAGTACAAGCTTCAGGCACACTTCTGCCTTCTTGGACTGCAAGCAGCAAACATTATTTTCCCTTCTAAGAGACTGAGAATTATTTTGAACTAACATGTCTCTGATTTGAGTGTAACATGAATATTTTTCTATCTTGTTTCAACAGTTTACTATTAATCCTGCATCTTGATGCAAGTATATTTAGTGAACATTCTACTCGTTGCAGAAACTAAAGAACACACATTTACTGCTTTAACTCCATTGAAGTAATGCTGACCATAAAGCATGGAACTTCTAGAGTCAGACAGATGCCAAAACTTTGAAGTGTCACATTCGGAGAATTAGCAGTGAGTGCTGGGGAAGTGCACTGTTAGTCATGTGAAAGACATCATCTTTTTTTAAATCTATCATCATAGATATGATACCTGACAATATTTGAGAGAAAAGGCAGTTTATTATTTTTACATAAACTGATAAATTATTCTCATGTTAACGACCTGGCTGATTATTTATTTATTTATAAGTGTGTTGAGAGATGGATAGGTGTGTGATATAAATAGAAAGAATGCGTCTTCAGACCCACTCTACATAGACAAGAGGAGTGTGCACTATGCAAAGCATATGAGAAACAAATACAGTGAGTCAGATCTTCCATTGCTGTAAATCAGCATAACTCTTCTGAAGCACATTTACTCCACTGAGATTCAGGCCCATTATATATAATTTACAGATTGAATAAATATTTATTTTGAAATCAGATATAACACATTCAAGTTAAAAGCTGATTAGTATTTATATTGGTATAAAAGCATTATAAAGGACCAGTAAACAATACAACTGGTCCATTTACTTTTAGGGACACATCCCACCTTGCCCAGGTAGACACAGAAAATCCTAAATGCACAGGAACCTCTTGTTCTGTATTGGGAGGGGACAGCAGTCCACAGAAGGCCATCCCCATAGTATGGCATGATGTTGTGAGGGTAGGCTATTTAGAGGCCAGGAGATCAGCCATTATACAGATCTAGAAGCCTGAAATACCTGCCTTGGAAAGTCAATGTGCAGCGGCTCATTGGTTATAGTACTGGTATAGTATAGTGAAGTACAATAACTTCACTTCTGCTCCATGCCCAGCTACTGGAACAGAGAAAATAATTCCTTTCCCCAAATCCTTTTTTATAAGTCCATTAACTTGTTTTTTGTTTATGGGATGAATAATAGTTGGGTTGCACCATTTGACCCTTATGAATTGCATAACACAGCACCCATCTTAAATTATAGTACAAAACTAAGTCCCAGTAGTGACTTCATAGAATCACAGAATATCAGGGTTGGAAGGGACCTCAGGAGGTCATCTAGCCCAAACCCTGGCTCAAAGCAGGACCAATCCTCAACTAAATCATCCCACCAGGCCTTTATCAAGCCTGACCTTAAAAACCTCTAAGGAAGGAGATTCCACCACCTCCCTATGTAACGCATTCCAGTGCTTCACCACCCTCTTAGTGAAAAAGTTTTTCCTAATATCCAACCCAAACCTCCCCCACTGCAACTTGAGACCATTACTCCTTGTTTTGTCATCTGCTACCACTGAGAACAGACTAGAGCCATCCTCTTTGGAACGCCCTTTCAGATAGTTGAAAGCAGCTATCAAATCCCCTCTCATTCTTCTCTTCTTCTGCAGACTAAACAATCCCAGTTCCCTCAGCCTCTCCTCATAAGTCATGTGTTTCAGCCTCCTAATCATTTTTGTTGCCCTCCGCTGGACTCTTTCCAATTTTTCCACATCCTTCTTGTAGTGTTGGGCCCAAAACTGGACACAGTACTCCAGATGAGGCCTCACCAATGTCGAATAGAGGGGAAAGATCATGTCCCTCAATCTGCTGGCAATGCTCCTACTTATACAGCCCAAAATGCTGTTAGCCTTCTTGGCAACAAGGGCACCCTGTTGACTCATATTCAAGCTTCTCGTCCACTGTAACCCATAGGTCCTTTTCTGCAGAACTGCTGCCTAGCCATTCGGTCCCTAGTCTGTAGCGGTGCATGCGATTCTTCGGTCCTAAGTGCAGGACTCTGCACTTGTCCTTCTTAAACCTCGTCACATTTCTTTCGGCCCAATCTTGAGCCTTATTAAACAGCAGGCACCATAGTTACTAACTAAATAGGCCAATTTTTTTAAAAAAATAAATGAGTGCATAACGTCAGGTCCTAAATGTACATTTATGCACCTAAATATGTGGCCTAATTTTCACATCTATTGAGTAGAGTGGTGGAAAATAGAAAAATAATTTTGTGGGGGAAAATGAAATTTCAAAGTTGTTTCCTTTTTCACAGGGATCACAATGGAATAATTTTACATTTTTGGTGATATTTTAATTGAAATTTTTGATTAAAATCACTACTTACATTGTTCATTTACCAAAAAACACTGCTCTCAATGAAAACCAGGTTTTTGAAGAATAAAATTTTTGCTAATAGTCTCAAAAATGATTTTGCTGAAAGTGTCCATAAAGTTTAAACAACAAATGTTGTGGAAATTTTTTGTCAACATTTTTTCATGAAAAGTTTCATTGTTGCAAAAAGCCTATTACAGCAAAAACACTTTTCATATGAAAAATTCCAACTGAGCCTTGCTAGCTCAGTTGGTAGAGCATCAGACTTTTAATCTGAGGGTCCAGGGTTCAAGTCCCTGGTCAGGCAATGAGCTATTTCCCAAGATTATAAAAGTCTATCACTTTGGCATCCTTCTGCGTGTCCTTTGGGGTGGAGGGATAGCTCAGTGGTTTGAGCCTTGGCCTGCTAAACCCAGGATTGTGAGTTCAATCCTTGAGGGGGCCATTTAGGGATCGGGGCAAAAATTGGGGATTGGTCCTGCTTTGAGCAGGGGGTTGGACTAGATGACCTTCTGAGGTCCCTTCCAACCCTGATATGCTATGCTATCCTATGCTATGAACTAGTGCTGAGCAGCTTGCTGTTCCTGTTGAAATTACAGTCCTCAGCACCTTTGACAATCAGGCCATTTATTTAGGTAAGTAAATACGGACCTCAGGGGACTAACATGAAGTACCCATTTTCAAAAAATCTTGGAGGAAGTATTTACTACTTAATGGGCAACCCAGAGAACAGCCCTGACAAAGCCTCCTGTTGGAACTTCAGGGTTTGTTGTTGGTGTTTTTACACAATCTTATCACTCTAATATCACATACATATTGATGAATAAGGCCGTAACAAACATAGGAAAACTCTTTTCAAATTTTTGTTAAAGGAACGAAATAGAAAATCAGATTACTGCCATGAAATTTTGCATCCATGTAAACCTTGATATGAACTATGAACTCCATCAAACTGGGATGAATTCCAGCATTCTTTTTTTCAGTATTTAGGATTATTATAAAACAGTTGAAATACAAGGCCTTCATGCCACTCAAGTCTCACATCTGGACATGCAGTGAGACATGGTCAGAGTGGCAAGAACAGCAGGTACCATGTGCTTCCAACAAGTCACAGAAAGGGTCTCCACACAACCCCATATAGCAGGAAGATCAACCTTTGATTATAGCTTGATACATTCTCCTGGGAGAACCACACACACAGTTTTCACCACAGGAAAACAGAGGTATCTAAAACAACTACTACCTACTGTTTATGCTTTCACTCAGAAAGAGAAAAAATTCTTTGAGATCTTCATAAAATGGTACTGCTTAGACATCCATTAAAATGTACTGTATCTTGTAGTCTCTTACAGTTAAACTGGAATCCAATCCAGTGCTTGATCAAAGCCCATCGACATCAATGAGTGTCTTTTGACTGGTTTTAATGACTGTGATTCAAGCCCTCAGATCAGCAGTTAAATCTGAAATGTATTATGAAAAAAAAAACTACTCTATGTAAGCGAGTTGTTAAAATTCTGACCACATTTCCTTTATTTCTACTATTATATTCACCAGATCAAAGAGCAGCTACTTCAACCTGCTACCAACTGCATTTAACAATTTTACTTTGTTGTTTGGTAAATGAGAGTAAATATACATCAGAAACTACAAATAAGAAGATTACAAATAATTAAAATCACTCCTATTAAAGTGAGTTTCAAACTTTTTAACCAAAATTCACATAAATCCTTGAAAATAGATGGTAGACAAACAAAGCTGCCACTAATTTTATTACAGGATTGACAACAAGGAACTATAAAAAAGATTTCACAGACTATAAAACGTGCATATAAAATTTGTTATACATGAATGAGTTATACATAAAAATACAGTGTTAGGTATAGTGTTAGGTACTGTAGCCAGACGACCCGCACCCCCATAATTGGTCTTTCGAGTGCAATCTGCACAATTTCCTGTGATGCTGTTACAAAGCCACAAGCAGTGGAAGGTTCCCAACGATGTTAGATGCTTGCTTAAAGCTGCATTGCTCTATATTACCAATTGTATTCATGCTTATGAATACGGAATCAATTAATGTAAGCAATGAGTGAGAGAGTGTGAGTAACAGCCAATGACAAAACAAAGAAGCAAATATCACTTTTTATGGAACCATGATATTATTTTGGTGAAAGCATAAATCTCAAGACGGACAGCCAGGTGGTTACCAACAAGGAAATGTAACAGCGCACTAAACTTGGGACAGGACTGGGAGCAACAGAGCTCTCCTGCAGATCGAAAGGGACTTTGGGGACTCTCGTCACCTCATGTCCAATCTCCAGGCAGCTGTCGCCTGGCCAGCCTCAGCCACCTGCAAAACTGAAATCAACATCTGTGCCTGTAGCCTGCCAGCATGAATTGTGTTGGGTGTGTGAGTATAATTTTGCAAGTAAGGAATGCCAATAAAATCAACCCTCAGTGCTGCTCTAGTTTGACTTTTGTTTGTGGTTATTTCTTGGCTGGTTCCAAGAATGGGTAACAGGTACTTACAAAAGACAGAGCATTTTTACAAGCAATGTCCTCTGGGGATGCTAGTGCTCTCCTTATGATTTTTTTTTTTTTTTGCTTTAAATACAGATTTAAAATATTAATGACAGAGTTATGTTATTGGCAGTGAAAAATGTTTTCAGAGTTGTGGTGGGTAAAAAATATTGACTACAGTAAAAGTGATAGTACATTCACAATTCTTGTCATTTCATTAGTAAGTCCTAGTCCTCTAAAATATAAAATATGATTCTGAATATGGGTTGCCACATTCCACTCTTATAAAACTTAAGATATGTAACCCTACAGCACTGCAACATGTAGTTTAACAGCATGGACTTTTGTGGTACAAATTACAAATGACACCAAAAAAAGTAATGGATGTTGTTATGAAAACTATTTTCCTGATGGCACATCCATTAAACTAAAGTGGCCCGTTTGCAAAATATAATAGTTATAATAGCGCTTTCTCATAAAACAACAGAGTCTGTATAATGTTTAAAATAATTTTGTTTGTATCTTATAGAATATAGATAGTACATTATACATTATAGTAATTTTCCTCACAGAAAGCTGAACAATCCTATTTGAAGATGACAATATATCTTCTCCCAAATAGCTACAGTTCATCATTTTGGGCCTAATTCTGCAAGGCTCTGAGTGCTCCCAGAGTGGTGCTTGGTGCTCCCAGCTTGGAGTGGAAGACCCTCAGCAAGTGTGCAGCACCTTGCAGACTCTGAACTTTTCACTGTAATGAAAAACAGTAATAGATAATTTTAAAAAAAATTGCTAAAAAATCCACAAATTAAATTTCATTACAACCTATTTCACTTTTTGCTATCATTTCCAAGAAATGGATGACTTTGCTCTCTAATATGTAGAAATGAAAATGTTCTGCATATTGTCAAATAAAAATTAATCAACTGCACAAAAATTTCAGATTGAGAAATATTTGTGGTTTTACTCCAAGGCAGGATCAAAAAGGCCTCTGCCAGAAGCTGGCAATGGGAGACAAGGGACGGATCACTTGATGATTACCTGTTCTGTTCATTCCCTCTGGGGCACCTGGCATTGGCTACTGTATGGAAGACAGGATACTGGGCTAGATGGACCTTTGGTCTGACCCAGTATGGCCGTTCTTATATTATGTTCTTATGAGAAGAGACCAGTTTTTAGTCAGAAATTATCTTAACTTTTGATTGAAAACAGAAAAAAGGCCAAATGGAAGAAAGGGGAGGTTGATAATAATGAATATAAATCAGAAGCTCAGAATTACAGAAAATTGATAAGGGAGGCAAAAGTACTCAAGGAGAAATCCTATTGTCCCTGACTCTGGTGGATTTTTTAAGTATATGAGGAACAAAAATAATCCTGACAATGTTGTTGGTTTATTACTAGATAGAAATAGTAGAATTGTCAATTACAATGCAGAAAAGGTAGAAATGTCAAATAAATATTTCTATTCCATATTTGTGAAAAAAAACAAATGATGTTGTCTTGTCATATGATAATGAAACCCTTTCACTTCCAACAGTAACACAAGAGGATGTTAAACAGCAGCTTGGAAAACTTGACACTTTTAAATCAGCAGGTCCACATCATTTGCACCCAAGAATTTTTAAAAAGGTGGCCAAATGGCTCTCTAGACCATTAATGCTGATTTTCAATAACTCCTGGAACACCAGAGAGGTTCTAGAAAACTGGAAGAACGCTACTGTTGTGCCAATATTTAAAAGGAGTTAACAACATGACCTGGGTAATTATAGGTCTGGCAGCCTAATGTCAATCCTGAGCAAAATAATGGAACAGCTGATATGGGACTCAATTAATATAGAATTAAAGGTAGGTAATACAATGAATGCCAAGCAGTATGGGTTTACGGAAAATAAATACTATCAAACTAAATTATTCCATTCAATCCAATATGGAACAAAAACAATTTTAAAACCTCAAAATGGAATTGTCATTCTCCAGACAGCTACGATACTGATTTAGGCCCCAGTTCAGCAAAGTACTCAAACATATGCTCAAATTCCATGGACTACAACTGGATTTAAGCATGGGCTTAGGCGCTTTGCTGAATCAGGGCCCTAATCCTGAGACTAGCCCAGGTCAGAGCCATTACATACTGGCAGTGTCTCTACAGATAGATGTTAGAGGCCAAAGGAGTGTAAATTCATTACATCTGAAGAGAAAGTGAGGGCAGGGGGGAGGAAGGTGGCTCTAAGTCACCTTTTGCATTCCCCTGATTCTGGGCTGCCTTGGGGCTAATTTAGAGTAGCCCTGTCATAAATATAAAGGGACGGGTAAACACCTTTAAATCCCTCCTAGCCAGAGGAAAAACCCTTTCACCTGTAAAGGGTTAAGAAGCTAAGACAACCTTGCTGGCACCTGACCAAAATGACCAATGAGGAGACAAGATACTTTCAAAGCTGGAGGGGGGTGGGAAACAAAGGGTTCTCTCTGTCTGTGTTGTTTTTTGCCGGGACCAGAGCAGGAATGCAGGTCAGAACTCCTGTAAAGAGTTAATAAGCAATCTAGTTAGATATGTGTTAGATTCTGTTTTGTTTACATGGCTGATAAAATAAGTTGTGCTGAATGGAATGAATATTCCTGGTTTTGTGTCTTTTTGTAACTTAAGGTTTTGCCTAGAAGGATTCTCTATGTTTTTAATCTGACTACCCTGTAAGGTATTTACAATCCTTATTTTACAGAGGTGATTTTTTTACTTTTTCGGCAATTAAAATTCTTCTTTTAAAAACCTGATTGCTTTTTCATTGTTCTGAAGATCCAAGGGTTTGGGTCTGTGTTCACCTATGCAAATTGGTGAGGATTTTTATCAAGCCTTCCCCAGGAAAGGGGATGTAGGGCTTTTGGGGATTTGGGGGGGAAAGACGTTTCCAAGCGGGCTCTTTCCCTGTTATTTTTGTTAGACGCTTGGTGGTGGCAGCAATAAGGTCCAGGGACAAAAGGTAAAATAGTTTGTACCTTGGGGAAGTTTTAACCTAAGCTGGTAGAAATAAGCATAGGGGTTTTTTTCATGCAGGTCCCCACATCTGTACCCTAGAGTTCAGAGTGGGGAAGGAACCTTGACAAGCCCAAGGAAATGTTGAGTACTTTGCCACACCACTTCTCTGCTTCACCTGTGTAGGGAGCAGGAGGAAGAGCGGGTGGCATACAGCTAGTTTTGCCAGCTCTACATTTCCTGAAGTATCCTGGCAGGGAATCCTCAGCTGCCCCTTCAGGCAGCGCAAGCTCCAGGCATCAGCTTTCCAAGCAGGTGCTTGGAGCAACATTCAGAATGGGATGGCAGTCTGTGTCTCAGGGCAGCAATTCGGTGGCGACTGCTTGGGGTGGCAAAATTGGTAGAGCCACCCCTGCCTTCAGGTCAGTTTACTGTTTGCATTGCATTGCTAAGGCAGCACAAATCTAGTGGAGTCAGGGATGACAATCTGACCCTAGATTCGCTGCTACAGTTTAAATCTAGAAATGATTAGCAAACAGTAACGAAACTCACATGAACTGAGACTTGAGGTTGTCTTTATCACACAAAATTTTACCAAAGCAGTTACTTTCTCTAGAAGACTTTGCATAAATAAATTCTCTCCATCAAACAGGTTGTCTGCCATTTACAGCTCACTGTACATTCATGAAGGATGTTCTTAGAAGAATGCTAAGGAGATTTTATAAATTTTATACATTTTCAGTCACATGTTGGTAAACAGAAGACCTTGGGTTTGGGTGCAAAGAAACAAACAGGACAGGAAGTGAGAAACAGACTCATGGTGGTCTGAATATAAGACTTGGAAGCAGGAATTCCTAAATTCTAAACTTATGATACAGACCTGGCAAAGTATCTTACCCTCTTTGCCTCAGATTCCCTGTTGCTAAATACAGATGATAACACAGATGCCCCCTGACTTATGCAATCATTCCATTCCAGAAAGCCTTGCGTAACTTGAATTTTGCGTAAGTTGGAAATGTATACCCGTACGTTATGAAAAATTTCTGCAACTCAAAAATCCTATTTCTGGCTTATGGAACTTTTTCCGTAAGTGCGAATTTGAGTAAATCGGGTCTTGCGGATAACCTGGGGAGCGTCTGTACCTACCTCACATTAGGAGGATTAATTAATTATATTTGAGCATGTATCTGACGTGCTTTGAATATGAAAGTCACAACGTCACTCAATTTTAGCACTCAATCTGTAAATGAATTGTATGGAAAACAAATTAGAACTTTCTCTAAAGCAAATAATGTAGGTAGAGCATACAGAACCCCCTGAACGACTACAGAGTATTTACAAAGATACTGAAAACTCATCTAAATGGAATAAAATATTCAATGCAGCTGGGGGACAGACACATACATAAATACTACAGTCAAGTGTCCTCTCTTTACATTGCTTTTCATTAATACAGGTACTGGATGTTCTTATTGTGTCTTTAAAATACCTGCTAAAAATACAACTTTATTGTTGGCACATCATCTGAGACTTTAACAAGTAGGAGAGTCTGTTTGAACTAAAAGGCAGAGTGGGTTTTGTTTTTAACTCTCTCTCTCTCTCTGTCACCTCCACTGAGATGCTGGTAAACTGACCACTGGCTCTGAAAACAGAAGACTAGATTTAGCAGTAATTTTGCATGTTGTTTTCCTCTGAGAATAAGATTTGTTGCATGATTATCACAAAAGAAAAACAAAACAAAAAAGAGAAACAAGATAAGATCTCAGAGGTAGAACTTTGCCCTTCAGTAAGACAGTTTTTTTCAGGGATGCGAGTGTCAGTGTGAAAGCAGAAAGTAGAGTAGCACAGTAATGCACTTGTATTGTTAATTAACTACATGATAGTACTTTTGTGTGTGTGTGTTTGAAGTGAACATCAGTCTGGGGCTTCAAGCTTATTTGAGACTTGGCGTAAGTTTACAAAAAAGATATGTCTACCGCACTAATGGATTGTCAAACTCTGTACAGGAACCTGGCATCATGATTAAATAATGACAATCAATGGCTGTAAACAAGACAGGGAAAGTGAAACCTCTGTGGTCTAGTCCTACGTGGCAAAATTCTACCTGTGGCTGAACACACTTGTGAACAGCAATGTTAGCTGACATAATCCTCAACACAGTTTAACCATCAGTGTAGATCAGTGCTGAGCATTGTGTCAATTAACTAGATTAAACTCTTCTCAAATCAGATAAAGAATTTGCCTCGATCTAAAATTTAGAGAATACCACAAACAGTAAGATATAATTACTTATTGTACACAAAACTAGCAAGTTTTGATCTGTGACAACTGTATTAAGAAGGGTTACAATTCAGTAGCTCCAATGTTTGTGATGGCCTTCACATGTTATAAGTATTGTTTCTGTTGTAACCATATTATGTTCTAATATGCTGCAGTAAGATATCAGCATGATAACTCATAGGGATGTTATGTTTTTTTTAAATGAACCACATCTTCAAATGAAACATGTAGATCCTTCTTAATGAAGACCAAGTAATTATCTTCGGAAATTTTTACTTTTCAGGGAAATGCTGTCTAAATAGTAGCTGATCAGATGAACAACTACAAAGGCATATGAATACTGTATCCTGCAAATGTTGTAGCCTACTTGGACCTCCAAACATGATCACAGATACACCTTTCAAAAGTGATCTTGCCATTATTTCAGAGTTCCTCTCCTGGCAGATATGGAAATATGTCAAGGACGATTAAATATTTGAAAACTAGAAATATAAAGCAAAATCTTTTTCTCTAGGATGAAAATGTAAATTATATTTATAATCTAGCATTTCTAGAAGTGGAATACATTTCACAAAACATACAGCATACAGAGTATATAAAAAACTTCTCCTGCAGCTTCAGGAATGAAATGTGTTAACGGATTTTAGTAATTAGCTACAGAGTATCATAAAACTAAAATAAACCTTGCAAGGGTTTTAATCTGCTCATATTATGTGGTTTAATACCATCAATAGTTTATCAGAAAACATAGCAAAATAATTCCAACTATTCATTCATATAGCATTTCAAAATACAGATTTGTAATACTTCTCTGCATTACATAGGATTACAACATTATGCACCACAAAGCATCCAGGAGGGCATGAAGGAGAAGAGGCATTTTGTGAGTAGGCCACTTAGTGACAAGAATATGGCCAGTAGGTGCACCGGCCACAAAACGCATGCATTGGGAGGAAAGTGCTGGTGTTCCCTGCCCTAACTGAAATTTGGCAGGTGAAATAAGCATAGATTACATACCTTCAGGGCATGCTGTTAGCACCATCTTTTTACATAGACTTATCAGGAGAAACCTGAGGTGGTGAATTTTGTGAGGGAAGTCAGTCTCTGTAAAGGAAAGTTCTTTTTCATTGTAGACTGAGATTCAGTTTTGTTAAGGGTTGGCTGCTAGTTACAACTTGGATTGCTATTTCAAAAATTCTGTAAAAGGTTCCTACAGTACAAAAAAGAGCAGCTATTTCATATTTTATATCAAAAACAAAACAAACAATATTTTGGAATCCCATTATAGATAAACAATATTTTTTTCAAATCAATGGGTAAGAAAATTTTTCCAATACAAAATTCAGACATTATAGAAAGTACTTTGTTCAATTATTTATTATAATTTAATTTTAATTTACTGTGATAATATTTCACAGTATGTTAGTAAATGAATTTTATTTATACAGAACTGCAGGTGATCATGGTACTTTAGAGACTGATAGCATTACAAATCCATATATCAAGGATCTTATAATTTAAATTAGATTTCCCATAACAAAGGATGGCAAAAAAGACAATGAAAAGAAACTGGAATATTAGCTTCTAGTAGATTTCAGCAGAGGATCTGAGAGGAGAGCAGCATTCATGTGGCAAATCTATTCTCCTCTTCCCAGTAGTTTCCTTAGCCATACTGTATTTCATCTCCCATGTGATCATTTTACTCAGATGCTCAGACATATCTAAAACTAATGGTTAGGAGGAGGCTAGTATTAGTAACAACACTTCTCTAGCAATTTTCATCCGCAATTACAAAGTGCTTTACAAACATCAGTGGATAAGCCTAATCTCCATTTCAGTAACAGAGAAACAGAGGCACAGAGAAGGAAGGTGACTTGCTCAAGGTCACTTAGTAAGTCAGTCACAGAGTTGGAATCAGAATCCAGATCTGCAGTCTGGTGCCCTATGTGCTGCAGCATGCTGACTGCATTGATTGGACCAACGTAACCTGACAACAAATCTGACAACATAACCTGACAACATCCTATGGATGTTTGTAGCAGCAAGAGGAGCAGAGTGATCACCAAGGGCTCAATGACTCTCTTAGGGGAATTTTGAACTGGCAAGTAATTATATTACTATTTGTTTTTGCATTTGGCACGAGGTGTGAATTTTTATATACTGAATCTGCAGCCTGGTTTACTTTCCAAAAGGTGACACATGTGGCTGAATTTGGTGACAAAGTAGAGCTTAAAATTTTATAGATACATGTCTGTGGAATTTCCATTTGGACAATTAACACAACAACGTTCCTACTTAAATGTTTTCCTGAGGACAGTACTGGAAACTACTTACATTTTTATTTTATTTTAAACTGCTCTCTGTCTATAGTTACCTTATCTTGACACTGGACAGAATAATTGAGTCCTGATACAACTAAATGGAAAGTGTCCTAGAGAGTAGTAATTTATTGAATTAGTTCTTTGCAGTTGAAACCAGGATGGATTTGGCCCAATGATTTATTTGTGGTGACATTTGGTGGTTTCTACAAGAACGATAAACTCCTTTCCTATAATGGTATCAATTACATTTGAATTTTATTTCTTATTAAACACAGAACTACGCAGAATACTAATAGGGATTACTTCAGACAGCCTATTACTGAACAAGGCATAGTTACAGGAAGATCTTCAAAAACTCACAGTGCATTTCAATGAAAAGAATACAAGATAAATCTACAGTAATAAATATGGACAAAAATAGCTGAACTTTATACACTGGAAAAATAACTTCATTAAACCTTTTCCAAGTAGGTTAAGAAATCAGATGATCAAATATTTCAATACAGTATTTCCTAACACAAACTCTTCTAGGTGAAGTAATTTCTTTTAAAGTTTTCACATTCCAGACTAAAGAGAACAGCTAGCGTAACTGGACTTGGCAGAAGTAAGGTATGGCTCAAATAAAAGTCAAATTACTCCCCATAGGACAGATAGTGAGCCAGACCATTTAGTGGTAAGCTGGGAATTTTTGCTCAATTTGAACCTCATGCTTCATTCCATGTCATCTTTGAAATAGTGCCTTAGAAAGCAAAGTCTGAGGGCTTGTCTACATGGCACAGCAAAGCACACTAGAGGGGTCTGATTTGTAGAGCGCTCTAACATGCAGCACTTTGCCCCATGTAGACCCTGTTGGCATGAACTTGATACCTTTTAGTTCACACCAGTAGGGTCTACACAGGGCGGTTAGAGTGCAGCAGGTTAGAGCTCTACAGGGCTGGCCTTACCATGAGGGAAACTGAGGCAGCCGCCTCAGGTGCTAGACTGAGGGGGCGGGGGCACCAATAGGACCCAGAGTGTAGAAAATTGTGTCTGCTGCTGATGCAGATGGATTCTCTCTGCTCTAGATGCACAGAGATGGTGGAGTGCTGTGCTGGAGGAAGGAGGGCACAAGAGACATAACAGGCAGGCAGGAGAAAAGGTGAGAGGGAATAACAGAAAGCAGCAGAAGCTGCAGGGAGAGAGAGGAGGAGGAGCCTCTTATGTACCCCTCTAGCACCCCCAGGAGCCTGGACTGATTAACACCAGCTTCTCAGGGAGCTTCCTGTTTCCTGCTGCTTCCCTGAACCCACTTGAGGAGAACAGGCAGTCAACTGAAGTAGTAGGTGCCAGTTAGGCCTTTAAGATGCTATCTTCCCTCGCCAGGCCCTGTGACCAGCCTGCTTATTTGTCCCCTTCAACTGAGTGTTGAGAGCCACTATAGTGGGCACAGAACAGCAATCATGAGTGAAAGAAGAAAACACCCCTCTGGGGCAGCATCCAGAAAAAGAAAGCAAGCAAAGGAAGCTTTTCTATCTAAGCAGGAAAGACTTCTCCTGAGATACCTAGACACAAATGTTCACAGTGAGCCTTCCGGCCTCAGTGTGGATGTGAGTGGTGAGGAGATGCCTGATCTTCCAATTAGTCAGAGTGCAGGTGACCTGGCAGCTATTGCAGCATCCATATCTCCATCTCAAATGGATGTAACCATGCACATTCCTGAAGAAAAGTGTAGATCAGAGAAGAGTGTGGTGGAGCTGCAAGAAACAGCTGCTGCTGAGTTTAGTTCCTTAAGTCTAGATGATCCAGGACTATGGACCCACTTGAGCAGTAGCCTGCGGGACTTCCTTGTACTGCATGGGCCACAGCAAGTGAAAAACTTCATGTTCGCCAAAGACAATGAAAATAGAAGTTTCCATCCAACATATTACTGGCGTGAAATCCCCAATGGTGACAAAATGGAGAGGCCATGGCTTATGTACTCAAAAACACAGAATGCTGCATAGTGTTTTTGTTGCAAACTCTTCCAGTCTAATGTTCCAGCCACACTGAGTTCTACAGGAACAAAGGACTGGAAAAATCTGGCTAGAAATCAGGCATGCCATGAGAAGGCGGCAAATCACGAGAGAGCATTCCACAGGTGGAAAGAGCTTGAGATGAGACTAAGGTTAAAAGCCACCATAGATGATCAACATCAAGAGAAGATTGCATCAGAGTCTCTTTACTGGCAAAATGTTCGGAAAAGGCTCATTGCCATTGTAAGAATGCTTGCTACCCAAAACCTAGCACTGCATGACACTTCAGATCAGCTGTATGTGCCAAACTAAGGAAACTTCCTCAAAATTGTGGCGCTGATGGCTGAGTTTGATGCTGTACTCCAGGAGCATCTAAGAAGAGTCACCACCCAAGAAATGTACACACACCACTACCTTGGAAAAACAATTCAAAATGAGATCATACAGCTACTGGCAACAAAAGTCAAACAGAAGATTGTGGCAGATCTGAAGTCAGCAAGATATTACTCTGTTATTCTGGACTGCACATCTGACATCAGCCATATGGAACAATGATTTTAATGGTGCGTTTTATAACAACAGAACCTAGTGAAAATGTCCCTGCAATGGTGACTGTCAGAGAGCATTTTCTAGAATTTATTGACATTGATGATACTACAGGAGCTGGTATGACAAATGTGCTTCTTAAAAAGCTGAAAGATACGGGAATTGTGATAGCCGACATGAGAGGAAAGAACAGAGGAGTGCAGACACGTATCCGAGAGTTAAACCTTCAAGCTTTTTTTATCCCATGCAGTTCTCATTCACTGAACTTGGTGGTCAGTGATGCAGCATCAGCTTCTAGTGAGGCTGCTGAATTTTTTAATGTAATTCAAAGCATCTATGTATTTTTCTCTGCATCAACTCAACAATGCCAAATTTTGAAGCAACATCTGGGAACATCCTCTCTGACATTGAAACCACTGAGTGCCATACGATGGGAAAGTCGAGTGGAGGCGATAAAGCCCATCAAACACCAAATTGGGAAGATACATGATGCCATAGTTGCCATTATGGAGGATAATGCTATGACAGGAACTGTTCGTGGAAGAACAGTGGCAGAGGGAAATGGAATCACCAGAAACATATATAACTTCCAATTTCTGTGTGGCTTAGTGTTGTGGCATGACATACTGTTTGAAATAAATGTTGTAAGCAAGAGACTCAAAGGCGTTGACCTTGATATATCTGGAGCAATGGAACAACTGGACAAAGCAAAGTCAGACCTACAGTCTTACCGGTCAGATGAGGGATTTCAAAACATTCTGAAGAGTACACAGAAGTTGGCAGAGGAACTTCACACTGAAGCTATTTTCCCATCCATTCAAGAATACAAGAGTCACCGAAGATGATGATAGTTTGATTACAAGGCACGGGATAATCCCACAAGAGACCCCAAACAACAATTCAAAGTTGAATTCTTTAACCAGGTGCTAGATTGTGCAATACAGTCAGTTGAAGAACATTTCATGCAGCTCAAGGAACACGGCAGTATATTTGGGATGTTGTATGATATTCCAAAACTCCTCATTATACCTGAAGAAGACCTACACCAGCAATTCAGGGCACTAGAGACAGTGTTGACACATGATGACATGCGTGATATTGAGTGATTTAGGTGATGAACTGAAAGCCCTTTCAAGATACATTTCAGCAGGATCAACTCCAAAGGCTGTTCTGGAATATATGTGCACAAATAAAATGACCACCCTCTTTCTAAATGCTTTTGTTGCTCTGCGCATACTTCTAACACTTCCTGTAACAGTTGCCAGTGGAGAACGCAGCTTCTCCAAGCTGAAGTTAATAAAAACACATCTACGCTCCACAATGACACACGAGAGGTTGGTTGGCCTTGCAACCATCTCAATAGAGCATGAGCTGGTCCA
Organism: Lepidochelys kempii; assembly: GCF_965140285.1. Classification (NCBI taxonomy): domain Eukaryota; kingdom Metazoa; phylum Chordata; order Testudines; family Cheloniidae; genus Lepidochelys; species Lepidochelys kempii. Next base: position 102,538,646 of record NC_136386.1, read on the forward strand.
GACTGTGGACCTTCAGCAGGAAGCAGTTCAAATCTTTGCAACCAAGAAGTCACGGAAAGCACCACTTTGAGTATTCAAACAGATAAAAATGCCAGTGTTTACTATGCAGACAAGAAAAGTTACATTTGCTGTTCAGGCGTTTGAAAGTTAAGTGTTACTTAAAATTTTTGAAGAAGGCATTTAAAGTTGTTAGTTCTCCTTTATTGGGGTAGGTAGCAGAGCAATACCATGAGAGGAGTAGAACAGGAAGAAGGCAGAATTGAGACCTTTCAAAGTTTTGGCCCAAGCGAGGGAGTATGGGGGCGTCATTTGAGCTCCCTGCCTCAGGTGCCAAAATGTTGTAGGCCGGCCCTGTCTACAAATCACACCCCACTACTGCATTTTGCTGGTGCCACGTAGACAAGCCTTGAGCAACATAAACTTCTCAACAAATGTGCACTGCTCAGACAATAGCAACAAACATTTTCACTGTTGCTGCACCACAAGGTAAAGGGAGCATGACTCGGCTTAGTTAGGAGGAGGATGTGGAAAGTAATGACTCAAGCAGCATGCTCCCATGATAACCTGTAACTTATTCTGTAAATGGACAAATAGAATAATGCAGACAATTGCTTCATGGTTTCTTCATACTTTTTTCATGGCCTTCAAGGTAAGAACACACAGCAAGTGGTAACCCAGCCAGTGGTAGTACAGCATGGTAGAAAATAGCTGTGAAGGCTGATAAGCAGGCAGAGGAGTGGGCAAGAAACATGCAAAAGTTTACAGATTTATAGAATCTAGCCAGGTGTTCCCGGTGACTTTCTGGTCCCAATGCCACTGGCAGGTCACATCCCCTATCTCCAATTCACTTTCATGTACCTTACCTGGACAAAGGGATGACTATGTTTTGTACACATATTTTGTCGGGCTTCAAAAAGCAAGCTTATTACTATTATTATGAGACATTATTTTAAGGAGCCTTTCCCTTTCTATGAGGAGCCTTTATGATTTATTTTATGTATCTCTATGTATTAAGAATTAGGCTCTTTATATTGTATATGCAGTTTTTTCATATTAATTTATTTCTTCATAACTTCCTGTTTAATGAGATAGTAGTAGTACACATAAAATAAGATCTATGTTTTTAAATGACCGGTATAACTTTGGGGTATGTTCTGTGCCCATCAAAGCAAAGGCATTATTAAAGTAATTTGTTCGTCTCAAATCCAGTAAAACAATTGTTTGTACTGAGGTCTCTCATCAGGGAGTCCTGCCTCAAGGTAAGAGAAAGGAATTGGGCTTGCAGGCTGCACTACTTAGTGTCCTAGGGAGCCTGACTCACCAGCGTGGGTAGAAGCAGTCATTCACACGGAGGGGTTTTTGTAACATTCCTCACATTAACATTTATTCCCCATCTGTATTCTTTTTAAAAAGAAAGAAAAGGAAAACATCCTAATATATAGTTTATCTGGAATTAGTTTTCATATAGGAGTATATTTGCTGCTCTCTCTGGTGGCCAATCACACATTTGTTTAATCTAATTTTCATGGTAACCCACATATTTACGCATATGAAACCTTTTCACCAGATGTTAAGATGACAACAAAGGTGAGGGCAGATAAAAATTAAACTTAAATTAATTTTGTGCATCAGATCTTTAACTTGTGTACATTTTCATAGCTTAACTGAAGTTAATGGCGCTATGATAATTTACACGAGCTGAGAATCTATTTCTCTCAGGACATGTGGAATGAAAGAAGTGGTGGAGATAGGATAGACACTTCTATTCTTGGACTTGTGTTACTTATAGCTCAAATTTTTCTTCTCGAATATACCCCTGAGATTGCATTGAAAACTGTGGGACTGATTCTCCTCTCTCTGTCTCAAACCTAAATAACTCCACTGAACTTCAATGGAGTTACTCCCAGTTTACAAATACATACATGTCGGGTGAATAAGGCCCAGTGTTTTTAGCTACTAAGCCCCTGGAGGAAAAACTAAAAGCAAAAACTGATGCATTTGTACCAAAGGATAAGTAGAAATGAAGACAGATTAGATGTTCTGGAGGGGAAAAAAAAAAACACTAAAACTGTGAATAAAAGCACTCAACTTGTAAATGCTGAAATGGAAAGTTTAAAGAATATCTCTGGGGCTTTAAATGTAAGAAAATACTTTCTCTGCTGCCAAATGGAGACACTGGAAAACCAGTCTTAAAGTCAAAATGGAAGGGTTCTGAAGGACCTGAATTAAAGGGTTTCATTGCTGCAATATGTAAACTGTTGGAAGTGAGGAGACATTTTATGTTCAAATGCATGCGCACAGTTCACACTGAAGTCTGTCAGATCCCCACGTGTCCAATGGCAGAACTGACCCTTGGTTTAGAACATTTGATTCTCCATTAAAGGAAAAGCGTAAGTAGAACATGCATTTCTCATTACCATAGAAATCTCCAGAGCATGCATAAAAAGAATTAAAGGCAAATTCCACACACTTCCACATTTTTATACCTCAGGCTCATGTGAAAGGACTGTTATAAACTTTCGTTGTTATCTTAGCAGAGAAAGAGGCTTCATTCATTTTGAGAATCAAACAAAAAAAAAATAATCGAGAAAAATAAATGGCATGTAGTGTCACCAGATCTATCCCTTGCAAGTATGGGCATGTGGAGAAGGCTTGTTATAGTGAAAACACTCTGTTCTCAAATCACAGCAGATGTGCTTATTTTATACCTAGCCAAACCCTGGGTTATTTAGAAAAGCTTTAATTATTTTATTGTTTGGATAATGCTAAGACCATTCTTGAAACAAATTCACAAGCCTCTGTAAGGAAAACAACGCAGAAAATTCAAATGGATATAAAAAGGTATTTTGTTGCTGTTTCTTTTGCCAGATTTTTAATCATATGTTTGAATTTCATGGATTATGCATCTGGACAAACTAAAAATATAGAAGGGTAAAGGAAAGTGTGTTTGTTTATTTTCTCAGATAGTCGGATTTTGTATTTAAAAGTAGATTTTTAAAAATTTTAAATTATTAAAACAATAAACCTCCACCTCCTCTTCCTTTAAGTCTCTCCTGAAAAAAACACTTCAAGACGATTTATAAAGCCTTTCCCATGAACCCAGTTTCTTCTAAGTGTGAACATTTGCGCTCTTACCAACAGGAGTGTTAACAAAATGCAGGTTTAATAACAATAATACCTAGCTCTTAGAGAGCACTTTTCATTAGTACATCTCAAAAAACTTTTGCCCATTTTAAGATGGGGAAACCGAGGCACAGAGAGGTAACATGCCTTGCCCATGGTCACCTGGCGGAACTGGTGTCCTGAGTCCCAGTTTAGCACTCTATCTACTAGGCCATATCACATCTATGCTTTCACCAAACTAAAAATATTAAAATGACCCATTCTCAGCATATAATAGTCTCAAAAAATAGCTAGGCAATAATAATACCATGGAGAAACCAAATTGCCAATATACTTGATTCCTATACAAAACCAAAGAGATGTACTCCGAATATGGCACTTTAAGAATGAAAAGTAAGGAAAGTAAAAATCCACAGAAGAATACAAGTAACCACCCATGAAAAGGGTAAGGAACGATTTCAAATACACTCTTGTTATGAGCATTACAAAGATACAGCCAAGATTTTTTTTAAAGTCTGCTGACTTTTAATAACCTCCCATTAGTTTGAAAATATTTTCCCTTATTAGCCAGCTATACGCCAACCCCAAGTAGCCCCCTAGTGGAGGGAATATGTTGGAGAGGTGGCTGGGAAGAAAGGGGTGTGCTAGAGTGCTGTTCAGCTGTGGCGATTCCCTGGTTGCAGAATGGCCCCAGTTATTGCCAGCTACCAAAACTCAGCCCTGAAGATACTCAAAATTGCACCGAAATCCAAACTGGTACTCCAGCTAGTCCCCAGATCAGAGGAGCATAAAGGCACCTTTCCCTTCCGTCTCCCCTCCCTTTAGCACCCACAAATACTGAGAGGAGAACAGATTGCCCAGACCCAAACATCAGGACTTCGGTCTCAGCATACAGGAAAATTAAACATAATCCTCAGAATGCCAATAGTCCCTCAATTTAATAGCCAAAATAAAGCAGTAAATCACTCTGTATTGGTATATACAGCAGACTGAGAGTTAACTATTGAGCAGGTAAATTTACAGAGATTTTCTTAAAATAATACCTCAGAAAACACTACTTAGGTGAAGATATAAAGTTGTTTGCAGTGTTAGAGAAACAAATAAACCCACCAGGTCTTCATTATCTTTCCCTTGATAAATAATTGTCAGGAATATAGACAATTTCTGCACAAAGACAGCCCAAATATTACCCACCAAGCCATTAACTTTCAGTGGGAACTAATACTTTTATAATGCAAGCAAACGGATAAATATATATAAATAAAAGCAAAAAAGTCATTGCATCCACCTGAATTATTAAAACATTTTCAGTCCTCTTTTAAATGGGAAAATGAATGTGTACAATTACCCTCTTTCTTTCCCACCACTGCTAGTTCAGCTTTTCAAGCCAGCAATCCTCACCCAATATTTGCCAGACACATCTAGAATTAAGAGTAAATTAAATATGTATATTTAGAGAGAAATCAGCTTTCTCTACTAATGAGTTCGGGCCCAACTGTCCTTCCCTGAACACAATATAAGGGCAGGGCTTAAATGGGTGAAACCTATGTGAGGTCTCATCACAAAGATTAAGACAATTGTTCTGTCAGACGGAGGCACGCAGATCTGTCCCCTCAAAGCAGGACCAGTCACAAGATGAGAGAACCCTCAGACAGGAGCCAGGCATCTCTATACAAAGGCTCTGTGGCTCCACAGCAGCTCTGTGTCTGCTTCTGACTGAATGGCTCCCCTGTCCACTGCTAACCTCAGGAAGGCAGCAGCAAGGTAATACAGCCTATTGCTGTACTACATTTCCAGGGAACTGCCATTGGGCATGCTTTTAGCCTCTTGTACAGTTAACTGGGAGAGTGGGGGAGAATGGAAAATACTGCTGTGGAAGCCCCTCTTCTCAGCAGCAGGGCGTCATTAATGTGGGGATGGTTCCTGCCAGGTGTTGATCCTGGGGACACAATTAAGCCCCTGGATTTTTTTTTTTAATTTGCTTGTTTTAAAGTGTATTTTTACACCCATAGAAGGCAATGAATTGATACACTCACAGCCTTAAAAAGCAAGTTCTCAGCTGATCTTCAGAGCAGGTACAGTATAGTTTCCTGTAGAGCAAGTTTCCCTATATTTTCAAAATTACATGCATCATCTTTTTCTAAAGGAACCACTTCTAGGGGGAGAGGCCAGTTTAGTCAGTCATTGGTTTGTGTACTGGACCCGTCAACAAGGATATTTAGTGACATTTATGTGGCACCTTTTGTGAGGTCAGTACCTGTCTACTAGATACTGGACTAAGTCCATCAGCACCTTTCCCATAAGACATCAAATACCTATTGGATTATAAATTCCATTCACTATTTATCTGGGTTAGATTTGAAAAAATTACCTGTAGGTGAAAGGCACAAGCACTCTTGTTCTGCAAATGTTAAATGTCTTAAACCAGACCAAACGTGCACCAAGAATACTGTTTTTCAATAGGTCCTTTTGTGGTCCTTACTGAATTAATGAAGATGTTTTGTATATAGAAAAAAACTTTTTTATATTTATTTACTTTTTTAAATAACTGCAAAACACAGTTACAATAAACACCATATCTCATACTTTAACTGGTATGAAAAACAAAAAACAAATACTGTATGCTTGTGATACCAGAAAAATTGCAAATATTCTACTCCTTCTCACCGTACACTTAAATAGATTTGAAATAAAAACCCAGTGTTATTTGTCTAGTGTTGTCTTTTTATTGACATCTTGACTAATAAGATATTCTCTCAAGGAAGTAAAAAGTACAAAGAAAATTCTAAACATACTTCTCCAATTCAATTAAAAATGCTACTACATAACTTTGGTCTCAATAATTAAACTCAATATTACAAAAATGTTGAATAGTTAGACTGTTCCCTACTTCTGACCTAAGCATGGGAACAGTGTACTCTACTTTTGAAGCTTAGAGTGCCAAAGGCCAAGACCCTTCAAGTACTATACAACCCTCAAGTCTTAGAAGTGAATCTTGACATAGCTGTTCATGAACAGATATTATGACAGCTAATTCAAACAGTGAAAGTGAAATGTTTATCTTACAATAAATGGTAATATTCCCATAGCACAGAGATACATCAGGATAACTCTAGCAATGGGTGTGGACAGAGATGAAGCATTAAAAGACAATTATAAAACTTTATAAACAAGCCAGGAAACACAGATCCTTTCTGAGAGCAATTCTGTGTTATTGTGTTATATAAACCATTGTCAATGCTGAATCCATATCTGCTATCTTTTAGGGTATATGATTTTTATAAACATCCTGGAATTAACAGAACACAGAGTTATCCATGCGATGATTAAATCCTCTCTATACCAATCCTCCATTATATTCACAGTTGACTACGGAAAACAAAACTTGTCTATTGCAACAAAATCTCTGTTCTCCACCTCTGCATTCTTGGGCCCAACTGTGGCAATCTGAGTATTCTTGGATACATCAGGGAACATATGAGCCTGGACTTGATCCACTGATAACAAAGACTTAAAATTAAGGAGTTTTCTCAACCATAACTAGAACATTTGAAGATAGATTTTTAAGTGACTTGTCATTGATCTGTATGGTGTTGTATAAATATAATAAAAATAAATAAAATGTTAGTAATATGACACTAAAGTACACATTCTTTCTGCTCAATATTACTAAAAATAGATAAATCTTTTTACCATGTTAAAATTATATTATATAACATGAGATATAATTGCCACAGATCTCACACAGTGGTATGTGAAATATTTTAGCTATTTCCTATGTTATATATTGGAAAAAACTGTGATTACTACTGTGTTGTAGCTGTTAGGAAATGTTGCCTTTAATGAGAACTTCTGTACGCAACTCCCAGCTTCACTTGATTACTCACTATAGTATCTGCAGAAATCCCAGAGGGTTCTAGCGAAAGGCCTCCAAGTAATATACAAAAACAGCACTCTGAATTCTCAGCGGATCCAATTTTTCTCCCAGTATGTAGCAGTTCCTGTCACTGACTCCCAGTAAAATAGTGTATTGATTTTAAGTTCACAGTGTTTGCTAAGGCCCCCCTCTACCTTTCTGACCATATCACATTTATTTCTCATCCCATTTGGGGAAATAAACTAGTGTCAGTGTAAGGGGACTGTTGCCCCCTTACTAACATTCAGTGGGGGTGTTTTAGTTGCTAGCTCCCAGTACTAAAAAGGGGGAAGGGTCGATGGTGAATCAGGACCCAGAGACTGACAGCCTCCAGGAACAATGGGGAGAGGCCAGTGCTCCAGGTCAGCCTGAATGACAGGGCGGGCAGGCTAATCAGGGAGTCAGGAGGCCACGGAGGTCCCGTCCTCCATGTAAGCTGGAATTGCCTGGGTCAGACAGAGTGGGGCCGAGCTAAGGAGAAAGTTGGGGCCCAAGCTGAGCTGGGGAGTAGAGCTGTGCCAGATCCAGAGAGAGCAGGCCCTGTCCTGGGAGCAGAGCTGCAGCCCCAAAGACATAGGCCCAGCCCAGAGAGAGCAGACTTGCCTTGGGAAGAAAGCTGCAGCAACCAGAGCCAAAGGGTCCAGAAAAGCAGCCCACGAAGTGGGTCAGTGCTGGGAGCAGAGTCACAGAAGCAGCCCGCAGAGCAGACCTGTCCTGGGAGCAGAGCTGCAGCAACCAGAGGCAGAGGGGCCAAAGAAGCAGCTCAGGGAGCTGGAGGCAGAGCAGCAGCCGTGTAGAGACAGAGTGGTGGAGCTGGGGCTGGAGCAGTCCGGAGCTGGGTGCAGTGAGCAGCTGGAGAGAGCGAGGGGGACCCTGGGCAGCAGGCCCAGCACAGGGAGACGCCTCAGGCAAGAGGCTCTGCAGGCCAGGCTTGGATCGTAACCCCGACAGGGCGGGGGCAACACTGGGAAGAAGGTCCTACCACTTAGAGCCTGAGAGCGTGTGGCCACCACCAGAGCAAGTGTCCGACCCACAGCATCCCTGCAGCACTGCCAGGGCCTGAGAAGGAGGCCTGGGACTTACAAGGAACAGACTGTGAATTGCCCTGACATTCCAGAGACACTGTTTGTGATGTTCCCTGCCACAGGGCGGGGTGATGTGTTTCCTTTAATCTTTCCCATTTTTCCTTATTCTTTTTAAAATTAATTGTTGATTAAATAACTTGCATTTGCTTTAACTTGTATGTAATGGTCAGTGGGTCAGAGAAGTGCCCAGGGCAGAGAGAGTACCCCGGTGTGGGGACACCCTAGCCCCTGTCCTAGGTGACCATAGCAGGGTTGCGGGTCGAGCCCCCCAGGAATTCTGGGCCCAGCCTTGTTGGGGTTACGAGGACTCTGCCAGACAGGAGAGTGGAAGGGGAGTCCTCAAGGGCAGGGAGGCCACTGGGTAAAGGAAGTGGGAGCAAGGACTCAGATCCTTTCGCTAGCCCACTTCAGCGAGGTAGTGTAGAAGCCAGGAAAGTTCCCCACAATAGCCGGACTCTTCCCCCACTTACATCAGTATTCAGACTTCTTTTCCACAATGCTGACTGAAGACTTTTTTATAGAATCATAGAATATCAGGGTTGGAAGGGACCTCAGGAGGTCATCTAGTCCAACCCCTGCTCAAAGCAGGACTTTGTCAAGCCTGACCTTAAAAATCTCTAAGGAAGGAGATTCCATCACCTCCCTAGGTAACCCATTCCAGAGCTTCATCACCCTCCTAGTGAAAAAGTTTTTCCTAATATCCAACCTAAACCTCCCCCACTGCAACTCTGATTTCAACCATTTGTACAAATGAAGAATCTGCTGACAATTAATATTTAAAATGCTGAATTGCTCCCAGTTTAAAAATTTAAATAAACCAAAGTGTGATCATATTTTAAATAGTTTTTATAAAGTGTCCTGTAAATAACTTCTAAAAGACAGACATTTTCTATTGTACTATATTTTAAGCAATAAATATTCCCAGACTAATAATGGCTACAGCACATTTACTTGGGATATTACTGCCTTTCATTAAGACCGTGTTATCTAGTTATATATACTGTTAGACTGTTGTCCTCTATTACCTGCCTTATTTTAATATTTTGTGCTTTATAATTTCCAGACTGATTTTTTTGCTGTAGAAAATAACTGTTATATTATTTGAGAACTAATATGTAATTGTGTATATTATAACACATAGCAAAAGTGGGGAGAGTTAAGGCTGTGTGTTTAAACATAGCTTTGGTATTTTGTGATCTGTGAATGCCTAACTTTGCATGATTTTGGTTTTGGCATATTTTATATCTACATGTGAACTCTTTTTCCTCTTCAGTATTGTGGAGGTACAAAAAAATTTTCACCTAGAGCACCAGCACACTTAAGACTTACCTGGTTATTTTCCTGTGCATCAAGTTGTATTCCTATGGGTGCTCCACTGTAGGTGTGTCTGCGTGCCCGTGCTGCTGATCAGAGAACTTTGGTAGCAGAGTCCATGGGGACCACAAATGCGCGGTCTCTCCTCGTGCTGTGCCAGCATGTGCAAATTAACAGTCCTCAGTTCCTTCTTCACCGCAAAGTCATAAGCGAGAACTCTAAAGTAGAGGGGAGGGTGGGTGGGTTGAGGAGCACTCACGGGGGGACACATCTCGAAGAACCATCGTTACTGCACAAAGTGAGTAACTACTTCTTCTTCAAGTAGTGTCCCTATGGATGCTCCACTTTAGGTGACTCTTGAGCAGTACTCCCCTTGGAGGGCTGGGACTTCGGAGTCGGGTTAGTCACATATGATCGTATTGGGGAGCCAAAGATGGAATCAGAGGCAGAGTCCCCAGTGATCACATAATGTTCTGCGAAGGTGTGGACTGACCCCCATGTCACCGCTCCGCAGATCTCTGAGATGGGGACAAACTTAAAGAAGGTGACTGAGGAGATCGATCTCATGGAATGTGTATGGATCAAGTCCAGAGGGGTCATGTTACAAATTTGGTAGCACTGTCTGATGCAATTTAAGACCCACTTGGAGAATCTTTGGGATGAAATCACGGAACCCTCAGATCTTTCTGCCATAGAGAGGAATAGCCTAGGGGACTTCCTGAAGGCTTTTGTCCTATCGAAGTAGAATGCAAGGGCTCACCTAATGTCTAGGGTATGCAGTATGGCCTCCCTATTGTCTTGGTGAGGCTTGCGCTAAAAGGCGGGAGAGTGAATAGACTGATTCATGTGAATGCGGAGGTCACTTTAGGGATGCAACCTGAGTGTAACCTTATCTGGGAAGAACACTGTGTAGGAGGGATGTGTCATCAGAGCTGCTATTTCCCCTATTCTTCTAGTTGAGGTAACTGCAATCAGAAAGATGGTTTTCATCAATAGCTATGCTAGCGAACAGGTGACCATACATTCGAAGCGGGGCCTGCTCAGCCCTTTCAGCACTATATTTAGATCCAACGACAGGGTAGGAAGCAGAGGTTGAGGGAAGACGTTTGTTATTCCATTAAGGAATCGTTTAGTGGTGGGGTGCAATAGTACGGAGTACCCCTCTACAGGTTGGTGAAATGCTGTGATAGCTGCAAGGTGGATCCTGAGAGAGCTGAGAGAACCTCAATTTTTTCAGGGTCAGGATATAGTCAAGAACATGTGGAAGAGTTGCTGACACTAGAGAGATTTGTTGGGACGTGCACCAAATCTGGAACCTGGACCATTTCTGCAGGTTAAGTGCATCGTGTGAGGACTTTCTACTGTGCAGTAAAACCTCTGCACTTCCTTTGAGCAGGAGCTGTCTAGATGCTGGAACCATGTAGAAGCCATGCTTTGAGATGGAGGATCACCAAGTTAGGATGTATGGTACACCCTTTGTCCTGAGAGAGAAGGTGTGGAGTAGTCAGAAGGGAGATTGGTGGGCACATCGTGAGTTGCATCAGGTAAGGGTACCAGGTCGGTCGCGGCCACGTGGGAGCAATCAAAATTAAGTAAGCTCTGTCCATCCTTATCTTTAGCAGGACCTTCAGCAGAAGAGGAAATTGAGGAAAGATGTAAAGAAGGTCCTTGTCCCAAGAGTGGTGGAGGGCATCAGTCAGAGGATGCTGTCTGATCTCCACCCTTGAACAGTGTTGTGGACACTTCTTGTTCTGGTAATTGGTGACCAGATCTGTGTATGGTGTTCCGTACTTGAAATTTTGCGTGTCCAGGAGGTAAGCCACAACTAGATGCTATCGTGAGAGATGCACCAGTTCCATGGGTTCATCACCTCCGTGCTCAAGGAGGATGATCTGGCTCCTCCTTGACGATTGATATAATACATGCAGGCTAAGTTGTCTGTTAGGATTTTTGTATGTGATCCTGTTATCAACAGAAGGAAATTGGCACAAGCATTCCTGACTGCTCTCAACTCAAGGAAATTGACGTGCCGGGATATCTCTGCAGGTGACTACTTGCCAGGGCTGCATTGGGCTGTGTCTATAAGTGAGATCAGGGATAGAAACCTGTCTTGAGGTAGGACGGCTTTTGCTTGTAGCGTGTCTAGGTCGGCCCACATGAATTCCAGGCATTGCACTGATGTGAGGGTCAACTTCTGGGAATTGATCTGTAAGCCCAGTTCCATGAACAAGAGTTTCATGGCCTGGGTGGCAAGATGAGCCTCCTGAAGCGATCGGGCTCTGAGGAGACAATCGTCCAGTTAAGGCTAGATCATTATACCTTGTGATTGTAGAATATTGTAAGATCGTAAAATATTGCTCAGGCGTGCAGGAGTGAAATCAGGAAGGCCAAATCACACTTGGAGTTGCAGCTAGCAAGATATGTTAAGAGTAACAAGAAGGGTTTCTTCAGGTATGTGAGTAACAAGAAGAAAGCCAAGGAAAGTGTGGGCCTCTTACTGAATGAGGGAGGCAACCTAGATGACAGAGGATGTGGAAAAAGCTAATGTACTCAATGCTTTTTTTGCCTCTGTCTTCACGAACAAGGTCAGCTCCCCGACTGCTGCACTGGGCAGCACAGCATGGGGAGGTGGTGACCAGCCCTCTGTGGTCACCTCTGTGGAGAAAGAAGTCGTTCGGGACTATTTAGAAAAATTGGACGAGCACAAGTCCATGGGACCGGATGCACTGCAGCCGAGAGTGCTAAACGAGTTGGCGGATGTGATTGCAGAGTCTTTGGTCATTATCTTTGAAAACTCATGGCGATCGGGGGAGGTCCCAGATGACTGGAAAAAGGCTAATGTAGTGCCCATCTTTAAAAAAGGAAGGAGCAGGATCCAGGGAACTACAGGCCAGTCAGCCCCACCTCAGTCCCTGGAAAAATCATGGAGCAGGTCCTCAAGGAATCAATTCTGAAGCACTTAGAGGAGAGGAAAGTGATTGGGAACATAGATTCAGCATGGATTCACCAAGGACAAATCATGCCTGACCAACCTAATTGCCTTCCATGATGAGATAGCTGGCTCTGTGGATGAGGGGAAAGCAGTAGATGTGTTATTCCTTGACTTTAGCAAAGCTTTTGATATGGTCTCCCACTGTATTCTTGCCAGCAAGTTAAAGAAGTATGGGCTGGATGAATGGACTACAAGGTTGATAAAACGCTGGCTAGATTGTCGGACTCAACAGGTAGTGATCAATGGCTCCATGTCGAGTTGGCAGCCGGTATCAAGTGGAGTGCCCCAAGGGTTGATCCTGGGGCCAGTTTTGTGTCCATATCTTCATTAATGATCCGGAGGATGGCGTGGACTGCACCCTCAGCAAGTTTGCAGATGACGCTGAACTGGGAGGAGAGGTAGATACGCTGGAGGGTAGGGATAAGATACAGAGGGACCTAGACAAATTAGAGAATTGGGCCAAAAGAAATCTGACGAGGTTCAACAAAGACAAGTGTAGAGTCCTGCACTTAGGACAGAAGAATCTCATGCACTACTACAGACTAGGGACCAAATCGCTAGGTTAGGCAGCAGTTTTGCAGAAAAGGACCTACAGGTTACAGTGGATGAGAAGCTGAATATGGGTCAATAGTGTGTCCTTGTTACCAAGAAGGCTACGGCATTTTGGGCTGTATAAGTAAGGGCATTGCCAGCAGATTGAGGGACGTTATCATTCCCTTCTATTCGGCATTGGTGAGGCCTCATCTGGAGTACTGTGTCCAGTTTTGGGCCCCACACTACAAGAAGGATGTGGAAAAATTGGAGAGTCCAGCGGAGAGCAACAAAAATGATTAGGGGGCTGGAGTGCATGACTTATGAGTAAAGGCTGAGGGAACTGGGATTGTTTAGTCTGCAGAAGAGAAGAATGAGGGGGGATTTGATAGCTGTTTTCAACTACCTGAATGGGGGTTCCAAAGATGATGGATCTAGATCTAGATGGATGTTCTCAGTGGTAGCAGATGACAGACAAGAAGTAATGGTCTCAAGTTGCAGTTGGGGAGGTTTAGGTTGGATGTTAGGAAAAACTTTTTTACTAGGAGGATGGTGAAGCAATGGAATGGGTTACCTAGGGAGGTGATGGAATCTCCTTCCTTAGAGGTTTTCAAGGTCAGGCTTGACGAAGCCCTGGCTGGGATGATTTAGTTGGGGACTGGTCCTGCTTTGAGCACGGGGTTGAACGAGATGACCTCTTGAGGTCCCTTCCAACCCTGATATTCTATGATTCTATGATCCTATGGGTAGCCACCACTGAGAGAACTTTGGGAAATACTCTTGGGGTTGACGAAAATCTGAAGGGGGGACGACACTCAGTATTGGTAGTGGTCATGTCCCAAAGTGAACAGGAGAAAACATCTGTGAGCTGGTAATACCGAAATGTGAAAGTAGCGTCATGTAGGTGGATGGCCAAAAAACAGTCTCCCTGTTCCAGTGATGGAATGATTGTTGACAGTGTGACCATCTTGAACTTCTAAGCTTTGACAAACTTGTTGAGAGCTCTGAGGTCCAGAATGGGTCTCCAACCTCTCTTTCTTTTGGGTATTAGGAAATAATGAGAGTAAAGCTCCTTGCCATGTAGATGTTGAGATATTGGTTCTTTGGCTCCTAACTGCAGGAACTGATCTATCTCCTGCTGTAGTAGACTCTTCTGAGAAGGGTCCCTGAAGAGGGCCACGGAAGAGTGTTGTAGAGGGCATATGGAGGTGAAGTGGATGGACAAACCGGATCTGACAATCTCTAGGACCAATCTGTATGATGTTATGTGCTCCCAGGCACTGTGGAATACTACCAAACATTGGTCGAATGGATGCATTGGCCAAACATTGGTCAAATGGGTGTATAGGCAAAGCTAGTAGTGGGGAGAGGTTTCACGGTGCCTAAACCTACCAGTAAAAAGTCGTGCTTAGGGGCAGGTGGTTGGTTCAAGTATTGGGAGCCAGAAGGCTTCCATTTTGAGAATTTCCTTTTTTATTTTTTAAGGGCTCATAGTGTCGTTGTGACAGGAATTGGAACAAATATGGCCTTTGTTGGCACTGAGGGTTAAAATGTTTCTTTTGTCCTGGTGTGTAGATTCCCAGTGACCCATGGGTGGCCCTGGAATCCTTCTACGAGTGGAGAGGTGTGTCGTTCTTCTCAGTTAAGAGCTTCACACCCTCAAAGGGGAGGTCCTCCACTGTGGTCTGCACCTCCTTCGGGAATCCCGAGGCGTGAAGCCACAATGCCCGTCTCATCAGTTGGCCCTTCTGGATGACGGCCTTGAAGGAGTCCCAGGAGCTCTCCGGCAGTGAATCAGCCAAGTCATTCAACGTATTATAATTTGTGTAGTCGTACTTTGCCGTGAGTGCCTGGTAGTTGGCAATTTGAAACCTGTAAGGTGACTGAGGAGTACACCTGGGTCTATGAAAGCCTCGTTGATTGGAAGGGCAATTTTGGAAACAGATGAAGCATGGAGGATATAGATGAGCTTGTGATGTGTCTTTTTATGGCATGTGGAAGGTGTCTGCCACTCTTTTCTTAGCTGTTAGCTCCTCCTCTGGCTCTTTCTCCTGGTCCTCTGTTTCTTGAGGATCTGAGGCCCACGATGCTGTAGCCGAGGGGGCCTGCCTGGGAAGCTCTCGGACAATGCTTGGTGCCCTTGAGGTAGACTGGTAGTGCACTGCTCAGGGGTCCCAGTATGGCCACTACAGTGGCATAGGGCTTGGTGGAGGTGCCCACAGGTGGCTGTACCAAGATGGTGGTGGTGTCATCTTGTGGTATGTTCCTGTATCCTGTTGTTAGTGAGTCCCATATGGAGCTTGGGAGGAGTACTGTGAAATTAGTTCCGGCTTGTTAACTGATCCCTCGCTTGACATTGGATGGGTATGGCTTGACATCGGAGTGGTTAGCCATGGCTAGGTGCTGTGATCTCAGTACCAAGGGGCGGAGAGTCAGGTGGTACCAACATACTAAGGTCACCTTGTGGAATTCAGCTGGTACCGAGCGTCCCGGCATCAGTGGTGGTGCTGTGATAAGTGGGGACCTTGCTTGTACTGATCTCTTTGGTGCAGAGTGGGTCAATGTCAACTCATATACCGGGAGCATCTTAGGGCGTTTGACCTTACCTCTCTGTACCAAAGATTCAGTGCCTGTGCCCAAAGGGTCCATGGGCCTGTCGACAGTACCAGACACCAACAATCGCCATGAGGTGTGGATGCCGGATTACCTCGGTGCTGGTGGTGCCAAGAACACTGAGTGAGATGATGTTCGCTTTCGACTATCCCTGGGCTCACTGAGGGCACTTCCCACTCTCTTTTGCGACTTGTGAGAAAAATCCCCAGTTCATTTCTTCGACCCACTATCCTTGGAAGTCGAAGGTTGAGTGGAAGACTCTTGCACACCAGAGGGCTGGGGTCAGAGACTCACCTCCATAAAGATGATTTTCTGGTGGAGTTCTCTGTCCTTGCGGGATCTCGGTTGGAGCTACTGGCAGAGGGAACACTTTTGTTGGATGTGGCCCTCACCAAGGTAGCAGATGCACTGGGATTGCTTGTCCGCGACCAGGATCACTTCGCTGCAAGTGTGACACTTCTTGAAGCCCAGAGAGCCATATCCTTCTCCAGGAGGAGTCACCCCCTCACCGGGGTCAATGCAAGAAGGAAGTCTTTCTTTTCTTTTCTTTTTTTTAAGGCACGGCCATAGGAGTCAGAAGAAAAGCTAGAAGGTTTCTAAAAGCTAAAATTTAACAAATGAAAGGGAGAGTTAACGATCAGCTAGCAGACAGCTAAAATCTCTGTCTCTAGCCCGGGACTGCTGAGAAGGAACTAAGGACGGTTAGTCCTCGCACGCTGGCTAGCCTCATGGCACAGCATGAGGAGGGGGAGCACATGTGTGGGCCCAACAGAAACTGCTACCAAAATTCTCTGATCAGCAGCGCAGGAATGCAGGCACACCTACAGTGCAGCACTCATAGGGACACTATTAGAAGGAGGAGGTTAGGCTCCTAAATAGAACGGTCCTGATTTTAAAGATGCTGACAACCCGCAAATTCCACTGACTATAATACAAGGTGAGGTTACTCAGCATGTCTGAAAATCAGGCCAATTCTATTTATGTGCCTACAGATGATTTTGGAATCTAATCTCAGGAACTCAAGTCCGAGAATTTTGACCAAATATCATGGTTAATTGTGATTTTTCTATATTGTTCAAAATCAGCACATCAACAGAAATAAGTTTATTCACCTTCCACCATTTATATTGTTTACTTTTACTGTTTCACTAACTCAGGGATGTGCTGGCTACCGCTTCCTGCGGCACCCATTGGCCGGGAATGGCAAACTTTGGCCATTGGGAGCTGTGGGGGCCGTGACTGCAGACAGTCAACCCCAGCAAAATGCCTCACAGCCCGCAATCAGATTACCCTGATGGGCTGCTTGCAGCCTGCAGGTTACCCACCACTTGTCTAAGTGCAGTCAGAACCATAATCAGAGATTTTCTTACAAGACACTATTTCTTCCTTTATCCTTAGGATAGCTTGAGGTATATTCCTATGATTCTAGAGGATGATGAAACAGACGAGACCAAAAAAAATATCAACTAAGTTCACTAACCACCACCCTAAAATGTAAGTTTCACAATACTTACAGCTTTTCAAGATATCTTAATAAAGTATGTTTTATAGTTGCTTGTACTGAACAAATTGAACAAGGTGATTTATTATTCAGATAGGCACAAAAGATTTCAGAAATACAAAGAGAAGGACTATAAAGGCACAAATCATCAGTAATGATGACAAGCTAAACTGCCTTTCAAATATGAACAAAATGCAACCATTTAGAGTATCATATATCATGGTCTCACAGACCCTCATTTATTTTCTAACCATAGAGACTGCCTGATAATTTAACTGGTGCTGTATTTCACATCTGTTAAGAATCTCTTTGTTAGATAAGTGTTTCTTGAACTTGTACACAGAATAGAAAATTCTTTCAGGATCTCAGCCATTTGAAATTGAAATAAATAAATCTGTGCATAAACCTTTCCAATCAAGAGGATTATTTCCTTCACAACCATATTTGCACATTTAAAATGATTTTTTGCAGCGTTGGTGCCACATAGAAAACTAGTGATAATATGAAAAAAAAACCTGCCCTTCACACTGAGAAGATAAGGATTGCTCAATCCGTATCAGTAACTAAAACATTAACCATTACAGTGGTTTGGATTCCTAATGTGATAGTATGCAGCTGAACACAACCAGTTTTACTGATGGGATTTGTTGTTTTATTGTTTTTTCAATGCTCTGTGCAAAGCAAAATTAACGTTAAGGACCAAATTCTACTCCATTACACCCGTGTAAATACCTACTGGAGTTCATAAAGTTACTCCATGTTTACACTGACAGTACACAGCAGAATTTGGTCCTAAATAAACTGATAGCCTTAACTCAGCTATTTTATTTATATATTTTACTGAACATTTTATGTACTATAGTTTTCCATTTTTCATTATATAATTTAATCTTATATTCTTAACAATAAGACATATGTTAAATCAATCTTAATTCCTGGTCCTGCAAATAAGATGTGCAGTGCAGATTTCAATTAAGCCACTGCAACTCTATGCAGAGTTAGGATCTACACCAGGACATCTACTTCAGAAATGGGAGCTTAGTGACTAGCTCCAGTTCAGTAAGATACTGAAGCAAGTGCTTATTTTGAAGTATATTTATCTGTGGTACTTTTATAGCCCCCATAACCACAGTATCTGGGTGCCTCACAATTTTATCTTTATCTTCACTGTGAGGAAGTGCTGTTATCCCTATTTTAGAGATGGGGAACTGGAGAATGGAGAGAGTAAATGACTTGCCCAAGGTCACAAAGGAAGTCTGTGATTGAGCAGAGAACCGAATCCAGGTCTCCCACATTCCAGAGCAGTACTCTAACCACTGGACCATCCTTCCTCTCTATTGAGGTTAATGGAACTTCACATGTTTTTTGAAACAAGGAATATGCTTAACTACCGTGTAGAATCATGGCTGATACAAGAGGCAAGCAAAGTTTAGAGTCACCTTAGCTAGTCAAAACACATGATGACGAAGTTCAAGAACTGCACATGTAACATTTCTTCTTTTTGATTCCAATTATAGGTAAATTGAGCCGATTTAGAAGAAAAGCTAAGCAACTATCACAGTGCAGAAACTAAAGTAATGACCTACTTAATTTCAGTGAAGATTCAGCAATATGAAAATAATTGCTTTTAGCAGAACATCTAATGATGGCGTTGGTCCCAAATGATTACATAAATGATCAGCTCACAGTTCACATCTGCATGTTTCAAATTAAACAAACTCACTCTCTTTTCAACTAAATAAGGAGCAGCTAAGATTCTGATACCAAATCAGGCTAGTCCTAAACAATTATGTAGTCACAGTAATCTAGATTGCACATTTAATACTAATAATTAAATTTGCTTAATAAAAATCAATTAAATTGTATCAAATGGCAAGCACAAAATTTTAAGATTAGAAAAAGAACCACTAAGTTTTATTAACTGTTAGAAACAAAGGATAAGTCCTCTGCACATTGTCATTTGATATGTTGCAATTTAATTGAGATATAAATTGGAACACAAGACTAGCAATTTCAATCATAAAACACAAGGCAAGTATGACAAATGTTTAAGGCATAAAACATGACAAGAACATGTGTTAGACAAACTGAATATAGACTTGTGAAATTAATTTTGGTGTCTCCACAATTTGCATTATGAGGAGAGCTTGACACATACTTCATAAAAAATGTTGACAAAATTTGACAAATTTCCCCCCTCACAAACTGTTCAGGAACTTTGATTTATATCAACTTGAAATTTTGTTTGCAGTGTAATTTTGAAAGGATTTTGAATTATGCAGGAACTAAGTTTACGCTATATATTTGCTATTTATTATGCCTACTCTGACTGATCACCATAGTCTCACAGTATTTTTTTTTTGATTGGATGAATATGTAATGTAATCAAATCGCTGAGAATTAGATTCTCTCAGAGAGGAGATGGGGCCATTTTTGGAATTATACATAGCTATGCTATCAGGATTAAAGAATTAGATCATCATAAATTTTCCCTTTGGGCGCCACTTGAGTTAGGTCTGGCCACAGACATCACACCCCCAAAAATCTGTCTTATTGTAACATTATTGGTTGGATTAGGTAAGAGGTAATTTTCTCTTTATACAGTCATAACATAATTGCATGTGGGATGTGCATCCATGGTCCGAGCTTTGAAGATCATTTTCCAAGGCTCTAGTCAGGGTTTTGGGGCACTTATGGTTGCAAAGTGTGCAGTTACCTACTCTTGTCAGTCTCATTTAGCTCTTTTAGTACCAGAAACATTAATTCACTTCAAGATTTTGGCAATACAATTGTCACATCATACTGCGTCACTTGTAACCACTATACCAGGAGTTCTCAAACTGGGGATCGTGATCCCACAGGGGGTCATGAGGTTATTATATTGGGGAATCACAAACTGTCAGCCTCCACCCCCAAACGCCCCTTCACCTCCAGCATTTAGAATAGCATTAAATATAAAAAAAGTTGGTCATTTATAAGGGGGGGTGCACCCCTTATATAAGAAAGGGGTCACCAATACAAAAGTTTGAGAACCACTACACTGTACCCAATCCTATATACAGCAATATTTAATGGATCTAGAAAATGCATGTACTCAACTACATGGTTTTCAATTTTCTATAACTTATCACCACTATCCGTTACAGTCATTGTCACAAGCACAATAATCATTAACAAAAGTTAATGGGTTGCTTCACATAGCTACCTTGCAGACCTCAGAAACTGGCATATTCCTGAAGCAGGCAGAAGAGGATGCCTGTACCCTTGTGGAAAGCACCTCCCTGTTCAGAGTGAGAGGCTTGCCAGCCATTTGATAGAAGATGGAAATATGCTATGTGATCCACTTAAAGATTTTCTGCAACAGGTTGGCCTGTTGATATGCTGAATTTGGCCACAAAGATGCAGGGAGATGGCCTAAATGACTTGGTGCTGTTGAAGCTTGGGGGGTTTCCAAAGTATGAAACTTTTTTTTCTCCTGGTGTTAAATGTGGTTTTGAGAAGAAGACTGGTAAGGTTTAAGTGGAATTCTAAGACTACCTTATGAATGAACTTGGAATGTGATCTGAGAACTATGTTGTCCCTAAGGACAAACATGTAAGACAGAACAGGCATGAGGGCTTGCAGTGCACCTACTCTCTGTGCTGATGTAATGGCCACAAAGAAGACCATCTTGATGGAAAAGTGCTGCATTGAGCACTCTGACCATGGTTCACAGGGAGGCTCCATGAGGCTTTCCTTTAGAAAGATAGTGTTCAGGCCCCACAGAGGAGTCAGGCCTCTGACTGGAAAGCAAATATGAAGGAGGCCCTTAAAGAATGTGGAAAACACAAGGTCTTAAGAAGACCAACTACACCTCTACTGGAGCATGCCATACACATATCAGGTGGACCTTAACAGAGTTAAATGTTAGCGCTACATGTTTCAGGAGCAGCATATAGTCTAAGATCTTCTGTATTAGGACCTGCACAGGGTCAATATAATGTTGAGCTGTCTATATGGAGAATCTTCCATTTCAATGAATAAGTTTTTCTGGTGGAAGGTTTCCTGCTTTGTATGAGAAATTCCTGAACTTTTAGGAAACAGTCTCTGTCTGTAATGCATAGCCAGCCAACATCCTGCAGGGGGCGGGCACTGGGGCTGTCTGTTTGTTTGTTTCAGGGAAGCCTGGCTGTTTAAAAATAGCCAGAGCTTCGCGAACCAGCTGAGCGGCCGCGAACCAGCTGAGCGGCCGCGAACCAGCTGAGCGGCAGGGGACAGCAGAGCGGCAGGGGACAGCAGAGCGGCAGGGGACAGCAGAGCAGCACACAGCAGGAGTTTGCCTGGGATTGGTGAGTATCCGAGTGCGTGTTTGCTGAGTAAGCATCCGAGTGTGTGTTTGCTGGGAGGGCAGTGTGAGAGCCTGAGCGAGTGCCTGATTGGCTGGTAGCCTGCAGGGGGCGAGCACTGGGGCTGTCTGTCTGTTTGTTTCAGGTAAGCCTGGCTGTTTAAAAATAGCCAGAGCTTCGCGAACCAGCTGAGCAGCGGGGGACAGCAGAGCAACACATAGCAGGAGTTTGCCTGGGAGTTCGCCTGGAGTGAGCCCAGTGACGCTTACATCTTGCCAACTTCTCTGAGGAAGCTCATAGTAAGAAGGTGATATGGAAGAGGGGGGTTCAGCTGTTGTGACGTGCACTGGATGTGCCATGTTTGTCTTTCTTCCACAGGACAGAAGCGACTTTGTCTGTACAAAGTGCAAGCTGGTCTCCATATTGGAAGAGAAGATTGAAGGTCTGGAGCAACAGATAACGACCCTGCGTTGCATACGAGAATCTGAGGATTTTCTGGACAAAAGTCAGGATATGCTTCTATGGGCACAAAGCTCTAAAGATTTAGAGCAGGTTGCACAGCGGAGCCAAGAGGCCAGTGAAGAAGCTTGGCAACATGTGACCTCCAGAAGAAGAAGGGGGAATGTCCGGGTTCCAGCAACGCAGACACAGGTAACTAACCGCTTTCATGTTCTCTCCACAGGTACCGTTGCGGAGAGTGGACCAGATGATATGTCTGGGGGGGAGAAAGCAGAAGGAGATTCCGCTGGTTGGAAGGCATGAGATGCACTGTCCTGAGATGGGGGGTTCCACGACCACCACTCCCAAAAGAAGGAGGTGGGTGGTGGTGGTCGGGGACTCTCTACTCCGGGGGACTGAGTCATCTATCTGCCGCCCTGACTGGGAAAACTGAGAAGTCTGCTGCTTGCCGGGGGCTAAGATTCGCAATGTGACGGAGAGACTGCCGAGACTCATCAAGCCCTCGGATCGCTACCCCTTCCTGCTTCTCCACGTGGGCACCAATGATACTGCCAAGAATGACCTTGAGCGGATCACTGCGGACTACGTGGCTCTGGGAAGAAGGATAAAGGAGTTTGAGGCGCAAGTGGTGTTCTCGTCCATCCTCCCCGTGGAAGGAAAAGGCCTGGGTAGGGACCGTCGAATCGTGGAAGTCAACGAATGGCTACGCAGGTGGGGTCGGAGAGAAGGCTTTGGATTCTTTGACCATGGGATGGTGTTCCATGAAGGAGCAGTGCTAGGCAGAGACGGGCTCCACCTTACGAAGAGAGGGAAGAGCATCTTTGCGAGCAGGCTGGCTAACCTGGTGAGGAAGGCTTTAAACTAGGTTCACTGGGGGAAGGAGACCAAAGCCCTGAGGTAAGTGGGAAAGCGGGATACCGGGAGGAAGCACAGGCAGAAATGTCTGTGAGGGGAGGGCTCCTGCTTCATACTGAGAATGAGGGGCGATCAGCAGGTTATCTCAAGTGCTTATATACGAATGCACAAAGCCTTGGAAACAAGCAGGGAGAACTGGAGGTCCTGGTGATGTCAAGGAATTATGACGTGATTGGAATAACAGAGACTTGGTGGGATAACTCACATGACTGGAGTACTGTCATGGATGGTTATAAACTGTTCAGGAAGTACAGGCAGGGCAGAAAAGATGGGGGAGTAGCACTGTATGTAAGGGAGCAGTATGACTGCTCAGAGCTCCGGTACGAAACTGCAGAAAAACCTGAGTGTCTCTGGATTAAGTTCAGAAGTGTGAGCAATAAGAGTGATGTGGTGGTGGGAGTCTGCTATAGACCACCGGACCAGGGGGATGAGGTGGATGAGGCTTTCTTTCGGCAGCTCGCGGAAACTACTAGATCGCACGCCCTGGTTCTCATGGGTGACTTTAATTTTCCTGATATCTGCTGGGAGAGCAATACAGCGGTGCATAGACAATCCAGGAAGTTTTTGGAAAGCGTAGGGGACAATTTCCTGGTGCAAGTGCTAGAGGAGCCAACTAGGGGGGGAGCTTTTCTTGACCTGCTGCTCACAAACCGGGAAGAATTAGTGGGGGAAGCAAAAGTGGATGGGAATCTGGGAGGCAGTGACCATGAGTTGGTTGAGTTCAGGATCCTGACACAGGGAAGAAAGGTAAGCAGCAGGATACGGACCCTGGACTTCAGGAAAGCAGACGTCGACTCCCTCAGGGAACGGATGGGTAGGATCCCCTGGGGGACTAACATGAAGGGGAAAGGAGTCCAGGAGAGCTGGCTGTATTTCAAGGAATCCCTGTTGAGGTTACAAGGACAAACCATCCCGATGTGTCGAAAGAATAGTAAATATGGCAGGCGACCAGCTTGGCTTAAAGGTGAAATCCTAGCGGATCTTAAACATAAAAAAAGAAGCTTACAAGAAGTGGAAGGTTGGACATATGACCAAGGAAGAGTATAAAAATATTGCTCGGGCATGTAGGAATCAAATCAGGAGGGCCAAATCGCACCTGGAGCTGCAGCTAGTGAGAGATGTTAAGAGTAACAAGAAGGGTTTCTTCAGGTATGTTGGCAACAAGAAGAAAGCCAAGGAAAGTGTGGGCCTCTTACTGAATGAGGGAGGCAACCTAGTGACAGAGGATGTGGAAAAAGCTAATGTACTCAATGTTTTTTTGGCCTCTGTCTTCACTAACAAGGTCAGCTCCCAGACTGCTGCGCTGGGCATCACAACATGGGGAATAGATGGCCAGCCCTCTGTGGAGAAAGAGGTGGTTAGGGACTATTTAGAAAAGCTGGACATGCACAAGTCCATGGGGCCGGACGAGTTGCATCCGAGAGTGCTAAAGGAACTGGCGGCTGTGATTGCAGAGCCATTGGCCATTATCTTTGAAAACTCGTGGCGAACGGGGGAAGTCCCAGATGACTGGAAAAAGGCTAATGTAGTGCCAATCTTTAAAAAAGGGAAGAAGGAGGATCCTACAGGCCAGTCAGCCTCACTTCAGTCCCCGGAAAAATCATGGAGCAGGTCCTCAAAGAATCAATCCTGAAGCACTTACATGAGAGGAAAGTGATCAGGAACAGTCAGCATGGATTCACCAAGGGAAGGTCATGCCTGACTAATCTAATCGCCTTCTATGATGAGATTACTGGTTCTGTGGATGAAGGGAAAGCAATGGATGTATTGTTTCTTGACTTTAGCAAAGCTTTTGACACGGTCTCCCACAGTATTCTTGTCAGCAAGTTAAAGAAGTATGGGCTGGATGAATGCACTATAAGGTGGGTAGAAAGTTGGCTAGATTGTCGGGCTCAACAGGTAGTGATCAATGGCTCCATGTCTAGTTGGCAGCTGGTGTCAAGTGGAGTGCCCCGGGGTCGGTCCTGGGGCCGGTTTTGTTCAATATCTTCATAAATGATCTGGAGGATGGTGTGGATTGCACTCTCAACAAATTTGCAGATGATATCTAAACTGGGAGGAGTGGTAGATACGCTGGAGGGCAGGGATAGAATACAGAGGGACATAGACAAATTGGAGGATTGGGCCAAAAGAAATCTGATGAGGTTCAATAAGGATAAGTGCAGGGTCCTGCACTTAGGACGGAAGAACCCAATGCACAGCTACAGACTAGGGACCGAATGGCTAGGCAGCAGTTCTGCGGAAAAGGACCTAGGGGTGACAGTGGACGAGAAGCTGGATATGAGTCAGCAGTGTGCCCTTGTTGCCAAGAAGGCCAATGGCATTTTGGGATGTATAAGTAGGGGCATAGCGAGCAGATCGAGGGACATGATCGTCCTCCTCTATTCGACATAGGTGAGGCCTCATCTGGAGTACTGTGTCCAGTTTTGGGCTTCACACTACAAGAAGGATGTGAATAAATTGGAAAGAGTCCAGCGAAGGGGAACAAAAATGATTAGGGGTCTGGAACACGACTTATGAGGAGAGGCTGAGGGAACAGGGATTGTTTATTCTGCAGAAGAGAAGAATGAGGGGGGATTTGATAGCTACTTTCAACTACCTGCGAGGTGGTTCCAGAGAGGATGGTTCTAGACTATTCTCAGTGGTAGAAGAAGACAGGACAAGGAGTAATGGTCTCAAGTTGCAGTGGGGGAGGTTTAGGTTGGATATTAGGAAAAACTTTTTCACTAGGAGGGTGGTAAAACACTGGAATGCGTTGCCTAGGGAGGTGGTGGAATCTCCTTCCTTAGAAGTTTTTAAGGTCAGGCTTGACAAAGCCCTGGCTGGGATGATTTAATTGGGGATTGGACCTGCCTTTGAGCAGGGGGTTGGACTAGATGACCTCCTGAGGTCTCTTCCAACCCTGATATTCTATGATTCTATGATCCAGATCCTCAGTGGCAATGATTGTTGGTCTGGGTGTAGTATCTGACCTTGGTTCTGAGATGATATATCCAGGCAAGACATGGCACCTACGGAAGGACGTCAGTAATAAGTCTAACATCCAAAACTGGCCATACAGGGCTATTATAATCATGGAAGCCATGTCTCATCTGATCTTGGATACTATTCTGTGGATTAGGGGAATCAGTGGGAAAGCATATAGGAGCCTGCAAGACCACCAAAGGAGAAAGACACCTGGCAGGGAGCCCAAGCTCACGCCTCCCTGGCGCAGACATTCGAACACTTCGTGTTGTCATCTGCAACAAACAAGTCTATGAGAGGAATCCCTCACTGACGGAATACTCTAGATGACGACGTTTTGGCCTCATGGTTCATAGCTCGCATGTTCTAGTGTAGAAGAACAAGTATACCAAGAATCTGCTCAGTATATTCAGTTCTCTGAGGCCAAGAGACACCTGTGTCAATCCTTCAGGGGGATTGCAGGATGGACAAGCCTAACATCTGCCATAATAATTAGCCCTGTACAGGGAATCTGTATGGGGGGGAGGGGCATAGGAGGAGGGTCTGACAAGGAGAGTTCAGTCCAGATGGGTTGGATCAGTTTGTGGTAGTTGAATATAATAGATAGGAGTTGCTCTGAAGACTTTGGAATGCTTCAAAGAAGTTTGCTGAGCAAAAAACTAGTAGGTTGGATGCTTGCCAGGTTCTGTCTTGCTGCTAGTAGGAGAGAAACTAGGAAGGCTCGCAGCTGCCCTGTATTTTGTGTCCTAATATAGGAGCACAAGGAGACACAGGATGCCTGCATAACCCTAAAGGATACTGCAATTAAAAACAAAACTGGCCTTGTTCAAAAGCACATGTGCACTTAAACTGGGATCCAATATAACTCAAAGAACAAGGGAAATTCACAAGCAAAAAGTTTTGTTAACATGGAGTTATGGTTGCAGGCACTCATCAGTACTCTGTGCCCCCCATTACATTCCAGAACACGAGTTCAATTTCCAAAAAACAAACTTGCAAATCAGGAAATGCTGATTTGAAATGTTCTCATAAGAACGTTAGCATTACAAATAAAACAACACAAACATTAGAAAATCAGGAAATGGGGAGTTAAGATGACATCTCTCACAACACAACCACGGGATGCCAAAAACAACTGGAAAAAGAAAAGGAGTACTTGTGGCACCTTAGAGACTCTAAGTCTCTAAGGTGCCACAAGTACTCCTTTTGCGGATACAGACTAACACGGTTGCTACTCTAAAAGAACAACTGGGAATATCATGGTACCTTATGCATCCCTAACAAAAGCTGCTATTTTGTCTGTGTACTCTGAACTCTAAATCAGAACCAGAGCTATGTAAATAATTGATTTTTTGTTTTGGTAACTGAAGGTTTTATTTAGAAAAAAATAATTTCAAGTGAAACTGTTTGACCTGAAACTAAACATTTTATTTACATGTTTTTAAATCTCTTCAAAATATTAAATTGCAGTAAAATTCTACACAAAAATGCATTTCAAATAAAAAATTATAATGGTTTCTGGTGGGGTTTCCCAACTGAAAGAGTTCAGCAAATTTGACCAATGAGCCCAAATCTGCCCCCCACAAAGAAAAAAAAACCCAAAAAACATTTTTGCACAAAAAATTTCCCCCATCTCTAATGAAGACTGATATCCATACATGATCCATCAACATGCGTGCAGATATAAGAAAAAAAAAAAAAAAAAGAAAGGGAAGGGAAGGGGCAAGACTGATTTTCCTGTGAGACTCCTCAGGACAGAGTCAAGGTTCACAAAGTTTTATTGTCCTATCTGCTTTCTAAGTTAATATCAGAACTATTTGTATTTATCGCTCTCAAATGTCATTGTGATTTTTTGTTGTTGTTGTTGCATATCATTACACAACAGTTATACTCATTAATGTCTCTCCCAGGACAAAATATTTGCAAACTGAATGATGGGAGCAACATTTTTATTTTAACATGTATTTTGCAGCAATGAGGATTGCTTACTCTGTTGTCATTTACTTGTTGTCACTTACACTTGCAAAGGGAGATTAAAAATGCTCCTATTTTTATTTAGTAGCATTTTATACCTACTTTATACTGGTGCTAATGACGACGCTATGTCCAGGGCAACAGAGAATCTGGTCCATGATCTGTAGTGGGAAATCCCTGCTTATTCCCATGAACTTCTTCAGAAAAGGGCAGTTGCTCCACAGGCTAGTAATGAGTAATACTTCTTAAGAGTACTCAACACTGGGGGAACAGCCGCTAAATGTGATTGAGAGGAAGACAAGTATGCTGTTTCCAACTGCTACTTTTGTTCGACGGTTCTATAATTTATTTTGAGGGCTTTAGGTTATATGACAATAATATTTTCCTTCAGCACCAAAAATTACGTTTCTGTGATGTTGTTTGTGCAGTTCACATCTTATATGTGTGAAGAGGGCTTTGCTTCTATTATTGTTGGTGCAGCTGCTGCTGTCACAAAGTTCTATAATTTAATTCATGGGCCTTAACTTATAGATAAAGATTTGATCATCATATTACATAATGTTGCATGTAGAGCACATCTGGGCACAACTTTGCTTTGGTACACACAGAAACAATGAGGAGAGATCCTGGTGGGGAAACAGACTGCCATCGCTGAAAAAGAAAAATTAGAAGACATTTTGGACAATGGAAATTCTTCCCACCCATTTCTTTGGAAATTAAACTGTGAAAAACACTGTCAGACCACAAGCTTTCTTAGTGTTGCCATCTCTTAACAATGTCATCAAAGCACTAAATGTGAAAAGATGCCGCAGCAGTGGACAGAAAATGCACAATAGGATTTCCAGCCACTATCCCGGTACAACAGAAGTACATGCACCTGATCAGGAGGGATTTTTCTACAGGGGCTTTTCCAGCACAATTCAAACTATCAAAATGTTTCTCCACCTTAACTGGGGGTCCATTTACATTTAGTTTAAGGATCAATAGTTTGATGGTGTTGAATTATTTTTTTGGTGCAGCAGAAGGCATGAAAAGTGGTGAGGGAATGAGCCAGTAATATCAAGAAATGAGATACTACAGTGTCACTGAGGAGGTGGGGAATCCTGCAGACAGGCTCCAATTGTGAGATGCAAATATTCCATTGTGGAGAAGATGTGTCCTAAAACAGGAGGCTATATAGGAGACGGTGCTTAAAGTGTGCTTCACCAGAACAAGCCACAGACACAGGAAATACCATTTCTAAAAAACAAGACAGGTTGCTGAGGGGTGCACATTTTTAGTATCACCTAGGGGAATCTACCTCTCATTGGCTGCTTTCCCCACTTGCCTGCATCCTGAAGAGCAGTTAATCAGGGTTGCTGCAAGAAAGAGACAGAGCTCTTCCCCCCCTTCCCTGACATCATTCTCACAGGAGGGAAGATGCAGGGAGAGGGGGGAGCAGAAGGAACCCAGCATCTCAGGACAGCCCAGCTCCCCACTCCCCCTTTCCTCCTGTGAGTAAGGGTTGGTTCTTCTGCTGCTCTCCCTGCCCCCTTTAACACCCAACCTGTGAAGGGACATAGGGTACCCCACTGAAACCGCCCCCCCCCCCGCCATTCCTGGGAGAGGAGAATGAAGAGCTCAGGAGGTGCAGCAGAGGTTGGAGGAGGCAGAACAGGTGACAGGGCAGAACTGATCAGGGTCTGGAGGGGGCAGAATTAATTGCTGGGCAAGGGTAGGCAGTTGTAGGGATGATGAACTGCCCAACCCCCCTCACCCCACCCACTTTCAGATCACTTTAAACATAATTGTTAAATACTGGAAAACTCAGCCCAAGGATCTGGGTTCCCAGCAGCCAACACTCAGATCAGATACATTCTCAAGAGCTCTGTCCTGCCTGCCAGACAGATTTAGTTAAACATTAGTACATTCCAATGGCTGGGGAGCAGACAATCACAAAATCTCTGTCCTCTTCTTTGAAATGCTGTTGGGGGCCCAGGGGAGAGGAGGTGACAGTGATGGAAATTCTAGGAAAAGCAGCACAAGGTGGGGTTTTCCACATTGCTTTGTCAAACTACTTCAGTTTCAACCTAGACCCTTGCTCCTTAGGGATCAGAAGCAAGTAAAAACCTGTGTGTTTATTCTACATCTTGAACATCCTTTCCCAACTAACAGCTTTGAGACAAACACTCCACTGAATTCCCAAATGCACCAACATCACCTACTCTGCAGTACATACCAGAAAAAACATAAAGGAAGAATGGCTGTGATTTGATCCTAGTGATTCAGTAATTTCTCAATAGTTCCACATACTGTTGCAATGCTTGCATGTAAATTATCCATTTTTATTCAGTATATCACTGCATGCCTATGCTTTAACAAAAACTGGTTAAATAGATACCAAAAATTATAGATGAATTTAAAGTATCTAAATAAAAATAATATAATACGTAACTGCAAATTTTCTATGATTTTCACTGTATTTTCTCATCAATTTAAAAGATCAAAATATCCAAGCCACATTTTGTTTGTTTTCATTTCATTTCTCTGCACTTTTAAATTTGCTATGCTTGTTTGGTCATGGGAAGCTTTCCAAGGTTGTAGATCTTTAGTTATATTTCACTTGTATATTTTGTTGTTTTCCTTGCTTGTATCCCCAGAACCACAAGCTGCTATTATATAGGTTATACCAAGGGATTCTCAACCTCTCTCTTTCTGAGGCCCCCCAACACGCTATTAAAAACTCCAGGACCCAGCAGGGAGGCCTTGGGGCTTCAGCTACAGAGTGGGGCAGCCTCGGGCTCAGGGCTTCAGCCGCTGGGGGGTGAGGGTGTCAGGGCTTCAGCTGCAGGGGCTCCAGGCTTTAGCCCCATGGGGTGAAGGGGCTCTCTACGCTTGGCTTTAGCTTGGTGGGATGGGGGATTCGGGGCTCTGAGCATTAGCCCTATGGGACAGGAGGATTCTGGGCTTTAACCACGCAGAGGCTGGAACTAGGAGCTTCTGACCTGCAGGGTGGGGTAGCTTGGTGCTCTGGGCTTTAGCCCCATGAGTCATGGAGACTCAGGAATTCTGTCTTGTGGAGCACCAGGGTTTCTGCCCCACAAGTGAGGGCACTCAGGGTTTCTGCACCAGGGGCTTGGGGCTCAGTGCTCCGGGCACCAGCCCCATGGGGTGCGAGATTCGGGTCTTGGGGCTTTAACCCCGTGGGGCAGGGGAGCTCCAGGCTTTAGCCCCAGGAGGTAAGTGGGCTCAGAGCTGCAGGCATTAGCCCTATAGGTAGCCCTGTGGAGCCTGGGGGTGGGGGTGGCTCAGGGCTTCTAGCCCCATGGGGCTTCTGCCTCTGCGGGGCAGGGGGCCTTGGGGCTCCAGTCTTTAGCCCAGCAGAGTGGGGGCTCCAAGCTTTAGCTGTGGAGTATCAGCACTCGGGGGCCCTGCTTTGCAGACCCCCTGAAACCGACTCACGGTCCCCCGCTTGACAACCACTGTGTTACACTATACTTGTGTACACACTCACACAAAAGCCAAAAAGATGCTAATTCAACTCAACACACTAGTACAGTCTCCGGTGTTGTCTTGCAGCTTTGTTTACACACTGAAAGAGAGACAGACTCATGGCTCAGATGTAGCCTAGTAATAAAGAAAATGTACATAAAATTCCAAAATACGTGAAAAAATTCTTCCTCTGTCAGACGATGATTTCCCCCCTTGTGTGAATCAGAAGCCAGAGTCACGGCTCCACCCCCCTCCTCCGTCACTGGACCCAGAATAATCATCAACCATTATTTTAAGATCTGCACGTTAAACTCAACAAGTTCCTTGTCACAGTCCGTCCACATCAGAGTGAGCGAACACGAGAACTCTCCCTAGTGGGGAACCGGCGCCAGTGGCGGCTGCTGCTGCCTCCTTCTTCCCACCGCCTGCCTGCGAGATACACACACGGAGCTCTCCCTAGCACCACATCACACGCCACGCTCTCCCCCATTGCTCATGCATTT
Source organism: Lepidochelys kempii (assembly GCF_965140285.1). Lineage (NCBI taxonomy): Eukaryota > Metazoa > Chordata > Testudines > Cheloniidae > Lepidochelys > Lepidochelys kempii. The sequence continues at coordinate 102,570,332 of NC_136386.1, forward strand.
CCAAAAGTAGCAGGGAATCCAGCTTCATCAAATCATCTGCCTGCAAGACAGGAGCATTACAGAGACTGCTTCATCCTGACCAGCTCCGGAACCCAGACTGGAAACGGTGTCTGCTGAAACGACTCCCCCTCCGCCCCCTTCCCCCTGTTGGATTCCAGATCTCAGTGAAGACAATTGCAGTAAATGAGGACATTTCAGGAGTGCGTGGCTGCCGCCGCCGCCGCTGCCTAGAGGCGAACGCTCTCTTGGTCACAGCTGAATAAATGTCTCAGTGTGATAGCTAAAGGGGTGGTGGTGATCAAGTCTCCGGAAAGCAAAAGAACATTTCCAGCCGGTATATCTTGCAGCAGATGCTCTACACCCGTGGATCGTTTCACTGCAAGCTTGCAGAAGTGAACGGAGAGAAATGCATCGCAAAGGAATTGCACAGACTTTTAGTTATTTTTAAGGCAGCGTAAGGTAAGCTTTCCACTGCAATTAGACATGTTACCCTGAACTGTAATGCTACCCACAGATCTGGAGGGATCAGAGAGCCTGCTTTCCCACCTCCCTGAGAGAGGATTCATGCAAATAGTGAGTTTCCAGGTTTTCCTAATTAAAACTTCATAGTGAATAGTGTAAAGCCGCTGAGCCTAAATGTTTGGGGAGGGACTGTTATGCAATAGTATTTGGCTGCCTGGGGATAGGTATTGCGTCCTATAACTTTCATGACAGATAAGGGGAGAAAAGGGTTGAAGAAATATCACTGTGTCCAAACCATTTCTTTGTTCTAGAAAAATACCACAGCTTCAGCTAATAAAACACCTTGCCAGGGATTAGTAGTTAAAGAATTTTCAGAAGATGCACAAGGTGCTTCAGCCTTACAGGATTGCTTACAACTACCACGGCTTGTTAACTTTTCTATTATACAGCCCAAATATAGTCCCAACAAAGAGATTATAATTATACCTACCTATAAAACATGGTAATGAGATTATTACCAAGCAGATTTCCTTCCCAGTAACTTGCTGTAAAGTACTGGAGGTAGGGGAACACACACCTTGCTCCGGCTTTGAAGCTCTTAGCATTTTGTGAACTATTATTATAGTTGGCAAACAGTGGCTCTCACCATTTAATATTCCCAAACCCCTACCACTTGACACATTTCAATTGGAGACGGCAAGAAAATGTAGCAGACAAATAGGACAAAGGATAATACACATCAAGCACCAAAGTCAAAGAGACTGCCTTGGACCTTGCATCTTGCTGCTTCATGCAGTGGGGTTTCCGTCTTGCGTCTGTATCACTCAAATAAAAATCCTCTCCTGTGACCTCAGCGTCTCTATTTAATATAATACTACAGAGAGCTCCAATAATAAAGGGGGAACTCGGATTGTGGTTAGCCTGGATTTGCAGGGGGTGGAGAACCATGACAAAATAGAGCATCTTTGCATTCTGCAAAGCAAGAAACAAATTCTCAGCTTGTGTCAATGTCTCCCAAGAGGTCTGTCCCAGTGGAACTGCGGATCCACTCTCTGCCAGAGGAGCCAGAATAGGCAGTGAAGCAGTTTAATTCGACCTTGTATGTCTAAACAGCTTAAATTCTGTGTAAGCATAACAGAGAGAAATTTAACTCATTAGGCTCTGAGATCTGGAAGTTTGAAAAAGATCCATTTTTTAAATCTCCATGATTATATTATTTTACATCTGAACACTGGAAGGCAGCAACAAAACAGACAACAGTAAAGGATCACATCAGTATTGGAGATTTCTTTCTTTCAAGTGTTTCACTGTGGTTACTTTTCATATATACTATCAGTGTCAGGGATGCTGTACCTATGAAGGTTAAAACCTAGATGCTGGGTGAAAAACTAACCAGTAAATTTCATGCCGTGACCATTCCAATTTGTATTGTACACATTAAAATTAATGTAACATTAATTTCAAAACCACAAAAATATGTCTGTAAAAATTCTCAGCATGAAGAATCCTAAACCTTATTCCTACTCTTGGTGTTACACAGATTATATTCCACCAATCTGCTAATGGTTCAGTTTCTTCACTACAACAATATTAGTCTCTGGCCAGATTGGCAATTAGAGTTTGAAATTAAAAGCTGTTGTTTATTTTAGTATATCTGTTACAAATATATGCAAGCAGTTCAAATAATGGAAACACGGTCATCTGAATTTTAACTAGATATTACTAAGTTAACATCTAGAGGTTTACACCCTATATCGATGACATTTTTAGTCATACTGGTTCTATTAAAAGCAGATTATGAACATTTCTAATGCAACTACTCACACTGAACAGTTTCTTAAACAATTATCAGATGCAGTTTTAATGTGCTTCTGCCTTTAAAGGATATTAAATCATCTAAGGAAGACTCAGGGCTACTGAAAGCTTACAGTACAGAAAATATTTTTATTTTAGTAATGACATCATTATGTCCTTCATGGGGAAAAAAGACTCGGTTATCACTGCTGTTTAATTTTAACATGATTAACAAAATAATTCTAACTTTTAATAAAACAGGACCCACTCCCCATCTCCACGCCCCTCCCCAACACATAGAAGAGTAGCCAGGTGGCGAGAAGCCACCTGATAAAGAAAGTATTAGTTACTAATCTATGGGAACAACATTTAAACTGTTCATCAATTGACAGTCAATGCACAGGTCTGCTCATTAAGCAAGTACTTCACAGGATCATCTTTGTGGTTTGCAATTTAACTATTTCACTGACAGAGGCACCTTTCATAACAGAATAATATAAATATCTAACAAATTTGGAGAAAATAAGGAGATTAAATTCTCACTGAAATTATGTACAATGAAAACATGGCCTACAGAACCACGAGCCTCTGCACAAGAGATGAATCACAAAGCATGTGTACTCCTCATAACACTCACCATAGTGGACAGAATTCTATTGGTCACTAAAACACATGGTCACGTCACTTGGAAATCCAAACTCAGCAACAGACTTTATGCATTTTATGTTGAGACACCAATAATTTTTTGTATAAAAGGTATTATTCTTAGCATAAGGTAAAAGCAAAGTTACACAATAGTAACATAAAGCTCTGATAGTACCACTGTAGTGACCACTGTGGTAATGAAAGTCAATGAAATCGATTAGCTTGCCAAAAATCTATGCTAAAACATAAGCAGAGCTCTGCAAAGCAATTGAGCTGTGAAATCTCAAGGCAATTCCTTGTAGGGACCAGTTAGCTTGGGTAATCATACGAATTTTACAGACCTGAGGCAAATCATAGTAAATCTAAAAAAATTTAGAACGTAAAGACTCCCCAGACAAAACTTGTTTAATTATTTGTTAAGACTGCATTATGTATTTCATGCCTTCTGATAACCACAATTTAGTTAACCAGCTGAAATCCCATTAAGACCCTAAACAAAAACATGGATGCAACAAACATGGACGCAACAAACTTGTTTTTTAGCACACAAGTCCTTTACATTTTATTACATCTACCTTTTAAACTTAGTACTGTTATTTCTTTTAGAGATTGAGATCACAAGCATATTTTAGAAGTGAAATCCTGAAGTGATGAATTCAATGGGAGTTGAAGATATTAATCTCTCAGGAACTGGTCCTTCAGTATTTTTGTAATTGGATAAATACAGGACAACATGGCAACATACAAAGCTAGAACTAATACGAAATTCAAATACAAATATTTTTGTGAAGTCTTTAGATTCATTATGAATTACAGAATATGATCAGATGCATTTTTATTATAGTGGAACATCTCTACATTGAAGTCAATTTACTGCACATTTTACTCAGAAAGAGAATAGAATCTCTACTGGTCCCTTAATGCTTTCAAAAACAGTATTACTACTTTATGCATATGCACAGCACAAAATCATGGGGATGGATCACTGGCTTAAAATCAGCTACTTTTCAGTTATGCATACGAGCACAAATCTTACAGGCAAAGATAACTGGTTGTAAAAGACAATACAAAGCCCTAAAAGCTCATTTTGATGTCCTTCCTTGTGCCTACTTCTCTCCTTGAGCTGAGGAGAGATATTGGGCCTGATTTTGCTCTCATACCAATTTTAAAACTAGGCCCACAGACTTCAATGCAATTAGTCCTTGTTTACACCCAGTGTAAGTTAAAGGGGAGTTGGGATCATTTAATCAGTCAGAGATGGACAGAACCAAAACCCCAGGTCTGAATATTCCCACGTTTTGGGAAATTTAGATCCCAGATCTGTGGTGTGAGTCCCTTTCTAGTTATAATATAGACTTTGTTATGATTGTTTAGAGTGAGCAGAGGAAGTGGGAGAGGAGTATGCATTCTCATTGGGAATTGCTAAACTAAGAAATACAACACCAATTCCTAACTTTAAGCTATAGTGTATGCCAATTCCAATGGCATCCTATATTAACTGGTCTCCAAACCCACCACGAATGAGACCAAAAGCTGTATGAAATGTCTCATCAATGCTGTGAATATATGTGCACATACAGTGTACTATTTAAGGACCTGATCCTGCAAATACTTATTAACATGAGTAGTCCTGTTGAAGTTACCGAAACTCAGTAAAGGATCACAGACCCTAATGTGTGCTCTGAAATAATATAGTCATTAATTTTGAATGTATTTACTTGCTTGGCTAAATGCAGATATACTTTTATAGGGAAGTTTCTATGGGAAAAATTATTAGACTCTTTAATCATTTACTCCTAAGTTAATGCATTAGACCAAGAATGTATTTGGTAAAATAAATAGCCAATGAGATGGCTAAGAAATAAACCTCAACCAAAAATATGCACCCATTCTTTTGTATTTCATGTCCAGGAGAGCTGCCATTCCAGCCAGACATCATAAAACATTCTAAGTGAGGGCTGTGATACTCCCAGACAAATAATTCCTTAGATTTTCTGCACAAACATTACCAAATCAGTTTACCATTTCATACCTCTCTCCCTAAAATGAGCCTTCATTAAGCAATCTAAAGATCTGCACTTACACAACGGACCCAACCAAAAGTCTAGGCGACTTTCCCACCTGGTAAGAAAAAGTCCATGCAACCTGTGTAGTGTCAAGATAAAACCCCTTCCTGGAGTTTGACATTATTTACAAATTAACATAAAGACCAGCCCAAACCTTCTCCACAAGCTTGGCTCTCCCTAAGGTTTCTACTTTAGATCTACCTAGCCTGACCCCTAAGTCTTTTCTGTGTCAGACCCATGATTCCTCTTCTCATGGGAGCACTTGCTCTGAGGTCTACTTCCTCCCTTTTTAATTGCCTTCCGTCTGGATAGCCTTTTCTTTAGGTTTGATGTTGCTGGTAGGTGTTATGGGGTGGGGATAACTTTATTCCATCAATCCCTTCTGCAGTGTATCCCATCACAAGATGGCTTTTCCGTCTCTAATTGTCTGTGTTTAACTTTTTCTTTATCCACTTTATCTTTCATTTTATCCATTATTATTATTTATTAGTTGTATTGTGGTAGCACCTAGAGGACCCCACTCCTACCTTGATTTTTACATCAATGTCCACATCTGTGAAATGGGGATGGTGATACGTACCTCCCTTTGTAAAGCTTTTTGAGATCTACTGATGAAAAGAGCTAGGTATTATTGTTGTTGTTTTGGAAGGAAAAGAGGAAAGGGGAGGAGGAGGCTGATTTTGATTTTTTTTCCTTCTGCACTATCAGTATAATGTACTGATAAATATCAGTGGTCAAGCTACAAAACCAGATCCTAAAAACTGATTTTAAAAAGATAACCTAAGTGACATCCACTTTCATGATCTGAAAGATGAGGAGGGGAAATGTCAAAAAATAAAGGCTGTGGGCTATCCAAATTTCATGGCTATTTGTTTGCTCCTCCATCCTTCCACATTTATGACAATTAAGTGTACCAATTTGTAGGACTCTTACAGAAAGACATGCATCACTGAACAAGCAGTTGACATCATACTGTTTGTATTATACTTTCTCCTCCTCTCCTTTTCATTTTCTTATAACTTTCAGGAAGCCAACAGAGCTTATAAATCACTAACGAGAAAAAGTGTGACCAAAGATTCAAAACAGACATTGCTAAGATATATGACAGTTAAAGCCTTAAGCAAGCACATAGAAAATAAAATGCTATTTTTCCAATATGTGTATATAAAAATTAATGTTCAAAGATGTAACACATTATTTTGGTGTCTCAAAACTTCAAAGTGCGTCTCAAGCATCTTTCAGTCTGATGACAAATTGATCGTTTTAAATAAGAACAAACTTTTTCATTTCTGAAAAAAGAAAAATTATTACAGAGGTAATGACATCTGCACAGTTTCACTCAACAAGCAGTCACTTCTGATGTTAAAAGTCTTTGACAGCAGGCTTCAAAATCAAAACTAATCAGTAGTTCAATCATGTGAGACATCTGCATTGAAACAAATCCTAATTGTATATTTTAAAGAAGTAAAACCTTTTGATTTTTTTAAAAAAAAAGTTATACTTTTTCTAACCCAATATAGAGATAGGCCCTTAATAAAAACTCTAGAATTCAGATCCAAATCTTGTGATTGACACTTAACTGTAAAATAGGTTGCACCAAAACGCTGGATTCTCAACTAACCCCAACTTTGGAGCAATATCAATATGAATCTAAACGTTGCCATTCAGCACTGTCTCTCAAGTCCCTCACTGTCTCATCATCACCCAGACCAGACAAGTATTTAAACAGAAAATCATACCCTAGAAATAATTCTGCAAACTGTATGATTTAATTAATCTTTTATCTCTAACTTCAAGATAGAGAATTGCAGAAGCAAACCAGATGCTCCACATTAGAATGATCAGATATTAATATGTCCAAACGTAGATCCATCTTTATTGAGCTATTAAATAGAAATGCACTTATTTTACTTAATTCCATGAAAATCACACAAGATAGCTCTTAATACCAGTAGGCCCCGTCTGCATTGAGAACCATGTTAATGTAACAGTCGAAGCAGAACTCCCATTGAATTGCTTTCCAACATGGTTTGGTTAGGCAGCATGGGAAGGGCCAAATAATGTTAAGAAAAAACTATTTGGGATTAGGTTTTTAGCTAACCTTGAGCACTTTATAAAAAAAACCCCACACCTTTTATCATGGTTTGGGACATTCTATAATGGCTGGATTATTAATATTTGTATTAGTCACCCCCAAGAGCCTCAGTCAGGGCTGAAGCACCATTATGTTAGCCATGATACAAACATATTGGCCCAGATTTTAGAGGTATTTAGACATTGCTCTGCTCTTTTGAAAATGGGACTTAGCCATTTAAGTCACTTAGGTCTTGCGTCACTTAGGTCTTGCAACACTAAGTGAAGCAGTGCCTAAATATCTTTAGAAATCTGGGCATGAGCTCTACCCAAACAACTAAAGAATCTAAGGAGACAAATTACATGAAAGATGTGGGTTGTATGGGGGAAAGGTATGAGAAAGAAGGCAGTCAAATAAATACAATATCAACGTTTGCAATTTTTGTTTCTGTAAATAAAGTGCCAACTAACCCATTGGTTATTTTCTTCCTGACATCCCACCACATGTGAGTGAAAAGATTATGTGCAGAAGAGGGTAGTGATCTTATGAATCAGTTCTAGAAATTTTCTGTGCATAAAAGCCAGCATCAAAGAAAGTACAAAGATGTGTCTGCGAGAAGCTGACAAATGGACAGACAAGACTGGAATCATGACAGCAAAATGCAGAAGACAGGAGATCAGCAGGAACTATGCGTGAATTCAATATGATTAACACACACTGCTCCATTCTGAGCATAGACTAAGGCTAAATTCCCTGCATTTTAAGTGAAACCTGTAAACTTTACATAGCTTTTTATAACTATACAACTTAGTGACAAAGAGGTGTTCAAGACTTCAGTAACATTCCTAGCTTCCTATCTACCAGTGCTGTTTAAACTCAAAAAGCCTTATTAAAAATGACACCAACTGTCTAACTAATGTCTGACCTTGATACCTAGGGCTTTATTCAGGCCATTCCTATTAATACATATGGGAGTTCTCAGCTAAAGTCCTACACAGTTACATAAGCAGAGCACAATTCAAGCCAACAAAAGGAGGAAATTCAGAGTTCTAAGACCTTTAATTAATTTTAATACATTTTTTGTTATCCAAATCGCATATACCCCATCTTAATATAGCCACTAGCTCATTCATTTCAACCTCCTATTTTACATGGTCTTCTTCCATGTTCATAAAACCTGCAAGTTTCAGAGTAGCAGCCGTGTTAGTCTGTATTCGCAAAAAGAAAAGGAGTACTAGTGGCACCTTAGAGACTAACCGATTTATTTGAGCATAAGCTTTCGTGAGCTACAGCTCATTTCATCGGATGCATTTAGTCGAAAATACAGTGAGGAGATTTATATACACACAGAACATGAAAAAATGGGAGTTATCATACACACTGTAAGGAGAGTGATCACTTAAGATGAGCTATTACCAGCAGGAGAGCGGTGGGGAGGGGGGGAAGGAAACCTTTTGTAGTGATAATCAAAGTGGGCCATTTCCAGCAGTTAACAGGAACGTCCGAGTTTTGGAAAGGAAGATGATGTCTGTCTGTATCTGTACGGACGTTCCTGTTAACTGCTGGAAATGGTCCACCTTGATTATCACTACAAAAGGTCCCCCCCCCCCCCCCGCTGGTAATAGCTCATCTTAAGTGATCACTCTCCTTACAGTGTGTATGAGAACACCCATTTTTTCATATTCTGTGTGTATATAAATCTCCTCACTGTATTTTCCACTGAATGCATCCGATGAAGTGAGCTGTAGCTCACGAAAGCTTATGCTCAAATAAATCGGTTAGTCTCTAAGGTGTCACTAGTACTCCTTTTCTTTTTATAAAACCTGCAAGCAATTCCTACTGTATGTCTACTCACCTCTGCACTTTATCTGCCAGTTTAACTCTGGCCTCTTCTTTTACTCTCCACACAATCCTTCCCAATCTTGGTTCAAGAACCTTCTCCTCTGCAAATCATGTGAGCTGGAACAAATCTTCGTGTATCTGTGTGTCCCATTAACTGCCCATCTTATTTCAAATTTGATATGACAATATTGTATTCCTCTTGTCTATACATGTGAGTCGTGCTCTCCCTTTGCTATTATTTACCTAAGAAGCATCTTGAGAAACAGCTTTTATCAAAGATGCTTCACAACAAAGATGTCCCGTAACATTTTACTGTATTGTAATACACTTTGGTACAACAGCTAAAAAGTATTTTCTCTACCGATTTTGTTTTTTTCCATTTAGCTAACATTGATTTTTTGTACTGTCTCTCCAGTGTGTTGCAGAAGCTAGTTTTGCTTACTTCTCTTTTTCTTGCAGTAGCATCACTAAGCACAAATATGCACAGGACTTACAATACTTTTTGTTAGTTAACAGCTACTGCAGAGCCAGCACAGGAAACAACTGAGGACAAAAACTGCTTACATACAAGTTCTTTCTTTCTTAAGTGAATATTGCTTTCCTTTTATTTTCTGGTGACCGGTAAAGTTTGGAGCGCAGACAGAGATATCTACAATCCTGAAGTCATTCATCAAATAATATTCTATTAAAGACATGTTAGATTCGGGACCTAAATTATCTGCCTGCATTATTTAGCACTACATCTACACATGCTTATCTCATGACCTTATGTCTGTTATTACAAATGGCTTTTGAACAGCATCATATCATACAATACATAATGATAATCATTATCCAAACAGAATGAGGTGATGATATTTGGATGCCTTAACTCTGGCACTGACCTCAGGACAGTCATCAATGCCTTTGTCACCTCCTACTTGCAGTGGGCTCTAATGAAGGTGACAAATTCAGCGAGTCTTGAATCTGACTTTGACAATTTGTCAAAGGCTACCCGTGAAGGACAGTTCGAAGCTTCAGTAGCATAAGCGGTGTAGTTCACAAAAGCTTATGCTCAAATAAATTTGTTCGTCTCTAAGGTGCTACTCATATTATAAAAATTCTGATTAACATGTTGCCATTAGAAACTCAAATGGCTCCATTTATGTTTGATGGGTCAAAAGAACCTCAAATTTGAGTGTCCAGTAACTGGAATGGTTTTTCATTTTTTTTATTTGACTACTAGTTAAAAAATTCAAATTGTAAGCTGTAAATGCTGAGTTATGTCAGTTCCTCTCCTGTAAGTTACATTGTTGTTTAGTATGAATTTAAAATTGTTCATAGTAGGCAGCAATACTCTCAGTATCGGGACGCATCATGAAAACATCAAACTACTACCACAAGACAATGCTTTTGTTTAGACACAGCAAAAGCTTATTGGTAAATATGAGTCCATACCAGGTGCTAAAGGCCTGTGGACTCCAGATCTGAGAAACCCTAGAAAGAGCGAGATATGGGGACTTTGTATTGAGGGTCTGTCAACAAGAACAGCTCATCTTATGTTTGATCTTAGCTGTTATTGTAGGTAGACAGTAAGATAACCAGATCTACATAGACAAAAACCAAAACCTGAATTTCACCTTGGAGTTGATGGGAAGCCCCTCCAATACACTGAGCACATGTGTAATGCATTAAGGCCAAAGTTTTCTATTAAACAAGCAGATCATCTCATGCTACTGAAGCTTCGAACTGTCCTTCACGGGTAGCCTTTGACAAATTGTCAAAGTCAGATTCAAGACTCACTGAATTTGTCACCTTCATTAGAGCCCACTGCAAGTAGGAGGTGACAAAGGCATTGATGACTGTCCTGAGGTCAGTGCCAGAGTTAAGGCATCCAAATATCATCACCTCATTCTGTTTGGATAATGATTATCATTATACCGTAGCTCATAATGATTATCATTATCATTACACCGTAGCTCACGAAAGCTTATGCTCAAATAAATTTGTTTCTAAGGTGCCACAAGTCCTCTTTTTCTTTTTGCGGATACAGACTAAGACAGCTGCTACTCTGAAACCTATAATATGAGTATTAGATATAACCTTGACAGACTGAATAGCTATATGGATTACACTGCAGACAATTCTGGTAAAATTTAACTGATAATTTCCATGCTATCAATAAGGTACAGTGCACAGTAGAAAAATACGCAAAACTTTTATTATTTTTTCCATCCGTATCCTTAATCCCAGCAATGTTTGACAGTAATAACTACTCCATGAATAATATAAATTGACATGGAACTTCCTTTGACATTGTATTTGTTCCAGTGTCAAGTATATAGTTATTAATTTGGACGTCAGGGGGTCTATTCACCTCTTGATGCAAATGCCTAACTCCTAGTGTTAACATTGGTTACACAACCATTAAGGGAAAATAAACCCATACTATACAGAATTTGATGAAAATAAATAGGATTATATTTAATCTTGTGCATATAATGCAGTATATAGGATGTAATGAAGAAATACCATTAGAGACTGTGGCAGCATGCAGAATATCTCTTTTTCAGTCTTCCAGAAGATAAGTTTGACAACGTGTTTATCCAGTGGATTATTTTAAGGAATATTTGCAAACTTTTATTTTTCAATATACTGCTGTTTTTGCTCCAGCACTGTTCTATCAAAGTATACATATATCATGAATTTTTTGTGTGCATTCACCCCTAGAGCTAATCTTAACTATCTAAAAAAGCACAGTTTAATAAAAACAAGAGAAACACTTACAGTAACAACACTTGTTCTTTTTTGTATGTGATGCAATTGTACATGCTTTGCTACTCTACCTATAAGAAGAGAAGGCAACCAGAAGCCACAGCCTCAGGCAGAAACCTTCACATTTTTCAGCCAGTGAAGAAGCAGTATGTTCACATGAGTTGTCATAAATTATCATAGTAACTATGGTGGTGCTAGGTCTAAACTCTGAACACATCAAATTTAGTGATTTTACTAGTAACTGTCACAACAGTGCTGAATCTACAGTAGTTTAGAACACATTCAAAACAATATACGCTACAGCTATTGTCTACAGAAGGACAATAGCAACTTTAAAAACAAAGTATCACCTTAGGCTCACAGTGGCATTGCTCTGACTTCTTGCAGTAATACACATGCATCAAGAGAGGAGAGGTACATGGCTAGAGCAGTTTGCATTTACGTTGGTGAAAAGAGGGATCCATAAAAGATTAAGAAGAAGAAATAACTTTGATAAAAGATGAATAAGGAAGTCCAACACACTGAGCAAAGTAGAAGTCTAAAATCAAATGCATGAGGTCTCCAAAACAGATTTCTTAAAAAGTTTAATTTGGCAGTTACTGTCATTGTTAGCTCCATTATTCTAGGTGAGAACTATAATCAAGAGTTAAGTGAGCGGTGTACACAACTGACACCTTTTTAAACTCTGTGTAATATCAGCTGTGTTTTTTTACTTTTTAACCACAAAATCTAAACATCTAAAAGCACTTGATTATGATTGGAAATCAAACTCTAGTAGTGTGCGTGCATTTTAAAACTCAATGAAAAAGGCCTCTTACACAGGAAAAGGTTCCATAAATAATTGGCAAAGATAATTAGTATCAGCAAGGAAAATTGTCCAGAACAGTTTTGCTTGCATACCAGTAACCCTCAGTTCCATATTCAGGAGATGAGTCTCCTGATTTTTAAAGTTTTTCTGATACTAATTCAGACAGTTTACTAACAATTAAGTACCTATATCAGGACTGAAAAAAAAATCTAAATATGTTTACTGGAAGACCATAATGCATGAAATTGGTAGAAAAAGTTATATAGTATTTTGTAAGCACAAATTCAAGGCACTTTAGTAAGTGTAGTAGCCATGTGGTATTTAGAATGAAGAGAGATTTTGGCTGCCATGTTGGATTCGTTCATAGAAAGTAAATCCATGGGTTGCTTCAGAAGCTTTGTTTCAACTGAAGAAGCCTATTGTACACTCCCTGTTCTTACATGAAAACTCCTGGAGGAGGAGACAGGACACATGGATATTCATACATTTTGAAGTAAAACATGCTTTTCTCATTAAACCATGTGATATTACTTAGATTTATCAAACGCCGCACAGGAGATTTCTTGCGAAAGGTAAACCTATGGTATATTAGTCTAAAGGGATCACATACCACTGACTCCGTCTTTGCTTTCTTGTGGTGAAAGCAAATCTTGTGCATAGTGGTGAATTTCACCCTAGGGTATCAAATATAATCAGAATCCCTTGGTATGTGCATATAACGTTAGAGTTGTTATTCATGTTGTCTTTCTATGTTGTGTGAAACTATACCATCTGTGCAAAAAGAAAAGGAGTACTTGTGGCACCTTAGAGACTAACCAATTTATTTGAGCATGAGCTTTCGTGAGCTACAGCTCACTTCATCGGATGCATACCGTGGAAACTGCAGTAGACATTATATACACATAGAGACCATGAAACAATACCCCCTCCCACCCCACTGTCCTGCTGGTAATAGCTTATCTAAAGTGATCATCAAGTTGGGCCATTTCCAGCACAAATCCATCTGTGAATTTACATCTTAAGCTGTTATTGAAATACAAGATGAAGTTAAAATATCTTTCATTAAACATACTTTTTGTAATAAAGTTTTACTTTACATATATGTTTCTACAGAATATAATTCAATTTTAAATTAGAGTTTGGTGTCACTTTCAGACTACAAGATTGTTTTTTCTCTTCACTAACAAATCAATATTTTATAAAACTGCAGTAATGTAATGTATGTTGTAACATAGATGGTGACTTCCCTAATCTTTGGATCAAGGCCCTGATCCTGAAAAGACTTATACACATGTTTAACTTTACATATTGATTTTAATGGGACTCATCAGCATGCATCTATTTTTGCAGGACTGGGGCTCAAATCATATCGGATAGGAACCTTTGCTGGATTTGTAAATGCCAGTACTGAAAACTGGATGGTGAGAAATCTGGATTGTTATCTGGGGATGAAGAATAGTAGGGGGAAAGAAGTATCCAGTTTAATAAAACATGCCACAGAACACCTGAAACAATGTAAAAGTTAACAGCTACTGTGACTTTCCATAAAGACTCTCAGTACTTTTGACATCACATTTTGATAGAATACTTCCAGATTCAGACAGAAAGTGAAGCCTTTTAGTCATAATCAACCTTAAACAACAAAAACAAAGAAATCAAGGATTAGGGTTTAGCATCTAGAAAAATAAGCTCTCTGATCCCTTTAATATTTAACTTGGCAAATCATGTCATTCAATCAGTTAATCTCTTCAAATGTAGCTAGAGCACAAGATGCTATAATGCAGTATCTAACATGGACGTCTGCAAACTGAACTTCTGCAGTATTTATGCATATTGCTGAACTCCATCTCAGTAGTTTTTTTAAGTTTCTGGAAGAGGGATCAGTTCATTCTATGTGGTACAGTCACTTATTTTATATAATTGAATGTTTATTTCACCTTTTGTCTTGTATCTCAAAAAACTCTACAGAGTTAAGTAATGTTAGCAGAATTACAGAGAAATAACATAGGCAAGGGAGTTAAGTTGTATTTAGGGCTCTACCAAATTCATGGTCCATTTTGGTCAATTTCACAGTCATAGAATTTAAAAAATCGTGAATTTAATGATGTCAGCTATTTAAATCTGAAATTTCAGGGTGTTGTAATTGTAGGGGTCCTGACCCAAAAAGGAGTTGTTGTTGGGGGGGGGATCCCGCAAGGTTATTGTAGCGGGGTTGCAGTACTGCTGCCCTTACTTCCGCAATGCTGCTGGTGGCCGCGCTGCCTTCAGAGCTGGGTGGCCCGAGAGTAGTGGCTGCTGGCCGGGAGCCCAACACCGAAGGCAGAGCCACCACCAGCAGCAGCACAGACGTAAGGATGGCAGGAGATGGTATTGTCACCCTTATGTCTGTGCTGCTGCCTTCAGAGCTGGGCCGTCGGTCAGCAGCCGCCACTCTCTGGCCACCCACCTCTCAAGGCAGCAGCACAGAAGTAAGGTGGCATGGTATGGAATTGCCACCCTTCTGTGCTGCTGCTGGCAGGGCGCTGCCTTCAGAGCTGGGTGCCCAGCCAACAGCTGCCGCTCTGCGGCCACCCAGCTCTGAAGGCAGCACAGAAGTAAGGGTGGCAATACGGCAACTTTCCTAAAATAAACTTGCAACCCCCCACAATCCCCTTTTGGGTCAGGACACCCAGTCTGAGAAATAGTGGCCTCCCCTGTGAAATCTGTATAGTACAGAGCAAAAGCCCACAAAAGACCATATTTCATGGTCCGTGACGCATTTTTCATGGCCGTGAATTTGGTAGGGCCCTAGATATATTACAGTTTCCCATATTCAATTGGCCTGTCCAGGGGCACAGATTTAGGGGCACAATCTGGCAAGGCACCTGCTCCTGCTCCCACTTACATCAATGTGAGTTTTGACATTGACTTCTGTGGGAGCAGAGCAGGCCTGTGGGCCTCCCTCTCATAATAAGTAAGGAAAGTCTTCTGCAAAACTGCTCATTCAGGTTTTCAAGTACAGATGAACTGTTTACCCACAACTTTGCATTAGGTTTTAGTCTTCATAGTAGTGCCTGGCTAAGTAGAGCATATGTTTCCAGTCCCTTGGTGAAAACAGTACACACACACACAAAAGTACAGTTTAAATCCTTAATAATTTTACTGTGCATCAACTGTTTTGTTGAGCAGTCTGTCAGCAGATATGCATGTGCAATTCTCACTGAACACAACAGAAATTAAATAAGGCCAAGAATTTGCAGTTACCCTTTTTCGTTGCAATCACCCCGATCACAGATATCTAGAAAATTATTAGTTCAAGCTACTACTGGAAATAAAAGTCTCTCTAGCTGAATTACTCAGGCTAATGCAATTGGAAAAGGGAGACAGCCATTTTTGAAGTATCAATTTACTGGCTATTAAAGCCACACTTAAAATTAACTGCATCACAGAATATACTATATCATTTATCTTATCTCCATTTTGTAGAGTATTATCAGATTCCTGGGTACATCTGTATTAAGAACAGTATTAATTCTGTCGATTACCTCATTCCAAAATAACCTAACGTTCTGGCATTCCTAAAGCATATGGGACAAAGCAGTGGCTCAATTAATCTGAAAACTGAGCCAGGATTTTCAATCCAGAGGTGTACTAACAAAACCTCACGCCAATTCTGTTAAATCTATCAGTTGCTAGCATATTCTAATGCTAAATAGCAAAGTCACTGAAAAACTCAGCATTCATATACTTCAGTTTCTAGTACCTTTTCTAATAACTTTTCATTCTGAGACTTTCAGGGCTGAACGCTGAACACTGAGTTTTGTTAAAATTGTTTTTATCCTGGATGCCTGTGCCCTTCTTTAAGGCATAATCATTCAGTGTTTGCATATGCAAAATGCATATGCATATGAAAATGCAGCATATTCCATAGCTGATTAAATTTCATAGTTTAGTTTTTATCCAGTGGTGCAGCAGGTTACAGAATTGAAAGCACACAGACAAAGGATTTATTTCATAAGTGTATTCACTTGAATTTACTGTTAGGGTCACTGGTTTAACAGATTGCCATGGAAAACTGATTTCCCATAGTTTTGAACATCTCAATAACTGGCTACCCGACAGGTTTCAAAATGTAATCATAAATGGGGAATCATCATCAAGCAAGTGTGTTTCCAGTGGAATCCCAGAAGGATAAATTCTTGGCTTACACTATTTAACATTTTTAATCCATGACTGAAAGAAAACAAAATCATTACTGGTAAAGTTTGAAGATGACACAATGACTGGGGGAATGGTAACTAATAAGAGGACAGGTCAGTGATACAGAGCAATGTGGATCACTTGGTAAGCTGGATGCAAACAAACTATACATTTTCCATACAGTCAGATAAAAAGTCATATCTACGAATAAAACATCACTGGGAAGCAGTGACTCTGAGAAGCACACATGGATCATGGTAGATAACCAGTTGAACATGAGCTCCTAGTGAGACATTGGGACCAGACGGGCTAATACAGTATTTGGATGTATAAATGGGAATCTCAAGTAGGACTAGGGAGGTGATTATTTTTCTGTTTGGCACTAGTGTGACTAGTTCAGGAATACTGTGTTCAGTTTTGCGTTTCTCAATTCACAAAGGATGTTGATAAATTGGTGCAAGTCAGAAGAGCCACTAGAATGATTAAAGGATTGGAAAACATCCCTTATAGCAATAGACTCAAGGATCTCAATCTATTTGGCTTAACTAAGAGAAAGTTAAGGCATGACTTGATAATAGTGTATAAGTATCTAGGTACAAAAATTTGATAATGGGCTCTTCAGTCAAGAAGACAAAGGGGATGACAAGATCCAATGGCTGGAAATTGAAGCTAGACAAATTCAAACTGGAAATATGGCATACATTTTAAAAAGTGAAGGTAAAACTATTCCGTTATGCTGGATTTTCCATCACTGGAAATTTTAAAATCAAGATTGGTTGTTTTTCTAAAAAGATATGCTCTAGTTCAAATAGGAATTAACTCAGGGAAGTTCTATGGCCTGTGTCAAACAGGTGGTCAGAGTGGATGATTACAATTGTCCCCCTTGGTTTTATAATCTATGAATAAGCAATAGGAGGATAAAAATGTAATTGATTATACTAGCCTACATTTTTGACCTACTTCAATGAAGTCTATTTCAGGTTTGTCTGTTCTCTCCAAGTTGGCTGGTCTCCATGTTGTATTTTACCCAGCTTTACATAACTTAACTACCAGCATTCTGAAAACCCATCTTTAGCTCAAATTTTTATTTTTGGTAGCTATGAAACAGATGGCATTCAGTATACAGAACCCATGTAACAGAAATAGGCACCAATCCAATGCAACAGTTATAGATGAATATGAATTAAAATAAAACTGAAAATGGCAAGTATAGTATACTAACATTTTCTCGCATAACAAACATGGCTGACATTTTTTGATATTCTTTACTGCTACAAGACTGACAGTCATGTGTGCCTCATTAATAAACTATTTGCTCTGAGTCCCTACCTGGTTCTCAGTAGAATGCACAAGGTGAAATGAATGGGAGTTTTTCCCATTGACATCAGTGAGGTGAGATTTCACCCGAATCCCAGTTAGACTCATAGACTTTAAGGCCAGAAGGGACCATCATGATCATCTAGTCTGACCTCCTGCATGTTGTTGGCCACAGAACCTCACCCACCCACTCCTGTAATAGACCTCTAACCTCTGGCTGAATTGCTGAAGTCCTCAAATCATGATTTAAAAACTTCAACTTACAGAGAATCCACCATTTACATTAGTTTAAATCTGCAAATGACCCAAGGTCCCCAAGGTCTCTGCCAATCTGACCCCTAGAAAAATTCCTTCCTGATCCCAAATATGGCGATCAGTTAGATCCTAAGCCCGAAAGACCCAGCAGCCAGAGACGTGGGAAAATATTCTCTGTAATAACTCAGAGCCCTAATTCTCCTAACTTACCCCTTTCCTACGGTTTGGCTTTATTGATCACTCACTGCATGAAACTCACCTATGTTTCTTCTCTAGGCTTGGCTGCCCCTAGTGTTTTCTTCCAGGAGTTCCTCTACCCTAGATCCCTGTTAGCACTGCATAGAGGGCTACTGCTATCTTTTTATATTTAGTGTTGAGTTAAGAAGTGCACCTTTCACAGTGAATCAGCAGAAATTCAGCAGCTTTATGCAGCATACTAGTATCTTTCAAAGTGATGTGTCAACAGATGAGCCTCTTATTATTTTAATTGTATTACAAGGCCTCATTATTTTAATATTGAGCCTGAAAAACTAATACATGGGCAGAAAAATCTTTTGTGACCATTTTAATGTTTTGATTCTGCTTCTGTGTCTCTCCCCCACACTCAGTTTGAACATTTTCCTTGCAGGCTCATGCAGAAAATATTTCCCTTTTTACAGTAACTCTACTTCACCCACAGCCACCTGGAGGCAATGGTAATAAATATAGATTAGACTAGACATAATATGCTTTGGCGTCTAGAAAGTCTTATTTCAGGTGTTCGCTAATGATTGATTAGATCTACAGAACTTAGGGACACAGTTCACTACAATTAATGGCAGGTGTGCACGAGATTTTCAGAAGCAGCCAAATGGTTAAGAAGCACAAGTTATTGAATTTCAATGGGATTTGTGCTCCTAAACCACTTTGCTGTTTTTGAAAATTCCATCCTAAATCTAAATATCCTCAGTGGCTCTGAAAAAAATCAACCTTAGTAGGATATTCAAATCCAACTAATGTTCCAGTATTGCATCGAGCTCATTGAACTGTTAAATTTTGCTGCCTCTTGGTGTCAAGCTTTATCCCCACAGGGAGAGAAAGAGAGAGAGAGATGATAGGATTTAGGGAACATCTAACCAACAAAAGGTGGTGCTAGCCCATTCTGAAGTCCATGCCGCTACATCTTCACTGATATTATTACAGGGGCTAGCTAGATTAAAGCTACTGGAGGCATGCCCACCAGAGCTGCAATCATACCTTCATATGCTCTGGAGACGACATATCTTAGAGAGGAGAAAGAAGAATCTGTATTCTGCCCTGTTCATAGGCAGCTCACAAAAATGGCTTCAAAGTGGTAAGGGGTGAACAGCAGTGATCCAACAACTAACACAAGCAAAAAACAAACAAACAAGGGTTTAAAAAGGAATATGCCCCGAAAATAGATATTTCTGCATGTTCAATACGTTACCTGAATTCCAGCAGTTAACAGTTGAGGAAATACTAAATATTACAGATGACAAAGACAATTTCAAGTTAAGGCTGAAATTGTCAATGTCACATTTCCTTCTGTTGGCTTGGCAATGCAAGAGTATTAAATCAGTGTTAAGTGGTGTATTGTATAATACCTCTTTGCAAGTGTGATGGACCCATGTCTCCGAAAGAACTCATGAAGATATCATCCATTATGATAAGTGGAAATGTGTGTTGTGGGCATTCGGGTACATTTAAGAAGTGTGACATAACTTGGCATTCCTGGGTAGTAAGGGTTTGCATTGAAGGATATCATACTTAAACACTGTTTTTTTCTTTATGAAATCTAAATATAAGATACTACTATTCTTTGATTACTGTACGAACCTAATATAAAGTTTTAGCTGGATTTTCTTTACATTTTATCCTAATTATATATGTTTATATTTCAAAGGCTTTCATAATGCTGAATTAGTACCATCGTAATCATGTAATGACAACATTTCTGGTGGTTTGAGAAGGTGGATGGGAATACGGACTCCTGGGTGCTATTCCAGCCTGCCATAAGGACTCTTGGATTCACTTCTTAACTTTATCATTGGCTTGCTTTGTGACCTTGGGGACATCACTACCTGCGTGCCTCCGTTTCCCCATCTATACAATGGGAATAATAATATTATCTTCCTCGGAGTGTAAGGAGGCTTTAATGATGTTTGTAAAGCATGTTGAGATTACAGATAAAAGACACTATAAGTAGAAATCTTTCCATGGCAACAGACTGAAATGAAGGATTATGACTTCATTGCAGGATCTAGCAAAAAAGATTGCGAGGGATAGAAATCTCATTCAAGTATAAATGCTTAAAAATGGCAGGGAATACAATGAAAAAGGATTAGCCATGTAAACAGCTTTTTACATAAAATACTATTTTCCCCATGTTTGCCTCAGCATGCAAGTCTTGCTGCAATACCTAGACTTTTTTTTAATACTTTTTATGAAGCCTAAAAAACTTCAGCTCATTTATCATAACAGAGTCCTACTGAATGCGGGGGTGACGGATGGGAGGGACACACCATCAATGAAAGACACTAACTGTTTGCTGGTGTAAATATACACAAATTCACTGACTTCAATTGACTCTGTGAATTTATGCCAACAGAGAATTTGGCCCAAATATAATTTCTTACTTCAGCAATCATGTAAATTTTTTGCACGCACATAAAACTGCCGTGAAGCAGCATAATAAATCCAGGTATTCCCCAATGGCATTCCTAGTGTGAAATAATCAGCCCCTTGTATCTTAGCTAGACTTAATAATTGAGCATAGGATGAAAACTGAATGCTCAAAAAACAGAGCTCCATATTTTACTATTTCTTTAAGACAGAATTTTTCGGTTTTAACTGTCGGATACTGTAAACAATAACAGGCTTACTGAACAAAAAAGTTACTAAAGAAAAGATTTTTTTTTAAATGGTGATAACTGGTTTTCTGTCTTTAAGACTAAAAAAGTTCAGATGAATCCATTAACATAGAAGTAATAACAAGAATGCCCTTCACCATAATCATTGTACTTGCTTGAAAAAAAACTATCAATATGTTTTAAAAATCTGGATGTCTTCTCAAGCAGAGCAACATGTTCCAAATATTTAATCTGCCCATATGATCTAACATACAAACAAAACCTATTAAGCTCTATACCCACTGCACAATTACTAATCCTTTCAAATGTTCTGATCTTAGATACATAAATACACTTCTACCCTTGAACTACAAAAGCTGGATTTTATAGCCAGGGATCTAAAGACAATTGTTCTTTAAGTCTAATCAGAAATTAATTATGCAATGTTCAAAAAATTAGTAGAGCCAAAACTGAACTCAATTATAATAATGGGAGGACTACATAGTATTCTTAGAACTTTAAAATTTCAGGTCTTTTGCAAGAAAGAAGTGTCTTTCACAGAAACCTAGCGCTGTTCATTGACAGTCACCCTGCCCGTAAGTGTTTTCAACTTTTGGATTGTGTGAAATGCTGATGAAAATAAAACATTTATTATAGAGAAATACATAATTATCCTAAAAGCAGTAAGGTATAGAACAAAGGAAGTAAAACTTCGCAAGCGACCATGAGGATCTAGTTTTCCCCACACATACTGTTTTTCACAAACATAAAAGGGGACTACTTAAAAATACAGGATATTTTCTAGAAGTTTATAATATTTGAATTAAGGAAACATTTCTGTTTTAATAAAAGACTTCTTAAACTGTTTTTAAATACAGGCATCATGGTGAGTAAGGAACCCAGCAAATGCTTACTCACAACCTCTGAAAGTGAAGTTGAGCCAGCCGCTTCACTTGCTTTGGAGATTAAATATGCATTGGATCCCAACCGACAGATTAAGAAAAGAAACAAAGCCCTTCAGGTGAGATTTAAAGATATCTGCGAGGCCCAGAATGAACAAAGGGACAAACAACTATCTTCAGTACAGCATGCAGACACAAGAGAAACAAAGCCCATCTCTTATAAAGCAGCTTATCGTAAATATATGACAGTGCCTGCACGAAGGTCAATACCTAATGTTACTAAGAGCACAGGAGTTCAGACCTCACCAGATCTTAAAAAGTGTTACCAGACATTCCCTTTGGACCGCAAAAAAGGGAATATTATTAAAAGCGTCTCAGCTGTTGACACCTTTAAGAGTCAAAACAATGGATTTTTAATAGATATTAAGGATGAAGATAGTAAAAACTCAGGGGAGGCTGCTCATTGTAGCAAGGTCAGTGACCTAAAGACAGCAGAGTTTATTTCCCATATTAATGAACGCATGAATGCGGTAGATCAGCCTTCTAGTGACAACTGTTCAGAGGCATGTAAAAGCACTGATTTGCACAGCTGTACTAAAGAACCTCCTTCTCTTCAAAACTCAGCAGACTCTACTTCACAAGAGCCTGATTACCAGCTGCATGATAATGCAAAACATGATACAGTGCCACCGGATAATGAAGAATCTAATCAATCAGCACATGGGAAAGTGTTTAAGACGGAAGTAGGTACAATTTATTTACCTGCATCCAGTTCACATGCCACACAGCCTGACCCGCAAAACTCTGCAGCAGAGACTGAATGGTCACTATGCCCAGCAACAGATGAGGAAAGAAAGAGAACTGTGCATCTTAATGGTCTGCAATCCCAGTCAGTAAACGCTCAGGCCTGCTCAACACAGGCACAGTGCCAATCAGCCGAATGTAACGAACAGACCCTTCAGATAAATGTTTCACCTATGGAAGAAGACCAGCCTTGTCAGACAGCAGTTGCTGTGAGTGAAGAATGCCAACAAATTGTGCCTCACACAGACGTGGTAGACTTGAAAGCACAGCTTCAGATGATGGAGAATTTGATCAGCTCAAGCCAGGAAACCATAAAAGTGCTCTTGGGTGTCATTCAGGAGTTAGAAAAAGGAGAAGCTCATAGAGAAGGGTAAGTATAAACCAAACTGTTTTTAAAAGCTTTCTTAATATGTACTGTCATTTAAATTTGCTAATTTAATCTACACAAGAAGCATAAATCTTAAGTGAATTCCAGTACTGAACTAGTGTCATATCTTTCATACGTACTAAATGTTTTTGCTTTAGAAATATGTCCTAGGTTAACTACATAGACGCCTTTAAAAATGGGTCTTATTTATTTATATTCCTTAAGTTGAATATTTAGTTGATTCATCTTTCTCGCTATATGTATTTTTGTGAAGGAATTGAATCTATTAGTCTGAGGATTAGTGCCTGAAATGACAATGAAGCTATTTCACTTTTTCTAATATGCACATAACAAACTACCTTTCAGAATATGCATTATTCAGTATGCTTTTTATATCAACAATTTGTATGAACAATAATTCTCTGTATGGCACTAAAAATTAGAAGAAAAGCCTCATTCTATAATAGATTTATCTTTTAAGATTAAGGGATATTAATACAACTCTGAACAATCTCATTAACTGCATGAGAATCTTGATTGTTTTATTCTTTAAACTTCAGAGTTTTTAACCTTATTTGTATTACTTCAGATATTTAATATAAAGGAAAAATTTGAATAGCAAGTCTTCTACACAATGCTGATACTGTCCAAAATATGCAAAATCTTTCATCACAGCCAAAGGAAAAATTATTTTGTAATTATTTCTTTTCTTCCGTAAGCTTACACATTTTCTACAAGTAGTATTACTTTTGCATGAGTGCAAGTGATAGTTATTTAACCAGATACAGATAAATTAGTCTGTATCTGATAATTGCAACCCTTGGGTGCTTTTGGTGTCCCATGTACATTATCTTCATTTAATACTATAAGGATTCATTGTCGTCATTTGTTAGTTTTTACTCAATGGCTGCATTTCAGAAGAAACCCTTTTCTAACAGTTACTCACACATTTTTAAACTCTTCTATACTATACAAGGTTTTAAATTTAACAACACACACACACACTCAGTTTTTCCCTCTCAAAGAAACATTAGACCTTTTCATCGTGTTTGGAGTAGATTGTATTAGTCACCAAAACAGTAGACTGAAGACTTACACTTTAATTTGTTGATTATTAAGGCACTAGAGAATGTTTTGTCAATCCTTAAATCTCTAAATATAATGCTTATAAATAATTTAAATGTCAACCAGTTTTCTGAACACATAACCTTTGTTTTAATTTGCTTACAGATGGTTATAGTATGTTCAGGATAGACTGATAGTATTTGGCCTTTCAGACTAAGGATCTACTCTCTCAAGCAATAACCAAAATAATGAACTCAAAGACACTCTTTAAATAAAAAGGGCAACTCACCACCACCATCAATTCTGCCCCGTATTTCTCCTCACATAGATGGGTCCGTTCAATGCACCCAGTCCTATAGCACTGATGAATCACTTTCCCAAAACCACAACTCCTACCTTAATCAGTGAATGATCCTCTATAAAGTTTTTCAACATGACAAAGCCCTTGTCCTGTATTTCCCCTAATTTATAACAGTAAACGTCTACCTTCAAAATAATACCCAAACCTAACGATATTAGCACTGAAAGACACAAGATGGATGAGGTAATATATTTTGTTCAACCAACTTCTCTTGGTAAAAGAGACAAGCTTTCGAGATACACAGAGCTCTGTGTAGCTCAAAAGCTTGTCTCTTTCAACAACTGAAGTTGGTCCAATACAATGTATTATCTCACCCACCTTGTTTCTCTTGTATCCTAGAACAAATACATCTACAACATCCCCATATCTTGCAAACTGATCAGAAAGCAAGCCCTTTTCTCACTCTGATCACCAAGATAAGAGGTATTAGAACTCCATTTTGTACTGGGATTATTTCCTGCCCTCCCCCACTACTTTCAACACCCCTCATCTGTGCTCAGATTGTTTAAAATAGGTGAACTGCAACAAGTTCAAACAATATGCACTTGCAGGCAAGGAAAAATGTAATATTTCTGGACGAGTCAACTATTCAACACTGACTATTGTTGACGTGCCATTAGCATTTACATTCTAAACCCCCTTGGTATATACTTGTATGCTGGCCATTACATATGGATATAAGATAGCACACAGCTTGTCAGTCTGAATTCAATCTTTTTTGTTGATCAATAGTTAATATTTTTGTATTAATCTGAATTTACAAAATGGCCTCAATTTTTAAAGATCGGGATACTTAATCCAACATGTGGACTGTTCTCTAATGATGTTTGTCATTGTTTATAATAGTTGAAGAGTTTAATTTTGAAAAAGACCTATTGTGTTTATATTGCTTACTACAGACATGCTATTATAATGATATATCAAGGAGTCATAAGACAGATCCCTTACAATATGAAAAATAATTGGATACAGATCAGAGAATGTAAAATCTTTATTGTAACATGTAGTGTAATCTTTATTAGGATGGCAAGATGGAGTGTAGGGCTGCTCTAACTTACACCAGCTGGCAATAGTCCTTGTGCACCAGGCACACTCTTGACATATCCCTGTGACGGTTTCTCAGGGTACCCAGGACTGTGAGTCACCTTGTTACCCCACTGCCTCAGCAAGAGAGAGACTTGCTTGTGCTTACCTGGATGTCAACTCTGGATGTAGATAGCAAGTGTGAAAAATTGGGACAGGATTGGGGGTAATAGGTACCTATGTAAGACAAATCCCCAAATATTGGGACTGTCCCTATAAAATCAGTACATCTGGTCACTCTAGTCAGCAACCTGACACCACTCGTCTGTTAGCCACCCAACCAATCTCGTCAGGGCTCCGCCAGCGCTTACGCTGCCTCGCAGGTAAACATAAGTATACGCTAACCCCAGAGCCTCTCTGAAAGTATCCCCTGTAGTATTCAGTTGCTATCACTGGACACACTCAGAAGTTACCAGGTTCGCTGTCCCCAAAGGAACATACACACAGCCTGACTAAAACATCTCAGGATCAGCTCCTTTATAACATCACAGCCCTGAGATATAGTTATCATGAAAAGAATCATAAGTTTAGTACTAGAGATAAGTATTTAAGAGAAACTGAGTAAGGATAATGGAAACATCAATGGTCACATATAAAACAAGTTGAACACGCTTCCTAAGAGTCTAAACTTAACTTTAACAGACTCTCACCTAAAGCAATCTCCCAGCATCCACTTTTCATGAGTGTAAAAAGTGCTGTCCATTTTGCTGCTCCCTCTTATATTCCCAAAGTTCATTGTTTTGCCTCCAGAGTCGGAATAACCCCCCGGTGATTTAGGGCAGGTCTATGCTATGGAGGAAAGTCAATCTAAGCTACACAATTTGAATTACATTAGTAGCATAACTCAAGTCGACACAGCTTAGATTTACTTACCGTGAGCTCCACACTACGCTATGTTGATGGGAGATGCTCTCCCATCGACTCCCCTTACTCTTCTCATTCCAATGGAATAACGGAGTTGACAGTAGAGCGATCTGCGGTCGATTTAGCGGGTCTTCACTAGACCCGCTAAAATCAACCCCCAGTGGCTCGATCACCACAGCACGATCCACCGGTAAGTGGAGACAAGCCCTTAGTCTCCAATGTTCTCCCAACCCCATATACTCCGTATGCAGATGTAGCTTTCATTGTGTTGACTTACAATGCTTAATTTACATAGCCAATACTGAGACAACTTCCTTTGTCTGACTCAGAGCCTGTTTGTCAACCCTGCCTTGATTTAGATATCTATTTAGTACATATACACAACTTCTTAAATAACATCTGTACATACATCACACAACAATTAGGAAGATCAGTATGGTCCTGGATTCATTTAAAATCCCACATGACATTCCTTATAGATAAATACTATGTCAGCAATGTGTTGGGTGTCATGAGTTTATAAGGCCAGTTGGGGCTACTGTTATAGAACAGTGAACCCTCTGCCAATTAGCACTAAGTGGTTCTTAGAGTCATAATCTCTACCTACTTAGAAATGGGGAGTGTTGTGCAGGAGCTGGATACACCATCTCTATGCCAGCCTAGTTTACCCCATTGCCAAGGGAATTCTCAGAATGCCAGATCTATCTGCTTGCCAGACTGCTTGCATCAACTGAGCAACACAAAGAGATCAAAACACAAAAAAGAACCTGACCCTATGCATAGAGTAAATCCATGCTTCATTGATTAGATTCCATAAGACTAGCTAGAAGAGCATTCTGATCCCTTAGAAAATGTCTACCTCATGAAGACCAATTGTATCTTAATCATACTTTTCCCCAAAATACACAACTCATGAATAAATAAACCTTGCATTGTTCTAGGAATTTTCTTCCATAACTTGTTCATTTCTGCAACTTTTTTTTCTACAGTGACCAGAAATGCACAAAGTTGTTCAGACAGTCCATCAGTCCTTTTTTACAATGCTAGAATACTCACTTTTATTCAATATCTTGTTCTGAACTGACTCTGTCCTTGGTCACATGGTTTTATGAAAACAAAAAATATTCCTCTAGTTCCATGCCTATCATAGCAGGCTCAACCATCTCTTCTGCCAAAATATCAACGATACTCAGCATTTCTACCACTTCATACTTTTTCACTTCTTGAATAATGTACATATACTTCTGAAGTAAATATAGCTTACAAAAATAATTTATCATTAGAAGATAAGCACAAACAGCTTAATATTTGGTAGAATAAAAAGTTTTAACATTTAATCAGACTTTCCTCCATTCAAGAAAGTCAGGGGGTCTTAAGTACTGTGGTAGTGCCGTGGAATTAGTGCTCAGTGCAGTAATTTTCACTAATATTTTATAGGTCTTGAACTGCTATTATGTACCACTCATCGCTAAATATATCTGTGCCAGCAACAGCTATTTCAACATCTCCAGTGCTAGTGGCATCACGCTCTGGGTGACATGCATCCCCGTTTACTTTTTAAGACTGTCATTTCTACATTCTCTCTACTCATATTTGTTCATACACTAATAACACGCAGTAATACTCGACTACACTGAAGATGCATTCTGAACAAGTGCTGCAAAGAGAGAAGCTGTAATACTTGACAGCAAGTAGAGGGCTCTGTTTGGCTCTTTCTGGTTTACATGCAGAAATCATACATTGGTCACAGTTCCTCCCCCAGTCCTGACATTTAGAGAAATAAAATCTGATGTCTCTTTTGCCTCTGGACTGGGTTCAGATCCCTGTATGCTTTTAACAGAACATTAAAATTAGGTCATAAAGAAACACTACGAGCCATACTGAAAGTCTGAGGTTTTATTTTTCTAAAAAAAATTGAAGAAAGTTTTGACATATTAAATGTCTGAATGTTTTGTAGGATTTTCTAGGGGAAGCCAAAATTTTGTATGTCTAACCTGTGATCAAAGAGGGAATTGTTTAAAAAATAAACACAGCTTTGTAGGGCTTTTTGTGTGTGGACATTTTAGGCAGTCTATAGAAAATAAAAGCTTAAATTGCACAAGTGACATATGTAAAGTATCTATTATATAATCACTATTTACTATTTGGTTAGCTATTCATTTCAACAGAGAAAAGTCTAACTTTCTTTGTAGCATAGCAAACTGCTACAAAAGTGACGTGGAAAAAAACTGGTATACGATTGTGGAAAAAAGCCATTTACAGTATTATTTATTTAGATTATGGGAAATGGTGATGGAGATACAGTGAGCTAAAACTTAGGTTTAGACTTACAGGGTAAGTTAAAGCTGAGTATGTATTAGATATTGTGTAATCTTTATCAAAACTAAAGACACAAGATGCAGATTCAAAAACCAACAAACCACCAATTCCCTGCTGGCAATTGAGGGCAGATATTTGGAATACCTTCCAGTGAGCTGTCATAATCATGTAGTCAGGTATTTCTCATTTAAATGCAATGGATACACGTTTTTTGAGCCAAATTCTCTGTTTCATCTGTGCAACCTTAGTTATGCCAGTGAGGTTACACAGGAGCCACTGAAAGCAGAATTTGAACCACTGTCTTAAAAATTGGTTAACTACAGTACTGTACATGGAATTTATGTTGAATATGCACTGCTTGAGCATTAGGAGGATTGCAACATACTTAAGTGATCTGTTAAATTGTAGAACATCCGTGGCCTGTCCTTTGAAACTTTGAAGTATGACTAATGGCTATAAGCTAAGCCCTTTGTACTATATAGCAAAGTACATTGAAATTCTGTAGAAAGGATCTGATTTATGTGGCAGAGCTGTATGGGATTATATGACAATGTCAATTAAAAATCCATCAAGGTAAAATTTTCAGAAGATTCTAAGCGACTTAAGACCTTAAGTCCCATTGACTTACAGGCTGGGACTGGATGACAGGGGATGAATCACTCAAATTGACCTGTTGTGTTCATTCCCTCTGAAACATCTGGCATCAGCCACTGTTGAAGCCAGGATACTGGACTTGGTGGACCATTGGTTCTGACTCAGTAGGGCCAATCTTATGTTCTTAAGTCACTTAACATTTGAAAATGTGTTGCCCTTTTCAGAGTATTTTTCAATAAACTTAAAATGCACCATAGTGAGACTATATAACTGTTATTTGCACTGAAAAGATCTGAAGCAGCTCCTAGGCTAACTTCGGCTGTCTGGAGCTCGTAGAGCTAACTGAGTCTTAAAGTTTAAAATTCAGGATTCACACTTAATTCAAATGAATATGGGTACCCATATTCGTTACTGCTATTGTTTGGAATAGTATTTTCGTGTCTGACTGGAAGGCAGTATAGAGAGAGCATGTGTGTGGGAGACAGACAGGGGGCAAGAGGCATGTCCCATACAGTTCTAAGCTATTTGTAGTAGCAGCCTCTTCCTGTCCTCACAAATACTGCAGCTACTATTGATGCTGGTTGCCCCTACTCTCGCAATTCCTCCAAGAGAGTCACAGTCTCCACGCTTGGGAAGTTCCTAAGAACCACAAAAGCTAAACAACTTAGAAGCAAAGTGTTTCCTCCTTACACACAAATGGAAAAGCAAAGATCAAAGAGCCCATATAAATACATTCTATGAAAGAAGTTCTAGGGGGAATCGGGTGCTCACAGTGGCCTGTTCTCATTCTGGAAGGAGCTGCTTCTGCCTGCCGCCTGCTCTTCTCTTTTAAGGGAAGTCATAGCACAGAAACAGGAATGGGAAGTTCAATAAAATTACTGTGGGTGAGACTTAGGCCAGGGAGGAAGGCAATGTGGTGGACGGAGAAGCTCAAGAATAGAAGGCAGCTGCACATTTGCAGTTTTCTGCAATACCAACAGATTTTTATGATAACTAGAAACAGAGAGATCACATAATTACATTATACGCTGAATGTATTTAAATTTTAACTTCTGTAGCAACAGTCCTTTGGAAGACAAGAAGATAGTGACTGAACTTCGCTTTCTGCTCTGTAGTCTCTACATTTTGGTTTGTTTGCTGATGAAATTAGTGACTTACTGAGACTGTCTCCTAAATTTTCAAACTAGTACTGCCATATCACAGTGGATGCATTGTTTATAGATTACTCCTGAGTGGAGACGTATTAAGGTGGTTTGGAAACTGTGGTGGCTCACCCTTCTGAAGCAAAGACAGCAAAGGTCCTTGGATGTGTCTTCCTGGTCAAAGCACATCATTCCACACAAGTTAGTGCACTGTTGAGGCTTGCTCAGAGTGGCCTGCCACTTCCTTGAATGTTTTTTTCACTTACACTGCCCCTTTTCACTGTCACCACCACATCTGCCCATCAAACATTTCTCACGTCTTCTTGACACAGCTATTCTAGTAGCAGCAGCAGTTGTGTTTTAATTTTCTAGATTCTCTCTCAAAAAAACCCAGCATCTCCAACTTTATTCCTCTTACCCTCCACACAAACACCCCTCTTTTGGGAACATCCAATATCTGAAATTGAACTCCGATTTTGAAAATTGTCAGTGTCTGAATTGTCAGATGGCTTCTCCCATTCCTTGAAGCGGTAGTAATATTGGGACAAACACTGCATGCCTTCTTGCATGGGGTCATATTCTTACATGTGACACTTCCATAGCTTTACTCCCCTGTAGCACTTCTGTAGCTAATACTTTTTGTGGGAATAGGAAAGGAGAGAGAAGGTCCACTACTTTCTCTTCTCTGTGTGATCCTGTTTTCCTCATTCCAGCTTCACAGTGTCTTCAGTGGCCCTCAAGCTATCACCTCTAGGCCCTATGAGAACATTAAACGTTCATATAGGTGCCTCTTGGTAGGTGCTAGGTCACAGCATAGCTACCACCCGTTACCCTTTACACCTCTTCCATAATAAAAACCTAGTGGTCATAGAGCACAAGTGCTTCACACTGGTTACTGGGAAGGCTTAGGATACACTACATGCTTGGGATACAGACCTCATGACCTTCCCTGTACGGGTTGTGTTGGCACAGACACACCTGTTCAAACGTCCCCTGCTCCCAGGTTAAAACCCAGGGTCAGGCATCTTCCCTCAATACCGCCTGAGAATTCTGAACAAGAGGGATCAGTGGGCCCCAAACTGAAGGTCTTGCTGTTAAACTCAAGATTGGTCATCAACAGATCCAATACCGTTCAAGTTTTAATCACAGAGTCACCCCCACTTCTGGCCTGAATCTCCAAAACCGGGCTAGATGTCTCAACTAGACCTGTGAGGACACAGCTAGCTCCAGATGGTTATCCTGTGTTCCAATGAGCAGCCTATTTTTTCACCTAACTTCAAGTGCAAGTAAGGTATTGTCCATGTAGGGGGAGCCAGAGGGCAGAGCTTTCTCTCTGAAGGACCTGTAGCAGTGAAACAGATTTCCACTAGATGTGAACGGAACCCACGTCTTGTGACTTTGAGAACATGATGTGCATTCTGTATTTTTTGGGCAGGTGTTCTCATAGCAATTGGATGTGATCATTGTATTCCTCTTGGATTAAATGTCTAGAAAGTGGAGAAAAGGGAGGACAACCTTTCTCTATTCATAGAGTATTCTTTATAATACCTTTTCAGAGAACCCAGATATTACAACAGTTAAGGTTTGAGAAATACAATAACTGCCCTGCCATGTGTCTAAACAGAAAAATCAAGCTGGAAAAAAAAAAGGAATGAATACAGAATAAGGAGGCCATTAAAGTGGTTCAGCTATACAAAACTGCTGAAAAAGGAAACTTCAGTAACGGCCAACTTGCAGAAAAAAACAAGAGTGGGAAAAATTTCAGTAACTGAGTGAGTTTCAGAATCTTAATACTTAGCCTTTTTCCTCAAAAAATGATGTTAGGATCCCAGAAAACACATCTCATTTTACTAATTCACTAATAGCTTGGCTACACATACCATAGAAGCACAATTAGAATATCTTCTGTCAAAAATGGCCATTTAATTGGAATCAAACTTCCTGTCTGGCCTTTCAGATGAGCCAAGATTTGAGGCATTCAAAGAAGATTCTGACGTACTTCTAGCGGCTATTTAATGTGACTGATTTTAAAGACAATTTGAAGTCTCATCATATTTTACCTTCCCTTCAGCAGGAATTCTGAAATATGTCTGAGAGTAGGGTCCTTCAGCACGAAGAAACTTTGAAGCTAGGAGGACCATAGTGGTATGGAAGTAACTGTGATCTGAATTCTCTGCTATTCATGACTAACTACATTTCCAGGGTGTTAGTCCTCAAAAGTTCCCACATTCCTTTGTAATGCTGTAAAATGTTAACTAGCCTTCCTGATAGATCCATTCATATTAGTTGCCAAAGATGCTTTTCCAGATGTGTCAAGTTGACCCTCCATTCCTCACACAGCCCTCCAAATTATGTACCTGCAAGGACAGCTTTTCTACTAATCAATCATTTACAAAGGATACTATTTAGGCAGTAAATATTACCAATTTTCACTTTAAATTAATAAAGTAATCCTATAATAAATTCATTTTGACTGTCAGTGGTAGAAGCCAGAGAGATAGGGCAGAGTCAGATATCTATCCAAACAAGCTAAAATGAGACACAAAGCTTAAAAGGTATCCACATTTGAACTGGTATTGTTCTGAGATAGATTAATCTATCCTATAGGATAACCATGACAGTTGTGTCTGAGCACCTCCCAAAACTATGAAGTTCACAGAGATACATTCAACTCTTTCACCATTATCAGAAAAAAATAGACTTCAAGAGTGTGGGCAGTTATTGTGCAATGGCTAGACTGAATAGGTCAGTTTTGTTTTGAAACTGCTGAGGGTTCATGATAGCACTGATTCTGGAGCAAAGTTCCAGATCTACGAGTCAGCCAACAACAAAAGTTCTCCACATGAGTCTTACTTTTGAGGCTGACCATTGGAGTGGGCCATAACTATTGTGGGAGGTCATTGGGTGAAGTGGTTCTTATATAAACTCAGTCCAGTTCCATGGAGAGCTTTGAAGATGAAGACCAAAACCTTTACTTTGACCTGATATTCAGTGGAGATCCTAATAAGAAGCGGAAAGCATGGTTGTGATGTGTTGTCAGTGGTTTGCGTTGCTGAGTAGACAGGCTGCTGTGTTCTGAATCAACTGTTGACTTCAGCAGTTTAATATCTAGGTCCAGAGAATCATCAAAAATGTGTGGAACACTATGCAGTCTACTTATATGATGCAGATGGAATAGTGTGTCTTAGACAGCTGTGGCTATCTGAGTATCCAGAAGCAACACGGAGTTGGGCACGAAACCTTTGCACAGTTTGAGCAGTCTGATGGCTCTGTATGGAATCATTAGTGTACTGGATGTGTCTGTCTCTCCCTCCTCTTCCTCCACATCCATCACAGCATCACACTGTCTTTCCAAGGTTCAGTTTTAGAGCTAGCTGCACTTCAACTAGTTACTAATCTCGGTCAGGCACTTTGATAGGCGGGAGATGGTGCTATTTGTGTTTGATATAAGAGCTGGGCTTCATTTGTAAATTGCTGGCATAATCAATATTGTTGCACAATTTCCCCTAGTAGCTTCCCAATGGATCTTTGCAGGACTCCACAGATAAGACCCTTAGAGGCAGAGGAGCCGATGCCTATGGTCAACTGTATCAAAACTGGAAAAGCAGTCGAACAACACAAATATAGCTATGCAGACTTTGTCCATAACCAAAACTAGATCATCTCTCATTGCCACCAGCACCATCTCTGTTCCGTGTCCTAGCCTGAAAACTGATTGGGAGAGGTCCAGTATTCAAGCAAGATGGAGGCAACCCTTGTTGAGCTTCCTATTTCTAAGCAAACTACTTAAGAGGTTGCATACTGGGTGCTAGTTAAAGAGAACAGTTGGCTCGAGCAGTGGTTTAATTGCTGGTTGGACGATGGGTTACTTTAGGATGGCAGATTTTCCTCCTCAAGAGAGTTGCCAACAGTCTCATCTAATAGGTCTCATACTCTTGGCTTGTGAAAGAGAATCAAGGCAGTCAAGGATCAGAGTTACAGGTGGGTTTTCTGCAGTGCCTCTTGTTTCATGAATGAATTAGGTTGATAGCACTTTATTGGATATATGTATGTCCATTGGTTCCTAGCATTCTGAAAGGATATCTTGGATGCAAGTGATTTTCCACAAAAAGTAGGATAATAATTCTTCATAAAAAATGCCAGGTTCTAGAAATGAACAGACATATAACAAGGCAATTTGCATTCCATAATAGTTCAGCATGGCATGATTCAGCAGCTGCTTTGGTGGAAGAGATGCCATTGTTCACCATCACCTCCAGATCCCAGTCTCACCATAATTCCTTGTGCCAGAGCCTATCTGTATCTGCTTCTGCTTTCCACCAAGATGCTCAAAGTTTTCTTCCTTCCACTTTATCTGTCACAAGTCACCAGAGAACCAGACGTGCACTACAGAAAGTCTCACAAATTCAACCATAAATTGAGTTCACACAAATGGGAAAACAAAATTATTAAGACCTGAGAAGAGGTATTCAAGTTGAACACATTGGACACACTAATAAAAAGTTCTACCCTTTGCGATGGCATGTTATTTTTTTTAATTGTTTTTTTTCTTCCATAGATTTTTGGCCCTAACTGCAGATGCTATACATTTAGTAATGTTGCAGGTTACTCTTCCTATATTTCATTCTACTCTTAATGTTTAGGATTTGAAACCAGGGTTTTTTTTTTGCATAGTGACTATTGGACCATACAATACTTTATTATTGTAAGCCAACATGTGATCATGTATGAATCACACACACAGAAAAGGAGTATTTGAATGATGTTTCAGCATAAAGTACATCTATCTTATTATACAGTATATAGATGGTTGGCAATTTCACTTTTGTTTTAGTGTTTACCTGTTTCCTTGACAGCTGTCAGAAAATAAGCATTTAAAAATGTTATACTTATTGATAATGTATTGAAAGTGAACCATCTCAGGCGTCCAGGGTCCAAGGTTTTCTATACAGTTACTGACCCATAAATATGCGGTTAGTCCTCTGTTATGAAATTCACTACAGTCTGATTGGTTGAGAGATTTTATTTTGCATAATAACTGTATGGTTATAAATCCCAGTACTCTGACGAAGGGCTATTAGTCACAATGCAGAGAGCTGAAAAATCACTGTACAGTTGAGAAACAATTCAACTGGGGGTCATAAGTTATAGGGAGTTATGAAGGCAATAGTCCACAAGGGCGGATTTGCATAATGCTTGTATCAAACATGTGATCTCAGGTAATCCAAGATATTACACACAAAAGAAATCATTTAAAATTTAGGTGGGGTTTTACTGGGGGTAGGGGGGTAAGCGGAAACAGGAAGAAGGAACACAAATATTCCTAAATGGCAAGCAGCAGCAGTGTGGAGACACAGAGATATTAAAGAATGGCTTTGTAAGGGGGATGGGTTACAGGGTCAGATGTTGGTTGGGAGCATATGTAGTGATGAGGTTCAGTGGCAAATTGGAGGAGAGAGATTTATGACAGACTGTAGGTGCTGAAAAGACAGAGTTCATTTTAGTGTAACAGCTTTGAGTATACGCTCCAGTAACGTGGTGTAAGTGCTTTGCCCCAGAATTTATTAGTGCAGGATACAGTTATTACATTATGTTCCAATAAAAAAGTATGCTTCATCTACAATTTAAATATTTATTAAAATAATCTGGCACTTTTATTACCTTCTTTGATTTTACTTATGGGAAAATCAAGGCACAAAGTGATTTACTAAACATCATATGGTTCTTGACATATGGATTCTATGACTCTTCAGTCAGGGATAAAACTCAAGACCCCTGATTCTCACTTCTGGTCTCTAACCACTAGATATGCTGCCTTTTTAAAAAATGCCATGTGGAAATTAAGATAAAATTTAAATTCCTGACTAATCTAGAGTAAACTACAAAATATAGTTACAGTGGGAAAAAATACACTTGAAATTGTTGTCCTGGATTTATTCCATACAAACACAAACCTCAAAAAGAAGATTAGTCATCCAGTTGTCATCCATTAGTCATCCAATTGTCAAAATGAAGTTTAAACAGCATCACAGACTACTGACTTGGGAACAGTTTGAAAAAGCTCATCATTGAGCCATCACATAATTCAATATTTTTGGACCCACACTTCATCATTAGCCAAGTAAGTAATTTCAAGGTTAAAATCAATGTAGTTTCAAGTTTGATATGAAGGCCCCAGTAAGTAGGAGTGCAAAATCTGCATTCTCATCATTCCCAAATTGTTTTGGAAGTGTGTGATATTTTTGCATTTTTCATTTAAAACATCAAATACATTCTGTTAAAAAAACATTATTCCTTTTAACGTGTTACTTTTTACTATCATGTTGCTGCTAATAGTGATTAAACCAGTTGTGTACAGAATTTGCTATGGTGACTATTCCAGGACTTTCCCCTTCCCCTTTTAGTGCCTGCAAATGAAAACGGCCATAGTGCCAGTTAACGGGCAGCCCCTGATCCTCTGCCAACAATGCAGCAACAAACTTGGTCAGGCTGTGGACTGCCTCCCACCGTCACTGCACCTTCCAGCCATCACTTTTCCCCTGAAAAAGGGAGATGCCTTACTCAGGGTTCAGTTAATCCAAGTGTGGGCTCTCTGCCACTTGGTGACCAGAATCAGGGAAAAACCATCCCCCAACACACATTGTCCTTTAAGGATGTCAGTCACTATCATAAAAGGAAAGGGATAATGTTAGGTCATCTTCAAGCCAGACAAGGTCAGAGATACTATGGCTTTCTCTACATTAGATTACATCAAGATGCTTAACTAGAATGATCAGCTTCATACAAACTAATGGAAGTCATGGCATCTGCACACAGACCTTTCACATGCATTCAGTGTATTTGCTGTTGTATACAATATCCACAATAGCTCTACAGTTGAATTATGTTGGTTGAAATTATTTCTGGGCATGCATTACATTGTACATATGTTGGTATGAATTGTGCCAGCCAAATTTGTGAAATGTTGATGCATTAGCCCAAAGTTCTGATGGTGGCCTCTGGCCAGATGGAAGCCCTCTGTGATATGTTCTTAGCATCCATTATAGATCTAGGTTCATCAAATACTTCAGGAATCAGTATGATGAAGATATTGGTCACCATGAAAGCACTAGAAGGCATGTGACTGTGACTGGCAACATATATTGGGAAGCGGGTTCTGGTTGGGTTGACCTATTGACACTAGTTATCTAAGGCCATTCTGCGGTCTCTACAAGGCATTACGGGATAGTATTAAATAATTAGCTTCCATTGATTGTTGTAAAACATTCCTGTTGGCATGAACACAGCTGACACTCAATACACTTTAGCCTTACTTGGAGCCAACCCTAGGCCACAGCCTAGACTTACTGCTCCAAATTTTACCTTGACTTACATATGATAGTGTTCTGTTGGACACAGGTATTTAAGGAATGTATCCGATGAAGAGAGCTGTAGGTCATGAGAGCTTATGCTCAAATAAATTTGTTAGTCTCTAAGGTGCCACAAGTACTCCTTTTCTTTTAGGTATTTAAGGGTCATGCTAGAGGTTAACCACATGGTCAGATTACTCCTGGGGGAAATTTGTGCCAAAAAATAAAAATTCTGCACACTATTTTAAAATTCTGCATATTTTATTTGTCAAAATAACACGATATAAGCATACTAGTTTCATTTGGGTACTTTTATTTCAAAATACCTGTCAGCAAGTGTGTCTGTAACAATACAGACAACAAAAAAGATTCCCCCAGGAGTAGAGAGTTAAGAAACCACGATGACCCCAGTTTCTGTTTCTCTGTTATGCTTTTGTTGGGCTCCTCAGTCTGGGTGGGTCACGTGTCAGCTGGGCACATCTTGGGGAAGGGGAGAGATACATCCCTTCCCCTAGAGCCCAGCCATGGGGCACCCATGGCCCACAAACCCACACTCCTTACCCCCAGCTCAGATACCTGCACCTCTATCTTCCAGAGCCCAGCCGTGGGCCACCCGCCAGCCCAGACACCTGCTCACTCTAACCCCCAGAGCTCAGGGATCCAGAGAGAGAAACAGCCTAATGCTGGGTGCCAGGCTTGTACGGAGTTTCCTGCATGCTGCCTCCTTCCTTCAGGACATGCTGGGAACAGCAGCTGCCCAGAACCCTCCAGTTCTCCCCTCCACCCCAGTGTCCTGTATGTGCGAGTTGGAGAGCCAGGCTCTGCTGGTTCCAGCAGCCACTAGTGGTGGCCAGCAGCTCTGCAGCACCAATTCTGCACAAATTGTACAGTGGCACAGAATTTCCCGCAGAGTATCAGATAGACCTAGCATTACTGCAGACAAATCACCTACAAAATTTCATCCAGGAAAAAAAAAAGCGAGGTAGAAACAAATGTTGTAAAGCAGGAAAACAATTTCAAATCTACATTTAGGTGAAGACCAAAGTCTCAAGAGAATTTTTAGAATAAAATTATAGAGCATGAAAAAATTGTTAACAATATGTTCTCAGTTATTACTGTACTAGCAAAGCAACAGTAGCGTCTGGAAATGAAAAGCCTGTGCTTGTACTTACGAATATAATGCAAGTACAGCACCATTAAGGCTAGGTCCTCCCAAGAATCTTTTGTCAGTACAATCATGTTAGAGTATGATTTTTGACACTTTTATACCAGCAAAAGCCCTAGCACAGACGCAATTATACACTTACAAAAACACTTTTTTGCTGGTAGCTTATTTCATTTGGGAAACTAGTATAAACTACACCCCCAAAAAGCAAATTTTTAGCCAGTAGGAGCTGTGTCTACACTAGGAGGATTTGCTAAACCAGTAATCTGACAAATTTACATATTTAATTTTTCTCCAGTAAGGAGAGTAGAGGAAATAACTTAAATCATATGCTGAACTAAACTACAAGGTTAACTGTTTAATGCTTTTCCAGTAGCAAGAAAATGCATGAACTTGGTAAGTTACCGAGTTGCAACCAGGATTTCCATTTTAAGGCCCCAAGCCTGCAAAGACTTATTCATATGCTTAATTATACACATCGTGAGTAGTCGACTGTGAGTGAAACTAGTCACAGTGTGGAATTGCAAGCACATATTTAAAGTCTTTGCAGGATCAGGGCCTAAATTTTTACTATACATTTGTACAGTAAGTTTAAGTGCTACAAACTTCCTCAATAGTGGTGAGCAGCCAAAACAGTCGCATCAAAAGGATTTAAAAATCCCATTGCCCTCCTCAGAAACAAATTTAACTAGTTTATTTTAAATTTAAATCTTTAGAAAAAAATTCTCTATTTAGCCCCCTTGCAGGTGGCTGTGTTTAGTTCATCACTCTTGATGTATTACATCAGTACTATCTGAAGAGAACACTCACTGCATTAATGTGCAGTATAGTCATGTCTATGGAAATCATGCCACCAAGTAAGGATAAATATGAAGGATCCTCTAGTTTGTGATCTCTTCACTAAAAGAATATTAAAAAAACAGGAAGGCTATTTGAACTCTTTTTACACATATACAAGGATGCACAGAATTAGACTCCAGCACATATCATCCAAACAGCTATTGAAGACATTAGAGAGCATCTGCGCTTCAGTTTCTTAGCTCCATAGTCTCCCAATCAAATTAATCAGCAAATGACAACTCAAATGCAAGGAAGATTCCATTATGCATTAAGACGAAGCTTTTCAAAAAAAGCCTAAGGCAGTTGGTAGTTCAGCTCCAAATGAATTTCAGTGGGATTTTGAAGCTTAACTTCCTTAGGCTCCTTAAAAAAAAAAAAATTACAGCCTCTTTTTTGTCACTAGTCTAAAAGTCACAAAGATGTCTGTCCATGTCAATCCATTTATTTATTATTATTGTTATTATTTGTATTATATTAGTGTTTAGATGCCCACTCTAAGATCAAGACCCCATTGTGCTAGGTGCTGTACAAGCATATTGAGATAGTTCCTGCTCCCAAAGAACATACAAACTAGACAAAGGATGGGAGCGGAAAGAGGCGGAGAAGTCAAGTGACTTGCCCAAGGCCAAACAGGAAGTTAGACCGATTCACAGATACTAAGGTCAGAAGGGACCATTACGATCATCTAGTCCGACCTCCTGCACAACGCAGGCCACAGAATCTCACCCACCCACTCCTGCGAAAAACCTCTCACCTATGTCTAAGCTATTGAAGTCCTCAAATCGTGGTTTAAAGACTTCAAGGAGCAGAGAATCCTCCAGCAAGTGACCCGTGCCCCATGCTACAGAGGAAGGCGAAAAACCTCCAGGGCCTCTTCCAATCTGCCCTGGAAGAAAATTCCTTCCCGACCCCAAATATGGCGATCAGCTAAACCCTGAGCATATGGGCAAGATTCACCAGCCAGATACCCAGGAAAGAATTTTTTGTAGTAACTCAGATCCCACCTCATCTAACATCCCATCACAGGCCATTGGGCCTATTTACCATGAATATTTAAAGATCAATTAATTACCAAAATCATGTTATCCCGTCATACCATCTCCTCCATAAACTTATCGAGTTTAAGCTTAAAGCCAGATAGGTCTTTTGCCCCCACTGCTTCCCTTGGAAGGCTATTCCAAAACTTCACTCCTCTGATCGTTAGAAACCTCAGTCTAATTTCAAATCTAAACTTCCCAATGACCAGTTTATATCCATTTGTTCTTGTGTCTACATTGGTACTGAGCTTAAATAATTCCTCTCCCTTTCTGGTATCTATCCCTCTGATATATTTATAGAGAGCAATCATATTTCCCCTCAACCTTCTTTTAGTTAGGCTAAACAAGCCAAGCTCCTTGAGTCTCCTTTCATAAGACAGGTTTTCCATTCCTCGGATCATCCTAGCAGCCCTTCTCTGTACCTGTTCCAGTTTGAATTCATCCTTCTTAAACATGGGAGACCAGAACTGCACACAATATTCCAGGTGAGGTCTCAATATTCTTGTATAACGATACTAAAACTCTCCTTATCTCTACTGGAAATACCTCGCCTGATGCATCCCAAGACCGCATTAGCTTTTCTCACGGCCATATCACATTGGCGGCTCATAGTCATCCTATGATCAACCAATACTCCAAGGTCCTTCTCCTCTTCCGTTACTTCTAATTGATGTGTCTCCAGCTTATAACTAAAATTCTTGTTATTAATCCCTAAATGCATAACCTTACACTTCTCACTATTAAATTACATCCTATTACTATTACTCCAGTTTACAAGGTCATCCAAATCTTCCTGTATGATTTCCCAGTCCTTCTCTAAATTGGCAGTACCCCCCAGCTTTGTATCATCAGCAGACTTTATTAGCACACTCCCACTTTTTGAATTCTGTTGCCAGCTCGGTCTCTCTCAATTCCCAGTCCAGGCTATACCTTCTTTTGGAAAGGAAAGTCATCTAAAGACAGGCATATGCATGGGGATGGTTTTGCCATAAAGAACAATATTTCTAGCCAGCTTTTAAAACTCACTATGGGTATTCACAAATGTCTCATGACTTTTTGTCTTAAGCTTAGTAACAACCAGTATGCCATGGTCATCAGTGCATATGCTCCCACACTTGACGATGATGAAGACAACAAGGAGCAGTTTTACAGTGCTCTTGATTCAATCTTCACTGACACAGCCAAGGAAGACCAGCTCATCTTCATGGATGACTTCAGTGCAAGAGCTGGACAACACTCTGGAGAGGGACCATTGGGAAAGAAGGGTAGGGAAAGTCAAGTCTAATGGCATTCTCCTCATCAGCAAATGTGTGGAGCATGATTTGCTTATCACAAATACCATCTTTAGACAAAGGGACAAATATAAAACCACTTGAAAACACCCAGGTTCCAGACACTGGCATCTTCCTGATTACGTCATCGTCAGCGCCCATGATCGTACTGATGTCCATATTACACGAGTCATGAGAAGTACAGATGACTGCTGGACAGACCATCATTTGGTCAGATCAGTCATGAACATGTGGCTTGCACCAAAACACTGTAAACAACCTAAAGAAATGAGGAAGAGATTTAATATCAAAATCATGCTAGTCCTGAGACCCCTCACAACACCTCATCGAGAGTCTATTTGACCTACCTGACATCATCAATGATGTCCAAATACATTGGGAAGAGTTCAAGACCATTATTCACAAGGCATATGAGAGTTGACTGGATACTCCATTCACCGCCATCAGGATTGATTTGATGAGAACAACAAGGAAATCCTAGCACTTATTCATAAGAAGAGAAGCACATTTTTCACTTGGCAAAATGAACTCTCTAACCAGCAAAAATGAGACTTAAAGTTGTTGTTCAAAGAAGGCTGCATGACATCAAGAACCAGTGGGGACAAACAAAGGCTGTGGAGATCCAGAGCTTTGCCAATCAACCTGATATGAGAAGCTGCCACCATCGAGTCCATTCCTCAGCATTCTGTAATAGAATCTCTTGCTAGCCCCCCATTTTCTGAGGACGTTTGGCATGCCATCACTCAGACTAGAAACAACAAGGCACCAGGCCTAGATGGCTTTCCTTTGGAAACCTTCAAAGCTGGTGTAACAACACTTGTGAAAAAACTTCAACTTCTTGTTAGAATTTGGGTTAATGAAGAAATTTAATCCGACCTAAATAATTCCTAAAAATGGTCACAATAATGGCAAGAGGACAAGTCAATGTGCAGGAATTACTGAGGCACCGTTTTCCTCTCTGACATGATTTTCGTTGCACAACAGATCCAAGAGCAGTGTAGAGAACAACACCAGGTATTGTTTATGGCATTTATTGACCTAAGGCCTTTGATTCCATTAATCATGCAGCCTTATAGAAGGTGCTGTCTAGGTTTGGTTGTCCATTGAAGTGCATTCATGTTCTCAGGCTGTTTCATGATGGGATGACCACCACCGTCCTCTGTAATGGGTTGGAGATGGACTTGTTCACCATCCGTACTGGTGTTAAGCAGGGCTGTGTTAGTGCCCCGACCATTTCTTCCATATATTTTGCTGTGATCTTGATTCTTATTCATGACCGCCTTTCTTCTGGAATTGGGATTGTGTTATCACATGGATAGCCAGCTCTTCAACCTGCGGCGTCTTCATTCTGAAACTAAGGTCACCAGGCTGTTATTACTGACCTTCATGATGCTAATGACTTTGCTATCCTCGTGTACAGCGAGGCTGACTTACAATCCACCCTAGATCTTTTCTTAGGCGCCTATCATAGCCCAGGACTTTCCCTCAATATTGGGACGACTAAGGTGCTCCACCAGCCAGTCCCAGAACAAGTTGTCCCCGTTCTCCCATCTAATTGTCAGTGGTAATGAACTCCTGGAAAGCACTGAAAATTTCCCTTACCTTGGTAGCCACCTCCCCAGACAGCCAATCTTGATGTGGAGATCGAACATAGGATCCTTTGTGCCAGCACATCCTTTGGAAAGTTGCTTCATCGTGTCTTTATGGACAGAGATCTTCAGATGGAAACGAAGATCCTGGTCTACAATGGAGTAGTCATCCCCACTCTTCTTTACGTTGCGAGACATGAGTGACATACTGAAACCATCTTCAGGCTCTGGAATGGTAGCACCAGCGCTGCCTTAGGAAGAGTCTCCGTATGAGAAGGGAAGATTGTCACACTAATGCCAGCGTTCTCTCTGCAGCTAATATCCACGCTGCTGAGGTGAAGATTATGAAACATCAGCTGTGCTGGGCTGGCCATTGTGTGCGGATGGCTGATTCTCATCTTCCAAAGCAAGTCCTCTTTTCTCAGCTTAGTCATGGTAAGAAGACCCACGGGGGACAGAGGAAACGCTACAAGGACACCTGAAAGTCTATCTTATGAAGGGAGGCATTGACCCCACGAATTTGGAAGAGCTGGCTGGCAACAGACTGAAATGGTGTTGCATCGTACATCAAGCCTCATCCCATTTCGAAGAGGATT
Organism: Lepidochelys kempii; assembly: GCF_965140285.1. Taxonomy (NCBI): domain Eukaryota; kingdom Metazoa; phylum Chordata; order Testudines; family Cheloniidae; genus Lepidochelys; species Lepidochelys kempii. Next base: position 102,614,746 of record NC_136386.1, read on the forward strand.
GCCTTGCTCAAGAGGCTGAGAAAAACGGCACAGGAAGAAAGAAATTGCACAGCATCCCGGCCAGCAGTTCTACTCTCTCCAAGCAATCATGCATCATATATGTGGAAAAGTCTGTAGAACACAGATTGGATTCCACAGCCATCTGACATCTTACCACCGACACTCCCCCCCGCAGACATCATCCTCATATCAAGTGATAGCCGACAATGATAATATACACACGGCGGTCTTCTAGAATACTCGCTGATCAGAACTTTCATGTTCATTCTTGCAGAACATGTCTCTGTCTCAGTACTGTATGTTTTCATATTTACCTCACAGTGTGTAATATATCATATTTACTAACACTCAAATCACTACTTTTCTGATGGCTTCTTAAGGAAAGCCATCAAGTAGCAGGGATTCTGTCCAATTACCCAGAAGAAAATTTAAAGAGAGTTTTACTTCAGTGTATACATGGTGAACAATTTTTATTTCCAACTAAAAACCAGCACATCTTTCTTAATAATGTCACTGGGAGGAAGGAAAGTAAATACAGAAGAGATTTTTTGCAACTGAAGGAATCAGAATGAAATACAGGCAGGGGAGGAGGTGATGGCAAATGTTTCTCTCTGCCTGTTCCCTCCTTATATCCCGCCCCCAACCATTCCTTCTAGCCTCTCCATCCAGTCTGTCTTCTGAGCAAGTTCTTCCTTCCCTTCCATTTCAAATGCATATGCATCCAGGAACCTCTTTGATAGACAATGCTGCACAACTTACTTGCCTGTCTTTCCACAGAACTGTGCACATGCTAAGATACAGCAGAGTGTTGTACATTCCAAATATCCCTGTATGAGACATTATGGGATTTAGATGCTCTGATTCCACTACATTACAGCACAAACAATATGTTGCATAGGTTATCAAGGTGCACATCAAAAGGCCTGCAGGGTACCAAATAAGTTTATGAAAGAAGTACAAAGTGGGACGGAGGGAGAGAGAGTCACAGAGGCAAAGTCAGGAAGCTGATGTTCACCAGTCAAAACGCTTCTCGATCCACATTTCTATAATTGAAAACAATTCAATTTTAGTTTCACTGTAATGTCTATAGGCATTCTATCAAAGCACATCAGAATGAAGTGATTAAGTGTGCTTTGATAGATACTGAAATGAGAAAAGTAGAGCGTACCACCACTTTCATGGTTTGAGCCCAAAGTTTATCGAAGTTATTTTACAATATCTATATTCTTTATTCCTACAAAAGGAAATTTATTAAAATGAAAATGTTTTGTTCAAAATTTTTCCCAAACAATTTTTCACTTTTGACTAAATGAAAAGAATTTGCCCCCCTCCTACTTGCCCTCTTCCTTTAAAAGGTTAAAAAGGAAAACCGGGGGGGGGGGCGGTGGAATGGGGAAAAGAAAAAATGAAGATTTTTTTATTGTCAAAACCAGATTTTTCTCCATTTTTCCATCAAAATAGGATAAATTTTGTACAAAAGCTCCATTTCATTCATAAAAAGGTTTCCCAGTTCTAATAAATCGTAATCCGTGATAAACAGCAACCCATCCAAACCTCGAATTAGCTGGCAGGTTTATTTGTCAAAGTGCTCAGTCAGTGTGCTGTACAGAAGAATTTGAACAGTGTACACTTAAAAACCATCTGCAGACAATTTTGAAAAGAGAGAGGCTCTGACAAAGAAACAGAAAAGAAAAAATATAAATAAAGCCCCAACACTGATTAAATCAAAGCCATCTTTGGAAATGTCTTAAAATGGAAGGGAATGAGTGGAGTGTGACAAGCTAGCAATGTTCACCTCAATCACCCCACTCTATAATCAGATGTTGATTCCACTTGGAAACAGCTAGGTGGGTCATGCTAACTAGAAGAGGTAGCTGATTTCCTTACCAAGGAATATAACGGAGATAGGAGGAAAAAAGATCTATGATGTGGGCTGAGCAACTCTGAAAAAGAAACTAAGGAGCAGCTAAGCCTAAGGTGAGGGGCTTCAGCTAAACTTTAGCTCTCGGAAGGGAAAGAGACTGGACTCCACTGAGTATGTGAACTATGTTCATTGAAGTAGTTGAGCAAGGCAACTTGTTGCACCAAAGGCAAGAGAATTCCATGCCCCACTACAGCAAAAATATGATGCCTTGTCCATGTTCTTATGTAAGATGAGACAATGGGACTCCTAAAAGCCAAGTGACATCAAGCAGAAACCAACACTTGAGAATAATTAGTAGAACTGAGTGAAATTCAGAATTTCTGTCCCATGGAAAACATTTCTTTTCATCTCAAAATCAGACAGAAAGTTGACGTTTCAAAAAAAAAAATTGTTGAATGAAAATGCCAAAAAATTTTAATTTGGAAATGTTGAAATATTTCATTTACAGAGTTTGCTCAAACTCCCCCCATCACCCATGTCAACATTCTCAATCAAATTTTGGGTTGTTGAAATTATTTGAAATGCTTAGAATCATTTTAGCATTAAACCACATTTTCCCACTGGAGTACATTGCCTCCTGGGAGTTGTAGTTTAAGACCCTTTCTTTCATGTCTTTTGGACAAAATGAAATATTCTGATTCAGGTCGAACAGATCCTAAATCCAATATTTAATTTCTATTTGACAAGAAAAAAAATCAAACTTTTTCCTTTAAAAACTTCAATTTTGCAGAACTGCATTTTCTGTTGGAAAATCATTGCAATAGAAAATTTCCAACCAGCTCTAATAATTACTGAAGGATGGATGCTACTAGGTTTATAACCAGGTCTCTTGTGAATTTGGGTCTTGGTATCTCAAGCAACGTTTCCCCCCATTAAAATTTTTAGAAAAGCAGCTGAATTTAACATTCCCCACCCCCCACACACACACTGAAAGTACAGTCGTTTGTATACATGCCCACTGCACACAGAACATGTTCATAAACTTCTATTTCCATGTATGTTTGGGAAGGAAGAAAAGGTCATCTTTAACAGCTCTATTTCTTAACAGATTTATATTTTAAAAGGACCTCATTGCATATGATTTTACAAGGAAATTGTCAGTTAAGCACAACATCATCTTTTCTAGCCTGAAGGAGAATAGCAACAAGATGAATTCCATGCAATTTTCTGTTAAGTAGATGATTATATGGAAATGAGAAAGTGTGATCCCAGTGCTTCAAGGTGAACAAGATAAACTCTTTCTGTCAAGGATATCTAACTTAGAAGAAATAATTGAACTTACATTGTTTCAACCATTCCAGAATCCTGTCTTAGCCAGCTAACAAACTACCTGAGAAATACCTAGGTCACTCCAATATATGAAAAAGCATATGAATTTTAGCATCCTGCTGTAGTTACGAATCAAATGGCAATTCCATTCTAAGTTTGTATTTTCCGTAGCTAATGAAGAATAAACAAACTATTTTTAATTTAACAATTCAAACGTCTCAAAAATATGATCCTCATTAAAGAACATTGCTTTGCTATGTGAGAAAAAAATTGGTTGGTAAATAAAGTTAGTTACAAAGAAAATAATCAACTGTGTATGTACTATTTTCCTTATAGATTTGAGTGCACAGAGTGTAATTACATTAATAGATTCCAAGGCCAGAACGGACCACTATGATTATCTAGTCTGATCTCCTGTATAATTCTGGCAATAGAACTTTCCCGCAAATTATTCCTAGAGCATCTTTTATAGAACATCCAATCTTGATTTTAAAACAGTCTGTGATGGAGAGTCCATCACAACCTCGGGAAGTTATTCCAATGGTTAATTATTCTCTCTGTTAAAATTTTACACCTTATATCCCATTTGATTTGGTCTAGATTCAACTTCCAGCCATTGAATCATGCTATACCTTTCTCTGTGAGACTGAAGAGCCTAATATAAATAAGTGTTCCCCATGTAAGCACTTAACTGGTATGTCTACACAGCAAAGTAAAACCTGCAGCTCACCTGTGCCAGCCGAGTCAGGCTCACAGGGCTCAGGCTGTTCCACTGCTGTGTAGACTTCTGGGCTCTGGCTCGGGCTGGAGACAGTCCGAGAGTTCAGGTCCCAGCCCAAGCCCAGAGATCTACACAGCAATGAAACAGCTCCACAGCCCAGGCTCCACAAGCCCGAGTCAGCTGGCATAGGCCAGCCGCAGGTTTTTCTTTGTTGTGTAGATATACCCATAGATTGTAATCAAGTCACCCCTTAACTTTCTCTTTGTTAAGCTAAATACAATGAGGTCCTTGAGTCTATCACTATAAGGCATGTTTTCTAATCCTTTAGTCTTTCTCTTGGCTCTTCTCTGAACCCTCTGTAATTGATCAACCTCTTTCTTGAATTGAGGATACCAGAACTGGACACAGTATTCCAGAAGCAGTGGCACCAGCATCAAATACAGGGGTAACATAACCTCTCTACTCCAACTCAGAAGTCCCATTTACACACCCAAAACTTCCAATATCCCTTTTGGCCATAGTGTCACACTGGGAACTCATGTACAGCTGATTATTCACAACCCCCAAATCTTTTTCAGAGTCTCTGCTTTCCAGGATAGAGTCCTCCATCCTGTACGTACGTTCTTTGTTCCTAGATGTATACATTTACTCATATTAAAATGTATGTTGTTTGCTTGAGCCCAGCTTACCCAGCAATCCACATTGCTTTGTATCTGTTACCTATACTCTTCACTATTTATTGCTTCCCCAAGTTTTATGTCATCAGCAAACTTTATGATTATATGTTTCTTTCCAGGTCATTAATAAAAATGTTAAATAGTGTAGTGCCAAGAACTGATCCCTGCAAGACCCCACTAGGCACACACACATTTGATGATGATTCCCTGTTTACAGCTACATTTTGAGACCTATCAGTCAGCTTTTAATCCACTGAGTGTGTGCCATGCTAATTTTTATATCATTCTATTTTTTTAAAATGAAAATGCCATGTGGTTCCAAGCCAAAAACCTTACAGAAGTTTATTACTTCAGCATTGTTGCCTTTATAAACTAAATTTATAATCTTATAAAAAAAGATGAGACGTTACTTTGACAGGATCTATTTTCCATAAACCCATGTTGATTAGTATTATATTACCCTCCTTTAATTCTTTATTCATCAAGTCCCATATCAGCCACTCCAATATACTTCCTGGGATCAATATCAGATGGACCAACCTACTATTACCCGGGTCATCCCATTTACCCTTTATAACTATTGGCTCATCTTTAGCTTTCTTCCTGTCTTCTGGAACTTCCTTGCTGTTCCAAGACTTATTGAAAAAAATCAACATTAATGGTCCAACAAGCTCTTCACATAGCTTTTTTAAAAGCTTGGGTGCAAGGTATCCAGACCTGCTGTTTAACATCCTCCTGAGATATAGTTAAGGTTAAGATTGTGTCATGGAAGTCACAGAAGCCATAACTTCCAGAGACCTCTGAGACATTTTCTGCTTCTGCACTGAGGTATTGGGGCTGGAGCTGACAGCAAGAGGGGGCCCCCTACAGATCCCAGCTACATTGGGCAGCAGGTGGGGACCCGGAGCTCCAGAAGCGGTGGGTGCTGGACCCTCTTCCCTCCTCCCCCACCCCCATTTTGTCACAGTTATTTTTAGTAAAAGTAAGGGACAGGTCACAGGCTTTCATGAATTTTTGTTTATTGCTCGTGACCTGTCCATGACTTTCACTAAAAAGAACCATAACAAAATCTTAACCTTAATGATAGTGCAGTGGAAAGAGTGTTATATTATATGACTATATCTGTGTTTTCCCCAAACACAAAAAACATTTATTGAACACTTCTGCCTTTTGATAATTCTACCTTTTCCATCTAGTAATGGACCAGTACCAGTGTTAGGATTCTTTTTGTTCCTAAATCACTTTTAAAAACTCCTTCTTATTGTCCTTAACTCTGCTGGCCACAGATTTCTCCCTGTGTCTTTTTGTTTCCCCAATCAATTTTCTACAATCTTTAGCTTCTGATTTATATTTATTTTCAATGTCCCTTTTTTTCCATTTGTTAGGGGTTTTTTTTATAGCTGCCTTCACTTCCCCTCCAAACCAGGTTGGCTTTTTAATCAATTTAGCCTTCTTCCTCAGTTGTGGCTTTTTGGTCGTTTAATAAAGTGTTCTTAAATAATTCCTAACTCTCAATCACATTTTTTCTGATTCCCAACCCGCACAGCAAGCTATATTTAGATAGTCACTAGAAATCCACGCTAAAAGTCTCATGAGCGTTCTCTCCATACTTCTGAAATCTTAAGAAAACTGCACATGCTACAATGTTGAGAAAATAAAGCTAGCTCAATACAAAGCTTTATTTTAGCATGGATTTCTAGTGACTCTACCTATAGCTTACTGTGGGGCTTGGGAGGCATGGATATAGGGTAGAGAGAATATTGCCTGCCAAATATGGTGTTAGAAACAGCTGAATTTTGGAAAGCAACTGATCTAAATATATAGCAGTTATATAGCAGAAATACAGTACAACTTAAAAAGCCACACAACTGATTTAATTGTCCTTCAGCCATATTAAGTAAAAATGTGTTCAAAACATGGTACTAAGTTTTGGCCAGGTATTTGGCAGCTTGAAACAGATTTCTATTACACGCTACTCTTCCCCGTCTTCCCTGCCCTTTGCCCCATAGCAAATCCTTAATCACTAGGCCAGAAACAGTACATGCTATGTCTATGAAAATTATTCTTTGATTTTTTTAGTTAATCTATAATCCAACACTGAGTGCATATAACAAACTCAAGATAGACAGATGCTTTGGTTGTCCTACTTTAGATTTCTTTTCTCAAGTTGCACACAGCTGGGAGCACTTGATGTTTACACTCAGGTCATATATTAAGATGGTAGCTTGTGTATTCAGAATGTGGAATAACCATCAGATTAATGCACATGTCCAGTTAAAATGTTAGCATTTTATTGTAAAAGCTCCATCTCGCATTTAAATCCATATTCAGACAGCAATGCCTCATGCCTTCTGAACTAGATTACAACAGCTGGCACTTATGTGCTGTATCCTTTATGGTCTTTATTGATTCATCAGTACATATTTTTAAATGTCAAATCTATAAGAAGAATGTTAAATATGTAATCTCTAGAGTGGAGGATTAAATCTGAATTCTTCAATAATGCTGGAAAAATCGTGTTTCATGCTGACTTTTAAGTGTTATGGGACAATTTGAAAGTCAGTGGTTTCTAAAATTCTCTTTGAAAGGAAAATTTACATGTCATCAGAGAAAGATACGAGGCCATCAGACTGACAGACAACACAAGCAATTAATAAAACACAGTGGTTCCCTAGAAAGTAATGCTGGCATAGTACATATAACTACCACATGCATAAAAGAGAATTTTATGAAATGAGTGATTTTGTTACTAAATTTTGAAACTCGTGGATTAAAAGTTAACTTGAATAGGTTCTTGGAAGCATTACTGATGCAATTTAGTTAACACTTAAGATAGTTCTTTTCATTCGCAGATTTCAAAAGTCCTTCAGAAAGGAGGATGCGTTAAGACCAATTGTCCCAGTTTACTAATAAAGAAACTGAGCCACAAAGAGGTTCCAACTTGCTATATGATTATTATTTGTATTAGCATAGTGCCTAGGAGCCTTGTTCATGGACCAGGACCCCATTGTGCTAGGCACTGTACGAACACAAAACAGAAAGACCATCCCTGCACCCAAAAGATTAGATTCTAAATAGTTCTACTTTAAGTAATAATGGCAGAGAACGGACGTCTCCGGACTCTCAGGTCTAGTCTCCGCTTTCTAGATCACACTGATTGATTAGCAAAAATTAAATAAAAACATGGTTAATTTCTTTTGGACTGGGAAAAGTATCTTTTAAGTACTTCAGTCAATCCAGTGGACAAGCTCAGAGGCTACAGAGAAGAAAGGGTGTCATAAATATAAAGGGAAGGGTAAACACCTTTAAATCCCTCCTGGCCAGAGGAAAAACCCTTTCACCTGTAAAGGGTTAAGAAGCTGGGATAACCTCGCTGGCACCTGACCAAGATGACCAATGAGGAGACAAGATACTTTCAAAGCTGGAGGGGGAGAAACAAAGGGTCCTCTCTGTCTGGGTGATGCTTTTGCCGGGACCAGAGCAGGAATGCAGGTCAGAACTCCTGTAAAGAGTTAGTAAGCAATCTAGTTAAATATGCGTTAGATTCTGTTTTGTTTAAATGGCTGATAAAATAAGTTGTGCTGAATGGAATGTATATTCCTGTTTTTGTGTCTTTTTGTAACTTAAGGTTTTGCCTAGAGGGATTCTCTATGTTTTGAATCTGATTACCCTGTAAGGTATTTACCATTCTGATTTTACAGAAGTGATTCTTTTACTTTTTCTTTTATTAAAATTCTTCTTTTAAGAACCTGATTGCTTTTTTCATTGTTGTTAAGATCCAAGGGTTTGGGTCTGGGTTCACCTATGGAGAGGGGGTGTAGTGCTTGGGGGGATATTTTGGGGGTGGGGAGACGTTTCCAAGTGGGCACTTCCCCTGTTCTTTGTGTAACACTTTGGTGGTAGCAGCTTTAAACCTAAGCTGGTAAGAATAAGCTTAGGGGGTCTTTCATGCAGGTCCCCACATCTGTACCCTAGAGTTCAGAGTGGGGAAGGAACCTTGACAAGGGGAAGAGTGACAGATTGGATAAGCTATTTTGAGGATGATTTTCAAAGGAATGGAACAGTTGAACAGGCTTAGAGAGGAAAAAGCAAATATCCGTTTTGAGACTACATTCTGTGTGTATGTCTCTTGCAGAGCACCATGAATTCAAGTTGTGAATTCCTTAAGTAACATTTATTCTTCATGTTAGAATTAGACCTGTAGAGTAGTTTGAGTGATATGGCTACAGGTGAGTATTTAATGTCCTTCAGATTTTCTCTTTAATAATCTATTTGACATTAAAGCTCTAATTTAAGAAAACCAAAAGTGATTTCTGTAGTTATGGGGGAGTGTTTTGAGGGGGAGTGTTGTTTTTAATTTGTCTGTCAGGGAAGTAGAGGAAAGGAGGTCTCTATCCACAATGGGCGTAAATAGAACACTGGAAGGTACACAGAGGTTATAAAAGAATAAAGATTAACATTAAAATAATTTAATGGAGTTCCATTAATACTGGTCTTTAAAAATATTTTTGGAAGGATGGGGGGCACATAATGCAACCACCAAAATGACGGCATTCTTTTAAATAAATTCTAAGTACTTCAAATGATTACCTATAAGAAATAAACACTTCCATTCACTGACTAAATATTTTCCCATTTAGTATAACCAGAAAGGAATTTTGCGGGTAAACAGCCTGTGTGTTACATTGTAATTTTCTCAAGTTAGGTTGACTGTATCAATTAATGGTTTTTCTTTGTAAAAGTGTTATACAGTAAAAGCTTTGTTATCGGGTATGTTGGGGGAATGGGGAGTGCTGATGAATCAAAAATTCTGGTTAACTAAGAGGGAGGTAGTTTGGGTCCAGGAGGGGGCACAGGGCAGGGGACTGGGGCATTGGAGGAGGGTGTGGGGTGCTGAACCTCAGGTGGCTCCCTGCAAGCGGCGACATGTCCCTGCTGCTCCGAGGCGGAGGCGTGGCTAGGCGGCTCTGTGTAGTCTGTCCGCCCGTAGGCACCACCCCCGCAACTCCCATTGGCCACGCAGTTCCTGGCCAATGGGAGCTGTGGAACCAGTGCTCGGGGTAGGGTGGGTTGGGGGCAGCGTGCAGAGCCGCCTAGCCTAGCCTTTGCCTAGCAGCAGCAGGGACATGTCGCTGCTTACGGGGAATGGCCCGAGGTGAGCACTGACTGGATCCGGCACCCCACACTCCCTGCTGCGCCCCAACACCCTGCCCTGAGGCCCCTCCCACACTCCCTCCTAGAGTCCACGTCCCACACCCGCTCTCACACTCCCTCGTGGCTGTTCCTCCACCTAGGAGCAGCAGGGACATGTCACCACTTCTGGGGAGCCACGCGGAGCCAGGTAGGTAACCTGCCGGCCCTGCCAAACAGACTATAAACCAGACTTTCAATGAAGATCAGAAATGCCGGTTTATAGATCTTTCCAGCTGGTAAAGTGCTGGATAACACAGCTTTTACTGTAGTATGAATTCCATATCCACTAATATTTATCCACTGACAGTTTGAACTATTTTATTTCACTTTCTGTATATATACATAAAATGTAGAGTTTTTATGTCGCACAAGAAACATAAATAGGCACTGAATAAAAACTTTTTTTCCATTTAAAAATCCATTAAGCATGTAAGAAAATTTCCCATAAAGCAGAAGGCAATTATAACAAACAAACAAACACTAACAGACAGATATTCTACTTTTTCCATAAATTTAACAGATCCTCCCATAATATGTTTGCTTCCTGGTGTGAAAGGGACATTCAGAGAAGTCTCTGATGCATTTCACAACAATATTAGATGGAAGTTACACACAGGGGAGGTAGGTAAGAGAAATACTATGAAAGCTACCTTTTGCTGATTTTTGAGATCATCACTGTAAAAAACCTTCAGCGCCCTTCTCCCCTTACAGGCAGAATCCTCCCCACCCCCCAAAATGCTACCATCTAAATAGTACAAATTGATAGCTTACACAATTATTATAAAAGATTATACATGTGCAATGCTTGCTAGTGAAACCTCTGTGGTTTACTGGAATTTCTAAGGCGGCTTTACAGAAAAGTAGTTAAAACACCATTGCTATGTCTTGTAATTGCACAGTAATGAGGCAATTAAAATGATAACTCAGCATTTTGGTGCACAAAAAAAGTAAGGTAAAAGCTGGCTTTTACATAATTTGGTTTGCTCAGCGTTTTCTATAGAAATGTTCATAGAAGTATACCTGAACTGAATCATTACATTCCCTCCCTTAATGATTAAATAAAACTTCTTCATAACTTCCAAAATTCCCTCATCTTCATGTTGCAAACAAAGTTGAAGAACACTAATTTTAGACAGTGTTATTTCCTATAGACAATTAGAGTTTTATAAGCAACATTAAAATGGAAAAAACAAAACTAAAGCTTTGGTTACAATGAACAGCAATGATAGAGGACAAAAAAAGGATAAAACAACCACTTGTAATGATGTCATGTTCTTATCTTTGTAGGCTTTCATATCGGACTGGTCAAGACACAGCTAATTGTGACACATGCAGGAACAGTGCATGTATTATCTATAGGTAGGTTAAAAATTCTAATATTCCCACTTTTTATTGAGTGAAAGTAATGATTTTATCCACCAATGCAAGATCAAATGTTATTCACTATTATAAATTGCTATTTCAACAAGAAGAAAGGAGAAATAAAAGACCAGAAAATTAATCTTTATTTCACTATAAAATTCAATGAATAAAATATTTTTAATATTAAAACTAAAATATAGGACATGCATATAATCCATGAATGAAGCAGATTCTTTTCACCTCTGCTTTGCAAGTTTAACTGGCTGTTTTAAGCAACACGCTATGACCTGGAGGGTTTTAGCGTAATTTTGCATCTTTCACCATTGTAAAGAAAACTTATACAATCTTACAGCACTACTCTTATTCAGAAAAAATACCCAAAGGTCCTAGAGAAGACCCTGAATGTGGTGGAACAGGTGCAATTGCACTGCACTTGAGGAGGGAGCAGAGGGGTTTCTGGCACCTATGTGCCACACAGCTGATCTTCATGGGAGGCTTCTCTGGAACTGCCATAGAACGAGTTGTGGCAGCAGAGAGAATGGGATCTGGCCATTGGATATGCATGTACCTATACTAGTGACCATTACCCCTCTGAAGTAGGGAGAGGCTGCAGAGCAGCTCTGCATCCCTAACCCACTCCATTTACACAGGCTGTAAGCCTATCTTCTACATACAAAATTACTTCAGATCTTAAAGTCAAACCAGTGCAAAAAGAAAGGAGTTTCCACTGCTCCCAGATCTCAACCTAAGCATCACCTAAAATTAAACAAAGCAAACAAAAACTTTACCTCGTAGCAATCACGTGAAATACTTTTTTTCCCAAACTGAAGCCCTTAATGAATTAATGCAAACATCATATTATTTATCAGGATTGCCATCACCAAAAAGTAATAGTTATTGTTCCATGGAGAGCGCTCACAAGCAAACTTTCTGCAGAGAAGGATATATGAAAGTCTACAGGTTTCTGCACAAAATCCATTACATTTGCACTGCAATGCATGTTTTATGTAAAGTTTCTCAGAAAAAAAATCCTGCACCTCTAGTTGTTGCCACTTCAGATTGACTTCTAAAATGAATAATTCTATATTTAACACACCATTTATGAACCTTTTGTGTAAGTGTTAAGATCATTCTTAACCATCATAAGATTCATCATTTATTTCTCAGGTTTATGATTTACAAGTAAAACTGGATTAACAATGTACCCCCCTCTGATGCCAAACTGTACCAAGCATTAATACTAGTGGGTTTCATTTTAATATTGCTGAGGGTATATAGCATTTTCTGTACTATGTGATTTGCAGCAAAATATTTCAGAATAGCTTTTCATAGCAATCCTGCATTAGGATTGAGGAAGTAGTATTGGCCAGACCTTATAGCACAGATCATAATCAGACAGGCATGCACTAGACGTGGAAAAATGACACTTCATCACCACGCATTCTGTACTGTAGATCAAATACAGAGAAGTCCAAATTAAAGTATACAGGACATACCTTGCTTGCCTAACTTGAATAGCACCACTAACTTCATTAGGATGAACCACTGCCTTCTGCATACACATGTGCATGTTTAATAACATTGCCGCTCACATGCTTCAAGTTAAGCATTGGGTTGTTTTCAAGATCACAACCAATTAGAATAAAGTAAGCAGTATTTTGTACCATCAGAGCAACTGATGGACAGCAACAAATTTGGCTATGAAATTAACAGATTTCTTTACCAGAACCTTTAACATGAGATGAGAGTTCTGCAACAGCAAGAAAGTTTCCAAATTTATTGTAACACTGGATGTTTTAATCACTAGAGAGAAATCAGCGTGCACAAGTTGTAAACATGCATTTCATACTACCTCAAAAACAAGTCTTATGACGCTAAATATAAAATTGTGGAAGACAGTTTGGATTTACTGCATACATAGCTTAATTTCTGCAGACTATCGTATCGCTTTGCTGAACAGCTTAAATCCAGTCTACTCTGTAATGAAGTGCTCCAACAATCAATGAGTGTGACAGGGCTATGTCATGACTTTTATAAGGTGTTTTATACTGATCACACAGTTATTGTCATCCCATTGTAGTGAAGGCTACATAAAACCATTGGATGTCTTCATGTATTGCAAGTAACATTAAAAACAGTGTGTCTCAGAATTAAATTATCATCCTATCAAGAACTCCTTTTCTGTCTCCTGTCCAGGAGATGCTTATGAAAGTTATTTCAGGGATTCAGGGAACTGTGTTCACAAGAAAATGTGCAACAAGCCTATTAATTATGAGCTAGCTTTTTACACCTCTTACTCAGTCATGCAGGGAAATAATGACTTGCACACCTCATTTCTCTACGTAGTCCTGTTCAGACTGTGACCCACAACGAGGGGGAGGAACTGGGGCTATTTACCCAATTTTCCCTCCCTGCAAACAAGTGAATGAAGAGTGGACAAAGAGCAGAAGTCCCCAGTTCCATCTTCTCTGCTCAGCAGCTACCTATGATCACGAACGTGGAGACAGGAGGGTGGTGAGGGTGCTGCTGTATGAAGTGGGGCAGAGCAAATTAGGTATTCTTCCTCTAAGCAAGGGGGGAGAGAAGAAGAAAAAGTATAACTAACACAGCCACAATTTGCTCTCAGATCAGCTCTGGAGACTGGGCAGCTGTGCACCACCCCTTGCTCAAAGCAGACTGCAAAATTAAAATCTAGCCTTAAACGATAAAGAGCTCTGATTTTGTTTCATCTGTTTTAAAAAGAAGAAAAATTAAGAAAACAGATACTATGTTTATTTCCAATAGACAGTTCCAACCACTCAGTACTTCCATTTCACATGCAACTAAGAACCATAATCACATACATAATGCAGTAGTGCAGTATAACAGTAATAGTATTGCACACAATAGTCTAGTCAGTGTACATCTACTAGAATTAACAATTAAGCCTACAACCCTTCAGGCAGAAAGGTTGTAGATAAGCATCTCTGATACAAAAAATATGGGGCATTAAGATGTTTATGGAGCAAGGATTTGAAGAACAAAATGACAGGTTAATTACCCTATAATTAGTCTCTATATGTAAGGGCCTGTCCAGCTCCCATTAAAATAAATGGGTATCATTCTGCTAACTTCAGTGGGAGCTGGATCAGGACTAGATGGTGCAATGTAGAAGGATGAACTTGCAATCTATTGTCAGTATCCTATATGCCTGCTGTACAATATACCGTAATAGTTCTACCACTGAAGTTAGCTAAATCACACAGCCCCTCCCTTTAACTTTACACCCATTATATTTATTATAATTTATAGGAAATTAATAGAGAAATTTACTCTAAAATGGTTCACTATAGGTGGTTCTGGTAACTCCATCTAAAGTGGCTTGATGCTTCCCATTACAAGACCCTGGTTTCAGTTGCTTATAACTTTGCCTAATTTCAATCATTTGGGCTGAAATTTTCAATGACAGGCAGTGTCTGAGATTAAAAGTTTTAGCAAAAATGCTTCACCTGTTTCAGAGATCAAGATTAGGGAAAAATATGCTGGCTGTGCAAGAAGACTGGGAGGGTAAGACTGAGATCAAATGAATAGCCCAGGGGAAAAGAAAGGGGAAGCTAGGCAAGGAGACTGAGATTTGGATCTGTTGAGAGGAGGGAAAAACAGGTACTTAGACAAAGAATCATAGAATCATAGAATATCAGGGTTGGAAGGGACCTCAGGAGGTCATCTAGTCCAACCCCCTGCTCAAAAGCAGGACCAATCCCCAATTAAATCATCCCAGCCAGGGCTTTGTTAAGCCTGACCTTAAAAACTTCTAAGGAAGGAGATTCCACCACCTCCTTAGGCAACGCATTCCAGTGTTTCACCACCCTCCTAGTGAAAAAGTTTTTCCTAATATCCAACCTAAACCTCCCCCACTGCAACTTGAGACCATTACTCCTTGTCCTGTCCTCTTCTACCACTGAGAATAGTCTAGAACCATCCTCTCTGGAACCACCTCGCAGGTAGTTGAAAGCAGCTATCAAATCCCCCCTCATTCTTCTCTTCTGCATACTAAACAATCCCAGTTCCCTCAGCCTCTCCTCATTACTCATGTGTTCCAGACCCCTAATCATTTTTGTTGCCCTTTGCTGGACTCTTTCCAATTTATCCACATCCTTCTTGTAATGTGGGGCCCAAAACTGGACACAGTACTCCAAATGAGGCCTCACCAATGTCGAATAGAGGGGGACGATCACGTCCCTCGATCTGCTCGCTATGCCCCTACTTATACATCCCAAAATGAACTGATAGGGGGGAAAGGACTGAGATATAGACAGGCTACAGGGGAATGGGAAAGAAGGGGTCAGGACTGGGTTGAGAAAAACAGGAGTAGGAGAGTCTGTGACCAATAGAGAACACTTCACCTTCCTGAATCTGGAATGGAAACCAGTATTCCTGAGTCTCACCATTCCTCTGTCAGCAAAATAAGTGAAATCCATTAGCAAAATGTCTCATCCCCCTCTAGTGCTGGTCCACAGAAAGGATGAAAACCTACTACTGCTATCAGTTACTTGGTTAGCTCAAGTGGCAGGGGTCTGTGTGGTGGATTGAAAGTTTCCAACTCTGCTTATGAACCTCCTAGGGGGCAATATGATTCCAGATAATAAGTTTGGTTTTTTTAAATCTAGAAAATTATACACAAAAAAGTATGTTCAAAGAACATTAAGGTTGCACACAAGGTAAAGGCAGGCACTCAGAAGACAGGAAATGGCAGAATTAAGTAGGTGTGTGTAACATTAATTTGCCCCTTCAGTGTCTGCATTATGATAGTCTTTAATTACACAAACACAATTTTTTCCCCCCACAGGACTCTTGCCTCATTCAGTGTACAGGATGTTCTGGGGATGGGTTATGTAGTGAAGGAGACTGTTGTCTGTGGGATGTCTACCTCATTTGTTGTAGAAGTTTGAAGTTTAGTGACTGAAACGGGAATGCAGTAAGAAATTCCTGCCTCTGCCACAGAGTTACTGTGTGTTGCTGGAACAAAATGTCCAAACATTTCACGGGTGGTCACTAATTGAGTGTTCATTTTCTTGGTGCCTGACTTGAGCCCCTGGGATCCAATTTGTAGAGGTGATGAGCATTCACAGCTTCAACTGACGTTAATGAAAGCTGTGCTTTGAACATGTAAAATGCTAAGTACTCTGAAAAATCAGGCCTTAGGTGTCTCAAATTGGGCACCCAAAATTCAGGTACACTTTTGACCATAATTCTTCTGTTCCTCCAATTGTGAAATGGGGATAATAGTCCCTCATTTCAGACAGTGTTGTGAAAATAAATTAATTAATATTTGTGAAGCACTCCGATGTTACACTGATACGTGCTATAAAAAAAATGAAGAAAATTAATAATTCGGTCTTCAGAGAAGGGTTTGCATCATAGTTGCCAACTTTCACGCGGTAAATAAGCACCCCGACTTTCACAATAAGCCAAAAATCAAGCTAATCCCATTTCAAAACAAGGCCAAAACAAGCCAATCCCTTAGAACCTCAAAACTCTATGTAACTAGATCCCCCTGGCGTGCAGTCTGGACTATAGTGGCCCCACTGTGCACCCTGACTCTCTCCCCCGCTTATCAGGAGCTGATCAAAAAGAAGAAGCAACAAGCTACAAGCCAAAAAAGCGACAAGCCAAAAATTAGCCAACAAGCAACTCACACGCCAATTAAGCCAAAAACAAGCCCAATTTCTGCATTTCTTTTCGCGGGTTTGGCATGTCTGGTTTGCATAGTGTGCAATAAGTAAAGCATAGGGCTATGTATAGAATAAAGGGGATAAAACAAAATATTAAAAAGCTGCTCATGCAATGAGTACCACACATCCAGTGTACTGAATGGAAAAAATAGTATATGATCTCATAATTAAAGATAACCTCATAATGCATAGGCACCAGGGGGACAAATAACGTTGTACAAAGAACCTTAAATCTGGCAGTCCCTAAATTTAGAGTACTTGACTTGGCAACCTTTATGTTCTCTTAACATAGTTTTTGTGTGTAATATAAGAGCATGTTCAAGTTTAAACAGGATAATAGTAGAAAATGTGTGAGTTTCTCAAATAAGCAATCCCCTCTTTATGTTTTAAACTGGTTTAAGTGAAGCACAACAGCACTTTTACAGCAATGAATCAATTGCCCTGCTGACTATCCAACTGCATCCAGTAATGTCAAGTGCAGCAGAACTGAGAAACTGGAATGTAGAACTGATTAATGTAATTAACTTTTTTCTGAAGATGACATTTTAAAAATATTAATGTGATCTAGCTTAATAGCTGAAGTCTAATTAAAGACCATCATGACATGGAAGAAGATTAAAAATGATTCAGTACTTTAAGTTTTTATCTTTTTCTTGAATTTGTAGTTTGTCAAAATATACCGAGTATTTTAGCAAACGTTTTAAGTTTGCGTTACTAATACGATATTTAACAATATGTAATTTACATTTTCCACAGAGATTGCTATTACTTTTGTAACTTCTTAGATTTTTTTTCACACTGATAAGAGTGAATCACTAATACTTTTGAAGAGGAAAAAGTAAAAGAGAAAAAACTTTTAAGTCACTTTTCCCCCTTTTAAATAAATGGATAACTGATAAATCATATGAGGGAAAGCTCTACTGTGTATTGAAAAGCTAAACACTTTTTAAAAGAGAATATATTTGATTTTTACCTTTTGAGTAAAGGTAATAGCAGTTTTCTTGAAATTCTAACATTATAATGTGGACTTGGACCAAATTTTTATAGCAAAGTTTACCTGACAACACTTAGATATGTAGTCTTTTGTACATACAGGTTTTTATTATAAGCATCAGCTGGATAAAACAGGCCATATCCTGCTATTATTCTCTATGCCAAATTCCAATGAAAGTCAACTATATAACAATGAGAGGGGAAACAGAGGTCTCTTTTCCTTCAAAAATGCCATGCAAAAATAGACAGTGAAACAGGTGTTCACTGGATACTTAGACTGTACTGTATCGTACAGGCACATACATTCCCACTAGTTACTACAAAGAGAATGGGAGGGCCCAAAATTGAAGTCTCTATAGAAATCGGTAGGGCAATAATACACATTTAAGATCTTCTTTTCCCCAAGCCCCAATTATTTTTGCTATTAGAAGTAAACTAAACAGTTTGACAGGGATTAAAAACACTGACATACTACTGTTTACTTTCTCCCATTTTACAAGATAAGCAAACTTAACTACATCTCCCTATTTATAGCACATGTCAATTCTTCATTATCTTTAATGCAAGTGAAAAATTATCTTGTTAGACCTGGAGAGTGTAGGTAGATGGTTGTGTAAATATAACAACGGGTTCTGCCAGTGTAGTACCACTATTCTGTCACTACACTTCTCATGAGTCAATTGTGCTAAATCATACAGAGGTTTTGTGATGCAAACTACTAACCTACAGAGGTTAGCCTACTTTATGCTTTAAGTTCAAAGTCAAACTTCTATTAACAGAGAGCTCCATCACCATAACCCTTAAAGAATCAATATGAAGCCCTTATTACATAGCAATAGACTAACATTTAGTTAACATAAAAATATTCAGCATACTATGGAATGACACTAAGTTCTAGACCACATATAGGATAATGAAAATAGTCAAAAATCCCAATTTTAAGTAGTAAAATAAACTTAACAATTCAAGTGTTCATTTTGCTTTATCAAATGTTCAAGTATAGAAAATCTCTTCCATTAGCATTAAGATCACAAAATATGAGATCACAAATACATCCTTTCAGAATTGGCTATCTTTTACAAATGGAGGTATACCACTGAATTAGATTATAAAAACAAGAAAAAAATTAAATGGTGCACTATCAAGACAACTCAAAACTAAAGTCTAATGAAATCTTATCGTTAAGGGAGGTAATGGTATTGGTAAGCAGAAATTGTGCCAATTCAATCATGTCCAATGCCCGCTTGGAATAAAATCTTTGCAGCCTGTGTCATTATCTCTTAGTGCCCTTTCCATTCCTGCTTAAATTATTATCACTTGTGAATTTAAATTCTTTAACAACATGAATCAATGTGGGGCAAATTAGCCTTCTGTTTAATATTTTGTGCATTACTCTTAGGCATTTATCATGAATAATATGAAACTGGGAACATCCTACAGAATTCACAATAGATTTCACATAGGTCAGAAGTATTCTATACAGTCCATTCAAGGTTATTTTAGCTTCTGGAAAGATTCTTTTATTAACCAGATTAGTAGTCAATTTCTGCAGAGAAAAAAAAACCTGATTAAACCAGACTATAGAACTGTAGTTATTGAGAAATATTACTGAAAGCCACATCAACCAATAATGCAGACATTTTCTACTCCTACAAAATTTTTAAATTGTATTTGCTATTTTAAACAAGTTTTGTCCTTGGTATTAAAGTTCTTCTGATGTTGAGTTCTGACAACTGAATTGAAAATAGATTATTCAAGTCTATGAAATTTAATCCTCTCAATACAACAGCAGCAAATGAAACAAGTTCATAGGTTAAAAATCACAAAAAAGCTAATTAGATAGCAGAAAATCCTCACAGAACTAAGTTTCCCTTACCTATCAATGTCAGAAGTCTATGAAAAGGTCTATTAAATTAAGGTCAATATGGGATAGAGAAAAGAAGAAAAAACTTTTAGACGGAAAAACTGCCAATATATGTGCATAACCAACTGCATGTGCATCGCTTGTTTGTGAAGTATCAAACATACTTGTAGTAATATTCAATTTAAAACTGTAATTTTAAAATTTTGATATAAATCTGTTGGCCTGTATTTTCAAAAGCAACTAGTCACTTTGGCTCCAGAGCTTCAAAGAACTTACACATGAGTAGCCCCAATGAGTCCAATTAATTAAAAAATATATTTTTGGTAAGTTAGAAATGGCGGGGGGTGAGGTGGTGAATAAAGTGTAATGGTATTTCAGAGAGTCTTCTCTTCCCATTCCAATCGGACTACTTGTGCACATCAGTTAAGCTAGCATGTAAACACTTGCGGGATCCAGGCCTTAATGTGTACTCATGTCACATATTAGGTAATCAAGTGAACATACAAAAGGCACTACATTAGGCCTTAAGTATATTAGGAACTGACTGTAACCAAGCCACATGAGGTATTCTCAATAAATGTTTCAGTAACTGCAAATATACCTACAGTTCCACTGCATGCTCCTGTGTGTACACACACATCCTTGTTTTTACCTTGCCAAGTATATATGTTTAAATTCATAGGGCTGATTAAAAAGATAAATAGTACTGGCTAATAGATAGAGTTAGAAACAAAAAGATTCTCCAAACAGTGTTGACAGTGCAGCTTGATCATGATTGCACTGAAGTCCTGGCTCTCCTAGTTATGCCCCACTCTTACACCAACTACAGTACAACAGGCCAAATTGTGTAGTGATTTTATTAAATGTGTAAGAGACTGCCAAACTCCTTAATATACACAATGTCTCCTAGCCTCATCCTCCAAACTGTCATCAGACACCTTTACTTGTAAATAATTTTAACAAGGCATACAAATAAAAATCTTTGAAATCCAGTGCCAATCATTGGAATGATCCACCAGTTCAATAGTTCTCCACATCAGGGGGATGCTTGGGTTTTTATTTTTTTAATTTAGTCAAATATATGAAATTAAGAGCTATACATTCTAAAATAATTCAACTCTGGACTTAAGCCAACAAAAACAAAAAATACTTGAGAAAAATGTTGACAGTTGTGGCTCAGTATTCTACAGTTTCCTGATCAGTGCATAAACATAACTATCTTATATGGTAAAGTAAAGTAGGAAAGGAAAACACCCCTATTCAGGAGAGTGGTTAAACACAGGCTTAGTTTTAAGCAAGTGTGAGTGCTTTTTTTTTAATTGGATCTAGAGCAAACAACAATGCTAAATTCTTTTGGTCAATTTATATTAATGTCTTCAATATTTAGTTTTAAGGTTTTCTTTTATACACATACACACACCAAATGTAAGTGTTTTAGGAAGTATTTTGGGAATATTCTATTGAACATCATTATATAAATTTATATTCTGATTTACAGAAGAGTTGAGCACCTTCATCTCCCACTGAAAGGGAGGCTACAGAGGCTTATCACTTCCAAAAATTCAGGATACATCATATTTACTTCCAGAGATGAAGTCAGTGGCAAAACCCCACGTTCTCTTGAGCTATGAACCAAAAAGAGAGATAACAAAAAAAAAGCAGAAAAACTGCTTAGGAAGTGACATGGGAAAGCAGGTTTCAAATGCCTCTCAGTCTGGCTATTGGAGCATTCAATATACTGTTACGGTCACTGAAGTTTAGTAACTTTAGTTACACAGATCACCTCTGAAGTGTAGTTCTGATCTGAGAAAAAACCATTTGAAAATGGTACCTTCTTATTGAACAGATCTGCTCCCTTTACACACTAAGTCATATTCATTCACGTGAATGAGAAAAGTACATTTTTGCTACTCTTACCCATTAGTCCGGCAGAGCTAGCATAGCTATGGGTGAGCAGTATGCTAATTCTTCTAGTGCATTAGCAGAATAATCCCAATTACAGAACCACTTGCACCTGTGCAACCCCACTGACAGCAATGGGATGCCCCAGATGTAACGGAATGCCGCAGAACCTTTATTAACAGTGATATGCTAGAAGGAAACAAATCTGCTTGGTTTTCTGATCCTAAATTTGCAGGATTAATAGTTTATAACAATTTTTTAAAATCTCTTTTTGTTGTAAAGTAAGCCCATTTTATATTCAGGCTATTGAGAAACAAACAAAAATAAATGATTTCAACTTTTGATAGCACCCATACCCTGCTCTAGACACCTTACAATAATTAAAATGAGTAATACTAAAATATATAACAATATACTCACAATGCCATAATAGTTGCCCTTAATAGTAACCATGCATCTAACTTCTCCACATTGTCATCATGTCAACAGGTTAACAAATCTGGGTTCTGGGACACGAAGGAAGGGACAAGATCCCGAATTCAGAGCCCATCAGAAAAATACCTTCCTCTTCAGCCCCATTCTTACTTAATCAGAGATGCTGCTAAATTAAGCATGTCTGCTGATTGTAATTCCTATGGTACTGTACCAAATAACAGAGACAATCTGTAGAATAGGAAGGGCCCTTAAACTCTATCCAGAAATTAACAGCCAGTGCAGACTACAGAACAATGACTACATGAAGCTGTAAAGTAGGCAGGCTTGTCAGAATTCAATTTTTTTGTTATTTTGTGGATACTACCAATACTTATTTTTAACCAGTTTTTCTATTTTTGGTTATTTAAATTTTCACAGATGTGAAAAATTATGGAGAGGGGTCAGACAATTATTTAATGACAGTAGACACAGATTCAAAAAGTTTAAGCTTTATAACCATTAACACAAATTTTTAATGTTGTATTTTAAAATATACAAAGTAAATAGTCGTAAAATCAAATGCTAGTAAGTTCTCAATCAGCATTTTCTCATCTTACCTATCTGTAAATTTCAGTCATCATCAGTGGAAATATTTTTTCATCAGTTTGTGGATATAGGATAATACGACATTTATCGATCTTTACTTACCAGTAAAAAACCAAATCTTTCCAAGCCTAAAAGTAGGCGTGATTCTAATCTCACTAATATTAGTTTTAAAAGTGTAAGAAGGATACACAGATAACCTTTGCCAATGCATCAACCATGCCAGGAAACCTAGTCACAGAATTAGTTGACTGCTGAACAAGGACATTGCCACTCATGTCGCTCCACTAACCCTCTTAATGGCCTTAAATACACAATGAATAGGAGGGATGAGAAATTAGACCCATACAGTACCCCAATCTGAAAAAGCCATCACCCAAAGCCATCCTCTGGTATCTCTCACAAATTACCCATGATACTGCCATGCTTTCCTCCAGCACACTGCATCAGAATGCAACCTCACAGACAGTATCGCAGAGACCAGAGGAATCTATTGGCATAGCATTTTTAATAAATCAGAATGTCATTGAGGGCTTTGCAAAACTGTTGTAATACTATTTGTTTTTAGACATGATTTCTCAATTGTTACCTTGTAAACAACCAACATGTTTCAGTTTGTTACTATTTTATTTCTTTCAGCAATGTGTATTAATTATGTAAGATTCTTAGATAAGGAGTAAATCCAACAGAATTTCCAAGTTTGTTGCTAGATCTCATCCCATATACCATATGGGGGAAACTAGTGTTTATGACTCAGCAGACTCTCTGCTCAAAACCATACACACGATCAACAGTAATTTTAAAACTTGTTCTGTTCCCAGCATTTTTAAATATATTCACTCATGAAAAAAGTATTCTACAGTAATAATCGAAAACACTACAGTTTCCAATATTTGATCCTGCGGTGTTCGGGGTTATTACTGTTGAATGCTTTTTTGTTGTTTTAATAAAGGACTGCTACAAGCATATGTTATCTTAAAAAGCTTAGTCAAATTAGCAAAAGGAAACCAAAGGAGGAAAAAATGATTACTAAAGAAAAAAGATCCAGCTATGCTTTAGGTAATATATTGGTTTCATTTTACTGCAGATGTAGGTTAAAATGCGTTTGTACACTCACCCACAGTTTCTTTTAAAAGTTAAAGGTGCTTATTATGTTGCTTGAACTCCTCCTCATCAGAAACAAGACAAGAATCCTACTTGAAAAATGTGAAGAGAAAGGAGAAAAAAGGGGATCAGGAAGGTGGGAAACTAGTTTGACGTGAAGTGATAAATGAAAGGCTAGAATGGAGGCAATTCCTAGAGTAACCTTGCTGGGGAGTTACAAATCATGCTGCTATCCTTGCTGATTGTTCATTGCAATTTTGGTATAAATATGTAGCTATACATCTACTATTAAAGATAAATGTTATTGGTTAAAGGGACTGCTGCCTTATATTTCTTTATATTTAACATTTGTATGTAGTTCTATTGGCGTGGGTAGCATTTTACAGAGACAAAGACAAGCTCCTTGCCTAAAGAGTTTATAATCTAAATTAGATACGACATGAAACAGGGGTGGGTGGGGGGGACGTGTCAAGCGAGAGAGAGGAACGCTAATTTACACAAACTACGATTATGACAGATGTATGCTTTCACAAAGTATGCATTATATTGTGCCACTTACAAACGCATGAGCGTGCACGTACATATGCATACAAAATTAAAGGACATTGTCGACCTTGCAAAGCACTCAAAAGTTAGCAAATGCCAGCATTTCCTAACTTTTGAGAGCCTGACTTTTCAACTTAAATAATGTTCTTTTAATATTTTTTGGGGGGGGGAGGGGAGGTTGTATGAAGTTGTCATGATATAATGCAAATTATTAAAGCAACTACCTCTCGTAATGCTAATGCCTGTAGATCCTTCATTTGGCCCTCCGAGCAGATGCATTATGAGACAGTCTTTAATTGCATGATCATATAACTGTTTTTCCACAGAATTTTGCCTAATTCAGGGCACTGGATTCATATCTTATCCTCATGGTTCAATGTGGGGCCCAATCCCTTCTTTACTGCACATTCTTCAAACCCTGCTCTGAAGACAGTATTATTAATTTCCTCATGGGCTTTTCTCTGGCACCCATCACTATAAAATCTGAGTGCTTCACAACAATTGATCTTCACAAAACACCTGTGAGAAGAGTGGGTATTATTATCCCCATTTTATAGATGGGGAAGTGAAGCACAGACAGATTATAAAGTCAAAAGTAGCTACTAATTTTGGATACCCAATTTGAGACGCCTGGGACCTGATTTTTCACAGTGCCTAGCATTATACAGCACTTTATATAGAATCACAGAAATATAGAGGTGGAAGAGACATCAAGCACTGCGGCATGACCAAGTATACCATCCCTGACAGAGGTTTGTTCAACCTGTTCTTAAAAATCTCCAGCGATGGAGATTCCACAGCCTCCATTGGGAGCCTGTTCCAGATCTCAGCTACCCTTGTAGTTAGAAAGATTTTCCTAATATATAGCCTAAATCTCCCTTGCTGCAGATACAGCTGATTACTTCTCCTACCTTCACTGGACTTTCTTACAGTGTGGTGCCCAGAACTGGACACAGTCCTCTAGTTGGGGCCTCATCAGTGCTGAGTAGAGTGGGCCAATTACCTTCCAAGTCCTCCAGACAAGACTCCTGTAATACACCCCAGAGGATAATAACCTTTTTAGCAACTACATCACATTGTTGACTCAGTCAATTTGTGATCCACCATAACCCCCACTTCCTTTTCTGCAATACGATTACCTAGCCAGTTATTCCTCATTTTGTTGTTGTTCATTTGATTTTTGTTCTGCTTAAGTGTAGTACTTTGCACTTGTCTCTACTGAGTTCCATCCTGTTGATTTCAGGCCAATTCTCCAATTTTTCACAGATATTTTGAATTCTTTTAATCCTCTCTTCCAAAAGACTTACAACCCTTCCCTGCTTGTTGTCTTCCACAAATTTTACAAGCGGACTCTTCATTTCCTTATCCAAGTCATAAATGAAAACAGAGAATAGTACTACCTAGGACTGACCCCTGCACGACCCCATCAGATACATACCCCAAATTTGACAGCAAACCACTGAGAACTCCTCTTTGAGCATGGTCTTTCAACCAGGTTTGCACCCACCAAATGGTAATTACATCTAGACCTTACTTCTCTAGTTTTCATATGAGAAAGTCATGTGGGACTGTGTCAAAGACCTTACTAAAAATCAAGATATATCATGTCTACTGCTTCCTTCTATCCAGTAGGCCAGTAACCCTGGCAAAGAAGAAGATTAGTTTGTTCTTGGCAAATTGGCATTTGTTCTTGACAAATCCATGCTGGCTATTAGTTATAATCCTATTATCTTCTGGGTGCTTACAAATTGATTTCTTAATAATTTGTCCCAGTATTTTTCCAGGTATCAACGTTAGGCTGACTGATCTATAATGCCTCAGGTCCTCTTTTTCCCCTTTTTAAAGAGAGATGCTATGTTTGCCCCTCTCCAGTCCTCTGAGACCTTACCCATCTCCATGATTTCTCAAAGATAATCAGCTAGCGGTTCTGAAATCATTTCAGTTAGTTCCTCAAGTACCCTAGGATGAACTGCAACTTTAATACATCTAACATTTCTAAATATTCTTTAACCTGTTCCTTCCCTATTTTGGCTTGTAATACTTCCCTTTTGTTGTTAATATTAATTATAATTATCTATGTTAAACATCTGGTCACAATTTTTCCTTTTCAGTGTAAAAAAGCAAAATAGGCATTAAACATCTCAGTCTTCTTGGTGTCATCCATTATCATCTCTCCCTCCCTGCTAAGAAAGGACCTACGCTTTCCTTTGTATTTCTCTTGCTCCAAATGTATTTATAGAACCTCTTCTTATTGCCCTTTATGTCTCTTGCTAGGTATACCTCATTTTGTGCCTTAGCCCTTTTGCTTTTTCCCTACATGCTTGGTGCTGTTCTTTTGTACTCATCTTTAGTGATTTGTCCATGTTTCTACTTTTTGTAGGATTCCTTTTTAATTTTCAGGTCATTACACCATTCTCATGGAGCCATATTGGCCTCTTACTGTTCTTATCTTTCCTTTCCATCAGGATAGTTTGCTGGTTTGCCTTTAATATTGTCAGAGAAACTGTGAGCTCTCCTGAACAACTGCTTGTGTACAAAGCACAGCTCCCATTGACCTCAGTTGCACTGTTAGTGCCCAGCACTTCTGCAAATCAGACCCTGAGGTCTCAAGTCAAGTGCCCATAAAATAAGAATTAGTGGCTGCCTGTGAAAAGTTTGGTGTTACTTGCCCAGCATTACACAGGAACTCTGTGACAAAGTCAGGGATAGAATCCAGTTTTCCAGGGCAGCATTCAACTGCCTTAACCATGAAACCATCCTTTCTTTCCCTTCAATCCCCTGCCTCAATCACTGCACACCTTCCAACTTTTGCAATAAATGTAGCAGAGGATCTACACACAACAGCCTTCTTCACTACACAGCCTTGATTAACTCCCAGAGCAGGTCCATCCTGTGTACTTAATGAGGCAGGTGTCCTATGGGGAAAAAAAGAGCATGTGCTCATGTAATTCAAGACGGTCTCAATGCACACGCAGAAGGGAGGGGGAACCTTCATTTTGGGGTTTCCTACTTGATTATGCACCTTTAATAATGTTCTAACAGAGGGATAAGGGCGTAGACAGAATTTACTAGGTTTTTTTAAAAATAAGCTGAAAAATCAGAAATGCCATCATGTCACATCATATTGACCCCCACATGGGTCATTCTGCCATTTGAGCTGAAAGAGTAGCTAATAGCAGTAACAGGTTTTCATCCAGTGTGGACCAGCACTAGAAGGGGATGATATACACTGCCAAAGGGTTTCACAGATGAATGATGAGATTCAAAAATCACAAGTTCCGTTCCAGGCTCCAGAGAGGAGTGTGCTCTAGTGGGCACAGACCGTTCTGCCTTTCCTTCCCTCTCCCTACTCTCAACCTTCTGCTCATTCCCCAGTCCTTTGGCCAGCCATTCCCAATCACCTGCCCCCCCCCCACTCCCTTGCCCAATTTCTCCCCTCCCAGCTCCTCATCCAATCTTT
This sequence comes from Lepidochelys kempii, assembly GCF_965140285.1. NCBI lineage: Eukaryota > Metazoa > Chordata > Testudines > Cheloniidae > Lepidochelys > Lepidochelys kempii. Next base: position 102,642,492 of record NC_136386.1, read on the forward strand.
CTCTTCTCCCTCCGCTCCCCCACCTCCAATTGCCTGCCCCCTACCTACATTCCCTGTCTCCACTGGTTCCCACTCTTGGTCTTCTCAACCAGGAAGTCCCAGCCTCTTTCCACCCCAATCCCCAGGTTCTCTAGCCCCTCCGCCCCCGCCCTCCCACCAGCCTACAGTCCCAGTATTGCACTCCCGTCCAGGCCCCTGTCCCAGTCTATGCCCCCTGCTCTGGCTCTTGTCTCCTCTGCATTGGAATTATCCACTTTCCTTTCCCGTGTTGCCTGGGCATCAGCAGAGGGGAGTACCGAGAACACGGAAGAGACAGACTCCTTCCCCTTAGTTCCGGTGCCTAGCCCCAGCACAACCCGTAGTAGCACAGAGCTTTAATTCAAAGCAAAGTCCTGCTCAGCTGCAGGCTGAATCATGTTTTTTTGAAAATGAAGTGTTCTGTGTTCATATATACTAAGGTCAGAAGGGACCATTATGATCATCTAGTCCAACCTCTTGCACAACGCAGGCCATAGAATCTCACCCACCCACTCCTGCGAAAAACCTCTCACCTATGTCTGAGCTACTGAAGTCCTCAAATCGTGGTTTAAAGATTTCAAGGAGCAGAGAATCCTCCAGCAAGTGACCCGTGCCCCATGCTACAGAGGAAGGCGAAAAACCTCCAGGGCCTCTTCCAATCTGCCCTGGAGGAAAATTCCTTCCCGACCCCAAATATGGCGATCAGCTAAACTCTGAGCATATGGGCAAGATTCACCAGCCAGATACCCAGGAAAGAATTTCTGTAGTAACTCAGATCCCACCCCATCTAACATCCCATCACAGGCCATTGGGCCTATTTACCATGAATAGTTAAAGATCAATTAATTACCAAAATCATGTTATCCCATCATACCATCTCCTCCATAAACTTATTGAGTTTAATCTTAAAGCCAGATAGGTCTTTTGCCCCCACTGCTTCCCTAGGACACTCTAGCATGTCTCTACTGAGAGTGCGCAGTTCTTAAAGACTAATAATTTGGGCACATTTGGGTGGATTTTCACAGGGATGACAAAAGGTACATTCTTGACACAAAAGTCGCTCCCCTTACCCACAAAATTGCAAGTTGTTGGAAACAGCTGAACTGCTTGGGTTGAAATTTACACACAATTTAATACAAATTCAATTTAATTACAAATTCAGCCAGAGTTAGGCACCTGGCATGGAAAATTTCAGCCCAACTGGTTAAAAACTGTCAAAGATAGAAGCGACTGTAGGTTATCTCGGGCAAACTTAATATTTAGGCAGTGCTACCATCCCCGTATATCATATTTAGCATTGTCTCTTGTTTCTGGTGAGGTTTGTTATTTATTAATTTTTAGGCCAGTCTAATAAAAGCTAAAGCTACTTATTCTGCTTCCCTTTCACATGTTCAGTAATACCTCACTCAGAGCACTGATACCAACAATAAAACACACAAGTGTGATGCAGCCATCACTTTTATTAAGCTTGTGTGGGTCATTGTGGGAGAGACTGAGGAAAAAGTGGGGAAGATTCTGAAGGTGAATGAGACTGTGTGGCTGACATGAAGGTATGCAAGATTATCAGAGTGTAGAGTTCAAGCAGAAGAGTGGTAAGAGGTAACATCTAAGTGGTCAAAGATCTGCAGCTCCCTGAAGACAAGGGCAAGGGGTTTCAATTTGATATCGATGTAGATGAGGAAAATGCAGGGACTCGAGTGGGGATGACCTGGTCAGAGCAGCAGATGACAACTTTGGCAATGGTATTTTGGATACTCTATAAGGGTGCTATGTTGGAATCAGGCAGATCAGAAAGAAGGTTGTAATAGTCTAGGCATGAGATAAGTGTTTGGAAGTAGAGATAAAGGAGGAGGGATACATTTTGGATATATTGTAGAGGAGGAAATGACACTTTTTTAGCAATAGCCTAGATGTACCAAAGCCAACCAAGCCAAGAATTTTGAAAGGCAAAGCAGGAGAAAACTACAAATAATAGTACGTCAGCTATGTTGAACATGATGGACAGGTCACAGAAAAAGAAGATTAAGAAAAAGTTGTTGGACTTGGCCAGAAAGAGGATGTAAGTGCAGGCTCAGTGGAGCGAGAGACCAAGTAAGACTGTAGAGTCATGGACAGAGTCAGCAGCACGGAAGTCAAGGTAACAGGACAAGACAAACAAAAACAATGTATATGCCGTTTCTGTTTGTAAGGTTTCCAAACTGTTATTTATTTATTTTTAAAGTAGTACTTGTATACACAGCCAAACATTTAGAGCTCAACTGTAAACAGAGCTTACATTTTAGTGAGGCTTCTTTTAAAAGTACACTGAAATGTCTGTATCAGCAGCATAATGCTAGTAACAGCTGAGCAAAGTGTAATGACAAAGCAGCGTATACTGTAAGTAAACCTCAGTATTTAGACCAGTTCCCATTACTTGAAGTCTTGCATTTCTTAAAAACTAGTTATTAGACTAGTTCAGAAATATTCTGTTAAAATACTTGTATAAATTCATCAATACTCATGGCTTTCAAATTCTCATTTTCAGTCTTCTAAGAACAGCATCCTAATTCTACCATCACCAAAATACGTATTCGATAAAAATACAGCTGGTCATATAAGTGAGTGTGTAGCTATCCATAAACATAGATATAGAAATCTATAATTATCTAGACAGACAGACAGACGGACACATGACCAGCTCCCTTTTGTCTGCATTATAAAAGGAAGACTTCGCATATTTTATCATTGTGAAACAAAAGCAAATATGTATTAAGTCATTAATTTGCCATCAAACAAGTTATTTGAATCGAAGGTTACAGGAATATAAGAAAATTCCAATTTAAATGCATTTATCTTCTGAGCCAACAAGCCATTCTCCTGTAAAACCAATACAGTTATAAAAGGTGACAGGATGTAAGTGTTAGTATTCTCTCACTCTCTTCAAAGTAACACATTGTTATTCTGATGCCAAGTGATAAAAACAGCCTGAGATGCAGTACAGATGGTTTTATGCAGTACAGAATAACAATAGTTTCTAACCCAAATATGCTTTTCCTCACAGGAATTAAAACTGCATAAGCTTTTATCTTGCAATCAGTAAACATTTTGTAATAAAAATGGATTATAAAATAATTTATAACCTGTTAAGCAAATTTTTAACAATTATCTTTGAAGTCTAAAATAGACCTTAATTTAAAACAGCCTTACATTGGTGAACATTACAGTACATGATAAAAACATACTGGGCTAGGTGAAAACAAATGTTTCCCCCCAGTTAGAGCTGAACTGCATATTTTATATGTTTATTCAGGTAAACAAGCTGATGCTAACATTGCAAGCCAAATTCTGCCCAGGTTTGCACCCCACCATAATGAACGGATCTGTAAAGCGAAATCTGTCCTTTTCGATGTAAGGTATTTTAATAGCCATGCTGATTTTTCCAGTTTTATTTTTGGAAATATGCACACAGCATGTACACACACTCTAATGGTATCCCAGCCTGTTAACCAAACAGCAGCTTTCTTGCTAGCCTTTTTTTTTTGCTAGCAGTGCAGCTAAACTGCAAATAACAATTTGTCATCCACATAGTCTTGCCATTTTGTTAACAAGGAGCTGGATTATATTACTCTGTAATTACATGGTTCTGTAGTGAGATTAATTGCTTAACAACAAGATACCCAATGTAGCTGCTTAAAAGAAATTCAGTATTCACAGGTACAATACCAAATGTGCACCGTAACATACAAAATTAAAATCTTCAGTCAGTCTGAAGCAACAGAATTTTTTTTTACATGTTACAATTTTTAACATATCTTTCATACTGTTATCTTAATACTCAATATCCACCTTGAAGTGTCTCCATTCTTAGAAGTGTATTTACTTTTCTCTTATACTGGCAATCAGAAAGGATATGTAAAGATTTCAAACTGACAGGAACGTCCATACTTATATTGAAGCCTGGAACACATTTAGCCATTCTCCACAATTTAACAAACTAGGCCCTACTCCTGCCTTTATGAGCCACATAAATGGATCCTCACACTAGTGCAGAGCCCCACTGACTTCACAGGGATGTCCTGCAGGTAGATTCTTGTGAGCTCTGACACCAGTTCCTCTTAGTTAAGTCTTAACTTCTCTGGTTTTCTTTTCCCTTCTGTAAAATGAGGATAACATTTAGCTACCCCACAGGATTGTAGTGAGAAGCACTCAGTATCTGCAAAATGCTACATTGGGGTTAAAATACACCAAAACCTTCTAATTCCTGGAGGCATAATGGCTCCCCAATGTCCAGCATATCTAAAAAAATTTCCCTTGAAACTCTTTAAAATGTAACGTTAGGCATGAAGCAACAAGGCTTCACATCTCATGCAGTCTGAGGTTGGGAAAGGAGGAATCAAAGGTCTCCCATTTTAGTATACATGTAGCCAGTTAATTTGGTGATGGCTTAAAGAATCTCTCCCCTAACCCACATCAAAATCATTAAGATGAACCCTATGCATGGAGTTAATTACACTGAGAATATGAGGGCCTACAAAATTAAAAATGCTAAGCTGACACCCGGGTCAAAAAGGACTCAAACCAAAACTATATTAAATGCAAAAAAGCCCTACAAACACCTAGAAAACAAAGAGGAAAAAATACATTTGTGTAATATTACTGTTGCACAGTTAAGTGCTGAAAAGCCCGGAAATACCAAAAGTAAAGCTTGAATGGGCAGGCTTATCTCTGCCCCTTGAGCATATGCATTATGATACACAATTGTTTTTTCACGTTAATCAAATATTATTAAAGCAGCAGGTAGCAGAGCAGCTGCTGAATGGGGACAGATGACTTGTCCCAGGCCATCAATAAGCTGCTTGCTATCTCTCAAATTCCTCCCTGAGCCTGTCCCCTAATACTCTTTCCAAAATCCTACTGTGCTCCCTAACACACAGAGTGTGATGAAAAGGCCCATTGTCAACTTCCTCCACATCCAGCTATACCACATGCATTGGAACAAGATCATTTCTGCTTCATTCAGTGCTTTTGTGGCTCTTATTTGGCTTGGATTACTGTGCCGAATTCCCATTTTTATTCACCCTTTTGCTGCATTTTGAGATTGCATTTCTTTGTTTTTACAAATTAAATTTGAAATGTACTTAGTGCTGTATGTTGATCCTAGGGCTATACATTCATTGCATCTTTTTTCTTAACTACAGGGCAGCCTGCAAGGTGTTCCACTCCTCAAACTGCTTACAATTTAGGATGCATATTTTACGAGTTTAAGTTTACTTTCATGTGTTAGTTTTAGATTGTTGAATGAATAATACATTTTATTATGCATTTTGTTACTATAATATGGGGCTATCAGAAAGTACGCCCTAGACTTTTCTTCTTTTAGCTAAAAAGAACTTTTCTTTTTTTTGCTAAAAATGTGGATCTACAACAGATGTTTTGTCTTGCAATCAAAATAAAGACTCAAGAATGTTTTGGACTTGGAAGGGTTATTATTTGCAGTAGGTTAAGTGTGCTTTAGATTATGCTGCCAGAAATATGGCCAAGTTCAGAGGCAATTAGTGTATGCTAGGGAGCTTGAGCATTAAGGAGCCTTAAGGCACTGTAATGTGCAGATAGATAACACGAACATGACATAAGTTTATGAAGGAAGACTGACATGACCTAACAGCCTCCTCTTAGTAGTTTTTCTTGCTATGTTCCTCTCTTCCAGCCCCTGGGCCAGATTCAGAAGTGATGTATAAAGGGGTGCTATGCATCACTAGATGCACATGAACCTAAGGGAGCCTAATTTGCTGTAGTATAAATGAATCTCCGGGCAGTCTGAGGGCAAGATCATTCTCTCCTCTACCCCTCCCTCACAGTAAAACCAAGAAGGGTCTAGGATCCCCTTGTACATGTACCTCATATCATCCTGTGTGGACCAATGTGTATTACCCACCTGTGGAAAAAGATGTAAGGACCTGCTCCCAAACCTTACAAATCCCAAGAGATCTACACAGATCCCAAAATATCAAAGAGGAAGTCTGTCTCTCTCCACCAGCTTTGGCCCCACCAGAACTATGCCACCAGGGGGTTGAGCCCTACTGGTAGCTGAGTCTGAGATCCCTGTGAGGGTAATCTCCACACGACTGGGAATTAGGGGGGCAGGGCATACCCCTTCCTCAATATAGATGCAGACCCATAGAGACGCGTTTCCAGACTCCAAGGATGAAATTGCCTAAGGAGGTTGCAGAATCTCCATCACTGGAGATTTTTAAGAGCAGGTTAGACAGACACCTGTCAGGGATGGTCTAGATAATACTTAGTCCTGCTATGAGTGCAGGGAACTCGACTAGATGACCTCTCAAGGTCCCTTCTAGTTCTGTGATCTGCCACATAGCAAGTTACTATGGAATCATCTCTGAATGTGGCCAGAATTCATGTTTTTCTTTGTGGTACAAGGAAATTTTTTTTCAAATTCACATTTGTTGGAGTTACAGAGATCTAGTTTAACATTTCTTTTGTATATACTGTTAATATCTTTGCACTTGGATATCAGTGTTGGATGCTGTCTTAATTTAAATTATTATATCATAATAATTTAGCACTTAATTGCATTTTTTTTAATTTTTTTTTTTTAGTGTGGAGTTGGATTTTAAACAACAGGAAGACAAACTACAGCCAGTTCTGAGAAAACTTCACCCTATTGAGGAAACTCAGGTTGCACCTTTGCCTTATTCTCAGGAGAGTTACTCCTCAACTCCAAAACAAAAATCCAAAACTGAATCAAAAAAGCATGGAAGATGGAAACTCTGGTTTCTTTAATTAAGTCTATTAGCTATGGAGTTTAAGGCCTTCTTTGAAATATATTTGGAATTCAATTAATCATCTAAAAAGGGATCTTGGTAAATTGATCAGTGTTATCAGCCACTGTTACTCTGGTTATTATGGGCAGCATTCAGTTCTCACCATATGTACCAAAAGGCCTTTGTACCTATAAACTAATGTTCATGAGCAAGGCATTAAATCATACCTTGCCAACTTTTATTTGCAGTTACCAATGTGGGATGTAAAATCAGAATTGAAATCTGTATACACAAAGATGAGAAGTAAAACTATTTTCCCGCTACCCTCTGGCCCCCTTAGATCTGCAAGTGTCACGTTTCATCCTGTACACAGCTAAAATAATTATTTTTAAGCTTTTTTATGTTCTGTTTCGTTTTAAACATTAATGAGGAAAAAAAGCAAGCCTTATGTTTGCAAAGATCTTCAGTTTTACATTTAATTTTGCAAATAAGTGGGGGTCATGAGAAGTGCAATTTTTAGCACATAATATCCTGGAGAAAGCACAACTTTTCAAATGGTCCAAGACCATGAATAATATCTATGATGTGACTATATATGTGTATTTGCCTTCATGTGCTGTAGAGTTAAACCAAGTTATTACATCTTACATATTGACACCTCTAATTTAGTGTCATCATTATTACCAGACTTACGACATGTTTACTGCTCATTTCAAAGGATAAGCAGCCAGAAACCACCAGAAGTCAGGACACACCTTTAATCACTAAAAGTTGATAGGGTCGAAGCTAAGCTTTCTTAGATCTCATTTTTATATTTTGGTACCCAAAGGCCAAATGCTATATTCTGTCACAGAATATGAAAAAAAATAAGATGGATAATATTAAAATGATAGATTGTTGGGAGTTGCCACAATTTAAATCCTTTTTGTAATTCAATCTTCAGAAAAACTGTACACTATTGTAGAGGGTGCTAGAAATTTCATAGTATGCATTATGCTTTATTACAAGAGTTCAGAAGGGCCTGGCAACTTTAATAGTTATTTATTTAGCTGAGCTTCTAAGATCAATTTCCAGACCAACATAATATCACTTGTATTAAAATAATATATTAACTGTATTAATCAATCACACTTAGGGGGAAAAGCTGTGAATCAAACTTCTTCTTAGATTTTTAAAAACAGAAACACTTTAAATCCATGATCAGTTATACACTGCAATCTTTTCCCTTTCCATATTAAGCGCTGTCATTAAAAAACCCTAATCTAGGTGACTGTCTGGAAAACTCTTGTAATGATAGGGATTGGGAATCTTGTTTCTTTTTTCTTTTAGTTAAATAATTTGAATAGTGTACACTCATGTGACAGAAACTGGGATACAAGGTACTGGCTCTGCAATTTCATATCCCAAGACAGCATTAAGATGTGAATTTTTCAGTCTTTAGATGCAGCAAACAGGTGGAAGAAATGAATCCCTAACAGAAGAGTCTGCACCTACTAAATAAACCTGGAGATGTTTATGCTCAACTCTTCCCCCCCTGCCACTTACCTCAACATCAAATCCATTGTTAAGTACTATTAATTCTACAAGGATCCTGAAGCAAGCAATGTGGTCTTTGTCTTCGAAGTAATAGGAAGTTAATGTGAGTACATAGAGTATATGTGAAACTGTTTATGTCCACTTCAAAACTATTTCAACTGGATGCTTTAATGAAAAAACTCACCTTTGTAGTAAATGTCAAGAGGGCTACAAATCCTTGTACATAAGTAAACGGTATTCTAAAATATTTTTGTGAGCGATAAAGGATGAGAAAAGGTGTGCCATGAAGGAAGTGCAATTGTTTCATGTGGAAAAAAATGTTTCATGTATTTTATACTGTTTTTAATTAAAGTTATAAAACTGTTTACAAGATATCCCATCTTGTTTTAACAATCCCAACTATTTCAAAGCATTAAATATATATATAATTTATTTACTTATTTTTCCTAAACAGGACAAAGTCTCAAATATGGGCATAAGTAGAAAAAACACACACATTCAGTCTTTTAAAACAGTGCTATACCTCAAAGTATAGTGTCACACATACAAAGAAAATATCCTACAAGCCAAGTATATTTTTTAAAACACTGAGTCAAGCATCTCACAAATGGGATTCTTTACAGATGGTTAATGTCAACTAATAAAACAGACTTCTTAAAAATCCATTCTAAATATTCTTGTGTGCAGGGACTCTGATGCAAAAGTCTTAAATGTTTTTATGCTTGGTTATTGAGTCATACCCAAAACTAGTATTATTACAGGCATTCAGAATGAAAAAGAAGGATTCCTTGGTGAAATATTTAAGAGCTAAAAAATGGAAGTTATCCCTGAGTGTTTTCTACATGTCCAGACTATTTTCTTAAACAAACTGCAGATTTTTAATTTTTTACATTTTTTTTAAAAAGAAAAAGCTAACATGCATAGTAAAATACCATACCATACTATGTAATTTGTAATAAAATGTTTTTGCAAGTGTGTTAAACGCATCATATTGTGTTACATTTAGGATCACACAGGCTTGATTTAGATCTTGAGAGGAATATTTACTTCTTACAACTTTTAGCTACACATGGTATGTGACTGACATAGAACTGTTTCCACCCTAATGTGATACATGTGATAAAAAGCAGGAACAAAATTATGACGAAGAAAACATCACCACTATTAGTGTAGCATATTATGTAATTTTGCTGCTAAATTCATTGGCAATATCATGCATTCTCAGACACTAAATTTACTATTTGCACTGCTCCCATAACATGCTTAAATTACTTTCTAATCAATAAATACTGCAGTAATTTTGCATTACTTACTGTTTTCATACTACATGGACAATGTTTTCTAAGTCTGCATAATTCCCATTAAGCAACAATGACATTCCTATGTTTTGAAATTATTATTAGGAAACAATTTGTGTAAGTACCACTTGTTTTCTTAAAATTAATCAGTGTAAAATACTTTATAATCAGGGTAAAATGAAAAAAAATCATGATTAAAACTGAAAAAACCCACAATAAGTACAAAGTGTTTGGTTTTTCTTGCTTCAGACAAGATGCTATGCAATGAACAAACAATAACTGGCTATGCATTCTTTATTTTCACTCAATGTTTTAATGGTATATTACATTTAAAAAACCTAATAGATTATTTTTTCATAAGCATTTTGAAATCAAGCTGTTAAAATTTCATTAGTCTAATTGCATATGTGTAATAGCACACAGTATGCACTACTCTTAATTTTGTGGCTGTGATTGCCACCAATAATATAATGGCAGTATGTTTACAGCTCTGCTATACTAGGATGAAGCAGAAGGCCTGAAACATTTCTTAGCATTATTTCAGTATCAGTAAAATACAACTGTAGCTGCTGGAAATATGCTGCCAATTTATTTAACTGAATGCAGTCTCAAGGTAAAACTTGGTATATTATTTGTATATGCCATGTCCATTAGCTCCATTCATGATAATATTCAATTCATACTTCAGTGCACAAAAAGCTAGATAATAGTGAGGGGGAAAAGTCTTAATTTTTGCAATAATAGCTTGTAATGAGTAATTTGAAATGTGTGTATAAGAAAAAAAAATTTTACATTGCGCCACAAGTAAATACTGTTTTTACTTTGCAGTAGCCAATGAAGAAAATGCAAACATTGCAAACCTTCTGCCCAAGACTTTGGCACTCACGGTACCCCATGATTCATACAGTTTGAGACCAGAAAGGACCATTATATCATCTAGGCTGATCTCCGGGTATAACAGAGGTCACTGAATTTCATTCAGTCATCCCTGTTCTGAGCCCAAAAACTTGTGTTTCATTAAAGCACATCTTCCAGAAAGGCCTCATTCTTGATTTGTAGACTTGGATAATCCACCATTTCCCTTGTTCATTTGTTCAAGTGGTTCAGTGCCCCCACTGTTAAAAATCTGTGCTTATTTCTAATTTGAATTTGTCTGGCTTTAACTTCCAGCCATTGCTTCCTGTTATGTCCTTCTCCTCTAGATTAAAAAAACCCTTTAATGTCTGATATTTTCTCCCCATGAAAATACTTCTACACCATAATCAAAATACCTCTTGATCATCTTTTTGGTAAAGAGATTGAGCTCCTCAAGTCTCTCACTGCAGGGAATTTTTTCCAGCCCTCGTATCATTTTATGGCTCTTTTATGGCACCCACTCCAATTTTTCCACATCACTTTAAAAATTTAGATGCCAGAACTGGATGGAATATTCCATCCAAGTGCCATTTCCAAAATTAAAATCACCTCTCTATTATTCTCTTTTTTTACATTCAAGGATCATATTAGCCCTTTTAGCCACAACATCTTGCTGGGAGCGATGTTCAATTGATTGTCCACTGTGACCAATAAATCTTTTTTCAGAGTCCTAATTTCCAGGATAGTGTCTCCCATTCTTAGATATGGCCTGCATTCGTTGTTGCTAGATATGTGACCTTGCATTTGATGGTATTAAAATATATTTTGTTTTAATGGGCCCAGATTATCAAGACATTCCGATTGCTCTGTATGCGTGTGTTGTCATCATTATTTACCACTCCAGCAATCTTTATGTCATCAGCAAATTTTATCAGCAATGATTTTAAATTACTTCCTCAAATTTTATAAGCAAAGATACAAAATAGCCAAAATTGTTTGACCGTTAGCAAACACTGAAAAGTCCATTTATTTATTTTCATTGCTGTGTTTGTGGGGGAAACATATTGAGTTGGTGTTTTTGAGTAACATGGGGGGTCTTTGTGATTTGTGGACTTATAACACTTATCAAAAGTGCCTAGAAGAGTGCATCAGAACTTCTAAAATGTGTTTACAGGACTCTCTTTCCATTTATCATTTTTTTAAAGCAACCCATTTTTCAGCACCAGAGAAGCTTAAAGATCCTGGTTGTGTCAAGGCAAAATCTTGCTGCAGCTGTATACATTAAGCCTTTATTGGGTCTTCCATAATAAAAGAGATAAACAAATAATCTAGTGTGGACAGAGTGACTACAGATAGGAGAACAAACAAAAAAGGAAAGTGAGAGGAGACTGGAAGAACACAGACTTGAAGAAGACAGACACTGGAGACTGGGTGTAAGTATACAGTCACTTATAACAACAAAAAAAGGCCATGGTTATCTTGCAAAAATCATGGTCCATATCATATTCCAGTAACTATGCATGATTCTCTTCACCTGAGTATCAAGGAGATAAACTGATACAAACTGTTATTAGTTTTACCAACACTGCAACTAACATGCCCATATCAATACACACATATTTACCAAATGCCTTTTAAAAAAATATTGTATAAAAAGATTTAATTTCAAGGGGAAAATATTCAAAAACCACCAGTATCAAAATGGTGAAAGTAATTCCCCTCCTGTAAATTATAAACCATATTTAACATCGTAGACTCAGAATTTAGGCTCATCATTAAGTATATAACTTCGCAACTCCCAATGAAAAGAGCTGATTAAATGAACAGACTGTGTTTAAATCCAAGCTAATAGAGCCCATACCAGCATATTCTTCTGCATGTTAAACAGCATGTCGGGTTCTTATAAATCGTCTGGGGTAGAATAAAATATAGTGCTAGCATTAATAGTGACTTGGCCAGAAATAACTATTCTAAACCTGACCTTCATCTATTGCTTCCAAGTTTTGTTTGTTTTGGGGTTTTTTTTTTTCTTTTTTAGAGCTAAATTTTCCCCAATCTTATTTAAAGAGATATTTGTCTTTTAGGAATTAAAAGTATTTCTATCTAATAAAGAATATTTATGTTCCTAATCTTGAACAACAGAGTATTCAAAAATAAAGTAAAGAGATTTTAATTATATAAGCAAATTCTTTGATGGAAGTAGCCCTTTCAGCCTATTCAAATACTAAGAGAGGAAGAGTGCCTCATATCATTCATGAAGTTACCATCTAGCTAATTAAAGGGAACTCTTTACAAGCATTAGCCAGAAGGTTTGCAATGGTGGTGACACATGGCCTTGAAGAGTATGGAGAATCCTTAGAATTCTTATGAGCCCAAACTCTGTATCTCCTTCCTAGTAGCCAAGAGTGGTGAGGGAAGGCAGACGTCCTCATGACGTCATTACTGTTCACTTCACTGGCAAGGAACCACCTTGCCTTTCATACTAGCATCCAGCTAGTGAGCTTCATTCTCACTAGGTGTCTGAAGGTTTTCAAACCCTGGTGAAGGCTGGGGGAGAAAAAAAAAATCCTAGAGAGAAAACTAAATGATCAAAAATAGATTTAGCTTTTATAGCAAAAACACATTTAGGATAAAAATGGTAAAAAACAATAATTGAAGGGAGGGTTTTGGGGGTCCTGAGGTTTCCAGGAATCTTTGCAAATTTTAAATTTCACACACAAAAAATTAAAAATGTTCTGATCTCTAAAATTTGTTACTGTGCTCACATGTGGAATGCAAGTTTGTGACATATTGTACGTGACAGCGTATCCCATGTTAGACATAGGTATCTGGGCCCATTATATACAACAGAACCATCTATTATCAATACTTTTGTTGAATCAATTTAACAATTGTCATAACAGTAATAAAGGTTTTAAATCACATCCATAAGTTATAAAACAGAGAAAAATCAATCTTTTTGAATAGTCAAAAAAGCTGACTATTGAAGTATTAAATTATTTATAGTTTCATAACTAGACTCTTGAATTATATATCCTCTTGCAACAGCGAATATTTTGCACGTTATATTAGTGCTTATCTATGAATTTCATGCCCTACTGCTGATCTTTATCCTGTGATCAGAAAACACACTGTATTTAACAAAATAACCATCATCAATATACCTTTACTCCCTCTGTTTCAAGGCAACTCCATTCTACCTTGAATATGTGAATTCTGTTAAAATCCCCTGTTGACGTCCAAAATGCTAGGCTCTCAAGTACAGACACACACACACTTTGAGGCATACTGCATACTTGTGCACAGTTCAGAAGTTGGAAATGTGTGTAAAGAGTATAATCTATGCAAATTAAAAGCACCAACAAAAGAACACCGTGTTGGATATTTATACATAAAAAGCACCCATTACAGTGCATAAAGAATACCAAATAAAAATCCCACTGATCTTTAAACCAAATTATGAAAAGAATGCATAATGCGAAACCAATGTTATTTGATTAACTTTTGTCGTATTGGGCCCAACCCTACAAATCCTTGTTCAGACATGTAGTTCCATTGTATTCATTGGGGCTACTCAAGCAGAACCACTCAGGAGCGAATATTTACAGAATCAAGATGTAAATTTGTATCATAATGAACATATTTCCTTCTTTTAAAGAAGAAGCAAGCATCACCAAAAAACTTCCAATATCTTTGCAAATACATAATATGCAAATTCCATATTATTATCAGTGTGATACATTTTAAATAAGAGGTGAAATATATAGTCATTTTTTCAAGGTGAAAAAATGATTTAGATTCAACTACTGTAACACCTGTATAGCAATTTTATGTAAGAAATGAATATATATGATTTGTGATACATTACTTTAAAAAAAAGCCATCACCTAAACTATCCTCCTTTATAGTTCTTTGTCCAGAAACTGTTTTTCCTTCTATTTGTTCTGCTATGATCTATTCTCTAATCTAAATTCTAGGTGCAACTTTCAAGTCAAAAAAATGTAATGCATAAATCTCAATCTGATGCTGATCCAAGAAGGGTAAGGTTATGCATACTAAGTATCAGTTTCATTTCCATCTTACTACTTTATTGACACCACAAAAGTGAATCATTATTGGTTGATTACCAAGAGATGCTTTTAGAAATGCACTGAATTTTAAATAGTAAGTGCCCTCTTAAAAATTCCTGATGCTGTCAGTATTCATTAAATAATTACAGTGTGTTCAGATGTAATGCTTTCAGGCTACATTCATGTTCACAGTGTGCATTTTTAATACAATTGCACTTAGTTAAAAATATATATGGGCAAGACTTAAACTTTCAAATACATTATGCTGCAGTTAAAAAGGGGGAAAACTAACTATGGGTCTACTAACGTAATGCTTCAGAAAATATCCTGTTGTGGTTTTGTATCATTTCAAATATACAGACATCATCACAGTTTAGCAGAGGGGAAATAAAATTAAGGAATTTTGATAAATACATCAAGCTATATTTCTACAAACAATTTAACCTACAGAAACAATAACAATATTTTGTCTGCATTCTACTGTCTATATATTTTATTATATACAAACACACACAATTCAAACCTAATTACTTTTGTCTGCTTTCTCAATGTTAAGTTTTTCTTCCATAAGAATCATAGCTACTTTACTTACTCAAGGATTAATCCTTGTCATTTTGGGGTGAGAGGGGTACAAAATCATTAACCGACAGTATGTTGTTGGAAGTGGGAAAGCAAGTGCCAAGATGATAGCTGGAGAGAGAATTAGGAGTAAGAGAAGGTTTTTATCATTCTTAGGGATACAAACACCATTACAGATGATGAAGAGTGGAGGACAGAGAGTGAGAGAGGATGGTGTCCAGGGGACGGACTGAGAGCCTAGAAGGACGAAGAGAGAGATCACAGTGAGAGGGTAAAGGAATAATATGGAATTAGAGGAAGAGAGGAGAGAGTTAATTCAGAACTTTCTCAATTTTGATTTTTTATAAATGATGTAATACAGTACAGAGAAGGAAGAGGTAAGGGAAGAAGTTTTAAGAAGAGAGTCAAAGCCATTAAAGTGTGCAGATTGGCAGGAAACATTTCATGATCTCTCTTTCCAGGTTTCCACCAAAATATTTTTTTCAGAATGATACAGAACTTTAAATGAATAACGTTCACCTAAAATGCAAGCTTTTACACCAATTAAGTACATTGTGTGCATATATGCTGCAAATAGTGACAAACATTTACAGATTTTTTAAAAAAGTTAATAAAGGCCCATATCTTCAGCTGATACAAACCAGTGTAGCTCCCCTGAAGCCAAATTTCTGATGCAGAATATTTAAGTGGTCCAATAAACAAAATATTTTAGAAGGTAACAAACTTTGTTAAATATAAAGTTGAGCAAAACTCAACAAGAGTTAAGCTCTTCTACTATTAAGTTATGTCAGTGTATTCTTAAATGGATAATCTTGGAATAACCATATTATTTCTCAGGACTTGCATAGGCACACATCAAAGCCTCTGTTTCATTATGAAAGTTGTAATTGCCAAGGCCATATTCTGCAATCCTTCACTTATTTAAAATCAGTATGCCTATGGGAGTCATTACCCCAACTGAACAACCACAATGTGAGTAAATGTTGGCAGAATAAAGCCTCCAGTCCAATTTACATGTCAACAACCAAAGTTTTTTTTTTAATTTACACAACATTTTTAGCTAGTTAAAATCTTGTAATTGCAAAAAATAAAATTAGTTTTGGTTAAACAAACCCAATTAAATTCATCATTTGATCACTGACAATTTAAATAGGACCTTTCTCCTCCTATTATAAGCCACACAAAAATTATAATCCAAAACTTTACAGTTTACTGAACACACAAGAGAGTTACAGGAGGTTTTGATTGCTTTTTACCACCTGGGATTTAAATCCTATATTATGTGAGGTGCAAGAGGTTGTGATAAAAATACTTAAGTTTATGTCAAGAGACACTTACAATGAGCTCTGAATCGCGTCCCATGGAAATGACTGTTCTATTGACTGTCCTCAGTAGCTTTTCCATGATTATCTGGACATGGCGCTGTGTTGGTCCCTGGAGAGAAAGGATAATCTAGTGGAAACTATCACCAAAAGACAATCAATACAACTCAAATATTGATGCTTGTTATTAAATCCATCTATCCTGTTGAAACCAAATCAATTATAACTCCTCACAACTACTGCTCAACAAGATGAAAAACCGTCTTTGTTAAAAGCAAAGACTGCACAAAGAAAATAGACTTTTTATTACTGCTGCTACTGAAAGTCAATTACAGAGAGTACTTTAAAAAAAAAAAAAAAAGCAAATCCTTAGGGGAAAAAACGCAGTGTTTATGGCATTAGGTTAGGTCACAATTTAGTTTTCCAACGACATTTTTTCACCATTTAAAATCAAATGTCTCTGACCAAGGTAAACATGGCACACTTAACAACAGTGCATCCAATAAATTAAACAATTTAGCTAAGGCCTTTCAAACTAATTCTCAATTGTTTTTTATATATTCTGGTTTTAAGAGGTGCTCTGCTAGGATTTTTTTTAAAAAACATTAAAAGTGTGGTGTTGACAGTGAATGCCCTTTGTGAACATGTTAGGGATGTATGTCCCAACCCCGTAGGGGGAGGAAGTCCCACAAAGTTTGGGGGTAGGGAAGTATCATACTAATATAGGGAACTTGCTTCCCCTCCCACAATGTAAACGTGCTCCTTAAAAGTTACTTGCCTGCCTTGCCCTAATGCAGCTTTCTTTAGGGACTACTCTATGGTTGTCAACATTTAAAATGTTTTGCCAGACAATTCTCTGAATAGGATATGCTGTAGGCTGTTGTTGGACAGCTGTGCAACCCTGCTAGTGAAATGCATTTTTATTATTATTATTAAATGAGTGAGAAAAATAACCCAGGGTTCACCAGGTTGCATTTAACTTCCAGAGGCTCCAGCTGGCATATGTGAAAAAGTATCCCTCATCTCCAGTACATGTATGTGCAGCTACTGTTCCGCAGCACTCAAGCTCCCTGCTGGTGACAAGCAGGGACTTTCCTACTCTCACCTCCAGGGACTGCTTCCTTTCCCCACAGCTCCTCCATCTCCCTTTTCTGCCTGCATACAGGCTTCAATCATCTGGCAGCTCAGCAGCCCTCTCTCACCCAGTTGTTGGTTGTCTCTCTCTCAATAACAGAAGCCAGCTCCTAACTCTGCGCCCACCCCTCATGCAGACCTTCTCAACTGTGTTCAGCTCAGCAGATGGTGGAGCTGCAACCCAGTAAGTACAGCTTGCTGAGAGAAATGCAGACAGCAAAAAATGGGGAGGGACTGCTGTGGTGTCAGGACAGAAGCTCATTTTCTTAACGTAATCTGCTTCCTGATGCCACAGAATCCGGGATCACTGGAAGAATGCAGTTACCAAGGACGTTTTTTTAAAAAGTTGGAACTTGCCCTGGCCAAAGTGTAGGTAGCTATGCCGCTCATGTACAGGAATCCAGACTCAGAACCCTCTGGTCCAAAAATCTTTAACGCTGGCAAATAGCCGGAATGGAGTATAGCTCCCCATCAAAGGAGAGAGATTTGTATAGTCACTGTCTAGTCCAGTGGTTCTCAAACTTTTGTGCTGGTGACCCCTTTCACATAACACACCTCTGAGGGCGACCCCCCCACACACTTATAAATTAAAAACACTTTTTTATATATTTAACACCATTATAAATGCTGCAGGCAAAGCAGGGTTTGGAGTGGAGGCTGACAGCTCGCAACCCCCCATGTAATAACCTCCTGACTCCCTGAGGGGTCCCGACCCCCAGTTTGAGAACCCCTGGTCTAGTCAATAAAAAACTGGGATCATGCAAATGACACACCCACAACTGAGCACAGGGCACTGCCTAACACAAAAAAGTTGTGCCGTTTTGCATGTGTAATTGTACAGCATCTTTACATTCTGAATGGATAGGACTGTTTAACTTCCCTATAATACTCAAGCAGAAGGAAGCACTATCAAGTTATTTAGTTATATCTTGAGAGAACTAGCTAGAGGGGGACTGTTTTGTTTTACTGAGCTGTCTGAAGAGCAGCCTACTTCCCGCAGATTGTTGTTAAATGTCATAGATCACGTGGGAATATTTCTGTACATTTTAAATTCCTGACAAATTCTTCATTCACACCATCAAACCAGCATTTTGGATTTTCCCCATAACTTGAACAAGTCTTGTTGTTAAGAAAGTCATTTAAGGCTACTCTTTCACAGTGAGAGACTTGTAAGATACTATTTTTTCCTCTAGTGAAATTTTCTGCTACAAATTTCAAACAGCACACTCAGCCCTGGTCTACACTAGGACTTTAGGTCGAATTTAGCAACGTTAAATCGATTTAAACCTGCACCCGTCCACACAGTGAAGCCCTTTATTTCGACTTAAAGGGCTCTTTAAATCGATTTCCTTACTCCACCCCTGACAAGTGGATTAGCGCTTAAATCGACGTTCCCAGCTCGAATTTGGGGTACTGTGGACACAATTCAATGGTATTGGCCTCCGGGAGCTATCCCAGAGTGCTCCATTCTGACCGCTCTGGACAGCACTCTCAACTCAGATGCACTGGCCAGGTAGACAGGAAAAGAACCGCGAACTTTTGAATCTCATTTCCTGTTTGGCCAGCGTGGCAAGCTGCAGGTGACCATGCAGAGCTCATCAGCACAGGTGACCATGATGGAGTCCCAGAATCGCAAAAGAGCTCCAGCATGGACCGAACGGGAGGTACAGGATCTGATCGCTGTTTGGGGAGAGGAATCCGTGCTATCAGAACTCCGTTCCAGTTTTCGAAATGCCAAAACCTTTGTGAAAATCTCCCAGGGCATGAAGGACAGAGGCCATAACAGGGACCCGAAGCAGTGCCGCGTGAAACTGAAGGAGCTGAGGCAAGCCTACCAGAAAACCAGAGAGGCGAACAGCCGCTCTGGGTCAGAGCCCCAAACATGCCGCTTCTATGATGAGCTGCATGCCATTTTAGGGGGTTCAGCCACCACTACCCCAGCCGTGTTGTTTGACTCCTTCAATGGAGATGGAGGCAATACGGAAGCAGGTTTTGGGGACGAAGAAGATGAGGAGGAGGAGGAGGTTGTAGATAGCTCACAGCAAGCAAGCGGAGAAACCGGTTTTCCCGACAGCCAGGAACTGTTTCTCACCCTAGACCTGGAGCCAGTACCCCCCGAACCCACCCAAGGCTGCCTCCTGGACCCAGCAGGCGGAGAAGGGACCTCTGGTGAGTGTACCTTTTAAAATGCTATACATGGTTTAAAAGCAAGCATGTGAAAGGATTACTTTGCCCTGGCATTTGCAGTTCTCCTAGATGTAGTCCTAAAGCCTTTGCAAGAGGTTTCTGGGGAGGGCAGCCTTATTTCGTCCTTCATGGTAGGACACTTTATCACTCCAGGCCAGTAACACATACTCGGGAATCACTGTAGAACAAAGCATTGCAGTGTATGTTTGCTGGCATTCAACCAAAATCCGTTCTTTCTCTCTCTGTGTTATCCTCAGGAGAGTGAGATATAATTCATGGTCACCTGGTTGAAATAGGGTGCTTTTCTTCAGGGACACTCAGTATAGCCCATTCCTGCTGGGCTGTTTGCCTGTGGCTGAACAGAAATGTTCCCCGCTGTTAGCCACAGGGAGGGGGGAAGGTTGAGGGGGTAGTCACGCGGTGGGAGGAGGCAAAATGCGACCTTGTAACGAAAGCACATGTGCTATGTATGTAATGTTAACAGCAAGGTTTACCCTGAAAGACTGTAGCGACTGTTTTATAAAATGTGTCTTTTTAAATACCGCTGTCCCTTTTTTTTTCTCCACCAGCTGCATGTGTTTCAATGATCACAGGATCTTCTCCTTCCCAGAGGCTAGTGAAGCTTAGAAAGAAAAAAAAACGCACTCGCGATGAAATGTTCTCCGAGCTCATGCTGTCCTCCCACACTGACAGAGCACAGACGAATGCGTGGAGGCAAATAATGTCAGAGTGCAGGAAAGCACAAAATGACCGGGAGGAGAGGTGGAGGGCTGAAGAGAGTAAGTGGCGGGCTGAAGACAGGGCTGAAGCTCAAATGTGGCGGCAGCGTGATGAGAGGAGGCAGGATTCAATGCTGAGGCTGCTGCAGGACCAAACCAGAATGCTCCAGTGTATGGTTGAGCTGCAGCAAAGGCAGCTGGAGCACAGACTGCCACTGCTGCCCCTCTGTAACCAACCGCCCTCCTCCCCAAGTTCCATAGCCTCCACACCCAGACGCCCAAGAACGCGGTGGGGGGGCCTCCGGCCAACCAGCCACTCCACAACAGAGGATTGCCCAAAAAAAAGAAGGCTGTCATTCAATAAATTTTAAAGTTGTAAACTTTTAAAGTGCTGTGCTTAAAGTGCTGTGTGGCATTTTCCTTCCCTCCTCCACCACCCCTCCTGGGATACCTTGGTAGTCATCTCCCTATTTGTGTGATGAATGAATAACGAATGCATGACTGTGAAGCAGCAATGACTTTATTGCCTCTGCAAGCGGTGATTAAAGGGAGGAGGGGAGGGTGGTTAGCTTACAGGGAAGTAGAGTGAACCAAGGGGCGGGGGGTTTCATCAAGGAGAAACAAACAGAACTTTCACACTGTAGCCTGGCCAGTCATGAAACTGGTTTTCAAAGCTTCTCTGATGCGTACCGCGCCCTCCTGAGCTCTTCTAACCACCCTGGTGTCTGGCTGCGCATAACCAGCAGCTAGGCGATTTGCCTCAGCCTCCCACCCCACCATAAACGTAACCCTTACTCTCACAGATATTGTGGAGCACACAGCAAGCAGTAATAACAGTGGGAATACTGGTTTCGCTGAGGTCTAAGCGAGTCAGTAAACTGCGCCAGCGCGCCTTTAAACGTCCAAATGCACATTCTACCACCATTCTGCACTTGCTCAGCCTGTAGTTGAACAGCTCCTGACCACTGTCCAGGCTGCCTGTGTACGGCTTCATGAGCCATGGCATTAAGGGGTAGGCTGGGTCCCCAAGGATACATATAGGCATTTCAACATCCCCAACAGTTATTTTCTGGTCTGGGAAGAAAGTCCCTTCCTGCAGCTTTTGAAACAGACCAGAGTTCCTGAAGATGCGAGCATCATGCACCTTTCCCGGCCATCCCACGTTGATGTTGGTGAAACGTCCCTTGTGATCCACCATAGCTTGCAGCACTATCGAAAAGTACCCCTTGCGGTTTATGTACTCGCCGGCTTGGTGCTCTGGTGCCAAGATAGGGATATGGGTTCCGTCTATAGCCCCACCACAGTTAGGGAATCCCATTGCAGCAAAGCCATCCACTATGACCTGCACATTTCCCAGGGTCACTACCCTTGATATCAGCAGATCTTTGATTGCGTGAGCTACTTGCATCACAGCAGCCCCCACAGTAGATTTGCCCACTCCAAATTGATTCCCAACTGACCGGTAGCTGTCTGGCGTTGCAAGCTTCCACAGGGCTATCGCCACTCGCTTCTCAACTGTGAGGGCTGCTCTCATCCTGGTATTCATGCGCTTCAGGGCAGGGGAAAGCAAGTCACAAAGTTCCATGAAAGTGCCCTTACGCATGCAAAAGTTTCGCAGCCACTGGGAATCGTCCCAGACCTGCAACACTATGCGGTCCCACCAGTCTGTGCTTGTTTCCCGAGCCCAGAATCGGCGTTCCACAGCATGAACCTGCCCCATTAGCACCATGATGCATGCATTGGCAGGGCCCATGCTTTCAGAGAAATCTGTGTCCATGTCCTGATCACTCACGGGACCGCGCTGACGTCGCCTCCTCGCCCGGTATCGCGTTGCCATGTTCTGGTGCTGCATATACTGCTGGATAATGCGTGTGGTGGTTGATGTGCTCCTAATTGCCAAAATGAGCTCAGCGGCCTCCATGCTTGCCTTGGTATGGCGTCCGCACAGAAAAAAGGCGCGGAAGGATTGTCTGCCGTTGCTCTGACGGAGGGAGGGGCGACTGACGACACGGCTTACAGGGTTGGCTTCAGGGAGCTAAAATCAACAAAGGGTGTGCCTGTACATCAAGGAGTATTTCAGGCAGGACTCCACGGAGGGTTCCAATAAGAAATGGTGCACCAAAGTTATCGTTGTTATTGGAACAAGGAGGTTAGCCTGGCCTCTGATTGATACATGGCTAGATTAACCTCGCTGCGCCTTCTCTGTGACTGACTGCAGTGTGATCTAGACAGGGGAGGAGGAAAATGAGTACAAAACAAATCTGGTCTATTTCTTGTTCTGACCCACTCCATCTATCCTTTACATCTTTGGCTGGCAGCAGACAAAAAAGGCGCGAAATGATTGTCTGCCCTTGCTTTCACGGGGGGAGGGAGGGTGGGAACGGGGTCCTGACGATATGTACCCAGAACCACCCGCGACCATGTTTTAGCCCCATCAGGCATTGGGATATCAACCCAGAATTCCAATGGGCAGCGGAGACTGCGGGAACTGTGGGATAGCTACCCACAGTGCAACGCTCCGGAAGTCGACGCTTGCCTCGGTACTGTGGAAGCTCTCCGCCGAGTTAATGCACTTAATGCACTTAGAGCATTTTCTGTGGGGACACACACACTCGAATATATAAAACCGATTTCAAAAAAACCGACTTCTATAAATTCGACCTAATTTCGTAGTGTAGACATACCCTCAGTTTTTATCCTCTTTAGTTGATGAACAACCACCAAAGAACCAAAAGCAGGCCCAATAAACAAGCATCAATGCAATGAAGAGGCTAAAGAATTCATATTCCAAACTCATCCAACACTCCCCAACTGGCAGGAGGTGCAAGTGCTGTGGAGGAAGGATACTCAACTCCTGTGAGTATCTGACCAATATCTGGAGTGGTGTTATGGGATGAGCTCCAGAGGGAACCGTATTTCCTCTTGGCCAGAATAAAGGTTGTCATAAGTGAGAAACCTTGGAGCCAGAGAGCAACATGGTGAAAGAGTAAACATCAGAAACACCACCTCACCACCGAACACCACAAGAGAGGAGGAGAAGAAAAAGAAAGCTAAAACTCAGAACAAAAATAAATGACAAAAACGAAGTCATTGCCAGCTTTACTTCATGATCACCCTTATCACTCACAAGACGTAGTATTCTTAAGGGCTAATTGGTATAAACGTCAGTTACTAACCACATCTTTCTTGTAAAGGACTTCCAGGATGTTACTAAGCAGTTGGCAGCAAGCCTCCAAGTCTTCCTGCCTTTCCAAATGATACTTCAACTGATCTGTCATCATTGGCAGCAAGATCTCCCTGCAGTCTGCACATAAAGATACAATGTTACAAGTATGTCTAACATAATTTCATAGTATACACACATCATACTGCAAACAGAGCGAATATTTTAAACAAAACTTTCAGGAAAAAAGTTAACTTCCTGGCAGACAGAAGGCCAGACCAAATTTTGGGCAAAAGTTTAAAAAAGAACAAAAAAACCAGACAGTCAATAGCACAGCAAAAAAATCCCTGCAACAGTGAGTCTCAGAGCCCAGGTCAACTGAGTCAGTTGGCTCAGGCTTTGAGACTTGCTGCCGCATGTCTTTTATTGCAGTGTAGACATTCCCTTAGACAACCTGAAGTATAAAGATTGGTACAAGCTTTGTCCCCAGCCTCCAATTCAGCAAGGAACTTAAGCATATGCATAACTTTAAACACATGACTACTCCTACTTATAAGTACATGTATTTAAGCATTGTGATCATACAAATAACACATCCACAACTGAGCACAAGGCACTGCATAACTGAAGAAAAAGTTATGCCGTTTTGCATGTGTAACTGTACAGCACCTTTACATTCTGAATGGATAGGACTGTTCAACTTCCCTATAACACTCAAGCAAAAGGAAGAACTATCAAGTTAGCATTGACACAATCCAGTGAACATGTGCTCTGCAAATTAGGCTGCAAAAAGAGTCGAAAGTTGTTTCATTAAGTTTTTGTTTTGAGGGGAAGGAGGATGTATTCAAGAAGTAAGGAACTGTCCTGACTTGACACAGAACCCTTAATGATGAGTTGGAGCAATGCAGTGATTTTTGTGGGTGTCCCCACCCCAACTGAGAAGCGGAGACGGTGGTGGAGAGAAACAGTTCCTTCCACCTCAAAAAGTAGCAAAGCTAAATGTTTCTTGTCAGAGCTGAAAGAGCAACATGGGCTGCCCTCGAGGTACTCAACTGAGGACAGAGATGGAAAAAAAAAACAGATAAAGAGGACACCACATTCCTTGAGGAGAATGCTGCTT
This sequence comes from Lepidochelys kempii, assembly GCF_965140285.1. Lineage (NCBI taxonomy): Eukaryota > Metazoa > Chordata > Testudines > Cheloniidae > Lepidochelys > Lepidochelys kempii. The sequence continues at coordinate 102,667,254 of NC_136386.1, forward strand.
CACACTACTTGGTTTATTTGGGCGTAAGTTTTCATGGCTGGCTCATTACAAAAGCAGCTTTGCCTCCTCACCTATTGACACCTCCTCACTGATTATTGGGAGTGGACTACATTCACCCCGATTGAATTGGCCCTGTCAACACCAGTTCTCCACTTGTGAGGTAATTCCCTTCTCTTCATGTGTCAGTATGATAATGCCTGCATCTGTACTTTTCACTCCATGCATCTAAAGAAGTGGTTTTTTACCTACAAAGGCTTATGCCCAAATAAATCTGTTAGTCTTTAAGGTGCCACCAGAGTCCTTGTTGTTTTTATGGATACAGACTAACACGGCTACCCCCTGATACTTGACACTAATTTGTTGTCACTTTTTCTGAATGTCCTTCCAGGACAAGTAATGATATTGGCCATACAAAATGATATCACTGCAACACGAGGCAACATCGAGTCCTAATGTATCAAACATCACTCAACTATTTGATGATGCATGCAAGCAACCTGGTACTGAAATTCATGGGATTTTTTTTCCCAAACAATACTTCCTGCATATTAATTTTATAGGATGTCTGAAAATCCAGATAGTTCTGTGAAACATTTTACTCTGCTTTAGCCACGAACACAGTTTCCAACCATCTCTTTCCAAAGCCCTCTCCCACTGCACACACCCAAAATTTAATCAATATTACATTCACCATCTTTCTGGCCAAACAGTGAAGAGATCTCTCAACAAAGCTCATTTATGTCACACCTTGGTCACCCTGAGGGACTACACATGCGCGGAAGCATGAGCTCCACCTGAATGGTTGAGCACACTACCCATATGTTACACAAGGGACTAGGTTATAAAAAAAAAGTGATAGGCAGCATATTTTTCTGGAAATGTCACATTCACATGAAAAAGGGAAAGTATTATGGTGATGTTTTAATACTGTTTTAAATAACAGCATGGCTAATATTTTACAGTCTCTCAAATAATGCAAGTACTTCCAATTAGCTTCAGATAAATATTGTCGTTATAGGGTTCTATGTACCTTACAGGTAAGTATTACCTATAGATTCACATTTTGAGAGACTAGAAAGTTCAGGGGGATGGTCTACACTTGAAACATTCATCAGCATAGCTACATCTCTCAAGAGTGTGAAAAATCCACACACCTTAGGAGACGAAGCAATGCCAACCTAATCCCTGGTATTGACAGCACTAGGCCAACGAAAGAATTCTTCTGTCGACTTAGCTACCACCTTTCAGGGCAGTGAAGGCAGAACCCCTCCCGTTGCTGTAGTGAATGTCCACACTGAAGCTCTACAGTGGCACAGTTGCAGCTGTGCTACGGTAGCATTTTAAGTGTAGACATAGCCTAAAAAGTTAACATACTGTACCAGTGGCCAAAACGGCATTTCAGTTTTTAAAAGTACAAACAAAACCTTAAGGGTCTATAATAAATTAATAAGATTTTGTTTTACCTAACAGACAAGAAAATGTATACATGCATAACAAACATTAATAAAACAGCACATTGACAGAATCTTTTATTGTATCTGAAAACAGTTTATGTAATATGAAGTTGGACAACACTCCTACATGGCAGATAATGAATTATAAGTATTTAACCTAATAGTCTGCTGTGAGTTTTTAAGATACATGATCCTAAAACATATTCACTAAAGATTATGGCAATGAAAAAATAGGGATATGGGACACAGAAGAATATCTTGCCATCAGCTAAATAAGAAGAGTATTAGAAATGTTGCTAAGAAATACTCTTATAAATATTAATCCAAACTTTTATTTTCCTGTGAAGATGTTTTGAGGTAATACATTGCAGATTTTTAGAACATCTATCACACGTTGCAGCCTTTCAAATCTGTTATGGAGGAGGTTATACATACGGTCATAGGTCTGATTAAGTATGCTTTAATATGTTTAACTCCTAATAAGGAGCAAAACAAATAGCTTCTTGAACACTAGCTGCTGTAATGTATTCATAAGTAATTCAATAAGATTAAATTGTGAGGACTTCATTTACCTCAGACTCAAAATAGGCATTTTTTTTTTTTTTTTTATAATAACTAGTTGTGGAATACTGCTTTTAATGAAATGAGTAAAAGGGGGATTCTGACACACGGTTGGCAGGCACTATGGAGGAGTAACCGTACTAACTTCCTGAACTGGCGCTAGGCATAAGCAGACTAAGCAATTGCTTTAGGGCCCCAAGCAGCTCAAGGGGCCCTCCTATTAATCATTAGTATGTGGTCGGGGGAGGGGAATATTCCGGCTTAGGGTCCCCAATCAGGTAGCAGCGCCTCTGCTAACTTATCTTTGTGAAGCCTCTGAGTGCATCAATCAGTACCATTACAAAAGCCCTTAATTAGAGATTGCACAGTTCATGTCCCTTTTAAATCCTACTACTAGAGAATGGTCACAGATCAATGTAGTATCTGGAAAGCATGTGGAAAGCTAAAATTGCAGTTACATCAGCTTTGAGTGCGTTGCCTGGAGCTGAGACTGATCAATAGAGAAGGTAAGCAAGCTGACTTTGAGAGACAAGGAAAACTACCTAATTGATTTGTCATATTACTTCCATTTGAAATTATAAACCTCTATTCTGAGGGCTGGCTCCTTTCAAGTAGCGAAGAGGACTTGACAAAATTTCTCAGTCATCATTTCAGTGGATCTCTGCATTCCCAAGAATCAAGCTCTGAGTAAATGAACTGTGTAGTTTGTAAATCTTGCAGGTTATATAACATGAAGATAAAACAATGAGTCAAAGATGTCTACGGTGCACCATCAATCAATATCAGTCACACACACACAAATTTTCACAGAAGATAACTCTGCTATTGGATTTGGCCTTAGCTTTGTTTCAAAGGCTTCACTGAAAAAAGTTATTCACTCCCATACTTGTACTTGTTTGGGACAGTAACATTAGTTATACTACTTGGAGATTTCCTACCCAGACATGATAGCTTTCATAGGCAAATAAAAGTACATTACAATCACGGTCATCACCATGAGATCTTTCTGGGACCTGCTGGTACCCTATACCTAATTATGGGAACACTGTACAGAAATAACTCTACACTCTAAAGCTTATTTTCCAGCAGTCTGAAAGTAATAAATATCAGAAACTAAGAAAATGGAAACTGTGATTATGATACATTGGGAAATGTATACATAAAAAGCATTTGACAGTAGTAGTGTTTAGAGGGTGAGTGATTTTTGTATCAATAAACACTTCCCCTTCCAGCATTCAAGGAGCAGACCTAATATTTGTGCTGGGAGGCAAAATTCTTTACCTTTGGACTACAATTTCACCTCTGCTCATAGCATGCATCACAGCTAGAGGAGGTTGAAAAAATGTTGACAACGTTTTTTCCTGTATATTTAAAAAAAAGCCAATTTGTCAGGAATGTTTCTCAGTTCCATGATGGAACTAAACATTTTGAAAGGTCTCTGCTTCATTCTGCATTAGAATGAAAACAATTTTCAAAACCTAAAATTTTTCCCACAAAATCAAATTGATGTTTTCTAGCCAGCCCTAATTTCAGGCAGTATGACCCAGATTTACCAATCCAAAAATAATTTCAGGCAAATTATTTCACAACCAGCACTACAATAATATGGTGTACAAAGCAGGTGGTCCTTTAAATGCATCCTTCCTACAAACCTGATTATTCTTCTCAATATTTTATCATCTATATTTAAATTATCAAAAAGTACAGAATAGCAAAGGTTAATCTTTATCAAACTGCCTGTCACATGTACCTCCCAACACTGATTAATGAGCAACCTTAATAAATCTATAGTGTATATCACAACTCTCCTGTTCAAAAGCCAGCTCTGAAGGTAGCTCACAAGTATGAAACACGATGACAGAAAACAATAATTCGACATCTGTTCTTCCCCTGGTGCAGTGGTCTATCCCACAATGATTAATGTCAGGGTAACATCCACTGAGAATAAAGTATTAATCTTTATAAGAGGGCACTGAACAGGCATTATCAGCTTATGAATATCCAAGCAAAAATCTCTCACCACAACACATAGGGGAACTTTGTTACAGCAAACTGCATGAACATTAACGAATTGTCAGTTTAAAACATTTATTTTTATGAACACCAAGTAGTATGTTTTTTAATTTTTTGTTTGGACACATTAAACAAAATGATCCATAAAGTGATGTTAAATAACTTTGCTCCCATTATATAGCACTGAGATAAAGATTAACATTTTTTTATGAGAGTTAAAGAGTAAGAGCTCATATAAATGGTGTATACTTTCTATTAAACTTCTATTGGCAAGCAATTTTCTAATAGAGAAATCACCTGATTTTTCAGCTAAAAACCTAGAATTCACATAATTCAGTTGACACTTGGCTTTGTTTTACAAAAGAGTTCAAGCTACAGAAAAATAGCTGAAAATAGTTATACCATGACAAAGCAGATAAATCATTAGTATAAAACCAAATCTTGGAGTTTGAGTTGTATATTTTATGTCATTAACAAAATCCATAACAAAAATTAAATACATTTATAGTTTAAAACATCCTTTAGGTTATTGCAAAACAATATATACACATACACACACTCCCTATGTAACTTAATGCAGCACCAGACCGTGCCAGAACAGATGCAAATCCTACAGACTTATCACTACTGCTATGACGATCAGTAACCCCCAAAATATACCTTTTCAAGATCCAAGGTCCTACATATGCTATCACAACATGTGGTGAACGTCATCCAGTGCATCAAAAGCCTCAACAAATATGTGGGTGAAACAAGATAAGCACTATGCTCTTGAATGAACTCTCAGAGAAAAATGATAAAACACAAAAACATCCTATCACCTGTTGGTGAACACTTTTCACAAAGTGATCACTCTATATCTGACCTCTCATTCCTCATCCTCAAAGGAAACCTACACAACACTTTCAAAAGACAAGCCTAGGAGCTTAAATTCATAACTCTCCTGGACACTAAAAAACATGTACTTAACAGAGACACTGCTTTTATGGCTTATTACAACAATTTGTAACAAACCCTGCTGCTGACTAAGCCTCCTTTATCCTACGACTGCAAAGATGTTAATTGCACACTTAATTTTAAGTGGTCTCCTACAAAATGCGTAAACCCCTTATGCTTAACCATCTGTACCACCTTGCATTTAGCTTGGACACTCTGGTTACCTTCCCCAGACCCGAAGAAGAGCTCTGTGAAGCTTGAAAGCTTGCCCTTTCCACCAACAAAGAAGTCGGTCCAATAAAGATATTTTCTCACCCACCTTGTCTCTTTCAGTTGTACTGCTTGCATTCTTGGAGTTAGGCATGTACCCAACTACCTGGCTGAATCAGGATTTTAACTTCTAAATATCAACATATTCAGTACTGTGCAGAATTAGACTTCAAAATGCTTTACAAAATAAGAAAGTAGCATCCCAATTTTTAGAAATGAAAGCTGGGATTTTCAAAGGAGCTGGGCACTTAATTCCCTTGAATTCCAAAGGGATTTTGGCACCTAACCCGCTTAACTTTCCTTGAAAATCTCTACAAATTCACAGAAATGTTAAGTATCTTATTCAAGATACTGACTCCACATATCCTCATTCTCAGTCCCACACTTTATTCCTATTGACCACACTGCTTCCAATATTAGTATATCTACAAATTGCATAAACCAAAAACAGAAATCCTCCAAAAAACCATAAAAAGGGGTGAAAGAGCATCAGCCTCTAGATTTTGAATAACTCTTGCAAATCAAACAGGACACACTTGGATCATCTTTATGATACAATTCCAAGGCAATAATGTTTTGTCAAAGACTCTAATGAACTTCTCTAACAACATAACTGTGACTAAATGATCTTTTCAATGCTCTTACAGTAACTGTTCTGTCAAATCAGATTGAGGACAAATGAAGGTAGAAGCAATTTAATATAGTTCTTTTGGGAGAGGACAGAGAAGTTTGGGTATCATTTTCCAAGAGCTTTGTCCACGCCAAAGAAAGACCAAGATAATTAGCTGTTTGTTTCCCCCACAAGGGAAATACAAACACAAATCTAATTTATCTACCAAGCTTCAGAAAAATGAGTATGTAAGTGAGGATATAAAACTAGCTGGACATCTAACAGACTAAAGTAGAAGTATAAAGTAGCCTTTGGATGGAACTCAATGACTATGACCCTCACAAGTTTACATAAATTGGTTTGGTTCTATTCGCAGGGCAATAATTTCCAGCAGAAAAAGAAAACGTTTTCCTTCAAACAGTAGTGAATATTCATTGTCTTAAAGCTAGGAATGTGATGAATACCCAAAGCAGAATCAGTCTGTACAGAGTTCTATGTTATACTTGGAAGTTAAAGTAGAAAATTTGGAAATGGTCACAGGCCTGGAAAAGTGTGGGTCTTGGAAGTCAACTGGTAATTTCTCACCAACAAAATTTTCCTGCTTGATGTTCCTTTGACGGATTGGCTAATTTTAAACACTAATCAATCTCTGTACTTTTTGGTACAAGTTCTCCATTTTGAATCACTGCAGAAACAGAACAAGCAACAAAATTTAAGTATCGTACAGGAGTTTCCCTCCAGAACAACAGGAATCCTGCTAAATGTAATGTAGGTTCTATAAAGGGAAAGGAGTAATCTAGGACCCTGAGAGAGAACAAAATTCCTTACACAGAGAATATGGTACAACAGTGGATAAAATAAGTAAATAAATTCAGTGCTCCAGTATGTCCTATATCATCTATTCTGAAGAAACAGGGGCTGCAATACAAATGCAAAATCCTACATCTTACTTGGGATATTCAGTATCAGTGTAATCATGCAGATAATTTGGACTACCAAAGAACCATTCATGTTTAGTAAGGAACCCAAGGTTTCCATAAAGAATAAAGACCACTGGTTATGGTTCAATATGGTTCCCCCAGCATTGTCAATAACTGATACTTCAGCTGCTTGGGGAGAAGGGGGAAATGTGTGGAGAAAATATCCCAAAGTCTTCTGAAATCCATGTATTCCAGGCATTCTGATTTATGAAGTTAGCAGGAAATACCACAAATAAAAGCTGTCCTGTTCTCTAGTGGCATGTACTTTGATAGCATATTTTTTCCTGATGGGGAAAGATTTTTGGGTAAGTGCTTCTTGATTTTCTACACGTCTTAAAGCTTTTTATGTATTCCAATAGCCTGTACCGTCTTTGGCTTTTTAGAAAATACACTTGTATAATATATACACGTGGGCACCAATGATACTGACAAGAATGACCTTGAGTGGATCACTGCAGACTACGTGGCTCTGGGAAGAAGGATAAAGGAGTTTGAGGCGCAAGTGGTGTTCTCGTCCATCCTCCCCATGGAAGGAAAAGGCCTGGGTAGAGACCGTCGAATCATAGAAGTCAACGAATGGCTACGCAGGTGGTGTCGGAGAGAACTCTCTGGATTCTTTGACCATGGGATGGTGTTCCAAGAAGGAGGAGTGCTAGGCAGAGACAGGCTCCACCTAACGAAGAGAGGGAAGAGCATCTTCGCAAGCAGGCTGGCTAACCTAGTGAGGAGGGCTTTAAACTAGGTTCACACGGGGAAGGAGACCAAATCCCTGAGTTAGTGGGGACGTGGGATACCAAGAGGAAGCACGAACAGGAGAGCGCGAGACAGGAGGGCTCCTGCCTCATACTAAGAAAGCAGGACAAACAGCAAGTTATCTCAAGTGCCTATATACAAATGCAAGAAGCCTGGGAAACAAGCAGGGAGAACTGGAAGTCCTGGCACAGTCAAGGAATTATGATGTGATTGGAACAACAGAGACTTGGTGGGATGACTGGAGTACTGTCATGGGTGGATATAAACTGTTCAGGAAGGACAGGCAGGGCAGAAAAGGTGGGGGAGTTGCACTGTATGTAAGAGAGCAGTATGACTGCTCAGAGCTCTGGTATGAAATTGCAGAAAAACCTGAGAGTCTCTGGATTAAGTTTAGAAGGGTGATGTTGTAGTGGGAGTCTGCTATAGACCACCGGACCAGGGGGATAAGGTGGATGAGGCTTTCTTCCAGCAACTCACGGAAGTTACTAGATCGCAGGCCCTGGTTCTCATGGGAGACTTCAATCTCTCAGATATCTGCTGGGAGAGCAATACAGCAGTGCACAGACAATCCAAGAAGTTTTTGGAAAGTTTAGGGGACATTTTCCTGGTGCAAGTGCTGGAGGAACAGCTAGGGGCAGAGCTCTTCTTGACCTGCTGCTCACAAACCAGGAAGAATTAGTAGGGGAAGCTAAAGTGGATGGGAACCTGGGAGGCAGTGACCATGAGACAGTCGAGTTCAGGATCCTGACACAAGGAAGAAAGGAGAGCAGCAGAATACAGACCCTGGACTTCAGAAAAGCAGACTTTCACAACCTCAGGGAACTGATGGGCAGGATCCCCTGGGAGAATAACATGAGGGGGAAAGGAGTCCAGGAGAGTTGGCTGTATTTTAAAGCATCCTTATTGAGGTTACGGGGACAAACCATCCCAATGTGTAGAAAGAATAGTAAATATGGCAGGCGACCAGCTTGGCTTAACAGTGAAATCCTTCCTGATCTTGAACACAAAAAAAAAAAGGCTTACAAGAAGTGGAAAATTGGACAAATGACCAGGGAAGAGTATAAAAATATTGCTCGGGCATGCAGGAGTGATATCAGGAAGGCCAAATCACACCTGGAGTTGCAGCTAGCAAGAGATGTTAAAAGTAACAAGAAGGGTTTCTTCAGGTATGTTAGCAACAAGAAGAAAGTCAAGGAAAGTGTGGGCCCCTTACTGAATGAGGGAGGCAACCTAGTGACAGAGGATGTGGAAAAAGCTAATGTACTCAATGCTTTTTTTGCCTCTGTCTTCACGAACAAGGTCAGCTCCCAGACTACTGCACTGGGCAGCACAGCATGGGGAGGAGGTGACCAGACCTCTGTGGAGAAAGAAGTGGTTCGGGACTATTTAGAAAAGCTGGATGAGCACAAGTCCATGGGGCTGGATATGCTGCATCCGAGAGTGCTAGAGGAGTTGGCGGATGTGATTGCAGAGCCATTGGCCATTATCTTTGAAAACTCGTGGCGATGGGGGAGGTCCCAGACGACTGGAAAAAGGCTAATGTAGTGCCCATCTCTAAAAAAGGAGGATCCTGGGAACTACAGGACAGTCAGCCTCACCTCAGTCCCTGGAAAAATCATGGAGCATGTCCTCAAGGAATCAATTCTGAAGCACTTAGAGGAGAGGAAAGTGATCGGGAACAGTCAGCGTGGATTCACCAAGGGCAAGTCATGCCTGACTAATCTAATTGCCTTCTATGACGAGATAACTGGCTCTGTGGATGAGGGAAAAGCAGTGGACATGTTGTTCCTTGACTTTTGACATGGTCTCCCACAGTATTCTTGCCAGCAAGTTAAAGAAGTATGGGCTGGATGAATGGACTATAAGGTGGAGAGAAAGCTGGCTAGATTGTTGGGCTCAACGGGTAGTGATCAATGGCTCCATGTCTAGTTGGCAGCCGGTATCAAGTGGAGTGCCCCAAGGGTCAGTCCTCGGGCCAGTTTTGTTCAATATCTTCATTAACGATCTGGAAGATGGTGTGGATTGCACCCTCAGCAAGTTTGCAGATGACACTAAACTGGGAGGAGAGGTAGATACGCTGGAGGGTAGGGATAGGATACAGAGCGACCTAGGCAAATTAGAGGATTGGGCCAAAAGAAACCTGATGAGGTTCAACAAGGACAAGTGCGGAGTCCTGCACTTAGGACGGAAGAATCCCATGTGCTGCTACAGATAGAAACCGAATGGCTAGGCAGCAGTTCTGCAGAAAAGGACCTAGGGGTTACAGTGGACGAGAAGCTGGATATGAGTCAACAGTGTGCCCTTGTTGCCAAGAAGGCCCATGGCATTTTGGGATGTAGAAGTAGGGGCATTGCCAGCAGATTGAGGGACGTGATCGTTCCCCTCTATTTGACATTGGTGAGGCCTCATCTGGAGTACTGTGTCCAGTTTTGGGCCACACACTATAAGAAGGTTGTGGAAAAATTGGAAAACGTCCAGCAGAGGGCAACAAAAATGATTAGGGGGCTGGAGCACATGATTTATTAGGAGAGGCTGAGGGAACTGGGATTGTTTAGTCTGTGAAAGAGAAGAATGAGAGAGGATTTGATACCTGCTTTCAACTATCTGAAAGGGCGTTCCAGAGAGGATGGATCTAGACTGTTCTCAGTGGTAGCAGATGACAGAACGAGGAGTAATGGTCTCAAGTTGCAGTGGGGGAGGTTTAGGTTGGATATTAGGAAAAACTTTTTCACTAGGAGGGTGGTGAAGCACTGGAATGAGTGACCTAGGGAGGTGGTGGAATCTACTTCCTTAGAAGTTTTTAAGGTCAGGCTTGACAAAGCCCTGGCTGGGATGATTTAGTTGGGAGATTGGTCCTGCTTTGAGCAGGGGGTTGGACGAGATGACCTCCTGAGGTCCCTTCCAACCCTGATATTCTATGAATCTAAGATACTGGGCTAACGCATAACAATATTTTCATATTAATAGCCTATCATTTTAAAATTAGCGTCTTGAATAAATGAAGAGAGACTGGGGCTGGGGAACGATGTAATAAGGACTCACTAATCGCAAAAGGCAAGGGTTAGGGGAGATTGGCTGTGGACAGAGCTATTGGCTTAATTTATTTTCAAACAAATGTTAATGTTTGTGAAAAGTCCCCAGGGCAGTCAGCTCTCTAGCCACAAAAACTGGTAGCAAACCTAATGCCTTGGTAACCTACTTCAACCGTGATCTGGAGCACGGAATGTTTGAGACTCCATTCCCATTCAGTGTTTGGCCTTGTCCACTTCGATTTACATTTGTGACCCATCTTCTAAAAACTGTACTGAGATCAGAGGCTCATTTCACTAATACCCCCTGAAAGCCATCAAACATTGTCACCAAAACTGGGCTAACACTATGTCTAACACTATGTCTAACTATGTCTAACACTAAACATACATGCACCGCAAACCATTAAAATGGTCTTCTAGAGAAGAGTGCCCTCTTACTCACATCTCCCATCACCACATCCTCTCTCACCATCTGTTCAGTAAGTCACCCTCACCTTTCTTCACCATTCAATCAATCCCCTCACATTTCATATCCTGTCCTCCATCACCACCCAAATACTCTCTTGTCCTCACTCTTCACTTGAATGTCAGAGTAAGTCAATTATGTGGTGAATATTTTACATCTCCTCCACACCATTTCTGACCATCAGAAACCTCAAGGGCTTTAAAAGCTGTTTCTAGTTCTCCCCATCTACCATTTGCTAAGGAGTCTGCTTTATTCCTCTTGCTGTTAGACACCAACATGAGGAGGTTATCACAGATGTCCAGAAACCTAACAGGAAACGTTCAGTTACAGTTATTTCTTAGAGGCCTAGAGAGCATGAAGATCCTGCTGAACTGCTCTACTCGTGTGATAGGGCTTTTGCTGGTGCAGTTTTCTGGCTTGTTCATGGTACAGTAAAAGCTGTTTTATCAGACACTTCACCAACCATAAAGTTGTATAAACCGGCATTTCTGATCTTCATTGAAATTCCGGTTTATAGTCTGGTTGGTGCGGGAGGAGGTGTGGAGCACAGGCTCTGGGAGGGAATTTGGGTTCGGGAGAGGGCTCAGGGTAGCGGCTTGGGGCACAAGAGTGGGTGTGGGGTGCCGGTTCTGGGCGGTGCTCACCTTGGGAGGCTCCCCACAAGCAGCAACCTGTCTTGGCTGCTCCTAGGCGGAGGCACAGCAGGTGGCTCCGTGTGCTGCTCCTGCCCCGAGCACTAGCTCTTCAGCTTCCATTGGCTGGGAACCGTGGCCAACTGGAGCTGTGGGGGCAGTGCCTGTTGGCGGAGACAGCACGCAGAGTCGCCTGCCGCACCTCTGCCTAAGAGCAGCCAGGACAGGTCACTGCTTGCGGGGAGCTGCCCAAGGTGAACGCCCCACGGATCCGGCATCCCACACCCCCTCACGTGTCCCCTCCTGCACCCAAACTCCCTCCCTCTTAGTTATCTGGTATTTTTCACTTACCGGCACCCCACATTCTCCCAATATGCCAGATAAAACAGCTTTTACTGTAACTTGTTCTTTCAACCTCATCTACTGAGGTTACTAAGCATTTAATGTCGTAGTTCCAGGTGTGTAAACAGAGGATGGCTCTACTGGACCTCGTTCCATGCAGCTCTGCTGGTACAGCTGTTTTGGATGCTGCTGGTGTAGTTTCTGACTCTCATTATCAGTCTCATTAACCATCCAGTCTCTCCTGAAGTGTGAGGCTTAAGTCGAAGTACCTTTAACATAGATTATGGGTCCTAGAGGGTACACTTATTTCAGTATTAGGGACATGCAAGTACAATATCAGGGGGTAGCCGTGTTAGTCTGTATCCATAAAAACAACAGGGAGTCTGGTGGCACCTTAAAGACTAACAGATTTATTTGGGCATAAGCTTTCATGGGTAAAAAACCCACTTCCTCAGATACAAGTACAATGTGACTATAAGAAGTTTTATGCATATATTATCATGCTTCCTTGCTTTTACAAAATTATTTTAGCCCACAAAGTAACCTTAGAATAAGTTTTTACCCTTTAATTTCCTTTATACATGGTGGTATATTTTACATTCATGTTGTTCCATTTTGATCCTTCTTCCTGGTTTCTTATCTTTACTATATACATTCCTGCATTTATGTGCTAGAGTCACCTTATTATGAAAGATTCATGGAATTTATTTTATTAGCAATCTGCTAAATTTGCCTCCTAATACACTAAATGATCTGTGAACCATTGGGAGCAGTTACTCTCAGGCAGGCACTCTGCATGTGAAGGCATATATACTGCTTCAGAATATCTGTGTATGTGTGTACACTGGGTTTAACCAATCAATTTACTTAAAAAAATTCAAAACAGGAAAAGCAATTACTCCGTACATTTAGGGCTACATTTTCACAGTTCGGTGCTATGAGGGTACATATAATTCAGATAACTACAGAACACTACCGGTGCAGAGGGTACTTGTGCATTTTAAGGAGCAGCACCTATTGCACAGCCCTTTCAAAATGTTGGGTGTTAAGGACTAATGCACTCTGAAAAATCAGTTTCATACTCCTCTTATGAATAATTCTAAGAACTGTTTCCCCAGCAATTTTTTATCTAGCTCCTTTCCCCAATATTTTAGCAACAAAAGGAATTTTTCCAACATAATCACTAAATTCCTGAGAAATATAGGTTAAGAATGGAAAGACATATAGCCCATGAAATGTACAGTATAATCTTAAATAAAAGCGTCAATGCATTTTTCTTTTCAATAGGACAAACTTTTTAATTGACTTTGGGTTTCTTTTGGGTTTTTTTGGTTTGGGGGGGGGGCAAGGTTTGCCTTGCACACCTTGCAATGCTGAGGAAGCCTATTTATCAAAGTCCTACTACTCTATGTTCCAATCACTAAGGTCAGACTTCATTTATTTTTTCTGTGTGTCATCTTTACCTACAAGTAAAACTGACAATCGATAAAAAAGGACCACAGCCTTCTAGAAAGTTTCAAGTCCCTGTTACTTGTTACTTCTCTCACCTAAGTGGCATCTTTTTATAATCATATCAGACAAAACAAAGGAATTATGTTTGTTAAATCTGTAACATTGTTACCCAGAAAACAGATACATTAAAAGAATTAAATAGATACTTTCAGGTTTAATCTTCTTTAAAATCTTTATCAGTATTACTAAAATTCCCTTAAATAATCAAGATTGACCATATTTCTAAAATTAAAAATTTACTTTTCTTCATCTATGCTGCAGTAGTTTCATATAAATTGGGCAGCAAAATTAGACTGCTCTCTTTTATAGCCCATTTTACTTTATGGTCCATATATATATATATATGCCAATATAAGTCTGCCTGCTTGTGAACCCTTCAGGGGGACGTTTAAATCCAAAAATAATTTTTCACTGCTCAGTCACAGTTTATAAATACAGCATTTATTACTATTAAGATTTGTAATGCTTTTAAAAAAGAACCCATCAAATCTAAATTTGGGGTCCAAATGGTTTGAGCAGCTTCCTTTTAAGCTATCCTGGTTAAATTCATTCACCCTACTTGATCACTACAAAACATCTAAATGAAGAGAAGGACTTTGCCTCTCTCTCCTCAGGCCTTTAGAACTCTGACAAAATTGAAGAGATTACTAGGAAGGGAGGAGAGGGCAACAGTTAGTTGATCACTATGTTAACTTATCTCACCAGGAAACAACACTTCTGGCTACACTATAGCCATCTAGAAAGAAAGGCAATGCTGTACCTCAAATGAAAACCTAGATAATCCATAAAATAACCATTTTAACTTCTCCTTCATTGGGCCACTAGCTGCAAAGTGGAATGAAAACATGGGTGCCTGGTATAGTGTCAATGTATTTAATTTGGAATTTGTGGGAAGGATTTAAAATATAAAACATCAGAAAGGTCGAGTTCTCTCTCTCAGTTTCCTTGACACAAGAGTCCATTACAGAAATGCAAAAGTGACAATTTCATATTTTAAAAATTACAATCCATGCCAATTACACTAAGTGTTAATGCTCTTTTAAATTACAAGTTTTTGCCTTCATTTCTCCATGATCTACCCGCTATACTAATTGTGAATTAGCATTTTCTTACACAGTCTAAATCTGCTTGTCCTTGTAGTGGAACAACTTTAATTGGTTGCAATCTCGACTACCTTCTGCAGTGAGGACAAAACTAACACTGACGGAGGTCTAGAGACAATGAATAATGTGACAACGTAATGATTTCCAGGGTTTTGCTTACCATGTTGCGTGAAGAGGTCACTGTGAACTATTTCGATCAAACAGTACAACTTCTGAATTGTGAGCCGGCCCATTGGAACATTTAGGATGAAATCTGTAAACAGCTTGCTATATAAAAATAGGCAATTAAGAAAAGGAATATATTAATTTCTCAAAAGTAAATGAAAACAAATGTCTGTGGCTAGAGAAGAAATTGATGAGTTAGTTCAGTAAACACTTGGGGGCGGGGAGAGAAGAGGAGAACCAGGTCCTTTTCTACATAGTGAGGAGTTATAGAACGGCAATTAAGTGTTCAGAATTAGTTTAAATTTCTTTGGCCAATATATTTATTTCTACTCTTCATTTTTGTCCCTCACTCCATTAGAGATGAACAAGGCTCTACTCATGTAGCAGCATACACCTTCTCCATTTTTCATTTCGGCTTATGTATTTCAAAGTCTAACTGAAGCGCAGAGGCAATGCACATAAGACAAATAAATATGAGTTATTGTAAATGCAGAAGCCTGCTACTTAGGTAGGGGAAGAAGCACGATAGTAAGGATCCTTTATGTGAACAGCTTTGATTGGGGTAGGGGCAGAACTGAGACTGAAGCAGAAAAAACCATAGGCTTTGGGACCAGAAGGGACCTGGTTGACAACCTGCATAACAGAGGTCATTGAACTTGACCCAGTAGTTCCTGCATTAAGCCCTATAACTTGTGGTTGAGCTAAGCATATCTCTTAGAAAGACATCCAATCTTGATTAAGATGTAAAGTGATGGAAAATTTACAACATACTTCAGTAAGATGGTCCAATGGCCAGTATTTCACTTTTGGACAAATTTTTCAATCCTTTTTGCTGCCATACATCTTTCAAAAATGGCTTAGTCTTGGAACTCTATACTCATGGCCCAAGGAGACTTAATAGAAAAGGATATACAGTGGGATGCAAAATAGGTAAATGAAAAGTTATACGTTAGCTTCTGGGTGCAATGAAAAGTTTCAGCAATAATTATAATTTTTTGTACGGAGTATTTCCAAACTGAAATTCAGCTTTTGAATGATAGCCTTCTCATTTTCAAGCCTCCAAGCATTTTTTTTAAATTAACTCTGAATTTCCACATTTATTTTATTAACACTTGAATGTTCTCTTAACTACCTCAATAAAATCACAGAATATACAATTGAAGACAATATAGAGTCTGTAATCAAAACATCTAAAATAAATTACTATTTTTTTTCTTCTTTTTACACATTAGCAGTGCTACCAAATCTTAGTTATTTGTTTGTTTTTAAACAAATGTCTCCCTTTTTCCTTTTTTGTAAAAGGGGTCCATGGAGAGATAACTGTTTTTGCTCTAGTAAAATTTTCACACACAACTAGTGTGCATTGAACTAAAACAAAGCTTATCATTATTCAAATCAATTGAGGTGCAGAGTGATGCACGAAACACATGAACTATAATTCTGATATCACTCACATGATTTACAATTTTTGGCATCTCATTAGATGATCTTTACTAGACAGGCTTCCCTACCACACATTTTACTTTAGAATAAAAATATGTATGTATACTCCTGAAGATGGCTCGAGCAAAGAATTCTGATCAAAGTGCAGTAACATAAATGATTATAATTTCTTGTCCTAGGGATTTAAGTTACCAAGATAGCAATAAAAATTCATATAAAATATTGTGCATTAAATAATTATACACAAGATCTAGACAATAGGAAGTACACAGTACATTACTTTATTAACATTACTTACCTAAGTTCTTTTGGATCAAATACCAATTTCACATCATTGACAATAGTTGGCAAGTATTTAAGTGCAGCCCCCTAAAAATTAAAAACACAGCAATGACCTCAGTGTAAACACCAGTTTGACAGTTACCACAATCTAAAGTTACAACGCAGAGTTCACTGAAAGGGAGAGAAATTAAAAATAAGGGAGTTGTACAATATTATGAGATGAACAATTTAAACCTTGCCTGCTGGTACTCCAGACTAGGGATCTGTGAGGCTTGTTGCCTCTGGGTTTGCCAGAGGTCTCAGTATGGCCACTGCATGTAGGGAGCTGGTGGCTGGAACTGTGGACCAGTATGGTGGCTAGGACATGCAACAGAAACTCAAGTCCTCTCATTCACTATCTGAGTCTGAAGAGGAGAGACACAGTGCAGGGTGTGGATATGCCATTGTGTCCACTACTCCTGGTGAACTTGGTACTGGAGCCCCGGTACCGGAGCCCTGGTACTGAGAAGGGGCGAGTGCGGTGCATCAGAGAGCAAGAGGTCCAATGTGCACCTGTAGTCAGTCGGTGCGGGGGGTACTAGTATCAGTTCCGATGGCTGTTGGTGCCGGTGCCGACAACCTAGTTGACGTAGCCTTCCCTGGTGCGGAACATCTATGTTTCTCATTCACCAGTGGTACCAGAACTTCTTTGCCCATGCCCACTGGGTTTTTGGACAGTCCAGCTGGCTCTGTCGGCTTGGTACCATGCGTGCCCTGGGTACCAGCTCAAGGCAGCTTCGGCGCCGTAGGTACCGAAGATACTGATGGAGCTGGAGGTCATTTCCTGCTCTATCTGGGCTCATTATGGAGACTCACAGACCTTTTCTTAGACGTCTTTAGCAAGTGGCTCATTTCTTTGGGATCACCTGCTTTTGACGTAGAAGGTTGCGGTGATAGTTCTCACCAGAACTCTGGGGAACGGAGGGCCGACTCCGTGAGCAGGAGTTTTAACTCTCTGTCCTTCCTGGACTTGGATTACAGCAGCTGGCACCAGCCACAATTTTGTAGATTGTGCTTCTCCCCGCGCAGTGAATACACTGCAAAAGTCCAACCATTACCGGGATGGAATCCTTCCAGCTAAGACATTTTTTGAAGCCTGGGGAGCCAGGCAAATCGTTGTGCACTGCAGGGGGATCGCTCCCCACCAGAGTCGGAAGGAGGCAACCTTTTCTACTTTTTCTTCCTTTCTTTTCTCCCCCCTCCCCCTTTTGGCATGGCCAATGAAACAGAAATAAATACTAAAAGACTATTAAAGAGAAGCAAAAATTTGCAAAACTAAAGAGAAGCAAAATTTGCTGAATGGACAGCTCCTAGCTCGGTCTCTAGCCTAGGGCGGTTGAGAAGGAACTGAGGAGGGAATACCCGTGCATGCCAGCTGGCCTCACGGGTGGAGGAAAGCCCCACGGGAGGGATGGACTACTATTGAAATTCTCCCATGGACACCACAGAGGTGCACAAACATCTACAGTGGAGCACCCATAGGGACACTACTCGAAGAAGGTAAACTGACATTCTTTCCCTTACCCCTTTAGTCACTGAATTATTTAAAGTATTCAGCTTCCCTTTCTGGCTCACAATATATTAGCTAATAAATCCTCAGTTAATGAATTTTATTATGGTTCAAATCTTTTTCATGGCGCCAAAACTGACAGCCACTAACTCTACATAAATCTTAATTTAAGGTTATTGCAGCTTCTGTCTTTTACTCTTGACCACACACACAGATTAAACATAGTATGACATCAGATAAGTGTCTTGTAATATTTATGTACACATCATAGCTTAATACTGTGTACAAGTGACACTAGTTAGTTCCACTATCATTGCAAAATCTAATTATAGCAAAAAAAATTTGCACAGTTCAAATAAGAATTAAACACAACTGTTAAGTCAAGTGAAACTAATCAGAAAAGCACAGAAGCTCACTGAAAAAGTTAGGCTCAGATCAGGCAAGTTCTGCTTTTCTCAAACCAAGACCTTTCTTATCACAGGACAAAGGGTTTCCTCCCTCTCCCTACCTTTATTTTCATTGATCCCCTTCTAACTTTTAAGGTAGATAAACAACAAATATTTACAGAAGGAACTAAAAGAAGTTAGGTGAGTGCAGAGTCAGGAATAGGTATCAGGAGTTCTCAATCCCCTCTGCTGACATCATATTTTAAAGTGTCCCAAAAGATGACAAATGCCTCACAAAACAAGTGTAGCTATAGGTCCTTGCTCCAGAAAGTGTAAGCATTTAAATTCAACATAATGTAACAAATCGGGTGTCAACCAGATAAAGAGAGAGAGTGGAGGGAGAGAAAAAGTGTGACAGGAAGAGGAAGCACAGGGGTGAATTCTTCAAATTACGCTGCATCTCTAAAATAATATTCAAGCCTAATTATATACACATAAATATGAAATATTTGCATCATATAGTATCAAAACTATTCATCGAATTAGATTGTTAGATTGACTGAAGACTCAATAGCTCATTTTTTGAATTTATCCAGCAGTGAAACGTCAATCATTTCAACATGACAGTTTCCAAGGTACTAGTAAGAGTTTTCTCACACACATTATATGTGTGTATGTGTGTATATATATAAAATATACAGAGAGAGAGAGAGATCCAAAAAACTATATTAAAAGAACCTTACGATTACAAAATCAAGCACTCAAAAGTTAGAAGATGCCAGTCTCAAGGTTTCATGTGGAACTTTAATACTGCCTCCTTGTGCATATACACTATGAATGAGGACCTTCATTTTAGGTTTTTATCAATTTTAGCCAAAAATTCCCCATGTTTTACAGAAGCTATGATGTGGGTTTTACCGATTTTCACCCTTATTTTGAAAGTGCTGGAACTTCCCGGACCCAGCTCTCCACTCTGGAAGGAGAGGCAGTTCTGTAACTGCCATCTCTCTTTACAGAGCGGGAAGCTGGTCAGGATTCTGTGGGGGGGGTCACGCTCAGTACAGTGGAACTTCCCAGACCCCACGTTGCCAAGCCTCTCTCTCTTCTTCCAGAGCAGAGAACCAGGTCAGGTCAGAAGTACTGTAATACGTCAAACACTGGCATATGTACTGTTGTCAATTCTGCACCCATCAAACGTCTAGAAAACATGACATGCAAGGCAAGACTGAAAAAATTGCGTTCGTTTAATCTGGAGAAGAGAAGACTGAGTGGGGACATGGTAACAGTCTTCAAGTAAGTAAAAGGTTGCTATAAAGAGGAGGGGGATATATTGTTTTCCTTATCCACTGAGGACAGACAAATAGTAATGGGCTTTAATTGCAGCAAGGAAGATTTAGGTTATACATTAGAAAAAACTTCCTAACTGTAAGGGTAGTTAAGCACTGGAACAACATACTTAGGATGATTGAGAAATCCCTGTCATTGGAGGTTTTAATAACAGTTTAGACAAACATCTGTCAGGCATGGTCTCAATCAGTGGCTCTCAAACTGTAAGTCAGACCCCAAAGTGGGTCATGACCCCGTTTTAACGGGGTTGCCAAGGCTGATGTTAAACTTGCTGGGGCCCAGGGCCAAAGGGGGCCCCAAGCCTGAGCCAGAGGTCTTCAGCCCTGGGTGGCAGGGCTCAGGCTTTGACTTCAGCAGCGGGGCTCAGGTTATAGGCCCCCTGCCAGGGGTTGAAGCCCTTGGGCTTTGACTCCACATCCCCCACCTTCCCCCGCCCAGCCTGGGGCAGCAGGGCTAGGATGGGCTCAGGCTTTGGTCCTCCATCCTAGGGTCATGTAGTAATTTTTGTTGTCAGAAGGGGGTCGTGGTGCAATGAAGTTTGAGAACCACTGGTCTGGATAATACTTGATCCTGTCTCAGTGAAGGGGACTGGACAAGATGACCTATCGAGGTCCTCTCCAGTCTTAGATTTCAATGAATCTATGATTACCAGTTTTACAGGTAACTTTCCACGCTATCAGCATTCAAAAACAATAAAAGTGAATTACTTTTCATGCTAAAATGGGCTGAAAATGAAAAACTGTATCATCTACATTTCAGATTATCAGTCTTTTAAGAGTTAAAAAATAGGATGATTGATATTAACACTGATATTTACCCAGAAAATTGTAACATTAATTTTTGCAGCAATTTTCACCCATTTTTAAAATTTCTGTAATAAACACAGATAAATTCCCAGAAAATTAAAAACAAAATAAAAACCGAAAACTAAGGGTCTTAACCATGAGACAGTCTTTAATTACATGATCACATTTTTTCCTCAGGGCCCATGTTTCATTCGGTGCACAGGATGGACAGTGCTCTGGGAATGAATAAGGACAGTACAGAGAATAAGGCTGTGTTCTGTAGGACCACTGCCGCATTTATTGAAAATGTTGGAAAGTGTGTGTTGAATAAACCTGTGGTGAATAAACCAAAGAACTACAGGAAGAGAAAGAATGAGCTCATAGTTAAGGCAGCTGAATGCCACTCTGGAGAACTGGACTCAATTCCTGCTTCTGCTAGAATTCCGACATGATGCGTGGCAAGTCACTTAAACCAAAACTTCACAGGTGGCCACTGTGTCTTCCTCATTTTCTGGGTACCCATTTTGAGACATCTGGGGGTTCAATTTGCAGAAGCACTCATCGCTCCTACTGACATCAATGGGACCTCTGCTCTGAACATATAAAGTGCAATAAAATGTTAGGTACTCCGAAAAATGAGGCCCATGGCTCATCAAATTGAGCACCTAAAATTACTTGGCACTTGATAATTTAGGCACTGATCTCTGTGCCACAGTGCTCCATCTGTAAAATGTGGATAATACCACCAGATCTCACAATGTTGTAAAGATAAATCCATTAAGAATTAAGATACTACAATGAGAGCACTAGCCAACGAGGAAATTAATTCTGTATTAAGTGAAAGGTTTGGTATGGTGTGGAGCAAATAATGCAAAGGGCCACACACAATGAATGATGAGAATAAAAAGAAATGAACACCAATGAGCAACATCCATCCTGTGCACTGAATGAGGCAGGGTTCTTTGGGGGGAAAAAAGTATATGATAATACACGCATATGCACAAATGGGCTGAATTAAGATTGCACAGACAACCTTAATTGTGGCACTACCTAACCAAATGCTTGAATTTACAACCTAAATTTTCTTTAAGATAGGTTTGTGTATAGGGTTGGTTGTGTGTGTGTGTGTGTATTTATAATGAGTGTATATGTGTGTATATATACACATATTTGTAATGTGCACACACACATGCAATTTTAAAGTTAAAATTCAAAATGCTTTCTTAGGGGCATACCTATAAATATTTGAATGGTGTAAAAACCAAGAAGGAAAAACAATTATTTATTATGTACATGAGGGTGTAACTAAGACTAAGTAGATATTAATAATAGACAATCGAAGTTATTAGTGAGATGTGGAATAATGCCTCCACAGAGATGATAAAAGCCTTGTTGATTGGGACTCTGAAAATCAATTGGATAAAATACTAGAAAATGCATTGTAGAGTTATGACCTGAATTGACAGGGTGATGGACTTAGATGACTTAATAGGCTTTTTTCTGTATCTAACTTCTATGATTATGTGCTTATAACATGTGCTTTCCTATTATAGTATTGTTTCTGGAATAATTTGGCCAAGATCTCTTGGTTCTTGCCTCACCCCAGTTATTGAAAATGTGACAATCGTAATGTGAAAGTATAGTAATTTATTAATTTTGTAAAACTCCAATAATTATTGATACACAGTTATTTTTAAATCTTTCTTAGTAAGTCAACTGTGATAATCCCCAATCATTTTGGCTGCTTTTCTTCAATCTCCCACCATTTTGCCAGTATATTTCTACCGATGTAGCGACCAGGAAGGAACATAATATTCCAGATGCAACACAGCCATTCAGAAAAGGAGAATTATCTCCCTTTGTCTTGGGTCTTACTATTTATATGAAAAAAGATCTGCATTACTGAATAACTTTAGCCCCTTAAAAAAATTTCAGAAAGGCAAAAAAGAATCAGAGCCCTACATCAGGGCATCATTCTGAGAAATGATGAGCACCTGCAGCTCCCATTTAAGTCAATAGCAGTTGCAGGCTCTCAAAATCAAATCAGAATAGACCATAAATCACTAGACAGAGAAGTCCTCATATTTATTTATGATCACAACTCCTTCCAACACCAAGTGTCATGATGTCACAGATAAATTACACTACTCATACTCAAGCCTAATCTTTAAACAAAAAAAGGGAAAAATATTTGGTTTCTTATCTAATATCAATCGAATATTGTAATTGTCTTTGTAGCTAGAAATATGACTACTGATGATAATTAATATGTACTATTTTAGGGTAAAGTTCAGGGTACATTATTCAGTATAATTATTTTAATTAAATCCATTAGCATATCTTTATATAAGATTAGAAGAGCTATCAGTGATACAAAATAAGCTTTTTCTTGAATAATGTATGAAGCAATTATTAATTTACATATTTCTTAAGAAAACGCATATTAAACTGATTTCAGTTAGATGGCTGAACCAGAAATACACACCACTGAGAAAAACAACTTCAAAAAGGAGATGTTCCCTTCTCCAAATAGTTAAAAGCCATCTACTAAGGTTATTAGTTTTGTGGTCTTGGCAACAGAACTGAACGTGACAAGATAGATCCAGTGTAGGAATGCCTTTTAGTCTTCTTCCACCTCCACTCAAGAAACACTGGCATTGGTGTCTAATGGCACATCTGGCATCCAAATCCGGATCACTATATCAAGGACAAAAAAATTCCTGAGGCCTAGATTGTGAAAAAGGCCACCATCTGGCTAGTAATGGTCTGATCCACATCCCCATCAGACAATAAAAAGACACCTACTGAAGAAATGGGTTTTAGGTCAGACCGCAAGTGAATAGCTTTGTGGGATGGAATCCTAAAAGTAAAGAAATAAGCAATGATGTATGAGTTTGGCAATGTTTTTATATTTTAATAACCAACGGTTCTACATATTGGAAAGGACGTTTGCATATTTCTGATACGCTGTAATATAAATGGGACAAGATAGAAACAATGGCAGATTTTTTTCCAAAATAATGAAGAGTTTAGGGGGCCATGCATGTGGTAGGCCATTTCTTTCTGATGCCTCAGTGATTTCAAGGGGACTTGTGGTTATCTACATCATCTTCCAGGTCATGAGAGGGTTCCAGCATCTTCTTCTGGGGTGTGGCAAAAGCAGTCCTATCCTTAAAAAATCTTCCCACACAGGAGTGGGGCAGGAACACTCTGCCCATGCCACAGAGCAACAGGACTGTAAGGAGTGCCCACTCCTGAGAGCACTCACTTTTTCCTGCTAGCAGACTTTCTCCCAAGCCAGATACAGAGACGCCTCATAATTCCCAGTGTGGGAACCATATGGAATACCAGGGGTTCCTGACAACTGCTTGCTAAAGATTCAAAATTTTCTCTTCCTTGAGGGGCAATTAGCAAGGAACTCTGGGCTGAGGTTTTCTGAGAGTAACAGAACATGAACCCCACCCTGTTTTCCAACAGTCACAAAACGTATGCGGCTTTAAAGATTAGATTCAAAACCCTCCTTTCCCTTTAAGTTTTGACTGAAGAAGTGATTCAGAGTCTCAGAGGGGACAGTAGGATAGAAAGACTTCAGATTAGGAGGTCTCTAAAACAATCCTATTTGATCCCTGGACTTCACCATCTCACAGAAAAAAGTCTCCCACGAGCTATGAAATGGGGAAAGTACTTTGTTACAGTGGGAAAAAAATCATTCCAGATAAAAGACCAGGCATATCAACTCTGATATACAGGTAAAGGCATCTACCTTCACTTTTCATAGCAGGTTGTCTAATGTGCTAATGAAGAAAATGAGAACAGTATCGCACTCAAAGCTCCATCCACAGGACAATCCCCAGGCTGCTCTGTTGCATCTCAATCCACTGGACCCATGTGCTTGAAGCTTCCCTTGATCTGAGCAGGCTCCAGCACTGTCTCTTTCCTTGGCTTCTCCAGAACATTTCCAGGACACAGTCAGTTTGTTATCCCTTCACAGAAATGGGACCAGGTGGCCCAGATGCCAAGGCCCCAGAACCTGTGCTGACCCCTCATACTCTCCAGAAACTTAAGTAAACCCTCCCCAAAACTCCAACTGTGTGGGCACTCCAGGTTTCCAGTTTAACTCTTCTGGGGCATGTGATACTGAAAGCAAACAGACAGACTCTGCACAGAATTCTAAAAGAAATTACTCATTACTTAGTAGACTGCACAAGACAGACACAGATCTGTACAAAATAAAATAATATACACTTTTATTTGTTTCCCTGCCTCAGTTTCCTCACCACTCTGGAGAATTCTCTGGGGTGGCTAGGATCCTTCTCCTGCAGCTCATGGCTTCTTCCCTTAATCATGGAGTTTCTCTCCCTCTCTAGGTCAGCTAGCTTCCTTGTTCCTCAGCTGATCCTGCACTTAAACAGGACACCCCGCCACCACTATGAAAGTACACCAGCTTCTTCTTTTCTTCTCTAGCACAAAGCATCCTGTGTGTCTCTTGAAGGTATATGTCCCACCAGAAATACCTGGTTTCTTTGTTCTGCAGCTAGGAATTTTCCACTCGCTAAAACTGAGCACCCTCCAGGGAAGTTGGAGAAAACTGGCTGCCCTGGCTTTGATCAACCAGTTGTCCCCAAGGTTTTTAAACTCAATAGGCAACCATTAAGGCTAACAATTGACTATTATCCCTGGTCCAGTAAATATGTGACACAGCTGCTGTGACCAAATGGAAGATTCATAGATTCATTGAATATCAGGATTGGAAGGGACCTCAGGAGGTCATCTAGTCCAACCCCCTGCTCAAAGCAGGACCAATCCCCAATTTTTGCCCCAGATCCCTAAATGGCCCCCTCAAGGATTGAACTCACAACCCTGGGTTTAGCAGGCCAATGCTCAAACCATTGAGCTATCCCACCCCCCACATACAGAGTCATTCTATGATTCCACAATTTCATATCAACCAGAATTTATAAGATGATGTACATAGATTCCTCAAATCACCACAGAAAATATGGTCATGTCTGAACATATCTAACTCAATTACAAGGTTAGTGTGTTATATATTTTTTGCATATGCCTGGAGTTACATAACATGTCACATTAATTTTTCGCTAGGGAAAGGAAAATAATTCAGTCTCAATATTCCTTTGGGCCTAATACGTCTTGTTTATGGCTAGCTAGAGGTTTCTTATCTTGTGGTCCACCAATTAGTCAAACCAGAATGGCTCCAAAGTAAGTTCCTTTTTGGCTCATACATTTATCTATCATGGAACTTCTAGGCTCTCAGGCAGAGGTTGGCTAGCGATCAAGTAATCTACATAATATAAAAATCTTCCCTTTAACAAAAAGAGAAGGTCTTTTTCAGTGGCGGAAGGAAGGGGGAGACACGTACACGGCATCAGAATACTTCACTGTTTTAAATAGTGATATTTCCACTAAAACAAATAAATTAAGTAACTCGTGACAGAGATATAGAAAAAAATATAGATATATAAATATAAATATATATAAATATAGTTTTCCCTTCATAGAAAACTGGGAGACCTGAAAGTTCAGGCAGGGACCAGCAATACTGGCCTGACCTCATACTGGCTGACTCAAGATCATCCTTGTAACATTGTATCAAAGCAGTAATCTTAAAAAGAGTATATAATGAGCATCAACTTGCTGCCTGGCACATTTTGATAGCTGTCACTGCCCTGAAGCAAGCTACTATCAGTGTTCCAGCTTTAATTAAATAGACTTTAATTTGTTCCATGGAAAACCAATGAGAAATGCACAAGGACAACCATTTCAATGACTATTAAACACAGGCACTGAGTTATTGTCTTAACATCAGGAGAAGCAAAAAAGATTTAATGATTTTTCTCCTGGTGTTCTATCCATTACTGACAAAAAATCAAAGACCATGTGGAAACACAATTTGGAAATTAAATAACTAAAGGACAATTAGACTGATTTCAGATCAAATAATTTTAAAATTCCAAAGCCATCTTTTACTGCATCTTTTTGAAGAACTAGAAGACTCCATTCTTTATATAAACCTAACACGAATAGATCAATCACCAGTGTTTATTTCTCATAAATTCTACAAATTTATGAGAAATAAACAAAGCAAAGAGGGAGAGTCATTTTGGTGTATACACTACATGCACAGAAAAGCCTGAAGAGAGAGAACACTATTCTCAATTCCCAGGCTGCCATTATGAAGCTTGTGACAGAGAGCTGTGGCAGATAGTTTATCTTAAAAATATATGGAGCATTTATCACTGTAGTGTTTAGACATTAAAATGATATTAAGAATTGCATAAGGATAGCCCAGACTAGAGTCTGCTACTGCCAACCCTACATTCAACCACTAAAAAGGGTGTGTTTTCATCCCCACTTCTTCCTCCCATCTCTTCTCTGTACTGAATTTCCCAACTGCCCTCTCATGTAGTGCATAGAAAGGTTCATTTTGCCTTCATCTCCAGTCTTCCCAGTTGCTATCTGGGTCCACCTAAGTCCAAAGAGCCTTACAAATAAGCAGCAGTTGGTTCATCACAGACTCAGGGAAGTCTAAGCCAGGCTGGAGAAGAAGAAAAAAAAAAATCAGAACATAGGATTGAAAAGGACCACCTGGTTCATCAAATCCAGTCTCCTACTATCACAAGAAATCCCATCATATAATTCCATTCATAAATTTATCAAACTCCATCTTAAAACTAGTTAGATTGCTTGCCTGTACTGCTCCTAGTGGGAAGCTGTTCCAGAACCTCACTCCACAGATGTTTAGAAATCTTCTTTTAATTTCCAGCCCAAATTTAATCATGGCTAGTTTATACCCATCTGTTCTTGAGCCAACATTTTTGTTTAAAAAGCGTTTCTCCCTCTCTGATGTGTCTCGCGAGAGCAATCCTACCAACTCACAGCTTTTGTTTTGGTAGGCTAAACAAGCCAAACTTCCTTAGCTTCCTCAGGTAAGATAATCTCCTTTCCCCATCACCCTAGTAGTCCTCCTTTGCACCTGTTCCAGTTTGAATTGGAAAACTGTGTCTCATATTTCCACAGTAGTACGTGGGAACTGTTGATGGGGCTCCAAATGTTATTTCACACAGGGCTACCCAAAACCTAGAACTGGCTGACCACTCCATAGTGCAACATTTTCACTGTGATTTCTGTCAAATTCATCCCATATGATGCTTTCAAATTACCTGGGGAAAAAATAAAGTCACTTCTCAGCCCTGTAATCTGAAAGTTCAAAAGGTAAGCACTTCCCAGCATGACTAAACTGTAAAATGATTTTGAAAATAAGTTTTTATTGACAACTGACATTTAGAACCAATTTCAAGTATATGTAAGAATGTATTCATGTGAGAAATATTTATCATCTGAAATTTCAGACTGCTGAGCTGAGTCAGGGTTGGCAGAGTTCCTCCCTCCGTTGGGCCAATTTATGATCAATTACTTCAACTTTGCGCCCCCAGTAGCAATGCACGGCTGCAAATGAGCGTAGAAATGTTCTTAACAGTAGAAAACCAGCAGAAATCAAGAGGGAGCAGTATTGACAAAAAGGACAATTAATTTGAAAAGATATGAACTTTAGTGCAAAGAGAAAGTCAAACAGCATGCACAAGAAACTAATCTTAGAATAAAATCAATTCATGTACTCTTCTGAAATGCAAATGCACAATTTTGTTTTACACTGAACTACACAATGATATACATTCATGACTCTTAAAATATTATGACTGATACAAAGATGGAACAAACAATAAAAAATATTTATCACTAGTTAAATAGAAAGGGGTTCTCAAAACAATTCTCAATTTCAGCACTGAACTAGAGTTGGGTAAATACTTCAAAACATTTGTACTAATAAAAAATAAATTTGTTCAAATAAAATATTAAATCTGCTTTCATTGTGTGCATGTCATTTTGGTGTTTTCTTTCCATAAATAATCTGATGAACGAATTTACTGGCAGGAATGATATGGTTAGGCAACATAGCCATAGAAAAAGTGAATCTAAATTAGTTTAAAAAAAAATCCCATTTAAGTTACTCTATCTAAATACTAACTTTTATAAAAGCTAAGTGTGAACCTAACTTTTACTCTGTTAAAAAGGTGCAGCTGAAAATAGATCCCAACAATACCAGAAACATCATTACAATCTAAATTATTCCCAGATGCTGAAATAAAGAGTGCATATTAATTTCATAAAATGACAAATAGTCTTCAGATACTGATACAACATCAGGAACAACTCCAAACAATTAAGTAGTTTATTAAATTCTTAAAATTAACATTTTAAATTAGAATTACTAACACACTTGTGCAGCACGGAGCCAAAGTTCAGATCCCTGTTCTCATACTCACAGAAACTACAGGTTTTAATTAGTCTAAAGAAAAGACCTATTTCCATATAAAAAAAACCTAAACACATACGAAAAAGAGCACTAGGAAGCACAAAAACAAAATGCTTCAATTCCAGAATTTTTAACACTGAATAGGATTTTACCAGGTTTCAGAGTAGCAGCCATGTGAGCCTGTATCCGCAAAAATAAAAGGAGTACTTGTGGCACCTTAGAAACTAACAATCATTAAGTGATCTCATTAGGAAGTAAGCACTAGCATACAGAATTAGAATACCCATCTCTGGTATATCTGCACTATTACTGTATATCTATTTGATTTGGATAATTTCAAACAACTACATTGTCATAAACGATTATTTTATACCACACAAGAAATGGATGAGTACTTCACAGAAAATAAATAAAGTACTTACCTTAAATTGCTTGCAAGCTAAATTTTAGATATAACACAACAAATGAGGGAGACAAAGTAGTAGAGAGGGAATGGGGTAGGAAAGGAGAAGAATAACAGACATGTGCTTATGTGGTTATTCAGTTTAAAGCATTTGCACATCTTGGTAGCTCGCAAAGCGTATCACAGATGTGATATTTTTAAGGGGATGTGATTAAGTGACTGATCCATGGTCAGTAAAAACTTTAGTGGGCTTTTCATCAGACTGTAAACAAAGATGAAGAAGAGGAATTACTTCTTCTTAATGAAAAAACTGATGGCATGACCCTGTTGAAACACTTGTAAACTATGGCAAAGGGTAATTAACTATGCCAGGAAATAAAGACAAGTAAAGGAAAATAATATGGTTCAAAAAAAGTCCAATGTTTGCTTTAAATAGTTTAAAGTAACCAGTAATTGGTAGTCACAGTTCTTAGTACATGCAATATGCAGGCTGAATTTCTTATATTGTATAGTTGCACCAGGAAATTGCAGGTTATTTCTACAATCATCACGAACATCTCTGCATGTCATCCTTTGAGGCCTTTTAAGGCATTTAAAAATAAAATAATTTGAATAATCATTAAATCATTTCTCCAAACATTTTAAAAATTTACAAGATTTTTTATAATGCCAAACAATTATTTCAGTAGTAGCCTACCTGAAACTATTAGTGGCAAAGACAAAACTAGTCTTAATTTTTAAATTTCCATGATGAAAGTAAGCACTAGCCTCTTAATTTTTAAGTTTCCTATTTCAGCCCCTTCCCCATTAGAAAATTGTGTTTATCATGAAAATTGCCATATTTGATGGTTCGGAACCATTTAGAAGTACTGGGAAGACTTTTGCCAATAACCTAGTGTGACAGAATATACTCCTGTATTCACACTCTACTGTAATAACCTTTGTGCAATGTATGCTTTATAAGGTATCGTTTGAAAACGAAGTTTGCTGCTCAGTATTGTCCTGATAAAATATGTGTGGCAACACTATATCTGAAGGGGAATCTTATAATACAAACCCCACAGCCCTGACCAAGCAGAAGTTGGCAATCAGGTCTGTCCTAAACAATGGAACCTGTGCTTGCCTTAATTTGCATTTAAGCAGTAAACAGAGGCTTCAAGCAGGAAGGAAAACAAAGGAAGCTCAAACAGGTGGAAAAAAAAAACAGCAAGGAAGATCCTTCCACACAGACTCTTTGTCTCCTAGTTTCCAGCTGGAAATGTTTTTTCAAGAGGGGGACTGAAACTAAAAAAAAAAAAAAAAAAAAAAGGAGCAGAGCCCCCCCCTCTCGGCATTGCATCTAAGATGACAAAGGAAAAGAGCCAGTGGACTCTCAGGATGAAGGGTGGTCCTGACCTGAAGAGTCTGGTCAGTAAACTTGCTAGAAGTATGTGGTGAGAAATTTTGTTTGAATCTAATATAGTTCGTTAAGTTAGACACTATTAAGCATTTTATCTTTATTTTTCTTGTAGGCATTTCTGACTTTTACACCTCGTTACCTGTATTCACTTAAAATCTCTCTCTTTGTAGTTAATAAATGTGTTTAACTGTTTTACCTAATCCAGTGTGTTTAAGATGAAGTGGCAGGGTAACTCTATTTAATATAATAAACTGGCATCTTATTCTCTTAGAGGAACAATGGACTTAATATATTTGTACTGTCCAGGAGAGAGCTGGGCAGTACAGGGCATACATTTCTGGGGTAAGATCCAGGACTGGTGGCAAATACACCCTGCTGTATAACCAAGGCTTGTGACAGTCCTGGTGTAACTGGCAGGCTGCAGTTACACACAGACACTCAGGGTGGCTTATGTGCTGGAAGGCTGTTTGTGAGCAGTGGCTGCAGGGCAGGGGTGACAAAGCCCCCCACTAGTTGGGTTGGGTTGTGCCCTGGTATGACACACCTAGTCATTACTGGTTTGCCTATATCTTGCATATGTCACTTCAAAAGACAGGCCCTGAGGAGGAATTTGTCTTGTTACGACTCCTCTAAATACAGTGTAATTAAACCTCCTTGAAAACTCAGACATAAAATATGTTTGAAGAAAACTGGATGCAATTAAGCAAACTTATAATTTTTGGTGTTTGTCCTTCCATGGGGACATCTGACTTATTTTGCCCACATGAAAAAGAATTCTCATCATATATGTATATATTGAAATATATATTTATATTTATTTCAGTACTACAGTCTTAACTCATACCCCACAGTAAGTACTACCTCTTTCATCAGTAACGTTTGATAAGAAGAGTTGGCCTCACTTTAAGGCACTGAATACACACAACTGCCATCAATGTAACTGAAAATCAGGCCTACTATGTTGATGGGTTTTTTTGAGAGCAGCGTGATATTTACAAGAAGATTGATTTTAACTATTAAGTTCTATAAGTGCTCGGCTTTTGTTTAAAGGACATGCAATGGTCATTTAGCAACCTAAAATAAGATGCAGAATGGTCCAGTGATTATGGGACTAGCCTAGATCTTGGGAGACCAAGGCTGTGTGACTTTGGGCAAGTCGCACCTCTCTGCACCTCAGCTCCCCACCTGTTAAAAATGGAGATAAATCAGACTTCCCTACCCCACAGAAGTGGTGAGAGGATAAGTACACACAGACTGTCAGGGGCTCAGATACAAGGGTGATGGGGATCAGATTAGTATCTTGGATGGATGTTTCACTTTGAGCTGGTGCTACCTTTAGCATGCCATTCTCTGGTGTTGTTTCCCCTAGCACTCCTGTAGCAGTACACCCTTCCCTGGTGCTGCCTCTCCTTCTATGTACTGTCTTAAAAGAGATTTTTATAGGTTCCAGAATCCTCTCACCAACAGCATATTTTCCTAAAGCTCACTACTATCCCAGGCTCCCCTCTTCCCTCTATCATTGGGTGATGCCACCTGCACCACGGCATAGTTCTAAACCTGATTTAGATGAATACTTTCTATATCTTCCTTCCTTGTACATTCGACCCCTGAAAGACCTTGAGTTTTTCCTTTTTCCTTGTGACAGTTTACTTTGTCACAACCAGCATTAATCCTTTGTATATATTCTATCACCAGTCCCCAAAGAAATCTAGACCACCTTGGTAAATGACCTTTTCAACACACTAGATCACCAAATGTAACAAGGTGTGGAAGAAAAAACCTTAACAATGTAGTAGAAATGAAGCATGTTTTGTATTTGTATAGTTGCAATAATCATCTTTTTTTCTTAAAAATAATATAATGAAATGTTGCTCTACTCAGCGGATTTATCATGAATTTATGTTTCCAGATTTGGGGAATGTACGACACACAGAGGACAATCCACTATGAAAATGTTATGCTGAAACCCCAGAATTTAACAAACTAATATTCTGTCACGTTAGCATAAAGCTACATTAAAGGACACATACACATTAGAGCATTATGTTGCATCATGGCACTCTTCTGCCTCTCGATATTAGACTAATATTAAACTGCAAAGCCAATGTCTATAATGCACAAGCATTTCTTTACCATATTAGAGCAAATAGAAAATGAGATGGAATAGCCCCGCTAAGTGGTTTAAAACCACTTCTGACAGCTTTTAAATAATGCAGTACATGAAAGATGGGGGACTTTATTTATTGATTTTATTTTTGCTCATAATGTAGGCCTCTTGTGAAGACTGAGCCATCCTTTCGGAAACACAAAAATGGAACTTAAGAATAAAAGAGTCAAAAGAGAGTCAGTAGCAAACCACTGTAAAAACCAAACGATAGTTCTATGTAAACAAAAACAAAATCTTACAACAGAAGAAAATCCCAATTTCCAATCCATTCTTGGATTTATACCAACAAGGAACAGCAGAAGCAAAAAACCCAAATACCTGTCAAAGCAGCTGTTTTTAAAAAGTGATTTTATACTACTAGTTAAACTCCAGTATTCTGCTTAGTGTTTTGAATAAACAGTATTTGAAGAAACAACAAACTAAGTGTATTTTGCATAAATACAAGAGAAAAAACACAATTAAATCTGTACAGATTAACAGAAACTAGTTTGGTATCCTATAGAACAAAACACCTAATTTAATATGTGTCTGTTTTTCTAAATCATTCATTTGAAATTGCATCCCTAGTCGTGTAGTCAAGAAATTGAGTATATTGTTACTGAACATCCAGCATGTACAATTAGGAAAGCTATTTATATGATGAAGTAGTAAAGCTGCTTTTACTAGATTTATTCATAATGTGATTTCAAGGTTACTTCTATCTCCCATGTATTCAACAGAAAATACAATACAGCTACATGAGTATTACCTTGGGCTGTGATCCTGTCAAACCCTCAAGCTTAGCAAGATCAGCCCTAGTCAGCATTTGTACAGACCACCACCAAGGACACAAACATGCTGCAGTGGCTCAAAATTACAGCATTCAGATTTTGTTTCCCGCCTTAAAACTAAAGAAAATGTTTCTTGTGGGATGAACCATAGTTTTTAATTTACCGTAGTATTAAAGGAAGCTAACTTGAAAGTGCAAAAGGAAACCTAACATTCCCTGTCACAGATCCACAAAAAATATATGGAGAGAAATT
Organism: Lepidochelys kempii; assembly: GCF_965140285.1. Classification (NCBI taxonomy): domain Eukaryota; kingdom Metazoa; phylum Chordata; order Testudines; family Cheloniidae; genus Lepidochelys; species Lepidochelys kempii. The sequence continues at coordinate 102,701,201 of NC_136386.1, forward strand.
AATTTTTTTCAGGCAATGGATTGCAAAACAAGCTTTGATATGTATTAACAAAGTGGCTGCATCTAAATATAATTTGTATTATACTAACTCAGGAAATCAAGGTTACATCACTTAAAATTATTTGGTGCCTAGGAGAAAGCATTTTCACTCATTTCTTATTAGTTATATTTAGTTAAGTCAAACCAAAGTTTTCAAATATATCCTATTAAGTCAATAGTTGTACAAACTCAACTAATCAATCTTGATCAGAATTACCTGTTTTTAAATCATATGCATTAATTGTTAAAAATCAAAATTTAAAAATATATGCAGCTTGAAAAAATCACTTTTTGTAAAATTAACTCCAAAGAGCTCCAGAAAGGTAACCAAAACAACTCCAAAAATCCACGCATGTCCTTTCATGATAAATATCTTTCTCAAGTATAATTTTTGTACCAACAAATACAAAAGTTAATTTTAAATATTCTGGGCCAGATCCTTGACCCTAGAGAGGTATAAATTGGCAAGCCTGGAACAAGGCAGCTCAGGATAACCCCAGAACAGGCAAGCTAAGAGATGGCGCAAAGCTTTATGCCAACCATTCCCCCTCAGCAAAGTGTGTATGTCAGGGGCCAGCTGGGTTTGGGAAAACACTGAAAGCTGATGCGAAATGTGCTTTGCTGATCCCTGGCTAACAGAATGATTCTCAGAGAAATTTCTACTGGATGCTAGTTCAACCGCTTGCCAACCGCAGGATTGGGGAAGGAGTAAAGATTGCTTAAACTTAAAGCATCCCCCAAGTTTGCACAGCGTGAGGTTGGCACATCTGAGGACTATCTATTTGAGAAGTTACACTCAGGAATCATTTTTATTTTCTAAATCTTTAAACAATCCAGATAAATTGTTCTAAAGCACCTAAGTGACTTAGTAGCCTACATCTCACTAACTTTCAATGAGATGCAGGCTCCTAAATGGCAAATTCTCTTTTCAACGTGGGACCTGGCCACTTTTCAAAATTTTACAGCATCCTCTGAGACTAGAATGCTACAGTGACCACCACATGGGTGGATACACCTGTGCCCAATGACTCCAAACAGGGCTCAGTGCAGGGGTTTTCCTGCTTGAAGCTCATTACAGGATTGGCACCTGAGGAAGGAGATCACGTCCATTCCAAAAAAACCTGTTAATTTGTCCTGCAACTTACTAATTTTCAGTAGCATAGTTTCCTCATTCTCAGATAAGATGATCAGGGATATAATTTTGCTCTGAGTTGCACCAGTGTAAACCATGCTGCCAATGCAGAACAACATTGCCATAAATACCTAATACATATTCCTGCCCTTCACTGGACAGTGCAAGGATGAACTGAAAGTTAGTTGTATCCTACAGTTTTGAGGAAAGATACCACAGGAAATTAAATGCTGATTAGGTCCGGAAAGCTGGTTCTGAGAGACAACTGGTGCTCCAGCACTTGTTGGGAGAGGGCAAAAGGGTGGTAAAAAGAGTCTGGATTGGTCAAATGAATTGGAAGTCTCTGCCTCACTCCTTTTGTTAAGAATATTTTAGTTGGTGACATTTTTGGCCTGGTTCCATTCTTTTTGTGGATGCGCTGTGTTGAGGAGTTGTACCCCTGATTATAACATTTGAAATACAATAAAAATACTAGTTTACCAGTTGAAAACACTGATAAGATCACCAAATAAAATAATTAAATGTTGATTACAAACATAGCTACATAAAAATATGTAATATTTTACATAGAGAGGAAAACTAGAGACTTTTATAATGACAGAAAAAGACTTTCCTGAACTAATCAGAAAAATAAATTAACCACACATACAAACACAGAAAGAAAAACAAAAAAAGGGATAACTGAGGCACCTGACTCTAAGGGCCATTCAAACAAATATGGAATGCTGTGTGGCAGGGATGTCTCGGCCATTCCCAACTACCACGGAATCTTCCTGTTGGCGACCCACCACTCATATGTGTAAGAGGAAAGGAGCAGCAACAAAATCACCTGTAGCAAATTCACCGGACTGTCCTCTGTTGAGCATCACTGTTCCTCACAATATAAAAAGTTATTTTATTAAGTACTCTTTTAGAGATCAGGAGGAGACCTACATGAGGAGCACATGATCCCACATCTGCCTACTGTGGAGTTCTTACACTTTCTCCTGGGGCATATGTGCTGCACTAGTATAAGATGGGGCTTGCATACCTACATCAGGTATATTTAAGTATACAGCCAGACACACCTTTTACTAGAATGCATTAAGTATTAACTATGTTCAAAGTAAAATACACCACTGGCACACTATACAATTTCATGCTGCATCAATTGCATAATTATTGCTTCTCAATGCAATGAAAATGTATTATTTAAGTCATGCTATCATATTATACAAATGCAAAGCCAAGACATTTTTCTTTGAAACACCTACCTTCACCATCACAGTTTGATCAGAGACACTACTCATCATCTCATTGATAGACTTAAATAGCTGCAGCAAGGATTCCATGAAGTCTGCTTCTCCTTTGTTTTCATAAAGTCTGAGAAACAAATAATTGCTTGTGTAATAGAAGCATAAACCATTAGGGGAAAAAAAAACCCTGGCAATATTGTATAAAACAATGAAAATTGTTCCCAAAGCAGTCATTTTTTGTTCAAATGACAACTGACAATGCCTTGTATTACTCATGACATTTAAAATAAAAGGGGTTCTTAAATTCTACAACTTTTATCAATCAGGCAGGAGTGTTTGGTATAGAATGGTATAGAACAAATAGTTAACCAAAAGGAAATCCGTTCAAGTCACAGACCTAAAATGGATTATTACTAATTTAAAGCTTCCCCTGGTAAAACATCAAATAGATGGAGATTTAACACTGACTCCTAAATCACTGAGACACTATCAATCCCTCTCATTATCACCCAACTCCACATAGCTGCAAAATAATGGGCTAGATTCACCTCTTCACTCAGCACAGAAGTAAGCAAGGAGGTGGGAAGAGCATGCCAGGAAGCCAGTTCCAGCTCCCTGATTCTCAGGACCAGACCCAACCTAACTTACAAGTGGTGCTAGTCATCTTTAAATCCTGCCACTGTTGTAAGGTTCTTAATAGGCGCTATGCGAGGAGAATTAATGTGGCAACCCCCTTTCCACCACCAGCGAACACCCTGCGTGGGAAGAGGGGAGTTTGCATTAATTGATATGGAATATATAGGCTAAAGGTGTTAACATAACTCAGTTACTGTCTAAAATTCAACAGTGTTAAACAAGATTTGCTATACATGCAATTTAGCCTTCTTAGGACATGGCAAACACACCATTAAACAGCCTTTTTATTAAAGATAAAGAAAGACAGTTACAATATTTGACACGTAAAGTATTAAATAAAGCATTCATTTTCACAATATTCCTGGTTCCTTTTCTTTTTTTAACTGGAGAGAGTTTTTAGAACTCCTTGTGAACAGCCTTTTAGATGGTATTAAAGATAGTAGTAATTGTTTTTTGGAGGAAAAAAAAAATGTTAGTTGAAATGGGCTGGAACTGTTGTGCTGCTGATAAATCTTGATTTCATTTTATTTTAGGTGGTATTTGGGATTCAGCAGGAGCTGACAGATGTTATTTGGGTCTCTCTCTCTCTCTCTTTTTTGGGTGGGGGAGGGGCCCAGTTTGGTCAGGACATTTTTCAGGATTAGGAAAAAGAAGGTCTGGGGTCTTCGGAGATGGTGGGAGTAGTAGCCATGATGGTGAGGCTTGATCCAACAGCCCCCCTCTTGGTTTTTATAAAAGATTTTTTTTTTTTAAGGACTTAAAAAGGAAGTGATGGGGAATAGTCCATCCCCTTTTTATTTTGTCTATTAATTAGGGTTAATATCTGACACACTAATTTTGGTTTATTAATATTTGGACTTGCTTTTTGTTTAACCAGCATGATTTTAACATAGTTTTTGAGTTATATTAGTAGACTTTTTGGTTTAGACTAATTCAGGTTTTTTTGTTTTTATTTTTGTGCTTTTTTAACAACATTTGTTATTATAGATTTTTGTGATAGTTTATTAACTTCTTCGTTCTGTTTATAGATGAGTATATAATTAGGGTAAATGTGTAGGCTTAACTATTGAAACAGAACTAATTCACAGGGGCCACTCTGCAGACCAGATACACTAGCAGGGAGTTCCTCCAATGCCAGAGGATCTCTGTTGGTGCTTAAGGCCAGATCACAACTCCTTTGTGCCACCACAGTGATGCAAAAAGGATGTAACCCAGCTAGAGAATTTGGTCCAATCTCTAAATATGGCAAAAAAGTGACTCAATTCCCAAACCTCCTTTCTATTTTAAATGCAACATGGATTTTGCCTAGAATGAAGGGAGAAGGGTGAGATGAGGAATGCTTCTATGTCTAACAAAAGGAAAGCACCATTACCATGAACAAATTTCCTGTAGAAACTTAAAACATACTGTTTGTTCTGTGACAATCTCCATAGCTCACATTTAGCAGGGATGCAGTCAATAGACTTCTGAGAGCTCTTCCCATTTAAAGAGCTTCAATTAAAGAAAGTATGACTAGACAGGTTTAATATATGCCACAGAGGGAAACAACAGTTAAGGGTGCATGGTATATAGGAGACAGAAGGGCAGAAGGCCAGCGAAGCATAACATCCTTGTCAAGTTTAAATTGTGGTATTTATAAAAATGGTTGTGGGAAGCACCAGAAATGTTTCCCATGCACTATACATTCAGTTTTTGATTGGCTATGGGCCTATTCGAGACATTTAGTCCCAGGCCTCTTTCTCCGTCAAGCTACGTTCTATTTACATCAGGTGCTCAAATGCCCCTTTGTTGTATGTCATCATGATCTGTCACAGTAGCTATCAAAAAAACATAAGAACGGCCATACTGTTCAGTTCAAAGGTCCACCTAGCCCAGTATCATGTCTTTCAACAGTGGCCAATGCCAGGTGCCCCAGAGGGAATGAACAGAACAGGTAATCATCAAGAGATCCATGCCCTGTCGTCCATTCCCAGCTTCCGGCAAACAGAGGCTAGGGACACCATTCCTGCCCATCCTGGCTAATAGCCATTGATGGACCTATCCTCCATGAACTTATGTAGTTCTCTTTTGAACTATGTTAGAGTCTTGGCCTTCACAACATCCTCTGGCAAAGAGTTCCACAGGTTGACTGTGGTTGTGTGAAGAAATACTTCCTTTTGTTTGTTTTAAACTTGCTGCCTATCAATATTTGTTCACTTCCCTTTTTTTATCTTCTACTTTACCCACTGATTAAACTGCATCAGAAGAGAGACTTCTAACTTCAGCATATGGTTCCGCCTTTCTAGGGCAATGGGAGCATTATAGGTAGGCATTTTACATATTTAAACCTTAGTCTGATTTCTTCATATTTGAAAACATCACATAAGATTTATTTAAAACTCACGATGGAGAATCTATATTACAAATTCCAAACGAGGAACAGGGATACTTTTTTTTTTTTTTTAAAGTGGTGCATGCTACATTACACTAAAAATTCATGTCTATTATTTCTAGCATAAAATGCAAATTCCTTGGGAGCCATAAAGCAGCTATTAAAGTAGTACACTAGGGAAAATGAAAAAAAAAGTTATTATACTGTACCATTTTGCTCTGAAAACTTTGCTTCCCAACTAGAATTGTAGGCCGTACAGCACAGATTATTAAAATTATATTTTAGGAATAAACTAAGAAATTGCAATGTTCCCCTAACAAAAGGAACTGTAAAGCTTAACAGACCGTATCCATCAATACATTTTATAGATACATGAAGCTGGTTAAGACTAGGAAGAAAAAAAATCTTTGTGCTTTAGTAAATCCTGAGCACCTGCAACTCTCAATGACATCAGCTGGAGCAGGGCCTGTACATTTATCTGAGACTGTAGTAAACTTGGCATGCGGAGGGCATGTGCGTATGTTTGTTGTGCAGTACCAAACACAGTCAGCGTGTTCAATAATAAATTTATTTTAAAAGTTATTATTGGTAATAACGCCTTTTTAAAAAGCTTTTTCTTTAGAACAGGAACTACACTTGCTTGTTAAATGTTTCACACTAAAACACTAGCACTGAGACCACTTCTTTTAAGGACAGCCCCTTAATGCCACAGTTTTAATAGTTCTAAATAATCATCACATATTAGCCAGGGTTTCAGCTTTACAACTGAGAACCAACTGTTGCATCATTCCAATTTAGTAGCTTCTCTGATTAAACCCTTATCATTCAGACTTGTGATTTCCCAGTGCTAATGCATTTTGAATTAGTGCTTAGCACCAGGAAATCCAACGGCAAACACTAAGGGATCATTTTTTTCTGTAAATCTCATCTGCAGTGAGAGATAATTATTTTTTTTCTTGTAAAATGATTTGTAAGACCAGAAACAGAATAAGTGACAATCAGTACCTTATAAATCTCACAGCAAGATTATTATTGAAAGCAATTACATTGCCTAATTTATTAAAAAAAAAAAAAAAAAAAAAAAAAAACACCTTGGTGACGTTGTTAACTTCAGAACTCTACATAAATCCCTTGTAATAACCTTGTTATATCCTATAAGAAATAGCAAAAGGGTTACATTAAAGGTTAAATTAAGACAAATACATAATAAACTTGCTTTTATAGGTTTGTATATTTGGTGTAAGCAATTCCATGATAATTTTTAACTTGCTGGAAAATTCCTGTACTTAGCTTTATTGGTGAATATTGACTTCAGGCATGGCAACAAAGTTACCTATTCAAGTCACAGAAAATTAAACAAACTGAAAAACAGCATGCTAGAAATGTTGAGATTCTCCCCTCCCATATTAAAGCCACAGGAGTTTTTGCAAAGAAATCTCCTCAAGGATTTTCTCATGGAGAAGCTCCACATTATTCTATTGGAGGAAAAGAGTGAGAGGGTTTGCTACTCCCTACAGAAAAATCCGGCCCCAAACCTCACAGATACCCTCAGTATCTGCAGGAGGCCATGCTCAGCCACAGCGGCTCCCTCCTACTTCTTTGGCCATGGGAGCTTATGAGAACCTCTCGGATAAGGGGTTCTCTGTGAAAATGCTAACATTTTGTCATAAATTGCATTAGATTTGAGAGGGGAACATTTTGAATCCTCTCTTCCCTCCCTCCACGCCCTCCCCCTCTGTGCAGGACTTGGAATGAGCATAAAGCCATCTGCAGGGTCCCAGGGAAGGGGACTGTCCTGCAGAGGCCCCAGAGTTGCATGCAGATCATTCTGATATCAAAGTGATTTACATCATGATTTAAAATCAACAAACAGGAAACCTTGATTGAAATTAAGAATTTTAACCTTGTGGTTTATTTGTACTTTTAAGTTATTTTCCTAAATAAAGGTTCATTTTCATTGGTTGGTATAATTTGGTACAACTTTTTGCTAGCCATGAGGATACACTATATCTACACGTACATATTTAAATAATTAGAGCGTTTTAAGTACATTTATTCAGAATCTTAATTTTTACTTTTTTATTGTGTTAGAAATGGCGAATGATGCATTTTTATTGACTAAATTAACTTTTTAATCATGATTTACTCCTCAAGCGACATTTGGTTAGAAATTGGAATTCAATTAAAATGCACAGAAACAGCCATTGAATTTTTTTTTGATTAGTTAAATAAAACTACCTTAAATGTGCTAGATGCACAAGGAGAAAAGTTTATCAAAATTAGTTTGTAATACAAAAGTTAACTTTTTAAACAAATCAAGTATTATCTGCTAGGGAATTGACTTGATTGCTTCTGATCACCATGTCCTTCAAGATTTTAGAAAAAGTAGATCTCATCTCCTTACACCTTATTTTTATTCATAGATTGGAAGAGGAAATCAAGCTTTTCTGCGTTTTCAACTACCAATCAATCAATCAGTTTCTCAACTTTGAATGAACTCGTCATTGAACTGAAATGAAAAAAATTCTCTTTCTGCATTTGGAGAAAAAGCCAGTGCTGTCAGAGTGGCATGTCAACAAACTCTGGTTCCAGGTGCTTAGCCGGTGACTTCCCCCAGTTCATTGGTTTGACTTTCTTTAAAACTTCAGCACTAAACATACTGCTTGAATATTATTGTTTTTATTTTATTTAAATGATTTTAAAAGATTATAGTAAGTTGAGGCCTTAACAAAGATTAGCATGGGAAGGCAGCCTTAACTGTGGCAGTTACTCTTGCTTTAATTAGAGTATTGGATGCTGTAGTGAGGTGTAACAACTTTATTAGCATGAGTTTTGAACGGCTATGTTACTTACAAGTGGCAAACCAATGAGTTATGCTGGTCATCTCAAACAATTCCAGTCATACTTATAAACCATACTACGTTAGTATGAATTCTGCATATGTTACCAGGAACACTATTTTAGAAATGTTTTGAGTGTCTTAAATTTATTCATATTTAAATTCTTTCATTCTCATGGCTAGGATTCCTTAGTTTTTAATCAACCTATACAAACAGAGGGGAGAGAAAAGTTAAACCTAACAATCACCTCAGGTAGCACAGAGATATATAATAGTGTCATGGTTTTGTGATCCAATAGCTCAAAACAAATATTGTGCATGCCACTGGAAATCTGTGAAACTCGCATTGGCATCAAGATGGTAATTATCCAAATATTAATGCTACTAATGGGATGCAGCTCAGTAACCGTCACTGGTCCAGGGCTGACTTTTGCTAGTTCCTCGCCTCAGATTACTGTAACTTTTTCACCTGGTTGGAAGATATTCAACCTTTTGCAGGGAGGCAGCAGGAAGCTTTTCTCTGGGCCACATCATTAAGGATTGACTAAAATCAATGAATTTATAAAGAATTATTTTAAAAAATTAAAATAAATACACTGTCTTTTCAAAAAACCTATTTGAAATTATGGGAACTTTCTGTTTTCAGACCCTTACAACATTCAGAAAGCTATGAGCAACAATGGAAGCGCTTATGTGCTTTTTCTAAACTGAGGTGTCACTCCCACTGTGAGATCCATGCTTAAATATACCCACGTATATTCACTATTTACATTTGCAAGGCTTGGCACAAGGCAGCTGAGAGAAGGACGCTGAACTAATCATTGGAGTAGTTAGGGTTTGGTAGCTGGAAAGGGATTACTACAAGCTATAAAACCAGTAGCAGTGTGGCCAAAAAATAAACAGTAGCAATGTGTCCACAAAACCATCACACCTCACAATCTTAGCACGGTCAATCTTATTCCTTCTGTCTAATGCCTATGTTACATTTTCTTATACTTTGGGAATAAACCAAATTTGTGCAGAGTAAACAAGTGCTTTATGAAGAAATAAATAATATTCTATTTACTGCACAGTACTTACCTTTAAACAGCCAGTGCCCTTATGAAAAATGCTTTGTTTCATACCAGTCTACTAGTAGGCACAACATTTACAGTAAATACAAAAAAAAGCCAGAACTCATCACAAGCGTCTCTAATTGTAATTTTTAAATAAAAAGAGAAAAATCATATTTAAGAAAGGAAAAAATATGAACCCCAAGGTTGTTTTTTTAAAAAAAACTGTTAATACTTACTGATTGAACAATATTCTGGACCGTACTATAAATTTGAAGATGTATTCCAGAGCTTTCATAGCTTTAAAAAGTTGATCAGTTACACCAGGTTTCTCAGCATTATCCACGTAATTTTTTAAAACTTTAGTCAGCTTTCTATTAAAAAATAATACAGGTTACTTGTACTTTTTCCAATTAAGAATTCTGTTTCCTGAAGAATTTAACAATATTAGCCACAGCTAGTGCAGATAACATTAAAGCATTTTATTATGTGAGAGTAAGGACTCTTCATTCAATTCTCGTCCTTACCAGTGACTAACTGTGACTTTGGGGAATTCCCTTAACCTCTGTGTTGCACACTTTACCTACCTCCAAAATGAGCACAGCATCATGTATTTCATAAGAGAATTAGCAGACTTAATATTTACAAAGTCCTTTGAATCTTGAGATGTTCAGGTGAAAGGCGCTATGCAAGTGCAAAGAATTATCATAAATATTTGTGAACAGATTTCTAAATGTAATTCTATTTAAATCAATAGCCCCTCTGGGTTGTATCTAGTATCCTTGCATATGGCTTTACTTTGGAGCAGTGAAAAAATAGATCCTGTAAAACTTGCCGTTTCAAAATTATAGACAGTAGCAGTTGACATTAAAAAATGACTTTGTCTCCAACTTCGGGATTTTCTACATTTTGTTTCTACAGACTAACAAAATTACCACTTCTATAGCCTCAGTTTTCTTGACTAGAAATCACTTTTTAAACTAGAATATAGACAACTCCCAGTTTTAAAATCACCATCTTTAGTTTTATTTTAAATATACTATGAGTGATATTTTTAAAACACATATAACCCACTGAAGCTAGTGAAGACCTAATTTTGTCCTTATTACTTAAGTGAACACACTTCACACATTTTCTTCCCGCATAGATCATAAAAGTAATTTGGCTACCAAACTCCATTCCGAGGAAGAGAAAGTTGCCAAGCAAAGCTATCCATTACTGTTTTTGTATCCAACAATAACAGTCTGAAGTAGCAAATAGCAAAAGAAAATTGAAGGGTTCTGTTTTTGTTTTGTGGGTTTTTGTTTTTGCTTAAAGATGACAACGGTGTACACATAATAGAAGATAAGCAGAACATCAATTTTACACTGTAAGCAAGATGGATTTTAATTTTTTCAATATTTATTATTCCTTGCACAAGTATAATTGGCAGTTGTCATGTTTTGTTTATGATACTTTTCTCCATAAACATGTCTGAAATAGTTCAAATCACCATCTCATTAAAAAGGAGGAACTATGGGCTTCATGCCTCAGGATTGACAGCACAGTTACTATTAATTCAGATTTGAAAAAGGAAAGCAGGAATATCTCCTACTCAAAAAACAAAAAAAGCCATGTTTCTTCATGTTTATAGGTGAACACCTATTTAAATTATGCAAAAGAAAATGTGAATACCATCTGGATACTCTGTACAACAATGTTTTCATTAGAAAAATATTTTAAAAAAAACAAAAATATACTTACGTGTAGGCTAAAGTAGCACTGAAATGTTTCTTAATGTAGGTTTCCAAGACAGGATTAAAATGCTGAAATTTTCTGTCAGCAATCAGTCCAATGATAAATACCTGTTAAATTAGTATAATTATTCCATTATCCACAAAATCTTTGAATTGCTATATTCTCATGAGCTAACCAGTCGAATCATTTCAAACGAGCCACACTAACAACATACAGGGGACACAGTCACAGACTGACCTTAGTTAAAAACAACAATCCTACTGTTCTATTTATTTTACCAGCTTTCTGTTCCTAACATAGGAATGGTTCTCTCTCTGCCCCACTACCACTCTTCTACTTCTACCGGTGTCCCAGCACAGCAGTTGGTCCACTATATGCTTCACCATTTCTTCTGTCTCTGACACTGTCAGCAGAGCGCTCCCCTTACACTTGTCTTCAATCACTATGATGCCGTGTGTCAGAACCCTCAATCACTGTGATGCAACGTGTCAGAAACCTTCATCTCCTTTGAATTAAAGCCCTACTGGGAGTTTTAAAAAAACCCACTTCAAATAAAACAAATTTCAAAAGGTGTGATTTGCAGGTGATAGGATGAATATTATTTATGAAAAAGACCATAATTAAATCTATACATCAATAAATTACATTTTAGCCAAATACCTATACACAAACAAGTCAACTTACCAAAGCATCGAACACCAGAGTGTCAAACGTCTCACTCTCGGAATTCTCCATCATTATGTTAAAAAGTGCATCTAGTGTATCTTGTAGGAACTGCAGATAAATATTCAGGTCACTATATTTTACAGGAAATTTGAGATTAAATTTCCCAAATTGATATTTTACATGGATCTACATACTAATTTTTATTTTTACATTATATAGAATATAAAAATAAAAGCGTTAGTTGGAAAATAGAACAAGAATTTTTTCGCACATTTTGTTTTTCAGTGAATTTTTATAAAATTTAGTATTTATATATCAGAGTTGGCCAGAAAATGCATTATCTCCCCTCCCCCCAAACACACACACACACGAGTACTTGAACAGAAACCTTTACTTTTTATAGTGAATATACCAATAAAGTGTTTCAGGATTCAATCTTAACATACTGTTATTAAAAAGAATCATGCAAGTTTTGAGAAATGATCATCTATCACAATACAAAACACAAACAAGCAAGTCAGACTCATGCTAAATAAATCAAGTAGTACTCAGATGCTTTGAAATTATCTTGACATTAACAGAAAATACTACATAGCTATTTATGGCTCCATAAACTCTCAGACCCACAGCAGTTAACTAATAGCATACATGCAGGCATGGGAAATACCACACACAACCTTCTTTCCCCACCCCCACCAATAAAACCTACAGGCCTCTATCACTGTAACTGAAGAAGAATCTTCACTAGACAGTTGGCAGGACACCCTGATCTGCACAACATGAAAGTAAAAGCAGATTAGCAAAGGGGACTTGATGTAAGCACAATGGAAAAAAGTACTCTATAACCGTATAATGTAATATTCCTTCCTACCATGGGCTAATAGCACATAGGGTTGGAGTTCTTCAGGTTGCATGATGCATTTAGTTTTACCAACCAATAAGTCTGTGTCTGGGCAATTTGTGTTACTAGATGGACAGAAAAAACATCAGCTCCTCCGAGGCAGATTAACATGTGAATGTATCACCGCTCAGATTCAGATTTGGGGGGAAAATGTAGTTTTATGCAGCAAATGCCTTTTGTCTCTGTTGAACAGGTAGGCAGTCTTCTCCTGTAGTGGGACTTCAGTTTAGGGATGGAGTAAGCTATGTTTTGTCAAGAGATTTTATCGGGGGGGGGGGGGGGGGAATCTTCCATCAACCAGTAGACTCTTTTGGGATTGGATCTGCCACAACAATGAAGATGTGTAACAGTTTATGAGATCACACTCAGGCTGCTTCTTGGGCTGTTCAGCAGACTCAACAATGCTCAACAAGACACTCATTGTTAATGATCACAAGCTAACTTTTATTTAGTAACCCACTGTAATCCTCTTTTGGCCACCAATTTCCATCCCAAGGAATCTGTAACCACAATATGATGCTATTAAAATCTGGAGGCAAACAGCGAAGAGAAAGAGCTTACAACATCATTTCCATATGGGCATGCAGCTTGGGGCAGAAATCAGCTTTTGACTTCACATTTTAATTTTTAGTAGAACAATGTGTGTCTTGCAGTCATATTCATTTAATTAGGGGAAACAACATGGCAGTTCACACTGCTATGCATTTAAACATTCACTTTTCAGTGGGAGTGAGTAAAGTTTTCCCGAACATACGATGGTTTGATAGCATGGCTAAACTCCATTAAAAAGAAAACAGAGAGATGAAAAGGTGCCATGACTGGATGTTTTCTGCACATGTGGGCATCACACACATTTTCTTGCATTTGTAGAACTCATGTTGTATGATCAGTTTTGAACACATGCAATGAGGACTTACAATGATGACTAGAAAGATTCCAGGCTGTCCAGGCCATAGAGGGTAGGAATACCCCAAGAAAATTACTAATAGCATCTTGCTGCAGATTGTGGCAGGGCTTTGGAGACTTGCAGGAGGATACATTCATCAGGGAGGGATGTCATGAATAAGGACTACTGCTCTGTACTATTGTGTCCATTTAACATATATGGAGAACTCCATTACAATGAGAATCTCCATTGAAAGAAGATAGCATTAATTCTACTACTACTGATGTAGAATGAGAGTCAAACATCCAACAAGTCTCTTATATGTTCACTATTGATGTGTCAATACTAGTACAGAATATAATGATATTTTGATGGAGATTTATGAATCATTGATCATTTATTAACAGAAAATTTGAATATTCTTGATCAAGAAGACATTATTAAAAATGTTATTGAAAATTGGAAGTAGTTTAAAGGAAACAAATGAGGGGAAGGAAAAGGAATAGTTAAACTAAAAATGAATAATAAATATGCAATATTATACAGACTAAACTACTAAGATATTTTTCTTGCACTGTAGAAACAGTAGGCAATGGTCCTTTAAACAAAGAAGTAAGAAAAAGACCAGCCTATCAAATAAGAACTCTTCAGTCATGGGCAAAAATTTAATTGATGCATGTCCCTATTAATAATGGGAGCTTTTTAATGGACTTCAGTGAGGCTAAAATTTCACCTGCTCTGTCTACAAAAGCGTGTGTGGAGAGGTAGGGGAACAGCAGTGTGGTGGGAAGGGGAAGGGAGGTTCACCTAAATATTGTTTTAACTTTCCGTTGTGTGACATTCTGTTATCTTTCTGTAATCACTGGGCACGCAAGTATTTGCCTGGTGTATACTCTCCAAGGTAATTTGGAGAACAACGAAAATTACCCATAATAACGTTAGTTGGCAGTGAGCATCAGCACTGAGCTATGGCTCTCAAGTAATATAAGCCAAAAATGGTAATAAACAAGGCCACTCTGCAAAGTTCTATTTAAGAGGCTATTCTTTCCTTACTCAGTAAAGAACAATAACTGTGGTCTCAGCTGTGCGAAGTTTCCTTAAGATGAAGCATTCATTAGTGCTTTTTTACATTATTTGAATTTTAATTTGGTTAATAGAAGCATAAAGGCCCTTAAGGTTCATCTACTCTTGATATATTACTTCTGCTGACATTATTGGATTCGATTTAGTACAATGTATTCAATAAAGTCTAAGCCTACTGTTTTCCACAAATAAACCCGTCTTTATGTTGGTCTCTACAGTCACTCAATGCCCTTATGGCCTTGGCAAATGTAAATTACTTGGCCCAGCTACATCTTCAGCAGGAAACATAATTAAAAAAAATATTAGCACCACTTGCTGAAATGTGGCACTTGCACTCCACATTCAAACATAATAAAATGCACTTAATATTTATTTAGAGAATTGAACTTTTGCTATGCATTTTATTACCTCACAATAATTGAGGGACTCTCCCTCAGCAATAATTTCAAGGAGGTTTGATTGTACTGTTTAAATAAAAATCCCTTTTGGCATTTAAATGTGCATATAAAAGCAAGTTTACTGCAGTATTCAAAATATCAATATTTTAAAAACCTGTGCATTACACATCTGTATTTAAAAGTAGTTCCTTACTTTACAGGGGTGTAGTGAGGATTCAGACATTAAAGATTGTGAGGCACTCATATACTACATTAATGGGGGCCATATAAATACCTAAGCTAGAGGGACGGAAAAATTTAAATATCAAATTCATTAAAAAAATTTAACTTGTTTCTTACCTTAACCACTTCACCACCATCAACTTTCATCAGCTGTCTCAAATTCTGCTGCAGCAAGTTTGTGTTAGATCGCCATTTCAAAAGCCCCAAGAGATCCACTGTACGTGAGAAAAACATTCAATTATGATGTGCTGCAGGAGTTATGCTCTCATTCACATACCATGACTATATTCACAATAAATAAAAACTTCACTTCCAAGTTAGCCATTTTTATTGGCTGTTTACATATTTCACTACTGTATATCTGCATTGCTGAAATCTGGTACGACTATATTCCTACTTTCAAGTGCATTTACTCTGAGAATGTCATCCATGGAAACTTACTTACATTCAAATCAATAGTAATTATGCTAAGGAAAACTTTGCACTATAGCATACAGACTATGATTTCTATTATGAAAGCACTGCCGTTTTCAAAAAAGTGGATTACATTTACTAAAGGTACTTTTAGAAAGAAGGCTAAGCAAGTGCTGGTTTCTCAAATCTCAACACTTTGGTTCACCCAGGAGCTATCAAACAATAACTCATACAGTGCAGGTCAGGTTTTCTTCCACAATCATTTCTACAAGTTCGAGAGTTCCCTTCAGGTCTTCAGCCCATTGCTGGAGCCTCACTGCCCTAGCCTGGTATGAGGGTTAAGGAGCTGGGGAAGGAGGTTATCTCCTTGCTGTGCCTCACACTAAGATTCCCAACCCCATTTCCCAGTTTCTTTATGGGATGCCTTCCCCTCAGTCCACTTTCAACTCCGGTTTATCATGCCACTATACACCTGTCACCTGCTAAATAGCAACAACCCAAACAGGACCTTCTGACCCATTCCACCAGGTCCCTGAGCTGCAGTGGGTAAGGTAAAAGCCCTTCCTGCCCTGGCCAATCTAGCAGTGAAAACAAAACTCCTTCCCAGTCCCAATAAAGGTGACAAGTGCAATGCCCACAGCAGACCAAAAAAACAACTCGGTTCTATTCTAACCCAGCAGTGAGTGGGGCTCATATACTCTCGCCAGGGTGAACAAGGGTCAGTGGCTTAGCTTAGCCCTGCTAGCCAGCCCACCAATTGCTTCCCCCACTCCACCACAGCCCCATCCCTCTCTCAATCACAAGGGAAAGGGAAACCCTTAAAGGAGCTATACCCTTACTCCTCCAACCAATCCAGATCTCATGCCTTTGAAGCTGCTGAGGGTGCATTCTTCTGTGCTTTTAAAATAAGAAAACCTGCAGAAAATATTTTTAAGGCTAATAGCTGAAGAGATGATCTAGCAATGTATTTTGAGAATGCAACAAATGTATGTGTTAGATATCCCATGGAAAAAAATAAAGTACATAACTAACTAATGTACATAATAAATGCATCAGTTCTTTAAACCATACAACAGTATGGCAATTTACTATGAAAAAAAACGGTACCTCTGAGTAGTATTCCTCCAAAGGAAAAGGTCAAGCTCTTACTAGATAGGGTTTTGTTTACAGAATACTTAAATAATCAATAGCAACACGTGGAGTAGTATAATTTTTGAGCACCAACAAATGTTTCAAGGCTATTACCCTCTCTAAAGTGAATGCCATAACACTACGTAAAGAGAAACATTTATAAGTTGAAGGTGAAAGAGACACTGGTTTGGCTGAAACAGATTAAAGTGATGGTGAAGGAGAGGAATGGGGGAAAAAAACCTTTCATGTGGGAAGTGCAAGCTAAAAAAGACTGCCCCTTAAGAGATACAAGTAGGACAGTAGTAAGTGAAAAGTATTATTAATTCAACTGGAAATAAAATATAATTCCAAAAAAACCAAGAATGGGGTTTTAGGGGACTTACTTTAGCCACTGGATTAGTATTTTTTCAGAAATAGACAAGTTTTTATCAAACTCAGTAAGCTTATAAACTATCTCTCATCTCACTTCCTTCTTGAGATTCAAGTAGGTTCAGCATCCAACGAACTCCCCCAAAGGAGGGAGGACAATCAATCATTCTGGAGTTTTTTTCAGGAAATGTAAAACATGAGAAAACTGGTCACTTTAATCCTGGATGTCTCTCTTAATTGCAGGTTCTTTGTTAGACTTGTCAGGAGTAGGGGATGAATTCTCCAGCTAAATGCTGGACAACAATCTGGCCTCAATGCCTTATCTTTACTGATTCTTATCTTGAAATAATTAGATTGGCATAAAGGAGGACAAGTCCACTCCCCAAGGGAGGACCCTGTTTTAGCATCCTAGACATGTGCCTGCATCATAAGCTTGTCAGCTGTCTACATCAGATGAAGTTGAAGGGGGACAAGAGACCAACAAGGTTAGAAATCTCAGAGACAACTGCACACAATGGCCGAGTGTGTCTTGGCAAGAGAAGGAAAGAGACTCCATCAGACCATGTTTCAATATCCTGCTATTGCACTCGTCTCTCATGCCTATTCAAATGTTAACTATGAAAAAACAGAAAATGGCCATGTCTGCTCAGAGAAACGAACAAAATTCATAATTTCAGTGCCCAACATTTGCTACTTAGAGATAATGATCAGATGTTGAGGACAACATTCAAGAGTTGATAGACAAACTACATCTGAGAGGCACTGTCGCTGAAGGAATGGAATTCCAAAAGAGCATGTTGTCAAACATGTATCAGAATACACCAATATGCAATGCAAAAACAAAACCAGACATATCATGATTAACGGACATATGGGAGGTATAAAAGCTGAATTTCAAAACTGTTCTCTCAGTCTTAGTATTCACTATATTTACTCCAGGAAAGTCCCATTAACTTATTGGCCAAACTTTTGAATATTACTAGTATTAATTAGTAAACACATAAGAAAAACTGTAACAACAAACATCATTAATCACAAACTACAATAATGTGTCCAGCAGTGCGACCCTCTATATTGGATTCTGTGAGCTATGTTTTATGAAACTATAAAATTACTGAGTTATCGTTAGGATGTTATCATATATTTGGGTTGCAATTAGAATTATTGCTAAGTATCTCCTTATACCATAAAATTGGTTGACTGCAGTGAATCTTATGTGCTTTGAATATAAAACAACAGGAATGTGTTTCAGAGATGTCAAAAAGTACTGCAGTATAATTGTGAGGTGACTATGAAGTCATATCAGACCTGTTATTTTTCTATTTGGATAGGAAACTGAATAAAGAATATATTTACAGGACAATCTTAATGGTTGCTGGCAGTAACACATCACTCAGTATTGTACGCTTTACATAATATGTGTATTTATAACCACTTACGTAAAATACTAGTGAAAGAGGGGTACAGATCAACACAATCATTCATGGTAGTAAATCCACTGAAAGTTTTAATTAACCTGTGTCAATTCGATATTGAAGTATTCCAAAATACTATGCGTATGAACTGTCAATTAAGTTAAACTATCTCAAAGGCACAGATGCAACCTAATTTTTGAAAGAGAGGACAGAGAAATTACATACCGCAGAGGACTTGTGTTCATTAGGCTAGAACCCTCTAGGATAGGTTCTTTCTGGGCTCCAAAGTCTGGGGTCCCACCATACACCACTAAAATAGCCAGCCTCCAAGTACTACCTGATCCCTCTCCCCGTGGTGACTCCTATAATGACTATCTCCTTTCCCAAGATGACTCCATCACCCCCAGATGACCTCCCCTACCCCATATCCTGAAACCTATCCACTAGTCTAGAAGCAAGGAAGGACGCTGATCACTCCATGGGAACAGAGTGAAAACAAAAGAGCTGGCTGGAGAAGAGGGTCAGCTGCTCCAATGACCTGTGAGCTATATCAGTGACTATACCAGAGGCTGCCAAAGGAGCATGAAAAGCAGGTCTGAGGCTGAAGGGTTTAGAGGAGATACTATGATACTAACCACATTCCTGCCACTCCATGCCCAATCCTTAAACTCCAGCCATGGGGCACATTCTACAGAGAAGGTGAGGCTTGGCAACTTCCTCCTCCCTCCCAACCCTTCTGTCCATCCCTGCTCTGGTCTCTGTACCAGACACAAAAAGAGGGTGGAATTTGTTACTTGGAGAACCCTGCACACACAATGAAAATCATATAAGGCAGCCCATTGGGGACCACAGCCATTCCACCACCCTCCTTACCAGCTCTTCTACACAAAGAGACACTTTGAAGGGATACCAGGTATGTGTTCCATCATCCTCTCCCACACACCTGTTTGCACCCATGCTAGAAACTGTAAAGTCTTAAATAAAGCCTGTGGTGCCCTGTTTTACACTCAGAAGGACCTTGGCCTAAATGGGTGTGGAAGTGTTTTCTCATCCCTAGGCACAGCTGGACTAAAGCATATAGACTGAGCAAGGTTTGGATGCTATACTGCCAATTCTCATATTGTACTTGTGCTGTGTTTAGACAGAACTGTCAATCAAAACCCTTCACAAGCAGTATAGAATTCCCTTAATAAAATAAAACAATACTACATTCCCTCCCCTCTGATAAATGGGGGGAATACGTGGGTGGGGATACGTGGGGTGGAAAGACATTTCTTCTATTAACTCACCATTCTGAGTGAGTTTTGTTGAACAAACAAGAGTAGAAATCTGGAAAGAATCTTTGCTGATGGTGCAACTTCCAAGGCTTTGCATGCTCTTCCCAGTTGTGGCGTGCCCTTTTTCTTCCAATTCTATTTTAGTTGATGGCAAACTTAAATACGTTGAGGCATCCTCCAACTTCTTTGCTTCTGCCTGCAAGATTTTTTTTTAATCAAAATACAACATGATAAATAATTAAAATAATAAAGAACAAAGTTATATAGTATATTCTCAAACAGGAATAAAGATATTTATCCTAAATCTCTATGTAACTATTTACAGTCGGTGTACTTAACGTTTATTTGCAGCTTTAGAGAAATTTCAGGTTAAAGTTTGTTTGTTTTTTTAAAAAGCCCTAACCAGATCTAGCACCTACATGGTTTGGAGCAGGAATGTGAAATTTCACATGGCCAAAGGCGTGCTTTTTTTGCTCTCCCATGAAAATCCATCCATATGCAGCCAAGTTACAAGCCCTACAAAATCACCATTTCCACATATACAGTACAACTTGTTCAAGACCTGTCCCTCAATTTTCTGAATATCCCAATTGTATGGTACACGTTACTGGGTTCTGCTGAGCCCTCTGGTCATCATTCTGAAGGAGCCATACAGAAATGAACCTCCATTACCACCATACCTTTTACGTTTCTACTGCTTGAATCTGCTAACACTGTTCTTTTAATACAGAATTTTGCATGTACTTACAACTAGACTGATGTGTAACAGATTCCATAAAGTGAAGGTTTCACAGTAACCAAATCTGTGCAAGGACTGAATCAAAATTATACCTTGTACACTATAAGATCATGCTCTCCATCCCTTAAAGTTGTTCCATCGTATCTCATCAGCTTCACAAATGCTAACGCAAATATTTTCTCGGACTTATCTTTGGCTGTTAAAAAAATAAGACACATAGAGTAGTTTAAGTAATTGATATTGACAGAGACACTACTCCAATATCTCAAGGAAAGATCATTTAGAAATGGCCTGACAGTGATAAGGGTTCCCATATGCAGGAAAAGGGCTAAGAAACTTAATAAGGATGCAGTCCTCGATACATGAGACAAACTAGATAGTAAAATAAAGATTTTCAAACACAGGTGCCTAAAACTGACATCTTTGGTAGCTGCTGGGCGCTCAGTACTTCTGAAAGTCAGGCTGCTTATGGATTTAAAAGGCTAACTTAAGGCACCAATGTTTTAAAATCTTGACCTACGTTTTTATACAAATCCCAAAATTACTGTTTGACAAAGCAACAAGTCGGTATCTCTTATACCTGGAATGATGATATTTTGTCAGTTAGTTTATTACTACTACTTATTATTTGTATTACCGGAGCACCCAGAAGCCCTGCTTATGACCCAGGACCCATTATGCTAGCCCCTATACCAACAAAGAACAAAAAGATGGTCCTTGCCCCAAAGCAGCCCACACATAAGCATCTTTAATGAACGCCTGCCACATAATTTCACTGCAGCAGAGATGAGGAGGTTACTTACTTGCAACTGGAGATTCTTCGAGATGCACAGTCCCTATTTGTATTCCCAACGCAGGTGTGCATGTGCACCATTCGCTGAAGCCAGAAGGTTTTCTGCAGCAGCATCCGTTGCCTCGTGTTCCAGGAGAGGTTGTAAGAAGCCATGCGAGCCGACGCACACTCAGTCACCCTCTTATTGCTGAATAGGGCTGTGCACAGCACAGGGGATGGTGGATGGGTATTGGAATACAAATAGAGACCACACATCTCGAAGAACCTACAGTTACAGGTAAGTAACCTCTTCTTCTTTGAGTGAAGGTCCCTAAATGTATTCCAAACACGTTTGAGTATCAAGCAGTGATCAGCTTGGAGGTGGGTGCCAGGATGTGAGAGTTATTGGCCATCTGCAGGATGGCAAGGCCCACAGTCACATCTTCGGCTGCCCCTTGGCCGATGGCACAGCGGGCGGTGAAGGTATGTAGAGAGCGGCCAGGTTGCCACTCAGCAGATATTGTGCTAGGGGACGTCCGCTGGGGGGCAGAGATAGTTGCTTATGCCCTCGTGGAGTGGGCCATAATTCTGCCAGGCGGTGTGACATTGGACTGTGCATAGCACTCTGTGATCCACTTGGATATACGCTGTGAGGAGAAGGCCAGGCTCCTCAACCGCTCAGCAGTGGCTATGAGAAGGTGTGGAGATGAAGGCACAGGTTTCTGTCTAGGTAGAACGCGAGTGCACAGCACATGACCAAGGAGTGCAGAGTCCTGTGAGCGGGAGTGGCATGCAGTTTAGGATGGAAGACCGGAAGATGGATAGACTGGCTGAGGCAGAACTCAGAGACGACTTTCAAGAAAAACTTAGGGTGAAGGTGTAATGAGATTTTGTCCTTACGAAAGGCCATATATGGGGGCGGGGATGGGGAGATGTCAGCCATCATGGCCGCCAAGTCTCTGACCCACTAAGCGGAAGTGATGGCCACGAGGAAGATGACCTTCATGGGTAAGTGTGAGGGGGAGCACATGGCCAGGGGCATGAAGGGAGGTCTGGTGAAGGCAGAGAGTACAAGATGGAGGTCCCAGGGAGGGGTAGGTTTAAGGACCCGTAGAAAGCTGTTAGTCAGCCCTTCATGAGATCAGGCAATGATAAGGTGAGTCAACACCAAGTAGCTTTCCACCGGTGGGAGGAAAGCACTAAGAGCTGCCAGGTGGTCCCAGACAGAGCTAAGGCCGAAGCCTGAGGTCTTAAGTTTTAAGAGGTAGTCCAGGATAAGGGGGACAGAGACATCTTTGAGGGGGAGACAGTGGCATTGCACTCAAGATGTGAAACACTTCCACTTTACTGTGTAGCAAGCCCGTGTGGAATATCGTCTGCCGTGCATAAGTATGTGCTGCACTGGTGCCAAGCAGGCATTGTCTACATGCGATCCCCATCCAAAAACCAGGCTGTCAGTCAAAGCGGGGATGGGCTGCGATGTTGGACTCTGCCCTGGTCCGAGGTAAGAATGTCTGGCAGATCAGGGAGACAGATTGCAGGGGCAGGCTGAGAGTCTGAGTAGATACTAGGAGGACCCTGGCTCGGTCGCAACAGATCTTACACAGAATTTGGAGAAGAAGGGGAATGGAAGGAAATTCATATCAGAGAGCACTTTGACACGGAAGGAGACAAGCATCGCCCTGGGAATCGTAGCCCCTGGCACCCTTTGAGCAGTAAAGGAGTAACTTGCAGTTTTCACAAGGGGTGAAAAAGGTCCCAGCGAGGGGTGCCCCAAGCCTGGAAGATGAAACAGAAAGTGGGGTTGTGGAACTCCCACTCGTGATTGAGGTACCAGGTCCAGCTAAGCACGTCTGCCAGAGAGTTCTGCACCCCCAGGAGGTATGCCGCATGGAGTGTGACATATTATCCAAGACAATCATATATAATACCTATATCAAATGAATACTATCACAGTCAAAGTAAATCCTCCTTCTATTACTAGAACAGCAATTGCTAACATATGGAAAATGCTTAGTCACAAGGCAGCATTCTGGAGGGCTCAGAGTACGGCTAAACTGCTAATGATTTTAAAGGAAAATCAGTGGGAGCTACAGGAAGGCAAATAGCTTGCATATCCAAACCATAATTTGAAAACAAACAGCAGGTCCGTATCAGAACCAGGATTAGAACGCAGGTCTAAACTGCCTTACGTACACAAGACCACAGTGTCTCCCAACCAAGTCAAATTCCCTGTCTCCATTTTCCCCATCTGAAACAGGAGGATCCTCACCTACTACTTACCTACCTACCCACCCACCCATGGGCCTCTTGCTTAAGGCAAAGCTGGCACTTGATTTATTTACTGGGTCTCTCATTTGGTGACTTGGGCAGAAAGTATATAGGAAAGAAGGCATGAGGGCTATCAGGAGAGGGAGAGGAAACAGAGAAAAAAGGACAATTGTACAGCACCTAGTACAATGGAGCTCCTAGGTGCTAGGATAATAAATAAATAGTAGTAGTAGTAGAAGCACCTCATCCCCACACGAAAAGCCAGAAACAATCTCTCCAATACAGCAGATGCAGGCACCAGGAATTGACAGGCGCACCAGGGGAAAAACTGAAGTACTCACAGTCCTGTGATGATCTGTGACGGAATGTAAACCTTAAATGACTGCGGTTCACATCTTCAATAGGAATTGCCACCTTCACAAATTAAGACAGGAGAGAGAAATAAGACCCATGACTTCAGATAGTTTTTACCAATACCAGACTTTCACAGAGGTTCTTCAAATGTATTTTCTGCATTTTTAGAGAGAGTAATGTAATTTTAGCTTTCTTGCATTTCTTATAATTTGCTTGGCTCTTTCCAAACGAGGTATTTAAAGACCAGCATGACTTTCGCATGAAAGACCTTTAAAGGCCCTAGCTCCCTTGGAAGAAATCCCCACTCCCTCAGCCATTAGCAGATTGGGAGAGAGCCACGCCTACTAAATTCCCCATCACATGACCTTATGGGACTAGCAGGCAAGCTACACCAGGGACCCCAAAACCCAGCAGCCCTCATCCCCCACCAATATCTGAAGCAGCCTCTTCTACACTGCTCTTCAGGGCAGAGCCTTTACACAGAGCTTACGTAGAGCCCTTCAGTTCTATGGACATATTCACATCATCATCAACAGACGTATTCTTTACCTCTCAGATGTTGTCAGTTCCTCTCACATCAACTAATAAGACCCCTGACATTTACACTATAACTACATAACTTTCTAGACCAGTCTCTCTCTCTGATCCAGGTGGTTGCTACTGCTGTTGTCAACAACTGTCACTACTGTCAATTCAGTTTAACTGACTAGGTCTCACCATACCACCTGTACTGGTAGCCCTTTTCTTGACCTCACCCCGCCCCCACCTTCACTCTCACAATGTCGTCTTCTCTCCACTATCTAAATATCCAGTGTACCCTAACCTGTTTATAATTATTATTATTATTATTATTAATAACATACCCTCAACCACCTCATTTGTACAGACACAAAGTTATATCATTAAAAACTTCAGCTTAAAAACTGTTCAAGTAAGTCACACCAAGATACACAAACCTAACCAACCATATGATCTTATGACTGTCTTACATTCCCTTACCCCATCCATTCACTTTTTTCCCCTGTAAAAGGCCACACACACCTAGGGTGATGCATTAAATAAATAAATAAATTTTTAAACAAAATCACAAGTCTATATATTTCTCCCCTCGGTATTCAATTAGAGTAGTCCTATTTTCTTCAGCATATTGAAATTTGGACTGCATGCTGCTGATCTACATGTCTGCAATTCATTCTGCCTCACCACAACCATTTTCTGTGGGTATGTCTATACAAAAAAACAAAACAAAAAAAAAAAAAAACAAGCAGTGGGTGGGGAGGGGTTGCACTGTAGATGCACTTAATTCCCACAGCAGCTAACTCCTGGCTGCAACTGCAATGAGAAAGCCTTCTTTTTTGGAAAGAATATCGAGAATGAAAAAATATTGGCCAACTCTCCTTTCAATTAAATTCTTTCCAGCAATAACAGCCAATGTGTGTCTTTCAGAAGGCTACCCCTAGCCTCATTTTTAATATTAAATCTTTGGTACCTAGCTTGGGGAGTTGTTACTATGGTGCTAATTTAGCATCATTAGCATAATGCATCAGTAAACCCAGCATCCCAATATACTTACTCATGAGTAAGTCACTATAATATATGTTTACCATGATTTCTTTGTACTGTTGTTTACAAAAGAAAGTTATCCTAAATAGATGGTGGAATATCCCTGTGAAAAATCTATTTTGACCACAAAGATGGAAGAGTAATTTACATTCTATTCAATGCCAATGTTCCTTAGCAACCTTGAAAGGCTTTTGCTTAGCTGATCCTTTTACCCTTCCTACAATTGACCACATTAATTCCCTTCAATTTTGTTCTTAAAGATTTCTTATTTAAAACTATTCTCATTTTATTTTAAATTAACCTATTATGAGGAAAATTATTTTATCATCATCTGTACCTTGACAGTTTCAAACCAGCGAGGCTGTTTCACTTGGTAATAGATCACTGATTTATATTCCGAGATAGCGTCATCACCAGCCCCAGGAAAAATCACACTCTTGAAAGACAAGGAATAAAAACATTTACCCACACATACATACCCATCTAACAGAGAACAAACTAACCAGCACTGTCATTCAATAGTGAAAGAGAGGATCCAGTAGGTAGGTTAGAATAACAGAGGTCTTATGCTCTAAGTTTATCCCTAGTTAATTTCAACCAAATTGTATGCAATGATACCACAATATTTATTTGCTTGTCACAAATGACAAACTAAGTCTTTATCCTTTGGTGTGAGAACTTGGGCAAGGCATTCTTTAAAAAAAAAAAAAAAAGTGCCCTTAAAATTGTTACAAATAACAAAGATGATGATGGAAAAATTTGGGCAAATAATTTCAGAGATTACATTTTCCAAAAGAAATACCTCCAATCTTTTGCCATCTTCGTCATAAACAGATATTGTAACTTCTACATTCTTTGCTGTTGTTTTGCTGCCTTTGTCAAAATCTCCTTGAACTAATGTTACATAGATATCATTGCGAACATCACCTGGCAGGACAAAAAAAAAAACATTACACTCACAATGTTCATAGTAATTTTCACAGTGTGCAGTTCTGCATAAAACAGTGAAGTATAAAACCACAATAAAAGACTTTAAAGGAACACTTGTTAGGCAAAATAATCTACATCCTTAAATTTTAAACACACAGCATTGAGAAGTACCACTGACTAGTGTCTTACAACAATATGTTCACCTACAACTCATACTGAAGGCACTGTATTAACAAAGCATGACCAGTGGTACTGTTAACAGAACATGTCTGGGTTGAGGCTAAGCCCTGGTCTACACTGGGGGGGGAGGGGGCCAGAGGGGAGGGCAGAAGAAGGGGAAGGAAATCGATCTAAGTTACGCAACTTCAGGTACATAAATAACGTAGCTGAAGTAGATGTACTTAAATCGACTTACTGTGGTGTCTCCGCCACAGTGAGTCAACTGTTGCCACTCCCCAGTCGACTCTGCCTGCGCCTCTCATGGCGCTGGAGTACAGGAGTCGATGGGAGAGCGCTCGGGGATCGATTTATCGCGTCTAGACTAGACGCGATAAATCAATCCCCGCTGCATCAATTGCTGCCCGCCAATCCGGCGGGTAGTGAAGACATACCCTGAGAAAACATACCCCCAAATCTTTGTTAGCAAGATTTTTTAAAACCCCAATCTACCACAGTAGTGGAGGTGAGAGTGGTGCAAGAAACTAAACAGAACAGAAAATAAATCCAATAACTGTAGTTATTTAAGATGACATATTACCATAACGTGAAATGTTTCAACATGCTTTTATTTCCTTGGTTTTCCCTTTTCCAAACCTAATTTTAATTCAGTTTGTGTGGTCTAGAAAGGTAGAACTGCAGGTGACGTAATGTTTTTTAATTTAAATTTTCCACGGATGAAAGTGTGTTTAATTTGATGCCTTATATACAGTACACTGTCTTACAAATATTCCTATTTAAAAGGTATCATGAAAATGAAACAAGGGAAACACACATGCATAGAGACAGGTAACTCTGGCTGACTGCCTGAGACTCAGGGTCTCTGTCTCATGATCACAATAGGTGTGGTCGACTGAGGCACTTAAGCTATATACACCTTATGTGCAAACATCTGGAAGCTACTGACAGCCAATGACTCAGTGGAGGGCGCTGAACTCTGAAATTCTCATTCAAGATGTCCAGCAGAACATAGAGCCTGTGGATCTTATGCGGAACAGTACAAGCTAAATCTTTTTCTCGGTCATTTGCTTAAGAAGGGGCAGCGACAGTCCTCTTATTTTAGGGAGTGTTCTTTTTCCTTCATAAACAAGCAGCAAATGTCTGTTTTCAAAATTTTCTGAACATGCCCCAAGACACATGAAGAGGAGGGCATCTTTTATAAAACAAAACAATCAAGTAATGTTTTTTCCTCAAATTGGTCTTTTTTTTAAAATCATATTTCAAAACTTCCAGATATACAGACACATTTAACAGGTGACTTAAGAAATAAAGCAAATATTTGGTACATATAACAGTCACCCGAACCGTGTGAATACAATTACCCATTATTGCATTCAAGCACATGAACTAAACATGTAGTCCATTTGTACATGTAGATTAAGCTGCCCCTTTTGAAACTGTATAAATTGCTTCACAGATTCAGTGGTAACACAGCAGTCAACACCACTCAGTTGTATGTGACTTGAAACTAAAACTAGATGCTCTACTGTCTGAGTACAGCTACTCCATAATGTCTCTCACTTTGCAACTAAATTATCAATATAATTTTTTTGAGGCACTTAATATAAACTGAAAAAAATAATTATGTACCAAAATATTAGTTATTTTATGGATTTGATTCAGATAGTTATATTGTATTATCTGTGGTAATTGTTAGGATACGCTACCAGCACTCCCAGCTACCTTTGAGACACCACTGACTTCCTGAGGAAACTACAATCCACCGGTGATCTTCCTGATAACACCATCCTGGCCACTATGGATGTAGAAGCCCTCTACACCAACATTCCACACAAAGATGGACTACAAGCCGTCAAGAACACTATCCCCGATAATGTCACGGCTAACCTGGTGGCTGAACTTTGTGACTTTGTCCTTACCCATAACTATTTTACATTTGGGGACAATGTATACCTTCAGATCAGCGGCACTGCTATGGGTACCCACATGGCCCCACAGCATGCCAACGTTTTTATGGCTGATTTAGAACAACGCTTCCTCAGCTCTCGTCCCCTAAAGCCCCTACTCTACTTGCGCTATATTGATGACATCTTCATCATCTGGACCCATGGAAAACAAGCCCTTGAGGAATTCCACCATGATTTCAACAATTTCCATCCCACCATCAACCTCAGCCTGGTCCAGTCCACACAAGAGATCCACTTCCTGGACACTACAGTGCTAATAAATGATGGTCACATAACCACCACCCTATACCAGAAACCTACTGACCGCTTTTCCTACCTACATGCCTCCAGCTTTCACCCTGACCACACCACACGATCCATCGTCTACAGCCAAGCTCTGCGATACAACCGCATTTGCTCCAACCCCTCACACAGAGACAAACACCTACAAGATCTCTGTCAAGCTTTCTTACAACTACAATACCCACCTGCAGAAGTGAAGAAACAGATTGATAGAGCCAGAAGAGTTCCCAGAAGTCAACTACTACAGCACAGGCCTAACAAAGAAAATAACAGAACGCCACTAGCCATCACCTTCAGCCCCCAACTAAAACCCCTCCAACGCATTATTAAGGATCTACAACCTATCCTGAAGGATGACCCAACACTCTCACAAATCTTGGGAAACAGGCCAGTCCTTGCCTACAGACAGCCCCGCAACCTGAAGCAAATACTCACCAACAACCACATACCACACAACAGAACCACTAACCCAGGAACCTATCCTTGCAACAAAGCCCGTTGCCAACTGTGCCCACATATCTATTCAGGGGACACCATCACAGGGCCTAATAACATCAGCCACACTATCAGAGGCTCGTTCACCTGCACATCCACCAATGTGATATATGCCATCATGTGCCAGCAATGCCCCTCTGCCATTTACATTGGTCAAACTGGACAGTCTCTATGTAAAAGAATAAATGGACACAAATCAGATGTCAAGAATTATAACATTCATAAACCAGTCGGAGAACACTTCAATCTCTCTGGTCACGCAATCACAGACATGAAGGTCGCTATCTTACAACAAAAAAACTTCAAATCCAGACTCCAGCGAGAAACTGCTGAATTGGAATTCATTTGCAAATTGGATACTATTAATTTAGGCTTAAATAGAGACTGGGAGTGGCTAAGTCATTATGCAAGGTAGCCTATTTCCCCTTGTTCCTACCCCACCCCCCCACACGTTCTGGTTAAACTTGGATTAAAACTTGGAGAGTGGTCAGTTTGGATGAGCTATTGCCAGCAGGACAGGGAGTTTGTGTGTGTGTGTGTTTCCGGGGGGGGGGGGGTGAGAAAGCCTGGATTTGTGCTGGACATGGCCCACCTTGATTACCATGCACATTGTAGGGAGAGTGGTCACTTTGGATGAGCTATTACCAGCAGGAGAGTGAGCTTGTGTGTGTATGGGGGTGGGGGGGGTGAGAAAACCTGGATTTGTGCTGGAAATGGCCCACCTTGATTATTATGCACATTGTAGGGAGAGTGGTCACTTTGGATAAGCTATTACCAGCAGGAGAGTGAGTTTGTGTGTGTGGTTTTTGGAGGGGGGTGAGGGGGTGAGAGAACCTGGATTTGTGCAGGAAATGGCCCACCTTGATTATCATACACATTGTGAAGAGAGTGGTCACTTTGGATGGGCTATTACCAGCAGGAGAGTGAGTGTGTGTGTGTATGGGGGTGGGGGAGGTGGGGTGAGAAAACCTGGATTTGTGCTGGAAATGGCCCAACTTGATGATCACTTTAGATAAGCTATTACTAGCAGGACAGTGGGGTGGGAGGAGGTATTGTTTCATGGTCTCTGTGTGTATATAATGTCTTCTGCAGTTTCCACGGTATGCATCCGATGAAGTAAGCTGTAGCTCACGAAAGCTCATGCTCAAATAAATTGGTTAGTCTCTAAGGTGCCACAAGTACTCCTTTTCTTTTTGCGAAGACAGACTAACACGGCTGTTACTCTGAAACCTGTTAGGATATAGATATTCAGGCCTGTCTGCAAAGGCCTGTACTTTATGAATTTAGGTGTATTCTTATCACTTGGCTAGTTAGAGGTATAAAAGAAAAAATCAAAATCACTGTCTGCCAGTGTAAGGTCCTACTCTTACTGTGACAGTCTGAGGCCCTGTTCTTAGGCTAAGGCCTTTGACTAAGCAGCTGAGGCAGCCATAAGCTGGGAAGTGAACGGTCACATCCTCACATTCCAAACTAGTCACACTGAAATAAGGTGCAATTGGGCCATTAGGAATACAATCCTGTCCTGATAGTGCCTATCACCTCCAGAGACAGGGAAGTGCCTAGAATATGTAAAAGAAAACTTAGTTTGATAGTATCCTGTCTGGCAAGAACTCACTTATCAATAGCTGGGATGTGAAATCCTCACTTCTGTATTGTTTTGTCATTATAGTTCCCACTTTGCTGTTGTTTGTGTGTATAATCTCTGTCTGGTTCTGTGATTGTTCCTGTCTGCTGTATAATTAATTTTGCTGGGTGTAAACTAATTAAGGTGGTGGGATATAATTGGTTACATAATCATGTTACAATATGTTAGGATGGGTTAGTTAAATTTCAGGAAAATGATTGGTTAAGGTATAGCTAAGCAGAACTCAAGTTTTACTATATAGTCTGCAGTCAATCAGGAAGTGAGTGGGTGTGTGGGTGGGTGTGGGGAGGGGAAATGGGAATAGGGAATGGGGGTAAGGAAATTGGAATCATGTTTGGCTAAGGGCAGGAATGGGAACAGGGACACAGGTGTAAGGCTCTGTGGTGTCAGAGCTGGGAAGGGGGACACTAAGGAAGAAACTGGAATCATGCTTGCTGGAAGTTCACCCCAATAAACATTGAATTGTTTGCACCTTTGGACTTCGGGTATTGTTGCTCTCTGCTCATGCGAGAGGGACCAGGGAAGTAAGTGGGTGAAGGAATAAGTCCCCTAAAAAGCATGAACTTTAGCAGCAGGCCCAATTTTGCTCTTAGTATCCTAATGCAATTATTGACACCTACCAGGCATAATAATCTCAGGAAACCCCATTTTCCGAGCCACAGCTGTGGACCTATCCACCAAGTGAGGAAACTCTTTCCTAATCTGATGAATATCTCCTGGAAGAAGTTTCAAAGTCACCCATAAACCTGAAGCATAAAATGTAATTATTAGACATATTTTCTATTTTTTTTTAAACAAAGACAGAAAAAAAAAAAGTCTTATGAACTTCGAAAGACAATGCACATAAAAGTCACTACGCCTTGCCCGCAAAGCATTTACATTTTGCAACACTAGATTAGAAATAATTATTTAAGAAAAACTTTGAAACAGAACTACAGCTAGAACGCACAGGGTACATCTGATTAGAACAGATTTTAAGGCAAACAATACAAACCGATAGAAAAGCTGGAAATCGTGTGTGTGTGTGTGTGTGTGTGTGTGTTGGAGACATAATGGATGTGGCTCATGTAGCCAACACAATGCCTTGTAGCAGATTCCACAATTCCACAACTGCGTGCGCAAGGGCAGACAGACCCCTGTGCCCACACACAAAGTCAATGGGGTTCTACGTAGGTGCAGCTCTGCACACTCTCACACATGCAGACACACACAGTACCAGAATTAGGGCCCTCGTTTATTTTTTCTCTGGAGAGCATAATGCAATCCATTAGCAGTTTGTTGTCTATTGCATGTTAATAGATGGCAATGATAGGAAGGAATTTCCTCTTTTCATACAGGAGAATATATTTTGGTAAGCATGATGGCTGATTGGGTGGGATGGGATCATCTTTTTCAAATCTAAGAAAACAGAATTTGAAGAAGGGCTTCAGTAAAACAAAACTTAAGTCCAGCGTAGAAACAGTTTTTGCAGTACCATACAACATGAGTATGGATAGGCAGGAAGATGTTGGAATCTTCAGTGCTTAATTGGGCGCAGTGAAGTTTGCACTGTGGAGCTGCTATAGCACCTTTTACATAAATTTTGCACTGAACAAGATAAAATAGGTGTCACTGAGTATCCAAGCTGTCCTCAGTAACTGAAGAGCTAGTTCAATTCAGAAAATGGTTATTAAACCATCAATAGCATCAGTCTGCAACTTACGCCTGCCCTCTGATTTTTCATAAATCTTCCAAATGAGACAGTAAAGGATTTGATTCTTTTCATAGGAAAAGTACAAGGGGCAGCATTAGTTAGAATGGAAGATCTGAGAAGAAAGTATCAAGTAACTGAGGAAGATGTCCCCAACTCTGATACTCTTCCCCAGTGCACATTATCTGGCTATGCCAGGAGGAGGACAGGAGACTCTGGATGCATTTTAATCAGGCTACAACTTTAGCCCTAAAAGTCTGAAGTACCCAGCAGGTAAAATTTTTGAGGTATGTAAACGGTTATGGAATTACCTGTACTGTAAAATTTTACCTGCTGGGTACTTCCAGACTTTTAGGGCTAAAGTTGTAGCCTGATTACATACCTCGGAGGGGTGAGGTCGGGCTGCTGTCAGTCCACCCCCTTACCCAGCCTGGTCACCAGGCAACCTGCTTCTGGGACCTCAGCACACCTCTTCCTCCATCAAATGAGGGTTAAGGGTGACTACTGGGGGATGGGGGTTGACTCCCTGTCGTAACAGTCACAGGAGACCCGAACAGCTCTCATTTCCACTCCTTTAAAGGATACCTCTTTTAAATACTTTCCCATTTGATCTGATCACTGTATCCACTCCCTAAGGAGTACCTGCACTGGACATCCGCCACAAGCTAACAATGAATTGCATCATCATAACCCCCTCCCCCTTCCCCCTCAGCTCCCAACCTACTGCAGAGAAGGCAAATAACCCACCTCGACTTGGCCAATCTGGCCATCAGGAAATATTCCTTCCCAGTCCCGCAAGAAAGGAGTAACTGTCCTAATGCCCATAGCAGATCATGACAAAACCTGGTATTTCAAGTACTTCCATGAGAGGAAGGGTGGGTGCTGCTAAGCCTGGTTCAGGTTTTTGTTTTTGAATAGGCTTTTATTGTACATGAGGGCATAAATAGCTTCCCCCAGACACACACTGGTCACCTGGTGGGAAGGATGGATCAGTGTTCCCAACACTAACCAGGCATGGAGCCGCCTGCCTGTGTAGCAAGTATCTCTGGTTCTCTAACCCTGCAAGGAGCAACATGCTTCCTCCAACAAGCCAAACAAACGGCCCCACCGCTTCATGTGCGGTGAGGTCATTTTTGCATTTCATCTATGGGGATAACCTAGGAAAGTATAACTTGTACTGTATGTACCGTTCTGAAAACTTCAACGATGCCTTTAAAATGTCAGCATTTGCCAACAGACACCATGCAATTACTTCCTGTGCTATGGCACAGATGAGAACTGTGGAATCTCAGATATCAATGAGCGATAACTTGGTAAACAGACTCCTTAATGGAGGTCATTGCAATGAAGTATAAGAGTTAAATAATAACAAAGGCAACTATAGAAGTGAAAGAAAAAGAAGCAATACAATAAAACGGTATATCTATTAAGCAAATTTTATAAAAAAAACGAACGCATAATGTTTGTAACAGGATAAGAACACAATCAGCAACTTGTGCACTCGCAGCAAGTACTCTCCCATCCACTAATTTTTTATTTTTACAGATGAAGAATCCAAAAGTAAATTTAAGAAAGTTACAATTTAGTAACTTGTAATAATATACCTCCCTACAAATATTGGCTGGAGTGGCAGTTCAAAATAGCAGAAAAACTTCTTAAACAAAACCCATTCTCCTCTTTATATTGCGATTGTATAGAAAAAGTTATGTTATGCACACTTCTCTCATATTTAAAGTATATGAGTGATCGAAGTGTATTTTCTTTAAACCCTTTGCTCAGACACTTTATAAATAGAAGAAAAACAGTGCCAAGAGAAAATTGGTAAACTGAGATTCTGCATTTACTTACACAATGATGAGTTAATCCAAGACCCAGAAAAAGAACAAATCAAGTATATAGCAATAGGGCTGGAATGCATTTAATTTTTTTTAACTAGTATATATCTTTTATATTTATATTTATGTCAGTAGAGAATACACTGAATTATCTGTTCAACCTATAGACAGTAATTAACAGTGTTGTTTATTTTGCAGCCCTCCTTTACAAACTCAAAACACAAGTTGGTATCAGTTCTGAGGAGAGTAACTGCCTTGTCGTATTGACAGCAGACCAACTGCTTTGACTACAATTGCTAATAGGAAAAAATGAGAAAAATGGGGGGAGAGGAACACTCCCCCCATCCCTTTGATGGGCCCAGGGCGTGCCAGGGTTCAAAGGCATGAAAGCCAGTTCTTAAAGTCATTGCTTTCAATACACAAACATACAAGAGTGGATAGGGCAGAAATACAGACGCATGTAAAAGTGGCCAACCACTGCATAAGAAGGACAGAAGACAATCTGTAGGATAACAATACTCCCAAAAACGGAAGCGGGGGGAAAGGGGGCACGGAGAGGGAGGGAGGGAGGGAGGGAAGGAGGAAGAAGCAGGGGCGGGGGGAAAACAGGACAGGTGTCTTTTCTGGTACCAAACAATAGCAAGCAAACAAAAAAAATGAATCCTCCAGTCCAAATTAAAATAGTCAGATGGTGTGAAGCAAGGATATATTTTGTATTCCAGTTTACATAAAGAACAGTACCTACCCTGACCCTTGTGGTTAACTTCTTTAGCAGCAATCACTTTGTTTATAACAGTCTGAAGGAAATCATTCTCCCCTGCCACCCTGGGTGAAAAACGGGATGATATGTTCAGCTGCTTGTGTCGAATGGCGTCATCCAATGCTAGCCTGGAGGATGCACATGACGACCAACACCAGGAAACAAAGGGTCACAGAAAACCAGAAGTCACAGTAACAAGGGAACACAAAAGATCATATCATAGTTGTGACGAAGAGTATTTATTAGTCAACGCAAGACAAAAGACAGGAAAGGTAACAAGAAAGACATAGGAAGATCATTAATCAGGAAAATGCTGACCTGCTCAAGAGAAGTCAAGCAATCCTATGTTACCCTTCCCAACAGAAACATGCATGTGTCAGGTCCCAATCCCACTTCCAATAAATAGCATGTATAGTAGTAAAGAAGAACACTGATCTCCTGAGAGACCCATGTTAAATACTGGAATCCAATTGGGATGATTTTGCAAAAATGTACAGTATGTTAATTCTGTGCAACCTTCAGGACAGCTTCTACAAACTGAATATATTAAGAGGTAGTGTATATGGTTTGATGGATTTTACAGAAGAGAAAACTTCTAAATTTAACTGAAATGGCTTAGTGGAAGAAAAACAGATAATCCATCATTTTGTTATACTAGGTGAAGAAAAGAAAATGTGAAAATTATAAATGAAATACAACATTTACAAATGTCACTTAAGTACCACACCAGTCTTGCCAAGTGCTTCTGACAGCTGTTGTGTTGGTGGCCAGTGAATGAATACAAACAAACACACATATGAAAACAGAATTGCATGTAGCACAACAAAAGCACAGCATGAAATGAGTAAGAAAATATGCCTCTTATACACAGTGTTTAAGTCAACATTGGAAACAACGACAAAGCTATTCTTTGTGTGTTTGCACATTACTCATATTCTTGGTGTATACTTTGAAGAATATTTTAATTTACTGAAGAAAAAAACACAACAAAAACATATTGCACACCCTTTTCAAAAGCTGGTTTGTATATAAACACACTATAAATCAGTTTTAATGGAGCAAAAAGCTAAACATTCCATTAGCATCCACTTTTTGATCCACAACGATTCATTTTCTGTGCATACTTCCACACTGTCATTGTTTAATTACAATAAATAAATCTCACAAGGACATTCTTCTTTAAAAGCTTCTACTTTCCTTGAACTACAGAACTGTGTTACTGTTCTACAGACTATTATGTCTTATATACAAATTCCACTGTTATCATGAAATACAAATATGAAGTGTCCAGGACTAGAGCCATTCGGCACATAGTGCTAGTCACCTGATTTCTTTCTATAGATTCTGCAATCCCAAATTTTCTGTTAAGCTCCCCAAACATCCCTGCTAACTCTTGTACTTTTTAATTAGACCTAGTTTCCATACTGAAGTTATTTGATATTACATTATGTTAGTCTATTGCTCTCTAGATTTATAAAAAAACACTCACGAAATCTAGGAGTAGATTAAGTCAAAAGGGAACTCAGTTATATAACAGCATTGTGGTCTACATTTCTTACAATGGTAAAGCTGAGACAAGATGGGAGAGGTAATATATTTTATTGGACAAAACTTGTCTCTCTCATCAACTGAAGGTGGTCCAATAAAAGATATCACCTCACCCACCTTCTGTCTCTCATATCCTGGGAACAACACAATACAAAAACACTGCATTCAACAATGGTAAAGCTGAGTATTCATATTTTAATGGGGATGTACTTTTTTTATCCCCACTACCCCTTCCTCATTTTATGATATTAAAGTTGGAATCTTTAAAATCCCCACACATTTTAATTCCTTTGTTAATAGTAAGCAAGCACACACTTCTACTATTTTTTCGTTAAAAAAGGAAGAAAGCCTATCCACATACACACAAATACAAACATTCAGACTTACTCAAACCACAAAAACAAATTAAGAAATCCAAAGTAAAATCTACGTCTGACCTTTGACAGTACATTTCAGTGCTTTCTTTTAATCTTAAAAATATCTGATAACACTATGAAGTTTCACATGGCATAGTGGTTCCTTTTATTTCACTGGAAAACTAGTTATACGTATGAGGAGTTATTTCAGTTCCCATGCCCATTCATTCTTTGGTTTCTCTATCTTTAATTATCTGCCAATTATGGTGATGATTTAGTGACATGGACAGTCATGTGATACAACCAACTCATTTCATACAGGACACTTAACATCCATCAGACAGTAATAGCTTTTGGTCATTACCAACCTTGACTAGACTGGAACCAGTAACATATAAAGGAAAGAAGCTTAAAACATCTATCTCAAAAATCCTGGGCCCATCTAGTTAGTTCCAGGCTCCTTCACACACAAAAATGGAAAAGACATGTTTAAAGTTGAAGCTAAGAAAGCACTTAGAAATGGGTGAATTTTTTTTTTTTTTTTGGCACCATACATTCCAAATAAATAAGTGAAGAACTAAGAAGGGGGGAAAAATACATTTAAGACTCATGTGTTAAAATTCCAATCTGTAGCAAATTTACCCACTTCAAAATATCTACATAACATTAGTGGACTGTAAGATCAATTTCAAAAGTTGACATTGAAAAGAGTTTTACATTTAATCTGCCTTAAATCCTCTGACAATGCTTACATTATTCCATATACTTACGGCTGAAATGGTATAAAGTGTTGTTTGTCCTCATCATCAACTTTCCCAGTAATTATGTCAGTTACATCCATTACTGAAATAAAAAACAAAGCTACTGCAATAAATTGATCAACAAAGGCAGGCTAGGGGAGAGACAAACAAACAATGTACTACCGTCACTTCATCTCTAATGAAAGAAATTAACAATGGCATAAAACCAGTATAGTTCTTTTGCAGCATAGGTTCATGTTTCAAATACAGACTCAATTTTCACATCAGTGAAATAAATGGCATCCTCTGAAGCTACTAGTAGATGTGGATACAAGCTTTTGTTTTGTCACATGTACCATCATGTGACATTATTTTAAACTTCTGCTTACATGAACAACCAATTATAACATTCATAAACCAGTCAGAGAACACTACAATCTCTCTGGTCAAGCAATCACAGACATGAAGGTCGCTATCTTACAACAAAAAAAACTTCAAATCCAGACTCCAGCGAGAAACTGCTGAATTGGAATTCATTTGCAAATTGGATACTATTAATTTAGGCTTAAATAGAGACTGGGAGTGGCTAAGTCATTATGCAAGGTAGCCTATTTCCCCTTGTTTTTTTCTACCCACTCCCCCCCCCCCCCCCCCAGCGTTCTGGTTAAACTTGGATTTATGCTGGAAATGGCCCACCTTGATTATCATGCACATTGTAAGGAGAGTGGTCACTTTGGATAAGCTATTACCAGCAGGAGAGTGAGTTTGTGTGTGTGGTTTTTGGAGGGGGGTGGGGAGGTGAGAAAACCTGGATTTGTGCTGGAAATGGCCCACCTTGATTATCATACACATTTTAAAGAGAGTGGTCACTTTGGATAAGCTATTACCAGCAGGAGAGTGAGTTTGTGTGTGTGGTTTTTGGAAGGGGGTGGGGAGGTGAGAAAACCTGGATTTGTGCAGGAAATGGCCCACCTTGATTATCATACACATTTTAAAGAGAGTGGTCACTTTGGATAAGCTATTACCAGCAGGAGAGTGAGTTTGGGGGAGGGGGTGAGGCGGAGGGTGAGAAAACCTGGATTTGTGCTGGAAATGGCCCAACTCGATGATCACTTTAGATAAGCTATTACCAGCAGGACAGTGGGGTGGGAGGAGGTATTGTTTCATGGTCTCCGTGTATATAATGTCTTCTGCAGTTTCCACAGTATGCATCCGATGAAGTGAGCTGTAGCTCACGAAAGCTCATGCTCAAATAAATTGGTTAGTCTCTAAGGTGCCACAAGTACTCCTTTTCTTTTTGCGAATACAGACTAACACGGCTGTTACTCTGAAACATGAACAACCAAGAAGCTTATTGCCTCCAGGGATCTAAATTTCAATACAAATCACCACTTTATTAATTGAGGGCCTGGCCTGATGAAGAAAACTATTAGTGAAGTTATTTCTTCATTTGAGAAAGAGAGAGAGAATATTTTAGTCTTCAAATTTATATTTAATTTTCAATAGCCCTTAGATGTGGCATAGTCAGGTGCAAGGATGAGTGGAGGTAGGAAAGGTCATAAACCTTCTTTGAAATAATTCACCTCAGGATCCTTCTATGACAGTGTTCATATAATATTTTGTGGGTATATAGCAACAAATCATGTCACTGCTTTACAAATTATATCTGCAGAAAATGACATTAGGTTGGCTAGTAACACTGCCATATGTTCCTTGAATAGTACTATAAAATGAAAGATAGTAGCCCACCAACGTTCTTCTTTGTTGTGTCAAACAAAAGTTACATGGCCTTTATATCAAGATATTGTTTGATTTATATAGGAACTAGGAGATCATTGGCATAATACTGGTGAACAGAGCCATTCAGACACAACCAGCCATGAAATTCCACCCTTGAAAAGAACACGAACACACAGAGCAGTCATGGTCTTCAGATTCTA
This sequence comes from Lepidochelys kempii, assembly GCF_965140285.1. Lineage (NCBI taxonomy): Eukaryota > Metazoa > Chordata > Testudines > Cheloniidae > Lepidochelys > Lepidochelys kempii. Next base: position 102,741,067 of record NC_136386.1, read on the forward strand.
TGTGCATTATTACCATTACGCCCTCCTGGGAAGTTTATACCTCCTCAAGTTTTTGTGATTATGTTGCTCTGTAGTGGCTAGACCACTGAAGGGATATAAATTTACTTTAATTAGAAGGGGGGGGAAATTCCATATTAGTCTAAATGAACATGATGAAATATTGTATATCTGAACATTTCTCTTAATTTGCTGTAAACTGCTGTACTGTATTTAAGAGTACAACAGGGAAAGGTAGAGCTTATTTGAATTTCAACATATGGTTACCTCAGCATGTGCAGAATTCCCTTTACTATAAGGAATAGGTAGAGAATAGTAAGGAACTTTGGGGGCTCGTCTATATAAGGAAGAGGACCCCACTTGCTACTCTGGACTAGCTTCCCACGTGGACACACTTTCTGTGGACTAAGCTAAACAGCCCAAGGGCCCTCTTAAGACACCCCCAAGGTGCCTTAAACTATTGCACACAAAGGCACTCTTAGTGCACAGAAAAAGTGTCCACACAGGGAGTTGGCACAGAGTAGCCAGTGTGCTTTACATTCACACCCGAGCTTATTGCACACTAACTTCCCCATGTAGACAAGCCCTTAGTTGTCAAAAGCCTTGAGAATTTTTTTTAAATGACCTCCCTGGTGCATGTTTTAATGTCAATAAGAGCCCATTAAAACCTAAACTAATCAATGCTTAAATCTTCTCACTGTGTACGCCATGTGAGCTAGAAGCCTACTTATAACTTATATTTTGGAAAATATTATCTTAACATACATGGTTCTCGCACAACTGTGTGTGTTAATAAAAAATGCCTTCCTTTTGCTTGTGTTTTTATTAAGGGCAAAGTAGTTTGTTTCTGAAAGTAATTACAAAGGGTAGCAGAAACAGGGCATATGATGAATTCATGTAACTATGCAGTCAACAATTAAGTTATTTGTGTTCTCCACTTTATTTGAGCAATTTCATCATGTGATTTCTTTGACCTTTCATCTCTCTGCACCTTCTCCTTAATAATTCTGAGTATCTGCCTTTTGTTCATAACCAGCTAAATCACTTATTCCTGAGTGACTTCATAATCTCTAGCCCAGTTGATGCTCTGCCATTTCAAACATTTTAAAAGGTAGTATATTCCACAGGAAGAGAATTAATCTGATTTAAACTCTAAGCTACAGTGCATTTGGACATTTCCATTCAGGTTTTAAAATACCTGATGCTATACACAGAATCCTACAGAATCATAAAACTGTAGGGCTGAAAAGGACCTCAAGAGATCATCAAGTCCATCCCCCTATGCTGAAACAGGACCAAATAAACCTAGACCATCCCTGGCAGGTGTTTGTCCAACATACTCTTAAAAACCTCCAATGATAGGGATTCCACAACCTCCGTTGGAAGCTTATTCCAGAACTTAACTACTCTTATAATTAGAAATTTTTTTCTAATATCTAACTTAAATCTCTCTTGCAAGATTAAATTACTTGTTGTCCTACCTTCAGTAGACATTGGTAACAACTGATCACTGTCCGCTTTCTAACAGCTGTTAACATATTTGACTTATCAGGTCTTCCCTCAAGTCTTCTTTTCTCAAGACTAAACACGTCCAGATTTTTAAACCCTTCTCTTATAGGCCAGATTTTCTAAACCTTTAATTATTTTTGTAGCTCTCCTCTGGACTCTCCCATCTTGTCCACATCTCTCTTAAAATGTGGAGCCCAGAACTGGACACAGTACTCCAGCAGAGGCCTCACCAGTGTCTTACATACAACACTCCTGTTTATCACTGCCAAGAACGATATTAGCCTTTTTTAAAAAATGCACCACATTATTGATTCATATTCAATTGTGATCCACCATACCCTCCATAGTACTATCACCTAGCCAGTTATTCGCCATTTTGTAGTTGTGCATTTGATTTTTCCTTCCTAAGTGAAATTACATCCAGTGTAACATATGTATCTAAGATACACACAAAAGATTTAGTAGCTTGTTTTTTCCCCCTTACCAAAATGCTGACAAAAACATGGAACAATTATTCAATACTAAAAGCAGCTCTTATTTACAGTGAATTCTGACTATGTAAAAGCTAAGAAGAATAGATTACCTGCTACTCCAAAAGGTCGTCTTAGCCCAGAGGTTAGTTTTCTTGTATTGTTGTCTCTTAGTTCCATTCTGCCTACTCTTACAATCTGACAGACAAAACTGATTTTCTCTCTTTTCAGGTCTTTGCTGCCAAGGTCCTAGAAATATTAATTTCCATACATTATAAGAATCCTGTTCATTTCAGGTTCTACTTTAATAGCCAGCAGAAAGACAAGTTGTTGTTCAGAATTTAGTCTTTTCATCTTTTAGCATTAGAATAAGTTATTCTCATGACAATAGAATTTTCATAACAATACTTAAGCCATTAATTTACACAGAAGCCAAAGAGTCCAACTATTTTTGAACAGTTTAAATCTTTTTCACAATTGTCAGAGGTTCAACTTGGCCTTTACCCACATGAACCACAGTTGTCAGAAATTGCATTAGAGTAATTAACAAGGAGTGACTTACAAGTTTCTCCAAGACCTAAATTCAAGTCTGCAGAGGTAGTCTACTACCTGTTAAAACTCTTTAGCATTTTTCAAGATAGGAAACAAAGCATTTTAAACACTGCAAAAACAAAAGCACACTTACAGTGAACACAGCTCGAAGATTATGTAACCTGTCTATGTCTTTAGGCAGCCCAGAACTTGACCATCGAACTAGATAGTTTTCACTGTAAGAACAAGGTTTTTAATATATATATATATATGTATGTATTTAGATATACATATGAGCTCAGATGTTACAAAATTAGGTTAAGTTCACATTAAACAACCCATTTTTCAGCACTATAAGCGAGGTTCTGCTCAGTAAAGTGATTATACTAAATAGCACCTTCTTACCCAATTGCTTGTTCCTTGTGTGTAAACATTGCCATTTCACAGACTAAATTATATTTTTGGGTTTTCTTATTATTTTGGGAGGGGGAGGGTTTAGTTTCAGTGTTTTACACCTGTTAATACAGGAGTGACAGTGCAGCTCTGGGACAATGAGCTGGATTCTTACTCAGCTCATGAAACAGTAGGACAATTAACTGAGTTCTGCCATTGGTGATGCATGAGCCAAAAGAACCCAGCTTGACTTTCAGTTCTCATGGCATGGCAGGCAATTTGACAAAAACACAAACCAACCATCTGATTTCCACACCTAATCTGTTTAGTGAGTCACAAATATGGTACCACATAATTGCATTTTTAAAGTCACTTTTTAGAGTAGAACCACACTTCAAAATCTAAACCAAAAATGTATCAACATTAACTTTAAGATGCCTACAGAAGTAATTTTATAATTCATATAGCCACATATGGATACTAATGATGAAGTTTTACAGGGGTCAAAAAGTAATATACTCTTTTGTCTCTTTAAACCTGATATCACAACAGGTGTGCTTCTCTTTTATTACAATCACAGGAACATTTACTCGGTGAGCAGCTGTCATTGTGCTTTGTGCATGTAATATGAATAGAAGAGCAATTCTTCTTCAGCCTAGTAGAATGCAGTCCCTGTAAGGAAACAGGGGATCCAGAACACTCACTCTCTCTGATGACTGCCAAGGCAGCTGAACAGTGAATGAGCCAAGCCTTGTTCATGTGTCATTTACTTCTACATAGGTGGAACTAAAGACAATGAGATAAGGAACACTACAAATTTCTAACGTGCTGAAGCAAGGAAGACTAATCTGTTGCTGTGTTGAATAAAGCAGATGAAGTGCTGTATAATGCAGGCTTCCCAGCTAACTTTCCGCTACAGTTTACCCAGCAAACTGACCTTCCAAAAGCCCTCTCCAATCTGCTGTGACTCCTTGACCAAATCCAGAGAGGCACAAGATAAACAGGTATACATAATGCAACAGACAGACGACACTAACCTGATAAACTTTGATTCTAGTGGGTCGTACAGAGACATCAGGACTTCAGCATCTTCTCCTATTTTGCAGACTACATTTTTCAAATTTACAAATAAAGCAAATGAAGGTGTGGCAGCAAATTTGGCTTGTCTGTTAATATCAATGTTCTGCTTTTGAGACTGTAATTTAAGAGAGACAAAACAGTCAAATTTAAACAGCACTAACAACTAGAATCACGCCCTTAAATCATATCCTTAAATCTTACCCTTCCACTACAAAACGTTTACCTGAAACATTTAGGGCAAAAGAAGTGTGTGTCCCCTCCAGGGGGAAGAAGCTCCTTGCCATTTTCTATAGTGGGAACGGGAAGGGTGCTGAGATTTCTGGCAGGCTACTCTACCTGGATCCTCCTTGGAGTTCTGTTTTGTATAGTTTCTAGCTACCAAGGGGGAATGGACAGAATGGAGCAAAGGATTGAGCTTCAAATTTGTCTGCTAGAACAGAAGAGCTTTCCTTCTGTCTCCACTCTTCTACTTTTTCCCTAGCCTCCTACAGGCTGCAAGGAAAGAAGGGGGAGAAGACAGGATCGCTACTCTGCCCTTTCCCTAGTTCTTTAGTCTTTCTCCACAATGGATGACTTTGGGGCCTACCTCTGTTGTTGCTGCTTCAAGCTTTCCCAAGAGCAACAAGAAGACGACAGTAAACATCAGCACAACCTATCCAGACCCTTGTTAATTATGCTCTGCTCCTGCTTGGCAAACCAGTGAGTAGCATCAGAGACAATAAAACCATCTACATAAAGCTCAAGAAGAGCAGATTTCAAAGTTCACATTTGGATGGGTCTTTAGGAGAGAGAATTTTATTTTTTAAGCGAAGTTTAAATTCTGCAAAATTTTTGCTTTGCCCGCACATTTACCAGGGAACCTTTTTACTTGCCACAGATGATTCAGCAAGTGCATTTTTAAACTCAGGATACGGATGCCATATACAATCCTAATGAAAATATTAATTGATCTGAACTAGAGCACTGTATCCCAAATTAAGCCTCAAGAAAAACCACCATTAATATATACAATTTAATTAAATATGCATCTCCTCTCTCACGTCATCTTCGTAGTTCTCTCTCATAGTAATCCATCAATTAATTAATTTATTGGTAGAATATTATATCAACATTGACACTTCTGAAGTATAGGAATCATGTTTTAAAAGGTGGGTAAGTTATGCAGCCCAAATAAGATGAGCTACACAATGTATTTTTGATACTTTTAATCTTGAGAATGCTTCATGGACTAAAACAGAAGACTAAGCCAAATTCCTGCTTTAATTATATTTTATCATTATTTTTGACATTAATTTACATGATTCTTAATTTAAAAAGATAACAGTTGGGGATAGTGTATCTTACCTTTTCTTCTAGTAGTCTTTCCTCAACTTGCTTGGAAGCTATTTCATGAGCTCTGAAAAGGCTGATTGTGCTGGTTTGTTCTGGATCTAAAATGTTGCCATCTTCATCCCTTACAACCAGATCCAAATCGAGAATCCTATGTAAAAAGTTACAGATTACTTATCATTACGCATAAAAGGCCTGCAAGAGTTGCAGAATGTTGAATATGTAATCACAGATACCTGATTTATATGAAAAGAAAAATCTCTTTTTCTGATCTGTCTCATTTGACATTCTGGACAAACAAAGTAAGTAGTATCACATACAAATTGGCTGTCAAAAAAATGAGTTCTAGCTTCTTTTTTAAAAATCTTCCTTGGCAGGCAGTTCCATGTTCCTTTAGAAATCCACAAATCTATAGAAGCAAAAGCTATGAGACCCAGCAAAGGAGATACTAAGACCTTTATCATTCCTTAAGGAAGAGTACAATTTTCTGTCAGTAGGATTCAAGTTTCAAGGGTTAGCCTGTTCAGAAAGATTTTTTTTTCCCCATACACACAGTCTATCTTTTGGGAGGATCACCTGTTTTCCACCGTGCAAGCTCCAGAACTTGTCATAAAACCAAGGCATGAAGAACATACAGTTTATATAGCTCCAAGTCTCTCTAACAATCTTGGCCAAGGTCTTAATCTTCCAAATATCCTCAGGGAATTACTCTTTCCTGTTCTCCTGTGAATTCTTGTTTTGGCAGTCCTTTCATCAGGAGTTTGCTAAAACTTAGAGTCCAAGAAATCTCAACTGGGTGAATCCTAATCCAGCATGGAAATGTGTCATACAAAGCCTGACTCTTCTGAGCAGGAAGCACATAGACAGGAGGTAGCAGTTTCTCCTTCCTCTCTTCTGCAGGGAAGACTCTGGACCATTTCTAGCTGGGTGCGGAAGCTGGAGGAGCCACCCATAAAGGTAAAGGAGAAGCCTCATGAGCATATGGAGCCATGGAGTCTTTGACAGCGTGACACACCAAGGACAGGATCCCAGGGAAAATCCCCTCTAGATAATGTTCCAGATTACCTGAAATAAAACACTACCATGTGAGGACCTTAAATTAATGGCCTGAGAGTATCATTCCCATGAGAGGAGGAAACACGGGACTGTTAAGAAGTTGCGCATCCTCCAGTCTCAGTGCAAGAAACTCTTCAATGATTTGCCTTGAGTTGAAGGAGGAAGGGAGTGCCAAGTGCTGTGGTGTTCCAGGGTCTTTGTACAGAACGATCATCTGTCCCTACGTTAGGAGAAAGGATTGGAGTGCTAAAGTTAATTGGTCTGCTGCTCAGAAAAGCTGGGGCAGAGGATGTAATGATTTAGGAATCTGTCTGTAGAAGTCATGAACAAAGTTAGATTACAAATTCTGTGTCTTTACCAGGCTGCAAACTCAATTTTGAACGTGCATCCTTTTGCCTTCTCTGCTGTCCGTTTGCCTCTATGTAGGGCCAAAATTCCAAAGGTTTGGGGCAAAAGAATAACAAAAGAGTTCTCACAGTTAACTGCTCTTCCAGTGAAGGAGAGCAGCTCTTTACAAAAGATGGGCTCCCAACCAGCAGAACAGGTTTAGCAGGGGACAGGTCCTCAGGATGACAAAGTCACCTGGCAGGCTTTTCTGGTCAACTGGGAAGGCGGAGCTGGATGTCACCTGACAGAAGGGGCTGAAAGTTATCAATAGTGAAGAGCTGATGGGTCAGAGTCTCTTGTCTCCAGCAACTTAGCATTCAGAGGCTGCATAATGCAGGAAGCCCTCCCTGCTTTCCTGAGCCCAGAAGGGTTCCCAAGGGAAGGAGGGGTTACTTACCCATACAATAACTGGAGTTCTTTGAGATGTTTTAGCCCTATGTGTGCTACACTTCAGACGTGTGCAAACCCTCAGGCTTTTGACCCGAGATTTTTGGTTGCAGCGTCTGCAAGATCTGCATCTGTGCCTTATACATTCTTATGTTCTGATTCAAGGGCATATAGGTTAGGGTGGACCAGTCGCCGCTCCGGTACCTTCTCCACTAGGCAATCCAGCCAAGGCAAGGACTTCAAAGTAGAGGGGAAGAAGGGCAGGTAGTAGGGCATTAATCGGAACAGAAAATCTCGAAGAACTGCAGTGACTGTACAGGTAAGGAATCGCTCCTTGTTAGAGTAGTTGTCTCTATGCGTCCTTCACTGTAGATGAGTTCCAAGCAGCATACAAACTTCTGGGGGTGGGTGCCAGGATCACCGATCTAGTACAGATCAAAGAACAGCTGCACCAAAGGCTGCATCTGCCCTCGAAGCATGCACAATAGCACAGTGCTGGGGGAAAGTTTGCGCAGATGACAAAAAGGGCAAATGTGTTAGATCTGTACCTCTCCTGTGTTTAAAATGCTTTACAACTACTGCATGCCCCAGGAGAGAATTCTACTGCAAACCAGAAAGTTCACACCTTTGGGGTGCAGTTCTGGGAGAAGATGTGTTTAAGTATGAGGGAGTCTGAAGGGTCAGCATTGAGCCCAGAGGGGCTAGGCAGCTGGACAGCAGTTTCCAGCTCTCAGGATGAGGTGCAGACAGGAAGTCTACACCCAGAGAATGTGCCGAGGGACCCAGAGATTAGAGGGGTGGCCGGATTCCATTCAGCCTTGAGGGGCTTAAGCCATCCAGGGACACAGAGGCTTGGATTCCCTCTGCAAGAGGGTGCCCAACTGGATCTGTGACAGTGGGTTCTTTGAAATACTGTTTGCTCTGGAGTGGAACATGAGTGCTAAAGAGAGTGGGATTGCCAGAGGACAGTTCAGGAAACCTTGCAATATACACATTGACTAGCTTCAGCTCCTACGGAGGGCTACCTGGTGAGGAGCTGGACTCTCCGACTGAAGCCTGAGATAAAGAGCAGGCACGGCATCCTCATCTGCCACTGCTACCACAGGTGTGGACATGACACCCTCTCCTGCCTGTCGTGAGAAGGCAGAGACACTCCTAGCTTAGGTTGGGAAGCAGAACGAGAGGATTTACAACAACTGTGGCTACAGGAGCCTGCCACTGGAGATATCTGGCACACCCATCCAGCCAGTTGTCCTCTCTGTGAGAAGCCAAATGCATCTGCCTGGAGCTAAGAAAAGCACCGGAGCCATCCTGTGTCTAGAAGAATGTAGACAGGCACGGGGGGGGAAAATAATCTAATACTCAGTGACTGATCATTCCACCTTGCAACTATGAACAACAGAGAGGAAACCCACTGGCGCAGATTGTCAAATGAACAGGAGCAGAAACTACATTGATTTTATCTTTTCATTTCTCTTTAACTTACACGTGACATTTGTAAAAACATGTTGATGACTAAGGAGTTGTTCCCAAGTGTTTCATTTTGTTTACAATCAGCTTTTCAACCCCAAAAAGACACCTGTCATTGACACACAATAAACTGATCCAGTCTCATAATCTCATATCTACCCATTTAAAAAACAAAAGTCCATAAATCCACAATGATTACGTTTTTGATTATTGCAGCACAATAAAATTAGTATCCTGCCTTTATTTATGTAAAAACCAATTACTTTCAGTAAACAATGGGAAAAGCAAGCACATACATGAAATCCAGACAGTATATATTTAATGCATAATGAATATTTCTTATGTCTGGATATTAAAAATTGTCATTTTATTTCATTTTACGCAAAACACGATATATGGCTGTACTAAAAAGATACTGCACCCTTTAAAATGTGCATATTTACTCAAAAGTTCAAATTCAATTCTCTCCCCTATTCTACAGGGAATGTTTTAATCACTTAATTAGTCCATCAGAACATTATGAATAAAAAACACAGTACAAGATGTTCTATTGTGTTGAACACTGAGCATCTGGACGTTATTCAGAGTAACTTTAACCAACTCCTTAGCCAGATGGTAAAATACAGTAGCCAAACAAATAATATCAACAACATCTGGTTAACTGTCTACTGGGGTACAACAGACCATATCTTGGATTATAAATGCTAAATTACTTACTGAATGGAGTTAGCGATTTTTTTATCACTAATTTTGCTGATAAAGTACATGGGCACAAGAACTGAAAAACCTGCAATATTTAAGTAGCAAAGCACAAACTGATGAATCCTCATGAGCTAATCATACTACAGTGGCACTTAAAGAAAGTTTGGCTGATCAATCTTCCATCCCCAGGAGTTCAATAACCTTATATTACCCCACCTTCTCGTTATTCAGACTGCTACGTTGACCAGATTCCAATTTTGTGTATAAGCAAGGTAAGATTCCTCGCTTTCAATTAAAAATAATGTCACAACTGAATAGTACGGCATTCCTCCTTACCATGGGATGATTTAAATCTACCATTAACCAGTTCAATTTTCAAACACAACATTTCCTCCATCCGAATAGTTTTCAGAAGGCTTAGCCTTAAATCAAAAGTCACCTCATCTAAGTTGCTGACATATCTGATGCATGCCCCATTGTAACATTTGTCGTTGATTAGGTGCCATTCCTGGTTTTTATCCTCATCTTCTGGATGAATATAAATGCTTATGAAATCTAATCAACAGTATAACCATTAATACAAGCTAGATACTACACAAGCAGCAGCACAATGAGATACCCCACGTTTCCCAGACAAATCCTCTAGCACTGCATGAGAGCATTAACAAGTTCAGAGTGCAAACAGCTGATGGTGCTAGAGAGGCAGCTACCGTTTATGTGAATTGGCAAAGGGTTTTGAAAGACAGGAACAATTTACATCTTTCATCTGACCTCAGAAAAATCATAGCTTTAATCTGACATCAAACTGATAGTGTCACAAAGTTTATGAGTGACAGTTTAACAGAAGGAGTCTAGTACACAAATTATAATTTGTACTGTATCAAAAATGCTTTTATATTGCAATTTTTCCCACTTTGCCGTACTCTAAAAAGATTGCTACTTAAACTACAAGTACTACTCCTTACAGAAATACTTTCTTCATGTATATCCGGTGCCTTCGAACTGCTATATAATACGACAAGGCTGGTTCCCCCCACTCTCTCAAGAAGCACACCCTATGAAGTAGTCATCACAAACCTGTTTCCATAATCTATTTTGGCAGTCACTTTCTTTTTCATTTCCTTGAGCTCATCTTGGGGTAGAGTTCCAGAAAGTATCTGTGATCTCCATTCAATAAGATCATATATCATATGTCGTACACTGTGGAACATATCTCTGTTATCTTGCTGTTTGAAAATAAAATAAACAAGACTGTAAATGTTATTCTAAAAAGGTAAATAACTAAGCACATTTTAGAGTTTTTATATGACATATTAAAAATATGGGCCATGAGATTCAAAATTAGGTGTCTAAAGCTAGGCTCCAAAATTAGAGGCCTGGTTTCCAATAATGCTGAGCATGTAGCTGTCCTCTCAATGGCAACTGTTGGGTTCTCAGCACTTTTCAAAGTCTTGTCTCCTATTTAGGTGACTAAATACTGATTTAGGAACCTAAGTCCCTTTAAAACATTGACCATGATTTACTCAATACAGTGAATGATTCAGGATTAAGGCATCTTTTTTGTTTATATGGTATCTTTCCACGGACCAGGCATTACACAGAATTCAGAAGGACAGACAGACAGCAGGAACATTATAGGAATAATATGGGAAAGAACACCTTGGCTTTAAAGACTAATGTAATACTGTATAATTTACTGGGGTGGAGGTGATGGACTTGTTCTGCCTTTAAAAGAAGAGGTGTTTCTGGATCTATGATGATACTGAATATCTGTTTACAGAGCTCTGGGGTTGCAAGAGATCAGATCTTAACCTGTCTAGCTCAGAATTGAATACAGGCTCTCTAGCACATCAGAGCAGTAGAATATTTTGGAGGAGGGGAAAATAAGGTAGAAAGCAGGGGACAGGGAGATGGAATTCCATATTTGAGACGGAAGAAATAATTTCTCTGATAGTATTTTTATAAATACACACAGGATTAAACTTTAGCAACCATGAAACAGGGCCACCTCTGGAGTGAGATGCAGTGGTTGCTTAACAGTGCACAGCAATGCTACACAACAGTTTAGGGCAGCAAGTGAATGTTATATCTAGGGCCCTACCAAATTTATGGCCCATTTCAGTCAATTTCCACAGTCACGGGATTTTAAAAATCATAAATTTCATGATGTCATCTATTTAAATCTGAAATTTCATGGTGTTGCAATTGTAGGGGTCGTGACCCAAAAAGGAGTTGGGGGGGGGCGGCTGTCGCAGGGTTTTTCCAAGGGGGTAGGGGGGTTGCAGTACTGTTACCCTTACTTCTGCGCTGCTGCTGGCGGCGCTGCCTTCAGAGCTGGCAGCTGGAGAGCGGCGGCTGCTGACCGGGAGCCCAGCTTTGAAGGCAGAGCCACCACCAGCAGCAGCGCAGAAGTAAGGATGGCACAGTACGGTATTGTCACCCTTACTTCTGCACTGCTGCCTGCAGAGCTGGGCCCTCAGTCAGCAGCTGCCGCTCTCCGGCCACCCAGCTCTGAAGGCAGCAGTGCAGAAGTAAGGGTGGCATGGTATGGTATTGTCACCCTTACTTCTGCGCTGCTGCTGGCTGGGCACCGCCTTCAGAGCTGGGCGCCCGGCCAACAGCTGCTGCTCTCCAGCCACCCACCTCTGAAGGCAGCACAGAACTAAGGGTGGCAGTACTGCGACCCCCCCCTAAAATAACCTTGCAACCCCCCTGCAACTCCTTTTTGCGTCAGGACCCCCAATTTGAGAAACGTTGGTCTCCCCTGTGAAATCTGTATACTATAGAGTAAAAGCACACAAAAGACCAGATTTTATTGGGGGGGTGGAGGGGGTGGGCGACCGACAAGATTTCACAGTCCGTGACACATTTTTCATGGCCGTGAAATTGGTAGGGCCCTAGTTATATCCAGCAGAGAAACTACAATGGCTATTAAGCAGACAGATTACTTACCTCAGTTGGCATTTGCCAGCAAACCAGGGTTAATCTCCCTATTCTTAAAAAAGAGACTGTGATATATTTAAAGAAATGAGAAGTAGTCAGATCTAGGGTCGCCACCTGCCCAGGTTTTCCCAGGATTGTCCTTTGATACAGCTGTCCTGGGAAATCTGTAAGGGCGTTTAGTACACACTGCCAGCTGTCCAATTTTAGTTTTTTGCACTCAGGCTCATCCTGGATGTCTTGGTTTTTTTGTACCTCAGGGGGTGACAACCCTAGTCAGAACCTCAGTTATATCTGATCAGAAAGATAGCACTTCCAACATCATAATGTCATGCAGTACATGCTAGGCCACCGATTCAGTACTGATCCAAAAGGGAATTGCCAACATCTTCCTGCAGTCATGATATTTCACTGAGATCTCCCATGCAGGCCATGATCAGGCTCAATGCTATTTATCAGTCCCACAAGGACTAGCAGGGATAACTAAGCCCTGGTCTACACTACAAGTTTAGGTCTAATTTAGCAGCGTTAGATCAATTTAACCCTGCACCCGTCCACATGACGAAGCCATTTTTGTCAATTTAAAGGGCTCTTAAAATCGACTTCTGTACTCCTCCCCGACAAGATCACCGCAGAAATTGACATCTCCAGGTCGAATTTGGGTTAGTGTGGACGCAATTCAACGGTACTGGCCACCGGGAGCTATCCCAGAGTGCTCCATTGTGACCGCTCTGGACAGCACTTTCAACTCAGATGCACTAGCCAGATACACAGGAAAAGCACCGGGAACTTTTGAATTTCATTTCCTGTTTGGAACAGCGTGGCGAGCTCATCAGCACAGGTGACCATGCAGTCCCAGAATCGCAAAAGAGCTCCAGCATGGATTGAATGGGAGGTACTGGGTCTGATCGCTGTATGGGGAGACGAATCCGTGCTATGAGAACTCCGTTCCAAAAGACGAAATGCCAAAATATTTGCAAAAATCTCCAAGGGCATGATGGACAGAGGCTACAACAGGGACCCGCAGCAGTGCCGCATGAAAATTAAGGAGCTCAGGCAAGCCGACCAAAAAAACAAAGAGGCAAACGGCCACTCCGGGTCAGAGCCCCAGACATGCAGCTTCTATGATGAGCTGCATACAGTTCTAGGGGGGGCCCCCAACCACTTAATCACCCCTGTCCATGGAAACCTGCAAGCGAGGAGTCTCATGCAACAGGGATGAGGATTTGGGGGACAAGGAAGATGAGGAGGATAGTGCACAGCAGGCAACCAGAGAAACCATTCTCCCCGACAGCCAGGGTCATTTCTCATTCTGTTCTTCCTAGTTATTCTTCCCAATTCTGCCCCTTTCATATTTTGTCCCTTCCAGGTCCTGCCCCACACATCCTTCTCTTGCACCAGAAAAGCATTACTGCTCTAGTATTAAATTAGTAGTAAATTAAATTAGTAGTCAAATTTCTACTTTATATTCATTTGCATCTGATATTCTCTCTCTCGCCTCAACTGTACCATATTACATCTCATCCTCTGATTCACTTCCAACATAATTCATTTTGTCTCTCCTTCCTTCTCCTTTGTGGGCCTCATCCAAAGCCCATAGAAGTGTGTCAGAACATTTCCATTGACTGCAGTGGATTTTGCATCAGACCCTGTAACAGTCAAAGTTTCTAGCTTCTTTTAAGTGTCCCTTTATGTGAGACATGCTCAGTACCACACTCAAGTAGTAATTTATTTCCTTGTTATCTTCACTTTTCCCAAGTTACGTTCTCAAAATCTTATTTTTCGAGGATATTCACTTTACTTTTGCCATAAAAACAGAAGTCACATAATATACATTTCATACAGCTGTTCGTGACATCTAGAAATTTTGCATCAAATAGCACAGAACATACTTTGAAGTGGAAATTTCCCATTTTCTTTAAAGAAGGTGGGTTTGCTAATCTTACATTCGTCAAACTAAGAGCACCGGGATGCTGCATCTCCTCTAATGTGGTATTAGACTACAATAATACTATTTGCATTTCAGCCATAATTTTTTAAAATCACTGTATTTAAACAGAAACAGACTATCTGAAACTGCCCAGATCATCACAAAATATTCATAACTAACTCCAAGCTACCTTCGAGACACCACTGACTTCCTGAGGAAACTACAATCCATCAGTGATCTTCCTGATAACACCATCCTGGCCACTATGGATGTAGAAGCCCTCTACACCAACATTCCACACAAAGATGGACTACAAGCCATCAAGAACACTATCCCCGATAATGTCACGGCTAACCTGGTGGCTTAACTTTGTGACTTTGTCCTTACCCATAACTATTTTACATTTGGGGACAATGTATACCTTCAAATCAGTGGCACTGCTATGGGTACCCGCATGGCCCCACAGTATGCCAACATTTTTATGACTGACTTAGAACAACGCTTCCTCAGCTCTCGTCCCCTAACACCCCTACTCTACTTGCGCTATATTGATGACCTCTTCATCATCTGGACCCATGGAAAAGAAGCCCTTGAGGAATTCCACCATGATTTCAACAATTTCCATCCCACCATCAACCTCAGCCTGGTCCAGTCCACACAAGAGATCCACTTCCTGGACACTACGGTGCTAATAAACGATGGTCACATAAACACCACCCTATACCAGAAACCTACTGACCGCTATTCCTACCTACATGCCTCCAGCTTTCACCCTGACCACACCACACGATCCATCGTCTACAGCCAAGCTCTGCGATACAACCGCATTTGCTCCAACCCCTCACACAGAGACAAACACCTACAAGATCTCTGTCAAGCTTTCTTACAACTACAATACCCACCTGCAGAAGTGAAGAAACAGATTGATAGAGCCAGAAGAGTTCCCAGAAGTCAACTACTACAGCACAGGCCTAACAAAGAAAATAACAGAACGCCACTAGCCATCACCTTCAGCCCCCAACTAAAACCCCTCCAACGCATTATCAAGGATCTACAACCTATCCTGAAAGATGACCCAACACTCTCACAAATCTTGGTAGACAGGCCAGTCCTTGCCTACAGACAGCTCCCCAACCTGAAGCAAATACTCACCAGCAACCACATACCACACAACAGAACAACTAATCCAGGAACCTATCCTTGCAACAAAGCCCATTGCCAACTGTGCCCACATATCTATTCAGGGGACACCATCACAGGGCCTAATAACATCAGCCACACTATCAGAGGCTCGTTCACCTGCACATCTACCAATGTGATATATGCCATCATGTGCCAGCAATGCCCCTCTGCCATTTACATTGGTCAAACTGGACAGTCTCTACGTAAAAGAATAAATGGACACAAATCAGATGTCAAGAATTATAACATTCATAAACCGTCGGAGAACACTTCAATCTCTCTGGTCACGCGATTACAGACATGAAAGTTGCGATACTACAACAGAAAAACTTCAAAACCAGACTCCAGCGAGAGACTGCTGAATTGGAATTCATTTGCAAATTGGATACAATTAACTTAGGCTTGAATAGAGACTGGGAGTGGCTAAGTCATTATGCAAGGTAACCTATTTCCCCTTGTTTTTTCCTACCCCCCGCCCCTCTTCCTCAGACGTTCTTGTTAAACCCTGGATTTGTGCTGGAAGTGGCCCACCTTGGTTATCGTGCACATTGTAAGGAGAGCGATCGCTTTGGATAAGCTATTACCAACAGAAGAGTGGGTTTGTGGGGGGCGGGGGGGGAGGGAGAAAACCTGGATTTGTGCTGGAAATGGCCCACCTTGATTATCATACACATTGTAAGGAGAGTGATCACTTTACAGAAGCTATTACCAGCAGCAGAGTGGGGTGGGGGGAAAGAAAACCTTTTGTTGTGATAACACCCATTTTTTCATGGTTTGTGCGTATAAAAACATCTTCTGTATTTTCCACAGTATGCATCCGATGAAGTGAGCTGTAGCTCACGAAAGCTTATGCTCAAATAAATTGGTTAGTCTCTAAGGTGCCACAAGTATTCCTTTCCTTTTTCCAAGCTTGTAGTTTTTCAGTTAATCTGACAGACAATTAATGCTTATTGTTGTACATTTGTGAAATGCTTCTGTGTAATCAAAAACAAGCATGCATAGAACACAGCTGTTGAATTTTAAGAAGTTCTGTACGTGTCAGACAGATATTACCATATTGGTTTAATTAATGAGTACTAACTTTTCACTCAGAATTTATGCATATGAAAATAATCTGGACTGAGAATTTAAAATTTGTGCTAACCAAACAAAGCAATGTAATTTGTCGATTAATACTTTATATGCCAAAAAGGCCTATATTGATTAATTTTAAGGATATTTTAACCCCCACAAAAGTTAATCTCAGTTTTCTGAATTTCTCATAACCTTGAATCTCTCTGCCTTAAAGATAAATATTGCAATAGGGATCTTTCATTACCTGATCACACAACATGTATGTAACGAACAGCTAGATCCTGTACTACTTTATAGTTCTATAGTCCCTTCAGTCTGAAGATTGCAAATAATTTAACAATGATTTAGCCTTGAAACATCCATTATGAGATATCTAACTACGGCACCAATAGATAACAGCACAGTTCCTTTCCATTATTCCAGTGTCATAGTAATACTGTCCAGGATGAGGTAGCTATGGTGTTAAGTTTCAAAATATGTCATATTATATTACCCCCACTGTTCCAAAGCTATCTGGGCCAAAACTGGAACCCAAATCCAAACCATTTTTAAATTTAGGAAAAAGAGATTTCAAATTTGAATCCCTGATTCCAAATCTGTCCCTATTTTACAGGGTCTGAGTCAGATCCCAACCCAGAATGGAGACTATTTTCTGATTCCTTTTTGGACATAGCTGAAATTTCATTTGAAGTCTCATGAGATGAAGTTTGGAGACTTTGGTATGATCAAATCCTAAATCAAACCCTAGCCCTGATTCATCTGCAAACTTTAAATAAGAGCCTAATCTGGATGAAGATCTAGTCAGTAAACACTACTCATCTGTACATAATAATTATAATAATAATACATGAGTTGATGTTAATTGGCACAGAATATCAATGAAAAGTTTCGTAGGCCCAAAAATTTCTTTGACTTTAAAAAAAATCTGATCTGGTCTACAAAAATCTACAACAGATAAAAAGCCAGCCCTCCAGGGTGACATGCTCACGTCACTACCTCTTGGTGCGGTGACTGAAATCACAGGCAGGCATGTTACTAAATCATGTTGCATCATTCCTCAGCTCTTAGTATATGCCATGGTCTCGTAAGAACATAAGATACTGCTATACCAAGACCTGCTCTCCAAGTCCCTGATCCTGCATATCATACCCACAGTTTTCAGAGCATGGCACGGTATGGAAAGGTATGCCAGGTTGCCTTGCCACAGAAGCTCCAAAATAGCGTTGCAAAATGAGTTTCAGAGCTACTTCGGGAGAGTAAGAGTAAGGAAAGAGTGACCTTGGTTAAATAGTGCATCTGAAGAAGTGGTTTTTTACCCACGAAAGCTTATGCCCAAATAAATCTGTTAGTCTTTAAGGTGCCACCGGACTCCTTGTTGTTTTTCTTGGTTAAATAGATTTTCTATAGTTTACATTCTACTATTCCTAATTTTTTAAATATGTCGTCTTTTCTCCTTCTTTCCACCCAACTCATAAAGCCCAGAATACTGTAAACAGAGGAAAAAAATTAGCGCACTTTACTTACCACATATAGCTGCCGCCATATTATGGACCACTCTCGTAGTGTTGTGGTAACTTCTTGAATCAGTGGGAGCTCACTGGGTATGACTGTTTCATGCTGTCTAAAGTTCGCAAAAACAATTTTTGGTAGAATAGTAAAATGGTTAATATAGTTCAATTTGTAGAAGCGATTGGTAGTGCTAAGTTTCAAATCCAATTCCATAACAACAGGATTCAAAAGAAAATATAAACATATTACAAGTTATATAGTATATCTATATGCCAGAAGAAATGTGGCCTATTGCACAGAGCACTGGACTGGGATTCAGGAGACTGGGGTTCCATTCTTGACTCTGCCACTGGCCTGATGTATGACCTTGCACAAATCTCATTTCACTTCTGTCCATCAGTTTCCCCATCTAAAAAATGGGGATAACAATACTGATCTACTGATGAAAAGCACTATGTGAGAGTTAAGTATTATTTCCACAAATATTAACATTTCATGTGTATCACACTATTTACTTCTTTTGTAAAGTACTAATGTACTAATTTTGTAGGAACCGATTGGGGGAAAGCCAGTTATGTGGCATGTATGACATCATGCCATTATGATTGATCCTTTAGCAAAATACCGTTTTTACACAGGAAAAACCTGTTTTGTAGGTCTTCACCATTGGTGTCTCTAGATGACTATTTTAAAATAGTGCATCACCTGAGTATGGAACAATAGTTAGCTCTTTTAGCATGTCAAAAGTGCAGCACGTAGAGGCAGTTTTGTAATCAGCCAGGAAGATGCCATTATGCAGTAATCATATGATTAGTAAGTAGTTTTAGCATTTACATATTTAAGAGGGTTAAAAAAAGATCAGGCAAAAGGAGGAAATATTTTAATTCTTTGCACCAACATTCATATCTGGCTAGTCATTTGTCAATTCCATTCAACATTATTTTTGTTTCACAAATATCTTTTTTAAATGATCTTCTGTAACAGTATTATGACTTTTAATACACATGTATAGTAAATGGATAACAGAGTTCAAATTCATACACATCAATGTAGCACTGTTTCATTAGTATAAATTGCTTTTATATAACAGCTCAAAACGTCTGCAGGCAAGTAAACTCAGGACAGTGGAATATACATAACACAACAACACGTGGCACTGGGATAATCTTTTGTAGAAATGCTTCTCAGCAAGACAACAAACAACAGATACCTTACCACGGAGAGTTAAGTTTACTTAGCTTATTCAAGAAAAGATCAATAACTGACTTGAACATCATCATCTACAAGTTCCAACATAATGAGAATGTATCTGCTCTTAGAGACATCCTTAGCCTACTAGAGCAAAGCATAAGATCCAATGGCAGGAAATTGAAGTCAGAAACAATGAAACTGAAAATGCGACTCAACTGCTCAATAGTCAGGGTAATTACTAACCAGGGGAGTAGTTTGTCAAGGAATGTGATAAACTCTCCATCATCTGGAGCGTTTCAATCAAGACTAAAAGCTATCATGCTCAATGCAGTAATCAATGGATGAAATTCTATGGCCTGTGGTACACAGGAGGTCAGACATTTGCTCATAATGGTTCCCTCTTGCCTTTAGATCTATGAATCAATTTTGAAGTGTTCAGCACATCCTTTCATTAGCCAATAGAAAATGAGGTATTAGCCTCGTCATAAAAGCACAGAAATTATATTTCCACAAATAAGTATTTTATTTTTGTTAAACTTCAAGTCTCAACTCACCCTTTTCCTTCAACTATTGCTTCTTTAAGCTGAATATAGGAAGCAGGAAATATGCCCTTTGGGGGGGGGAAAGAGAGTTAGGTTTTTTATATATATAGGTAACCAGACATACATTCAGATTCATTATCTAACAAATAGCCACACTCTGTTCTGCACAGAATTTTTCATATTCTATTCAATAGCATTAAATAGAAAGGCTATTTTATGAATGTCTCAGATCTGAATTTGATTTTGCATGTGTATTTTAAAACTGTTATTATGTCCCTAACTTTATATATTATCTTTATAAAACTGCATTATACAGCATAGGTAGCTCCTTAGTTAAAGTACAGTGGCCTGTAAGGAGATGCACTTCCCCCTCTGCTCATGCATTTACTGCCTCAGGTTCCCCAACTCAGTTCCCAGAAGAATGCATGTAGACTCGTGGGCTAAATCACATCCCCTCTCTAGGTCTGGTTCATTAACAAAAACAGTTCAACTCAATTCTTCCCTCACAGACTTTATGGTTCCTTCCCAAACCCAGGCCCTGCTGCCTATCCTGTTTTTAAGCCTCTCCCAGAAGAGGTTTCTACTCCTGCTCTCTAAAGGTATCTCCTGCTGTCCTCCTGACCCTGGTCTTCCCTGTCTGCAGCAACAGACTCCTTGTTATAGGAACTACCACCTTTGGTTACCTGACTTGGCCACACAGTAACACACACACACACACACACAGACACCCCCCCCCCAACCTATTCTACCATCGCAAGGCATACACATTTCAATGAGGGATTTCTTAAAAGATTTCTGCTGGAAGCTGGCTGCTTGCCTGAAACGAATACACTTTAAAAGTGAGTTGTTGCCTCCCTCCCCAATTATAGAGCCTAGAATTAGGGCATAACTTTTAAAATCTAATTTGAAAGTTAACAAATGCCCCTAAACCAGGATAAGATGATACCTTTCCCATACCTCAGCTTTTAAAGCTAGTGGTCAAGTATCTTGCCTTGACACTCACACCCAAAAATTAGACATTTTGAGATTATAAACACACAAACATCTAAGCTATGTTTCAGATCTTACTCAGTACCAACACTAATAAAGATGGATAGATTTTATTTTACCTCAGCAAATTTTCCAGTCACCTAGACTAGCTCTCAAAGGTAGAGAACCACAACTGAACCTAATTTTGTGCAAAAGCTGTAAAATTCTGTATTCATGCACACATTAACATTAACTTTTCATAGGTTGGTGCCACTTTAACATAACCCCCACATAAGTTAATTTAACTGAGGGAACCAAGTTACAGCCCTTGAGTGGTTAACTTTCTTTTTAACCTCCATCCCAATCCTTTGAATACAAAACACATTAGATACACAAGAGGGATGGGAGGAAAGGAGTGAACAACATAGTTGAGGAACAGACTCAGAAAGCAGGAGAAAATGCCAAGTGCCAGAGGAACAACCAAGAGACACTGGTCAGAGAAGAGACAGTATCAGGAGGTCAAGGATGGGATGTGCAAGTAAGAAAAGGGTCAGCTGCAAAATCTAGACATAAGCCAAGAAAGGAAAGGAAGCAGAAAGACCAGGGTATTGTAAAAGGAAGAAGTTCTCTCTACTTAGCTCCAATCCTTAAGAAAGCAGAGGGGTGGAAATGGAATGAGAAAGAGTAAGAATACACAGGTATTAACACTGTCAGCATTCAGGAGCTTTTCTATAGGGAGCAATACAAATACAATCCATCAAGATGCACTAGCATTAATTTAGGACAGGTGAGTCTCCCCCACACCTACACCCAATTATAAAAAGATTCTACAGGAATTCCCCATTTTCAATATAGGAAATCTCTCTCAAACCAGTAAGATCTTTCAAAACAAAAGAAGTTTTTTAGGACTTGCTATATTTAGCGGCAGTCAGATTAATACAGCAGCACCTAGAATTAATTTCAGTCAACACAAATACCCACTACTTAGAATTTAGTGAGACACATTCTTGAAGTTTTACTTCAAAAGAATTTAAAATACCCCAAAAGAAAAACAACAAAAAGGAATAGAAAACCAAAAGTTAAGGAAATCGGAGAGGCCTACCACAGAATTCAATATGTAATTCCTTTGGTTACTTTTAGACATGCAGAAGGCTATGCAAATGAAAGGAGCTCAAAGTTCATTTCTGAATACAAATATGTATTTCTAAACATTTTTATTTTAAAAGGCAAAAATCAAGACTATAAATCTTTAATTCTGGTTAAGTACTATTATAAAATAACCCCCCACCGATTTTTTTTTTAAATGCAACATTATAGGCAATAGTTCAGCTGTTCCCTTTTTTGTTTTGGAATATCTGCTGTCAACAGACATTTGATGCTCAATTCAAGTCAACAAGATGACAAAATTGCATTGCAGAAAGCAAGATTACTCCATCTTTCTCAGACAAAGGCTGAAAATCACAATGCTATCACTTTGCAAGATGCAATTGCATTTTATGAGTAATTCTGTATTTAACAGAACATGAAGCTAACATTAGCGTAACAGATCAACTAGATTTTAAGTTTTATAAAAGTTCTTAGTTGACTTTTTAACAAAGTTCCAATACACAAATGAATCTTTACAAATATTTGTTACAAGAGAAAATGAAATTGTAACTATGGGACTAGAACACTTACCTTTTTAGATTTTTTTCTTAATGTGTAACCTCTGTACCAGCCTAGAATAAAGTTATGAAAAGTTTATTAACACACTGCAACAGAATCTCCTTTGCAGTTGGATAATATCTTAGCTTTCTTTCTGTCCACAAAGATTTTCTCATTGTAGCTGAATTTCAAATCTCCATAAAACTGATAGCTTAATGTTCATCTTTACTTAAATCAGTTTTGGTTAAATTGGTATTTCCGGAATCAAGCTAAGCCATTTTGCACGAACATTAGAAGTTTGCACTAGTTTAACTAGTTTGCTTTAAAATTGATTTAGCTAAACAAACCAACGCTAATTCTTTCATTTAGATCAGTCCTTTGTCATCACATCAGGGAACAGCAGCATGCAATTCAGGATGCTATTCACACACCACTAACAATAAATAGGTGAAGACCTAGATGAAGCAGATATTTTGTGAACAAACTACTGGCTGAAATGTGTTTTCATAAAGCATCTGAACAACTTCAAGCAAACAATCAGAAAAATCAAAGTGCATGAATTATTCATGAACTGAAAAAAGGGTTACATGTGTTTGTTAAATTATTCAAAGGGTGCCCCTTGAGCACCCTGCTGGGGCATTGGTGCAGTAGAGTGTCAGAAGGAAGAGTCCCACCTACTGTTAGTTAAACCATGGACTCAGCAAGACAGAAACTACAGAGCAGCATATTAACAATAACTGCTCAGAGGTCCAACAGCAACGCAAAATACAAAACCTGTAATGACAAGTTCTGTAATGACTGAATGGATATTTAAATGGCGATGCTTTGGGGGATTTGTGTTTTATCTTTCAAAAGTAAAATGTATGTTGGTTCTCCAGAGTTCTCAATGTTAAGGGGCCTGAAGGCCTAGTTCAATGCCAGCCAGCAAGGAAGCTAGCATTCCAGCTTTTCCCCCGACAATTCTATTGTAGTGCAATCATTCCAATCCAGTAAGACATTTCTCACACTCACAGAGGCAGGTGGCATGCCAGGAAAATATGGAGGTAATCTCTCATTTATTGTGCCCCCAGTTCACTACACATCTGCAAGCAATCAGCATTACAGCTTTTATTGTTTCTGAGACCATTCTGTTTCTTTGTGACCGTTTAATTAAAAAATCCCACAATACAGGCATTCACTCCCAAAGAAGGTGCTGTGCCAGGCAGATCAGCAGGCATCTCTCGTGCACACTATCCCCAATTCAGTACAAACTGGCTTGCAAACCTGCTTTGACTATTCTGTATTTCAGTTTGTGTCCATATTGGTTCTCTCGCACGCTCTCACTAATGCCTTAGAGAACCCAGAGTAAAATGGTGCTGCTCTCCACAGTTTTATAAAGACAGTGGAGTTCAGCAAAAGATTTTCTTTGGATTTGGTACGAATCTACCTCACGGACTGTTCCAATAAGTCAGGGAGCTCATGCTTGCACAGCAGCCTGTCTGCAAGTACTAGGCACAGTTGTTCCACCTCTAAACCTACCTTCCCCACAGTTTAACACATGGAAGATAGAAGGGTAGAGAAACAGACCACCACCACCAGTCAATCCCCCTCCCCAGTCATTCATGTAAGAGCCTGCAGGCTCTGCATGGGAGCATGAAGGGAAGGAACAGAAATGAGGAAATACTTTTTCTACCTTGCAGAGAGATTCAGAGGAGCTTCAAAATTCACACACATATGAGCCTGGGGCAGAAATTAGAATGAAGAAACAGCATGCTAGAAGAAAACTCAGTGCCCTCCCCTTTCTCACCAGTTTGCAGAAGATGTTGACTTCTCACTGAAGTATTGCCTCCTACTCCCCTCTCTCATAATGTCTGTGGCTAGTAAGTGTCACACTCTAGCTATTTGGGGTCTACTACAATTTCCTAACCCGACGGGGTGGGTTTGTGAAGGGGGGAGGGCAGAAGGGAGAAGAGAAATGGGATATATTAGATTGAAAAGTATAGTACAGAGATGTACCATAAGTATCTTTCCACTCTGGCTAGCAGGCTTAGACCGCAGACTACTAGGTGTTGGGGGAAGAGACCAGGACAGGACTACTCAGTTCTGGTATGTGACTGTTAAAATGATTTGTACAGCCCATAGCACAATGTGGTTCTGGTCCATGACTAGGGGGTCCTCTGCACAATGGTAATGATACAAATAAGAATTACATGAAATGTTTGCTTATACAAACAACTATGGAAATATTTGCTTCTCCAGAATATTAAAGATTGAAGCAACACTCCTGGTATCACATTGATTTTATATTTATGTTATATACACACACTCTGGGTCAGATCCTGGCTTCCCACTCCATCCCCTTTCCATTGGCAGAGAATTGTCAAAGCACCAAGTATGGGCAAGAATGCATCGGTGATTCAGAGATGGCTTAGCAACCCATTCCTAGCAGGCTGTGCTCTGGCAATTCTGAAGCATGCTGTGCTCTGACAAGTCTGAGCCAATGGAATAGCTCCTAGAGCCTGCTGAAGTGGGGACAAGTTTGAACAGTCCTGATGCTGTTCTAACTTGCACCAGGGCCAAAATGGGTCCCAGCTGTTACCAGAACTAAAGTGGAGAGAGGAAGGGAACGTGGCAGAAAACCACCAACGTACCCACCCCCAGTTGCAGAGAGTGTAGATGAGTAACTGATCTGTGGAGCCCTTTGTTTTCAGTTTTTATTTTATTTAATTTTTCCTGGAATTTTATCTGTGTTTATTACTAAAACAACAAAAAATAGGTGAAAATCGGTGGAAAAAACAATTAATTTTTTTCTGGGTAAATATCAGGGTTTACTTTGGTGGACAGAAGGACAGGAGGAAAAAGTATTCAGTAGATTAATGCTTTCATGAATGGAATTCAATGGGGTTTGCTGCAAAATTAAAACAGAACTCAAAACACAATGCCACCTCTGAGTTTAATAAAACAATATCTCTCTAATCCCCAAGTAAAACTTTTCATTTGAACAAACAGTTGATTGTTGTAGACTTAGAACTATTAGCCTATATTTACATTTAATAATTGGACCACACCGTTTGCAGCGCATACACTCAACTTCATCCTTTTCTCCTGTTTTTTTTTTTTTCTTAACTTTTGAATACTTCCTTGTGTTCTGAAACATATTCGGATACATATTTTTGTTTTCTTCCGATTTTAGTGTGTCAGATCTTTAAACAGTTATCTGCTAACAGCTTGAAATGTGTACCTGGTGAGCATGAAATTCATCAGTATGTTCGGATGCGCATGCACATCAGAGCTTGCCATTGTGCCTGCTAGTTTATTGCACGTATATTCCAGACTAATACGTAGCCTTACTTCAACAGTCAGCTTTGCATATACATACAGACTAATGTATTATCGTAATACATAGATCTCATGCAACGTATTGTATTTTCCTAATAAAACAAAATAATTTTTATATATTTGAATGATACAAAAGTAGAATGAAAATGGGAGAAAATTGGTTTAAACTGAAAACGAAGGGACTTACTGATCTGTTAACTCTTCCAGGCCTTATTTAGGCAAAGAACTATTCCTAAACAACAGGATTTGTTTACTACAGTTCACAGTCTATTTGGAAGTGCTCAATAGAGGGTGACATGGTGTAGAGGTGAGTGCAAACAAGCAATATAGTTCAAAGGTGTATTGAAGTAGAACTAGGGTTGCCAACTAGGATGGTCCTGGAGTCTCAGGAATTAAAGATTAACCTTTAATTCAAGATTTTGCCATGTGGTGAAACCTCCGGGAATACATCCAACCAAAACTGGCAACCCTAAGTAGAATGTAAGATACTCCTGTGACCTGAAATGCATACCAGAATCTCCTTTTCCAAACAGAGCAGTGGGTAGATAATTCACTGGCCAGATTTTATCTAGGCAGCCTTAATTTGTGCCCCTTTACCTGTATGCAGGATAATCTTTAATTACTTGATCAGATGCTATTGTTTTCCACAAGACCCCTGCCTCATTAAGTGCACAGGAAGGACTTGCTCAGGGGAATGAATCCAGGTTCTGTAGTAAAGGAGATTGTTGTCTATAGGACCCCTGCTTCATTTGTTACAGAACTTTTAAGATATGTAGTGAATGAGGCAGATGATTGTAGGAAGGGAAAGGATGGTCTCATGGATAACGCAATTTAATGCTGCCCTGGATAACTTGATTAGATCTCTACTTCTGCCACCGAGTTCTCATGTGATGCTGGGCAAGTCACATAAACCGAACATTTCACAGAGGGGTCACTAACTCTGTATTCCTCATTTTCAGGTCCTTGTAATCTCAAATTGAGCATCCTAAGTGAGTGGACACTTTTGACCATGCTATCTTTGTGCCTCAACTCCTGTTTTGTAAAATGGGGATAATACCGTCCTCTCACCTCACGGGACTGTTGTCAATATTAATATTTGTGAAACACACTGATGCTATAGTGATGAGCACCAGATAAAAATTCATAAGGAAATTAAGAATTCTGTCTCCAGAGCAGGGCTTGATTAGTATAAAACATGGGGCCACATGCTGACTGATGGTAAAACAGAATATTTAATGGCTGCCCATTTAGTGATCATTGTCCATCCTGTGCTCTGAATGAGGCAGGGATTCTATGGAAAAAAATAGTATATGATCGTGTAATTTAAGACTAATATTGCATACGCAAAGGGCCAGATTAAGCTTGCACTGGCAACATAAACTCAGGCATTTCCTAACTTTTGAGTGCTTGATTTTGTAACCTTAATATTTTTAATGTAGTTTAGTGTGCAATTAAATTTAATTTAAGATGATACTTTATTCAATTTAGAAACCTGGTTTGTTTTTTCTCTAAAGCAGTGATGGCAAATATATTTACCCTCAAGTGGCTAAATGAAGACCATACTAGAGAAATTACAAAATTTCTTCAATGGACCCCTTTATTGGCAGTTTGTTTTAGGCAAATATCAGTAATGGAAAAACTGGCCCAAGCCTCAAATCATTCCCGAGGTGACCTGGATTTTGAAAATCTTTTAATTATGTTGTGAACTATGCCTAAACTTTTTAGAATGTCCCATTACCAATGTTGTGAGATTTAATTTATTTTGAGGTGGGCATCCAAAAGAATCCCAAGTGAGAAAAACCTAATGTGCGCACACACTATATTTCACTAACCCACTCTGCAGAACATTAAATGATACACAATCCCAGTACTGTACTTTGTCCTAAACAGTGCCTTCTCTTTGTTACACAGTCATCTAAATGAAGCAGGATAAACATCCCCTAAAAACTTGAAATGGCTATCACCATTACAGGTGAATATGAGGCAAGGCCTGCAACTCAGATTAAACTGATTAAGAGCTTTGTTTTGAAAAGCTGATATTCCAGTTGAATCCTGAAAAAGAAAATGCAGGTACTGTAACATGGGATTTAAGAAAATACTTCTAAAGCTAAAATAAGGAGATATGAAAATATCCTGTATCTACTACCAGGATGTCCCTTTTATAGGGTTGCCTTCCAGAATTTTACAACAACAACATACTCAATGAAAAAGATATCAGGAATAAATTCCTCGAAATAATTGGTTTTGGAATTCCTCCCTCACCTAAACCAGTTCCTTTTGGGGCCTAAATAACCTTTGGAAAATATTAGGTTATGAAAGTTAAAGGATTTTTTACACATTTCTTTTCAACAGTCATTGGATTTACTGGATAATTTCCACTGGCCATTTGTTTGGTTTGCCCATTACACCTGAGTGAGATTAGGTTAACAGGACTAGAACCAGATAAAATATAGATTAGAAAAGTGTCAGCTATTTTGTTCTAGGAAATCTTTCTTCAAACTACAGCCCTTCCTTTTCTCTTGTACCAGAAAAAATTCATGTAATTGCAAAGGTTTGCTTTTTTTTATTATTCCATTAACACTCTAAATTACAAATGTGGGAAGGAATTTTCTAGTTGAAAAAAATGTCACTATGCTTCTGCCTAAATAAGAAAGCATTAAACTTGACTTTTGTAATTTCAGAAGATTAGTTATTCCCTCTGATTATTTTTAAAATTTAGTCTAGTACACTCTTGAAGAGCATGGCTTCCTTGAAGGGAAGAGAAATTAACTTCAATTTTGATGGTGAATTTGTGTTTCATGCTCTAAACCACAGAGCTTTTCTAAAAATTATAGCAGGATACATGCTGTTTGCAGCAAACTTAATAGCCTTGAGAGGATGCACATAGAAAATTAAGTGTAGGTTGACTTGAAGACATATTTTTTTTGCATTCCAAAGGAACATTTATATCTTGTTATAAACTACTTATCCAAGAACAAAATTCATTTTAAGCGATAAAGAAAAAGTCAAATATTATTTAAAATGTAGTTGGGAAAAGTTGTTAACATTTTAAATACTGTACAGGAACAAAAAGCAACCCTAGCAATCCACCCTAATATAGCCTAGCAAATTGATTTAAATTAGATGTATTCAAAGGTTTTATCTGACAAGTGGCTAATATAAAATAGCATTCATCAGTTCTGTCCTTCACGTTAGCTTTTTATAACGTCTCTATCTGACTAGTAAGCCCATTTTATCTTCCCTCCTCCCTTTCCCTAGACTATTGAGTGGAAAGGGTTGCACAGATAAAACTCCAAAACAGATGGATGATCATCTTATTGTGGTGGAGAACAGAGACAAAGATAAGTCAGGTTTCAGAGTAACAGCCGTGTTAGTCTGTATTCACAAAAAGAAAAGGAGTACTAGTGGCACCTTAGAGACTAACCAATTTATTTGAGCATAAGCTTTCGTGAGCTACAGCTCACTTCATCGGATGCATTCCGTGCTGTAGCTCACGAAAGCTTATGCTCAAATAAATTAGTTAGTCTCTAAGGTGCCACAAGTACTCCTTTTCTTTTTAAAGATAAGCCAGTTTTAGAGCTACTTGTCCAAACCTCAGATTCAAAATTAGGATACTTGTAAATGTTTGCTGATGGCTGTTGAAATTAACTCTTCCTGGCAAGTTATTTACTATAAAAAATTAATTTTTCACAGTAGGAAAGATACAGTATGATTTTGTCAGCCCTGGTCTGGAAAGGAAACAGAGGAAAATATTCCAAAGCATGGACCAGTAGACAGGAAAATGGCAACATTCACAACTTGTTTAACAATGTTAGACATGTCTTCTTCTCTGTACTTTCTAGATGAAATCACATGAGACAGAGGTAGAATCTTCCATCCCATAGTGAATACCCAGTGATCAATCTTGTGGCAATGAGAATGTGGTTAAATGGAAAAAGCGGCTGTTTTGTCAGATCAATGAAAAGCAAATCAAGGGAGGCTTCATCTTAAAACAACAACAACAAAAATCTAGTCCTTAAATGGTTAATGTATCTGGTCATGAGAAAGATTTGCTTCTAATAGAGCAAATTTGGCCATGGAGCCCCCACTACCTCCACAAAACCTTGTTTACAAATGGGATCATTGCAACTCAAAATGAAGCATATTAATGGTAGTAAATGGGATTATAATTTCTTGTGCTTGCTCCAAGTTCTTCATTTGACTATCCTCAGCACCTTCACCCACCATATCAAAGGAGAAGAGGAAGAAATGCTGGACATGGTTTTAAAACACAGGTGGGAAACTTTTTGGCCCAAGGGCCACATCTGGGTATGGAAATTGTATCGCGAGCCATGAATGCTCACAAAATTGGGAGCTGGGGTGTGGGAGGGCTCCGGCTAAGGGCATGGGCTCTGGGGTGGGGCTAGGGATGAGGATGAGAAGTTGGGGATGCAACAGGGTACTCCGCTCTAGGATCGAGGGGTTCAGAGGGTGGGAGGAGGATCAGGGCTCGGGCAGGGGTTGGAGGGCGGGAGGGGGTCAGGTTCTGGGCAGTGCTTACCTCAAGCAGCTCCCAGAAACAGCGGCATGTCCTCCTTCCAGTTCCTACGCGGAGGTGCGGCCAGGCAGCTCTGCGCGCTGTCCTGTCCGCAGGCACCGCCTCTGCAGCTCCCGGCCAATGGGAGCTGCGGGAGCAGCACTTGGGGCGAGGGCAGTGTGCAGAGCCCCCTGGCTCCCCCTATGCGTAGGAGCCAGAGTGGTGATATATTGTTGCTTCTGAGAGACGTGTGGAGTGGGGCAAGACCAAGCTAGAGCGGGGCAAGCCCCAGACCCCCACTTCCCGGCAGGAGCTTGAGGGTCAGATTAAAATGTGCGGAGGGCCAGATGTGGCCCACGGGCCATAATTTGCCTACCTCTGTTTTAAAACAAGGTCAGTAAGCAACTGCATAGCTATTTTGTGTGCAATTACTGATTTGTATTCAAATGACCAGTTCCTTTGGCATGCACAATTATCTGATTTGCATATGCCATTATGGTAACTCTGCAGGACTAACAAAACAAAAACTTCAGACCAACAAATTGTAAAGCATATCCTGGCTCACATGATCAAAATATAGTACGGACTGAGGCACATGAGGATGATAGTGATCTTCCAATGGATGACTGCAAAGTGTCATTACAGATGGTGCAACTGAACCCTTTTAATTATTTTTTCCCTCCCTTGCTCTGCATCTGTATTGCTAGATTGAAAAGGATCATGGAGACAGAAGCTGGAGAAAGAATGCAAGCACATATATTAGAAACAGAAAAATAAAACCCAAGCCTAGGAAAGCCCTTAAGCATATACTTAAGTGCGGCCTAGACACCCAAATGGCTGACACCTTATGAATGTATATAGTATTTTATTATAATAATAAATTAGATGTAGAGGGATCCATGCAATAATGTTTATTAAGAGTGCAAACTTCAAGACAGCAACAGTAAGTTGTAATATTCACATGTTCTAAGGGGGGGTAGGAGTGGGGCCCCAAGGAGTTAAGTACACAAGATATTAATGTTTTTAAGCATACAGTAGGATTCCAGAATAGTGTAATTTAGTCTGGAAGATTAGTCAAAAAAAAAAAAAAAAGACACCAGACAGAAACAGCAAACCACTACACATCTACCTTTACGTGTGCTATTTATTAAGAGTTTAGGAGCACCTAGTGCAGAGATAAAAAAAAGCTGCCCATGCAGGTCATCACAGAATTCAAAAAGGACTATTATATAAAGGCATTTGTAGAACACTTAAACGGGATACCATTACTCTTGTGCAACTGACATCAATGTCTTTTTTTTTTTTTTTTTTTTTTAAGATTATGCTTGGTAGTGACAGTAAAAATAACTCTCAGAAAAAGGTCAGGAAACCAAAACTTTTGCATTGTTTCTCTCTGTTCCTGACAGCAATAAACACATTAAATTAGATGGTTTTATTTCTACTGTCATAATAAAGCAGCAATGAAGTTTGAGATTAGGCAACAGTTTAAGACAAAATCACTAATTCATTTAGTTAAGAAATTTGTGCACAAACCTGGGAAGCAAAACATGCACCCAGATAGTCAAAGAATTTTTCTGATACGCTGCAAGGAAACCGACAGGAGACAGGTTAATTATAGGATGCCGGTGATTTAACAAGTTTCTGTTTAGGGTATCTGGGAAACAAGATTAGTGCAAATGCTGAGAAAGTCTAGAAAGGTACAGTCTGCATATTGTTTTAAAGGAGTGGCCAGCAGATCAAACAGGTGGAAATACTACCTGGAAGTGGCTGCTCCTTCGAAGGAAAGAACTAAGGATTAAAGCCTCCCAATATAGAGGATGAGTAATGATCAAGCATGGCAGAAAGCATATCAGCCTTTGGAGGAACCTTATTTTATTTGAACTTCTTTTTAAATAAACCCAGCCAGCACTGTTGAGGCCTAATAACCATTAGAGTGTGTGTGAAGTTCATTCCATTAGCCGGTCTAGGGAAAAGTGAGTCATCTGCATTGTCCCATTTCATTTGAAGCATGCAGGGGGTTCAAAAAGTATAAAATTGTACACAGTTATGATAGACAGATATTATCTGTGTCACAGGCAAGCTTTAAACATGCTGTCCAAGCATCAGTGTTGCTCACATATTAGGAAAATGCACCCATTTTCATGGAAATCATAGCATCAGAGAACTGGAAGGGACCACAAGAGGCCATCTAGCCCAGTCCCCTGCACTCAAGGCAGGACTAAGACCATCCCTCACAGGTGTTTGTCCAACCTGCTCTTAAAAATCCCCAATGATGGAGATTCCACCACCTTCCTAGGCAATTTACTCCAGTGCTTAACCACTCTAACAGTTAGGAAGTTTTTCCTAATATCCAACCTAAACAGCCCTTGCTGCAATTTAAGCCCATTGCTTCTTGTCCTATCCTCAGAAGTTTAGAACAATAATTTTTCTCCCTCCTCCTTGTAACAACCTTTTATGTATTTGAAAAAAGTGTTATGTCCCCTCTTAGTCTTCTCTTCTGCAGACTAAAAAAAACCCAGTTTTTTCAATCTTCCCTCATAGGTCATGTATTTTAGACCTTTAATCATTTTTGTTTCTCTTCTCTGGACTTTCTCCAATCTGTCCACATCTTTCCTGAAATGTGGTGCCCAGAACTGGACACAATACTCCTATTGAGGCCTAATCAGCACAGAGTAGAGCAGAAGAATTACTTCTCATGTTTTGCTAACAATACTCCTGCTAATACATCCCAGAATATTTGCCTTTTTTTGCAACAGCATTACACTGTTGACTCATATTTAGCTTGTGATCCACTAGGACCCCCAGATCCCTTCCCGCAGTACTCCTTCCTAGGCAGTCTTTCCCGTTCTGTATGTGTGCAACTGATTGTTCCTTCCTAAGTGGAGTACTTTGCATTTGTCCTCATTGAATTTCATCCTATGTACTTCAGACCATTTCTCCAGTTTGTCCAGATCATTTTGTATTTTAATTCTATCCTCCAAAGCACTGCCAACCCCTCCCAGCTTGGTATCATCCACAAAACTTTATAAGTGTACTCTCTATGTCATTATCTAAATCACTGATGAAGACATTGAACAGAAGCACACCCAGAACCGATCCCTGCAGGACCCTACTCGTTACGCCCTTCCAGCATGACTGTGAACCACTGAGAACTACTCTCTGGGAAGGATTTTCCAACCAGTTATGAACCACCTTATAGTAGCTCCATCTAAGTTGTACTTCCCTAGTTTGTTTATGAGAAAGTCAGGCTAGACAGTATCAAAAGCTTTACTAAGAAGTCAAGATATACCATATCTACCGCTTCCCCCCCCCCATCCACAATGCTTGTTACCCTGTCAAAGAAAGCTATCAGGTTGGTTTGACACAATTTATTCTTGACAAATCCATGCTGCCTGTTACTTATCACCTTATTATCTTCTAGGTGATGGAAATGGATCGCTTAATTATTTGCTCCATTATCTTTCCGGGTACAGAAGTTAAGCTAACTGGTCTGTAATTCCCTGGGTTGTCCTTATTTCCCTTTTTATCGATGGGCATTATGTGTTATAATTATGTCTAATTGTACAGCATTCAAATATTCCTGTTTACATGTGTATTTAAAAGAAATATAATAAAACTGCAAATATTTAAAGTACAGAGTATGCAGATTAATTTTCAGTGGACAAATTTCCTCTGCAGCTTTGACAGTATCAGGGGTCATTTACTGCTAGTGCAAACTGAATTCATTAACAAATTGCTAGCTAATGAACAGTTAGTATATTTATTGTTTTTGTTAACCAAATTAAGGTTAGTTGATCTAATTAGCAACTTTCCTATTTTAGTAGATCTACGTAATAAAAATCACGTTGAATCCAATTTCTAAAACCAACTTACCGCCAGTATTAATCTTTCTTTCCTAACAGATTCTTTGGCAGTGACAAGCAGAAATTTTAAACCCATGTACAAAGGCAAATCACATATCCAAAATGCAGAAAGTTATCCTATTACTGTGATGATTTCTAATTTTCTAACACAAAAGCCATCTAGATCACTGCTTCTCTTCTAAGCCACATCATACAACTGACTGAATGAATGAGAAATCAAGGATACGTGACCCCAAAAAAGAGGGCTGTACTTAACCATTACTATTTGATCACTCAGCAGCAGCAAAACTAACTAAGAATTTTCCCTCATTCTCAAATTAAATATTTTTCATGATAAATTACTATTTTATGGGAATCAGGGAGAAGTACTAATTGAAATTTATGTTGTATGCAATATTGCTACTGCTTCTCATCAAAATAAATAAAACGCGGTATATTACTTTTTAAATGTTGACTGAATAAGTAGCATAGTAGCAAATGTATCTTTTACAAAGAGATATGAATAATTTAGAGGGCAAATAATTTTCAAATTAAAATTAACACCATTAAGAAGCAAACAGGTCTTGTGCATTATCTGAGGATATCTAGAGAACGTCTATCATTTTGCTAACCACTCAACAGATGTTACCATTGATCCATACAAATTGAAGGTACGAGAACATTTATCTTGCATAGAAAGAGAAATTGTGCATTCAGAAAAAGGTATTAATTAGGTATTTTATCACCTGCCCGTTCATTTACATGTAGTGCTTGTTAATTCTGTCCCCAATGCAATATTTTATTAGTCAGGAAAAAACAGTAGTCCACCGTCTGCTAAAACAGAATGATATGTTAAAATCACACACACAAGAGCAGTGTGACTGTATGAACAATGGTTCTGAATCAAATACAGGTTTTACTTACCTTCATATGTTTCTAATATATGTACGGTGTCACCTATTTGTAAGGAAAGTTCATCTGCTCCCCTTGCATCATAATTATAGAAAGCTAGAAAGAGAGAATACTGTTATTAGCACACAGAAAAACAGCATAATTTTCAAGCTACTGATTTTTACTTCTACAAGGAATTTTCCTCCAGGGCAGATTGGAAGAGGCCCTGGAGGTTTTTCGCCTTCCTCTGTAGCATGGGGCACGGGTCACTTGCTGGAGGATTCTCTGCTCCTTGAAGTCTTTAAACTACGATTTGAGGACTTCAGTAGCACAGATATAGGTGTGAGGTTTTTTGCAGGAGTGGTGGGTGAAATTCTGTGGCCTGCGTTCTGCAGGAGGTCAGACTAGATGATCATAATGGTCCCTTCTGACCTAAATATCTATGAATCTATGAAAGTGACTTTACACCACAGTCAACCTCTTGACCCAATATTTTATACTGGCTTTATATATCTTCAGTACTATTCTAATCTACTACTTCTTCAAATCATAAGACAGACCGAAAAAAAAAAGCCACAAGTCATCTTTGTAGAACTGTAACATTTCACCCAGTTTCTAACATCACAAATTCAAAACATCACAAATATTTTTGCAATTATGTCTCAGATTTGTTATTTGAAGCAATACATTACTGTAAATATAATTTCCGATTTGCTTTTTTTCATAAAAATATGTACATCCTAACAAAATATGTAAAATACTTTGTGTTAGCTTCATGAGGTTTTGTAATTATGGTAACTACCATATATACTCGATCATAAGCTGGTTCGTTTATAAACCGACCCCCCCCCCCAAGATGGATAAGTAAAAATGGTAAAAACTTTCATAAGCCGACCCTATATTTCAGGGTGTTGGCAAACTTCGGCTCCTGGCCCATCAGGATAAGCCGCTGGTGGGTCAGGACATTTTGTTTACCTGGAGCGTTCGCAGGCACAGAGCCCCTCAGCTCCCTCTGGCCACAGTTTGCTGTTCCCAGCCAATGGGAGCTGCGGGAAGTATTAGATATTCAATGATTTCATAGAGTTTAAAATCACCAAATTTTGGTGTAGACCTGTTTATAAGCTGACCCCCGCTCTTTGATGTGTCACTTTTTTACCAAAAATATTCGGCTTATGAATGAGTATATACAGTATATTATTTTGTACTTCATTGTCATCTTTATAACAGCTTTATTTAGATACACTTGTAAACTGTTTAGAAAGCTTGATTTATGAATTTTAAAACAAAGCACCTTAATATTACTAAAATACTAATGGACAATCCGTGTCTCAGGCCACACACTAACAAACTACGCTTTTATTGCATCAATACTATATCCTAAAAACAAAAACCAGGATTAAATAATTGTGCATACAAATTAGGCACATTCATTATTAGCAAAAGGTTAGTTATGAAAAGCAGAGGGTATGAAATTTTGAGTTAAATACCTTAACCCTCACCTGATTTGCGAGAAAAAGCCAGTATCCCTGATTCTATTCAGGTTCTTACACTTCACCCATCACTGGTATCAGATTGTCTGACAGCAGACCAATGTTGCCCTATAATTACCACTAATCCAGAAGATTTGTCAAACAATAAAAAGGAAACATGTATGTGCATACAGTGAAGTGTTGGGTTTTTTTAAAATCTGCTCATGTAAGCCCGACTTGGACTTAAAAAAAAAAAAATTACCAGGAGTGTTTGTTTTCACAGAAATTTCCAACAGTCCCAGATAATTGTACCTAACATGGCAGATTACAGTAAATGGTGAAGTGCAGTATCCAAGTATTCACTTGCCCTCAACGTTCAATTGACAGCGTCTTTGGTCACACAATTCACCATAAGCAATAAGGGACTAGCTGAATGGAGACTTAGTGCTCGGCAAACTGAAGCGTGAATCTACCTCGTTCTACTTTGCCACACACTAAATGGCCACGTGGATCCTGCTACCATACGCTAAAAGTTCCATAATGCACTCATGGAACTTTTATTACATGGAAGCAAGGCAACACAGCCACTTCAGTGCACAGCAAGCTACAGCGCTGTATATTCACACCACAACTTGCCATGCACTAAATTAGTAGAGATGTCCATGCTATATTCAGTGTAAACAGTTGACAGTCGTATAAAAATAATTGATACAAGAAAAAAAAAGGGATTGCTAGTGCAGAAGTTCTCTCAAATCATATTAGACTACAAATACATCTAAATATATTCTGGTAATACTTTCATTTATTGGACCTCCTTGTGTACTGTAATCACTCTGACAAGTCAAGAACCTCTCCCCCCTCCATATAAATCAGTAGTTTCTCAAATGAATTTCGTATTTTACTGTCTGCATTTAAAAATTAACAAAATGGCATCATAAACCTATACAATTCATTAGCATAGGATTAGCCTATTGTAACTGCATTCTTAGGTCTATCTGATTCTTGGGTGGACTAATTAAAACTCTAAACCAAGAATCCAAGCAATTATATTAAACATAACCCACAATTTTATCCAGATTCAAGCCTCACAGTGCATTGGACAGAGTGAATCTCAGGGGAAAAGAGAGGAGCTCTAGGTCATTGGTCTACAAGTGATGTCTGGGTAAGATTGAACGTTCTTCTAAAAACTATGCTCTAGGAATTATTTTGGGGAAGTTCTATGGTCTGTGTCATATAGGAGGTCAGACAAGAGGGTCACAATGGTCCCTTCTGGCCTTCAAACCTATGAATACCAGCAGTACAGAAAATTATGCAAAAAATTATAAATGTTTGCAAAGAAATTCCATAAATATGAAGTGATAAAGATACACAAGCCATGTAAATGCATCAATGTCAATTTAATGTCATTTTATTATAATTTGTGAACTCCAGCTAGTAGTTTACTATAAACAGTTGCAGGATACATAGGTGGGCTGTAGGATTCTAAAGTCTCTGCCCAGTAAAACACCAATGAACCCTGTACCTGTGCAAGTGTATACCCAGATTTATCTTACAAAAAATTGTACAAGCTATGCACCTACAGACCCTGATAAAAAATGTCCCTAAAATGAACACTGGAAGTTAACTGCTGTACATTGCTGAGGCCCAAGGGCACTGCTGAGCTTCACATGACTGCATGAATACATTGTTCATTATCTGCTGGACCTCATTCCTGTCTGACGAGTAATTTCAGAAAGATTAATTGTTTTGATCAGATGTACAGTGGCAAGATGTTCCAATGACAACTCAAAGAAAAAAATTCAGAAACACAATTAAGTAAAACATGACTTTACATCAATTATTTAGAAATTATAGTAGGTTTTTTGAAGTGCTAGCTGACAAAACGAGTGAAGTCTTTTAAGCTGTGATTTTCTGAAATAAGATCGCCCCCCGTTTTTGTTTTGTTTTTTCTTAGCAAAACTTGAAATAAAATAGTTGAACCGTTGTTGTTTTGCGTTAAACTAGGGATTCCAACAAGAATACATTTCAGACATCTGGCATCTCTGTGAATTCCACGATAGAGCGATCTTGTAGAACAATGCATCCCATGCAACAGATATGGTTTCAAAAGTTGTAGGAGGCCCAATAGCTACCAAAGTGAATACAGCAGCTTTATCAAACAACACTGTTGCTCAACATGGTAGCGTCATGACTGAGGATATTTCAAGAACAATTGCTTTCAAAACTCATGTTAAAAATTCCCTACTTAGCAATACAAAGTGAAGAAGCAACCTACATCATTGGTGAAGAACAGAGTCTAGGGTATGAGAATTCTGTATCCAATAGTTCCCTTCAGGAAGGCTTACTATTTTATAAAGCTGTGCTGGGACACACACAACAGGGGAAAGTTCATTTAAGACATTTCAGGAGGTAAAAATTTCAGTATGTGCCAGGATTACTTTTCTGCAATCACATGGATTGTGCCATAACCAAGACAGGTAAGAATAAAGCCTGGTCACACAGATCCAAAACATTGAACTTCATGCCTCAGGGCTTTATTTCACACACTGCCAAGATCATGCTTTTAAGAAAATGCCTGAAAACCTGCGCCAAATTCTTGATTAAGCTGTTAAAATACAGAACTTTATTCAAGACTGAATGCTCAAGCTCTCTCATTGCTCTATTATAGCTAAGATTCCCTTCAACAAAACCAGCAAATGTAAGGAATTTGATAATCATGATAAAATGACAAAGGCCAGGCTCCTCATATGGCTTCACAGCCCTAGACTCCAAATATGAAAAGAGTGTGTGCTCCCCAAGGGGACAATCTGTTTAGACTACCTTTTTAGAGCCCTTCAGAGCTTGCCAGCATCAAAGCCCTTATTCCCCCTTTTTTTAATTTTTAATATGAGTATCCCATTGGCATGAATCTTATTGCTCCGACTGTTTTCCTTAATCATTTCTGAAAGAATCAAAACATGTTTTTCACAGCAGTCAGCCATTTATCACCCTGTCTCTGTTAGCTTCCAGATACACTGTTTCAAGAAACAAGTCTAACTGTTGACAATAAAGTTCTTAATTACCCTTTGAGATTTTGATATATTCTTCTTTTTTTTTTTTTTAAGTTCCACTTTGATACATTCAGAGGAGCCCAATACGGGTTGCTTTCTCAACTGTCCCATTGGACACCTTTTGTTCTGTGAAAGGCGGACTTTAGAGTTAGCAAATGAAATGCTAACAACATATAAATCAACAACATAAAATATAAAACCGAGCAAATAAGGAACAGCAGACATGACACCTATTAGAGGACTCTGAAGGAATACAAGAGATTGTTTAAGGTAACAAAATAAAATGTTTCAATAGAACTGTCACAAAAATAAATTGCAGACTTTTACTGGAAACTAAGCACTTCAGCAGTATTTAATGTAAACTTTAGGGAACAGTATGGTTCTACTAACCCCAAAAACCAGACAATTTAATTTAACCTTACATAAAATTTTCACTTTTTCATTAAAAAGAGAAACCTCTGCTAAATATTTGAAGTGGAGCACTTTAAAAACATAATTGCAATTCAGCAAAAGTATTCCAAGAAAAAACATTAACACTAATTTTTTGAACGGTACTGAACAGTGAAATGTTAACAATGAGTACACATCTTGTTTCCTAAACAGCAGAAAAAGGGACACTATTTGATTATGAACCATCAGAAATTTTCCAGTTTACCTGTGTTCCCAGATTTGTACAGCCCAATAGCATATTTTTAAGGCTTAGGTGTCTAACATTTAAAACTCCTAAATTAAAGTGACCTGCTTTTCAGATCTGCTGAGCACTCGTGTAGCTCTGACTGAAATCAAAAGGATTTGTGGGTGCTCAGCATCTCTAAGATAAAGATGTCCTGATATTTTTCCCTTTGGAAAATTTTTGTCTTGATATTTTTCCCTTGGGCTTAACCATAGGCACCCAAGTCTAAAACCTTTGGATCAAATGTTTTCCTTTACCCATCTAAATTAGACACATCCTGACTACCCATTTCTCAGGCATCTCAACTAAACAATGTTAATAGGACATAAAGCACATGTGGATAGGAATGAAAGACATTAAAACCACGTCTTCTCTCTCATGCAAGTGAATTCTCTGCTCATGAAAAGTGTCAACTGGCAGTCCTGTAAAATGAATTATTCTGTTTAGCTACTGATATTACAGAGGAAGAAGCACTGCAATCCATCCCATCCTTCCCTGCCAATATGCTCAACTCAACCTGACAGGACCACCTCCAGGCCTGAACACAGCTCTGCCTAGATCCTGATTCAGTTCTTCATCTCTCTGAGATGCAGAATGAGAGTAATAATTAGTGCTGATTGATTTGAACACTCATCTAATAGGCAACCTCCTGTGATGACCAACTACTTTCACAGAGGACACTGAAGAGTCATCAGATAGTAACTGTCCGTCACATCATCATTGATGCGGGCTGAATAAGGAGCAATGACCTATGAGTATTGTACAAAAAGGATGAAATTAAAAATCACTTTAAAACAAGCATGTGAAAATGTACCTGTAGCATGCAATTCAGCCAGGTTTTCTACTTGCAGTAGCGCTAACAGGGAGTAAGATAAACATCTAAAATAACTGAAAAGAACGTTTACCAAGCACTATGGTTACAAAGCAAGATTTGGTAAAAAGCACTCCACATAAGGGATCTAAAACACACTACAAAAGGATTTTAAAATGTACATTCGAAAAGCTGCCAAGCGTCAAAAGATTCCCCTGCAGAACAGATACTTAATCTAAGTCAGTGGTTCTCAACCAGGGGTATCTGTAC
The DNA here is from genome assembly GCF_965140285.1 of Lepidochelys kempii. Taxonomy (NCBI): domain Eukaryota; kingdom Metazoa; phylum Chordata; order Testudines; family Cheloniidae; genus Lepidochelys; species Lepidochelys kempii. Next base: position 102,782,199 of record NC_136386.1, read on the forward strand.
CCCTGGAGTACTTAGAGGTCTTCCAGGGGGTACATCAACTCATCTAGTTATGTGCCTAGTTTTACACAGGCTACATAAAAGCACTAGTGAAGTCAGTACAAACTAAAATTTCATACAATGACTTGTTTATAGTGCTCTATATACTATACACTGAAATAGAAGCACAATATTTATATCCCAATTGATTTATTTTATAATTATATGGTAAAAATGAGAAAGTAATAGTGTGCTATGACACTTGTATTTTTGTGTCTGATTTTGTAAGCAAGTAGTTTTTAAGTGCGGTGAAACTTGGGGATACAAAAGACAAATAAGACTCCTGCAAGGGGTACAGTACGCTGGAAAGGTTGAGAACCACTGATCTGAGTGGCTGGACACAGTCTGAGGACAGATTTTTATGTACAGTAAGAGAAACAACGCTGTTCTATTTACTATACTCATTAACATTTTATCCATCGCACTAAAGTTATTTATTATGAGAAAAGACAAAAAACTCTTCTGATTAACAAGATACGAGCCCAGGATATTTGAAAGTCACTTTGGGTCAAGGCCATCCAAAGGACTTGGCTGGGAAAAACATACCAAAGGAGTCAGGAGTGACGTTAGAAATCCAGTATTCAGGTGAGAGGAAACAAGAAAACGAGCAATTTGTGGCCTCTAGCTCTAGGTACAAGAGCACATGGCATCATATTGATGATGTGAGGGAAACAGAGCTTAACTCATAGGAAGAAACTTGAACTAAAAACCAGTTAGTTACCCCCTAAACCTCCCCCAAAAATCTGGGGGGACAGCATTTGAAATGTACAATCCTCACTTGGACCAACAATGGACGGACACCAATCTTGCCTGAGCAGGGAAGCCTTTTTGGAAGGAATACAAGCTGGATCCTGTACAGTTCCAGGCAGAGAGGACTATTAGCCTTTGTATTCATGACAAGGATGAAGAGAGACAATTATTATTTGAAGTCTGTGGCCTGAGCTATAACTATCTAGAAGGCTAAAAACGTCTTTTATAATTGTGTCTATAAACAAAGTTAACATGCAGAAACATACACCTTGTTTTCAAAGGTACTGAGCACCCATAGCTCTTATTGATGTCATCTGGAGTTGCAGGTGCTCAGCACCTTTGCAAATAAGGCCTGTGTTTTCTAGAATGACCATATTACGAATATTCTCAAATACTGACTTGCAGCAGATAGCTCATAGCCCATTTCCAGTGTACTACTAAATGTATCCACTGCTGAAACTGAAGATAGCAAACCTTATCAAAATAGGAACAGCACGTCACAATTTTAGAGGACACAATGATGAATAAGAACTGCTCCTGTTCTTGAGATCTGCATTAACAAGAACAGTTCCAGATGGATTTAATAATTTTCCATTACCTAGTTGATATGGATCTGCCTGTGGGCTGAAGAGCATTCAGTGAATATGACAAACTACCCCAGTGGATCTGAGAGCTTCAGTTATATGATTTAATGAACCACGCAACTATGGTAAGGGAACAGTAAACAAAATGAACTAAAGTCAAAAGGACAGAGAATGCCCTCCAAGCATCTCTTATATTATTGTGTGTGAATGGGTAAAAAATATCTGTTTTTAAATATGCATTTCAATTGAAATGGCACTTCCTTTTCTTCATCAGTGCCTGTTTTCAGAAATAATGACACAGTGACCCTATTCCAGCAAACCCCACCTTCTCCCCCACACCACCAGAAACCAGGCTTGAATAAGTACTCAAGTGTTAGAACCAAAAGATTAGCATGGGCATAAAGAGACTATTTTCTCAACTCTGGGAGGAGAAAAAGGAACGAACAACAAATTGGGTGATACTGTAATTACACACACACACACACAAATCAATTCTTTGTTAAAAAACACCTTAAAAATCACATTCATTAATCCGTGCATAATAGAAAAATGAGAAGTGCAACATGGAAGAATTGGAGCAAGGTGTATATGGGGAAAGGAACAAAAAACAAAAGTAATCAGTGAGAATCTCAGTATATACTGAAAGGACATTTCTCCCAATGGTTGAATGCAAAGGTATCCTAATATACCTCAAGATGTTAGGGTACTATATGTTCCCACGTTAGCTTTACACTTAAAAACCAACACCCATTTGTTTTTTAGCTTCAGGAAGACACAAATATATTTAATCGCCACCACCCTTCCTTCACATCTTAAAGACAAGGCACGAAGGGTATGTCTACACAGCAAAGAAAAACCCACAGCTGGCCTGGTCCAGCCCACTCGAGCTCATGGGACTCAGGCTGCTATGTAGACATACCCATGGAGATTGTAACTTTATCTTTCCATAAAAGTGAAACACAACTGAAAGCAGGCAAGAACTTACTACTACAGTTGATGGCTTTCATACACCCATTTGTACACCCACCATTCTACTCATCATTCTCTTAAAATTAGTGTTCACTTACACCACTACCACTAGACAAGCTTCAAAATAAAGTCTAGTGATAAAATATGCCCTGGAATAGAAAAAAGTTACTTCTACAGTACATCCAATAAAGTGATCCTACTCATTATCCTGTGGTCAAGTAGACTCTGCAGATATCCATGATCCTCAGCAGCTGCCTTTCAATAACTGAAGTCAGACAATTTGGCACATTTCTTCATTCCAGGTTTGGGCTGGGATTTCCAAAAGGAGCTTAAGGGAGTTAGGCACCTAAATCACATTGAAATCCAATAGAATTAGGGCAGTTAATTCCATTAGGTTCTTCTCAAAATTTAAGCCTTAAAAAATAAACCAGAAAAGAGGCAGAAAAAAGGGAGAGAGGATACTTATTTTCTAGTCAAGCTGCTTTCTTGTTCTCTCTGTATTTACTACATTAATAAGTCCATGTCTACATTAAAAAGTTACATTGACCATCATAAACTGCTGAAATTACATCCCTTGTGCATGTTCACACAACACTCCTTGTGTCGGTGGAGACCATCCACAGTTGGTGTTCTAACATTGACAGAGAGAGCAGTTCCCCGTGGGTAGCTATCCCACTGTTTAAATCATCATCTTCTCCCACTATGAGTTCTGGGAATGGATCACAATGTATCATGGGGGCGGGATCCAGCCCTCGTGACGCAGTTTTCTCCATCCAATAATTCCAAGGGCTTCCAACTGCATTTCACACTGGTTTTCAACAGCCCCTGTAATGTGCCCTTTGTGCCCGCCATCTCTATCTGAAAGCATGGATCCTGAACTGCTCACCAGTCTTGTGATAAGTGTTATGGACACAAATGCGGCCGATCCTTCAGTATTTCATGAGATGTAAATCTGAACAGGAATCTGTGCTGCCTGCCCTGTTGTGTGCCATGGAAAGAAACCATTCAAGATTGATGCTGGCATTCAAGAGCAGCTGCACACATTAGACTGTCGCTATTGGGCTCAGGAAACAAGCACCAAGTGCTGAGATCGCATTGTGATGCGGGTACGGGGGATGATGAGCAGCGGCTGCACAAAAATGCATATGCACAAAGCCACCTTCCTTGAAATCTGTGTGGAGCTCGCCCCTGCCCTGCAGTGCAAAGACACCAAAATGAGAGCTGCCCTAATGGTGGAAAAGCAAGTGGTGACCACTGTGAGGAAGCTGGTAACTCCAGACTGCTACCAGTCAGTCACAAATCAGTCTGGAGTTGGGAAGTCCACGATGGGGGTTGTGGTGACCATTAATCGTCTCCTGGTATGAAGGACTGTAACTCTGAACAATGTGCGGGGCAATAGCTTGCATGTATATCCCAATTTTGGCCTCAGACCATCTTGCGATGGAGCACATTAACATACAGGACTGCTTCTCTATGGTATTGCAGGTGCTGGTGGATCACCAGGGTTGTTTCACTGACACCAACGCGGGGTAGTCAGAGAAGGTCCATGACACATGCATCTTCAGGAATACTGGCCTGTATAGAAACCTGCATGCAGGGACTTTCTCTCCAGACCAGAAGATTCCAATAGGGGATGTGGAAATGCCCATAATGATCCTGGGAGACCCAGCCTATCCCTTACTCCTGTGGCTCATGAAGTCATACAGCGGAAATCTTCACTGCAGCAAGGAGCACGTCAAAAGGTGCAGAATGACTGTAGAATGTGTGTTTGGCAGATTAAAAGGGTCACTGGTGCTGCCTTTTTGGCAGGTGAGACCTCAATGAGGAAAAAATTCCCATGGTCATAGCAGCCTGCTGTGCTCTGCGTAACATTGGTGAAACCAAAGGGGAAAGTTTCCGCAGGGGTAGAGCATTGCGATGGACCATTTTCCACAAGTAGCGGGCGACTGAAGCTGAAATCACACAACTGTGGATAACTGAAGATGCAAGGGTGCATCTCCTGTATGCGTGCAGCTTTAGACCAGGTCCGTATGCTGCTCGCCTGTGTCCTGCTTTGGTTCCTCCAGAAGTACTTACCAATTGATGCGGCAAAGTTTCCTACAATGAGGCAAGAAACAAAGCAGCTCAGCCAAGGAACCTTCGGCAGAGGATTGCAGAGTATCTGCAGGAACGTTTCCTAGAGATCTCTGTAGAAAATCCCTGGGAGATCTTGGTGTGCATTAACGAACTCTTACACAGGGCCCCACTGCATAGCTGCACCGCAGAATACAAAGTAGATGCAAACAGTACCTAGTGTTATTAATTTCGATTCCTTCTCCCACATGCACCATGTAGCAAAATAAAGGACACCTCTACCTCACGTAACCATGCGCTATCAAAGAAAAATGAGTACTTACTAGAGTTCCCCTCTCCTGCTTCCGGCACACCAGAGCCAGACTTCTGGGACTCCTAAGTCAAAAAGTTGTCCTGGCTCGCCACGCCACCAAACAAGCCTGTCTCCTGTCCCACATCCTCCTCCAACTCGACCTCCTCATCCACCACTTCGTCCTCGGGGTTTACTCTGCTGGCCGTTGCCTCCAATCCCCCCGAAGTATCCATGGGGCTCTTGGCAGTAGAGGTGGGGTTGCCACCAAGGATGGTGTGCAGGTCCTTGTAGAAACAGCATGTTTTTGGTGCCACACCAGAGCGACAATTGGCGACCCTTGCATTCTGGTACAGCTGCCTCAGCTCCTTTATCTTAGCACGGCACCGCTGAATGTTCCTTTCATGCCTCTTCTCATCCATGCCACGAGCAATCTGCTCGTAGAGGTCAACGTTCCTATGGCTGAATCAGAGCTGTGCCGCCACAGCCTCCTCTCCCCACAGACCCAACAGATCCATCAACTCCGGTGTACGAAAGCCAACATGGTCAGCTGGGAAGATGTGATATTAGGTGTCCACACCAAGCAAACAGGAAGTGGAATTTCAAAAATTCCCAGGGTTTTAAAGGGGATGGGGCACATGCCTGTGTACTTGGCTGCATAGGAGAAGAGTAGAAACTGCTTACCAGAACAGTCATGATGGGCAGGCCGCATGTGACAAGAATAGGCGAAGCGAAACACAAAGCTGTTTAGTCCAGCTAGATAAAAAGCAAGACATTCCCGGACATCCACAATATTAATGCACTGTTATTCCAGGGAAGAGTGCAGCTTAGGGACAAACACAGGTAAATACACCACCTGATTCAGATGAAACTGAGAGACCACTTTGAATAAAAACTTGGGATGTAGTCACAGCATTACCCTGTCCTGGGAGAACTGAGTGTAAGGTGGCCCAACTATAAGGGCCTGCAACTCATATCTCCTTCTTCCTGAAGTGATGGCCATCAGAAGCCTAGTTTTCTGAGAAAGGAGGGCATAGGCTCAAATGGAGGGCCCATCAGAACTGCCAGAAGCATGTTTAGATCCCACAAGGGAACCAGTTCTCGGACTGGAGAATATAAATGGAGAAGCTCCTTCAGAAATCTCATCACCATGGCATTGGAAAAAACTAACTTTCCATGAGTTGGGGGATGGAATGCTGGTATCACTGCCAAATGCACTCTCAGCAAACTGAGTGCAAGGCCCGATTTCTGAAGATGTAGCAGGTACTCCAAGATGGATGGAAGCCCCTGTTGGTTGGATCCTGTGGGCCAAGAACCATACTTTGGTAAGTAGGCTGACCTAGTGGAGAACTTCCTACCATTGAGTAGGACTCAGACAGCCACTGAGCACTGCTCCTCCTCTTCATTAAGCCATGAAACTGTCACACTGTAAGGTGCAAGGAACTGATCACAGGATGGAGGGTGAGGCCCTGATCCTGAGTGACCAGATCAGGATGGAGAGGAAGTGGTATGGGAGGTTGAGCCAACAGAGCAAGGAGGTCTGGGAACCAACACTGCCTCAGCCATGCTGCAGCAATGAGGATGAGTTTGGCCCTATCTGCCTTGAGCTAGAGGCTGACCTGTGGAATGATTGGAATGGGGGGGAAGGTGTAGAGAAGGGCCAACTGCCAGCTATAGTAGAAGGCATTGGAGAGAGAGCCCAGGCTGAGGGCCCTCGAGAGCAGAATAGTAGAGACTTCCTGTTTTCCCTTATCACAAATAAGTTGATCGCGGGGATGCCCCACATTGCAAAGACAAGCCAGAGAACACTCTCCTTCAAGGATCATTTGTGGCTTAGAGAGAAAACCCTGCTGAAATGATCCACAAGATGATTTTGCAACCCCAGCAAATTGATTGCTATTGGAGTGAAGTCTTCTTCGATGCAAAATTGCCACTGGTTGACTGCCTGCAGGTAGAGTAACCTGGAAAGCACCCCCTCTTGCTTGTCCACATAATAAACATGGTGGTATTACCAGTGAGTATGCAAACTATTGTGTGTCTGATGTGGTCTTGGAAGGCACAACATGCATTGTTGATGGCCCAGAGTTCCAACACGCTGATATGGAGTGAGGCTTCCTGTTCCAACCACAGGCTCTGCACTCTCAACGAGTCCAGATGCACCCCCCAACCCACAGGGGAAGTGTCATAACCACTGTCTTGGTAGGAGAGGACTGAGTGAAAGGGAACCCTTGGCACACTTGCATGGGGACTCCCACCTAGGGAATCTAGGACTGGTGGAGGAAGATGAAACAACCCATCCAGAGGACGTAGGGCAGGGCAATAAACTGTCCTGAGCCACATCTGAAGGGGATGAAGTGCAACCTGGCCAACTAGACCACCTGCACACATACAGACATGTGGCTCAAAAGGCTCAGACACATAAGAAGTGTCATAGACAGCTGGGATTGCAGACTGAGGCAGAGCTGATGAATTGCCTGGGAGTGGTCAATCAACAGGAGTGCTCTTGACCTTGTGGAGTCTAGCAGGATCCCAGTGAACTCAATTTTTTCAGTGGGGGCCAAGGTTGCTTTGCTATGTTTAACCTCAGTCTCAGATGGTCAAACAAATGCCATGTGGGGTAGACATGGTCAAGAACCTTCTCTCTGGAGCACGCATCAGCAACAAGTCATCCAGGTATGCGAAGATGTGAATTACCTTCCTCCTGAGATATGCATGACCACCACCATACATCTGGTGAAGCTTTGGCGGGCTGAAGAGAAGCCAGATGGGAGAATATACTGAAAGTGGCGTTCCCCTACCACAAAATATAGAAGCTTTCTATTGGCTCAGCACAATGGCCACGTGAAAGTAAAGTGTCCTGAACGTCCAGAGCAGCAAATGAGTTGTTCTGAGACATCAGGGGAGAAGGAGGGAGATAGCCAAGAGAGTGACCACTCAATCTCATGAACTTGATAAATTTGTTGAGGCTGCGAAGGTTGAGAATAGGTCTCATCCCATCCTTTTGGTATCAGGAAGTACCGGGAATAAAAGCCGTGGCCCTGGTATTCCGGTAGAACATCCTCCACCACTCACAACTTCAACAGAGAGCTGACCTGCTCAATAAGCAGTGTCTTGTGAGAGGAGTCCTTGAAGAGGGACGGGGAAGGAGAACGGAAAGGGGGTGTGGATAGGAACTGGACTGCATAGCCTGATCTGAGTCTAGGAACTAGCTGTCAGAGGTAATCAAGTCCCATGTATCGTAAAAGCAGGCCAGCCTGTCTCCAAAAGGATGGGGGGAACAGAGAAGGGGGAGAAATGACTGGAACAGTGCTCTGGACAAAGGAGTAAAAATGGACACTTGGTCTGCGCCAAGGAAAGATGTGAGGACTGTCCCAAGCTCGAGCCTGACTGCTTCCTCATGTGGGATCTCTCCCTCTTTCTAACGTAATCCCATCAATTCGGGGGAGGAAGGTTGAGCAAAGAAATGCTGCAGGCAAGATTATCGCTGCTGTTGTGCCTCACAGTGGCGTCTTTGCACAGATGGCATATACACTCCGAAGGACCTCCAGGCTCTGGAATCCTTGAAGGTGTTATCCATCTTGTCCAAGAACAAGACTCAGCCATCAAGGGGAAAGTCCTCACTGGCTTGCTGCACATCTATAGCAATACCAGAGTTTTACAACTACCTCATAGTTACCGCTGAGACCATGACCCTGGCTGCAGTGTTCACAATGTCAAGGGCAGGCTGCAGCTTCCATTTCCCTACTCAATCCTGCCTCTAAGGGTTTTATACTCAACATCAGCAACTTATCTGCTCCTGCCTTCCTCCTCCTCTTGGCTACAAGAATCTGTCTCCTCCCCTAACTCTTATCTTCAGGTGTATAAAGTAACCCACCAGGTTTCAAAAGCTCCCATGCTGGCAGTCTGTCGCTTTCTCCACCTCCTTGTAACAACATGGTGGAGGCAGGAGACAGCCCTAATAGTAGCTCATCTCCACTGCTGCAGATATATCTAACATTAACCTCACAGAGGCTGGAAGGGCAGGGTTTGAGGATGCACTATTCTGACAATACCTCTTAATGTATGTGATAGAAGGACTTGCGGAAACCATTTTTTAAATTTCTATTTAGTAAAAGCACTCATCTGAAAACTCTAGGCTAGCACAGTGCCAACTCTTGACACTCCAGAAAAGCCAGACTGCACGGACTCTGGGGCTGGACTGCAGCCTGATTTGGAAGGACGGGGATCCAACCACTTGCCAATTAGCTGAAAGTGTCAATTTCCCCCACTCATACACACACTGGGTGCAACTAAGCCCCACTTAGCCCCAGCTAGCCCCTCTTTACATGCCATTCAGGGGATGAAACAACTGAACTCTTCCTCTCTGACACAGAAGCTTGGCAAGCTAGGTAACTGTAGTTCTAACACCAGTACACTTTGCAGTCTTCCCTTTATGTGGCTGCACAAAATCCAGTGCCAAGAAAATCTGGCTACATCAGTGTAAGGTCTTTGTAAAAAAGACAATTTTAGCTCCTTTAGATGATGGGAGATGCCTGAAACACCAACCCCCTACAAGTTTTTCTCTCCCCATTGCAGCAGGTCTCTATTGAAGTGAATACAATTTTGCAAGAAGCATGGCTTTTGCTAAGTATTTCTATACCAGTGCAGTAGTGAGTTTAATGTGCTAGCTATATTTTAATAGTCATTTCAATTGACTATAAAAATACAGCTCTGCATAATAAAGCTGCTGTTGCACTACTGCAGAAATACTTAGCAAAAAAATGGCCCCTGCAAGATGCTACTCACTGCAATAGGGCAGGGCAAAAAGCCCAGAGCAAGAGGGGAAAAAAGGGGTGGTGGCAGCAAGAAATTTGCATTTTCCTTCTGTCAGTCTTTTTCCACAGACAGAAAATCAACCAAGTCCTACATTGATTTTTTCAAGAGGCCATAGTATATTCATTTTTGTTTAAGTTCTTCAGAGATCAAACCTTATTACATTTATCTTTACTTTCAATTACCTTACATACAGGCCCCAGTCCCTGAGGCTCCCATGCTCCTGCAGCAAGAACTGCAGAGAAAGAGCAGAGATACATGCAGAAGTCAAATAGTCCCCCAGGAACTTACTCTCCCCTGTTAAGAACAATTGCCAAAGAGAAAAATTACTGCAAACAACTATAGCTTGTCCCACCAATATTTTCTCTCCTACACTACAGTCAGCCAGCTGCATAAATATGAACTATGTGTTTTGTTTCTGAGGTTTTCTATACACAGAAATTAATATAAGATTCAAATATGTAAGCAAGCCAAACAGTATTGCAGGCATAAAAGAGAAAAGCAGCATTTTGGGGTGGGGGGGGAAAACAGGAGGAAAATTGTTTTACTCGAATCAATAAGAAGTCACATGACTTATGTAGCTTTCAGAACAGCAACAGAACAGACTCAGCTTGGAAGCAAACCCAAACAAAGAGCTACTGTATGCCTTAGTCAAGGCTTCAAAGCCCCACACTCTGGTAATCAATCTTTTTTTTCTTACAAAGGCGTTTCCCTACGGTGATGTTACAATTTTTCAGGGCTAAAAAACTGCCTCTTCCCCATTTAAGGAAGGCCTTTGAACCAATATAAAATGATATGTCCATTCTGAAGGAAATGGAGAAGGGAAATTGGTACAGTATGTTTAGTAACTCAATCAAATATAACTATTTCCAGCGTCCGCAACACTTTACTGCAAGGTTAACCTACACTTACAGTTGTAGCACCCATTTGATAATTTAATACAAATTAACTTATTCGACATATGATTTCTAATTGATCATTCTAATCAAAATACATTTAATACGGGGCTTTGTCAAAAATGATAACTCTATGATGATGAATACAAATATTATAATTTTCCTATAAATATTTACTGAATGCTATATTACCAGTAAACTGAATCCTACACTTTGCTCCCTGCTGTTAGACATATTTTAACGTACTTAATAGGTCAAAGACCCATCAGAAGTGCTGTCCTTGCACCCTGAAGATGTAAAACATCCCTATTAAACCAGATTAGCTCAAACATTCTGTACTACAAATTATTACTTGGTAAACATAATAATCTGAACAGAGTACTTAGAATGCTGTTGAAGTTCATACATATTAATGTTAATATGATATTTAAACTGTCACTAGCCAAACAGTGATTTGCTAACTACTTTCTACCTTTACATAACAGATCAGATAGCACGTTCAGTAATAACATGCTATTTGTATACCAGTAACCACATCTGTGCTAATTTAAAAAAAAAAGTTACCAGACTAACCAACCACAGAACTAACATATTAACCACAGAAAGATAAAGAAGAAAAGGTTGGATGGAGAGGGATTTCAGCAGTGAGAATTGGTGCAACCTGATGCAAGCTGTTGGACTCTCTATGAGGTTGCTGTCCCTGAGGCTCCATCTTTCATAACAAAAGTGGCTAGGAGGGGTCTGATGTTTTCTCTTCATTGGAAACTTGCACTAGTTTTTATTAAATATGAGCACATGCACACCAGTGTGTGGCCACAATTCAATTTAGCTTAAACCTTTTCCCAGTCAATAAAAGGGGGCTGCACCAGTTTAACCTCACACCTTAGCTAAACCAGTGCAATTTTCCCCATGTAAATAAGACTCATGTAAACAAGGCCAATGTAAACCACCACCACCACAAGCTTCCTCTCCTTGCTGAATAGGAGACAGCACTCTTGTTCTGTTAACTCCTTCTAAAGCCTCTGAGGGTTGTAAGGCAGCAGGAAGAAACTTTAAACATTCCACCAGCAAAAGAAACATTTTAGATTTTCTCCCTTTCTAGAAGGCAGTGTCAGAACTCAGGTGGCTGCTATAGCTTTCTAGTAACATACTGAGACATAGGACCTGGTCAAATGCCCATTCAGGCCTCCCATTAATAGATTAACTTCAGTGGGCATCAGGTCAGACCCATAGCATTCAGCCATACAGACCACAGATTTTAACACTATCCCATTATGGATATGGCTGTATTTTAGAAAATAGAGCATCCAAATGTATCTTCAAGCCACCAAACTAGGGCATGGGGAATTAAATCTATTTAATGGGTCACTGTTTGTTTCTTCACAATCAGCATCAATGTACTGTGAAACTGCAAATGCTGGGTGGTTGGTTGTCCCTTTATATTTCTATACCATACTCCTGATCCTTCTTTCCATCCTTCTCAGTGTGGTATCGTCCCACTGATGGCCTAATAAATGCTGGGGGGCAGAGGAGAGTATTTCCTGCATGTGTGTCTTACAAAGACTGGTCGATGGTTAGCAACAGTTAATACACAATTGTATCTCAGATACTGCTATTTCCTATTCTAAGAACATTTTCCTAAGAGTAGATAACTGGTATCTCTGATACAGCTGTGTAGTAACTCTTAGTAAATGCTGACTTGAAGATAGCCATTGTGCCCCCACTAATTTTCACATCCAGTACAGAAAATTGCAAACATGCTTGAAGGAGAATGTCAAGCTCTTTCACTGGAACTGTGAACAAATCTTGTGCTGGACTAGTTCTAACTTTCACAAGTCACCTTTTCTTTTCAATTCTTTTCTATGTCAAGAAAACCTCACTCACATTCTATGCATTACACATAGAGCTTGACATAGTACGGTACTCAATCTGTTAAACACTTAATTCATTCTTCATCTTCAGTTTGTGAACGTCCATCTCAAGACAAGACTATTAAGGAATCAAAAGGCAATGATAAGACAGACATCTACTGTTGATAATCAAAGTTTCTGTGTCCTGAAAAATCAGCTTACTTTTAATACATAAATCAGCGAGCTTATTTCATGTAATGATTAATGATGAATCATTACTTAACTTCAGGGACCTCATTTTCCTTTTCATTCCGCCTTCGGTTTTATACTTTACATCCAGTGCTGAGAAAAATAAAATGTGTTATCGTCAAATGCAAAAAGTGATTTTGCAACTGTATATTATTTAAATTTTCAAAACGCTTATGAAAAAGGAGTCTTAAAAGCCACAGAAGCCAGCCAATACAAAACTAAAAATTAAAAGTTTAAGAAACTTAAGTGCTATACTGTCCTTCTACAATAACAACTGGCACACTCTTGTTTTTTTTTAATATTAAGGGAGCACCTAAAGAGGTCAATGGCAATACAACTGGGGTCTCCCTCACATTAGATATTGCATAGTAAGAGAGAGAGTCCATGCTCCAGAAAGTTTACAACCTAAATAGAGCAGGCAGAAATAGATGGAAACTAACAAAATGTATCCAAGAATGAAATTCAGTTCTTACTTCCGGCATTTTTTTTTTTTTTTTTAAAAACCTGGCAAACCAATGTCCTCCCTCCTGTCTATTTATATGCTAATTAGCCCCAAATGCCCTCCAATCACCCTCCCCACCCCAATTCAGATTCCCAGATTAAACAAAAATTGATAAGACTTACAGCAGAAAAAAAAATCAGATAATTCAGAAAAAGTTAGAAAACTAGAGATGTTAAGTTTAAAAGACCTGTACCTTCTACAAATAACCTTAAGTCTGTCTCCAACACACTGCACATTGGCCATATGGTAATTTTTCCATCATCTTTTCTTTACCTACTGTGTGCAACACGTAAGGTTGTACCCTCTCTAATTTGTTGTAGACAACCAGGCATTGTATTGCTAGCTACCATTATCTATCCAGTGGGTGAGGTACAAGTGGAAATCTGGTAGTAAATAGGTATTCTTCCTCAGATACACAGAAAGCACTAGGAAGAATAAGAGTTCTAGTGGTCTTTCTATTGTGACCAGAGAAGGGGAACATTTGTCTGTTCTTCTTCTTCTGACTTGACAGTATCAAAGAGGTTCAATGCAAGATAGCGGCTACTGGGGAAATAACAGACATAATATGTGAACAAATTGTGGTCTTTTACCTGTAGCTAGAATGTCAGATGGATCAGGTACAGGTCTTGAGTTAGAATACAGCAGATAAGCAGGATATTAGGTGACAAATTAATAATATTAGGTGACAAATCTGAGGAACTGTCCCAGATTGAGGGGTCATTAAAGGAGGTGTTGAAACAAATTGATAAACTAACCAGTAATAAGTCACAAGGACCCCATGGTATTCACCCAAGAGTTCTGAAGGAACTCAGATATGAAATTTCAGAACTATTAACTGTAGTATGTAACCTATCATTTAAATCAGCTTCTGTACCAAATGACTGGAGGATAGCTAATGTGATGCCAATTTTGAAAAAGAGCTCCAGAGGTGATTCCAGCAATTACAGGCCGGTAAGCCTGACTTCAGTACCAGGCAAATTGGTTGAAACTGTAATAAAGAACAAAATTGTCAGACACATACATGGACATAATTTGTTGGGGAAGAGTCAACATAGCTTTTGTAAAGGGAAATCATGCTAGAATTCTTTGAGGGGGTCAACAAGCATGCAGACAAGGGGGAATCCAGTGGATATAGAGTACTTAGATTTTCAGAAAGCCTTTGACAAGGTCCCTCACCAAAGGCTCTTAAGCAAAGTAAGCTATCATGGGATAAGAGGGAAGGTCCTCTCATGGATTAGTAACTGGTTAAAAGACAGGAAACAAAGGGTTGGAATAAACGGTCAGTTTTCAAAATGGAGAGAGGTAAACAGTGGTGTCCCCCAGGAGTCTGTACAGGGACCAGTCCTATTCAACATATTCATAAATGATCTCGAAAAAGGGGTAAAACAGTGAGGTGGCAAAATTTGCAGATGATACAAAACTACTCAAGACAGTGAAGTCCCAGGCAGACTGCGAAGAGCTACAAAGGGATCTCTCAAAACTGAGTGACGGGGCAACAAAATGGCACATAAAATTCAATATTGATAAATGCAAAGAAATGCACATTGGAAAACATAATCCTAACTATACATATAAAATGATGGGATCTAAATTAGCTGTTACCACTGAAGAAAGATCTTGGAGTCATTGTGGACAGTTCTCTGAAAACATCCACTCAATGTGCAGCGGCAGTCAAAAAAGTGAACAGAATGCTAGGAATCATTAAGAAAGGGATAGATAAGACAGAAAGTATCATATTGCCTCTATATAAATCCATGGTACACCCACACCCGGAATACTGAGTGCAGATGTGGTAGCCCCATCTCAAAAAAGATATATTAGAATTGGAAAAGGTTCAGAAAAGGGCAACAAAAATTATTAGGGATATGGAACGGCTGCCATATGAGGAGAGATTAGAAAGACTGGGACTTTTCAGCTTGGAAAAGAGATGACTAAGACGGGATATGATAGAAATCTATAAAATCACGACTGGTGCGGAGAAAGTAAATAAGGAAGTGTTATTTACTCCTTCTCATAACACAAGAACTAGGAGTCACCAAGTGAAAATTAATAGGCAGCAGGTTTAAAACAAACAAAAGGAAGTATTTCTTCACACAATGCACAGTCAACCTATGGAACTCCTTGCCAGAGGATGTTGTGAAGGCCAAGACCATAACAGGGTTCAAAAAAAGAACTAGATAAATTCATGGAGGATAGGTCCATCAATGGCTATTAGCCAGGATGGACACCATCCCTAGCCTCTGTTTGACAGAAGCTGGGAATGGGTGGCTGGGAATGGATCACTTGATGATTACCTATTCTGTTCACTCCCTATGGGGCACCTTGCTTTGGCCACTGTCGGAAGACAGCATACTGGGCTAGTTGGATCTTTGGTCTGACCCAGTATGGCCATTCTTATGTTATTGGTGTAGCTCATAAAGACAGTATCAGAGCATATGCCTTCAATGTTATGAATTTTGCTTGCATATTAATGTGTCAGATGTAGGACGGTATAGTTGGGAATGGAAATAACAAAATTATAGAAGAAGCTATGAGGTGTACAGATAGAATACAGAATGGGATGGGATGGTCAGGGACACAAAGAGGTAGAGCTAAGACATCACAAACTTCCCCTAAACTTTAATAAGTTATGTTTTAGTCATTTGCTCTCTCTTAATACTAATGCTACAGTATTTTATTCTTTTAATCTGAGATTTAACTAATTTTTACCCAAAAAGTTATTTTTATAACTTTGTTTTCCTATTTTTTCTTCAATTGTATTATGAGAGCACCGGGAGGCCAGCGCACTGTTGTGGTAGACACAGGAAAACATGTAACAGGCAGTCCCTGACCAAAACAGTTTACACTTTGATGTGCAAAAACTTTTTATAGCCCTTGCATGCTGTCTTGGATTGCATAAGGACTGGACTTAAAGAATTTACAAATTCCCTGCAATATTTTAGATAATCAAGGGTCTCAGTGGTAGAAAAGCTTCTTCACATGAGGCCCTCTTCAACTCCATGTGTCCTGGCCTGATCAAATATGGAATGTAAAGTCGTAAGCCTCATGCAGTGACATTGTGCGGACTTTACATACTCATTGTTGTCATGGGTTTAAATAATTAATAAATAATTCAGACATTAAAAACCTCACACTTTGCAAAACAGTCAAAGGCATCAGCTTTTACTGAGGCCACAACTTATCTGTTCTAGAAAGTTCAACTTGTTTTTTGAGATGAGGTGGCCAAAAAGAAAACACACCTCACGTCCCCACAACACAAATCCCAAATTATTGAGAAATTGAACAGGCCCCTTGTAATTAAATAATTTTCTTTCCAATATGCCTAATTTCTTCATCTCATTACTTTCAAGAGACTCTGTTTCTGGCAGAACACCATACAGACACATGAAGTTTAGCACAAGCTGAAAGTGAGTTTGGACAAAGTTAGCGAGGGTGAGTTTGTGCCTCGAAGACATGCTTTAAACAGAAACCTATTGAAAACATTAGGTCATTATGAAGACCTAATAGTATCTCAAAGAACTAATCTAACACAGCAAAGAAGAAAATAGTACCAGGTATACTCAGAATTCACTGCCAAGCAAAGTCATTGTCTGTAGCCTAAACAAATAACTACTGTATTACATTATCAACATTTTATGCATGACTATGGCCAAATATTCATAATCTGTCATCACTCTTTTAGGACTTGCATGCATATTAACTGCAGGAATGCTGCTACTCCTAAGAGTAACATACAGGAACTGCCCGATAGGACCAGACCATTTCATCAAGTTTAAAATCCTGTCAGTCTCCAACAGTGGCCAGTACCGGATGTTTCAGAAGAAGATGCAAGAAAGCCCTGGTGGACAACTATGGAGTATTCAGACTAACAGCCGTGTTAGTCTGTATTCGCAAAAAAAGAAAATGAGTACTTGTGGCACCTTAGAGGCTAACCAATTTATTTGAGCATAAACTTTCGTGAGCTACAGCTCACTTCATCAGATGCCTACTGTGGAAAATACAGAAGATGTTTTTATACACACAAACCATGAAAAAAATGGGTGTTTATCACTACAAAAGGTTTTCTCTCCCCCCACCCTACTCTCCTGCTGGTAATAGCTTATCTAAAGTGATCACTCTCCTTACAATGTGTATGATAATCAAGGTGGGCCATTTCCAGCACAAATCCAGGTTTTCTCCCAACACCCCCCCAAAAACTATGGAGTAGTCTCCACACAGGGAAAACCCTCTGACTGTTAGTGATTGTCTCATGCCCTGAAACAGGATTTATGTCCCTTTAGATGTTTTTAATCCTACCTTATGTAACTGTAGATCATGTAAGTGTCTAATCCTGTTTTGAATCCTTCTATATTCTTGGTCCCAATGACTTGTTATAAGCACAAACTGACAAATTCACCTAAGATGAACAGTTTATAACAATACAGTAAAATGAAGAAATCTTTGGTTCCATCAGAAGGTTTTGGGGTTTCTTTCCCCCCACTCACACTATATGGAGATGACCACATTAGAAATGCCTTTAAATAAACTTTGTTGCCACCTTAGTTGTTGAACTGGTATCTGAGCAGCAGCTTCCCCATTTTCCCATTAGAACATTCCCAGAGCTGTACATTCCGATTTACAGATCCTTATTATCTTCTTCTGTTTTAATCCCTTTTAATGCTTAGTCGTGTCTCACAACCCATTTTACAGAGGTTAACACAGATTGCTCTATTTGCAAGCAAAGCCCGTCGGCAGAAAGTTTCTTGATAAATTTTTGTACGTATCTTTAAATCAAACTCTGATAATTTCTCAAGCAATATTTTCTTACATTGCCAAGCTGCACATTTTGATCATCATTGATGGAATTTTTATTTCATTGGTTTATATGTGTTTGGTGAAATTGCATTTATCTACATTTCCCATTACAAATCTAATCCTTCCAAACCTAATTACAAAAGCCACCTTTAATTACATGATCACACACTGCTTACCAGATACAACATACTGTTTTTCACCTGTAAGGTTGGATACAGTGCTTGAAAAATCCAGTATACCATTAGTTGCAAACTCCAAAGAGGTGTGCATACATACACAATAACTTCTCCAATTATTTTGTGTTGTATGCTTAAATTTGTAGTATGTAAGTACGGTTTCCTTTAGATTTTTATTATGCATGGATTATCTGGCACACAGAGAACAGTCACATGAAACAAAATGCCCAAATATTATTCTAAAGCTGAAAAAATAAACAAAGGTCCAGTCCTTCAGTCAGCCCTTACTGCACGATGGGGTCAGAGAGACAGAATCACAACCCAGCAAGACAACAGCCCCCATTTCAAGGACTACCCTCCTTCGTTAGGGAGATCACCACTGCCTAATCTCAGTGCTTCACTGAAGGAACATCTTTTGTTCCACTTTCCACTGTTTCAAAATCCCACTCTTTGCCTCTGCTGATCTGTGTTTTTGGCCTGAAATGTGACAACCTAATTAAAAATGGTATTGTAATGAATACTCACAAGGGAGTACTGTTTAAGGTTGCAGACACCCTACACTATAATATTTCCTAACTTACAGATGACTAACCACACAGCCTTACTGTTCTAACAAAACTTTATTTAATAGAATATTTTTGTAGCTTTTAGTACGGATTACAGTATTCCCTGAACATACCAAACAAATATAAATCTTCAAGGTGATTATTTGAAATTATTAGTCTACTGGATTCACATGCATGACAGATTTCTCTTTCTTTCTGTCCAATAGATTTTTGAAAGTGTGCAACCTTTTGAGTTGTTCACCATCTGTCTGTTTAAGATCCTATAAACTCAAATATCATGAGCTACTTCCATCTGGCCCAGTGTTTAGACATGTTTCTGTTTCAAAGGCCACTGGAGGAATATTTCTTATATTACCAGCAATTTCCATTTCAGTTTATTTCTAATACACTGCCTTCTCCCCACATTACTTTAAACAAAATCCCAATGAAGCAACTAAACAATTCTTTAACTGATAATACACAACTACAATACCCAACAGATTCACTCCTTACTGCTAGTTCTTTTGCAGTCCCCTTAGACTGATAATATGACCTCCGTCACAGAGAGGCTAAAAGATGCACCTGGGTTACATTCATTGTACTAGGAGATAGAGTTTATCACAAGTGAATGAGCACCTCCGCACCAGCAGCCTAACCTGGATTCTGATCAAGTATGTCTTCAAAAATCAGAAGTTCCTTGATTTGCACAGCATAAAATTACAAAGTGGTGAAGCAGAAAATTTCAACCTGATATGGCAGCAGACGTAGTGATATCTGGTACAAACAGCCACAGAAAATAAGGCCAAGGAGTAAAATCCCACCAATCCCTATGTATTTTGCATCTAACTTGTGCTAGAGTGAGCAATAGATAGGTGTTAGTCAAGAATGGTGTAAAATGCTCCAGAAGCTTGCAGTTTTATTTTGGTACATATTTATACCCGTACCAACCTATTAACTGCTGTATTTCACACGATTCTTTAATCATTGCTTTTAAGACGCATTTAGGCTTTTAGCTAATTTAATAGAAACCTTTTTTTTTTTTTTTTTAAACATACAATCCCCTTTTTCTACATTTTCCACTTAATAAAAGAAAAAAAATGAGAGTCAAAACAGATTCTCAGACATCTTTGCTGTTCCAATGGCCTCTGGTCATATTAAACAATACAAGCCACTGAAACACATTTTGTGAAGTCCATGCTGCAACAATATGACCAGTAGATTACAACAAAGCAGCAGGACCATGAAGGTAAGTATCACAGCTGATAATTATTTTGGTTGTTGATCCATCTGTTTACTTTTTCATATAGATACAGATACATTACACATAATAGCTCTCAACAGCATTATCTTGGCTTTGTTACAAAAATACATAGTGGCAATGCACTTCAACAGATATTTTAAATGTTACTGCTAAAATTGAAATTCTGCAATGACTACTTTTTATATTACCCAAGTTTCTATGCTAAAACAAGAGTTTACTTAATGCACTAATTATATAAACATGGCAAAAATTATATTAGTCCAAAGGAAAATACATTAGACTTTGTTTTTACGATCCTAGTTTAAAAATTATTACTACTTACAGGTTCCAGATTCACCAAATTTTGAACAAGCACTGGTTCAGGTACAATATACTTGAATTTATACATCCCTCCAAGCCGATGTGATTCTAATATCTCTATAGTTATTTTAGGTGGTCATTAGTCTTGAAAAAAGCAACATTTTTATTGCGATATTTAAAAAAATAACCTTTGCACAAACAGCAAAGTAAGAACTAGAGCCAAAAAATATCTTCAAATTAAAAAAAAATCCTTAGCTTTTATGCTGTAAACACTGATGGAATAAAGATGAAGACAAAAGAGCCCTATTAGATTATCCAGTCCATCTTCCTGCCAAAGAAAGAGTATTCTGACAAACAGCAGCCCATAAATCCTGTACAGACTATGACTAGCTGCCATTGTTGCCTTATTCAAAGCGTCAACATTATAACATGTAGAAGTACATAGATAAAACTGATAGACATCTTTAACATAATAAATCCTTTAAATATGGATTAGAACTAGTTCCTCATTTTCATTTCCATTCACTGCTATAAATCATCTATCGTTGATCCTTTAGATAAATTTAAACACATATATACAGGTATTTACAGTATCGATCCGGTAACAGACTCAATGTTATGATTAGGAAACGTGCATCTAATGGTCCACAGCTGATATCGGACAATAGGATCCATAAACACATTTACTTCAGTGAATAAATCTTACAACGTTTGTTGCATTTAAGGTAGGAAGCAGAACAATAGTCCTGCCTAACAGAATGCATTCATTTGACTTTGAATTGCATTCACTTCCCTTTTCCTTTTTCTACCAGCTTTTCCACACACCAAAGCAGATGCTCCACGGCACAGTATTATACCACAAAACTGTTAAATATATATAGCATATAGCCATACCACCTTGAACCATTACTGAATCAGCAGTTCTAAATTAAGCAAGTTTGGGCAAGATCAATATTTGAATAGAAAACAGAAAGATGTTACAGTAAGTGGTATTGGCAAGTCAGTACTCTTCCCTCTGAGTCAATACCAAATCAAAATCCTAGATGAGAACACTATTTTGCTACAGGTTTGGTCTTTTGTATGAGATATAAACCTGAAATTCTGCTTACTAAAGATACATGGAACTTTTTGCAGGAACAGCTGTGTTAAACCAGGTAACCCAGTCAAATTCCAAGTCCTAAACTATTCTGTGGAGGTGCTAAATGCTGTTAAAAAGATGTCATGTTTCACTTCCACAGGCAGATGAATATCAGTAGTAGATAAAGTGATCCACCTAGATAGTCTGTAAAGCTACATGGGATCCTTGATCCTGAAAGGCTTTAAATAAAAAGGTACAGTATTGCATAAAACTTTATAAGAACCTTTTAGGCTAACGATGCATTTGCAATTCAGATATGGAACAGGGTCTTTTGCTGAAATAGCATAGCATAGTCACAATGCAATTATTTACACTGCAGGACAACCTCACTGAGATTTGCAATCATCACCAAATTGAAACTACACAGGAATGGCTTCGATAAGGAGAAATAGGTGATGTAGTCCCGTTAGAATTATCAATGATGATTTATTAGCCTCAGGAGCCTCTAGCACAAGGCCGGCACAAGAAAGGTGAATGGTCAAGACCTCTCTAAGCTCTCAATACTGGAGCTAAGTAGCCAAAATATTTTGATTAAGAAATTAGCACTATTCAAATTGATATGACACATTAAACGGATTAAAACTAGCTAATTAATAGATCTCAGAATGTAGTTGTTAAGGGGGAATCTCAGTAAGCAAGAGTGATTTTAGGGATATTCATTATGGATCAGTTCTCAGTTCAGTGCTACTCAGTAATTTTATCAGTGACTGGGAAAAAAAAATTTATTATATATAAAACCATTGATCAAGTTTGCATATGGCACAAAGGTTGGCAAGGTGGTAAACAATGTTGAGGGCAATTTACTGAGAGAGA
The DNA here is from genome assembly GCF_965140285.1 of Lepidochelys kempii. Taxonomy (NCBI): domain Eukaryota; kingdom Metazoa; phylum Chordata; order Testudines; family Cheloniidae; genus Lepidochelys; species Lepidochelys kempii. The sequence goes on from NC_136386.1 coordinate 102,804,236, forward strand.
GAGAGAGAGAGAAAGATCTGGACTGCTTAGTAAGCTGAGCATAATCAATCATGTGTTTTTATACATTTAGAAACAAAAAGTGTTGACATATAATTCATATTTTCAGCTTGTGATACCTTACCTTCCAGTCACATGTTGCCAATAAGATTGTAGTACTATAATGGGCCCCCAGAGCAAGTACTAAAGAAAACGATCATTTTCAGACTCTGAAAACAGGACTCCATCAGAACATATAGGTTAAAGTGTAAAATCAATAATACAATTAATGTCTTCAAGACAGTATATATTTCTTTACTGTCTTTAGAGAAGAAAAGTTGATAAATTCTACAGCTGAAAATGCTGATATCGGCTATTGTTTATTACACAACGCTCAGTAGTGCAATACAGGATTTCTTTCACTGGATAGAAAAAAGGTGTGTTTAAGAATTAATTGTACTCTTCAAACTTTTTAAGTTCTGCATGATGTAATTATTACTGGAACATTTTTTAAATCTAATTCTACAAGTGAACAAACATCCTATTATATGAAAATCAAACTGTCCTCATAACTAAAACAACTCTACCGTGAACTTTAAGTAATTCTAAAATAATTTGCAAGTCTTATCAGAGGACTAGCAATTCAATGGGAATGAAATTCTGCATTAATTCTGGCAAAAGGCTCCAACTGTCAATTAGTTGACAATTGACAATTTGTCAATTAGGCAATTTAGAAAGGTAACGGTAGGAAATCTGAAGCTCCTCTTTTGCAAACTCTTGATCTTTCAGTCTACAAAATCCTTAAAGCCTCTGCTCTAGCCATTCAGTTTAGGATCTACCTGTACAGGAAGCAGTCCTGGCCAAGATGAAGAAAGAAGAGTCAATCTTGGGGGTGGAAAAGAACTGAGGTGTTCATTTGCACCTGGTATAGCTTTTGAATAACTGTGCTGATAGACCCCTGCTTCTGGGATGGGGTAATTCAAATCCACCATTGTCTCCAGAAATTCTAGCATAATGAGGACTGGTTGCCTTTCTTCCTTTGTTTAATCTTGAGAAGGCCCTGAGTTAAGGACAGCCATGAAGAAGAGTTCTGGCAACAGTAGAAAGATATGCTAAGTCATCAACCTTATTTTTAGGCCTCTGCTGATGACTGGAAAAGGGTTGTAGCTGCTGATCAACTCTTCAAATGAGGAAGGCTGTTGGACCTCTCTGCTGCTAATAGGACTTCATTTCTTGTGATAAGTTGTGTGTGGGAACCAAGAAGGTTTTGAGGAGACTGAGTGCTATTCAGAAAACGTGAAGGACCCAGGACAACTTGCAACCACCAGACCACGGGCCGCTATGATCCTACAGCAGGAGACAGGGTGAGAGAAGAGGAATGAGTGCAGTCTGGATCTCCTCTGAGGACTTAGGCCTGAAGCTTTGGGCCAAAACAGGTGGGGGGGGGGGGCAGGATCTTCAGAGTCAAAAGGCTGCTCACATGTAAAGTCACCGGGAGTTTCAAGCCAGGTGAGAGGTGGTGCTGCCACTGGAGACAGAATGCCTGGCTGATCCCTTAGAAGAGCAATCAGGAGCAGAAGAAGGGATTGAGAACCAGAAGCTTTCTCCCTCCCCAGCATGTCGGACACATGGAGCCAGCCACAGAAGAAGTCTAGAGAGGGTTGAGAGAAAAGTACCATCCTGGGCATTTCCTTTCCTTTTAACTGGCCTGTTGCATTATCTTGTAGCTAAGCTCAGTCTCATTTGAAAGGAGCTAAAGTGGATGTTGGGAATACCTACAAATCCAGGCCCTGCTTTAAACTGTCCAAAAAGCTCCTCAGACATCTGTGACCACTGCTGTTGCTCAGTGGGAGAGGGAGTCTAGGTGCTTGGAGCTCAGTGGCCATGCAGGACCGTTTAATTGGAGCACTTGGTCCCAATTCAACCACCAACAGTGCTAAAGCAGAGAATTCTTAAGTTCCCTTGAAATCCTATAGACTGACCCTCTCGCTAGCAGTACTGCTGCTAAGCTGGAGAAGAAAAGGCAAAAACATCTTTCTTGAAATGAGGATCCATGAAGAAAGCCCTGAAAAAGGGAAAAGAAGACTGTCTTGCACAGGTTACTGAGCTTCATGTGGCTATAACACAAAAGTGTGCTAGCAGACAATCAACCTTTAAAGATATGGTCAGGAGAATTTTTCCCCCTCTACCTCTGAGGCATGGAACAAAAGCAAAGGACTACTGGATGGTACCCATTAGGGATGCAAAATGTTAACCGGTTAATCAGTAAGCATTAGGCTTACTGTTAACCGACCTTAACCATTACCCTGGCGGTCCTGCACCAGGACCAGAGCCAGAGCAGCCCCGGTCGCCCCAGCAGGACCCCAGCCCCGCCACACCAGGCCGGCCCATAGGCCCCAGCCCCCCGCCACCCCAGGCCAGCCAGAGGGACCCCAGCCCCCTGCCGCCCTGCACCAGGCCAGCCAAAGGGACCTCGGTTAACAGTTAACCAGTTAAACGATATAATTTTAATCCTTTAACTGGTTAACTTTTTTAACTAATATTTACATACCTAGTACCCAGAATGGAAAAGGCCTTTTCAGCATGAACTAGGACAGCATTTTTTTAAACCACAACAGTTTTAATAATTGATTTAAACCTTTTTTTAATCACTGATTTAAATCAGACTGAGGCTTTGTAAAATTAATTTGAAAATCTCTGCTACTGCAACTTTAGATTAAAGTTTATAGTGAATTAAATTACAAATATTGTTTTTTAAGTGCAACTACTGGCATTAGATACTCTACAGTTTTTACAAAAATTCTAGAGGCAAAAAATACAATATTGAAAATTCAGGCCCTAATCCCGCAAACACTGAAGCAGATATATAACTTTAAGCATATACGCATGTTCCTGAAGTTAAGCAAGCACTACAGCATCAGGGGCTAACATGATATTTTTTATTAAAAAAATCTTAGTCCTTGTCTTTACTAAGAAAGAAGGTATGTTCTTAACTCAAGGTAAAATCCTAAGGAAGACAAGGCAGTTTATAGTTTTCAAATTGAAGAGTAGATCAACTTGCTAACTCACATGAAAATTAGAAACTGCCTTGTTGTCCTTAGGATTTTTACCTTGAGTTAGCTAACTCAGTTTGAAAAACGCACCTTTTTTCTAGTGAAGACACAGGCAATGAGCCTAAGTCCCAGCGAATGCAAACACCAATGGAGGAGTATAGTTTGGCTCAAGTACTTAATCTTTCTCAACTTGTAGAAGTTCAAATGTTGAAAATGGTGTTGGTCACAAATACGGCACAGACTATTTGCTTTTCAATTTTGTGTGTTTTGTTCTCACAGAAAGGACGTTAATGAGAGCCTGGCCTTGCTTTTTTCTAACACAAATAAGCATAATAAGTGTGAAAATTCTTGATTAAAAACAAACCATAAAATCTGAAATTATACTAACAATTGCGAAACTTAAAAAAAAATATTATATATATATATATATAAAAATAAAAGGTCCACTTCAGCTATTTAAGACTATAAAATGGGGACAAAGTAAAGAACTAGCAACATAGAAATAAAAACGCGATTTAAATAGAAAAATAAATTCTTAAGTCACGATTTTTATCTACCATGATATGAAGCGCTTTACATGTCAAATAATTTACACCAAGAAAACAAGCCACACAGTCCGGAATGGGGTCAGATTAGACAGAGGGATGGTCAGCATTGTAAATTGCCTGCATAGGACGGTATTTCCTATATTCAGAGAAACTAGTTGCCACTGTCACCCCTAGACCAAACAAAATCCTCCATAGAAGCCCCAGGAAAGATAGAATCATAGAATATCAGGGTTGGAAGGGACCTCAGGAGGTCATCTCGTCCAACCCCCTGCTCAAAAGCAGGACCAATCCCCAATTAAATCATCCCAGCCAGGGCTTTGTCAAGCCTGACCTTAAAAACTTCTAAGGAAGGAGATTCCACCTCCTCCCTAGGCAACGCATTCCAGTGTTTCACCACCCTCCTAGCGAAAAAGTTTTTTTCCTAATATCCAACCTAAACCTCCCCCACTGCAACTTGAGACCATTACTCCTTGTCCTGTCCTCTTCTACCACTGAGAATAGTCTAGAACCATCCTCCCTGGAACCACCTCTCAGGTAGTTGAAGGCAGCTATCAAATCCCCCCTCATTCTTCTCTTCTGCAGACTAAACAAGCCCAGTTCCCTCAGCCTCTCCTCATAAGTCATGTGCTCCAGACCCCTAATCATTTTTGTTGCCCTTCGCTGGACTCTTTCCAATTTATCCACATCCTTCTTGTAGTGTGGGGCCCAAAACTGGACACAGTACTCCAGATGAGGCCTCACCAATGTCGAATAGAGGGGAACGATCACGTCCCTCAATCTGCTGGCAATGCCCCTACTTATACATCCCAAAATGCCATTGGCCTTCTTGGCAACAAGGGCACACTGCTGACTCATATCCAGCTTCTCGTCCACTGTCACCCCTAGGTCACACAATGTAGTTCAACCACCAAGCAAGCATTTTATGAAAGCTAATTTAATAGATATTTTAAAACATTCCTTAAAACTCTCTCAAACATATCAGATCTAACTCCATCTAAGAGACACTCAGATAAGTTTGTATACTATAATAAAGGGGAGGACATACATAACTGACACCTTGGCACTGGAGAATCAGAAGCTATTGACATTAATATTTATGAAAAATATATCACTGTATTACAATGGAAATTCCCCTCTCTCAGCTCTCAGGGAACAGCTACACCAGACACAAATCAAAATATCAGAAGAAATCAGATTGCTTCCTTTAAAATTCCAGTCACATCTTTTATGAAACTAAGTTTGTAAGTACATTTGTCTTTTTTGTTTCTCTTTTTTAATTTAAGAGTGAATTATACTGTAACTGTAACTCCTGAGACGGGCTGAGCACTCCCCTTCAATGTGATTCTCAACAGCTCAGCTCCTTTCATGACTTGTCCCAAGCAGAGGAAATTCTGAAATGTAATCATGATCACCTGGTCCATAACACATTTACATCAACGGAAAGATCCTCATTGGCTTCAGGAGGCTTATTTACTTGTTGAAATGTAGTGCACAATTTTGCATAAAGCTATCAGGAATTAAACTATTAGTACTTTTTCCTACTGCAGTCTCACAAAATAATTACATATATGAAAGGACTTAAAAAAACCAAGTCTTCTTTATTATTATTATTTAAACAGTAAACAGGTTTAGACTAATATCACAAGCCAAGTTTACAATAATTATTTTTAAAATTTCTCTAGGAGCACCTCTTAAGATACACATCTCATTTTCTTGAGAGTCCCAAGAGAACAGCAGTAATGCAGTGTTGCTTTAGCACAGCACAAACAATAAAAAGCAGGCGACTCAAGATAATCTAACAAAAAGCACAGTGAGCAGTTGTAATTTCAATAAGTTATTTAAACCAGGAAACTCCAAATTAAGCCTGGCACAATGTCCTTGACTCACCTCAGACATTACTAGCACACACAGACACAGTACCATGAGAAGGAAAATGTCAGCCTTAAGATACCTAGGCTTCTATCCATATTGCATTTTTAACACTGAATACTTTAATACTGAATATTGTGTATTTTAATATCTTTCATGACTTGTGGCCAGGTTCCCCACCAGCAGAAGTTTAACTATCCTATCTGACCTGTCAGAGAACTAACCTGCATTTCTGGGAGGAGGGATTCACTGTAATACATTATGAACCTTTTCTTCTTGGCGTAATTCTCAGAACCCATGAATGTAAAATCAACAGCTCTACAACTCAAAACTATGAGGAGAGTCCCCATATGCTGCCAGTCAAAGCCCTCCATATACTATCCTAGGTGTCAGTCAAAGCCCCAAACCTTATACTAACAATCTTTCTCCTTCTGTCTCTAATGGGAAGGTTTGACTCAGTGAAGTGAGCTGGCCTGCAGAGGTTCCCATGCTTTTGGGGAGTCCTGCTTTGTCACCACCCACTCCCATGCCATATCCTTACACCTATTTTGTAGAACTAATGCAAACACCCAACCATTCTCCCAGTTGCCAAAAGCTTCTGTATTGTGATCAAAGTAGGCAATTAAAACCTTTTGATCACTCACACAACCAACTGCCTCATAGTTAGCTCCCTCCCTCTGTTACTAAAATGTTCCCACATACTCCTCACCACACACATCCCTGACCCAGTTAGCTGCTACAATTTACCACCCCTGAAATCTGCCCAAGGCCCATACTGTCTTATTTCCTGCGGAACCTTGTAAAACCTAAGACCAGCCCCATCAGCAAGTTTAACAAGATGTCACCAATGACTGGCAACTTGAAGAGATGCTCATATCAGAGGTTTGCAGGAAGTCACACTTGTAGCTTTTGTTGGATAAAATGAGACCTAGTCATGTATGTGCACAAGACATAAGCCAATATGCTGCTCAGAGCTAACAGCTAGTATCCCTTACCTCAAGTAAAAGTATTTTTAGGGCCAAAGAGAGAGAGTTCTTTTACCCAGGTCACATAAACATGGTATAGCAGAAAAGGCTAGTGCTTGTACACATCTGGCCACAAACTTAGATCAAAAATACCATGCCAAGAAAATGATTTGGCATAATTTATTAGTCCAACAATTACAGAGCTAACGGATACCACCTGGTGAAACCCTACCTAGCTATATGCTCACACCAGTATTTGGAATATGGCTTGCCACAATTAGAGAACCTTCCTTCATCATCCTCTTGCTCCTTGAATTAAGAAAATGGCCAATTTATCCAAAGCCAAGAGCAGAGCAATAAGGGTGAGATTTTATGGAACCACAGCAGCAGCAGAACTATCCATGCCTTTAAACTGTTAGCCATTCAGAGCAGCATGCCAAAGAACAACCAGAGACATGAAAGGTAGTGCAATTTGAAGGTATAAGCACAGGATTGGGAGGTAGGAGGCCCTGTGCCTTGATCAAGATACTTAGTCTTTCCACCTGTTTTCCCCCATTTGTAAAATGGAGATAATGATCCACCTATCTCAATATTGTCAGGATTAAATATCTGCAGGGCCATCCTAGGTGTTTTGTAGCCCAAAGCAGAAAATGTTTTCAGTTCCCCCACACACACCCACAAAAGCGCACACACAAAAAACTAAACATGAGGATTTGGCACTCCCAAATGAAGGCACCCAGGACAGCTGCCCTGCTCATCAGCCCCTAACACCAGCCCTGAATATCTGTACGGTGCTTTGAACACACAACCATTACACAAATGCTCAGTATTACATTTAACCATGTCTAAGGCAAAATAAATCACCAGCATGACTGGCACTGTCTCTGCACCTTACCCCAGTTTAAAGTCCAGCCGGAAAGGGTCCAGAATATTAGCAGAGGTCCAGTGTACCTGGAGAGTCTCTTCACTAGCTTTTCTATGAAGTATAAGTTGGGACCATAATGACATATCTACACAGCACACTACCTCCGAGCTCTGACTCGGATTTAAGACCAACACCACCCCCCATTCGTCCACACAGAAATTGGCCTGACTCAGGTCAGGAACCCCTCTGGACTCAGACCCATGGACCATGCTAGGGGATGCATCAGAATCCAAGTCCCACTGTGATGTGGATCAAAGCCCAGGTATTCTGCACTGTGGGTGCAACTCCAGTCTGAGTCACACACAGATCTAGTGGAGAGTCCACCAATACTATCCCATGATCCCCTGAGGCCGTGTTTCCCACTCCTTCCATCTAGATACTTTCCAGGAACCAGAAGGAACCTCTTTGTTCAAATGCAGCTGCTTGACGTTTAACCCTTCATTTCTACGTGGACCACTCAACTGGAAACACAGGCCAGCACTAACAAGTTATCCAGCATCAAGCACGTGGCTAGATGGCCAGAGGAATGCAACCAGATTCAGTTTAAACTCTGGTGCGATGTTTGACTTTAGCGAAAACAAAAGAAATGATCATATCTACAAAGCTATATCTGAGCGGCTGACAGCAGAGCGAAGCAAAGAGCAAATAAAGAGGCTGAAAACATACTACTGCAAATTGAAAGACTCTAACAGCACCTCTGAGCCCACAGTAGTGCACAGCAATCTGATGACCAGAGATGGCACATGTAAAATGTACCAAAAAGCCCAAGGAAAATAGAGGGACAAAGGACATCTAGAAATAGTTTGCCGTGTCATCTGTTCATATGCATCTTTTACTGATTGGCACTGAGTTTGGTTATTGTGTTGTATGTTTTGATGTCAGCTGGCCTGCTTTGCTGGTTTTTTACATTGCCATGTAAATACATGTGTAAAATAAAGTGTTGAATTTGCATACAAGACTACAATAAGCATTATACATTAAACATTATATCTAATGTTAAAAATGGCACAAACTTTAACAAATGTTATCAGCCCATTCTCAAGAAATTTCATAATAGAAGTTTTAAAACTGTTATCACAGTAATCCATAAACTGTAACTTTAAGTACATGGCCAATATTTACAAAATGCATAACATACCTTTACATTTCATGAAAGGGTTTACAAAATTCATAATACCAATATGTTTTTAAAAACCCCAAAGCTGCCTCACACCCATACACAGCACAACTTCAAATACCATTTAATTCCCCCTCAGGCATGGGACTGCACAAACCCATTATGAGGGTGCATAAAGCATCCCTGATTTCTGTTAAGTGTCTGGATCCAGCACCATTCATGACAAGTGCATTGTTTGACTGTGTTTACCCATTCAGAAATCCAGAAATATCTTGAATCCACTCCTGGCAAAAAGATTCACTCTTCTCCTTACAGACATTGTGCAGGACACAGTAATGCAGACTATATTGACAACATGGTTTCCAAATGGCTTTGAAGGCAGCATCAACAGGATTTCACTCTGCCAAATGCACATTCTACCATCATCCTATAGCCACTGAGTGAGTAGATGAACCTTCTTTCGCCAGGTCCTCTGAAATCAGGGTACTCATAAGATGACAGCAGGGAATAAGAAGCGTCCCCTATAACAACAGTGGGGACAGTGAGTCCATTTATAACAATGCCATTCGGTAGGGATAATATTCCTGCTTACCCATAATACCGAAGTCCTGATCTCTGGAACACCCTGACATCATGTTCCTTACCAGTGTATCCCACATTTAGTGTCCATGAATCTGGCCCTGTGGTCAACCAGGCCCTGCATGTTGGAGCCCTTTACAGTTTAGGTACTCCTGTGCTCCTTGCAGTGAGCAAACTATAGGCGCAGGAGTTCCACCAATGGCCCAGGCCCAGTTTGCAACGCCGGTTCTCTCAAAGCCAGCAATTATTTCAAGAACATTGTAATGCCCACTACCTTTGGGTACATAGAATCCTGATCACAAACCTCTGCCACAACAAGCCCCACAGTTGATTTGCCAATTCCAAACTGGTTAGCCCTGTACCTGCAGCAGATGGGGGTGGTCAGCTTCCATATGGCTATAGTGATACATTTCTGGACTGGCATGGCCTCTCTCATATAGGTATCGTGGCACTGGAGGGTAGGGGCAAACTGATCACAAACCTCCAAGAACATCTGCTTCTTCATGCAAAAGTTCTGGTCATCCCAGGTCCACATAGTGATGTGAACCCATCAGTCTGGAGCCCTGCTCTAGAAACACTGATCTACATAGTGGGAGTCTGCAGCTAAGGCAATGGGCATGGGCAGCATCAGCTTGGTCATAGCTAGCATGTCAGTACGTCCTGCTGAGAGGTGCCTTCAGCAAGTCAAAAACTACCAACAAAATGTCCACCAGCATCTTGCAGATGCTCCACGTGGTTCCGGAAATAGGATTAACAGTATGAGATGCAATTCTTCCACCAGGTTGGGATCCATGTTAGTAGCTCCAGCTGCTGCGAGCATATGGTCACAAAAAGTCTCAGCTGGATGCGATGGGTGGTTAAAACCACCCCACAACACTTCTGGTCAACTCCAGCAGGACATTCAGACAAGTTCTCCCACAACCCAATGAATCAACACTACAGCAGATGAGGGCACTAGGAAGCCTGGGATATGACAGTATATGCCCAAAGAAGATGAAGTACTGACTCAGATCTGTGTAGTCCAGAAGGGACACACCAGCATAGTTCTGAGGCTCAGGTTTTAACACATAGTGGATGCTGAAGCCCAGGCTTGGAAACACTGAGTCTGTGAGACTCACGCCTGCAGATTCAGATTTACTATATTTTGTAGACTTATCTTGAGTCTTCTAAGACAGCTCACCACACTTAGCTCCTCTTCTTGACATGCATGAGGGCGAGCTCAGACCAGGACAAAAGAGCACAAAAATTACAGTGCCTACTTAAGGCAAGTCTGTGGTGGACTGTGTAGGTGTGTCTCATGATCACTTGTGACAATACCACAGCAGATAAGATAGACATGGAATCTCTGGACCCCTGTAAACCACTTCCACTACTGTGTGCAGAATGCTGTATATCCACCTGGCTGGCCTGCCTATCTGCCTCTTGCTGGCCCCGCAGGGTTTGCTGTATTTCAGTAGTGTTATAGGTATAATCTTTGTGAAAAGTTTTGAGATGAGTGCCAAAATATAAAATTAAGTTATTACATGTGGAGTGAGAGTGAGGGAAGATAACCTCATTAAACTGTAGGATTACTGATCATAACAGGGGCTTAAATTATGCTCTGTGTTAATCCAATAATGATGTTCAGTCTGCTAAGAGACAACACATTCCCCCACACCCATTCCTGGGCTGACCTCCCCCAGTATGAAGTGCTGTATTCCTGAAGAAAATGAAGCTGAGTCACACTTACAACTGCATTCTGTGATAATATTTATAAACTGCATTACAACGCCTTTCATTTAGAGGGAGCAATTTTAGTTTGTACATGCATGGGATATTCAGGATGGTTTATAAATCCCACATCAAAAGATTAAGTTAGTAGTGAGGAAACACCATTTCTGGGACATTATATCATACTATAGTATCATACGGACACCACTACCCATGAGTACAGATACAGAGAATAAATTATTGAGATACATATCAACATACCAGTAAATTTTTTGAACTTGATATATTAAAAACACTAGTCACGTACAGAAGCATACAGCTCAAAGGAAAGAAAATACTTTCCTGAGCTCCTATGACTGCAACAGAAGTAACAAACAACAACAAAATGTAAGGAGCATTATAATCCTACCACTATTGATGGCTACTCCTGCTTAAGGGTAGCACATATGAGATAAGGGTGAGAGGGTTAAACATTAATTTAATATACATCACTAAGAGTCAACTGCAGTTGGATTAACAATCCCACTGATGAAGCGATAGATGTTCCTGTTTTACTCTCAAATCGTCAGATCATATTGTTCCACAGTCAATGTTATTAACAGCATTTTCCAAAACAGAGCATGGCAAGTAGTTAGGCTGTTAAAAGGAATTTTTGCTTCTTTGATGGAAAGAGGCAACTGAATTAGAAAACTCAGAATAACTACACTTCATCCATCATTTTCCACAATAATTCCATCAAGATCTCCCAGATGTCAGAGGCTACACCATACGGGTAGAAATAAAGAACACTCAACTAAGTTTAGAAAGGAAAAAGAGAGCGAGAGGGAGAGAGAGAGAGTTAGAAGAGATGGAAAAGAGGCAAAGAAGCAAAGGGAAGCTGTGAGAAGAAAGATGTTTCAAGACTCTTTTTACATCTTAGATTTTTAATGTACTTAATGCCAGTCAGTCGAGCCACTTTCATCAAAGAAATCTCAGTGGGAACACTTTATTACGAACCTTTTAACTACCTTTTCTTTGCACATAATTTTGGTAAAAAAAATAGGATGTTCATTTACATCACATTGATTTTTCAATAAACACATGCATATTTAAATGGGAAGCTATCTCCTCTCTTTATGAAAATGTTCATTTAAATAGCATACTCCTATTAATCAAGAATATTTCTTACTGATACAGAATTGATATGCACAAACACTTTTTAAACCATTTCAGAAGTTTTAGGTTTCCCAAAAACATTAAATCTGGCAAGACACAGAAGACTCCTAGTTTAATATACAAAGACATGAAAAACACATGTAACCAAATTGAATATATTAATCATCCTTAGAAGGAAATTCAGTGATGCAGAAAAAAGGATATTCATCCTAAATCTGTTTTGAGAGCCAGATTTTAACAGTACAGTGCAAGCAAATGTAAATGTCTATGTTCACGTAGCATCAAATCTAATTTTCCTTCACAGCAACAATACATCTCTTTTCAACTCCTACACCCTTGAAATTCATTAGAGAATTTCCATAATGTAGCTAGTGATCACCACTCACAGCTAATATGGGGGGGAGCCCCAGGAAGCTGTTATACCAAATAAAAGAATGAGGTTTTTCTAAGATCTTATATTTAGAATTTAGAAACTTATATTTAGAATTAAGAAATATATAGATACTGCACCATTCTGCTACAGACTCTGAACCTATTTTTAAAGAGAGAAAACACTGATTCAACACTAGTACGGCAGCCAGTTCCAAAATACTTCTGTCTCTTATAAACATCAAAAGCAGTATTCCAATTTTAATTCAGTGAAGTCTAGATCTCTAAAATGTGATAGTTTCCCCACAATGGATACCCAGATTTAGTGAAAGAACTTAATTTACTCCTCTAATCTTTACCCTCTATTCCACCGCATCCCCAAAGTAAGAGACATCACTTTGGCTCCTGGAAAGCAAGCTCTCCAGATTCCTCTTCCAATTTTTAGCCTCTTAGCAGTGGTCCTAGATCTTAGTATTCCAAAAGCCAAGATATGAAGCTTGCAGTTCAAACTTTAATCCACTTCCCAAGTAGCCCACTAGATCACTAAACACCTCCATATTTACTAGATTTTACATATACTCAACCATTACGACTTTTCCAGTTAAACAGACAAGCATCTGTCTTTTAAACTTTCAGTTAACTGGATTTCACTATATATTAGCAACAATTGAATTAACTGTCTGTTCTTTACCATCAAACTTCCCAGCTGCACCTTGGTGATACTGGAGAAGAGACAGAAAAACAGAACTACACATTGCTGTACTTGTGAAAGACCTTACATAAAATCCATACGTGAATATAAACAAGTAGCTTTATAGCATCCCCTTTAATTCATCCCATCATGCCTAAAAAAGTTACAGAATATACAGAGGTGAATCTGTATAAAATGTGATCTGAAATACTGTATTTAGATACATTTGGGATGAGTTACTGATCCACTAGTAGCCTTAATTTTTAAATTTCCTTTTTTATTTCCTTACAATTGAAGTTGTGTCTTACACATAAAACATTGCTCCATTTACTATCTAGTTAGTAAGGGTCTAACACAAAGACGTGAAATTTTAAAAGCTATGCACTACCAAAAACAAACCCCTAAAGTTCACTATACTCCTCCCAGTCTCAGAACTTCCTTCTCCATTAGGTACAGTGGTTCTTCAAGTAAAAAAAAAAAAAAAAGGTTTAGGCACTGAACCAGATGAAATAAAATTCATTTTCATATTTGCAAGCAATATTGCTAAGAGAATCAACAAATTGAAAAAAATGGCTCTCACATTAACATTTCCAAATGGAATACCATATTTTATATTTCCTTCCTCATGAGAAACACTCTTACGTATGCAGGTAAGATATAGTCTGCTCCCTTCTACTCATAGCAAATGTTTTTGATTAAATGGTCCACCTTGAAATTCAGGAAGTTTCTGGTCATCTAAACATTCTGCCAAGACACTGACTTTATTATGGAGACTTTTTAATTAAAAGCCAGCTGTAGTTCCTCTCTCATTTAAGAGAGACAGAAGAAGTGAAGATAGAAATTGAGAAATATCTAAAAGTGTTTTCTGCAGAATAGGGTGCCCTTTTCTCCCTCTAACCCCGAACCTTGCTTCTCTTTATGTGTAACAGCAAAGTTAGCCAGCGCTCAGTGTTGTCAAAACGTTCATTTGTGCAGGGTAGGCACTACAATTCACTTACTGAATATTCATGAATGGTCTCCCAAGGGAGAGGAACTGAGTCAAGTAAACACCCTCTAAAATGTCTGGAATCAGTTCTGGAATTTTACATTTTATTCAGCTATGAGCAGTAGAGAGCTATTTTAATAAATCTGAAATAAACTGTGTAACAATTGTGTCCCATCTAAAATGGAGCCAAAAAAAAAGTGACAGGGCAATAACCCCTAACAGCCTTGTTTGCCGTGACCACTGAAATATACCCTCTCCCAGGTTTCCCAACCAAGCATTTAAGAAATTCAAAGCAGCAAATCCAAAGGGGGTAACAAACCCATAATACACCGATAACAACACCTGCACTCACAGTGCAGGAGTCAAAACCCGCTGCAACTAGGCTGCCTAAATAAAGGAAAAATTGACTCAGTGAACGAGAATCGGCTACAGAGAGGCTCATCCTAGGTCAAAGACGACACAATCAAAACCAGGCTTGTCCCGTGGAGGGACAGAACTTTACAGATTTTTTTAAGGAGGGTGGTAATAATGCCCAGCCAGCAACTTGCCAGCACGGCAGTGCAAGCCAATCCCGAGGAGAAAATGCGGTTTCCAATGTGAGTTTCAGAGAGGCGGCGGCGGCTCCCCATTCCCACCCCCGCCACGCCAGGCCTTTGCCGAGGGAATAGGCGCGCCCGCCCGCCACCTCCTGCCGGTTTAGTGCCAAGGGCTGAAGCAGCCACGAGCTCCGGCGCAGGGCAATCCCACCGGCAGAGCTCGCCCCGGCGCCAATGCGGACAATAAGCCCCCGGCAAGGAAATAAAGGGAGAAAAGGCTGCAGCCCGCGGGGAGAGGCCGGGAGCAGGAAATGCTCCAGCAGAGGAGTTGTGCGGGGTGGAGGCGGCGCCGACTCCGGGCTTTCCCAGGAAAGGAACAAACTTGTGCAAAGTTTGAGCCTCGCAAATAAAGCGCAACAAGCGGGACCCCGGGGGAGCGGAGGAGAGGGCCTCACCCACGCCGTATTTCTCCTCCCTCTTGGTGGGCACCCAGCGAGTCATGGCGCTGGGGGAGGCTCTCAGCCACTCAGGCGCTGGGGAGCCGCGACGGCAGCCGCCGAACCGGGATGGGATGCGGGGACTCTGCTCCTAAGCCGCCATTTTCCAGCCGCGGGACGGGAAAAGTTTGCTCCTGCGGATGGAGAAGTCATGTGGTGCGGGCGGAGTCAGCACTGGGAGTCCCAGCCCCCTGCAAGCCCGGCTGGAGCAGCCACTGCCTGCTAGGCGGCCGCGGAGATTGCCCCGGCAAGGGTGAGAGCGGCTCCCCAAGGGCCTGGCAGCGCGATCGCCCAGGCCACCACAAACCAGCCTGCCCCTGCCCCAAGAAACCAGCCTCCCACTGCTGCCCCTGCCCCAAGAAACCAGCCTCCCACTGCTGCCCCAGCCCCAACCAGTCTGCCCTAAAAACCAGCTTCCCACTGCTGCCCCTGCCCCAAGAAACCAGCTTCCCACTGCTGCCCCTGCCCCAAGAAACCAGCCTCCCACTGCTGCCCTGGCCCAAACCAGCCTCCCCCAAGAAACCAGCCCTGCATTGATGCCCCTGCCCAAAACCAAAGCAATCTGTTTTCAGACAACCAGCCTGCCTGCCCCTGCCCAAATGCACCTGCTCCAAGAAACCAATTTGCTGCCTCTGCCCAAACAACACTGTCACCAAGAAACCAGAAAAAAGAGAAACCAGATCTACCTCAATCTTTCCAATTTTTGCCCTCTCCCCCCCATTAGTACCATCAGAAACGGAACAAGCCTAGCTACTGTACCAACAAAAAAAAAAATCTGAGTTCCCATTTCGCTTGGAGGATGAGCACCGCATAAGCTCACCACAGGTGTATGCTGGTTCCAGACAAATTTTGGCCTGAATCCCCCAAATTATAAGCCTAAATAAAGAACAAGTCTAGCTGCTCCTGTTACACCAATACATTCTGGACCCTGGCATATCCAAGTGCATGAGAGCCACAAACAGGAATTATTTTGGAGAACTTCTCCAGCCCGTGGTTTATATAGGAGGTCAGACTAGATGATCATAGTGGACCCTTCTGGCTTTGGAATCTATGAATTCCAGATCCGACACATGGATCAATTCTTGGTCTTAGCCCTTCATATTCTATGGCATGGATAGAGAATAAGTATGGCCACTCCTGCTGCACTAAATAATTCTGGGCGCTGATGTATCCTTGTGTACATGTGTCACAAAGATGAAGGAGTGTGCTTGTGCACAAGGATGCAACAGGATTCAGAAATGTATGGTGAGCAAAAGCAGTCACACTGGTTCCCTATTGGTGTCATGTCTTTTGGGTGATGAGGGATGAACACTGGATGGATCTTGGTTTTTGGTTTGCTCAGGCACCAAAATGTTTTGGTGCAGCTGGAAAAGCTAGATTTCGTCTCTATTTAAGCATTCTAGGAGACAGGTTTTTTTCATTTCTACTTATGTGGGATCTGTTTTTTTACAGTACTCATGCTCCAGAATGTCTTGGGGTCCAAACTGCTTTTGGTGCAGTAAGAATGGCTAGACTTCTCTATTTTAGAGTTTGGTAAATAACTTGTCATATTTGTCCTTCCTAGGAAATCAAGCTACCTCCGTCTGTCCCATCGCCAGAGAAACTGAGCCCTTTTAAGGCACTGCAGCTGGGAGTGAGACAGACTTGTGCTTGCTCAGCTCAAGCTAATACACTAAAAATAGCAGTGTAGAATTGCAGTTCAGGTGGCAGCTCAGGCTAGCCACCTGATCTCAGACCCACAGGTTCAGGTGGGCTTGAGATCCAGAGCTGCTGCTCAAGCTGCAACATCTACACTGCTATTTTTAGTGTGCTGGTTTGAGCCAAGCTAACCTGAGTCTGTCTATGCAGCTTGGGAGGCTTGCTCCCAGTTGCAGTGTAGACATACCCTCGTTCCCCTGAGACAAGGTGGGTGAGTAGACAATGAGCCTACACCCTATTCCTATGTTATTCCTACAAGCAACCAACCTGTTTGCCTCTCATTCTCTATTCAAAGCAACTAAAATTCATCTCTTTTCCCTCCAAAAACCAATTTTCCTCTGCCATAGCGTCCTCCAAAGCAACTGCTATCCTGTTTCTCCTGGCCCTAAGTTCATCTTTCTCTTTTCTTCACAGAGAAAAGAGGTGATAAGAAGATAGTCTAGTATCTGAGACTGGCAATGTCTTTGCCAGCAGGCTGTCTGTGAGAGTTTCCCTGGAGTTATCTCTCTGTATGGATCTATTCTATGACTATAAAGACTGGAGATTATCACTCCCAAACCCAAAGTTCTGGGGATTCTCTCAAAATTAGAGTATGTCTAGCGGCTATTCCATGTGTGGGGTGTTTCAGTTATGAGGGGGACAGGTGAACAAAGGAGCTGACCTTCTCCACCTTCTTCCCCAAGTCCTAGTTCCCTCAAAAAACCTGAAAGGCAGTATATCTTTTGAAGTAAAGCAAAACGTTCTTATTGTTTTGCTTTATTAAGAAGAAAATGGGGGAAAAGTAGTGGAGAAAGTTAAACGGATAAAATTTGGAAAGAAATAGAGAGGGGAGGGGCAAAATAGCTATGGAAAATCTGAGCAGCTATATTCTGCTACAAAAAAAACTGACAACCGTAGGACCTTTGTGCGCTGATGCCACTTCTTCTCATGCTGACCAGTCCTGCCTCATTACTTCCTTGTACTCCCCTGTCTATCCCTCTGTATTCACCTGTTGTCTCTTGTCCTATACATAGATTATATCCTGGAGACAGGGACCATCTTTTTGTTCTGTGTTTGTACAGTACCTAGCACAACAGAGTCCAGCTCCTAGGGGCTATGATAATACTACTACTACTACTAATAATAATCATAATCATAAAACTACACTAAGGATAATTAAACCTAGTATTTTTAGGGTGAAAACTAATCCCTTGCAGGGGTCAGGAAAAAATCTTTACATTCAGTGCATTTTGTGTTGAGCCACCTCCTGAAGCATTATTGCCTATTGTTGGGGCATTGTTCCAGTATCTGATCCACACAGCAACCCATTCCTACCTAGTCTTTCCATACACCCTCCCTCCCACCTTCTTTGTGTTTTGTTTCCCAATTCAGAGGTATGCTGCACCATAATATAGATTCCACCACCTAGAACATTGTCTGCCAAGGACTAGACTGAGACCCTGAATCTCATTGCTCTTTTAACTAAAGCAAGCCTTTAGAATTCAAAGGCCATTGCAATGTGTTGAACCACTGTACCCTTAGGCATTATTCCGTGGGGTGAGGAGATCAAAAGTGTTTCAACAGCAGTCTCGGCTCATTATCTTTATCCTGCAGTATTGTGTAACTTTGATTTAAAGAGTTTATATTTAGTAAGATGAATGAAATCAAACTGAAATATTGAAACAAGTGTTCTTGTTCCATTTACTGCTTCTTATCTTTGTTTTTCCATGCAAATGAAAGAACAAATAAAACAGAAATGTAGCACAAGTATTTATGTCTATGGATAAATATTTTGCAATGCTATACAGTCTATACAGTTCCTCTGGTGCTTCTCTATTTGTGAGGGGAAGCTCCAGAAGAGGTTGGCATCTGAAGCCACTGTCACATGTTGGCTCACAGATCTTCAAAACTACTGATGTAGTAGTCTTTTCTAGCATTTACAGAATAAATGCTAGTCTGGGATCCGATTTGCTTCTCTCTTATCCTGGGGTAAATCAGGAGCTACTCCACTGAAGTCACTAAAGGCATAAGGAATGAATGTGGAGCACAGAATAGTGCCCTTAGATGAAGTTTAGTTAACTGTGGTTTGGTGGTCTAGCCTTTTTGTATGCACTATTGTTTCACATCTCGGGTCCCATGTTCAAATCTGAAATTAAATTTGGTGGCCTCAAATCAGGCTATAACTGCACAGCTGTCTACATGATGACAGCAGCATTGGCAGTGTTTGTTCAGGTGGCAAGTAAGGGCCAGATTATGCCTTCAGACTGGCACATACAACTTAATTGGCATATGTATATGTATGTATGTATGTATTGACTAACTGCAGATACCTATCAGAGGCAGAATTTAGGCCTAAAATAGGAGGAATCAGAATTCAAGAGAACTGGAAAAACGAAGGACGCTTGTGCAACTCCTACCTGCACAATAAACTAAATCCTTGTTCTATTGAAGCCAGTGTCAAAATTATCTTTATCTTCACTGAGAGCAGGATCTGGTTCATTGTCTAGTTATACAGCTAAAACTGTCCATTCTTTACCTCTGTAAACACAAAATTCACATAATTAAAAAATATATATTTTATAGACTCACATGAGGAT
Organism: Lepidochelys kempii; assembly: GCF_965140285.1. NCBI lineage: Eukaryota > Metazoa > Chordata > Testudines > Cheloniidae > Lepidochelys > Lepidochelys kempii. Next base: position 102,823,485 of record NC_136386.1, read on the forward strand.
TAATAAAATCAAGTACTAATTATGATCCAAATCCTACAACAGGATCAGCACAGGTGAACCCATACACATATATTGAGCCCTGTTAACTTCAAGTGAGGTCTATATTGCATTGAGTACTTTCAAAACTTTCATTTTAGTGAAAGCCTGTAAAAAACAGGAAAAACCCAGTTTAAACTATGATAGCCAGCAAATAAGATTCCTGCTGATTCATAGTGCACAAATATTCCTCTGGTACTTTCTACAACAAGGGAAAAGTATGTAGTGTGACAAGACTATGAGACTGAAAGTATGAAAACTGTTATTTTTTTTCAGTAGTCAAATAATATTATGTGTTCTTGGGAAGAAAAACAATAATTTTCCATCAAAGTTTGAAATGTTCTAGTTGACAGATTTTCCATACATGTACATAACATGTTTCTACATACTGCGTATATGGTGTACATTACTTACCAATCTAAAGCTCCATCCCACTGCTAAACAGCACATCATATGCAAAATTAAAAATTATCTTTAAAAAGTGAAATTAAAATGAGTTAAAAAATAAAACTCAAATCAGGGAATCAATAACAAACAATGTCTGCAAATTTTATAATATCACTGCATCAGCTGTTTGGATCTGCAGGTTCTGTGTAAATGCACCACGTAAATTAAGGGTCAACTCTCTAGCAGTAATATAAAACATCACTCCAACAGGTTTCAGAGTAACAGCCGAGTTAGTCTGTATTCGCAAAAAGAAAAGGAGTACTTGTGGCACCTTAGAGACTAACCAATTTATTTGAGCATGAGCTTTCGTGAGCTACAGCTCACTTCATCGGATGCATACCGTGGAAACTGCAGCAGACATTATATACACACAGAGATCATGAAACAATACCTCCTCCCACCCCACTGTCCTGCTGGTAATAGCTTATCTAAAGTGATCATCAAGTTGGGCCATTTCCAGCACAAATCCAGGTTTTCTCACCCTCTACCCCCCCACACACAAACTCACTCTCCTGCTGGATTTGTGCTGGAAATGGCCCAACTTGATGATCACTTTAGATAAGCTATTACCAGCAGGACAGTGGGGTGGGAGGAGGTATTGTTTCATGATCTCTGTGTGTATATAATGTCTGCTGCAGTTTCCACGGTATGCATCCGATGAAGTGAGCTGTAGCTCACGAAAGCTCATGCTCAAATAAATTGGTTAGTCTCTAAGGTGCCACAAGTACTCCTTTTCTTTTTGCGAATACAGACTAACACGGCTGTTACTCTGAAACTAGTAATTAGGGTTTCTGTAAGAGCTTCCAAATGGAGGGGTCTTTGGAAGAGTGTGTGCACCAGAGCCATAGCCCAGATTACACGACTCTAGTGTCTTCTCATGTGTTCTAGGATACAGGTTTTTCCACTGGACTTTGATAGTGTTATTTAATGGCAGACAATCAGTGAGAGTCTCTCTGTTTCTACTTGTGGAAGAGGTGTACACTTGAGCATGCCAGGATGTGAGATGTTGCAGTTGTGCTATAAGAAAGTAAAGTAGAAAATTATGAAGGGCCATGCCCCCTCTCAGCTGCACACCTCTCATTACCTTTTTAGGGTATTGTAACAGAGTGCAGGGAGTGATCCAAGCAATAGCCAGGTCCAGCAGGATGGTTCACCTTCCAAGGTCAGAGGTGTAAGGTCTGGTATAGCTGTGCAGGGGGTGAACAGGTGATCCTGCACTGCTAAGTAGTTCCCCAGGAGAAGCTGATTGGGGTAGTTATCTAATCAGGCTGGTGGACTGGATGAGATAAAGAGCCAAATAGCCCACCCACCCAAGCCTGATAAAGAGGCACAGGAAGGAAGGGCTAGGAGAAAGAAAGGAAGAAAAAGAAAAAACTGAATAGGGCTAGCTGAGCCTAATCACATAGAGGCTTTAGAGAAGAGAGACCTCTGGTCCTGTCAGGTCCTGAGGAGAGGGCTAAAAGCACTGTAGATATTGTAAATAGACAGTTGCACAGGGACTGTAGTGATATTGGTGGAGGGAACTTGAATGAAAGGTCAGTAACTACATACCTGGTGGGGTTGCTGTAGCTTCTGTAGGGGAGAAGCCAGGAGCAGAGCCAGGCCCTGTTACAGATATATGTGGGGATTTTTTTTTTTTTTTTGCTCCATAAAAGGGATTATATTGGAGATTTTTATTATTATGTAGACTAACTGGGGTAGTGACAAAAAGTAGTTAATTTTGGAAAGAACTGTCACCTTAATGATGTTAACTTTGTCAATAAGTGTTATCAGAATGGCAGGCCACTTTTTAAATCCTTAATAATTTTATCTAGGAATGGAATGTTAAGTGGAAAGTGTATTTACCTTAATGTCAACTTGTGGTGGAAAAAAGTTGAATTGGGCAGGATTGTGGGAGCTGTGCTATATAGAAAATTACACTAACAACTTCTCACACTTAAGGATACAAGTTAATAGTTCACCAAATTCTGGGAGTAATCTTAATATTTCAGGCAGAGATGTTTAATGAGTATGTGAATAAAGTGTTCTGGATTCTAAATCATAGGAAACTTAATTGTTCAAAGCTTACTCATGTCAAGTGGACTTTAACCTTTACTTGAAATCAGTGAAACTACTCACATGAGTAAGGATGCTACAATTAGGCTCAAAACAGTGACATAAATTACTAGTATAATATACCTCAAAAGGTAAAGGAACTCATCTTAACAGTCAGTCTTTTATTTGCAACCTGATTCTCTTTGCACGAACATTAATGAGCCAACAGAATAGTATTTTATATTCTCTTATTTTAAGAGACATAATATTACCTGTTTTAAGTTATTGTTGAAATATTTACAAGCATTGGACATTCTCGTTCAAAATCAAATAATAAATCCCATGTGCATAGTTTGAGTGGAACTCGCAGACAAGAACAAGCAGAACAAAAAAATCTTTATAAAAGTTTCAGAGTAACAGCTGTGTCAGTCTGTATTCACAAAAAGAAAAAGAGTACTTGTGGCACCTTAGAGACTAACCAATTTATTTGAGCATAAGCTTTCGTGAGCTACAGCTCACTTCATCGGATGCATACTGTGGAAAGTGTAGAAGATGAGCTGTAGCTCACGAAAGCTTATGCTCAAATAAATTGGTTATACTCTAAGGTGCCACAAGTACTCCTTTTCTTTTTATAAAAGTTAGAGAAGTACCATGCAGGTAAAAACAAGTATTTTGTTTTCAGAGGACCATCTGTTTTACTGTGTAAATTCCAATTGACTCAATATTTTTAAAAAGAATGAGCTAAATGTTTCAAACTTTAGCATCAAAACTGAAAAACATTTAAAGAGAATAGGTGAAAAAAGATTACTTGAACTATAATGTATGCGAGTAAAGTCATTACTGATTACAAGCTAGATAATGATGAGTTAGAGACTGACAAGCTCAAGAGGAAAACATGCATTATCCTGTTAATAATACTTTGCACTTATGTAGCACTTTACATTCTCAAAGCACTATAGAAATATTAACTTTCCTTCAAGAGAGAGAAAAGTATCATCTCCATTTACAGCTGAGACACAGCATTTTCAAAACAGGCAGGCACCCAAATGCTGAAGAATCCAAAGTCAGAGACCACTTTTTGAATACTTTTGCCGAAGTGACTTTCAGAAGGCCACAGAATACATCATTAGCAAAGGCAAAGTTAGACTTTAAGAACTCCCTAATTCTATCCTTAGTTCTGTAGAACATGTTCTCCTTACGCTTTTACTGTCGCATGAGTTGGCTGACCATTATATTTGTGAGGCCATGGGCTGTTACGAAGGCCATATATTATGGATATGTCCAGGAACCCAGATTTTTCTAAAACAGCATTTATTCAGCTTTCTGGATTTAAACAATGGTAGCTTTGCTTAAACAATAGATCTTAATAGTTTCAACTCTGTCATTGAGTAACTTTGTTTTTGTTTTTTTTACTTTTGGCTATTTTTAAAGTGCTTCCTGAACTATGAAGGAGTCTCTGTAATATGTTCACAAGTTCACCTGGAAACTATTTCAAACATCATGGGGAGTTGATACTTAACTGTACTAAATTTGAATACTACATTCCTTCAGTATGGTCTATATTTGTAGTTCTTTAGTTCTAACCCTATATGTTGCATGCACAGTCCGTTAGTTTCTTTCAGGCAGAAAGTATGGTAATTTGAAGTTTCTGGAAGCTTTCTTGTTGAGGCTGATTAAGGTGTTACTATCTGATGGCTGTTATGATGACCTATTGTATGCAAAAGGAGTCATGATCTCTGTCCATTGCATGGTGGAGAGCACACATTATAAAAGCCACCATCAGAAATAGTATTGTTTTGGACAGTCTGAGGGCAGAGGCCAAGAACTTGGATAACCATGAAGGCTCAGCTATTTCAGCATTTGTGGTGACCCTTCTAGGAAAAGGTTAAGGCATTTTTATTGTGGGGTAATTCATACCGTTGTTCAGTGTGCTTTGGGTCAAGGCCCAAAGTAAACAGAAGTCCGTGGAAAGACTATCATTGACTTCAGTATGCTTTGGATGACACCCTGCATAAATCAACTGAGCACTTCACTCTGTCTCGTACCTTTCATAAGCACTAAACTCACTTTTTTACAAATATTGCCAGGTGTAAAAATTGCCATAGGCTATGTTCGCTCTATAATATTATGTTTTTATTCATTCCTGTTCTTATATTCTTAAAAATTTAAAAAGGAAAATTATCAAATTATAAATATATGGATGTACCTTTTCAATCTCTTCAAAGCAAAGACAAAGAAATGGTAAGGCAGTTTTAAAAAGATTGAATAGTTGCATGGTGCTGAGCTTTACATCTAAGCCTGGTGTGCATCTGTGCCATCATTTCCCTTTTTGAGGGATTTCTCTTCGTTCCTTTTCCCTTTATAATCTTTGCTTTCAGTCCTCACTTCTTAGCAACCTGTCTACTTGTCATTGAGGGTGTGACTCTCACTCACTTTGGTGCCTGTCATTTAATATTACCTAGATGAGTAAACTAGAGTCAGTCTTCTCAGCAGGTTGAGTTTATTGCCTTTGCAGAGCTGCCATGTCCTGCTGGACTAGGAATAAAAGATCAAGTTCATGATCCAAACTCAATTCCCCTGCATACAGCACAGATTAGATGCTGAGCTCACTGAATTGAAACGAATATTAATGCCTTAGATGGAATTGTGACAGAAGATGAAGATTGTCAAGTTTGGATCAGAAAGAAAGATGGTTCTTAAAATGTCTTCTCGAGTCAAGGCTACTCATGATCTGTAGTGACTTCAAAATACCTGCTATGAGAAGGTCCAGTTATGGCTGAAAGGGACCATCCTGCCTTGAAGGGCTTTACAGAGTTCCCCAGCACACAGAGTGCACCTAGTGATCCACATGCCAAAGGAGTACAGCGTATTACAGAGGGGTATGCCTAGCCAGCTCTGATTGTCAGTGCATGGAGGATAGGAGGGTTTCCAAAGCCCCGTTGCCTCCTCAATTCTTTCTAGCTGCTGACCACACTGCTTGTCAATGCCAATGTCACTTTATAATACAATTAATTAAACTTTAGAATTTGAGAGGTCTATACTTGGGTGTGCGAGTTTATCGTTGTGTGATAGCTCTCTCAATACTGTACAAATTTAAATTTCAGTACAACAGAGTAAGATTTTTCCCCCCTAAAAGCTGGTAACGTATTTGTGTGTTATACCTATCTGTCTTTGGGGTAGACAAGCAGACACAAGAATTGTCTTGTAAAATTGTAGTTTCTCTTTAACAAGCCACATTGACAGGCAATTATTCATGGAGGCTGTTCTGTGCTAAATGTTTTTTCATGCTGTGCATCCCTGTCTCTTGATTGCAGGAATGTGCTCCTGTGAATTCTAATTATAAGTACATATGAACTGATATGTTCAAAATAACTTACTAGAACTTCTGCTTCTCTGTAATATTGATTCTATTCTCCTGCATCATAGAGATATATGAGCTCTGAAAAAGAGTATTTAAAAGGAAATTTATTCTTAGGAAACAGTTTATTTATTGTAAAACAGTTTCATTATATTCTTTCACTGGCATAAATTTTGTTACTGCTTATCTTTCAGGGTAAACTCAGGTGGCCAAATTCTGCCCTGAAAAGTCAGTGGCATTGCATAGATGTAACAGAGGGTGAAAATAATCTAATTCTCCTCTCTCACTTATAAATCAGGAGGTTCCACAGAGGTTCTCACACAAAGAGTAAAATCCTGACCATCTTGAGGTTAATGAGAGTTTTGGATTGAAGTCCTGGCCCCACTGAAGTCTAAGTGTTTTATCATTTACATTAAAATACTGTATTCTGAAGAGTTAAGGTATGTCTGCTATAAATCAGGCTTCCATATGGGAAGAGATTAGTAAGAGTGGGACTTTTCAGGTTTGAAAAGAGACAATTAAGGGGGGATATGATTGAGGTCTATACAGTCATGACTGGTGTGGAGAAAGTAAGTAAGAAAGTGTTATTTACTCCTTCTCATAACACAAGAACTAGGGGTCACCAAATGAAATTAATAGGCAGCAGGTTTAAAATAAGACAGAAAATATCATATTGCCACTATATAAATCCATGGTATGGTCACATCTTGAATACTGTGTGCAGATGTGGTTGCCCCATCTCAAAAAAGATATATTGGACTTGGAAAAGGTTCAGAAAATGGCAACAAAAATTATTAGAGGTATGGAATGGCTCCCATATGCGGAGAGATTAATAAAACTGGGACTTTTCAGCTTGGAAAAGAGATGACTAAGACGGGATATGATAGAAATCTATAAAATCATGACTGGTGTGGAGAAAGTAAATAAGTGTTATTTACTTCTTCACATAACACAAGAACTAGGGGTCACCAAATGAAAATTAATAGGCTGCAGGTTTAAAACAAACAAAAGGAAGTATTTCTTCATACAATTCACAGTCAACCTGTTCTTTGCCAGAGGATGTTGTGAAGGCCAAGACTGTAAGAGGGTTCAATAAAGAACTAGATAAGTTCATGGAGGATAGGTCCATCAGTGACTATTAGCCAGGATGGGCAGGGATGGTGTCCCTAGCCTCTGTTTGCCAGAAGCTGGGAATGAGCAACAGGGAATGGATCACTTGATTACCTCTTCTGTTCATTCCCTCTGGGGCACCTGGCATTGGCCACTGCCAGAATACAGGATACTGGGCTAGATGGACCTTTGGTCTGACCCAGGATGGCCGTTATGTTTCTTATATATTGAAAATTGGTACTTGTTACAGAATGAGAAGCTCCAACTGCAAAAGTTAGATGTGGTTCTGGAAAATCTGAAGTGTTTGGCTCTAAAGGTTTGATTTGGCCCATTGTGCCAGTACTTAACCTTTGAATCTGGGTCTGGATTTATAACATCCCCAGAGCTGAGGGACATTTGGATCTGGAATTTTGTTTCAGATCCAGACTGATGTGCATTACAGTGGTAGATGTAGTTATCTGTGTATACATACGGTAGGTTCTGTCACAACTTAAAGCAGCACCTTGGGATTCTTTGCCATTGGAAGGCACTATATATGTAAACTAATGGGCCAGATTCACACCCGTGGGCTCAGGGGGTGAAAACTGTTCCCACACTTTCACCTGAAGACAGCTGTACTGGGCAGGAATTTACTCTTGAAAGTCAATCACTGCTGTACCTTCTTTGGTAGGTTCGACCAAGAAAAGCTGCTCTAATGACATCTGGAACCCTGTCAGAGTAGGCTGCCCTTGAGAAGTGCACATCTTTTGAATAGCCTACCCTGACCCTTTCCTGGGTCAATCCCACTCAGTTTGTGGGCTGCATCTGCCAGTTCAGCAAAGCTAATTTATAAATTAAATTAACAAGGCAATGTGTACATGGTGATAGGAATGTACCATTTAATAGAAATCCTTCCAAATCAATGATGTACATCTGCTAGGAAGAGAGTGTGTGTGTGACAAATAATTTTGAATCGTAACCAACATGTGTAGTATTAATTATGTTTAATTTAGGAAAATGTTTACTCATGCAGAAACAACTGTTTTAGATCAGATTCTATGTTTATTTCTATAATAAGGTGTAGAATTAAACATTTGCACTTTATAGCAATACTAAATTTACGTTAAAACATTTTTTAAAATGTAATTATGCTGTTTTGTTAGTGTCAGCTTATCCTGTCAAGTACAAAAACAAACTGCATGATAAAGAAGCACAAGGAAAGCATGCCAGTAAAAATATTATAAAATGCTTCTTACTTGTAGGAGAAAAGCTAAGTGCTGAAATGTCATGCTGCCTCAGTAAATATAGCTCTATAAGGTCATATAACTGACAGAAGTGGCCAAAAGGGGTACATCTCAACATTTTATTTAACTTAAAAAACTAATTTTACATTGATTTATAAAGAAGAAATCCTACCAGACAAAACTGTTTTTTTTAAATGAATTATGCAATTAGTGGGTGAAGGGAATGGACTGCATGTAAAGTATCTGCACTTCAGTAAAGCATTTGACATGGTGTTTCACAAAATCTTGCTTGACAAATGACTTCAAAATGGATTGGATACAAACACTATTACAAGGATTAGTAAATGATTTAAATAATGTAATAAGCAACGAGGGTGAAATCCTGGCCCCACTGAAGGATTTTGTCCCAAGAAAGGAGTTTGGGTAGGTTTCTAGTAGAATGCAACAACAGTCAAACCTTGCTTTGTTTTGATTATATGACATTCATGCTGGGTGAAATATAACTTTATGACCCAGGCCTGGACAAGGGCTATTCACTCTGCATTTGACATAGTGACCACATAAATTAATCTCTGTGGGATGTACCAGGGAAGCACCTACTAGTTTTCCACTAATTTTCTTTTTCTAATATGACTAAGTCACTACACTGTGTCTCAGAATAGGATCAACACCCGATGGGGAATCGGACCTCATATGTTGAATGTTCACTTTCCTTCTTCAAAATTGCGTAGTTTCTAAAGCTTCTGAGACCATATAGAATTTGCATCTTGTGTTCCTCTTACTATGTATGTCTGGTAATGAGTCACGCTGCAAAAATAACACAAAACTTCTGATGATGTTGCATCATGAGATGGGAAGATACTGCACATCTTAGACAGATCTACTTTTGATCTCATTATTGCTGGATTTACATCAGGAGCAACTCCTTTGAATCAGCCTCATTAGTATTTTAACTAGATATTGTGAATAGTGATGAAGGTCATTCATCATATATGCAGCAAATTAAGCAGAATTACCATATGACACCAAGTGAGATATATTGTTCTTCTTTGAATGCTTGCTCATGTCCATTCCACTGGAGGTGTGTGTGCTCACCACATGCACTGGTGCCAGAAGTTTTTCCCTCAGTGGTATCTGTAGGGGACCAGCTCTGGCGCCCTCTGGAGTGGCGTGCATATGTGCCGGTATAAGGGACGCTGATGCCCCCCCCGTTTCAGTTCCTTCTTACTGCCAGTGACAGTGCTGAAACATACCCTTGCCTCAGCAAGCTTTAGCTTTTTCCAGTGTTCTTGACATTTCTACTGTATATAGTTGTTAGAGTAATTTTTGTATAGTTCTTCCTAGTTCTGTTAGTGTTAAGTGTAGAAATAGTTTGTTAGTGCCTATCAGGTGTTAAGTGTAGAAATAGTTTGTTAGTGCCTATCAGACTTAGCACAGGGTTGGGGCATGGCTGGTCCCCGGCCTTTAAGTCTTGTGACCGCTGCAAAAAACCTGTGCCCATCAGTGATCCTCACCAAAGCTGTCTGAAGTGCTTGGGGGAAACCCTTCATAAGTGACAAGTGTCACATCTGTAGAAGTTTCAAGCCTCACACCAAAAAGGAGTAGGACATTTGGCTTTGAGCGCTCCTTATGGAGTTGGCCCTCACACCGGCCTCCAAGCCGGCAAGATTGGACTCCGCTCTGAGGACCTCTGTGTCCCATAAAGGGGAAGGAGAAAGGTGGAGGTGAGCAAAGACCCGCATGGGGCAGCTCATCCTCTCTGGATTATAGCCAGGCTTCAGCATCCACAGAGCTATCGAGCCTCCTCTGAGATCTGCCTGCCACCCCACGAAGCAGCAGGAGCATCTGGCACCTGGCAGTGCCATCCACACTGCAGGCCTTCCAGGCTGCTAAAGACATATTGTCCCTTCCATGCTGCTGACACCTACCAGAGAGGTTGCCAGTTTTGGAGGCAAACCCGGCCTGGGGCCCTTCCAGCACTCCCCATCTGGGCACCGCGGCAGGTGGCATCCCGACAGTGGTCTCCAGAGCAGTGCCACTGGCCCTTTGATACAAGCCAGCTTGCCTGCCAGAGTTCCCAGCTCCGCTTCCCAGACTCTAGGCATCCTTCTCCGGGATGCCAGCATCAATCATCAGCTGTCTGGCGCAGATATCACCAGTGCCCAGAGATCAGGCACCAGTCCCCTGAGCATCTGCGTTGCTCTCCGGACTCATAGCATCAATCACTTGAGTCATGATACCGGTCCCTGGAGTCCCATCACCAGTCTCTGGATCATCTGTACCGGTCTCCAGAGTCGAGACAAAGGTCTCCATGCTCCCAGTCAACAGAGCGGCACTGTTCTCAAAGCGCGAGGCATCAATCGCCAGGTTACCATTGCCGATCTGCTAAGCACTGTCACCAGAGATGAGGCACTGAGCTCCACCATCCTGGTCCCGGTCCCCAAGAGAAGAATTGGCAAGGAGGAGGCTGTGGTACTGCCCTGGTCCCCGAGACAAGTTTCTTCCTCCTCAGGCTTGGAAAGGGAGGAGGACCATTGCCTGTGGGCCGAGGACGCATTGCCTGCGGGCCAAGGTCACCTGCCTGTGGCATTGGGATTTCCCCTAGCACTGATAGGAAGTACCTGGCCACAGGGCCAGTAGCTGGCTTCTTGGCAGTTCTGGAACCCTGGGGGGTCCCTCAGATGTTGGAGCATGTGCACTGGTCAGTCTTGGGACATCTGAGAAATGGTCAGCGATGGTCTCCCACCTGCCTCCTGACTGAGAGGAGGAGTTGGAGCAGGGTGCCTCAGGGTAGCCAGCCTCAGCCAAGGCTCCCCCAGCAGGGGAAATGGAGTTGACTGACCACCTGTGCCCACCTCCTCATCCTCTTCACCTTATGAGGCAGTAGCAGGGCCTTCCCATGCAGTTTCCCAGGATGAGGTGAAAGCTTACTGGGAGGTACTTAAAAGGGTGGCAGCAAACCTGGGGCTAGAGGCCGAGAAGTTGTCACAACCACCTAGCACCCTATTTGACATTTTGAGTGTGGCCCCCCTCTTCTAAGGTGGCCTTACCCATCCACGGGGGAGTGGTAAAGCTAATCAAGGCCTTTGGCAACTCCCTCCTCCCTGCCTCCCATCTCCAAGTGGGCGGAGATGAAATACTATGTCCTGGCCATGGGCTTTGAAAATCTTTATACCCGTACCGCCCCAAGCTCTCTGGTCGTATCTGTGGCCAATGAGCGTGACAGACAGGTGCAATCAGGTCCGACCCCCTCCCAGCCTGAATCCTAGATCCGACACCCCTTTTGTTTTCCAACAGTTTATTGCCCAAGCCGGGCTTGGACTTCAGTAACATCAGACCACTGAGTGCTCAGCACTGTGGTAGGGAGGCATATCCTCCAATTCCTTTCTGTCCCCCCCTCCCTCCCTCGCACCCTCCCACCCCATTCCTCTCAGGGACCCTTCTCATGAGCTTCTGCTCGCTCATGAGTTGCAAGGCCTCCTGCGGGTGGGAGCCGTAGAGGAAGTTTTACAGCATTTGAGAGGAAAAGGGTTTTATTCCTTCTATTTTTTTTTATTCCGAAGGCCAAGGAGGGGTCTACGCCCCATCCTTGACCTGCGGAACCTCTACAAATATCCCAAGAAGTTGAAGTGCCTCATGGTCTGTCTTGCCTCTATCATCCCCTCCCTGGATGCAGGAGACTGGTATGCTGCCCTTCATCTGAAAACACTTACTTTCATATTTCGATATTTCACGGCCACAGAAGGTTTCTATGATTCATAGGAACACCCACTACCAGTTCACAGTGCAATGTCAGATCTGATGGCCCAAGTTGCTGCCCGCCTGCTCACCACAGCCCAGGTCTGCCTCAGGCTATTTGGGCAGTGGTTCTCAAAGCCAGTCCGCCGTTTGTTCAAGGAAAGCCCCTGGTGGAACGGGCCAGTTTGTTTACCTGCCACATCTGCAGGTTTGTCTGATCGCAGCTCCCACTGGCCGCGGTTCACCACTCCAGGCCAATGGGGGCTGCAGGAAGGGAAACCAGCACATCCCTCGGCCCGCGCCACTTCCCGCAGCTCCCACTGGCCTGGAGCCGTGAACCATGGCCAGTGGGAGCCGTGATCGGCCAAATCTGCGGATGCGGCAGGTAAACAAACCTGCTCAGCCTGCCAGGGGCTTTCCTTGAACAAGCGGCAGACTGACTTTGGGAAGCACTGTATTAGGGCACTTGTTGGTATGCATTTACGTTGTCCTGCATGCAAGACTGCAGCTCAGACCCCTCCAAATGTGGCTGGCATCAGTCTAGTCCCCAGCCAGACATCACCTGGACATATTTCTCATGATCCCGCCACGGGTACTCAACTCCAGGCAGTGGTGGATCCACCTGGACCCAGTGTTGGAAGGTGTTCCATTTATGAATTCATGACTCAGTGTCCCTGGAGTGAGATGCGTCTGACCTCAGTTGAGGAGTGCACCTCGGGGAGTGCACAGTCAGAACTCGGGGCTATGGTCTCGAGAGGAGCTGTCACTCCATCCACCTGGCTTGTAAAGAGTTTCTTTACCATCTGTCTGGTCGTGTGCTGCAGGTGTTGACAGACAACATTGCCTTCATGTTCTGTGTCAACAGACAGGGCCAAGCTTGATCAGCAGCTCTTTATCAGGAAGCCCTTCACCTGTGGGACTTCTGCATCCAGCATGCTATCCACCTGGAAGTCTTGCACCTCCCTGGCATCCAGAACACGCTGGTGGATCACTTCGGCAGGTCCTTTTTCTCTCACATGAGTGGTCCCTCCATTTGGAGGTCATCAGGATGCTCTTCCACAAGTGGGAAGCTCCCCAAGTGGACCTGTTTGCCACCGGACAGAACAGAAAATGTCACCAGTTCTGCTCTCTGCAGGGTCTCAACAACAGCTCGCTATCTGATGCCTTCCTCCTCTCATGGTCAGGCAACCTAATGTATGCCTTCCTGCAAGTCCCACTGATCAAAGAAGTCCTCTTGAAGATCAAGAGGGAAAGGCTTGAGTCATTATGATCACCTCAGCATGGCCGCACCAGCATTGGTTCGGCACACTCGTGGACTTAGCGGTGGCAGCCCATGGACGCTTCCCAGCTGCCCAAACCTGCTCTCTCAGGAACACAGACAATTACTGCACCCTAACCTCGCTTCTCTCCACTCCACAGTGTGGAGGCTGAATCCCGAGGAGCAGGCCTGCTCTAGTCAGGTCCAGCAGGTCCTCCTAGAAAGCAGAAAGCCCTCTACCAGGGCGGCTTACCTGGCAAAATGGAAGTGCTTCTCCTGCTGGGCATCAGAGAGCAATATCTCTCCAATCCAGTCATCTCTACAATCCATCCTGGATTACCTGCCTCACTTAAAGCACCAGGGCCTTGCCTTTTCATCAATCAAAGTACACTTGGCAGACATAACAGCTTTCCACCCTCATGTCCAGGGTAAATCTCTATTCTTGCGTGGGATGACAATCGGGTTCCTGGAAGGCCTTGAAAGACTTTTTTGCCACCAGTTTGGAATCCGATTCACCAATAGGATCTCAACTTAGTCCTCTCCAGGCTCACTGGCCCTCATAAGAACGGCCATACTGGGTCAGATCAAAGCCCCAGTATCTTGTCCTCTGACAGTGGCCAATGCCAGGTTCCCCAGAAGGAGTGAACAGAACAGGTAATCATCAAGTGATCCATCCCCTGTTGCCCATTCCCAGTTTCTGGCAAATAGAGGCTAAAGAAACATCGCTGCCCATCCTGGCTAATAGTCACTGATGGACCTATCCTCCATGAATTTATCTAGTTCTTTTTTGAACCCTCTTTTAGTCTTGGCCTTCACAACATCCTCTGGCAAAGAATTTCACAGGTTCACTGTGCATTGTATGAAGAAATACTTCCTTTTGTTTGTTTTTAAACCTGCTGCCTATTAATTTTAATTTGGTGGCCCCTAGTACTTGTGCTATGAGAAGGAGTAAATAAGGAAGTGTTATTTACTTTCTCCATACCGTCATGATTTTATCGATTTCTATCGTCTCCCCTCTTAATTGTCTGTTTCCCAAACTAAAAAATCCGTCTTATTAATCTTTCTGTATATGGGAGCCATTCCATACCCCTAATAATTTTCTTTGCCCTTTTCTGAACCTTTTCCAAGTCCAATATATCTTTTTTGAGATGGAGCAACCACATCTGCATGCAGTATTCAAGATGTGGGCATACAATAGAGTTATATAGAGGCAATATGATATTTTTTGTCTTATTATCTATCCTTTTTTAATGATTCCCAACATTCTGTTTGCTTTTTTGACTGCAGCTGCACATTGAGTGGATGTTTTCAGAGAACTATCCACAATGACTCTAAGATCTTTCTTGACTGGTAACAGCTAATTTAGACCCCATCATTTTATATGTATAGTTGGGATTATATTTTCCAATGTGCATTACTTTGCATTTATCAACATTGAATTTCATCTGCCATTTTGTTGCCCAGTCACACAGTTTTGAGAGATCCTTTTGTAGCTCTTCCCAGTCTGCCTGGGACTTCATTATCTTGAGCAGTTTTGTATCATCTGCAAATGTTGCCATCTCACTGTTAACCCCTTTTTCCAGATAATTTATGAATAAGTTGAATAGGACTGGTCCCAGTACGAACCCCTGGGAGACACCACTATTTACCTCTCTCCATTCTGAAAACTGACCACTTATTCCTACCCTTTGTTTCCTATCTTTTAACCAGTTACCAATCCATGAGAGAACCTTCCCTCTTATTCCATGACTGCTTACTTTGCTTAAGAGCCTCTGGTGAGAGACCTTGTCACAGGCTTTCTGAAAATCTAAATACACTGTATCCACCGGATCCCCCTTGTCCACATGCTTGCTGATTCCCTCAAAGAATTCTAGTAGATTGGTGGGGCATGATTTCCCTTTTCAAAAAACATTTTGACTCTTCCCCCAATAAATTATGTTTATCTATGTGTCTGACAATTTTGGCCTTCCCTTCGAGCCTCTGGCTTCCTGCTCTCTTTCCCACCTGTCGTGGAAGGTCACATTCCGTGTACCTATTACCATGGCGAGGCGAGTCTCCGAAATTAAAGCCCTGACATCAGAGCCCCCATAGGCAGTGTTCTACAAGGACAAGGTCCAACTGAGTTCCCATCCGGCCTTCCTGCCAAAGGTAGTCACGATTCCATGTCAACCAGGATATCTTCCTCCCAGTGTTCTATCCAAAGCCACACACCTCCAACAAGGAGAGGCATCTGCAGACACTAGATGTCAGGTGTGCCAACTTGGAGCCCACGAAGCCCTTCCGCAGCTCTACTCAACTCTTCGTTGTGGTGGCTGACAGGGTGACGCACCTCCTGGTGTCCTCCTAGAGGATTTTGTCCTGGATCCACACCTGCATCCATTCGTGCTATGAGATAGCACAGGGTGTGCCTTCACCGATAGTGACAGCTCATTCCACAAGAGCTCAGGCATTGTCGGCTGACTTCCTGGCTCAGCTCCCAGTCCAGGACATCTGCAGAGTCGCGATGTGGTCATCAGTACATACCTTCATGACACACTATGCCATCACCCAGCAGGCCAGAGATGATGCTGGCTTTAGCAGAGCTGTGTTGCAATCGACACGTCCATTAACTCCTACCTGCCTCCAGAGATACTTCTTGGGAGTCACCTACAATGGAATGGACATGAGCAAGCTTGAAGAAGAAAACAACTTGAAGAAGAAAAAATGGTTACTCACCTTTTTAAGCTGTTCTTCGAGATGTGTTGCTCATGTCCATTCCATGACCCACTCTTCTTCCCCTCTGTTGGAGTTCTGGCAACAGGGAATTGAATGGGGTGGGGCGATGGCATCCCTTATTCTGGCTCATATGCACGCCACTCCAGAGAGTGCCAGAGCCGGTCCCCAATGGATACCACGGCAGGAAACACTTCCAGCACGCGTGCATGTGGCAAGCACACAGACCTCCAATGGAACAGACATGAGCAACACGTCTCGAAGAACAACAGTTACGAAAGGTGAGTAACCTTTTCCTTTTTCAGTGACAATAAGAAACAAATATAAACACCCCCAAAACAAATAGTTAATGAAATGGTCAATTTATTGAAAAATGTATTGTGACATGTTGAGCACAAAATCTGTAAAATGGAAAACTTGGTAAATATTAGCTTTTTAAAACAAGGGGAAAAAACATGTTGAAAGAACGCTCTGCTTAACCCCAGGAATCTATGATATTGCTCTGATATTACCAAACATGAAAACTTGCTTCCTTCAGTTTGGTAGAAATCCACTCACTTTAACTCTTTGCAGGATTGAGTTCAAAGGGTGATAGCACATCCTCAGCTTTCCTAAGAAGCTTAGCACTTTGCAATATTTGTTTAACTAACGGCACATCTACACCGTCAGCAGTGAGCCTCAGAGCCTGACTCAACTGACTTGGGCTTTTACTGTGGACCTAAAAGAGCAATTTCGCTCTTCAGGCTCAGGCTGGAGTCCAGGCTCTGAAACTTGGTGATGAGGAAGGGTCTCAGAGCCTGGGCCGCAGCCTGAGACCAAACATCTACACTGCTATTTTTAGCTCAAGTCCTGCCATCCCAAGTCTGGCTCTGAGAATCACTGCTGTTGGTGGGGGTTTTTTTGGTTTTGGTTTTTGCTATTTAGACATACCCTAAGATCCCATTTTAAAAAAATCCTTTCTATATCTTCCTTATTCATGGAGATACTTAAAACCAGCCATGTAACTATTAAGTCTTGTTTCTTGAACTTGTCACCTCAAGAAATAGAAGTGACTTAACTTCTTAATGGATTGTCTCTTAAAGATAATCCACGTTATCTGACAAAAGTATTTGAAATGGTAACACCTTACAAAGACAACATAAGTAGCATTATTTTCTGTTTCAGTTCATTTTTATTGCAGCTAGCATTGCAGTGAAAGGTCTGATATTATACTTCCCACAGTATGCAATTGGAATTATCAGAGTTCATAAAAGTTGGAGAATTTTGATAATTAGTTTTGGTTTATTAGGTAAACCCTTTGCAAAGTTAAATTACAATTGTGAAATATTAGAAGATAAGTGTATTTAGGTGTCCTGATAAAAATAAGTTTAGTGCATAACTTCCCAGTCATCAATCTGTAAAGAAACACTCCTTAAAATTCATTATCTGTCTTTCTCAAATTCAAGATCTTAAAGATGCAGCATTTCAGAAGCAACTGGGAGATCTGCCCACCGTAATTCTGTATAAACAATATACTTTTGGGACTCAGTAAAATCCAACTAAAATCAATTATGCATTGTCTTCTTTATCAGTGCTGGAAATTATGATGTTGCAAAAGACCTACTTTCCATGATTTATCTAGGTGTGATTTTTCCCAACTGAATGAGTATATGAAAACAGAACATAGTTTTCATTCACTGATACTTACCTTTTATGGCTGCACTTAGTGTTTACAGATAGCTGTATCAGCACCGATCCTGAAGACTGCTAATGAAGACTGACATATTCTGCCCTTTGTATTGCATACTACTTTGTGGGTGAGGGGTGGAGATTTTGGTGCACTCACAGAGAACTAGGATTTTCAAATATAAAATGGGAAATTAATGTTTTATCATACACATGAATTTTTTATTGTAAGACGATAGCTTGAAAGCGACATGTGGGAATGGATTTAGCATTATGCTGTGTTTGTACCTACAGTCTTGGAGAACTATAAAACTCCACCCATCCTCCATGGGAATTCCATTAAATAACGTTGAGTTAGTGTACAAAAGTCAAATCTTGCTTGGAATTTTAAGGTGTACCCTATCTTTAGGCTTATTATGAAAAGTAAATTTTCATCGGCTAACTTCCCCAGTGGCATTAGTGGGTGCAGCTCCATGACATCGCACTAGTTGTCCATTTGGACAGTGGATGTAATCATTTTGTGTTAGGGACAACAACCTCATATTAAACATGTATCTGTAACCATCAATTATAACAGAGAACTTCATAAATAAAGTGAAAACAGATTAGTTCAATTTAGATTCACACACTGGAAGAAAATCAAATACAGCCAAATCCTTTACATACAACTCTCTTCCCAACCTTACATGCTCTGGGCCAAATTCAGCATACAGAAACAGCCCTGTCAGCTCCATGTCAAGTATACTAAAAGTTGGTCCAAAACTGTGTGAATGTGGTAAAACCGTATAATTTGCACAGACCTCACACTCAGAAAGAAGATAGTTGGGTCCCCATATTTTATTTTCATCCATCTGCTCTTTGCCTTTCCTTCCATACCCTTCCATCTACTGCCAAATTGCACCATTTTTATAGTTCCTTTTCACATTTTCTGACCAATTTGCACATAACACGTAACTTGCATCATCATTTATATCACCACTGAACTTGGCCAAGAGACTTTCATGGGAATTCCACCCACTTACTCAAGGCTTATCCCAGTCTGACTTTAAACCTCTCTCTCTTCCTTCCGAAGACAGGGAACATTATATAAAAAAATAGGAGCTTTGGAGACATAGTTGGAAGCAATTTAAATTAATCTATTGCTTGTGATCTTGGCAGGGATTAGGACTCAAAGTGAGTAGATAGTCTTGGAAATTCTTTTAAATATTACTAGCCTTGTTCATAAATATGCTGTCTATAGTTCTATAATTATTTCTACAATTTCTAACTAATTCAATTCAGTGGTAGGCACCATAGATCATGACCCTGATTCTGATCCTGCATGCACTTGTGTTAATTGGTGTAACTTAATTTCAGTGGTATTACTCTTGATTTACACTGCTGTAAAAAAGATTGGACTCAGACTTCCACATCTCCACACTAAATAAGATTTTCTGCCTGCTCTTTCATCTTTTCAACGCCTTTGGCTTTTTCTGAAGTAAAAGCACGTCTCACTGTTTCCTCACAATTCACTCCAAGAAAACACTAATTAAATAATCATAGAGATGAAGGGCTGGCAGGAACCTTAAGAGATCATCTAGTTCAGCCCATTGTGCTGAGGCAGGACCCATGTCTGACAGGTGTTTGTCTAACCTGTTCTTAAAAACTTAAAAACTGATGGGGATTCCATCTGTGAAACCCATTCCAGTGCTTAGCTGACCTTATTGTGGAAAACTTTCTAATTATATCTAACCTAAATTTCCCTTGCTGCAGATTAAGTGGCACTTCAGTAATCAAGGAAAACAATCACAATCCTCTCTATAACAGACCTTAACACATTTGAAGACTGTTATCAGGTCTCCACTCAATCTTTTCTCAGGACTAAACATGCCCAATATTTGTAAACTTACCCTGTAAGTCAGGTTTTCTAACTCTTTTATCATTTTTGTAGCTGTACGCAGGGATCTCTCCAATTTGTCTACATCTTTTCTCAAGCTTGGTGCCCACAACTGAACACACTACTCCAGGTGGGGCCTCACCAGTGCCAAGTAGAGTGGGACAATAACCTCCTGTGTCTTACATAGGACACTCCTGTTAACGCACTCCAGAATGATAGCCTTTTTTCAGCTGCATCACATTGTTGACTCATTCACTTGATGATCCACTGTAAGCCACAGATCCTTTTCAGAAATATGACTGCCTAGCCAATTATTCCCCAAGTCAGCTGCTTGATAACTGGAACATGTTAATGGGCAGGAATGAAAGCTGGTTCGTTCTAATTGCTCAGAGTACAGCACCACAGAGGGGAGCAATCTGGTGATAGAGGGCTCTAAACATTTCCCAATAAATCCTCTCAATGTGGCAGAAATGATGGATCAAAAAAAAAAATGCAGTAACCAGTACAAGATGGAACCTGGGCTGTAGGCCCCTAGAAAGATGTGTATTCTTCTAAAAGGTCTGAATGGTTGCCTCACTAGGACTTTATCCAAGTTTGGGGGAAGTTATAATCCAGCAGTAACCTATACTTGGCAGGATAGATTTGGACAGGGAACTCTACTTTGTCTGTTTCTGACACTGTTAAAGCAGATATTGGGGTAGTTAGACACTTCACTTCATGCAGGTTCAATCAGCCATAGCCATGTGCCCTTAGCTACATACTTATTTAAATTTACCATACCTTATTTTCCATCTGCAAACTCCAGATTTACTCCCTCACCCTACATTTAGGTGTCTAGGTAGATTTCAGACTCTCATGCTTCTGAACGCTTGTACCATGCAACTTACATCTTCTCAGTATTTACATCCCAAGGGCCAGACCCTGGACATCACTGTGTGCCATTTGCACCAGGCTGGTGGAACAAAGGGGATAACCTTGAGTGACAAAGGTGAATCCCTTGAGTAACATGAAACTGGCTCTACATCACCTGTTCCTGTGGAGAGCAGAGCAACAAAGAGAGGAGAAGAGAGCTTGGCCAGAGCAGACTGCATACCAGCAATTATAGGATGGAGGATCAACTTAAGGGAGCCGCTACTGCTTCCTCAAATTAGAGCAGCTTTATGCCTTTTTTAACTACTCTGGAGTCCAAACCGGTCTTGTTTGCCCTTAGGATGGGAGGTACCCACTCAGCCAGATCCAAAAATTAGGTCCCCCAACTGATTAGTTTACATGATAGGTTTCAGAGTAGCAGCCGTGTTAGTCTGTATCCGCAAAAAGAATAAGGAGTACTTGTGGCACCTTAGAGACTAACAAATTTATTAGAGCATAAGCTTTTGTGGGCTATAGCCCACTTCATCGGATGCATAGAATGGAACATATATACACACACACACATACAGATAAGTTGGAAGTTACCATACAAACTGTGAGAGGCGAATTAGTTAAGATGAGCTATTATCAGCAGGAGAAAAGAACTTTTGAAGTGATAATCAAGATGGCCCATTTAGACAGTTGACAAGAAGGTGTGAGGACAGTTAACTTAAGGAAATAGATGCAATATGTGTAATGACCCAGCCACTCCCAGTCTCTATTCAAACCCAAGTTAATGGTATCTAGTTTGCGTATTAATTCAAGCTCGGCAGTTTGTCATTGGATATCTTTTTAAGATATCTTTTTTATGATATCTTTTTAAATACCTAATGTAATTGCCTCGGTGTTTGATACTGAAGTGGTAGAAGTGTTCTTAGAGATGCATATCTTGAGTTCTTAGCTCCTGAGTGAATGAACACCAATACTGAGCAATGCATTGTTACAGCCATGGGTAATTAGGTCTGGGGAGCTGTATTCAGTATTTGCTAAAAAATGGAGATTGTGCACCTCTTCTAAAGAATTCCATGTTTCCCTTGAATCATTAAATACCATAATGAGATGTTGTGTATGATTAAGGTACATCTGGTGAAAGTTACAATTTAACTAGTACTGAAACTTTTTAATGTTTGGTGCTTAATCCTCATTTATGTATGGTATACTCATAGCACGCAAGAGAGAATAACAGACATGAATCGCAGAGTTGCAGTGACAAAATAGGGAAAGTAAAAGGCCTTAAATTGGGACTTGGAGAGTAGTTTTCAGTTAGTCCTTCAAGAGAAGGTCAGTTCTTAATCTGGGAAAAACAGAATATATTTCTGAGAGATTCTATTCAAATAGACAGAAAGTGCCTATATTTGGAATATAAAGAGCCTATATTTGTCCAGGGTATTGCTGTTGACTTTTGATGAGAAATTTCCTCATTGATAGAACATGTTTTATAACTGTTTTTTGCACGTTTGGAGTAGTACGCATCTCTTCCTGCTGATTAGAGCCTTTTCCTCTCTAGTTATTTGTCTTTAGCCTTTTTGATAAATTGGACTCTCCAGAGGAGCACTCATGGAGTTTTTATGCATTACTTACATGCATTTTAAAAACAATATAGCATATTAAAAATTAATGGAAAAGTTAAATATGCACCGATCACTTGTACTAACAGGAATCTGCAAAATATATATTGGAGTCTGATACATGTTTAGTATTTTCAATTCATTGTGTATGCCAGTCTTCCTGTCGTCCAGAGCAGTCCAACAAGATGTTAAATCTTTCTGCTCTCTTTCAAGAAATGAATCTCCTGTGTCCAATTAGGTTTTTCTTTTTTTAGCATCCGCAGGGTTAATATCTACAATTAATAATATACACTTTAGTTAATAGATACTATTAACAGACTTCGTAAGAATTAGTCTTGCATTTAAATCTCTCTGGTCATACTAACAAATAATTTAGGACTAAATGAGTCTGAAGCCTTAAGCATTTGATTGCATTATAGTCTTATTTATACAACTCCATAGGTGTTCATGGTACTATACAAGGGATTCACAGTCTAAGATACTTAACACAGCAAGATCTTTATGGAGATCATAGGAAACAGGAGGAGGTGTAGAAGTGTGAGGGTTATACAGTAATGATACTTCATGAATTATGCTCATTGTTAGATTCTTGTCTTGTTAATACCTTTTTCATTTATTAAATATTGGGGACCGTGTCTGGAATGAAGGCCAGGGGGAGATCAATGATGGAAAGTTAACCAAAATAAGATGTTTTGAACAAGGTCTAAAACAGTGGGCATATGTGGTACACAGGTTTGTAGTGTGGACTTATATCCAAAGCAGTTTTGTTTCCGTTCTGAATTTTCCTCAAAAGGTGATCCAGGTTTTCTTCCTACATTTATTAGTTAGCCTTCCATGAGGGTTTTCAATGCAATGTCTAATAGGTCAAAAAAAGACCATAAACTTCACCCTGAAATAATTTTTTAGCCAGTGAAGTTCATGGAGACCAGATGAAGTGTGCTCCCTACAGAAAATACCAAGGTTCCCTGACTTCATCCTTTACCAAGAGGAGGTAGGTCTGTGCCAAAAACATAATCAGTCAAGGAGACCTGAAGACTCTGGATAGCATGGAGCTGTCCCAAATCAATTTCCATCCCCACTCCCAATCTTCACCAAACAAGAGACAACTCAATACAATGTTACAATCTATAAAACTTCAATATCAATCGTCAATATCAAGAGATGTTTTTAGGAATGCTCTAAAAATTGTTTCTTTTTAAGCAGCTGGGATCTTTCCCGCCTGAAGAAAGCATTAGCAATCAACCACAGCAATGGTCCCAGTATCTCTCTGTTTACCGTCACTAGCCGAGAGGGTCATGACTCATTAGGCCTACTTTCACGCCAAAGCCCACAGTTCCAGTAGCACTTAAAGAATCACACTGGACAAACTTGGAACTCTCTTTGCCTCTTTTGGGTATGAGACAGTACAAACATGGAGGGCATGCAGCGATTTGAATTGATCCTTGTTGCAGCAGGGAGGATTATGGCTACAAAATGATTTTGAAATAGTCTGTTTTTGGACCTCAAGTTCGCCAAACATCATATATTTGTATGAAGTCCATGGTCATTTCTCAAAGCAGAATTTTACCTGAATTTATTAACACCGGCAGAAGTCTCTACAGAATACTGCTGCTTCTTGCATAGTAACACATTCTGGTATTTTTATGTGATAGACTGATTTATGCTTTCGCACCACAAATCATTTCCCCGCCCCCCTCCTTTTTTTTTTTTTTTTTTTTGCCTTAAAGCAGAATCATAGGATTGGCAGGGACCTCGAAAGGTTATCTAGTCCAGTGCCCTGCACTCGTGGCAAGACTAAGTGTTATCTAGAATAAGACTTTCTCCTGAGATTTTTCATCCTATAGACTTGGTCCCTTAAATAGCTTCTTAGAAAAAACAAAGGATTCAAATTTTATGATCAGAGGTAACTTCTTTCTTTTTGAAAAACTGATCAATGCCCACCCATTTACCATGATTAGTTAAATGTGGAACTAAAGGGGAAAAATGAAAATAGGTGGGAGAAATAATTGGATGGGATATAATTCTCTTTTGTCACAGCTGGCATTTCTTTGGGTTTTGTGCTACCATAATTTCCATGACTATGGATCATAATTAGCACAATTCTGATTTATTAAATCCAGTATAAGTCAGTTGCCATTGTATTACAGTTAATCAGTGTCTTGTTATACTGTTCATTGTGAGGGCCCAGTCTTCAGATGGCGAAAATTGATACAGCTCGACTGGCTTCATGAAACTATGCCCTTTTACATCAGGGAAGGATATATCCCTGTCACAGGGTGCTCTCTCTCACCATAGGTAGCACTGCCTCCTGGCTGTTTGGAGAATTAGCTCTTTCAGGTCCAACACCTCCCCTTGTGGTCTTTCCCACCATTGTCCTCTTTCTCACTCCGCAGCCCTTCTCTCACTCCAGAAGCTACAGCTTCCACTGTGTAAGTTAGCCCTCCAGTCAGGTGATGGTGTGGTTTCTCCTTCTGGGGTAGAGAGTATCACTGGACACTCTGTCCAGGCAATGCAACTCCATCATTGCCTACTAGGAAGGAACCCAGGCCCACCCACTACTCCAGGTTCCTGCCTAGGGATCCTACAACACACAGCCAAGGTCTGCTTAGTCCCCATCCTTGCTGCTATCTCCTGGGCTGCTTCCTACACTACCTCCCACAGGTTCTCTTCTCCACTGTGGTCTGTTCAGGGTATACCCTTTCCTCAGGGGCAGGCTCCTAGGGATTCTACTCATTTCAGAGGTTCCCTCCTTCCAGTACTTGATTTGTGCCAGGGCTGAGCCCCAGCACTCTGAGCTTGGCAATCCATAGCTCCAGCACCTCTTGGCTTGCCACATCAGTTATAAAAGTAAAAAAATTGCTTGAGTTCTACATCTCTTTCATTACAAATGAAGCACTGCCTCCATCCCTCTATAATACACAGAGGGTAGGTGCACTGTCTCCATTTCTGTTGCCAGCTTCCTGGCTTTATATTAGCCCAGCCCACACCTGCTTATCTGAGCTTCATCCTCCATTCAGGGGTTGCTTCTCCAACCTAAACCCTTCATGTGTGGCCTATCACACTAATTGGCTCTTACTCGCCTTCCTTAAACCTTTCCAGGCTGGTGTGGAGTGAATACCCCATCACCCATGATGTCCTTTTTGTTTTTTCAAAAAATCAAATAGTTATGTGTAATAAAAAAATGATCCAAAGCCAATCACAGTCAGGAATTAGCATCCTAAATAACATAATGTGCTTTTACATGTTTGCATTTATTTGATACCTTGTTCACTCAATGTTCTTTTCCTTTTGCAATTCCCTTTTCTTTATATCGTGTTTTCATTGTCTCCTTTCTTAAGTTCTTTACTTCATTATTTTTTCTTTTCACTTTTTACTTTGATATTTCTTTCTTCATGTTACTTCCCATGTCTCTTCAAATATCAGTTCCTCTTCCTATTGTATATGTTTTACATATATATTTCTGCGTTTGCTTTTCTTTAACTTTTCTATAATTTTCATGTTTTTTCCCTTCTATTGCAATTATATGACTAAGTTGACTTGAATTCTGTCAAAATGTGAGATGATGTGAATGAATAGGTCATTTTTGCAAAATTTCTGACTCAAGATAAAAAAAATAGTGTTTTTTAATCATGTACAGTGATGTGTTCAGCACATCTTCATGAGTATGCATAACATACATATAAATGTTCCAGAGCCACTGGTAACCTAAGAAAACTCATAAATCTCCTTGCAAAATATGGCATTTTTTGTTCACATGTAAAAATTAAAGTAACATTTTAGCCTTTATCTTCAAAATCGTACAGTGGATTGTGTGTTTGGGAAACCTCCTTGATAGCTTCCAGAGACTGCACAGCCTTATTCTATTTTTCCTCAATCTATTTCACATTTGATGGATTCTCTCATTTTTTTCAGACTTTCTATAACATTCCCATATCCCATTAGGAGACTCCCTTCTAATAGGGTACATCCAAAAATGCTTAATAAAAAGACTTTAGAATTCATTTGGAAATGCAAGAGTTATCATGTCAGAGTTCAAAGGGAACCTTTGGGAGTGGAAGCTGAGATTCTTATACAGTATTTCTTTTGTACACAGAAAGCTCGGAAAGAATCACTGGAGTTGGTTCTTAAATACTTGTGACACCAGCAAACAGTGAGGTTTCCCATTTCAAAGTGGTCAAAAACTGCTGCATAGCTGTTTTTATTTAAAATGAAAAAAATTCTATTATTGAGAACTTATTCTCAAGCGCTGTCTTTACTAAAATTGCTCAGAAATGACTCTTCTGATGAGATTTTACAGAGAACAAGATGGCAGTACTTTTTACTACATAATCCTCACAAGGGAGTAATGAGGCCTAGCTTTCTTCTCATGGCAGGAGTTCCCAAATACAAAAGATCAGCTGGATAAATCATTATTGAAAAATAATCTTTCATCTTCAAGACATAATCACTAGTCAGCCAGTCTTCTACACTTGGTCTCCATGACTGTCTTGAAGTGCATAATTTACCAGCTTTGTTTAAAAAAAAAAAAAAAGTGAACAAGAATATAAAAAAGAGTGACAATGGGAACAGAGTGGTTCTCTGCTGCTCTTTGCTAGACACTAAAATTCCTGGACTGAATAGAGACACTGGATTTATGGCTTATTACAACAATCTGTAACCCACTATCCCTCCCTCCCTCAGCTTTTTCCCCTCCTTTCCCCGCTGTGACTGGAAAGATGGCCATTTCACCTTGAATGGTTCCCTGAAATATGTGTTAACTACTTATGCTAAACAATATGTTCCACAGTGTATGTTTATACTGCACCTAAACACTGACATCTGGCCACACTGGCATCTGGCCTGTGCTAGCTGACTGAGGCTCGCAGGACTCAGGCTAAGGAGATGTTTAATTGCAATGTAGACATTTGGGCTTGGGCTGGAACCTGAGCTCTGGGATCCCCTTCCCCCCCCCCCCCCGAAAGTACATTTCCTAGACCTGAAGAAGAGCTCTGTAACCTCAAAAGCTTGTTTCTCACCACTAAAAGTTGGTCCAATATAAACTGTTACCTCACCCACCTTGTCTCTCTGCTTCTCTAGCACTCAAAGAAATGTTCTATGCGGAATATTTGTGCATAGAATCATAGAATATCAGGGTTGGAAGGGACCCCAGAAGGTCATCTAGTCCAACCCCCTGCTCGAAGCAGGACCAATTCCCAGTTAAATCATCCCAGCCAGGGCTTTGTCAAGCCTGACCTTAAAAACCTCTAAGGAAGGAGATTCTACCACCTCCCTAGGTAACACATTCCAGTGCTTCACCACCCTCATAGTGAAAAAGTTTTTCCTAATATCCAATCTAAACCTCCCCCACTGCAACTTGAGACCATTACTCCTCGCATGTTTTATAAAAGACCAAAATACAAGAAGTATTTTAAGGGGTACTGTTTCTTGGAAATATTTTTGTTTAAAATGGGATCATGAGAGTATATAATAAAGTACCTAGCTCAGTATTTGTGTGTGCACTTTCCCAGTCCAAATACATAGTCACAGTATTTATGCATGTAAACCTGAGAGTGCATGGGTGGCGTGTGAACCACTGGTTGGGAGAGGCTAGCCCTGAGTCCCACCTCTTCTGTCCCCCACTACCAGAGCCCAGAATCCCCCACTGCAGCCACCTGCCTCCCACCGCAAAGCACTGGGTGGCATGGCCCTAGCCCCCACAGCCTCAGCCCCAGAGTGCTGGGTGGGTGGCATGGCCCCAGTCCCGGAGCACCCGTGGCCTCAGCTCCAGCCCAGGCAATGGCACAGGGGAAGAGCTGCAGACAATGGGAAGCTGGAGGGGGCCTGGGTCCTGGGAGTGGACTGTGGGCAGGGCCATGTCTGGCTGTTTGGGGAGGCTCCTCCTCCCCCAGCCTATGATACCCGCTGCCCATGTGAGAGTGCAATTACACGCAGACTTCAGGCTTCCTTTTTAAAAATGTGGCCCTTGCTGTTTGAATGTTGTGTCTGTATCTAACAACCTCAAAGTCTTTAAACTCTCCCAATGCTCAAACTGAGTGCAGCCAGCCTCAGGACAGCACCTTTTTGGAATAGGCCCAATAATTCTTGCACCTCTGATGGAGTATCTAGGCTAAAACCTCACTCCTGACTCTGCCTCGTCTAAGATCTGAGGTCATGGCTGCTCTCTGGATCATAAGTCAGAGTTTATCCTGAATACAACAGTATAAATAAATAACCAATTTCAGCATGTTTGGAGATTTCCTTCATCTGTTACCTAGGGGCTTGTCTACACTTATGGCGCTGTAGCGCCAATGCAGCTATGGTGCTGTCGCGCTTAGTGAAGACGTTACCTATGCAGTTGAGGAAGTATCTCCCATTGCCATAGGTACTCACCCCCTGCCCCACCCCTCAAGAGGTGATAGCTATGTTGATGGGAGAAGCTCTCCGTCGTCATAGCACTGTCTACACCAGGAGTTAGGTCATTATAACTGCGTTGCTCAGGGGTGTGAATTTACCATACCCCTGAGCAATGCAGTTTACTGCCATAAGTTTGTAGCGTAGACCAGGGCTAAGATGTCAATATACATTGGAATGGATCTCTACGCTATATTTAATCATGTTCCTGATACACAATTTCCTGCCGCAAGCCCAGGCCAGTGAGTGACCTGCACTCTGTCTAAAGTGCCTTGGGGAAACTCAAGTATAGAGAGAAGTGCCAGATCTGCAGGGACTATAGACCACCCACTCAAAAAGACATTTTTCTGAGGGCCTTGCTCATGGAGGCAGTGCTCAGACTGGCCTGGAAGCTGAGTTGCTCTGAATCAGTACCGAGCACTTTGGCTTACATGCGAAGTGCTCCACGAGCACCATGCTCTTCCCTGCACTGTTCTCCCTCCATGGTGCCAAGGAAGAAGCATAAGAAACAATGAGCCAAGAGAGGGCACTCTCTGGTGCTGAAGAGGGACAAGCAGGGAAAGACTAGTGCAGTGAAATCCGTGCCGAGCCACTCATCCTCCCCAGAGCCACTGTTGGCTCTGGTGACTCCGCTGAGAGCACCGAGTACAGTCCGGGACCTACCTCTGACTCCCAGGAGTGGTCATGGGACCTCACGCCTGCAGCCCCCTTCAGCTCCAGAGGGTTACCAGGGATAGAAGGGATCAAGGGGCAGTGAGCTCCATCACAGCACCGACCATCCCAGTACTGTCAAGAGGAAAGCCCTCCTTGGTCCCATTGCAATGGTCTCCAACCTGTCATAAGTCACCAGTTCCCTGGCACCCCCTGGAGGTAGAAGCAGGTACTACACCACCAGGTCTCTGTGTGAAGAATCTTCTTCACGGTGCAAAGGGGAATCCTTCACCCTGTTGAAGAAGTATTGGCACCCGACCTACGCACCGGACTTCGATACCAGCCCTGCAGCCAGCGCTTGGCCACTGAGCCACTAGCAAATGCAGTGGCAGTACTGGAACCTCTGGGGGCTTTCCCCGGTACTGGGGGCCCCTTCCAACCATTCATACTTGGTGGTGTCTGAGAGGCTGTTATGCTTATAAGAAGCAAACTGGGT